>NC_042620.1:92747482-94031982 GCF_901001135.1 Rhinatrema bivittatum
TGATCCAGCAGGTTAAAAACAGGAGCACCGCTCAGATCCTTACAAGGCCCAGAACTGAAGTGGCAGTGAGGGCAACCTCAGCTGCAACTGATCCCACAGCAATTGCTATAGCTTCCTTGAACCAGAATATAGATAAGCTCATCCTGCAGCAAGAGACTTTTTTCTCCCAACAGGGAGAATCAACTTGAACTTCTCCCTAACACTTCAGAAAGACCAGGAGGAGTACACCATTTATGTTTAATGTTATATGTTGAGATGTGGATATTGTATTTCAAATTTATATTTGAAATGTTTATTATGTAAGTGTTAAAAAAGAAAAAAAAACAAAAAACAAAAACCCAGTCTCTCCCACCTTTTAAAAGCTTCTGACACTAGTCCTGTTGGAAACGTTTGGCTATAATGGATGGGGATTAGAAGGAAACATATTTTATTAACTCCCAATTTCACTCTGTAAGCATCTGTTGTGATTCCATTCATGGGAGGAACCTGAGAGTGGCCTCACTCACCTCCTGACTCCACTTGCACTGCTGGCGCTGCCAGTCTGCCATGTGGCAGTGAGCCACCACTTCTGCCATCTTCTTCTCGGTCTGTGTACCACAACTCTGCTGGGCCGCCTTGCTCCTGGAAACGCCACCTCTGCCTAGCTGTGCAGTCCTGATGTCACCTGTTCCATGTGGTGGAAATGACAATGACACTGCTGAACCGCTGCTGGCATCCGATCCTGCCTGGCACAGCCTCCCTAGGTGCTTGCGTGCCACTGCTTAGAATTTAAAGGGATCACGGTGGGAAAAGCTCTGTTGCCCCTCCAAATGACATCCTTCCTCTAGCCCTATAAAAGGGCTCTTCAGCCAGTTCTTCAAGCCTTCACAAAGGTCTGCTAGGGGTTTCAAGCTCCTCCATGATTCCTATTTCATGTTCCTGTTCTCCTGGTTCCTGTGGTCTCTTCATCTTGTACTTGAATCCAAGTCTTCACCTTGTTCCTGAATCCAAGTCATTGACTTGTTCCTGGTTCCAAGCCTTTGTCCTATCTAGAGTCTTCAGAATATTCTTGCTGGTTCAAGTCTTTGGAAGTCCTTCCTTGGTTTTATAGTCTGAGTCTGAATTCTGAGTTCCTAGTCCGAATTCCTGATTCTGAGTCTCAATCCAAGTTCCTGAGTCCTGCCCCTGGTCTTTGTAGTTCTTGTTCCAGCTTCTGCCTTGTTCCAAGTCTTTGAGTCCAGTGCCTGTGCCATTATTGGTGTGGTCTACGGCCAGCCCCGGGGTTGTGTAGGGTGCGCAGTGGCGCTGGTCTCTCTCAAAATTTTTGTCATGTTCCAAGTCCTGAGCCTTCATCATGTCCAAGTCTTCAGCATCTTGTCCACGTCTCCAGAGTCATCTTCTGAGTCCTCAGCCTCTGTTTGTCCTTATACTCAAACCACTTCCAAGTGGCAGTTCAAAAGGGCTTTTGGAGTGGCCAGAGAGCTACCCCAGAGAACAGCATGGGTTGCTGGTTCTCAGTTCCTAGAGCATATTGGACGTTCAAGTATTCTAATTCCAAGTCAAGAGTGTTCCTGTTCCAAGTCAAGAGAGTTTCCTATTTCAGCTAGCCCACCAGCAGTGTGGATCACAGCCAGCCCTGGGGTTGTATCGGTTGCATCATAGCACAGGGGCTCACGCTCTCGACTAGCCGTCCATGCTTGCAACAGCATCCCATAACTAATATAAGGGTTTTAGTAAACACCTATGATCTCTTGCTTTGCCAAATAACCAGGGATAGCTATATGATGATTCTTGCCCATTGTTTAAGGGAAAAAGTTCTGTGCCACTCTACTAAAGGTTTCAGCTGGAATGCCACAAAATAGTTTTTTAAATTATGGGTACCCCCACGCTACCTTGGTCTTTAGACTGGTAAAGTATAGATTTTGCTACCCTGGGAGGCCTTTTTCTCTAAATATAGCAAAACATGTTTCTTTCTATCCATTTAAACATTGCATCTGGTATTTTTCGAGGGATGTGCATTCATTTGAAACAACATAGATGTTGACATTGTCTATGTTGTTTCATATCATTTTCAAAACAAAATAATAGAAAAAAAGAAAAACTTTGTGTATTTCCTTCTATTGGTTTTAGTGAGCACAATTTGGAATAGTATATACTATTTCCAAAACCTAAAAAAGCAAACAAAAAAAATTTGGAAAAAACCCTAAACAAAACAGAAATTTGACCCCAAACACAACTAACGTTTTTGGCCTGCACACTAGCATTGTTTGAAAAAGATAGCAAAAGTAAGGTAAAAAATTCATTGTCACACTAGCCACTCTACCAAACCATGTCAGGAAAAGAGAGAAGAGGGGATGCTGGCAGGATAGGCAGGGGCAGCAATAAAAGATCCAGTCCTACACCTAAATTAATGATAAATTTATTTAGGTCCAGAATGGCAGGAGAGGAAGGCAGCTCAATGCAGAAGAAATTGAATTTGGAGAGCATGGTTACTACTACCCATTCCTCTCCCTCTTCTTTTGGAGCAGAAGAAAAAGGTAGGACAGCCATCCAAAACTGGCATTATCAGGGAAAGAGTAGCAGAAGTACAATGCCCAAAAACATCAGTGTGCGCCTCTTTGGCTCTTGCTTCTGAGGCAGTGAAGGCAGCATTTTCACCAACTGATTCTAAGGATGAATCATTTCTGGGATTCTCTGAATCAGAAGACATTGAATAGCTAGTAGCCAAAGAGACGTTAGAAAGTTTAATCCATAGCATCTTAGCCTCCAGTGAGGTGATGGGGGAAAAAGATAATACTGATGATGCTGAGATTAATCCCCAGAAAAAGCAGGCAATATAAGTAGAAAGCATGAGTGATGACCTTGACATTTTTCCTCAGATTCCACCCTCTACACCTCAATGCCAGCATCAGTCTCCAAGGATATAGAGAAGGGATTGCAGAAGAAATCCCTGATCTGGAGGCACTTTAAAGTGAATGAGGACCCATGTTTTGCTCAGTGTATTCACTGCAAGAAGGATATCAGTCAAGGGAAGCAAATGGGGCATCTCGTAAACACTGGAATGCAGCATGATCTGCAGAAGCAGGTCCTGTTAGCACTGGCATCAGAGGAGGGTATCAATACTAGCCTGGGGATCCTTTCTGCCACTCCAGGTAAAAGCCAGAGAAAAGGGTTTGAAAAGGGGAAGATTTTTTTTCCCCAAGCTGATTTCATGGCCCCTTCCAGCATTCAGATGGTAGGTCAACAGTCCCCAGTCAAGTGTCCAAAGCAAAACCCTCCCCATCTTCCTTAAAATCCTCTGCCAGGAGGAAGGTAAGCACTTACCCACTCCCAGTGCTACTCAGTCAGATGCAGCACTGGAAGCATAAACTATGGGTAGCTTATGCTTCCTGTGTTGCTTCATACAGAACAGAGCTGGGAGTGAGTAAGTGCTTACCTCACTCCCAGCAGAGGATTTTAAGTATGGAGGAGGCTGTTTGGAGTGTGCAGGACATAGGGACTGCGGATGGGTGGAGGGGAGTCTGGGGAACTGGCCTGATTTTTAATTTGAAGAGAACTGGGAAAGTGTGTGTGTGGGGGGGGGGGGGGGGGGGAGGGGAGCCTGACCTGTAGACCTGGAATATTTATTTGTTTATTTTATTTATTTTAAATATTTCTAGGCCACTCTATCCCATGTTCTGGGTGGCTAAAAATGCTTATATTCATAAAACAGCACAAAAAAAAAACCAAATCAACACAAAACCAATTCAAATTTCAAAGTCTTAAACACGTGGTGCAGTAAACTATACACGCTGCATGGGTAAGCAACTTCCTAACCTTAGCTTCATTGCTAGTTCTTACAATTAATGACTGCTATGCAGTTTTAGTCAAATGCTAATTTAAGCAGAAGATTTTTCAGGTCTTTTTTGAAAGTTCTATCACAAACCTGCTTCTGGAGAGAAACATTTAGGAGAGATTTAGAGGTTGGGGAATGCATGGCCCAGCAGTCCTCTATATGAAAGTTTTTGGGGGAAGGAGGGAGTTGGGCCACTGAACCCTTTACATCTTTTTCTTTCTTTCTTTCTTCCTTCTTTTTTTTTTTTTTATCAAAAGTGCTACTTAACTGGATAGCTTTTGAAGACATCCAGTGAAATAACAAGTTATCCAGCTACATAAGGCCAGATAACTTTAGACCTCCTCTGAAAAATGTCTAATATTATCTGTCTAACTTACAGGGTTCATTTATCAAAATGCGTTAGGGCCCTAACTCCCACGATAAAGGCTGCAACGTGCACGATAAATACCGCATCGTGAAATGTGTATGCAAATTTAATATTAGTATTTGAGTGGGAAGAGTTTGGGCAGAGTAAATGGAAATGAGGGCTGGTTAACGTGGCATGCGAGAAAGTAACGCACACTATCGCGGGATTTAACTGCACCTTTTTTCTATGCGTTATGACTGCAATAGCTATGCGTTACGGGCTTTGTCGCAAATCCCGGTTTGGGAGAGGAGAGGAGAGAAAGAGAGAGTGCCTCTGTGGAGGCTGACTTGTATTGGAACTTTTTAACAGTACTGTAAGAGTGGGCATTATGAACTCGGAGTGAGATTTGTGGGGAGAAGTGTGCTCTGGGGGGCAGTTTTACATGCACAGTCATATGTACAAACAGAACAGTTACCATCAGTGAAGATTTAATGTGATTTGGAGACATGAAAGGTGAAAGAAGAGTAGATTTGTACACTTTACTCTCTCCCTACCTTGATTGCAGCTAGCTAGAGAGATTATGGGTGCGCACATGTTATAAAATCCGATGGCCACGTGCACATGCGTGCCAGATTTTAAAATCTGCACTGCATGTGTGGGTGGTCCATGACTCGCACGCATGGGGGGGGGGGGAATTTTGCAATTACACGCATCAATGTGATCGGCCTTTTTCCCAGTTCCCTAGCCCCCCCCCCACCTAACCTTTCTCCCTCTTCCCCTCTCTTCTCTGCCCCCTAAACCATACCAAATTATCCCCAAGTTTTTTATTTTGGTACTTACTGCTCCTCTGAAGCAGAAGTAATCTCCCCGTGCCAGCAGCCGGCCGGTGCACGCTTCCCCGGGACAGTGTAGAATGGTGCTGTCCTGGCCTGCACGCTGCCCCGCCCCCCAGCCCGCCCCTTTGGAAAGTTCCGGCAATTCGGTGCATACCAGGGTTTATGCCCGTGGCCGGGCCCGTTGTAAACTGTGCGCGGCGCGCGCAAGGTCCATCCATGCGCATAAACCCTGAAATTTACCCGCGTAGCCCATTTAAGATGTACTTGTTTGCCTTTATTCTTAAAATTTATTTTAATGCTAATTGCCTTTTCATATGACTATTTAAGCCTCTTACATTCAAACACAGTATGCAAACTGCAGAAGGGAAAGCACACAAAATAAAATTTGATCCCAGGTAGCAGAGTTTTGCTTCCCATAAACCTCCTAACTCACCCATAAACAAGTTTCCTCCCACTCACTACCCAAATGAATACCCTTCATACCCAGCCTTTATCTCACTCATTCCCCCCCTATACCATCTGTTAATAAGAAAATAAGAAAAGAAATCATTTCCCTGCTCTCTTATCCAGTGGCATGAATACCCTGGTAAAAATAGGATGTGATTTCGGAAAACAAAAGTTTAGGGTCAGTTTAAAAAAATGTTCAAAACATGCAGTCCCTGCCAAGATCTGCCTAGAGTCAAAATACTGTGCTACTAGCACCGTATAACAAGTGAAGGAGTCCCTCTAGAGGTAGTTCAGTCACTTCAGATTATTGTCTTAATTTGAGGAATATGTTGCCACTTATAAAAATTCCTCTTCAGTGGGAAGTTGAATGTTGTCTCTTAGTTCTAGAAGAATCACCAGCTGGCAGCCGCCCCACCTTGTGCCTCTTCCTTAGTTTTTACACTGTAGATGTTGCCATGTATTATTGTGAATGTCAGTCCCAACGGATACAGCCAGCAGTTTTACACATTTCCTTTTCTCAAGCTATCATTCACTTCTTCATATCCTACCATGTCTGAAGGGTTAATGTAGATAGATCACTACATATTTCAACCTGGGTGCCTTCCCAAACTATTTTCCAAAGGGAATATGCTTTCTTCAGATTTGTTCCTTGAGCCTGAAACCATGGAGTCACACCACAATATTTCTTGGCAAATTATTGCATTGAATTCCCAGAGTTTGATTAGCATGATCTATTTTCAGCCCAGCTTCTGCTGCTGAGCCTCTGTTTTCTTCAGTAATGTTTACACAGTCTTTGCACTACATCCATGAGGTCCAGTCCACATAATCATTTGTTTCCTGGATCTCTCTGGTCAAAGTTATTTCTTCTGGACCTAATTATAACAGCAGATCATTACTGGCTTCACACACACTATTTATTTGTCTCTGCAGCTCCTGAACAAACTCCTCTTGCTCCTCCAGTTGCTTTCAAGCTCAACTCTAGACCCAATATCAAGTATATTTATTTTATTTATTTATTTAATGGCTTTTATATACCGACGAACGTTGGGAACATCTCATCGGTTTACAGATAACAAAAATCTTTGCGAAGATCAGCAACAATGTCTAACACATCATTTTTCACAATCTCAATATTGTTTTTAAGTTCCTTAAACCATAATTTCAGTTCAGCTTTTGTAATAATCTGCCTCTTGTTGGTTACTTCATCATCCTCAACTTCCAACTCTTGAAGCAGGCCGCAGCAACATGCACTTCACTTAATGTGAAGGAATATCTCCAGGGCCAGCAGAATGCTTAGAATTGTTAATTGCCCACTGGTAGTCAAGTTACTGACAAAAAAAGAGATTTGGAGAAGTAAATTGAAAAGTTTCTGTTGGTTCTGTAAGCTGAAAAAAAGATTTAAGGTGCATCCGATGGGAGCTCTGTGCTTAGGTAACCAGCCATTCTTGTCCATGATGTCACTTCCTCCACAACTCTGCATTGCAGGGTTAGCAAAATATGAAAAGTAACACTGTCAGCCCAGATCGTGCATAGCTCAGAAACGAGAACTATTTGGGAACCACAAGTACTGAAGTTGGGAATCATTAATCCTCTATAGAATAAATTAATTGTTTACCTTGAGACTATCTCAGGAGGTGCTGCAATTTCTTGGTGAATCACATTTTGAAGAGATTGTGTATCCACAACAAATAATTTCACTGTAGGGTTTGCAGTTCCTGCCTTTAAACAAATGACACATATCAGTACCTTTTGGTAAACTGTAGTCACATGATTTCCATGATTATATATTAAAATAACAATTAGTATCAATTCTTGCATGAGAAAGCAATTCTTAAAATGAGATAAGATTACAACTAACTGCTTGAAATAATTCAGGAAGACTGCAAAGCACAGTAGAGCACTTCACTGTCTCTTATAAATAAAACATCAGGTGTGTTAGCATAGGAGCAGAAGGAAATTGAGTTATCATATGGCCCTGATCACTTCGGACCCTTGTCCAGCAGCAGAGCTGAGAAGTCTCTTCAACCTTCCCAACATCAGTTACCAAAATCTCCTGATAAAGGAACTATTAAAATGAAACCATGCCATCATGCCTTGATTACTAGCATAAGCACAAAACTGTAAAACATGAAACAGAGTGGAAAACCCACATAATTAACAATCAGAAAAACAAATGAGAAAAAATATCCAATTTTTAAATTGCCAAACCAGTACTTCTGAATACCATCCTTTTCACTTTTAAGAAGAGAGTTACTTTTAAAAAGGATGTAACTGTGTCAGCATCATAATTGGATACTGGACTTGCCCAATATTGTATTGGGCACGAATGCTATAAGCACTAGAGATAATCAACTGCTGAATACAGCACTTGTACAGATGCTTTTTTGTATATGCTTTTTAAAACACAGTTCATGTGATCAATCATCCCAAAAAATGTGGGTTTTTTAAATGTTTGCAACAATAGTGAGAGTCAGCCTTGCTGTGATGGCAGTTCCTCCAACTTCACTAGACCCCAGAAGCACACAGTGGCCAAAACATCATCAGAACTTGAGTTCTGTTCATGATCATTTTAAATCTCCATATTTTGGTATGTGCTTGTTGTAGACGTTGATTCCATTATGCTCTTAGACCCCCAATGAAGGCATCACATATGCAGTTGTGTGAGTGGAACAACATGAATGGAAACAGCCAAGTGACCAAGGAGAACTAGGACTTCACATGCTGTGAAAACTATTTTCTTTAGTAATGTTCTTGCTGCTTAGAATAGATTGTGTGCTTGTTCCAGTGTCAAAAAATCTTGATGTTATAGCGTATTTATAACTGGTCCTTTGAACTGACACCATTGAGTGGGTTGAATAAATGATTTCTGAAAGTTTATCATGAACCCCAATGATAGTATTGTCTGAATTGATAAATGTAGATGGGTTTGAAAAGTGTCCTTTGATGGGGCTACTAGGAGCTAGTTGTCTAGGTAGGGAAGTATTTGAATACCCTGATGGTGCAGATGGGTCACTATTACTGCAATGCATTTCAAGAAGATTCATGGGGCTGCTGACAGTCCAAACAGAATGACTTTGTATTGGTTGTGGTGAGTTCCCACTTTGAAGCATAGTTAGCATCAAACGGAGGGGTATTTAGGAATGTGTGCATATACATCCTTAAGATCTAAGGAGCACATCCAATCATTTTGATGAATGAAGGGAAGAATGGGTCCTATAAATTCATTTTGAACTTCTCTTTGGGGAGATGATAATTGAGCTGTACTATGCCATAACC
This sequence comes from Rhinatrema bivittatum, assembly GCF_901001135.1. Taxonomy (NCBI): domain Eukaryota; kingdom Metazoa; phylum Chordata; class Amphibia; order Gymnophiona; family Rhinatrematidae; genus Rhinatrema; species Rhinatrema bivittatum. The sequence continues at coordinate 92,756,202 of NC_042620.1, forward strand.
TGCTGATTTTTTAATTCTGAACGTCAGGTCCAGTTTGCGGGCTACCATGAAATCTGAGAGGGGTTTCTCACATCTTCACAAGTAAGGAGTCTAATACTGTGTGAGCTGATATAGCTGATGGTTCAGTGGGGATTTCTAAAATCTTTAGAATCTCTATAACGTCTGCTCTAGGGTATTATTCTTTTTTTATAGAAATGTTTATAACCATACTTACTTTATGCACAAACTTAGAGTAGGTTAAGTCCTCTGGTGGAGCTGTGTGATCCAGCGGCCCTGGAAGCGGGTCAGATGGAATGCCCGTGGAGCTATTGGGGTACTCCCCAGGGGAATAATGACTAGACCAGGAGGACTGAGGTGACCATGGTGGACTCAGTTCCTCAGAAGGTTTTGGGTGCAGGGGTGGAATTTCATTAGATGTGGATCTCTTATGACCTGATAATGAAGAAGTTGGAAGTGAGGAAGTAAAGACATTTCTAACACTATCTGTTCCTTAGGCTTGCTGCAATCTTTGTTTCAGAGTAAGAGGTGGTCCATCTTCCTCCAAAACTAGGATAGTTTCTTGCTCTGCTATTGACAGAGGATTGGAAGCAAGTTGCATAATTGATAAGACTGTACACGAAGTTCTTGAGACAACAGCTGGGCAACTGGTAAAGAGGTGGTGATAGGGGGTGGTAGGCACAGTTGGACCTCTGTCAGTGAGGCTCCATAAGCAGTATAGAGCTGTGTTGATAGTGCTGCTCTTAAATTTTCATGAGTATATCTTTCTTTTGGTTGAACTGCTAGCAGTGGCAGATGCTGCTCTTTCTCCCTTGACTTCTTTGAAGAAGTGGAAAGCAGAGACCTCGGAGAAGGGTGTGGGGCTTCAACAGAAGTTGGGTCATGCATGGGAAGAAGAGTTGAGTCTGCAGAGGATTTTGCATTGTTGATTTTTTCTTTGACACAGCATGCACTAATAGCTTCGATAGTTCATGCGTCGAGTGTGTCAAGGTAGTGTGGTTCGGTCACTCCGGTGCAATTATTGTTGCGTGCATTAATGATTTATGTGTTGAGGATGTTGCCACAGAATGTGATGGGTGTGCCGATGATATGTGCATTGATTCATACATAGAGTGCATTGACTTCTTTGCCTCACACTGCTTCAGTGCTTTTGACAAGATTGTCAGTGCATCGGAGGGCTTATGCATTTTCAAAGCAAATTGCTTCAGATCCTTCGATACTATTGATGCATCTGCCTCAGTTTGTTGATGATGCATTGGTGTTTTTTGGGGTTTTTTGGATGGTAACTCTTTCTGCATCGATGACTTTCAATACTTTAGTTTGTTGGTGCTTTTCTCGAATCAGGCAACCATGGTTGCTGCAGACTCGATGCTTTGTGGTTCATCCAATCTGGGTCATCTCTACCTACGGAATCTATGGTTCTTGAGGATAAAGAGGGATGGTGGCTCTGCGAGGCAGACCTGCTTTTCCTGAATGACTTTAGGGAGGTGATCTTCACTGCTCTGGATCTATGGGAGCAGGGAGATATCCATCTACATGCTGTTCAATTTGATCAGTCATGTTTCAGAAATAGGCAACAATAGCATAATTTGTGTCCATCCATTTTGGACATGACGCATCCACTGGGGCAGGTCTTGAATCCACTGGATGGTTTCCTTGATATCATTATTTATTTATTTTTAATAGTACTGACAAGTACTGTTGAGAGTCGCTAAGGTTAGCAAGAAGAATTTATTTTATTTTATTTTTTTAACCCGCTTCCAGGGCTTATAGTATAGTGCTTATAGCATTAGTCACAAGAGACTGTAATAACCATCTATGTGATAGCTCAGACAAAAACAAACTGAGGAAACTTTGAGGCAATGCCTACTTAACCCTTACACTCTCCTCTCTCCCTTACTCCTACAGCCTTGCCCACTAATGTACTTAAATGTACATCCCCTATTTCTTTATCTCCACACCTAACTTTTTGTTGACAATTATTCATATCGATTGTATATCAATTGTATATAAGACTTCTATCCCATTTCTTTCTCTCATACCCAGCTTTTCTCTTTTCCAATTGTGTTTTTATAAAATTCATTCTATTTATTTATAGACTTATAAATTCATTCTATTTATGTATAGACTTATACATTCAGTGAGATAACAATTTGCTTTGTACCACTATATTATTTTTCCCTTTCATTGTTCCACTGTTCTCTCCCCTCCCCCCCCCCAGTGAACAAGTTTATTGTAAAGCACTTTTGCATATGTTCGTTAACAAGTTTATTGTAAATGTTTATTGTTTATTGTAAAGCACTGTTGCACATGTTCGTTCTACTTGGCACAGCTGCAATGTTTCTGTTAATTGTGAACCAATGTGAGGTTACTAAACAAATGTCGATATATAAAAACTGCAAATAAATAAATAAATAAATAAATAAATAAATAAATAAATAAATAAATAAATAAATAAAGTACATGGGACCTCTCATAGGTACTCAGTAAAACTCAAAGCTCTACCATCTTGGAGAGATCATTCCATTCAGTGCCTCCAGATGATGTCACCTACAGATCATGGCTAATTCAGCCCTGGATATCAATGCAAAATATAAAATACACATATCTTTACCCTGCAACATATGCACATTCATATGCTTACACGTGAATACATGCAATATATTGAAATTGAGTATTTCAATGACTTGAGTGCATATTTTTCCTGATTTAAAAAATATATGCACATATATTTTGCACATGAAAATAAAGTGGGCATGCTTGAGGAAATCAGGATTTATGCACATAACTCAGTAAAAAAGAAAAAAAAGTTTCTCCTTTAATTCACTGCCTGCCTTCCAGGTCTCTCAGTAGCACAAACACGGAGTAATCACTGCACTTTAGGCCAAGGTGATGGAAAGCATGCACAGCCACCAGTTTCCATGACCACTTTCTACTGGCACACTTCTGCTTTGAAATAGGAAGCATGCAAGTAGAAGGAGGGGGGCTACAGTAACCAGTAGCACTGTGTTGCTCTGAGTCCATGGCCTGTAGTGCTGCTATTCCTACCTGTTAGACTGACAGTCCTAGGCTGGAGTGAGAATTAGGCATGGCTCAGAAGGAATAACAGAGAAAGAGAGAGAGCGAAAGAGAATTAAATTGGGAAAGGAAGAAGAGATATGAATGGGAGGAGATTGGAGGAATAGAGGTGAGGTTAATAGGATTAGAGAAAGGGAGGTAGGGAAGAAGAGAGATGGGGAGTACAGAAAGAGTAGGGAAAGTAGAGTGCTAGGTAGAGATAGGATGGGGCAATGAGAGATGCAAAGTAGGAGGTTGGTAGAAATGGAAAGAGATGGAATGAGACCAGGGATGAGAAGGGAAGGTATGAGGAGAAAGGTGGGGAGGGGGCGAGAGGAGAGAAGAAAGGGGAGAGAGAAATGAGAAGGGATTGAATGAAACAGTGGAAAAACATGGACTCGGAGATTAGGAAGAGAGTGGGGATTCAGGGATTGGGTGGAAGAGTGGGCACTTAGAGATTCAATGGGAAGGTTGAGAGGTGCAGGTCTATGAAGTGGTTCGCAGTTGTGGAAATAAGGGAGGAGGTGTAAAAGGGGAATAGGAAGCTATGCAGGGATTAAGGGACAAAAGAAAAGGAATGAGTAATGGCAGGAGCTGGCAAGGGGACGACAAGCAGAGGAAGGAAGAAGATGAGGAGGTGAGTATAGATAAAGGAAATAAGGGACTAAGGAGGGGGTAAAAGAGGGAGACTAGAAGGCTGGGGTGGGAGAAAAGGGGAAATAACAGTTTCCATGATTTTTCCCGGTACTGAAATCAGGCTCACCAGTCTATAGTTTCCCGGATCACCCCAGATCCCTTTTTAAATATAGAGGTTACATTGTCCATCTTCCAATCTTTGGGTAAATCGGATGATTTCAATGATAAGTTACAAATTTTTACTAATAGTTCTGAAATTTAATTTTAAATTCTTTTAGAACCCTGGGGTATATACCATCCAGTCCAGGTAATTTACTACTCTTCAGTTTGTCAATCAGGCCTACCACTGTTAGGATTCTGCTTGTGGGCCTAGGTGCAAGCAGTCCCTACCTTCGAGCGATGCTGATGCCGTCCCTTGTGGCAGGCCAAGCCGCAGCATCCTGACTCCCCCGCAGTCCTAGTGCCGCCATCGGGAGTTCTCCTTCGCAGCTGAAGCCGCCACTGCCCCTGCCTGTCTTCATCTTCTCGCAGCAGGGGTACCGCCACTGATGCCGCGGCCTGCCTGGCCTTCCATGCAGCAGGGACGCCGCTGATGTTTTCAGCCTCCCAGCTGTCCTTAGGTGTGGGCGCGCGCCTCTTCTCAGCTTTTAAAGGGCCAGTGACGGGAAAAACCCCGTGGCCCTCAGCAGTGACATCATCAGCCTGTTGCTGGATCAGCCCTATAAAAGGGCCTTACTTCAGTTCTTCAGGGCCTTCGGATCTGTTCTTCACAGAGTCCGTGGTCTTCTTCCTGATCCAGGTCCTCCGTGGTCTTCCTGTGCCTTGATGGATCTTCATTCCATGTTCTTCGTGTTCCTGAACTTTATCATCCTGATGTTCCTGGTCTTGTCCCTCATTGCCTGTTCCATGTTTCAGATGTCCAGTTCTCTTGATGTCCAGATGTTCTGTGTCCAGATGTCCTGATGTCCCGTGTCCTGAGGTGCCATGTTCCATGTTCCTGTCCTGACTCCGTCCATCTCATTTTCAGCTCTTCGTCGAGTTCCCAGGTCCCCCATCTGTTCACCCTTCCTGGCGTGCCACCATCATGGTACCGGGGGGGGGGGGGGGAGGGGGTGTAGGGCACTTCGTGGTACAAGGCCTTCTTCTCATCTTCAGCGCAAGCCTCTGGAAGACTCCTGTTTTTAATGCCTTGCTTCTGAGAATCCTGAGTCTTGAATCCTGTCCCGGTCTTCAGAGTTCCTTGTGCCTGCTTCCATCCATGCCCTAGACTCTGCCAAAACCTGCTCCGCTTCAGCGTGGTCCACGACCAGCCACAGGTGGCTGTGTAGGGCATGCCCCGGTGCAGGCTGTACTGAATCTTCGTCATATTCCAGTCTCAAGTTCCACTTCTTCACCTGGGGTCTGCGTCGCGTTCAGCGTGGTCCACGACCAGCCATGGGTGGCTCGCTGCGATGCAGTTCTCACCCAATACTTTTGCCTGAGTCCTGAATCCTTGCCTGAAACCTCCAAGCAACCCGAATCCTTGTCTGCGTTCTCCGAGTAACCTGAATCCTTGTCTGAGTCCTCCGAGTCTCCTGAGTCCTTGTCTGAGTCCTCCGAGTCTTCTGAGTCTCCAAGTCTTCATCTGAGTCTCCCGAAAATCCAAATCTATGTTTGAATCCTCCGAGTATCTTGAGTCTTCATTTTCATCTTGTTGTTCCTGCCCTCAGCTTCCGTCTGGCCTCACGCACTCATCGTTCCCAAGCGGCGGGCTTGGAAGGGCTATTGAGTGGCCGGAGGGTTACTCTCAAGACCAGCATTGCGTTGCTGGGTCTCATTGGTGCATGTAGGTCCAGTGGAGGGCTGAGCCTGCCTTGTTCCTGTTCCAGATATTCTTTGCCTTGTCTTCAGCCAAGCCTTGCTCCTGCTCTGCCCATGGTCGTACCTGCTCACCTCTTGCAGTGTGTCTTGGGGCTTGTCCCTGAGCCACGCCATGATCCAAGGGCTCATATCCTCCCTTGAAATGAGACTGCGCCTCCGCGCTCCTAACAGGGCCTGAAGGCCGCACTCCCAAAAACCACATCTTTCAGGTTTACAGTGATTTGGTTCAGTTGATCTGAATCATCACCCATGAAAACCTTCTCCGGAACAGGTATCTCTCCAACATCCTCTTCAGTAAACACTGAAGCAAAGAAATTGTTGAACCTTTCTGTGATGGCCTTATCTTCTCTAAGTGCCCCTGTTGGACTCTATGCCATCCCAGACATAAAGTGCCACCTCGCCACCAATGTCATTGCGATATAATATGTCCCTCAGTATAGCACTATCCAATTGGTTATCCTCTTTCCACCATGTCTCAGAGATGCCAATTAGGTCTATGTCATCATTCACTGCTATATACTCTAATTCTCCCATCTTACTTCTTAGACTTCTGGCATTAGCATACAAACATTTCAAAGTGTGTTTTTTGTTTGTATTACATTCTGCTTTTCAGTTGTCAGGGATACATTGGAATCTTTTAACTCAAGTGAGTTTTGAATTACAGGCACTTGGACTACTTTTGTTCCCCAGTTCCTTACAAAACTGAATCCCACTTCCTTGCACCATCGTCTCATCCTCGTATTGAGACTCCGGAGCTCTGCCTGCCTCTGGGGACCTGCGCTTGGAACAGGGAGCATTTCAGAGAATGCCACCCTGGCGGTTCTGGATTTCAGCTCTCTACCTAAGAGCCTAAATCTGGCTTCCAGAACTTCCCTCCCACATTTTCCTATGTCGTTGGTGCCCACATGTACCATGACAGCTGGTTCCTCCCCAGCACTGTCTAAAATCCGATCTAGGTGTCCAGTTAGCAGACACAAAAAACATACAGGTACCCTGATGCTCAGTAGCGAGGACTCCTTCATGAGTGAGTCCCTCTTCCACAAGGTGAAAGGTAAGATAGAACGGGATGCAGTAAAACACAGTAATAACTTAATTAGTGCTACAACTGCACATGAATATGTTACCTGTCTGCGGGAACATTTGCAAAACACTTTTGCATTTGCCCAAAAGAATTTGGAAACAAATGTCAGAGGTAGAAAAGCCTATTATGATTTAAAAGCTACCTTTAAAGAATATGAAATTGAGGTCTTTTACTATAATTATAGTAAAAACAAAGCCAAAGAAAGTAAAGTTTTGCCTAGCTGGAAAGGACCTTTTGTAATTGTGGATAAAGTCTCACCAGTCACATATCTTATTCAAATTAATACAAATACAAAGATGTCCTTAAATGGGTCCACATTAACCAGCTCAGACCTTGTCACCCTCATAAATCAGTGGATCAAAATGCTGTGCCCAGGGACATGGATATTAATAATAAAGCAGAAGAGTAGTTCTCTACTGTTTTTCAGATGATGAGCCAGTCCCTGAGGGCAATCATCCTAGTGCTGTTGGTGATAAGAGCAGAAGCTGCCAAGCTGGTTGAGCCTGGTCCTTTCTCTGGCATTGTGATGCAAGACACCCCTGGTTTCCTCATCATGCAGTCCCAGATTGTCGCCCAGAAAGGCTTTGTGTCGCTGGACACCCCCCAACCCCCCAATGTTTCTGATCCAGAAACATTTTAACCTCACTAACATGCATTTGCCTGCATCTAAAGCTTGGTTCAAAGATCCCCTGAAATATGTTACCCAAAATGTTCAGAACATTCTTAGCCAATTGGACAAAATTATGATCCAACCCATTAGAAAAGACTTAGACCGACCCAAAAGGTTATCTTTTCTGCCCTAGGTTCCCTCTTTGGTGCATCCATGTCCATTGCCAATGCCATTTACATAAAAAATTTGCAGAACACTGTTAAAGAGTTGCAGGACGATATGAAAAGTATTTCTAAACAGATACAACTTCAACAAGAAGAGTTTTCTCAAGGTAAAACACTAAGTAACACTATCACCGTGGTTAACCTACATTCTCAAGCAATTAAACATAACCAAGAGGACTATCACCATCAAAACCGTGCTGAGCAAAGACCACACTGTTATCCAGCCCATTCATGCGCTTACCAATGACTTGTTTAGAGAGCTGGACAACAGCATGAGTAACTTAATGAAAGGACAGATTCCAACCTATTTAGTCTCTTCAGATGTCATCACAGATGCTTTCCTAAAATTACCCGAAGTAACACTGAGCCTATCCAGGTTCAGATTGCTTATCAAATGGGTAATGCTCTACCTCTGTATGTGGACATTGAGAATATGGAGGTTGCGTATGTTTTAAATTTGCCTTTCATTTTACCTGAGAATGTTTACCAATTGAAACAAATAATTAATGTAGGTACATGGACAAATAATGTATATCTGCATGTAGATACCCCTGCCCTTCTAGCCTATCAGAGTAACCACCCATAGCAATATTTATTTCCTAATTTAAGATTATGCCAACAAACAAAGGACATACATTAGTTGTGTCCCAGTAAGCCTTTCCTTAAGGATACTATAGAAGCTCTGTGTGGTTTGTCTTCAGACAACGTCCAAGAGAAATTAAGCAAAGTATGATGAATTCTCTGAAACCAAGGTTGCTGTTGTAAATAATATTTGGTTAGTTAGTACCCCACCGAAAGAACTTGCTATTTCTAACAAGCATGATGTTACCAGTAAGGTTCCCTTACCCAGTAATGTTTCTTTAGTCACAGTACCTAAGAACTCAATAGTTATCATAGAGGGAATGTCCTTAGACTACTTAGAACCAGACCCAGTTCCCACAGAGGTAGAAATCTTAGATATGTTTCAGGGCCATGAAATCAACTTTGATGAAAACCTGGTATATCATTTAGGCTTTAAAGACAAAGCAGAAATTGCTGACTACAATTATGATTTCAGAGATGACGATATTTTACAAACTGACTATATACTGTCTTACCTGCCCTACCCATGGTGATCATAGTCCACATCCTACTGTCAATCACCATCTTTAGAACAGTAAGGACCCTGATAAGACACACATGGGAAAGGTCTCACCGTAAAGCTATGTACTTGCAAAACCTCCCACTGCCCCCCATCTCTGGAACCGTATGAGATACCAGATAATCAGTGATCACACTTCGTTACTTTCCAGACTGGGAAAAGGGGGGTTGCACACACACTTTACCTCAAATCTGAGATGATATCCCTACCTCATATTTTTACAGCATGCACCACGTGAGAACTACATTATTTCCTTATTCCTTATCACATATATATTTCCTGTTACTATTATCCATTTATTTTTCTTCATTTCACTTTTTGCCTGTCCTTATTATCATGATTTTATTCACAGTTATCCTATTACATTATTGCATTACTCCCATTTTATTATTACTATTATGATTCCTTATAAATACGATTATTATTGCTGAATTATTCCTACCTCATGTTCATGAGGTCATCATTGGTGGTCATACATGTCATACAGCTGAGACCTGATTAGTAGCAGGTAGTTAGGCTTAAGCGAGATAAGCTCCATTGCTGGCTCATCACGCTTAAGAAGGGAAAATGTAGGAAGATATTTCATGTTTACCACTGAGTCATCAAATATGAATCATATAGCCAAGAAACTGACAGAACCAAAGCACTGTCAAGGCAAAAGACTTTACCCAGGTGAACTTTAAAACTGTACTGTCTCAAAGGAAAATGAAGAACTTTTGACCTATTACAATGAAGGATACCTTATCAGATCTGCCTGTTTGCATGTTCCTGTGTCAACAGTAGCAAAGCAGACAGAGAGACAACAGCTTAAGCCCAAGGCAAGCAAAGCTCAGAAAGACCATCACAGAGAGGGGGGCAATCGGAGATGGAGAAAAACGCTGACACTGGCAGACAGCTTGGCTTACAGATGTGGCATTTCTCCCCCCAAAGAAATGGGGAGGGGGAAGAAGACCTGCAACATGGCAGGACCACGCCAAAGTAATGGGGAGGGGGGGGAGAAGTTATGCAATGTGGCAAAAGACCCTCCACCCACCACAAGGTTATGCATGAGATTATGCATATTCATCAGCTTAGAAGTATAAGACAGGGGGGCAAAGAAGGAAGAAGGGGAGAGCTACGGACCCCCTGGAAAGAGCGACCTTGAAATCAGAGAAGAAAGGCACAAACCCTTAACGCAAACCCTGGGAAAAAACCCAGAGTGCAGATCCTGAGATCCTGTGCCAAAGGATCCCTGAAAGTGAAAAGGGGCCAGAAGCAGACCAGCACTCCCTGCTATCGAGAAGGGAGAAGGCTAGGTGTGGCCCGGAGACCGGAGGGATGAGCTGCCTCCTCAGGTGCAGAGAGTGGGACAAAATCTGAGACATGAGGGGCAAGGGCATACCCAGACAGCCCAGCAAGTATCAGAGCCAAAAGCAAGTCTCTTTCAGGGATTGCCTGCCTGCTCTGCCAGTACCAAGCCCAGGAAGCAAGTCCTTCCCTGCACACATTCTCCAGCCGGAGCCTGCTTCAGAGGTGAACACAGCTATCGCTTGAAGTTGGAATCAGGGATAAGTAAGTTAGCCATAAGTGTTAATAGATTAAGCAGGCTAAGGTTTATGGCATGTGTGAAATCACTCATGGTACAGAATTTTCTTTAGGGAAAACTGAGACAGGAATTGTTGTTATGTTCTAAATGTTATATCATATGAACTCTGATAAATAAAAGTCTATTTCTGGGGAGAATACACGTTGTCTTTTTTCTGACAGGATCGCAAGTAAGGTGGGAGGGCAACTGGCAGTGTCTTAAAGCAGACATATCCCTGCAGCCCTAAACTTGCTTATAGGTTTGGGTGGGAAAATGGGGGAAACTTAAAGACTGTCACGCTTGGGGGAGGACAGCGGGAACTGGGAAATTGGATGAAGGTCTGTCAGTTGGGCTGGAAGGAAATGTGAAGATGGGGAGAAGTGAAGAGGTAGTGTTGAGGGAGTCAGGTAAAGAAGTGAGAAAGGGACAGGTAGTTACGCTTGTATCCCAGTTATCCATGAATCTTCAAGTTTAACTATCAAAATCTGGTGGGAGGTGTTTGGGTGGGAAGGACCTATGGGCCTGTGCCCCAGATCTTTTAAGTACCTAGCAAAGCCCTGGAGATCACTCTGAGGAAATAGGTGTTACTAATGGTTTGCCACAGAGATCCGTCCTTGAAACGGTTCTTTTCAATATTTTCAGAAACAATATTGCAGAAGGACTATCAGGAAGGGTTTGTCTTTTTGCCAATGATACCAAAGTCTGCAAAAGGGTAGATGGCCAGGAAGGTATGGAAAACATGAGGATGAATCTAGTGAAGCTTGAGGAATGGTCTAGACCAGGGCTTCTCAAACCTGTCCTGGGGACCCCACAGCCAGTCGGGTTTTCAGGATATCCACAATGAATATGCATGAGATACATTTGCGTACCATGGAGTCTCCATATATGCAAATGTATCTCATGCATATTCATTGTGGATATCCTGAAAACCCGACTGGCTGTGGGGTCCCCAGGACAGGTTTGGGAAGCCCTGGCCTAGAATCTGACAGCTAAAATGTTATGATATAAAATGCAGTCATGCATTTGAACCACAAAAATCCAAGGTAGAGGTATAGTATAGAAGGTGCAATAATTCTATGCATGAAATAAAAGCAAGATCTGGGGGGTGGTCATTTCTGATGATCTTAAGGTGGTCAAACAGATGGATAATGCAATGGCAAAAGCCAGAAAGATATGGGTGCAGAATGAAATGAATAGTCAGCATTAAAATGGATGCAATAATTCCACTGTATAAGTACCTGGTGAGACATCAATTAGATATAATCCAGATGGAGTTGGTCCAGAGAGTGGCTTAAAAAATGGTCAATTATCTTTTTTAGAGAGTATATCTAGACAAACTTATAAATCAAAACATTTATAACCTAGAGGGGCAAGGTAGGATAAAGGAGATATAATAAAGACATTTAAATACCTCCCAAGATATCAATGTACAGGATGTAGCCCTCTTCCAACGGGAAGGAGGCTCTACAATAAGGGGTCATGGGATGAAAGTGAAAGGAGGTAGATTCAGGAATAATCTAGGGAGATTTTTTTTTACCAAAAAGGTGGCAAATGCATGAATCGGCCTCCCAGTGGAGGTGACAGAGACAAGGACAGTATCTGAATTCAAGAAAGCATGACATAAGCACAAAATAACTCTGAGGGATTGTAGAACTGAGCAGTTGGATAGACAGACTAAAGAGGCCATATGATCTTTTTCTGCTGTCATGTTTCTATGCTTTTATGTAACCTCTACCCCTCCACACTTACATCACCCAGTTCAACTCACCTCCCCAGTCTTTCACCCCTCTCTTCCATACCAGCTATTTTGCATCTCCCCAGCTGATCCATCTCACCCCTACACCCTTATTAACTCCCTATGGATTCTGTCATTCCCCTTCTTCTCATCCCATCCCATCTCTCACCTCCCAGCCTCCTCTCCAACCTTTCTCTCATGTTCCACAGAGGATTTACTCTTATCCCAACTCCTTTCTTACATTCCCCAGTCAATAATCTATCATTGTCTCTTTCATCCTCCACAGCCTGCTTTTCCATAAAGAAGAACTTCCATCCTTAATTTCACAATCCTCGTGGACTCTGAATATAGTGGATGAGAAGAAAGAAGAGGCAGATTCTTCTGCAGAAGAACCAATTATGACCAGGAAGTCAGCTAAATCCTTTCTTTTACATCAGGCGGTCCAGGATTTGATTGATTTGGAATGGGTTTCTAGAGAGGCAAAATTTAAAGGGGAACATACATTATCTAGCTTGTATCTCTTGTTGTCCAACAGAAGGAAAAGCTTAGGTTCCCAAGGGTGGATGTTCTGTTGTGCTCGGTAATCAAATGGACTACTATTCCTGTGGAAGGTGCAGCCATATTAAAGGATCAAAAGATAGGAAGATAGAAACAATGTTGAAGAGGCCTTCAAAGCAGCAAGTATGGTATTACAGACAGCAGCATGTAGCTGCATTGTTGCAAGCTCTGGTCTGTGTTTATCTCAGTATGTCCAAGAGGAGCTCATTGAGTCTAATGGGGATGTTATTGAAAGCACCATTCACTTGAAGCCAGGGGCAGCGTATTTGGCTAATGCCTACTTTGATTTGATGCGTACATCCGCAAGGAATATGGTGTCCATAGCGTCAGCTCAGAGACTTCTCTGGTTGCAAAATTGGTTGACTGGCTCAATGTCAAAGACTGATTTGACCAAATTTCCCTAGAGAGGCAATATCTTGTTCAGTGAAGATCTAGAAAAGATGACCAATAATGGGGAGAATCAAAGGTCCTGAGATTACCAGGCTTAAAAGTTCTCTCCGTGTGGCTCCAGCCTGGGATAGGTATTGAACCACCAGGAGGGGTAAGCAAAGGTGGCCCTGCAGAAGTCAAAAATCATGATCTTTTGGCAGATTTCAATCCCTTTGGTCAGCATAAAAGGTGGAAAAGAAGGATCCTTGGAGGCAGCAGGTGTCCATATTTTCTAAAGAATATTGGAAGACCCAATCTCTAATTCAAGTTTTACCGCTGTTGGGTCCACATTACTTCAGAACACTGGGGGGTGGATTTTAAAAGGGTTACACGCGTAACCCTTTAAAACCCCTCCTGCGCGCGCCGAGCCTATTTTGCATAGGCCCAGCGATGCGCACAAGCCTCAGGACACACGTATGTCCCGGGGCTTGAAAAAGGGGGCGGGATGTGGCGGTCCAGGGGCAGGGCAGGGCCAGAGCCTCCAGGCACAGCAGCCATTTGCCGCTGTGCACGGGATCACAGGCCGGCCTTCAGCCGGCATGCACAACTTCTAAGTTATAGGAAGGGAGGGGGTTAGGTAGGGCTGGGGGGCAGGTTAGGTAAGGGAAGAGAGGGGAAGGGAGGGGAAGGTGGAAGGGGCGGAAGGAAAGTTCCCTCCGAGGCCACTCCAATTTTGGAGTGGCCTCGGAGGGAACGGAGGAAGGCTGTGCGGCTCGGCGTGTGCAAAGGTGCTCAAGTGTGCACCCCCTTGCAAGTGCCAACCCCAAATTTTATAACACGCGAGCAGCTGCGTGCGCATATCATAAAATCGAGAGTAGATTTGTGCGCACCGGGTTGCACACATAAATCTAAGCCCGCGCCTAAATCTTTAAATCCGGCTTCAAATCTTGGAAATAATTCAAAAGGGTTATACCCTGGAATTCTCCCATTCCATTTCAGATGCTTTTATAGTTTCTCCTTGGAATTCCAACATAAAAAAAGAAAAATAACTGGAGTGCCTTCTTGACCTAGGAACCATGGTGCCAGTTCTGTCGTCTCAATGGCGACAAGGTCAGTAGTCCATCTATTTCATGATACCCAAGAAGGAAGGCTCTCTTCATTCCATTTTAGATTTAACAGGGATCAACAAATGTCTCACGATTATTCTTTTCAGAACAGAAACACTGAAATCGAAAATAATGAAAATGAGAAACAGAAAGATTTTGACCTCCTTAGAATTGACGGAGGCATATCTTCATATTCTCATAAGTATGGAACATCAGAAGTATCTTAGTTTTGTGATATGAGGATATTACGTCCAATTTTAGGCTCTTCCTTTTGGACTAGCCACAGCACCATGGACTTTCTCACATAGAAAAATTGTGGTGGCAGTGCCATTAAGAAAAAAAAGAATTTTGGTTCATTCTTATTTAGATGATTAGCTAATAAGAATGAATTTGAAACAGAAAAGTATGTAAGCTACCAAAAGTTAGTGCATTTTACCTACGAATTAGGCTGGCTGGCAAACCTCTCCAATAGCAGTCTAATTCTATCACAGACAGAATACTTGGGAATTGTTTTTGACTCAAGAACAGGACATGTCCAGTTGACAAGGAAAATAATTGAGCTCAGTCATGTTAAGAACATAAGAAATTGCCATACTGGGTTGGACCAAGCTACACTAACTGCACTAACCACATCCTCTGGCAACAAATTCCAGAGCTTAATTGTGCGTGGAGTGAAAAAGAATGTTCTCCGATTAGTCTTAAATGTGCGCTACTTGCTAACTTCATGGAATGCCCCCTAGTCCTATTATCCGAAAGTGTAAATAACAGATTCATATCTACTCGTTCAAGACCTCTCATGATCTTAAAGACCTCTATCATATCCCCCCTCAGCCATCTCTTCTCCAAGCTGAACAGCCCTAACATCTTCAGGCTTTCCTCATAGGGGAGCTGTTCCATCCTCTTTATCATTTTGGTTGCCCTTCTCTGTACCTTCTCCATCGCAACTATATCTTTTTTGAGATGCGGTGACCAGAATTGTACACAGTATTCAAGATGCAGTCTCACCATGGAGTGATACAGAGGCATTATGACATTTTCTGTTTTATTCACCATTCCCTTTCTAATAATACCTGAGTACCTAGGTTTAGTTGATTCTGCTGGAATTTTCCTCATACCAGGCTAGCAAGGCCCAATAACAGTTCACTCACCCCCTTCGTAAAAATTATCTGGTCAGTTGGGCAACATCCTGGACTTTCCTGCTCAGCAAATTCATAAATTTATAAATTAAATTAAATTAAAAAAGAAAAGTTACCTGTATTTAATCTGCATCCCAAGCATCATGCCCTGCTCCACTGCAAAAAATAAAAGTGCCCCTCCCCTTTTCAGGAAGTGCAATGCCCCCAGACCTGGACCCTTCCAAATATATCTATAAATTCTGGGATTCTTGAAGGGGTAGGAGTGATCCAAACTCACTCCTTCCCTCCCGTTGCCTTCTTTCAAAATGGTGCCAGCTGACCCCAGACACTCCTTTTCATAGAAACATAGAAATGACAGAAGAAGAAGACCAATAGGCCCATCCAGTCTGCCCAGCAAGCTTTCACACTTATTTTCTCAATCTTATCTGTTACTCCGACTGCTGAGTTCAGGGCCCTTATTGGTAACTTTTTTGATTCTAATTTCCTTCCAGCCCCGCCATTGATGTAGAGAGCATTGTTGGAGCTGCATCAAAGTGAAGTATAAGGATTAATGTTTGAGGTTAGTAACCGTCATATTGAGCAAGTTACCCCCGATGTTTGTATACTCATACTGCTCAGATCAATGCTTATTAGATGTTGTCTGGATGTAAATCCTATTTCTTCATTCCCCCTGCCGTTGAAGCAGTGAGCTACACTGGATATGCATTCAAAGTGAAGTATCAGGCTTAATTTGTTAGGGGTAGTAATCGCCGCAATAAGCAAGCTATTCCCATGATTATTTGTTTACCCAGACTGTGCAATTCAGACCTTGTTGGTTGTTGTCTGAATGTAAATCCTCTTATCTTCATTCTCCCCTGCCGTTGAAGCAGAGATCTACGCTGGATATACATTGAAAGTGAAGTATCAGGCTTAATTGGTTTGGGGTAGTAACCGCCACAACAAGCAAGCTACTCCCACACTTATTTGTTTACCCAGACTGTGCTATCTTGTTGGTTTTTGCCTGAATGCAAATTCTCTTTTCCACATTTCCTCTTGCTGTTGAAGCACAGAGCAATGTTGGAGTCACATTAACCATGTGAACGCTTATTGAATAAGGGTATTAATCACCAGGTAGTAGCCGTCATTCCCGCAAGCAACCCCATACCTCTTCTCTTCATTCCCATCCTCCAGGCTTTATGGATCCACAGTGTTTATCCCATGCCCCTTTGAAATTCTTCACAGTTTTGGTCTTTACCACTTCCTCCAGAAGGGCGTTCCAGGCATCTACCACCCTCTCCATGAAGAAATACTTCCTGACATGGTTCTGAGTCTTCCTCCCTGGAGTGTTAAATCGTGACCCCTGGTTCTGCTGATTTTTTTCCAACGGAAAAGGTTAGTCGTTGACTTTGGATCATTAAAACCTTTCAAGTATCTGAACGTCTGTATCATGTCACCCCTGCTCCTCCTTTCCTCTAGGGTATACATATTTAGATTCTTCAATCTCTCCTCATAAGTCATTTGATGAAGACCATCCACCTTTTTGGTTGCCCTTCTCTGGACCGGCTCCATCCTGTCTCTGTCCCTTCAAAGATATGATCTCCAGAACTGAGCACAGTACTCCAGGTGAGGTCTCACCAAGAACCTGTACAAGGGGATAATTACTTCCCTTTTCTTACTCGATATTCTTCTCTCTATTCAGCCCAGCATTCTTCTGGCTTTAGCTATTGCCTTGTCACATTGTTTCGTCGACTTCAGATCGTTGGACACTATCACCCCAAGGTCTCTCTCCTGCTCCATGCACATCAGCTCTTCACCCCCCATCGAATACATTTCCTTCAGATTTCCACACCCCATATGCATGACTCTGCACTTCTTGGCATTGAATCTCAGCTGCCATAACTTCAACCAGTCTTCCGGTTTCCTTAAATCCCATCTCATTCTCTCCACTCCTTCCGGCGTGTCGACTCTGTTGCAGATCTTAGTATCATCCACAAAAAGACAAACCTTACCTTCTATCCCATCCACGATGTCGCTCACAAAGATATTGAACAGGACCGGTCCCAACACAAACCCTTGCAGCACTCCACTCATCACCGCTCTCTCTTTAGAGTAAGTTCCATTTACCATCACACATTGTCTTCTGTCCTTCAACCAGTTTGCTATCCAGGCCACCATCTTGGCACTCACACCCAAGCTTCTTGTTTTATTCACAAGCCTCCTGTGCGGGACCGCATCAAAAACTTTGCTAAAATCCAAGTAGATGACATCGAGCGCTCTTCCTCGATCCAATTCCTTAATCACCCAATCAAAAAAGTCGATCAGATTTGTCTGACAGGACTTTCCCTTGGTGAAACCATGCTGCCTCTGGTCCATCAATTCTGCTGCTTGTAGATAGTTCACTATTCTTTCCTTCAGCAGTGACTCCAATACTTTTTCCACCACCGAGGTAAGCCTAACCGGCCTGTAGTTTCCAGCCACCTCTCTGCTCCCACTCTTGTGAAGCGGGATCACAGTCGTTCTTCTCCAATCACTTGGCACCACTCCCGTTTCCAGGGATCTATTGAACAAATCACACAGCGCAGCTGCCAGCACATCTCTGAGCTCCCTCAGTATCCTGGGATGAACCTCATCAGGCCCCATGGCTTTGTCCACCTTCAGTTTTCCTAGCTCTTCCCATACATTCTCTTCCATAAATGGAGTTTCATCCATTCCACTCCCCTCCAGTTTCTTGTTAACTAGCGACAGTCCTTCTCCAGGGTCTTCTTTAGTGAACACTGAACTGAAGTATTCATTTAATATTTCTGCCATTTCTTCATCTGTCTCCACCCATTGATCCTTTTTACCTTTCAATTTCAGTATACCACTTTGGACTTTTCTCCATTCACTGATGTATCTGAAAAATGTTTTGTCACCTCACTTATCCTCTTTGGCAATCCTTTCTTCCGCTTGACTTTTCGCTTTCTTGATTTACTTTCGTCTCCCTCAGTTCCACAAGATATTCTTCCTTGTGATCCTCCCTTTGAGATCCTTTATATTTCTTAAACGTTGTTCTTTTATCTTTTATTTTATCAGCCACCTCCTTTGTGAACCAGATAGGTTTCATACTTTTCTTTCTTTTCTATGCTTTTCTAGCATATATATTAGTTGCTTCAGTAATTGCTCCTTGTTGTTTGGCCCACTGTTGTTCCACAACTCTCGTTTTCTCCCAGCCTTCTAGTTCCTCCTCCAGGTACTTTCCCATTTCAACAAAGTCCGTGTTTTTGAAACACAAAACCCGGGTCTTTGTGCGACTTCTCCGTGTTCTATTAGTGATATAAAACTATACCGTTTGATGATCACTGGTGCTGAGGTGGGTGCCCACCTGGACGTTAGAGACATGATCTCCATTAGTGAGCACTAAATCGAGTATAGCTCCCTCACTCATAGGATCCATTACCGTTTGTTTGAACAGAGCCCCTTGCAGGGTATCCACTATCTCTCTACTACTGATAGATTCTGTAGAAGGGATTCTCCAGTCTACATCCGGCAGATTAAAATCTCCAACAATCACCACTTCACCCGTCACTTGGAGGGCAGTTGGCACCTGGAGTCATCCATCAGCTGGGGAAAATTTTTCTCACAAGCTGCACTACTGATTACCATGGGAATGAGCTGCTTTACATGCAGTGCAGCTCATATGGGTGTGTTATACTTTATTTATTTATTTATTTCAGAGCTTTTATATACCGAGGTTTAACAAAAAGCCTTCACCCCGGTTTACAGTAGAACAATTTGTTACATAGAACAGTACATGGAACATCGAATGGTATAGGTTACATCAAACTGTTAGGAGACTGACTTAGAACTAATCTTAAACGCTTGAACAAGGTCGCGTCAAATTTAATGAAAAAAAACTTTAACAGCAATAAGGAACTGAGAAATGAGTTAGTAAGAACAAGGCAATATGGCAAAGAGATATGCAAGAGGATAGGGTGGGAGGACGGAGGGGGAAAGAAAGGGGGTAGGATAGGGAGGGGAGGGGAAAAAAGAAAGGACGGTGGGAGCGGTGAGAAGTGAGGTGTGGAGGGTAGGGGGGGAGAGCATTAGGAACTCTTGGTGTGCTCATCTTGCATGGGTGTTGTTGATGGTGGGGTTATGAAGTTTAGCCTACGCCATCTCTGAATGTTTTGCTGAATAACCAGGTTTTCAGTTCTTTTTTAAAGGATTTGCTGTCGATTATTGAGCTTAGGTATTGTGGTAGGGAGTTCCATATGTTTGGTCCTGCAATTGAGAATGCTCTGTTTCTCGTGCACGTGAGCTTAGCCGATGGAAGTGATGGATTTACTTGATTTAGGATTCTGCAAATAACTCAGAGGTCCGGAATAATCACAAATTCTGCATTACGATAATGCATTTTGCCATGTGGTAAATGCTGTTTACAATATGCAAACATGTTTATCATAGCTTAATAAATAGGTCTCTGAGTTTTTGTAATCATAGCATTTCATGTTTCATTGCCATCTATAGTGGCCATGCACTACTGTTCAACTTATAGGAAGCATTTAAAAGCATTTTTATTAAAGAAGGTTTTGGTGATCTGTCTTGAAGCAACTTAATTAATAATTGAGTTACTTGCTATTTGTTTTATGTTTTACTATCTGGGAACCACCTAGAACACTGGATAATGCAATTTACAAATTTTTAAAAATAAATACATACATTTTGGAGGAAGAGTTGTTGTTTGGCCTTTATGTCAGGGTCTGATGTTTGAGGTTATAATAATAACATTAATCATGCTGTGATGCTTTCAGCTTCTAGAAACACAGACATAGATACATAGAAAATGATGGCAGAAAAAGACCAATCGGCCCATCTAATCTGCCCAGCAAGCTTCCACACTTATTTTCCCATACTTATCTGTTTCCTCAACCTTGTTGGAAAATGCTTGATTCAAATTTCCTGCCATCCCCTTCCATTGATGCAGAGAGCAATGTTGGAGTTGCATCAAAGGTGAGCATAAGGCTGATGGTTAAGTGTAGTAATCACCACATCCAGCAAGTTAACCCGATGCTTGTTTGCCCAGACTGCACAGATCGATGCTTTGTTGGATGTTGTCTGAATATAAATCATTTTTTCCTCATTTCCCCCTACCGTTGAAGCAGAGAGCAATGCTGTATATGCTTTCAAAGTGATATATTAGGCTTAATTGGTTTAGGGTAGTAACCGCCGTAATAAGCAAGCTACCCCCATGCTTATTTGTTTACCCAGATTATGAAGTTCAGTCCTTTTTGGTTGTTGTCTGAATACAAATCCTCTTTTCCACATTTTTCCCTGCCTTAGAAGCAGAGAGCAATGCTGTATATGTATTCATGTCGCTCTTGCCTTAGCCTTATATGACTTTATTATAGGAGTTGATATATCCACTGTCCATACTACTGCCACTGTAGGTTAATGATTCATGACAGTTCAAGACCTATTGAATGATATCCTTGTGCTCAGGATGGAAGAAGTAAGGAGGCAATGTCCTGTTGTGGATTGGGAACTGGTTCAATGCAGGAAATGGTTAGTTTTCTCACTGGAGGATGGTAAATAATGAAGTGCCCCAGCAATCTGGACTCAGCTAAAGATACCTGAATAAAGTTACCTGGATAACATTTTTATGAATATATTCAGCAGATCATGTCTCTGGATTAATTCTGCTTTTATATTTGTCTAAAGTTATCTGGGTAACCTTATCTGGATTACTTCTCCATTTGCCAGCTTACTGAGTATTTATTTCTCTTCTGGTGTCTTGATTAAAAGTTTGTTTATGTTGTCAGGGGAAAGAGTAAAAGTAGAGAGTTTGTTGCAGCTACTTTTACTGTTCCCATCCTTCCGCCCAAGTGTAAAAAAAAATTGTAACCATTGGCAAAATTCCTCCCATAAAATAATGGGAGCTACGTTGCTACAGTGTTGCTCAGGTCTGAATTTTAAATGTAAATGTCATTTAAATATTTATGACCCCAACTCTAAATCACTCATTATAAAAGCATGTCACAGTTAATAGAGTTTAATGCCAAACATATAGTGGATTCACTCCTAGTGGCTCATTAGTCAATGTCTCACTGAAATCGATGTTAATACAATGCTGAGCCTGAATTCAAATCATCAAAATCCACTACCTGGTGTTTAGAATAAATCACATTTTTATCAAAAAGTTTTTATATGCAATTAAAAACTTATCTGTGCATAAGCAGCGGTGCAGCTGTGTAGCCTTTAAAAAAACCAACAACGCTGGTTGCATTTCAAACAACTGTCTTCGTCAGAGAGCACTGCTCTCGCTTCTTCAAGGGACGGTGCCCACTTTTCTCGGCCCTGGTGCAATGCTATCTTGCCAGTCTCAGACAATATTAAACATTTGGGGCTGAAGACTGTCGGAGGTGAATAATTTGGGTGCACTGGCACGCGCATGTTATAAATTCGCATCGTCCATGTGCGCGCGCCAGGAAGCGCACGCATATGGACGCGCGTGCGCAGCTTTGAAAATCTACTCTTAAGCGCCTGGGGGAGGAGGAATTTATTTACGCACTACAATCTAACAATGTTCACAATGAGAAGTGCTTTCACGAGTATCTAGAGATAAACAATGCAGGTTTCAGAGCTATTTTATAATACTGATGCAATAAAAAACTAACATGATATTTTTCCAGCCATAATTTTATCACAAACACATTTTTGCGTGTTCTTTGTGTAACAGTGAAGGAAGGCATTAAGGGGAGATCGTCCATCTGTCCAGCCTGGTACGGAGCCGAACAGCATGTGGGCACGGTTTTGCTTTCACCAAAAAAATGCATTGGGCCTCCAAAACAGAGTACACCTTTGCAAATGTGTATATTCTTTCTTTGGACCTGCTCTTTCCTCCTGCTCCTATGGGCCCTCCAGCTCAATCAGCACCAGGGATGGAATCCTGGCTCACTGAATCTCCATTTGCGACTAACCAGGCTTTTTTTTTTTCCTTATCTTGTATCCCTTCCTATCCTACTTTAGTCCAGGCATGGCAGTGACAGTCTTCAACTGGTAATTATGCACTAAGGGCCGGATTTTCAAAGAATTTATGCACATAGGGGGGCTTACACGTGCCGGGCCTATTTTAGAAAGGCCCAGTGACACGCGTAAAGCCCCGGGATACATCTAAGTCCCAGGGCTTTACTAAAGGGACGGGGTGGTCCGAGGGCGGGATGGGGCGGGACCAGAGGACTCCGACTGTGGCCATTTGCCGCTGTGTTGGAGGATTGCATGCCGGCAGGAGGCCAGTGTGCGCAACCTGCACCTGCCTCCAGGCAGGCGCAAAAGGTTTGACAAAAGTCGGGGGAGGGAAGGTCAGGCTAGGGGGAAGAAAAGTTCCAGCTGCTCCAATTTCAGAGCAGGCTGGGAGGGAACGGGGGAAGACCGTGGGTGTTGGCGCACGCAAGGTGCACTAGTGTACACTCCCTTGCGCGTGCCAACCCCCGATTTTATAACATGGGTGCGCCTGCACACTCATGTTATAAAATCGGGGGTACACGTGTGCGCGTCGGGTAGCGTGCGCAGAAGTACGCCCGCGCACAGGTTTGAAAATTCACCCCTAAGCTCCTTCTGGAACTCTGCAATCATAGTACTTAACTCTGGCCTTTGAGGGTTGCCATTGTGAAATGACCATCTCCTTCCCCATGCAAGGGCTGTGAATGCTGTCTCTGAAGCATTCCCAGTTGAACCGGGGAACTAGCTCATTCTTAATACCCTCTCCATTTTCCACCACAAAGTTTACCTGCAGACAAGCAATCCTGAGTGACAGCAACCAAATAATGTAGGAGGCAGCAAACAGAATAGTGGGGGGGCTAAGGGCAAGCACTACAGAAAGTGGACATCCCTGCACATTGTATGTAAATAGAAAATACACATAAGGCTATTGTGCCTTTACCAGCTCCACAGCTGACAGTGCTTTGCTGGGATTCTGCAATGAGCTTTACACAGCATTCCAATGGAATTCCATTCATTGCCGTGATCCTGGGCTGTTTGTGTTGCTCTTTCCAGTTTTTTTTGTCCCTGTGTATCTTCCATATGCTCAGGTTTCCTTGGAGACCTCATATCTTTGCTGTCAATTAGTGCCTGCTTCAGAGGAAGCAGTGCAATGGTAATTTAAAATTTTGTTTTCATGATTTAAAAAAAATATATAGTTACAAATGTTAAACAGTTACATTCATAAAACAGCATATTTTAATGTTCATCAAGGACCTTAGCAATCAGGATGAAATCAAGCTGAAAATGATATAAAAGTACCTTATTGTACAGCAGTCATTTAGTCTGTTGAAGTTTCATTTACATTTTTAAAAGAAAACTAATTATAATTATTCTCTGTTAACTACAAAGAGATCTCATACTGCTCTCATGCTACTGCCTCATGGAGCAATAAAATATAGCTGAGAAGCATACAGGAATAATTTTGCCTAGTTGCAGCTTTTAATAAGAAAGCAGCTGCACAAAAAGTTGCTTTTTGAGTAAAGATACCATAGACTGCAGTAGTCCTCAACCTCTACCACCCACTGAGCCATGGTCACAGCATTTAACTCTTACAACCCATGGAAGAGAGAGCAAGAATCTCTCTTTTTGCTGGAGACACCTGCAATATGAATAAGTTTGTTTCAAATCGCATTGCTAATGCTCTGGGTATAATCGTATATTAAACAAATACCTTGGGATATGGAAGTTTAATGGTTTTTGGATACTGATTTGATTCTTCTCCATAGAAGGAATACTCCATAATAGGAACCTGCGTATCATTAAATTCAGCATATGCCAAGAACTTTCCATTTGGAGACCACCAGAGAGCGTAATTAGTGCTAAACATTTCCTCTGGAGGGAAAAAAGAATGAATTCCTCGATCAGTAACAACATTTTCAGTTTACGTTTTCTTAAGAAATATTTTTCTCATTAGCTGTACTCTCGCAGAATAGGCTGAAGCTCGGTTGTGAGAATAGGATGTATTTGAATATGACTCTCCAAGTCCACAGATAACATGGGGTGAACCCAGGACTGTCCCAGCTTGCATCCATCTGGTAATCCTACTCCTGCATTAAATCTTCTCTGAGGTCATCTGGCTTTAGCCCAGATGTCTTAAATCATACTTCCTGAAGTCTGCTTCAGGAAAGGAACCAAGGGCCTCAGTCAGCATGTTTTTAACAGGCACCGAACGGAGAGCAGCCCGAGGGAAATGGACTGTGTAGCACAAGACAAGCTGCTTTAATTGACTGTATCCTATCCAGGTTTTAGAATTTCTCATAAATGATATCATTTTTATGGTTACTTTAGACTTGGCCCTAGAAATAAGAAAGCCAAGTCCACTATCCTATAGACATCAGGCTCACCAATATAACAAAAATGCCAACCCAGTGGCTAAAGAAGCAGACTTCTTAAAGATCCATCAACACATACGTAACAGTGAAAAATGTGGGGCACTCAAACAGCAGATCTTGTTCAAGAAGAAATTCCTAATTATGGCTCCAGAAAAAACACGAATACATTTCATGACATTTCACTTCCCTGGCTCAATCAAACTTCAACAATGCAATTATCTGTTTCAAGGGCTAAATAACTTATCTTAAGACCTTAGATCCCAGTTTAATTTTTTAGAGGCAACAAAATCTGATCAATAACATCATTCAGAAGAGAGCCAAAAACGTGAGCTAACATAACATTGTAACTTCCTGGTTCTCCTTTGTGTTTCCAGCTCAATCAGAACTGGCCTTCATTGGACTGCGGCGTCAAGATCCTTCATGTGCAGCTACCTAGATTCCACTCCCCAACCACACACACACCCCTAGCCCAAATCTTTGTAGCAACAGTCTTGGCCGAGGCCACAGACCACAGCTCCCTCAAGAACCTAAATTGTGTGTACTCCAAAACTGGCCAGTAGGTGTCACCGGTGAGTGATAACCGGGACTCTTCCTTTTCCCTCAGGGGCTGCGAGTGCTGCCTCTGCAGCATTCTCAGCCCCAGCCAGCTTAGGAAATGGAAGATCAGATCAGACCAGACCCAGGAATGAAAGCCAGTTCTTCTGCATGGTTGCACACTGCACTGCCAAAACCGGCCACATGCAGTTTGACCTTGGTGTTCTTGGTCATATGTTATTATATGGTATACAGTAACAGATAGTTATATTACCTTCATATACCCAATCAGGAACTCCATTAAAAATTTTATTCTCTTCTCCATTTGAGGTAATATTTATATTTTCTCCATTTGGAACTTCTTTTATGTATATATTGTTTTTCCAAACATAGGCCTACAAATAAAAAACAAATAGTAAACGTTATAGAACATTAGCAGGCAATACTATAATTCCAAGTACTCCTGGTTTTTGGGTTGGTTTTTTTTTACAGGTTGTGAATGTTCAGATTTTTCACACTGGGACAAATCCACGTAAACCTTTCCTCTAAAACTTGCCATGGGTACACTGTACACACAGACTCTTGCGCTGCACATCCCTAGACTTAAAAATGCAGTCTACGTGGTTTTTTTTCCCCGATCCTGCCCAATATACACCCCCAGGAACATATTTTTAGATATACTGGGAGGGGGATTCTAAGACAACCAGTTTAGACGCATAAATCACTATTTGCACATGTAAATGGTATTGAAAATTGCCCTCCCCATTCAATGAACACAATTTGTGTATGAGCTTTCAAAACCACATTAATCTCTTCACCAAATATAACAGCCAGACTCAAGGAAGGAAGTATATACAGTATAAGTGAGTGGTTGGACACTGTGACATCGTAAATGATGACAGGTAAAGACCAGCATGGTCCATCCTCAAATTCTCATATGGAACCCTTTCCCCATGTTTCCTTCAGGGTTTATCTACCACTCTGAACAGGTTATTTACCTCTCTGGCTTTTAGGAAGCACCCTGCAGTCATATAATTGCTGTTTTGGTCTATAATTGCCCGCTCCGTATGGGTTATCCTAGTGCTTCTTACCATTCCTGTATTTATCCCATACTTTTTAAAATTCTGTTTCCAGCCCTGGGAGGGAATCCACCACCCTCTACATGAAAATAATTTTCCTGACATGAATCCAGAGTCTACCCACTTGAAAATTAGTATCATGACCCCCTAGTTTTACAACCTTCTTTTCTGTTGAAAAAGCATTGCTTCTTGCGCAAGGATACCTTTCAGATATCCAAATGTCTGGATTCATATGCCCCTTTATCTCTCACTTCTCTTCTAGGATATACATATTAGGGATGTGCAGCCAAAAAAATGTTGGTTTTCTTTTCGGTTTCATTTTTATTTTTATTTCTTTATTTATTTATTTTATTTTAAAACTTTTCTATACCGTCGTTAAGTTAGATAACCATCACAACGGTTTACAGCAAGGCACGCTAATAAAAATGTGAGTGGTATAGATTACAAATTAATCATGTGCCATCATAGTGCGGTAACAATTCATTTCAAAAAAACTATGTGTGTAAATTAGGCTTGTCTGTTGGGATCATATTAGGCGGTTTGAATTTAACATTAATGTGCATTTGTAGCTTACAAGTAACTACTTTTAGTTTGGTGCGTCCTTATCAGTCAACTGTTTTTTTCCTTCTCTTTATCTTTATAAAAAGCTTGTTTGAAAAGCCAGGTTTTCAGATTGGTTTTGAATATTTTGAAATTACTCTGCAGCCTTAGTTTGAGTGGCATGGTGTTCCATAGCACGGGGCAAGCCAGTGACAGTGCTCTCTCCCTAACTTGCGTGAGGTGTGCTGTTTTGACAGAGGGGACAGTTAGTAGAGCCTTATTAGCAGATCTTAGGTTTCTTTGTGGGACATGTACGTGCAGTGCAGTGTTGAGCCATTCAACTTTTTCATTGTGGATTAGTTTGTGTATTATGCATAAAGCCTTATATTGAATCCTTTGTTCAATTGGGAGCCAGTGTAAATCAGCGAGCGTTCCTGTAATGTGTTCATTCTTTTTTTACCAGTCAAAATTCTAGCAGCCGAGTTTTGTAATATTTGTAGTGGCCGGATTGTAGATTGTGGTAGTCCTAAAAGTAGTGAGTTGCAGTAGTCTGTACTTGCGAATATCATGGCCTGCAGAACTGTGCGGAAATTGTTTAGTGTTAGTTTTTCTTTTCTTGGTTTCATTATGCTTTTTGGTTTGCTTCATTTTAGTGTGCACTTAAATGTTTTTTTAGTGCACACTAATTTCCATTTAGTGGCACCTTAATTTTTTTAGTGTACACATAAAAAAAAATTAGTATGCACTAATCAAAGCAAAATCAATTAATTCATATTCAGGCCCTTATGACTTTTGGTATAGAAACCACAGCTTTTTGGTAGCTGATCTCTGAATGGCCTCTATTTTCTCCCTTTCTTTTCTGAAATAAAGCCTCCAAAACTAAAACCAGTGAGACTTCACTCAATAATGTTCCCTCTGATTTTTTTTTTTGGGGGGAGTGGGTGGGTGGGCGGGCATTATTGGGTCTGCCTTTCTCCTTGCTCCCATTAGCTGTTCTACAATAGCACCATCACTTACTGCTGATGCTAGCCCACCCAGACTCCAAGCTCTCTTTCTTCTTCATTGTCTCCGTCTTTCTCTTCACAGCTTCTCTCTTTTCATTGCTATCTCCTCGCTGCTCCCAGCTTCTCACATCTTTCAATCTCATCTACCCCTCCATTCTCTCTATTCCTTCAGGGTGTCCACTCTGTTGCAGACCTGTGTGTCACCCACAAAAAGGCAAACATTTCCCTTTGTTTCCTTTCTAATATTGCTGACAAAAAAAAGAACAAAGCCAGTCCCTGGATCCATTCCACTCCACTGAATTCCATTTACCACTCCCCTTTGCTGCCTATGACGCAACCAGTTTCTACTCCACCTTTAAACCCATCCCCAGGTCGCTCAGTTTAAGGAGGAGGAGGAATAGCCTAGTGGTTAGAGCAGTGGGCTATGAACCAGGAGACCAGGGTTCAAGTCCCACTGTTGCTCCTTTTGACCTTGGGCAAGTCATTTTACCCTCCATTGCCTCAGGTACAAAACTTAAATTGTAAGCCCTCTGGGGATAGAGAAATACCTACAGTACCTGAATGTAAAACCAATGTGATATCTCAGATCAAATGTTGGTATATAAAAATAATAAATAAATAAACTATGCAAAATAGTGTCAAACATGTTGCTGAAATCCAAATAAACCACATTCTACACATATCCTTGATCAATACCCAAAGCAATCAGACCATAATTTTGAAAAGTAATTTAACATTTTCAGGGAATAACGTTCACATTATCCAAATTCCTCACCTTTCCTTAACATAGATGCCAGGATGGGTATGCTAGAACATACAAGGTTCTTCAGGAGATGGCAAGTGGAATGTGAACTGACAGCAACAAAGTCCCTTTTCATGTGAGATAGTATGCTGGGGGCAGAGTCAGGGTGGCGAGGAGGTGGACTCGGCTGTGTCTTCGCTGGCGGTGATAAGGTAAGCAACGTTATCGTCGCCAGTAGTGCGCCCAATAGCACCTTTCACAGTGGTGCTATTGGGTGCAAGAGCCGACAGCAAAAACACAGTGGTAGTATGAAGGCTGTCGGCTTTCGGAGGCCCGACCCCCTCACCCCCCCGTTTTCACTGGATTCACCATTCTGTGATAGAATGGTGAATCCAGACCCAAGATACTACAGGCTGCAAAGAACCAATATAGCTACTACAACTCTAAATAAATGCTTGTGGCAAAGAAAGCAGTTAACATATTAGTCCATGGAATTTCCACTATTTGTCCCAATATACAAACACACACACAAAAACACACACATATGTACAGAAAGTTACAGCCTTCTCCCAAGCAGGCTGTAACTTTCTGTGTATGTATTTTCATGCAGAATTTTGAAAATTGAAATTATTTATTTATTTTATTAAAAACATTTATAGCCCACTTATAGTGCAAGTTATGCTTTCCCCACTCTAACTCATGTAAAATGGGGTTTCATGTGTACTTCCATGTACAACTACTTAATTGATTTTTAAAGTGCCGCTTAATGTGCATAAACAATGGATTTCTGCATGTAAGTTACTTTGAGAATCAAGTCCTAAGTGAAATATCCAAACATTAATGTCACATTATCCACAATAGGAAAATTAGTTCTTACCTGTTAATTTTCATTCCTGTAGTACCACGGATCAGTCCAGACCATGGGTTGAGCCTCCTGTCCAGCAGATGGAGACAGATCAAAACTGAAAGGGTATCCCATATCAGGACAGAGCCTACCCTGCAACCCTTCAGTATAACCATTATCAAAGCAGAAAATATGAAGATAAACAGTGAGGAATCAAGGAAGTAACAAGAGAACTCGAGCAAACAAGAGAACCCAAAAATTTGAACAAGTGCAAACATGGAATGGACTCTGTAGATAAGCACTCTTGCATGAATGTCCATGGTCATCATATAGATGCTTCCAGTGCCTCTAATTATAATCACAGAAGAAATCATTCTGAATCCTGCAGCAAGAGGAAGGAAGCTTTGAGCGGACAGCAGGAAGAATAGGGAAGGGTGTCTGGACTAATCCGTGGTACTACAGGAATGAAAATGAACAGGTAAGAACTAATTTTCCTTTCCCTGTACGTACCTGGATCAGTCCAGACCATGGGATGTACCAGAGCTTCCCTAAACAGGGTGGGAACGAGACAGTCCCGCTCGAAGCACCTGTCAACCAAAGGAACCAAAGACAGGTGCTTGAACATCCAGGTGGTAATGCCGAGCAAAAGTATGCAGAGATTTCCACGTAGCCGACCTGCATATCTCCTGCAGAGAGACTGATTGACTCTACGCCCAAGAAGCAGCTTGAGAATGCAAGGAATGAGCCTTCAGACCCTCTGGGACCACCCGGCCCTAACAGATGTAGGCCGACGCGATCGCCTCCTTTAACCAGCGAGAGATCGTAGTCTTAGAGGCCTGTTTGCCCCGGTTAGGCCAACTCCATAAGACAAAAAGATGATCCAAGACTCGGAAATCATTGGTTAACTAAAGATAACGCATGAGAACGCGTTTCACAACCAGACGGCGTAGATCATCCCCAGCCGTACCGGCAATATCTGCGGGAGAGAACGCAGGGAGCTCCATCGACTGATTGACATGAAAGGAAGAAACAACCTTTGGCAAAAAAGATGGGACAGTCTTAAGGGAGACCCCAGAGTCCAAAAAATGCAGGAAGGGCTCCCTGCACGACAACGCTTGAATCTCCGACACCCGTCTGGCGGAGCAAATAGAGACTAAAAACACCGCCTTAAGTGTTAAATCCTTGAGAGTGGAGCAGCGGAGAGGCTCAAAGAAAGCTAGGCAGAGAGCCCAGAGGACCAAATTAAGGCTCCATGAAGGACAAGTGGAATGCAGCAGTAGCCTCAAATGTTTAACTCCCTTGAGAAAACGGACAACATCTGGATGAGACACAACCGCATAACATTCAAGATTTCCCAAGAGAGAACCAAGGGCAGAAACCTCTACCCGGAGTGAACCGAAGGATAGACCCTTAGAAAGATCTCGCTGGAGAAAAGAAAGAACCAGCAAAACTGGGGCCGAATGAGCCAAGACACTCGATTCCGCGCAGACAAGTTTGAAAACCTTCCAGACTCGGACGTAGGCGAGGGAAGTAGAAGTCTTGCGGGCACGCAGAATAGTGGAGATAATGTCCTCCCTATATCCCTTCTTGCTCAGTCTCCGCCGTTCAAAAGCCAGGACGCTAGACAGAAGCAATCCGCCTGGTCGAAAAATACGGGACCCTGCCATAGCAGGTACTGAAGATGACCGAGACGAACAGGGCCGTCCCTCGACAGGTTTACGAGATCCACGAACCACATTCTGTGAGGCCATTCAGGGGCTACGAGAATGACCGGGCCTCTGTGGAGCTCTATCCTTCTGAGCACTTTGCCCACCATGGGCCAAGAAGGGAACACGTACAGAAGGATGTTACGTGGCCAGGGAAGGACTAGTGCATCTACCCCTTTCGAGCAGTGCTCCCTCCAGTGGCTGAAGAACCTGGGAGCTTTGGCATTGTCCAAGGTTGCCATCAGGTCCAGGTGAGGAGGACCCCACCGGTTGACAATCAGATCCATTGCTTCGTCGGACAACTCCCACTCGCTGGGATCGAGATGCTGGCGACTCAAGAAATCAGCTTGAACATTCTCCTTGCCCGCAATGTGAGAAGCTGCTAGGCACTCCAGATGGCGTTCTGCCCAAGCGAAGAGCTGGCTGGCCTCAAGGGCCACCAGGCGACTCCTTGTGCCCCCCTGGCGATTGATATACACCACCGTAGAGTTGTCAGAGAGTACCCGAACTGCTCTTCGGCGAAGCAGCAGGAGAAACGCTTTGAGAGCCAGACGAACCACCCGAGCCGCCAGGTGATTGATGTGCCAGCAGGATTGGGCTGGGCACTAGTATCCCTGCGTGGCCTGTGACTGGCAGACTGCTCACCATCCGGAGAGGCTGGCATTCATCGTGACCACAATCCATTGCGGAGTCTGAAGGGATATTCCTCTCAGAAGGTGCTTGAACGATAGCCACCATTGTATGTCGCTGATGGTAGAGTCGGAGAGCAGGAGCGGCGTCTGAAACTGTTCTGATACCAGTTTCCAGCGGGATAGCAAAGCTTTCTGTAAAGGACACATATGTGCAAAAGCACAGGGGACCAAGTCGATAGTGGAAGCCATGGTCCCCGGAACCTGTAGGTAGTCCCACACCGTGGGGGGAGACATGGAAAGGAAGTTGCAGACTTGATCCCTCAGCTTGAATGCTCGAGAGTCTGGCAGGAATACCTTGCTGACTCGGGCATTGAACCGAGCCCCTAGGAATTCTAAGACCTGGGAAGGTCGGAGATTGCTCTTGGAAAAATTGACTATCCATCCCAGGGATGAGAGAAGAGCAAGGACGCGGTCCCAGGGATGAGAGAAGAGCAAGGACGCAGTACACTGCCAGCTTGCAGAGGATCTCCGACTTGGCTCGCCCTAGCCAATCGTCCAGGTAAGGGTGGACTAGAACTCCATCCCGCTGGAGAGCGGCCACCACCACCACCATAACCTTGGTAAACATGCGTGGTGCTGTGGCAAGACCGAAGGGCAGAGCCCAGAACTGAAAGTGTTGCCCAAGATGTGGAATCGGAGATACCTCTGATGTTCAGCACGGATTGGTATATGCAGGTAGGCCTCCATCAAGTTGAGAGAGGCCAGAAATTCTCCAGGATGAACAGCCGCTATAACTGCCCTCAGGGTTTCCATCCGAAAGTGGGGAACTTTAGGGCATGGTTGACTATCTTGAGGTCCAAGATGGGGCGGAAGGAGTCATCCTTTTTTGGAACCACAAAGTAAATAGAATATTGGCCGACGCCCTGTTCCTCCACAGGAACTGGGACTATAGCCCCCAGCCCCTGGAGTCTGGCAAGAGTCTGACATACAGCGGCCCGCTTCCGATGGCCACATGGGGAGACCATGTACAGATCCAGCAGGTCTCGAGAAAATTCTAAAGCGTAGCCTCTCTTGATTATCTCGAGGACCCACTGGTCTGACATGATTTTGACCCATTCCTGCAAGAACTGAGATAGACGACCACCTAAGTTTGGAACGGAGGAATGTGCCAGTCGAATCTCATTGGGAGGCGGGCTTGGTCGTGGGGCGCTGTGGATTACCTTCTCGGAAGGCACGACAGCCTTGAAAGGACTGAGACCAGGACTGAGATCTGGAGGGAATTCCCCTAGAGAAGGCGCCCATTGCCCTGGGATTATATCTCCGCTGACCCCTGAATCGGGTGCGTGTAGGGAAGAAGGCTCTCGCCTGTTTCGAGCGATCCTCAGGTAGTTTGTGGACCTTGTTCTCACCCAAAGATTTAATAAGCTGCTCCAGGTCCTCGCCAAAAAGCAACTTACCTTTAAAGGGGAGCATGCCTAGCTGCGCCTTGGAAGATGAGTCAGCTGCCCAATTACGGCTGACTTGCTTTTGCTTGGACCTGGAACAAATTGTAAAGGGCATCCGCCCCATACGCTATAGCGCCTTCCAATCTTTCAGCCTGCTCTGCCTCTGCAGACGGGAGGTCCTGGGTGCTGAGCAATTGTTGAACTTACCTGAGGCTTGCCCGCTGCATGAGACTGCTGCAGATCGACGCCCAAACACCCAAGGCTAAGACTTCGAAGATGCGCTTGAGATAGAATTCTAGCTTGCGGTCTTGAACATCCCTCAGGGCCGTAGCCCCCACCACCGGGATGGTAGTGTGCTTAGTAACTGCAGACACAGAGGAAACCACCTTGGGAATTTTCAGCATGTCTAAGCACTGCTCCGGAAGAGGATAGAGCTTCTCCATAGCCCTCCTGACTTGAAGCCCTGAATTAGGAGCCTCCCACTCCTGGAGGAGCATCAGCCGATGGATTGGATGGAAAGGGAAGGTGCACACAAGAGACCTGAGTCCCACCAGGACTGGGTCCGTGCAAGCCGGCATCGCGGACGAAAACTCATCCACTGAGGGGCACTCTATCCCCAGCTCCTGAGTGATAAAGGGGATAAGTGGCTCCAGTTCCTCCCTTCTGAATAGGTGGAGAAGCCGGGGGTCTTCCCCTCCATGGGGGGAGGGGGAGTCTCAACAAAATCCTGATCTTGAGCCTGGTCCGGGACAATCAAGGGAGCAGGGGGATCCGGGGCAGGAGGGACCCTCGGAACCACCCACACCCGAATAGACCCCTGCGCATCAGGCCCTGCGGGAGTAGGTGGCGCAGCAATCCGAGGAATTTTAGGAAGAGGAGGACCGGGGGGGTGGGGGGGTCAGACTCCTCTTGTAAACTGGCCAGATAGGATTTGTGCATTAAAAGCACAAATTCTGAGGAAAAATGAGGTCTGGAACCTCCAGGGGGGGAGGGGGTCAGGACCTGCAACCAGAGACTGCACGGGGCTCAATTCTGGGGGAGAATCCAAAAAATCTGGGTCCTGTGAGTCCTGCTGCAGGAGAATGAACTCTGCACGCTCCCGTCTCTCCAGAAAGGCTGCCAGAAGAAGACATCCCTGCTGGCAGCACCGGGGAATAAACGTCCTGGAAGAGAAGGAGAGAGAGGGCTGTACGGGGGGGAGTGACCAGCACCACCAATATCACCCCACAGCCGAGGAACACCGGGGATAGGGAGCCTAGGCTATATTACACAAGGGGCAAAGCCCCCCTAGGCCCCCCCAAGAGCGAGGAGACAGAAACTGTTTCCTATACAGAGATCAACAGAGTCCAACTTTAACCTTTACACTTTTTTTTTGTAAATAAAACTTTAAAGATAATAAATACTTGCTTGATCCAACAAATTTACAGAAGAAAAGGAGCCCCAAGACAGGGACTAAACAAAAGAAACAGGGAACCGCAGGGTGAGCTGTCGCATCTGCGGGAGAGAGACAAATACTGAAGGGGTGCAGGGTAGGCTCTGTCCTGATATGGGTTACCCTTTCAGTTTTGGTCTGCCTCCATCTGCTGGACAGGAGGCTCAACCCATGGTCTGGACTGATCTGGGTACGTACAGGGAACAATATTTTACCCATAACATACATATTATAATATTCTTAATGTTAATCCAATAATGTAATATTATTTTAAAGTAATGTTTCTTATAGAATTACTATATAGTAATTTTACTAACCAGTTTATGACCAACAGGTGACCAGGTTATATACTGTATGTTATTGGGAACTGGATTTTCAGTCATCAGCTCACTAGAGAAAAAATGATAATTAAATCAACGTAATTGTAACTTTTCCTTTAAAAGAACTGTTGTGAGCCTATATACCTAAAAGCTACTTACCTTGTATTGATATTATAAATATAGTATGAAGCTGTGTAGGAATGTCTCCAGAGCTGTAAAAAATAAATTCAATTTTATTTTACAGTAGTTACAGTATATTCAAACTATGGGCTGGATTCATCATTCTTCGCAGAATGATGAATCCCGTGAAAAATGGGGCAGGGGGCGAAGGGGGGCTTGCCTGCGAAAGGGTGCAGCCGTTTGCACCGCAGTGCGGCCGGCTGCAGCCTTTCGCATGAATAGCACTGCCGGCAATAATGTTCTTCACATTATCATTGGCAGTGGTGCCGTGGCAGACTCCTCCCCCCCGCCCCAACTCCTCCCCTCCAGCTTATTTGCATCCTATCACATGCGAAAAGGTCCTTTTCGCATGTGATAGGGGTTTATCATCTGCGTTAGGGCCTTATCACATGTGATAAGGCCCTAACACATGCGATAAACGTTTAGAAAATAGCACCCTATGTTTGGATTAGCATATACTAGAAAATAACTTATGACCTAGATTTCTAGAGGAACCAAATGATCATATCAATATTTCTATTACAGTTCTATTTTAAGTTTTCTTCACCGTTTTAAGATTTTTTTTATTTACTAGCTTTTTCTTATACTGCTTTTCAGGCCAAAATAGACTGCCCAAAGCAGATCACAACAATTAAACAATATAAACAGCAAAATTCATCAATACAAAACAAATAAATATCCAAAACACAGATCAAAAATCAATCACAAATAAACTTAAAATAAAAAAAACCCTAACCTGCAAACTATGATTTTGATCTGTCAGACCCATTCTGTGTAATTTCTAAAATTGCTCTGAAGGATCTTTAAACTCTCATGATTGTCCATTGTGTTTCCTAAATCTACAAGAACATTTATTCAGCTTCCATCCTTCCTCCACTATCTGCCATCTTGAATGAAGAAATATGAATTTCTGGTGCCCTGTGCAGTAGTCACTGTAAGTATTAGTAATATTGGTTAGAATTTACATATGTTTTTAAAATAATATGTAATTACCTTTTCATAATTGTACTGCAGAAGAATAAATTGTTGGTCTGCTGATAATGAATAAAATGATGCATTAGATGTACCCTATCAATAAATAAAATAGAAAGATTATGCACATTAAAATAGAATAGAATATAGTACTTCAATTTCTGAGTTTACTTCTCTACCCCCCCCCCCCCACACACACACACACATACACCTGTCTATATTATTGCAATATTAGATGCTTCAGGTGAGCATCAAAGCACCTCTGTGCATGCATAATGAAGTGGGGCTGCCACGGTGAGCCTCAGGCAGTGGAGTGAAGAGCGGCAGGATGAGCACAGTGGGCACTCTGCTGGCAGTGCTAGCAGCAAAACATTTGAGACATGACCACGGAAAGGCTGGGCTTTCCCAGTCCCTGCAAGCATAATACAAAAGAGGCCCCGCAGCGATGGTGGTGTGCTGTACATCCTAACCCAACAAGTGGTAGGAAGACAGTCTGAGGTGGGGTGGGAGGGGAGAGGGAATGTAGAAGGATGAGACGGAAGGGAAGAGAGAGGTTGGGCGAGTGGGAAACATTGAGAGGAGAGGAGTAAGTAAGAAAAGTTCCAGAGTTGGAAGATGAGTGGAAGCAGAGCATGGGGGCCTCACAGTACGGAGAAGCGAGGGGAGAGAGATAGGAAGGGAAATGGTGAATGGCAGGGAGGGTGAGTGAGGCAGAGGGGTGAGTGTAAGTGGGGGTATGAAGTGGACAGAGTATTTGAGAGTGGAGAGTATATACACCACCCCCCTCACACACTCCTACATCACCCCACCCCCTAACTCACCAAACCACATCTCTTCCCTCTCCTTCCCTATTGCCAACTACACCCCTCCCCCACACCCTTCCTTTCCTATCCAAAATACTCCTGCACACACATCCCTCCTAAAACACACACACACACATCATTTCACCCCCCACAACACCAATACACATACCTCATCAATAGCACTAACTCCCCCACCAGACATATCCCTCACAACACTGCCAACTCCCCCATCTGTTGTTCATTTGTCATTTTTCTTTCTTTGCTTTATTCATCAGTTAAGGTCATTTCTTGAGGAGAATGATCCATACTTTAGTTCAAGCTTTATATATTCTCATTTAAATTATTGTAACATTTTATATCCTGGTTTACCAATTACTTCCACTAGTGATTTCAATTGCTACAGAATGCTGCAGCTTGGGTAATTTTTAATTGAGAAAATTATGATCACGTCTCATTTGTTTTAGAAGAACTTCATTGGCTTCCAATCATATAGCAAGTTCAAGGTGCTGTGCATGGTTTTTTAACTGATTCAGAGAGATCAACCACAGTACCTTTCAAATCTTCTTGTTCACTATCAACCTGTTAGGTCCTTGTGATCTTTTCAAAAAGACCTTTTGATTATATATTTTCATATAATTACACTGGATTGTATAATTCGGACTGCTGAGCTAGGCCCTACTAACAGGCCGATACAGTACAGTGCGCTCCAATGGAGCAAATGCATGTTGATGACCCTATTAGGTATGCGCGTGGGATACAGAAAGTAAAATGTGCAGCCAAGCCGCACATTTTACTTTCAGAAATTAGCGCCAACCCAAAGGTAGGCGCTAATTTCTTCCGGCACCGGGAAAGTGCACAGAAAAGCAGTAAAAACTGCTATTCTGTTCATCCTCCGACTTAATTTCATGGCAATATTAAGTCGGAGGTCCCGAAGAGTAAAAAAAGTTAAAAAAAAAAAAAAATTCGAATTCGGCCCACGGCTGTCGGGCCGAAAACCGGATGCTCAATTTTGCTGGCGTCCAATTTCCGAGCCCATGGCTGTCAGCGGGCTCGAGAACCGACGCCAGCAAAATTGAGCATCGGCTGTCAAATCCACTGACAGCTGCCGCTCCGGGCTAAAAGGAGGCGCTAGGGACGCGCTATTGTCCCTAGCGCCTCCTTTTGTCCGATTCTATCGCACCACCTCATTTGAATACTGTATCGCACGCACCGGCGAGTGGCCGGTGCGCGCGCCGGGAGATCGGGCGTTCTCCCGTTCTCCCACATTTTTACTGAATCGGCCTGTAAGAAAGTGCCAGCAAATGTCAAATACATGCTGTAAGGAAATAAGCAGCTACAGGATATGGGCCTAAGTCAATGAGAAGTGAAGGACATGGGGATGGCTCACATACCATAGCTGTGTGGTCTGTTTGGAAACCAACTACAAAGGAAAGTGCAGACATTGATAAGAGATGATCGATGTCTTCCTGCAAGCCGTGGGAAGATAGTAGAAAAGGAGAACAAACATTTGGTTATGAAAGAAAGAGACTGAATGTTTGGGTGTAGGTGGTCTAGAGAAAGGAAGCCAGGCCAGAATGACGTATTTAGAAATGATCAATACTTGGCAAAGGAAACCAGGAAAAAATGTATATAAGCTTTGTAAGATTGAACATAGGCAAGGATGAGCTTAAGGGCTTCTGATAATTTGCAGAGTCTGCGCTTAACCTTCCCAGACACTTCTAGTGTAACTGGCTATCATTTATTTACCATAATAAACATTTTACTAAATTTCTAAAATATCTCTGAGCTCGTGTCTGCTATATGGGGGCTAAAATCATACAGGATTCAACTAGGTGATCAATTTTTATTTTATGAAGCACTAATGTTATGGAATTCTTCTTTACCAATAGACATCCACACAGAAAATAGTTATGGTAAGTTTTGCAAGAGCATTAATGATTTTCTATAGTTACTGTCTTCTGTTGTTGCTTTTATCTTTTAGACATAGATTTTATGTTTGTATTTTCTATTGTGTTGTATTATTTATATTATACAGGGTGGCCCATGGAAAAGTAGCCTGCCTCCAATGCACTGGTATTGGAGGCAGGCTACTTTTCCATGGGCCACCCTGTATATTTATTATGGATTGTATGTATTATATTTGTTTCTATTGTCAACCGCTCTGTTTTTTGTATAGAAAAGTGGTATATCAAATTCTATTAAACTAAATTAAACTCCATACATACACATACAGGATTGAGGAGTAGGAAGAGACAGTGGATAGTGTTAGAAAGAGAGAGTACTCGCACACATATACACACACACTCACACTCCACATCACTTACACCCTCCCCCACACACACTCCACAAATATCACTAATCTCCCATCTATAAACATAGGATGGAGAAGAGGGGGAGAGAGAGTGGGAGAAAATGGAAAGTGTGAGGGGAGAAGTGGGACTAACTGGAGCGAGCACTCATATACCCCTTCCATTACTCATCTATGACTCCCCCACACAAACACAGGGGGAGGAGAGGGGAACAAATTGGAGAGTGGACAGGATGATGAGTGCCCCTTCCCACAACCCTGTGCCCCTGACATGCACAGCTCCATCTCACTCATACACACTCAACGTAACGAACCACTTCACTCTCATCAACTCCACAATGCGCACACACACA
This sequence comes from Rhinatrema bivittatum, assembly GCF_901001135.1. Taxonomy (NCBI): domain Eukaryota; kingdom Metazoa; phylum Chordata; class Amphibia; order Gymnophiona; family Rhinatrematidae; genus Rhinatrema; species Rhinatrema bivittatum. The sequence continues at coordinate 92,795,499 of NC_042620.1, forward strand.
CACACGATGATGATTTACTTTTACAGTGCAGGGAAAGATTAAAAATAGTTCTCTAAACTTTTCCACCTAGGCTATAAAAAATTCTCTAAATGTTTCAAGCTAGAAACGTGAACTGTCAGAAACATTGTTAAGAAATGGAAATTATTACAGTATCTTCTGTGGATGCAGCAAAATAGTTCAATTTTTGTTTCATCAGTTCAAAGCCCTGTTTCAAAAAAGTTTAATGCTCATCAAGATTTTGTTTTGCATACTTTAAATGATGAGGTCATAGAAATGGTTTGTTTCCTTCTGACAATTTCCCCATGCAGATCATTGTTGTATATACCACACTGTACTGTGGACAAATACTCCAGCATCAGTTAAATTTTTCAGCAGGTCATTTGCAGTGATCTGTGGGTTCTATTTTGCACACAGTGCTAATCAGATTTTTCTTGGTCTTCCAGGTCTTGCCTTGACCTCAACAGTTTAATTTCTTAACAATGTTTCTGACAGTTCAAATTTCTAACTTGAAACAGATTTTTTTTTTCAGCCTTCTCCTGCTTTGCAAGAATGGATTATCATCATTTTCAAATGCTCAGGCAGCTGCTTAGAGGAGCCTGAACAGAACAATCTCAATCTGGGAGTTTAGAAGGGTCAGGATATTTGTTCAACCACGGAATCTCCTGACTAATTAAATTCTTAAATAGTTAATATATATTTTTGGGCCTTAGAAACAACTTAAAAAAAAAAGTAATAATGAATCAACTGGAAGGGTGCCCACAGTTTTGAACATATCATATTCACTGTTTTACTATCTTCAATTTGTTAAAAGCAGCAAATAAATGATAATTTTATATTAAAAAGTTCAGAAAGATATATTACTTTGTGGACACATGTGCAAAGTGGCATTTCTCTTTAAGAAACGTTGTTTTCATTCATCAATCCCATCTCTTGTGTCTTGTTTACAAAGTGGGATGGTATTAGGGTTTCTTTTAGATGAATTTGCCTTTTTTAGCTAATTTTCAAAGGCATTGCATGCATAAAAGTAACATATATGCACGTGGCTAGCTTATACTTGCATACATGAAACATCAAAATTACAGGCATATTTACCTGTGCATAAAAAGGGGCAATCTACAGGCATTCCAGTTCTGGGCCAAGAGGCACATGTGCAAGTTGCTATTTTATAAGAGATTTACGCTAATATATTAGGTAACATATTCACACAATTTTATACCCTGCTAATTATCTAGCGCAAATGATATCAGATTTGTCTGTTGTCTGCTATTGTTCATGCGAGGTCTGGATGAACTGGGAGGAAATTCAGCGTTAAGTACTGGATGGATCTGAATGAATTGGAGATGGCCTGGGTGAACTGATGAAGATTTAAGCTATTTCAACTATGTGAGCATATTTAAAATATAGCTGCCTTCACATACAAATCAAGGTTTAACAGAACAAGTTGTATTTTTTTTTCACGGATAAAATATCTGCATGCATGTATAGAAAATAGGTAGAAAAATGTAAGCACTTTCAATGCATTACTGATATTCACATGTACTGAAACAGGTGCATACGTTGGGGACTAGACATATGTGTATTTTATAATCTATGTGGGTAAGATATGCTCACATTGCTAAATACTATAGTAGATCTGTTTGTGCCCATATATGCACATATATGGGGCCACATGGAGCTGTCTGAGCACAGTCATATATGAGTATATAGGGGCACGTGTGCTAATGTACATGTATTTGTATCATGCAGGCAAGTGCACATGCACAATGTAAAATGTGTAAATCTACCCAACAATGTGCTTGTGTACCTAAAAAATATGTAGCATGAATTTTCAACATCGCCGGATAAGTTTTGACTTATCCAGCTAAGTGCCAGCAAAGTCGCCACTTAGACAGATAAGTCTCAAAAAACACTACTTATCCAGCTAAATAGCACTGTTTAAGACTTAGCTGGATAAATAAAATAAAAACTCTACTTAGTGAGTTAAGTCAGATAGCCAGATAATTAGCATTTGAAGTCTTATCCGGCTATCTCACTTAGGGGCAGATTTTAAAAGCCCTACGCATGCCAAGCCTATTTTGCATAGGCCCGGCAATGTGTGCAAGCCCCATGACGCGCGTATGTCCCGGGGCTTGAAAAAAGGGGCGCCCTGTAGGCCTCTGTAGGGCCTCTAGGGTAGGGGCTTTAGGTAGGGCTGGGGGGGGGGGCGGGTTAGGTAGGGGAAGGGAGGGGAAGATGGGGGGGTACGGAAGGAAAGTTCCCTCTGAGGCTGCTCCGATTTCGGAGCAGCCTAAGGGAACAGGGAAAGCCATCGGGGCTCCCCTAGGGCTCGGCACGCGCAAGGTGCACAAGTGTGCACCCCTTGCGTGCGCAGACCCCGGATTTTATAACATGCGCGCCCTAACAAAAAACATTACTTATCCAGCACACACTAACAAAACATAGCAAAAAGTAACAAAAAACAACAAAAATAAACGATTTTTTGCTAGTAAGCCGAAAACCGATTTTTACGAAAATTCAGGGGGGAAGTGATCGTTTCTTTTTTTTTCCTGATATATAACGAATTTAGAAATATTGTACAATATTTCTATTCGTTATAAAAATGATTCACATCCCTAATAAGTACTTATGCACACATTTTTACTTTTGGATGCGAACCACCCATGTCCCACCCAGACTCTGCCCACTCCCTGCCACTCATACTTGGCTGCTTTTTAAAATCCGCATGGAGTGCACTGGCCCAAAACATATGTGTATCTCCTGGTTTTGGTGCGTGCAAGGCTTTTAAAATTGACCAGCATATGTGTAAATGTTGGCCCCGCCCAGGAACGCTCCTGGATGTCCCTTGTTTTACATGTGCTATGTTGCTCAGGTATGCAAATTTAGACACTCTTGTGAACCCCTTATAAAATACATGGTATTTGCGTATGGGCCATATATACGTATATGTGGCCCTTTTTGTACGAACATCTCTTTTAAAATTCACCTTTGAAAGATTAATTGAAACATATAAATTGAACAGGGGTGCCTGAACTTTTGCATACAATTGTATAAGGAGCCTGGAGAGCTTGCAGCTTAGGCCAGGGCTAGAGAGTGGCACATGACATCATTTAAGGGAGTTTTAAGCTGTTGCAAGGAGCATTTTTCCTTCCTGTTTATAAGTGCCCACTGAATGTATAGGGAGCACCACTGTGCTAAGAAAGGCAGTGTCACTATCCAAGAGGTAACCTCTGGAAGAAGAATAAAAGATTTCATTTCTGCAAGTTTGCACTTCGATGTTTTGAGCCCATTCGGCAACAGTCAGTCCATATGAGGTATAAACCGCGATCTGTTACATCTAAACAAGGAGTGATATCTTGCAATGGCTCATGCTTTATGGCTGGCTGCGGGATATACTGAATCCTTACTAACGTGGCATGGTTTCCTTCCTGTGCTTTGGATGCTGCCTTTGATCACATGCAATGGAAAAGAAATTGCATCCCCTGCGTTCCCCATGCAATATCAGTCATGTTGCTTCTCACTGTCATTCTTGGATACATTTTATGTTTTCTCTCTTCTGTGCATCCTGCCATTCCAGTATTTGTTTAGGCTTCTTAGTGTAACTGTTACCCCTTTGTATCCAAGTTTCTCCCTACTTTCTTCTCTTCTCCATTGATTAACCAGAGCATGCAGCAGCATCTCCAAAAAATCAGTGTCTTTCAGTCCAAGAATGCCACCAGTGGATGGATGCATGTGAGCATTTTCCAGAGTTTGCTGTGGATATCCACCGATGACCCCCTGCTGGAGGCGTAATTAAATGAGCTGCCTTCCTTCCCGCTTTGAACTTGTTGCTTTCTATGTTGCCTATAAGGAACGCTCACCATCAGTCCTTTTTACTATAATTCAGCCTTGTCTTGATAAGCTGCTGTTCTGCTTCGAAGAGCAGTGAGAGGAAAAGATTTGACCACGATGTTACGATTCTCCCTGTTGCTGCGCTACAGGAGGTATCTCACCTTCTCCTCCGGAGGCCACTCCGAAGCCAGGGCCTCTCCTGTGTACCATCCAGGATTTGCTCCAGGGCCTGGGAGGCCTAGCTGTTCTTGGGGCCTGCCTGTGGCTTGCTTGTGCTCGCTTGGACTTCCTGGTTCCGGCCACGCCCTTCTCCCTAGGGGCCGACCCGCGGCACTCTGCCTCAGTTATAGGGCCAGCAAGGGGCGGTCCAGGCAAACTCCTCCCAGGGAGTTGCCTGCATCCTGCAGTATAAAAGGACTTTCACTTCACTTCCTACTTGCCTTTGGATTGGCCTTGCACATTGCTGTGTCCTGTCTGCTGATCCAGGTCCTCCGTGGTCGTCCGTGCTTTGATGGCTCCCTGTCCTGTCCTGTCCTGTCCTGTCACTGAAGTTGCCTTGGTGTCTGTTCCTGATGTTGCATGATGTCTGTTCCTGATCCAGTTCCTGATCCAGTCCCAGATGTTCCTGCCTTGAGCTGCCAGGAGTGAAGCAAACCTGCCTTGAGCTGCCAGGAGTGCAGCATACCTGCCTTGACTGCCTGGAGTGCAGTAATCCTCCACTTCTTCTTCCCAGTGCTCTCCCGATCTCAGCGTAGTCTGCAACCAGCCTTCCTGGGCTGTGTAGGGCACGTATGGGACGGGGTGGTCCGCGACTCAGTCCCGCGGGTGGGCTGAGTAGGGCGCCCTGAGGGACAGTGCCCATGTCTTCCTTCCAGCCCTCGTCTCCGATGTCTCTTCACCAGCCCTTGTCTAAGATGACTTCAGTGTACTAAGGACTCTGTCTGCCCTCGTTCTCTGTCCGGCCTGCTGCCCTTTGCCGTTACCCAGCTGCAGGTTCGAAAGGGCTTGGAACAGTCGGAGGACCGTTCATCAACCAACATTGCGTTGCTGGTTGCCATGGGCGTGCAGGTCCGGCTGAGGGTCAGACTCCGCTCCTTAACCCCTGCTTCAGCACCTGCCTGGCTCACCATGCCTGCACTGGCTCACCTCCCACGGTGTGGCTTGGGGCTCCTCCCTAGGTCTCGCCGTGGCCCAAGGGCTCACACCACCTGCTCTAGAGGCGGCCGTGCTCCTCGTACCTACAATAGTACCCGAGGGCCTCCCAACCCTCGGCCCGTCAGCGGCGTGGTGGACGCGCCCGTAACACACCCTGAGTTAGGTTGGAAAAAATAAATATCATTTAATTTGAATAATATCAATATACTGTGAGTGTTAGGTATTGGGGGCAATTTTTAGACTTTGGGTCAGTCCATGAGTATTTTTTATCTGTGAACTCTGCATCAACTTTCCACTTGCATTTCGTAAGAACAATAATGCATGCAGATTAAAAAATACAATTAGCATACGCTATCTTCTAATCCTACCCAAAACACAAACATGCCCCTGAGAATATCTCCCCTTTATGAAGGTAAAAGCATGTGCATTGTGGGACCCAGAGGGGGCTTTTAGCCACATGTGTGAACGGTTATCGGTATAAAAAAGACATTAAATAAATAAATAAATAAATATAGAGAGAGGGCAGTTCTCAGGGAGTCAATTTATGTGGCTATATTGGTATTTATCCACATCAATGGCTTGGAAAATTCTCCTCAGATTGATGTGCGAGCAGGAATGATAGGTCCGAGTGCTGGAGCGTGAATACACATGTGCAGTCTACTTTCTGGCAGTACAGATGTAAGAGCATATGAATGCTTGGGGGGGGGGGAAGGAGGGGGAGAGGCTGAAAGAAGAGGCATATGTGGTTAGTAAGTGTGCTGTGATGCTTGCGAGGTAGGTAACTTTGCACCTTGTCAAAAGACAAGCGTTGTAATGTGCTGCTGTGATTACAGTACTCTCTCTTTAAAAATGAGAAAAGACTCAAAATGTGACAAACCCCCCCCCCCCCCCCCGCTCCAGCTCTTATGGATATCTTTTTCCAATGCCACTGGAATTTAATAAGATAAAGTAAAAGGCAAGAAGGTAGCACAAGCTAGCTTCCATTATTTTCCATGGGACAAAAAGAAAAGAGAAAATAATCAGTTATAAGGCCAAAAAGAAAGCTCCTGCTCTAAGCGGGAGTGACTGTGTTCATGACAGAAGTCTCAGGGAAGGGAAGTATCTGGGTTTGTAGCAGACTGGAGGCCAATACTAGAGAACATAGGCAGGGTCTGCCTTTGGTGTGCTCTGATTATATTTGTTAGGTCTTTCCAAATCATACTTTGAGTGTTTCAAAAAATGAAAGCACCAAATAACCTCCTTTATATTAGTGGATACTTGAGAAATGTCAATATTAGACTGCTCTTTGCTTTCAGGCCGATATAAAACAGTGCACCAAGCTGAGCGCACTGTTTAATATGTGGTTGGATGTGCATTTTGGACGCGCGTTCACAACCCCTTTATACCACAAGGAGTTTAGCGCGTCCAAAACACTCGTCCACACCCCCCTCCCCGAAACTAATAGCTCTCATCACATGCAAATGCAGGCTGATGAGGCTATTAGCTATTTGCCCCAAATACAAAAAAAACCCCAAATGTGCACCCAATCTGCACATTTACAAGCTCAGAAATTAACACCAGCCCAGAGCAGGTGTTAATTTCTGAGCGACCCAAAAACATCTACAGAAAAGCAGAAAATACTGCTTTTCCATACATCCTCCAATTTAATATCTTGGCAATATTAAGTCAGAGAAAGCAATAGGTTAAAAAAAATTAAAAAGATCAAAAAAAATTAAAAAGTGCTGGCAGTCAGGTTAGGAAAATGGAAGCTTAATTTTACGAGCGTCCATTTCCCTAACCTGTGGCTGTGCACAAGTTAAGAAAACGGATGTTCATAAAATTAAGCCTCCATTTTCCTAACCTACTGACGTCCAACTCTTCTGGGTGTCCGCTGCCAAGGAGGCATTATGGACGTGCAATTGTCCCTAGTGCCTATTTTTTAGCTCGGCCCCTCATTTAAATATTGCATCGTGCCCCCAGGAGAGGTGGCTGGGCACGTTGAAACCACAAGTGCACAAAATGGACGCACATTTTTAGTGCATCTGTATTGTAATGGCCTGTTGGCAAATAGCCACATCTCTGGGTGTGAACTGCTCCAAAGTCATCACCATAGCCTGACTGACCATGGTACAGCATTGGCTTATTTATAGGTGAACAGAATGTTTGTGTGCGTTTGCCAATATATTGCTTCCAATATATTGCCACATATTACATATCCAAAATATCCATTAAGGATTGTTGTTGAGATTCAAACTATTTCATTTCCTGAAGTAAATTAGATTCATATGACACACTCCATGCTAGAGTATATGTAATGCGCGCACACACACACACATTTCTACATAGACAAACACATGCATTCGCACATTATTACATATATATGTAATGTATAGAAATTTAACATACTACAGTTGTATTTGTCAAAATAGTTCTTGTTTCATTAGATTCAGCATTGACTCGAAAAACACTGCCATCTTTCGTTGAATAGACGTATTCATTTTCTATAAAAAAGAAAACAAACAGATAACTTTTTTTTTCCTTTTAACATTCTTGCTTATATGTGCAATTTTCAAAATGTGTGTGGAAATGTAAAGCATAAAGCTACATTTTACCCACAAACATCACACCAATTTTCAAAGGCAAAAACTCTCTTTAGAAATCGAGTTGGTGGCGGGAGCCGGCAGGCGGGTGGGCGCGAAGTTGGATCCAGGCGGTGGTGGGAGCCGGCGGGCGGGTGGGCGCGCGTTGGATCCAGGTGGTGGCGGGAGCCGGCGGGCGGGTGGGCGCCTGTTCATACAGGCGGCGGCGGCGGGAGCCGGCGGGCGGGTGGGCGCGCGTGCGTTCGATCCAGGCCGCGGCCGGAGCGGGCGGGTGGGTGTGCATTCATCCAGGCAGAGGGAGCCGGTGGCGAAAGCGGCCTCTGGCAGCCCCCGCCGGCAGTGAATGAATGCATGCCTGTTTACGCCTGTGCGATTTCGGCGCTCAAGGCGTGACGTCATGACGCTTGATGTCACGGCATGTGACTGCCTTGAGCGCCGAGCGCCGAAAGTGACAGGAAAGTGACAGGTATTTATACATATATATAAACAACTTACGCTGCAATGTTAATATGGAGGTCGTCCATGGTTTTTTACACTTTACTCCCTTTGGTTTTACCCCCATTTTTTACACTTTATTCCCGTTTTAATTTTCGAACACCACACTAACACCAAGTAGAGGGTAGGCGGTAAACTAACAGGTTAAGGACGCGGCAAAATAGCGGGTTACAAAGGAGATAATCTGAGCGCGCGTCACAGTATCGGAGGGGAATAGCTAATTCCTTCATTAAACAGCTAATTCGTTCATTTACATATCATATACATGCTGGGTGCGGAAAGGGTTATGCGTCTGTTTTAAGAAGCGCTAAGGACGCGTGAAACTGGAGACTGTATCGCAGGATCGCCTTACGCGTCCGAATTGTGCGCTCACAGCGGGTTACAGACGGGAAATCTTCAACCGCACGTTACAGTATCGATCTGATTGTTGGATCATCCTATTATATATCTATTTCATCCTATTATATATCTATTTCAAATTACTTTTTTAAAATTTCTTTCTATGTCAAATTAAGTGCCTGATTTACTAAGGCTTTTCTCTTAGGCCAGGATCCATCAAACTATCACATGCAATAGGAAGAGGGGCATGTTTTATGGTAATAGCTGATTTATCGCAAAGTGTGGATTCATAGCACTTTGCATAGGTATTACCATCAACCTAGCTTGATGTTACCCAAGGTTGAGAGAACATTTTACAATTCTCATCTTTGGGTGAGTTTCCTCATTCCAAAGGACATCAAATCTTCACAAGAGAGTGTACTGTTCTGTTTGTACATCTCACTCTGAATGTCAAAGTGGCCCCTAACCCCTACTAATACCTAAACCTCACTCGAATAACTAGGTGCGCCTCCTATAGAGGTATAAATACTAGGGACAGCCAAAAAAAACCAAAACGGTCAGAACCATGGGAAACAAAATTTCCCGCGGTTCTACGAAAACTAAACCGGAAATGATTGCCAGTACGATACACATCTCTAATAAATACCTAACTACTATGAGAGCCTTATAGCTAAATTCTCTCTCTCTCTCTCTCACAGCTAAATTCTCTATGTGTGAAAACATCGCAAAGTGCAATAAAGCCATGTCGCACAGCTTAACGCAAATGAAAACGGTGTAGTTATTGCCTACGTTTAAACTGTGCGATATGGCTTTGCAATTTGCGAAGCCAGCCCACTTGGCCAGAAATTCCATCCCTTTTCTAAATTAGCATCGCATCGCATCATGCGTTATGGTGCTTTTCGTATTTGTTAAGGCATTTTTCACATGCGAAAAGCCCATAATGCGGCTTGGAAAATAACCCCCTAAGACAGCACAGAAATATTATTAGAGAAAATAATTGCTTGTAACCACCATGCCTTGCCCTATTTGCATTGTGATTTGGCTATTGTTATTCACCATTCTGACTGGGTGAATGGTTTATAAAACTTGGAAATAAAATAAACTATTCATATGTGTCAAGCATTGCGGTACAGTACTCTCTCCAGCAGCATGCACAAGGTCATGAGAATTTGCATTATCAGACTTCCTATCCCAAAGACTGGGTTTCATACTTTGGGAGATGCAAGGGAACCTTAAAATTTTATGACCTAAATTAGATCAAAGAGCGAGGAAGCTGCCACTGGACTCTGCATGACCACACTTGGCCTTGATTTGTGATGTGTTAGTTCGGTCTCTGTAAAAGAGAGCAAACAGTGAAGACCAAATTCTCCTTTTAGGAAGCAGGCAGTGGTAAACTAAGATAAAGTAAGGGTTCCCAGGAACTCGAGAATGGAGGAAAGAATCTACTGGGAATCTGCAATTGAGAAGACAGTTTGAGACTATACAAAAACTTTACAGATTTTATCTTTGATCTTTAGTATTGTTTTTATACTGACCTTTTTTCAAAATTAAGGCATATTTATTTGAGCAGGCTTTTAATGATTTGTTATAATTGCTTGATGTTTTGTATCTTACTTGGTGAATAACCGGCTGCTCATTAGTATTTTAAAGAATCTATTTAATTTGAGCTGGTTTAAATAGTTTTGTTGTATTTTTGCTTTGACTATAGTTTTGTGGTTATTGTATTGCTGTCTTAAATATATCTTTTAATTTTATTTTTTTAATCTAATGTAGATGTTAGTTTGTGAACCACCTAGAACTGTGGATTGTGCATTCTATACTTTTTTAAAATAAATGATAAATAAATAAATATGTTGCTGGTTGCCACAGTTCCATAAATTATCTATAAACAGATAGATATCTTGGAACTAAAGCACCCACAGATAACGTATGAACTGGTATATCTTAGTGATACAGATATTTGTTCATTGCTAGTGGCGGTTCACCTAACAGAGAAAAGATTAACATACATAAATACACAAAGAATCATCTCTATTGTGGCAGTCCTTATTGAAGGTATATGGTGTTTCTAGAATATAACTCCTATTTGCAGTTCTGCTGTCTGATCTGACATTCAGTGGGGCAGCTTACGACTGCTTGCAAGTCCCAGAGTTCAGAGTTGTGAAAGGACATTGGATAGGCTATCTGCAGTCATGTGTGGCCCAAAAATGCATGACACAACAGGCAAAGCTCAGGGATTGTAATGATAACAGACTGGGGGAGGGGAATAACTAATCAGGTCCCCATGAATATGAAATCATGAGATAAAAGGCCTTATGATGGTAGAACTGGTTTTGTAATTGCTGTTAAAAATAGTGCAAATCTGGGTTCTGTGGTTAAATGATCATTTAAAATAGTAAGTCAGCAAGTCTTTAGTGCAAAATGAGAGGGAGTGGGAGTCTTATTGATTTGTTGCATGACCTCCCAAGGTCATAGCTGTATGTGTCCATTGCTTTCTTGTGGATAGCAACATGAGATCTTATTTTCAAGTGAAGGACTTTGTTCTGCAAACTTCACTATGAATAGGTCTAGTTGGTTAGCAATTAATGTTTGTTCAGTATTGCATCTGGCAGTCACAAGCAGGTTCGCTACCTTATTTCAGTGGCACATCCGTGAGAATCCAATCCACCATAGTTCTGGGCAGGAAGTTTTAATATATCTTTTCAGCCAATGTCCTTAAAAGTAAATAATCTGTTTAAATGTTGTTAAAGTTCAAGGGTCAGCCCTTTTGCTCAGGCTGCAGGCATGTGGGCTACAGGTAAAACAAAAAAAGAAATCTATCAGGACAGAGGGAACATCTTCTTAGAGACTTCCTGCAGCCTTTGGCCAGTAATAATCCCTGTGCCACCTGGGGGTGGGGAAGGCAGGAGGGCATACGTGTAAATAAAAAATAAAAGATTGTTTCTGATCTTTTAACATGAAGGTTATTATGTATTTTCAGGTCCTAGAGATCCTATACACACTTTTGAAACAATTTTCAAACAGACCAAAATATTGGCATTCACCTTAGCAGTGATAAATGCTGAGATATGTTGACGGTCCCTATCACTTTCTCATATTTTGTTTATTTTCAAGGTTTCTGCAGTACAACAGCCAACAAAATCAGCCCTAAGCATTTCCCCATAGAAACATTACAAATGGGAAGTTGTACTTTTGTCTCTTAACGCATATTCATTGATTATAAGATAAAATTACAGCAAGAAAGTTACCTGAAATCCACTGTAAACCATAGGAATTTATTTTTAAAGTGTCATTTAAATAGTCCTTCAGGGTAAACGTCTTCTGAGCATCCTCTTTACCTAGCAGCAAGGAGAAAAAAAATGATTAACCTTCACTTCTAGTAAACGGGAAAAAAAAAAAAAGTGAATGGGCCAGGATTTAAGGACTGGGCAGAAAAGGAAAAAAATTGGCAAAATCCCTGCAAAAACAATGAAGATGTTGCTTGTTCAATAAAGGATATATTTCCAAAGGCTTTGTCAGGGCCTACATAGGTAAAAACAGGAGTTACACAGGTAGAATGCCTATGTGGATTTTTAGCTGCTTAAAATATACATGGACATTTGCAGCATGCAAAGAGGCATTCTGGGAAGTGTAACTTGGCCAGAGAAGAAACTCTGTGCACACATATACGTGGGTAACCAGGATGCTCATTATATATATACCCTTACCTGTGATGACTTAAGCTATGCATGACATAACATAAGAACATAAGAAATGCTGTACTGGGTCAGACCAAGGGTCCATCCAGCCCAGTATTCTGTTTCCAACAGTGGCCAAACCAAGTCACAAGAACCTGGCAAGTACCCAGACATTAGATAGATCACATGCTACTATTGCTTATTAGTTACCGTCAAAGCAGTTTATGGATTTAACCTCTAGAAACGTATCCAAACCTTTTTTAAACCTAGTAGCACTAATTGCTGAAACCACATCCCTTGGCAATTAATTCCAGAGTTTAACTATGCGCTGAGTGAAAAATAATTTTCTTCAATTTGTCTTAAATGAGCTACTTGCTAATTTCATGGAGAACCCAATGGTCCTTCTATTTATCTGAGAGAGTAAATAACCGATTTACATAAACTTGTTCATGTCCTTTCATGATTTTGTAGACTTCTAATCTTATTTCCCCTCTCAGTTGCTCTTCTCCAAACTGAACAGGCCTAACTTTTTTAGCCTTTCCTCATAGGGCAGCCGTTCCATGCCATTTATCATTTTGGTCGCCCTTCTCTGCACTTTCTCCAGTGCAGCTATATCCTTTTTGAGATGCGGTTACCAGAATTGCACACAGTATTCAAGGTGCGGTCTCAACTTTGAGCGATACAGAGGCATTATGACATCCTCTGTTTTATTTGCCATTCTCTTCCTAATAATTCCTAACATTCTGTTTGCTTTTTTGATTGCCACAGCACACTGGACTGAGGATTTCAATGTATTATCCACTATGTTGCCTAGATCTCTTTCCCGGGTGGTAACTCCTAAGATAGAACCTAAATCGTGAAACTACACTTCAGTTTCTTACTCCCATTTGTGTACTGCTCCCATGGATTTCTGTGCCCCCAAATACAGGGCTCTGCACCTTTTTGCACTCAATCTTAATTGTCAAGCATTAGGCTACTGTAGGAGCTTTCATAGGCCATTTCTCATTGTGCCTACTCCCTCAGTGATGCTTATTATTCTGTTGCAGATCTTAGGCAATCTTTTCCTCCTAATTCTTCTGCAATATCAACAAAGGTATTGAATAGAAACAGCCCTGGGACCGATCCCTAAGGAACTACACTAATCAGCTTTCTTTTCATTCACTACTACCTTATGTTGTCTACCCCTCTATGAGTTTTGAATCCAGGCTACCACGTTGGGACCCACCCCCTAGGCTTCTTAGTCTATTTAGGAGTCTCTTATTTGGGACAGTATCAAATAAGAACATAAGAAAATGCCATACTGGGTCAGACCAAGGGTCCATCAAGCCCAGCATCCTGTTTCCAACAGTGGCAATCCAGGCCATAAGAACCTGGCAAGTACCCAAAAACTAAGTCTATTCCATGTAACCATTGCTAATGGCAGTGGCTATTCTCTAAGTGAACTTAATAGCAGGTATTGGACTTCTCCTCCAAGAACTTATCCAAGCCTTTTTTGAACACAGCTATACTAACTGCACTAACCACATTCTCTGGCAACAAATTCCAGAGTTTAATTGTGCGTTGAGTAAAAAAGAACTTTCTCCGATTAGTTTTAAATGTGCCCCATGCTAACTTCATGGAGTGCCCCCTAGTCTTTCTACTATCCGAAAGAGTAAATAACCGATTCACATCTACCCGTTCTAGACCTCTCATGATTTTAAACACCTCTATCATATCCCCCCTCAGTCGTCTCTTCTCCAAGCTGAAAAGTCCTAACCTCTTTAGTCTTTCCTCATAGGGGAGTTGTTCCATTCCCCTTATCATTTTGGTAGCCCTTCTCTGTACCTTCTCCATCGCAATCATATCTTTTTTGAGATGCGGCAACCAGAATTGTACACAGTATTCAAGGTGCGGTCTCACCATGGAGCGATACAGAGGCATTATGACATTTTCCGTTTTATTCACCATTCCTTTTCTAATAATTCCCAACATTCTGTTTGCTTTTTTGACTGCCGCAGCACACTTGTACTGACGATTTCAATGTGTTATCCACTATGACACCTAGATCTCTTTCTTGGGTTGTAGCACCTAATCTGGAACCCAACATTGTGTAATTATAGCATGGGTTATTTTTCCCTATATGCATCACCTTGCACTTATCCACATTAAATTTCATCTGCCATTTGGATGCCCAATTTTCCAGTCTCACAAGGTCTTCCTGCAATTTATCACAATCTGCTTGTGATTTAACTACTCTGAACAATTTTGTGTCATCTGCAAATTTGATTATCTCACTCGTCGTATTTCTTTCCAGATCATTTATAAATATATTGAAAAGTAAGGGTCCCAATACAGATCCCTGAGGCACTCCACTGTCCACTCCCTTCCACTGAGAAAATTGCCCATTTAATCCTACTCTCTGTTTCCTGTCTTTTAGCCAGTTTGCAATCCACGAAAGGACATCGCCACCTATCCCATGACTTTTTACTTTTCCTAGAAGCCTCTCATGAGGAACTTTGTCAAACGCCTTCTGAAAATCCAAGTATACTATATCTACCGGTTCACCTTTATCCACATGTTTATTAACTCCTTCAAAAAAGTGAAGCAGATTTGTGAGGCTAGACTTGCCCTGGGTAAAGCCATGCTGACTTTGTTCCATTAAACCGTCTTTCTATATGTTCTGTGATTTTGATGTTTAGAACACTTTCCACTATTTTTCCTGGCACTGAAGTCAGGCTAACCGGTCTGTAGTTTCCCGGATCGCCCCTGGAGCCCTTTTGAAATATTGGGGTTACATTTGCTATCCTCCAGTCTTCAGGTAGAATGGATGATTTTAATGATAAGTTACAAATTTTTACTAATAGGTCTGAAATTTCATTTTTTAGTTCCTTCAGAACTCTGGGGTGTATACCATCCGGTCCAGGTGATTTACTACTCTTCAGTTTGTCAATCAGGCCTACCACATCTTCTAGGTTCACCGTGATTTGATTCAGTCCATCTGAATCATTACCCATGAAAACCTTCTCCATTACGGGTACCTCCCCAATATCCTCTTCAGTAAACACCGAAGCAAAGAAATCATTTAATCTTTCCGTGATGGCCTTATCTTCTCTAAGTGCCCCTTTAACCCCTCGATCATCTAACGGTCCAACTGACTCCCTCACAGGCTTTCTGCTTCGGATATATTTTTAAAAGTTTTTACTCTGAGCTTTTGCCTGTACAGCCAACTTCTTTTCAAATTCTCTCTTAGCCTGTCTTATCAATGTCTTACATTTAACTTGCCAGTGTTTATGCTTTATCCTATTTTCTTCTGTTGGATCCTTCTTCCAATTTTTGAATGAAGATCTTTTGGCTAAAATAGCTTCTTTCACCTCCCCTTTTAACCATGCCGGTAATCGTTTTGCCTTCTTTCCACCTTTCTTAATGTGTGGAATACATCTGGATTGTGCTTCTAGAATGGTATTTTTTAACAATGACCACGCCTCTTGGACATGTTTTACTTTTGTAGCTGCTCCTTTCAGTTTTTTTCTAATAATTTTTCTCATTTTATCAAAGTTTCCCTTTTGAAAGTTTAGCACGAGAGCCTTGGATTTGCACACTGTTCCTTTTCCAGTCATTAAATCAAATTTGATCATATTATGATCACTATTGCCAAGCGGCCCCACCACCGTTACCTCTCTCACCAAGTCCTGTGCTCCACTGAGAATTAGATCTAAAATTGCTCCCTCTCTTGTCAGTTCCTGAACCAATTGCTCCATAAAGCTATCATTTATTCCATCCAGGAACGTTATCTCTCTAGCGTGACCCGATGATACATTTACCCAGTCTATATTGGGGTAATTGAAGTCTCCCATTATTACTGTTTTGTTGAAATCCAGGAATATCACATCCCTTGATCTAATTTTCTAGTCTCCCAACTGAATTAATTTTCTAGTCTCCCTGTGGTAAAACTGTGGTCCACAGATCCTGCAACCCACTGGATTCCAGATAGTCTTCATTAATCTTCCCTTCCACCGAGGAAAGACTAAGAGGCCTATAGTTTCCAACTTCATCTCTGGTACCAGTTTTTATAAAGAGGGACAACATCCACCCTTCTCCAGTCCCACTGGACCACTCCTGGCCCCAAAGATCTATTCAATGTGTCCTTCAGCGACCTAGCCAGAACCTCTATGAGCTCCCTTAATGTCCTAGGAGGCATCCCATTCAGTCAAACGGCTTTGTCCACTTTCAGTTTTGCCAGTAGTTTCTCCCCAACATACCTTTTCAAAAATGGAATGGTGTCTGTCCCACTCCCAAGAATAAGTGGTTTAATCTAGGGACACTGCAGGCCATCAGATAGAGAGGTCCGTATCAGCAAGCTGATGGTGGCTTGGCATTGTTGAAGTTACTATGCTGATCTACAATATGTAAATGCTCTGTGTACAGGAGTATTCCTGGAAAACCTCCTTAACCGCTGCTGGACCAAGCATCTGGCCTGCTATCCCTTAGAAAGTATAAGACAACAGATAGCTCTAAGAGCGGGGCCCTGATAGCTGCTGTGAAGACCTCAGCCCCGGGGAAGGAAAACAGGCCCAGGGGCTCCAGGAGAAGCATGCAACTCCTGTAACATTTCTGTCCTAACTCTGAGTAAGAAGGGAAAGGCAGGTCCTTTAACATAGCTGGCCTACATTTAGTGAGAAGACTGTGAATGTGATTTTTTTAATCTGAAGTTGTGTTGCTGAGAGGAAGCAGACTGCTGATATTTTCTGCACTGTAAATAAAGTATAAGAAAAAGCTTCAGACCGCTCATGCTGTCTTACACTCTGTATTACCTGTCACAACATATATGTAATTCATTTTCTATAACTGCAATGCATCTGATATTGAATGCTAACAAACGCTTAACTATTTAATATAACTACTGAGTATGAAAATGCTTTTGTAATCTGTCAGTTATAACAGTTAATATATGTAACCAATTCCTTTGTTAAATTACAGTGCATCTGATGCTAGATTAATTGCTATTTTTAAATTATAATTTTATCCACAAAGTGTTTGTTAAAAAAAAATGTTTTCACAGAAAGCGAAAATGATGCTTGTGCTAAAAGGTTCTCAAATTGCACTGCAGGTCTTTTGCCCATGAGTAAACTTTGCCCGTTTCGTTCACAAGAAATACATGAAATCATTTACTGTAAGATATAAAAAAGTTTCTGCACAGTATTTGTTCTAGTCTTCCATGGAAAAGTAACGGGTGCAATGCTGAACAACTGTAAGTCAGCAGGCAGCAGCAGCAGCAGGAAAGAAAATTTGTGGTGATCCTGGGGCCACAAAGCAGCCCGAGGTGAATAGTCAAATACCTGCACACACAGACTTCTATCACTGTATCACCTTACCCACAAACTCTCCGAAACAGCTCTGCATTCTAGCACTACAGAAATCAACTGGAGAAACTCTTTTTTTCTGGCTTTCATTCCAATAGAACTGGAGAGAGTAAAAGCAATACTGTGACACAGGCTGGCTCCCACAATTTTCCATGTAAGGAAAAGAAAATCATTTTTCCTCCCAGAAGGGTATATACAACTTGGAAATAAAATAAAGAAAGAAAGAAATAGGATACAATGGGAGCTCTGCAAGCAAAGAAGAGGCCAGCAGGATTTTTGATGCCAGCTAGGGTAAAGGTATTTGGGGTAGAAACCTCTAGAAGGCAGGTAAACTCTACCTATCTAGGGGAGTGCATGGCTAGTTGAGGGTGGGAAAGGGGACACAGAGAGATCTGACAATGGAAAGTATAGGAGAGCTCCACATTCTGCTTTCACCAGATGTTTGTATTGCAAGGTTTGGACATATTTTTTGAAAGGTTTGAAAGCAACCCAAGTAGTGGTTTAAAATGTAAGAAAACCTGCTATTCTCTCCTTGGAAGTTATAACAGGCGGGGGTGAATAGAGGAAAGGAAGCTACAAACCTTGGATGGAAAGGAAGCTGTAAAACTAGGGGTCATGATATGAAACTCCAAGGGGGGAAAGCTCAAAAACAATTTCTTCACAGAAAGGGTGGTGGATGCATGGAATGCCCTCCTGGAAGAGGCGGTGAAAACGAGAACGGTGAGGGGAATTCAAAAGGGCATGGGACAAACACAGAGGACTCCTGCTGGCTACAGAATGGAAATGAACACATGGGGTAACTTTACTATTTCACCTAAAGATTGCCTTTCTGATTCAGGGGTAGCAGCCTGCATGGAGCAGTAGTTGCCACTACCCTTAAAAAATAATTTAAACAAAATGAATAAAGAAAACTTGCTGGGCAGATAGGATGGATCATTTTGGCCTTTATCTGTCATCATTCACTATGTTACTATGACCTGCTTACGAGTAAGCTTTTGATCGTCATGATATGTCTGAAAGCATCTGCAAAAAGCCTGCTTATAAAACAATCTGCTAAGTAGCCGTCTTGCTTCCTTCCAGTTCCCTGGAACTACAGATAAGAAGCTTTGGGTTTAAATATGTTGCTTCCCCAACTTTATACACCTCTTCCACAGACTGGGCAAACTGTGACTCGGAAAACTAATTTGGAGTTGGGGCATCTGCTGAATTGGCTGCAAGCTCAAGGAGAAGAGTAACCTTCTCGGTCAAATAAATAAAGATGGCAAATGGATGTTGCTGTTCAGCATTGAGAATTTATTTTTAGCTCTCATTTGAAAACACTTTGACCAGTGATGTGGTGGAAGAGGTCTGACAGTCACATTTGATTGAGCAGTGACATAAAAGCTTCTTTCTTATTGACTTGATGTCACATTTATTTATTTTATTTTATACAATTTATAAATTGCTTCCAGATTTAGTTAAAATAGCCCAGGATGTACGTACATTTTGAAAAGAGACCTGTGTGTACCACAAAATCTTCTTTTCTGGTCCATTAACAGGTATCCTGGCCTACCCAAGACTCCATGTGTGATTTATATATTTGACTAAGAATGGACAAACAATAATTATTTTGGAGTTTGCTTGAATGCATTGCTGGTATACTATAAACAGAGCCCCAGTTTCCTGTGGCAAAAGTTTCAAGATTCTATGGCAAGAGCTAACAAATTCTGTGGCAGATTTTTCAAAATTTTTGAAATTTTTCATAAAGATTCACATCTCTGACTATACAGAAATTGCCATTAGTTACACACAGGCCGATACAGTAAAGCGCGGCCGCGGTTATCCTGTTTTTAACCCACTTTCTACCCACAATTTGGCCGCGTAAGCCTAACCCGTGATTCACTATCCTTTTTTACCAATCTTTACCGCTTCTTTAAATCGACGCATATCCCTTTCCACCCGCGGCATGTATATATGTAAACGATCGGATTAGCTATTCCCTCCCATACAGTAACGTGCGGCCCGATTATCGCCTTTTTAACCAACTGTTTTGCCGCATCTTTAACCCGCTAATTTACCGCCTACCCTGACCCTGGCGTTAGAGGGATGTGACAGCAATAGGCAGGCTCCGGTCAAATAAGTGGGTGGGTTGGAGCAAGCGAGGCCTGGTTCTCCTACACTCGGGCCTGGTTCTCCTACGCTCGGGCATCGGGGATTGCCAGTCCTCTCTCCCCCCCTCCCGAAGCAAGGCACAGGGCTAAAATCGACTCGACATGTTATTAAAGCAAATAGAAATTGTAACAAAAGTAAACTTACTGCATGTTTCCAGCAGCTCCAGTCCTCTCTCCCCCGCTCCCGAAGCAAGGCGCAGGGCGAAAATCGACTCGACATGTTATTAAAGCAAATAGAAATTGTAACAAAAGTAAACTTACTGCAAGCTTCCAGCAGCCCCAGTCCTCTCTCCCCTCCTCCCGAGGCGCGCACCGTGGCTCCCCTGCCTCCCGGGGGCAGCCAGCGGTGAAAGCAGCTTCCAGCAGCCCCGCCGGCGAAGGTGCATGAACGCACGTCCAATTTGGGCGCTCAAGCAGCGAAGGCGCATGAGCACACACTGTGACCTGAGCGCCCAGATGGACGTCCGAGGTCACGGCGTGCGCTCATGCGCCTTCGTTGCTTGAGCGCCCAAATTGGACGTGCGTTCATGCACCTTCGCCGGCGGGGCTGCTGGAAGCCGCTTTCGCCACTGGCTGCCCCCGGGAAGCAGGGGAGCCGCGGAGGGCGCCTCGGGAGGAGGGGAGATGCATGAACGCACGTCCAATTTGGGTGCTCAAGCAGCGAAGGCGCATGAGCACACACCGTGACCTCGGACGTCCATCCGGGTGCTCAGGTCATGGTGTGCGCTCATGCGCCTTCGCTGCTTGAGCACCCAAACTGGACGTGCGTTCATGCACATTCGCCAGCAGGGCTGCTGGAAGCCGCTTTCTCCGCCGGCTGCCCCTGGGAGGCAGGGGAGCCATGGTGGGCGCCTCGGGAGGAGGGGAGAGAGGACTGGGGCTGCTGAAAGCATGCAGCAAGTTTACTTTTATTACAATTTCTATTTGCTTTAATAACATGTCGAGTCGATTTTTGCCCTGCACCTTGCTTCGGGAGGGGGGGAGAGAGGACTGGCAATCCCCGATGCCAAGCGTAGGAGAACCATCCACTTCCTGGTACCTGTCATTTCAAATGTCAGTTGAAATGACATTTGAAATGACAGGTACCAGCGCACCCAGGATACTGTATAGGTGCTGTATAGTGCCTATACAGTAAAATAGATTGCGCTTTATGGACACTTCATGGACGCGCTTCGGACGCGGCTTGCATTTGCATGTCATTTAAATACTGTACCGAGCGGTATGTGATCGGAACTGTGCGCGCGGCAAATGAGCGGGCGCCCGGCACTGCCGCACTTTTTCTTACGCGCCCTTACTGTATCGGCCTGACAGAAAGCTATGTGCATATATATTGGATACATGGGAATGGATTCAAAAAGAGGTTGACTTAGCACAAGTTGAAACTTGTCAGCAGTACTGTCAGTCATCAAGGTTTCTATGAATTGGAATTCATACTCTTTCTGCCACCTGTGAGACACCACTAGTGATAGACTTCCAAAAACACATCCAGGTCTTTACACATGCAGGTGTAAGAAACTTTGATTTCTTTTTCACTCAACACACAATTAATAAGCTCTGGAATTCATTGCCTGAGGATGTGGTTAAGGCAGTTAGTGTAGCTGGGTTTAAAAAAGGTTTGGATAAGTTCCTGCAGAAGAAGTCCATAAATTGCTTTTAATCAAGTTGACTTAGGGAATAGCCCAGGAAAAATAAAATAAAAACTGCAAACTAAGGTCCCTAATAATGTGGAAACTTCCAGTGAAGGGTGTATGAATGAGAAAGTGTGCAGTGAGGGCCTCTTTCCAAAACTATAAGTGCTCAGTGAGGGGGATTTAGATGTCAATGGACAGGACAGGAGCAAGGGAGAAGCAGCATTTGGACTGTGGCTCCTTCTTCCTGGAAAGAAAGTGGCAGATGAGATTGCCTTTTCTCTTTATTGGGAGAACTGGATTAAGTTTTCTATTTGTTAGAAAATGAGAATAGTGTGTTCCAAGAGGGATTTTAAAATCAGGGATATGGCGGCTTATCCAGAGGTCTGTTTCACCATCCAGGTACAGTGATACATTCAGGGTGGGAGAAGAGGGTTCTGGTGTTCTGACTAGAGCTCTGGAAGGAAGGGAAAACTTGAACAACCAGTAGGAGTCTCAAATCCCTGCTTCATTACTCAAGTAGCTTGAAGAACTTTTTTTTTTAAGCATTTTTGTCTACTGAACTTTGGAGAATTTTGCAACGACCCCTGCTTGGCCACTAGGGTGAGCCAACAGTGTAATGGATTGGGTCTATGCTTTAAAATGCAGAATCTTCCAGCTTGGAGGGTTTGTTTGGGGATCAGAAGTGTTCTCCTACCTTTTACAACTGGGAATCCTCTAGTAAGATGGATCAGAGGAGTTCTGGGAGGGGTGGGGGGGGGGGTTAATTTAGTGACTGTGTGGTTCTTTCCCCAAAGGGGATCAATGCGGAGTATAAAACAAGCTTCATATGAGGCACAGGGGAGAGAGAGAGATTGAAGAGACTGCGGAGTTGTCTGGAGTTTGGGAAGAGTTTTTGTTTTTTTTTCCCTGAAGTTGAAAGACCTGGTAGCTGTATCGGAAGACAGTGAGGGACAACAAGGGGATGAGGCCTTGCCTGGGTTTCCAGTTTTTCTGGATTCAGTGGAAGATAAGGGAAATCTTCTACTGGGAAGAGAAGAGGGAATCAGGATCTCAAATCCACCAGTAAAAAGGGGGGAGGCTGATTTGGAGAAGCTCCTGGAGGTGTGAGTACTGGAATAAGTTTCAAACTGACTTCCTTTGTGTAAGAGCTATCACTGTGGAAGTAACTGGAAGGAATGAAGAAGCTGTTGCAGGAGAACAGAGATGTTTTTCCTCAACTGTGAAATTGTCGGGATTTTTGTTTTGAACCTGTTTTTGTAACTGCTGATCTTTACTGTTTTTGCTGTGGACTGTACCTTATTCTGGCTGAAACATGGTTAATTTTTCCAAGTAAAGTTTTTTTCTGTTTGGAGCACCAACTTTGTGTGGACTGTGTGCTATTTTTATTTTAGGTAAATTCTTCTTGATTTGGCCTTGTAGGATAACCTGCCCTCATGCCACTGGACCCAGAGACTTTATTCGCTCACCCTAGTGCTCTTTAGAGCTGAGAAGCTGTCTTCTAGCTGGGGTGGGGCAGGCATGTTAGATGTGTTTTCTATGTATTTGTAATTCTATATTACTCTTTTCATTTTGTCCAGTAAAATCCACTTTTATTTTTGGAACATCAAAAACCTTGTGTGAGGATTAGTATTTTGTAGAGACTGCGAGCTGAACCCTATGGACCTTAAAGAAGTGCTCTCCTAGGACTGAAGAAGCTTGTCCCAGGGCTGCAGCGAGTTAGTCAGGACTCTGAGCCTCTGAAGGTGGCACCTTGCTTGTTACAGGAAGTGCCCTGTAGAAAGGAGGTTATATAAATATTTAGGAACACATTTGCCAAGACATACTGAATCAGGTTATGAAGTGTGCTGAGTGTTTTACTATCTCTGCTCATTGCATTTAACTGAAGCAGCACCTCTCACTGATTTTATTCCTTTTTTCTTACATTTTGAGTCGCTATAAATTCCAATTATTATCAACCCTAAACTTTAATCATCTTCTGCTCCTCAGGCCGGCAAGGGCTAGGGAAGATATGAAAGGAGAGGGAGCCCTGGTCATGTGCAGCACTGATAACTAGTGCTCATGGTAACATAGGAAATGTTGACAGATATAAACCAAATTAATGTATCCATGAAACCCCCACTCTGGTGAATGAGGAGGCCCCAGGAGATTATGGACCCAGTGGTGGATCGAGAGGACCAAGCGAGCTCAGCCGAGGGGTGCTCCCACCAGGATGATGTCAGACCCAGAAATACCCTCACAAGGTAATTGGACAGGGGGCATTACACTTGTAATAGGACCCCTAGATTTGCCCTTTACTAATGTTGCCTCTTGGTAGTGTACAGTCAGTGGTCTCAACAGACCTTATCCATGTGAGCAAAGTCAAAAGAGTAAATGTGTTTAGGAAGGTTTGACAATCTCCAGTGGGAGGTGTCATAGGTATAACAAGGCTCCTGTGACCATGTGAGTGCAGGAGAAATTAAGAATGCCTTTTCAATAGGAAGGTGCTAGTGGAATCGGTGCTTGCCCCAGAGAAGATAGAAAACCCTAAGGGCCATAAAAATTAAATTTCTTCCCCCACCCCCCAGTGTGGGAAGGGCCCAGAAGACATGGATATTGTCAGAGCATATGTGCCTTTGTCCCCTAACAACTTTTTATTTGATGTCCCATGCAGGGACGGCTCAAGAGAATCTGCTGCCTGAGGCGTGGGATGAAATGGTGTTCCCCCAGCCCCAGCCCACCTCACCCCGCCAGGTCAAATCATCAAGAGAGGCGTCTCTATGCAGTCTGGCCCTTTTAGTGATTTGAAATGTTGCAGAAGGGGAAAGAAGGGGTCAGAGGTTCCCAGAGGTAGTGGAAGAGTGATAATGTATCTAGGAAGCTGGCAAACCTGCCATACTCCCAGGACCCCTAAGACCTGCCTCCCACCTTTCCCCAACATTTCCCCCCTGAAGGAGTGGGAGATGGTGGTGGTCTATGTGTGGCGCACTCTTTCCAAGCCGTTGCAAGGGCATAAGGCAGACTAAGTCCTGTACAGCCTAGTGACCTCACCCCACTGCCCTCACCACCCACAATTACAAATTCTGCATTTATAACTCATTTTACATGAAAAAGGACATTCAAAATACAGTCTTCTGAGGTAAAGATATCACAACAACATAGATATTATTTTTACATGCATTGCTGTGTGCCAACCAGAAAACTGCAAAAAAGCAAAAAACACTCTTGGAATGCATACAGTATTAGGCTATTGAAATGCATGTTGGGTGTGGGCTTTGTCCTCAGAAAGCCATGAATAAACTGAATTACAGTTACAATATAGTAAGCCTTCCATACTAAAATAGCATTAATTCAAAAATTAAAAACTTTATCTATGAAAAAGCAACACCTCAAATATTACAGCAGGCCCTAAACACCAATACACTTTGTATTAGGAAAACAGAACAAGCCAGGCTATTATAGATCCCTACACAAACTTCACATTAGCAGGATACCTCACCTCAGTCACACATTTATTTATTTGACTATTTATTTAGAAACTTTGTAGTCCGTTAATCTGAAAATCTTAGTGGATAACAATAAACAAACATCATAAAATCGGCAAAATACAAAACAATCAACAAAATATCTAAAATTGCAGAACACAAACAAATTAAATGTTACAAAAAATTACAAAGGCAGATTCCAAACAATAGGAAAAGTAGCATAGAAACACACGATAAATATGCAATGAATTTGCCAAGCACTCACATGCAGAACACAGACCGTCTACCAATACTTAATAATGAGATCATAAAGTATAAACAAATGTAGACAAAAACTGAACTGGAAAGCACAAGCCAGACTATATGCAGTACAACAATGGAAAAACAGAAATACCATTCCTCATAAAACATCAAACAAATAATATAAAACAATCATAACAGTAAAACCATATTAATTAAAAGAATAAATGTTTCAAAACAGCTTATGAACAGAACATCCAGTAATTAAATTTAATATAAAAATTATAAAAATATTTCCCAAACACCAATAAAATATTTCAAACTAGCAAACACATTAAATAGCACCCAATAATTAAAACTAATAAGAATTAAAAAATGCCTGCTTTTCATACCTGCGAACTTTTGATTTCTGGTCACCCTGAGATTTCTGTGGATTAGTGTGGGGGGAACAGGGGAGAGCAAGGGAACTTTCTACTTCCTCTCTCTCAACAAGTTCTTTCATGCTCATACATGCACTTACATACACACAGATGCTCTCTCATACATTCACATGCTCTTATCCACACACCCGCTCTCACACTTGCTATTTTATATACACACAACACATGCCCTCTCCTACATACACATGCTCTCAGGCACACACATAGATGCTCTCTCTCACACACACACAGATGCTCTTACATACACAGATGCTCTCACATACATATACATACACTTGCTTTCACTCATACACACTGATGCTCTCACACATGCTCACACAGGCACATGTTCACATACACACACACACAAATGCTCTCTCATACATACACATACAGATGCTCTCTCTCATGCAACCCATGCTCTATCACATACACACCCTCACATGCTGTCCATCAGGCTCAGTCTCCCCTTTTGGTTGTGGTGAGAGGGATGAGCTCAGCAGGCAGACAGGGGCTTCTTATTTTCTTCTGTCGCTGTTAGGCCTCTTCTTTCCTCCTGCTGCTGGCGGGCTGTGCTCCACAGGTGGCCACAAAGCCGTTACTCTTCCTCCTGCCTAGGCCTGGTGCTCGCAGGTGGGAGGGCGGGGTGGTGGTGGTGGTGGTGAAGACAAGATGAGGCTTGTGCATGATGCAACCGGGAGCAGGAGGGAGCCCATTCAGCTTCTGCTCCTTCTCCTGTGCTGGCCCCGTGGTATTCAGAAATTGTGAGGCTAGCACTTCCTTTCTGCTGAGCTGCTAAAATAAGGCCATGTTTCCTCTTCTAACCAAAGAGCCAGTGTGGGTTGCTTTAGGAACAGCTTGGGAGGCTGCTTGCTGGATTTAAACAAATGAACAAAAATTAAGGAAAGTTCCTGCTAGTTCTCAGAATTTAAGTTTTAGTTTGAACCAATGCACCTCCAGTGCCTTCCCTCCTCCTGCTTGCCCCTCCAGTTTCCCTCCAAACACACATGGGCTCCTTATGATGTAGCGTAGGTCTTACCAATTACTGATCCCTACTGTGTGCTTTAAGAACCTTCTGCCCAAACAGAGAATTTTTGCTGGATGGCAACGCATGGGTCTACTTCCTCTTGGTGTCAATATTGAAGCTTTTCATGGTTGCTGTTGCTATAAAGAAGAGGCCCATGCATGACACACCAGGAGTAGGAGGAAACCCACTCAGCTGCTGCTCCTTCTGTGCCAGTCCCACAGTATTCAAAAATCGTGAGGCTAGCACTTACATATTTAGCTATACGTCAGCATAAAGTATCAGGAGGCAGGGGGAGGTGGCCACTGAGCGTTTTGGAGGACACTTTTTGCCACTGCAAATTGATGCGCAACTGGACAGGCAACCGCCGAGGGGATGACACTTCATTAGCTGTTGTGTTCGTGCCTGTTCTCGCCCTCGCTCCACCCTCTCTACCTTTGTTGCAAATCCCTTCGGGTCTGACGGACAGATGCTGCCGCGGCTTCTCCTCGACACTTCTCCTCGGAATCCCCGGGCTGGCCTGACGCTGCGGATCCACCATGTTCCTGATGATGTAAAGGCGTGCGTGCTCCAGAGTTTGTACCGGCAAGGGCGCGAACCTCTGGGGCATCCCCCCGTAGTGACCTCATCCGCTTCCAACTTAAAAGGTCTTTGTTTGCAACTATAATTCAAGTTAGCAAGGGGAATTCTTTCTCTGCTGCTCTGCCTCCACAAACTTACCAAGGGGTACCCGCTCCTCGGGGGCCCCGCTCTCTCTTCATGATTTCAGATCCAGTACTCGCTCCTCGAGGGACTACGTCCCTGAATGCTCAGAAGACTCCCTACTGCCTGGAAGTGATCGCAGACGTGAACACTGTGAATTCTATTACAGATAGGAACCGGTACTCGCTCCACGAGGGCCTATGTTCCTAATCTCTGAAAACTCTCTTCTGTCTAAGACGTTATCGCAGGTACAGAGATTGTGAGTTATTATTGCAGATTGCAGATAGGAGCCGGTACTCGCTCCACAAGGGCCCATGTTCCTAAAACCCTTCAAAAACTCTCTTCTATCTCAGCAGCTATCGCATACCTATATCTGGTGCATTACTATTTCATATTGCAGTTAGGAACCGGTACTCGCTCCACGAGGGCCTATGTTCCTAAATCCCTCCAAAGACTCTCTCCTATTTCAGAAGTCATCTCATACACAGATATTGTGAGTTCTTATTCCAGACTGCATATAGGAATCAGTACTCGCCTATGGCTCCCGTTCCTGAATATACTGAAGACTCTCTATTGCATAGAAGCCATTACAGATATATACAATTGTGAGTGCATCATCTACTACTGGTTATGTATCCAGCATACCCTGTCTACCGACTACCTATAGTCTCTCTCTACAGCTCAGCAACCCAGAGATCACAGTTCCAGTATCTGAAGGACTTCAGCCCTGCCGGGCACATCAGCTCATTACTTGCACCTCTGGTGGTTCTACTTCCTGTCTAATATGTAGTGTATTTGGATTTTCAGAAGATGTTTGACAAAGTCCCTCATGAGAGGCTTCTACGAAAACTAAAAAGTCATAGGATAGGAGGTGATGTCCTTTCGTGGATTACAAACTGGTTAAAAGACAGGAAACAGAGAGTAGGATTAAATGGTCAATTTTCTCAGTGGAAAAGGGTAAACAGTGGAGTGCCTCAGGGATCTGTACTTGGACCGGTGCTTTTCAATATATATATAAATGATCTGGAAAGGAATACAATGAGTGAGGTTATCAAATTTGTGGATGATACAAAATTATTCAGAGTAGTTAAATCACAAGCAGACTGTGATACATTACAGGAGGACCTTGCAAGACTGGAAGACTGGGCATCCAAATGGCAGATGAAATTTAATGTGGACAAGTGCAAGGTGTTGCATATAGGGAAAAATAACTGTTGCTGTAGTTACACGATGTTAGGTTCCATATTAGGAGCTACTACCCAGGAAAAAGATCTAGGCATCATAGTGGATAATACTTTAAAATCGTCGGCTCAGTGTGCTGCAGCAGTCAAAAAAACAAACAGAATTTTAGGAATTATTAGGAAGGGAATGGTTAATAAAACGGAAAATGTCATAATGCCTCTATATCGCTCCAAGGTGAGACCACACCTTGAATATTGTGTACAATTCTGGTCGCCGCATCTCAAAAAAGATATAGTTGCGATGGAGAAGGTACAGAGAAGGGCAACTAAAATGATAAAGGGGATGGAACAGCTCCCCTATGAGGAAATCTGAAGAGGTTAGGGCTGTTCAGCTTGGAGAAGAGACGGCTGAGGGGGGATATGATAGAGGTCTTTAAGATCATCAGAGGTCTTGAACGAGTAGATGTGACTCGGTTATTTACATTTTCTAATAATAGAAGGACTAGGGGGTATTCCATGAAGTTAGCAAGTAGCACATTTAAGACTAATCGGAGAAAATTCTTTTTCACTCAATGCACAATAAAGCTCTGGAATTTGTTGCCAGAGGATGTGGTTAGTGCAGTTAGTGTGGCTGGGTTCAAAAAAGGTTTTTTTAAGTTCTTGGAGGAGAAGTCCATTAACGACTATTAATCAAGTTTACTTAGGGAATAGCCACTGCTATTAATTGCATCAGTAGCATGGGATCTTCTTCGTGTTTGGATACTTGCCAGGTTCTTGTTGCCTGGTTTGGCCACTGATGGAAACAGGATGCTGGGCTTGATGGACCCTTGGTCTGACCCAGCATGGCAATTTCTTATGTTCTTATGTTCTTAATAAAGAACTATCTGTGTTTGTCTCCATACTACAGCCTAGCAGGTGTTCCCTCTCAGGATATCCTCCTGGGGGCGTTGTCATCTGCCATCGGCCCAAGGATTCACCAATTTACATTAAAGTGATCATTCCTTACACTACTAGAGTGGTATCATAACAGACTGCCACTCTTTGAGGATCCAACCCACAACAGATTACTAACTCTGTCTTCGGAGTATTACAAATTGCTAGCTCTTCCCCTTGGGGGAGCAGCATTGAACATTAGCGAACACAAGGGCTCAAATGTTTTATGTAAACATCTTCACCTGCTGGACTTGTGGAGAACTCTCCATCCTGGAGAATGGGAATTTACCTATCTCGCTCGGGCACATCTTGCCCGTTCCCGGATAGACTATTTACTAATCTCAGAATCTATCTTTCCCAGATTCATGGGGTCAACTATTGAATCATTGACTGTTTCAGAACACTGCCCTAGGTGGGGACGTTCGGTCACAGGACTGGACCTTCCCAGAGTCAGTGGAGACTCCCATCTTCTCTGATTGGAGACCCAGAATTCCCGGCATTTCTGATAAAGAAGTGGCGTCAGTTCCTACAATTCAATCAGCAACATCTTGCTCAGCCTGTTTTATTATGGGAAACAGCGAAGAGTGTTCTCAGAGGGGATATTATAAGTAACGCCTGTTTTAAAAGAATAAAAGTAGATAAAGACATCATTTCTCTGGAAAAACAGATGAGAACCTTTGAACGTCAAATTAATGCTAAGGGAGATACCACAAAGATCTCACAGTACAAGGAAAAGCAAGTAGCTCTTAATCTATTACACACTAGGGCTGCAAACACTTTAAGGCACAAGCAGTTTAACTTTTTAAGATTTGGAAATAAGGCAGGATGCCTCCTAGTGTGTCTTTTAAAGGCACAAGAATCTTCCAAATTTATAGCTAACCTTAAAGATTCTCATGGAGCTATTAAATCGTCTACTGCAGACATAGCAGAAATTTTTTCAGCCTACTACCATACTCTCTATTCCATGCACTGGGTAGATGAGGCCGCTATCACAGATTTTTTGTGGGCAGTTTCCCTACCTAGTTTGTTGGAAGCTCAATTGCTTAAGTTGCAAAGGCCTATAGAAACGAAGGAAGTATGTGCAGCTCTTTGGTCATTACCTGCTCACAAAGCCCCGGGGCCAGATGGCATGACATCTATTTTTTATAAAACACTAATGGATGAGGTGGCACTGGTTTTGGGAGCTGTATTTGAACAGATGACGGAATGACAGGAGATGCCGGCCACTATGTGGGCAGCTACGATAGTCGTTCTTCCCAAAGCTGGACAAGACCCTCTACTGGCACCCTCTTATAGGCCGATTTCCTTGCTAAATCTGGATATCAAAATATTCGCTAAAATTCTAGCCAACAGATTGAAAACTCTCATGCCTCTACTGGTATCCCCAGATCAGGTGGGTTTCATGGTTGGGAGATGATCAACTGTAAATTTGCACAAAGTGCTGGTTGCCCTTGAGATCTGTCATTCCTCTAGGATTCCTGAACTTCTGCTAGTCACCTGTGACGCTGAGAAAGCTTTTGACAGAGTTGCATGGCCATTTTTAAAACACGTCTTACATAAGATAGGGTTCATAGAGAGAATCTTTGAATATATTACACTACTCTATACTAATCCATCGGCACGGATTCTGGTCAATGGCCATCTCTCAGAAGAATTTTACTTGCAATGGGGGACTCACCAAGGTTGCCCTCTTTTCCCCTTTTGTTCATTTTGATGGTAGAGCCCCTACTGAGCAAGTTAAAGGCAACTCTGGTAATCACTGGTATCCCTGTGGGCACTCACAACTATCTGACCCTGTTGTTCACAGATGATATCCCTCTTCTGCTATCTCATGCTCGCAAGGCCCTCCCACAGGCTTTAACTATTTTTCAGTCATATCAGACTCTGCCTGGGTTTAAATTGAACTTAGACCAAACAGAGGCCTTGGACATCAGTGGGTCCCTGAGGGGGAACTGGAAGGACTTTCCTGTGAAATGGGCAGACTCCACTATTAAATATTTGGGCATTATGATTCACACTGACCCCCCAGAAGTGGTACACCATCAATGTGCCTCCTGCGATTGACAAAGCGACAAACAATTGGCGGGTTGGCGATCTCTTCACTTATCTTTACTGCACATTGCAGTGATTAAAATGCTTATTGCACCACAATTGTTATATAAATTATCCATGTTCCCTTCATAATTCTCACTAAAGATAATCGCAGTATTCAAAAAGCGGTGCGACAATTCTTCTGGAGAGAAAAAAAGGCCCGACTTGCATATTCCACTATGACTACCCCAAGGCCTCAAGGGGGATATGGTCTCCCAAACTTTCAGGTTTACTCTTGGGCAGCCAATTTGCATTTTATGGGGGATTGGCTCTTGGGCACCTCAGAGTACATGGATCCCCAGCTGATTCAAGCCCCGTGTACCCTACTAGACCCTGGTTTTATTCTACACGTCTCAGCCCAGACATTTCAGAAGCTATCAATGCCTTTTAATTTAGTGAAAACAATTAGGAAAGTTTCGGGTCTTACTCGTAAACTTCTGGGTTTACCCTCGCATATATCGTATCAATATCCAATGCGAGGCTTCACTTCAGAGTCGTTACTGGTGCTCCCGGAACACCATAGTTCAAAGATAGCGCCTAATTGGCCCTTACAGGAGCTTTTGGATGACTCCACTGGACAGATATATACTATCACCCAGTGTCAGGAGAAATTAGGCATGCGACCACATCACTTTCTATTATATGGTCACTTGAAGGCTTCTGTTAATACTGTGCTGAAAGGGGCAGAGGGGAATATCAATAACCCTACTTACACTGCTCTACTTGAATGTTTTAAAGCCAAGAAGGGCTCTTTGTCTTGTTTGAATGCATTCTATAATTCTGTAACAGTGTTTTCTGTTTTTACGGACTTACTTCCAAAATGGTCTCGAGACTGCAGGGAGGAACTGGAAGAGCACATGCTTAAGTCCAGTTATCTCTCCATAAATCAGATTACAAACAATGTAGGTCTACGTGAACTGCAAGAGAGGATATTCCATCGCATTGTCTACTCTCCTGCATGGGCCTATCAGATGGGGATAATTTCCTCGGCCTCCTGTCTTAAATGTGCTCAGGCCTCAGCATCATTAATTCACTGTCTTTGGGAGTGCCCGATTATTGCATCTTTCTGGGACAGTGTTCGTTGCAAGTTATCAGACATTTTTCATACTGATCTTCCAATGGTCGTGCTCCTTTTGAATGTTGATAACGTGGGGTTGATGTCGAAAGCATGTTTGAGTGCTAAAAAGTGCATAATGCTTAGATGGATCGATGATCATTCCCCCACCAGGGAATTATGGTCCACCTTAATGACGGAACTGTTTCAATTAGAATACGGATCCATGTACAAACATTTTTCCCCTTGTAAGAAACATCTTTTCCATAAGATTTGGGAGTGCTATTACCGAGCTCTTCCTCAACACACTCAAGATCTGGCGCCAATGGAAGAGTCAGTGAACAAGTGAAGCAAAATGGGCATTATTCTTTGACACTGGATCAGCTACATAATAGCGTGGCTTGGTATGGTCACCATTTTTCTGTGATGATGATATGTGATGGAAACCACCTGATGGTTATATAACTGAGGTTCTCTGTAGGGGGGGGAGGGGGAGGGGAGGGGATGAGGGGAAATCTGGAGGTGTGTTACTGTTGGTAAGTTCAATTGTTGGTTTGATATATGTCTTACTTTTCATGCCCCAAAAAAGAAGACCCTGGAGAAGGACCGTCGCTATTTAACAAGAAACTAGAGGGGACTGGAGTAGATGTAACTCCATTTATAGTAGAGAATGAATGGGAAGAGCTGGGGAAACTGAAAGTGGACAAAGCCATGGGGCCTGATGAGATTCATCCCAGGATACTGAGGGAGCTCAGAGATGTGCTGGTGGGTACACTATGTGACCTGTTCAATAGATCCCTAGAAACGGGAGTGGTGCCGAGTGATTGGAGAAATTGGTGGTGATCTCGCTTCACAAGAGTGGAAACAGAGAAGAGGCTGGTAATTACAGACCGGTTAGCCTCACCTCGGTGGTGGGAAAAGTAATGGAGTCGCTGTTAAAAGAAAGAATAGTGAACTATCTACAGTCGGAAGAATTGCTGGACCAGAGGCAGCATGGATTCACCAGGGGAAGGTCCTGTCAGACAAATCTGATAGACTTTTTTGACTGGGTAACCAAGGAATTGGATCGAGGAAGAGCACTCAATGTCATCTACTTGGACATCAGCAAAGCTTTTGATACAGTTCCGCACAGGAGACTGGTGAATAAAATGAGAAGCTTAGGAGTGAGTGCCAAGGTGGTGGCCTGGATTGCAAACTGGTTGATGGACAGAAGACAATGTGTGATGGTAAATGGAACTTACTCTGAAGAGAGAGCGGTGTTGAGCGGAGTGCTGCAGGGGTCGGTGTTGGGACCGGTCCTGTTCAATATCTTTGTGAGCAAGATTGCAGACGGTATAGAAGGTAAGGTTTGTCTTTTTGCGGATGACATTAAGATCTGTAACAGAGTGGACACGCCGGAAGGAGTGGAGAGAATGAGACGGGATTTAAGGAAACTGGAAGAGTGGTCGAAGATATGGCAGCTGAGATTCAATGCCAAGAATTGCAGAGTCATGCATATGGGGTGTGGAAATCCAAAAGAACTGTATTCGATGGGAGGAGAAGGGCTGATGTGCACGGAACAGGAGAGAGACCTTGGGGTGATAGTGTCTAATGATCTGAAGTCAGCGAAACAATGTGACAAGGTGATAGCTAAAGCCAGAAGAATGCTGGGCTGAATAGAGAGAAGAATATTGAGTAAGAAAAGGGAAGTGATTATCCCCTTGTACAGGTCCTTGGTGAGGCCTCACCTGGAGTACTGTGTTCAGTTCTGGAGACCGTATCTCCAAAGTGACAGAGACAGGATGGAGGCGGTCCAGAGAAGAGCAACCAAAAAGGTGGCTGGCCTTCATCGAATGACTTATGAGGAGAAATTGAAGGATCTAAATATGTACACCCTGGAAGAAAGGAGGAGCAGAGGTGATATGATACAGACTTTCAGATACTTGAAAGGTTTTAATGATCCAAAGACAACGACAAACCTTTTCCATTGCAAAAAAATCAGCAGAACCAGTGGTCACGATTTGAAACTCCAGGGAAAAAGACTCAGAACCAATGTCAGGAAGTATTTCTTCATGGAGAGGGTGGTGGATGCCTGGAACGCCCTTCCGGAGGAAGTGGTGAAGACCAAAACTGTGAAGGATTTCAAAGGGACGTGGGATAAATACTGTGGATCCATAAAGTCTAGAGGATGTGAATGAAGAGAAGAGGCATGGGGGTGGCTTGCGGGAATGACGGCTACTACCTGGAGATTAATATCCTTATTCAATAAACATACACAAGGTTAATGCAACTCCAACATTGCTCTATGATTCAACGGCACGAGGAAATGTGGGAAAAAAGGATTTGCATCCACATAAAAGCAGGGGAGTAGCTTGCTTGTTATGGCAGTTACTACCCCAAACCAAAAATGCCTGATATTTATTTATTTATTTATTTTTGGTTTTTTTATATACCGATCTTCTTGCATTGGATACAAATCAAATCGGTTTACATTGAAACAATTAAACTTGCCTGAGAGCATTACATAGAACGAAGAGCATATAAGAACATTAAAATAACATGGTAATTGAAGTATTCATCTTATACAGATGCCTTGCAAAAAAACATTGAAATTAACATTAAAAGTTAACTAACAGGTGAATGCATTGAATGAAATTGGGCTAGAGTGCAAGGGGAGGACAGGTAGAGGGAGGACGTGGGGTTGAAGGAAAGGGGAAACAGAGGATCCAAAAATTGGTGGATTTAAATGGAGGGTTAGAGGGTGGATTTATACAATAAAAAACAAATCATAGTTGCCAAGGGAAGTAGTCTGTGAGCAAGTTGCCAAGGGAAGTATTCTGTGATACTTCACTTTCAATGCATATCCAGCATAGCTCTCTGCTTCAACGGCAGGAGGAATGAAGAAAAGAAGATTTATATTCAGACAACTACCAACAAGGTCTGAATTACATAGTCTGGGTAAAACAAATAAGCATGGGTGTAGCTTGCTTGTTACGGCGGTTAGTACCCCGAATCAAGCCTGATACTTCACTTAGAATACATATCCAGCACAGCTCACTGCTTCAATGACAGGGGGAATTAAGAAAAGAGGATGTGTATTCAAACAACCAACAAGGACTGAGTTGCACAGGCTGGGTAAACAAGCATGGGAGTAGCTTGCTTATTACGGCTGTTACTACCCCAAACCAATTAGTTAGATACTTCACTTAGATGCAGCTCCTGCACTACTATCTAGAATGCCGGGTGTGGAAGGGAAATAGAACCAAAAAAATTATTTAAAGGGACAAGAGTAACAGAAAAGTATGGAAAAAATAGTGTGAAAGTTTACTGGGCAGACTGGATGGACCGTTTGGTCTTCTTCTGCCATCATTTCTATGTTTCTATGACTCTTTCAAATAGTGACACCTTTTTAAGTAGCTCAGAGAAACTGTAGATAAGCATATACAATATTTTTTAAAGTTCTTAAATATAATTTTTGCTTTGCACATACTAAGGATTGTTAATGTCATGCCCTTTTGAATTGTTGCACAGTACACACTGGATTCAATGTTTTTTTAAATGGCTTTAACAGAAAAAAAATCAAGATTCCAGAGGGATCAAGATGGCAGCACAGTAGTAAAATGCTGCTGCTTGATCCTGTATTACCTAATGTTCTCTTTGTGCTTTTCCTCAAATATATAAGGCACAAGAAGATGGTGAAATCACAAGCTTGTCTTTCTAGATCCATGCTGGTTGTGGCTTTTGGCCCGATTGACTCCTTACTTCAAGTGACTGTCCAGATAGAGGTTTCCATCCCCCTTCCTGAGTGACTTCACTTCCAGGAGTGGGAAATGTCCTTGCAAGTCTGCGAGGTGCCTCTTCTTCTCATTTTGAAGCTTCATCAACTTTGGAGGGGGGGGTTTCATGTCTCTCCCCTGCAGCTAGTACCCAATGACCTGTGTTTTTTTGGCACCAGGGAGATATTTGATGATGCTGATAGGGGTGTGCATTCGTTCCCTATGAATTGGGAATCCGCAACGTATAGGGCCTTATTCGTTGTATTCGTAGGGAATCGAAACGTATCGCGATTCCCCACGAATACAACGAATCTGTGCCGAATTATTCGGCCGCCTAGGAGCCAATTTAAACACCCCCCCCCACCCTCCTGACCTCCCCAAGATTTACCAAAACTCCATGGTGGTCCAGCGGGGGGTCCGGGACCATCCCCTGCACTCACACCCTCAGCTGCCGACAATCGGCCCCTGTGACATAGTGAGGGCAAAGGCTATCGGCGCCATTTTGAATACTGGCAACCGACGGCCGGAGTGCAGGAGGTCGCTCCCAGACCCCCGTTGGACTTTTGGCAAGTCTTGTGGGGGTCAGGAGGGTCCCCCAAGACTTGCCAAAAGTCCCTGGTGGTCCAGCGGGGGTCCAGGAGCGATCTCCTGCACTCAGGCCGTCGGCTGCCAGTAATCAAAATGGCGCCGATAGCCTTTGCCCTTACTTTGTCACAGGGGCTACCGGTGCCATTGGTTAGCCCCTGTCACATGGTAGGAGCACAAAATGGCACCAATGGCCATGTGACAGGGGCTGACTAATGGCACCGGTAGCCCCTGTGACATAGTAAGTCAAAGGGTATCGGCGCCATTTTGAAACAAGCAGCCGAGGGTGTGAGTGCAGGGGATGGCTCCTGGACCCCCTGCTGGACCACCAGGGAGTTTTGGTAAGTCTTGGGGGGGTCAGGAGGGTTGTAGTTAATTTAATTTTAGCGGGGAAACGAATAGGAATTGATGTATAGAATGTATTGGGGGGGCCCCTTGCCGAATGCAACGTATCTGCCCCCCAACGAATACGAATCCTGAATGCAATGTATGGCATCCCTCTGCACATCCCTAATAGGGATGTGCAATCATTTAGGATGAATTAGGCAATTTCAACGAAACTGCCTAATTTGTCCTGGTTTGGGGAACACAAAAACCGATCCAAAGTTTCCCAAAATTTCGGGAAAATTCAGTTTTTGGGTTAGTGTGCACTAATAGGAGTTAGTGCGTGATAACTCCCCGTTGGTGCGCACTAACCCGAAATTCGGTTCCCCCGAATTTCAAAGGCCTGAACCATGGGAAATACGAAATTTACCGTGGCAGGCTGAAAACAAAGCACATCTCTAGATGCTAAGGTGGAGGCAACAAGTAGAGGAGACCTGACCAGAGCTCAAGGAAGGCGTATAATGGAGTCTCAATCTGTAGGAAAGCACAACAAGGAATTGGAATTGGGAGACTGGACACAGACTGCAACGAGCATGGAGTGCAACCTGTGTCTTCTTTAGGTATGCCTCCGTTTTCTGCCTCTCTCGATTCTGAGACTTTGGAACTTGCAAAACCTACAATTCTTACTCTGAATGATTTGCAAAAAGCAATCTCCAAAATAGGGACATTACTTTCAAGACAAATTGCCCAATTGGCAGAGCAACTCCAGGAGTCTAGGGTTAGAGGACAAGGTCTCCAGAAAGATTTTAAAGTACAAGGGGTTGAATAGACTGAACTGAGCAAAACTGCAAGAAGCTGACAGAATTAGGGAGTGCCATTATGGAGGATGAAACAGTTATGCATAGGAAACTGGTGAATTTAGAAAATATGGTCCACAAACAGACTGAGATTTATTAATTTTTCAACAGTTAATTTTGTGGCTCCAATTTCTGTTTTTTATCATTATATAAAATTGTTTCCAGATCCTTTTAGAATCTATTCAACATATTTGCAGGATATAAGACCTTCCTCTATTTTGGACAAACGATTTCCCAGAAGGATTGGCCCTGCCTGGACTTTCTTCAGATAGTTTAGGTATATCTACATTAGTTAAAATGGATGCTCAAATGCCGACCTTTGCAATATCGATTAAGAGTTTTGCATTAGAATCTGATGCAGAGTTAGTGTTCAGACTGTTTTTTTTGGATACAGAGATGTACCGTTCCACAATTCTAACATTAGAGCATTTCCTGATTTGTCTAAAGAAATCCAGAAGAGAAGGCAGGCATTTTTATTGTTTAGACCTAAGGTTTCACAGAATAGTGTTTCTTTCTACTTGAAATATCCCTGTAAATGCTTAGTTGGCTATCAAAGTGTGAGGCTTGTCTTTCACGAGCCCTCTGGGCTCTCTGTGTTTCTGTGTGACAAGTCCCTAATAGCAGACCCTAAGAGCACTGAAGATGCACAATTAGGGAACTGCTTCCTCTTGGTCTACTGTTGCTGCATTTTATTTCCCTTATTTTCCCTCTACTGGGGATATGGTGTTCAGATCCTTCTCTTTTCCTGAGGGCGTGAAGATGGCAATTAATTCTTAATTATTTTCCTTGTTAATTGTTTTTTTTCTCTGTTTGATTTTTATCTTGTATTGATGTATTACCTAATCAAGATGCATTCTTGTAATTATATGCAAAAACTAATAAAGTTAGAAAAAGAAAAAAATTCAATAGGCAAGCTATGGCAGTGTTTATTTCTGAAAAATAAGATTAGAAAAGTGTACTTCTTGCATTACACAATTTCTAAAGGCATTCTTTATTTCCAGCAGTCAGCAGTTATTTGCAAAGAATGAAATGCACTTGCCATGCATTTCTATCACTGACCATCCCCACACAATGGTTTAGGTGTGGTGTGTGTTAGAAGTATATGATGTGTGCACATGTATATAGGGGAAGGGAGGGGAGTGCTGTGTGAGGGTTTTTTTTTACTTTTTGGGGGGCCGTGCATGCATGAAGTGTTTTTGTGTGGTGGGAGGGTTTGTTTTTTTTTAGAATTCTGACTGTGGAGGATCGGTTGTGTTCTTGCAGGGGCATGGCAATATGTGGGTGTGCTTAAGGGATAGTGTGTTTGTGTGGTGTGTGCTGGGAGAAAGGAGTTTGTGATTATGTGTGTGGGACTGTTTGAGGAGTGGATGGTGTGTATATGCGTGGGATGTGTGGGTGTGTGCAGGGTTATTTGTGTGAGGGGTTTTTTAGGGGGGGTGTGATTGTGTGTGTGTGTGTGTGTGTGTGAAATGCTGGTGATGGGGATGTGTGCTCCAGCTGTTCCTGCTGCTCTTCTGTTTAGTTTTTCATCTGCACATGCATGGACACTCATGCATATACATTTTCTGGCTGCAGAAAATCACACACATAACTTTTATGTTATATATGTAAATATCTATAGCCACCAAATTTACATGGGTGTCTACACAAGTTCAGAAGAAAGATTGGACAGACACTTTGGCAGGCACATAAGGCATTCCTAGAGTACTTTACTATAAAGAACACTTTAAAAACGTATGAGGTCAGAAACTCATCTATGTAAGTCGGAATCTGTAGTCATCTTGTTAAGTATTTACCAATAAAATATAAAAACAATTTTAGCTGTAAAAAGAAGAGGCCAATGTTACAGTCATAAAGCAATAAAACTGACTGTTTGAACCGGTGTAATATCTTTTATCTGTTGTGAAACCAGTATTATTGACTGCACTTCACACTCCCTTTCATTTCACAAATGTGTCTGCTGTAATTAGAACCTGCAAGGATGCTTCAGGAAAATAAATCATTGAGCAGAGAGACAATAAGTGTTCGCTTTACTTTACATGATATTATTTCATGGTTTTAAATGTTGCATTTACAGTGTGTCAATCTATCACTAACCTAAAGAACTTCAGCCTTGGACTGTGCAACTGGGATATCAGATAAGGCACCACTAATAAAAAAATATGGACCTAGTCACCAAGGACACTTCTCTTCTAAGGGGTAAAATTCTCCCCGTTTAGGCAGGAGACATCGCCTTTTATGGCCCAACCTTTTTTTTTCCCCCCCACTATCTCCCATCCTTAAAATTCCCTGGCTGTGACGTATCTCTGTGGCAGCAGAAAAACACCTCTCTCTCTCTCGCCATTTCCCTCTCACAAATGCTGAAATGTTGGTATGCGTGCCTCCCTTTCAATGAATCCATCCTGTAAAGCAGCAATGCCGTCTTGGAACACCGAGGAACACGGACAAAGCTGCATTCGTTCTACTTCCTCTCCAGGAGGAAATGTCACTGCGCTTCTCCCTTCACGTTCAAGACCCCCACGTAAAACCGCTGAACATGTGGACAAAGCAACAATCGCATCTTGGGGCTCAGCCCGCAGAGCGGAAAACAATTTACTCCAGTTCCAGAGCAATCTCTCACAGGACCCATAGGCACAAGCAGCGCGGCTCCAGATTACATGCAGGCTTTCCAAACTGGCCTTTGAAGTTCCTGGGAGCTCATACTTCTGTGGTTTGATCTGAGCTAGCCATATGCTATAAATAAAGCAACCAGATAATCAGATACAGTCCTAATGCACCAAAGCATTTTGCTACTTTACTGCCAAGCAGCTCTCGTCTCCAGGTGCCATGGGGAGACCCAGTGTGTTTCGCAAGTGGTTCCCCTCACTCCCCCCATTTCTGTTTTTATTTCAAATGGCGCTATTAAAGTAAGATATAATAAAGATAACAAAAACCATTTTTTATAGCAGTAAGGTTTATCCACTTGCTTTAACAATGGTCGTTACACCACTGTGTCCGCCAGTGGGGTCAGATGGCAGGGCATTAACCCCCTCCATCCTAAACAACATTCAATCTCAGCCAACAGGCTCATAGCTTGACACTAGTATTTAGCATTTATTAACATTTCTTATCTGCACTTATTGCATTTGAAAGGTTCAAGGCAGAATACAAGGGTAATCACATGCATAATAAAATTGTAATATAAAACACTTCATCTTAGCCAAAGGTCCTACTCTTTGCCTATTAATCAATATGCCAAATGTGCACACAGTCCAGATTGAGTTCTAGTAAGTCCTGGAGAAAATAGGAGTCTTTTAGTTTATGATGCCTTTCAAAGGACATGTGTGCTCTTG
Organism: Rhinatrema bivittatum; assembly: GCF_901001135.1. Classification (NCBI taxonomy): domain Eukaryota; kingdom Metazoa; phylum Chordata; class Amphibia; order Gymnophiona; family Rhinatrematidae; genus Rhinatrema; species Rhinatrema bivittatum. Next base: position 92,836,650 of record NC_042620.1, read on the forward strand.
AAAGTATCTTGTTTGTTGTTAGTCCTCTAATTGGTATCAGAGCCTATAAAACATAGTGGTAATAAAACAGTAAAGTCCATAACAGTCTTTAGATACTGAAACCTCTCAGATTTTCTTTTCAGGTGCTGCCTCTGTGGTCTGGCTATCTGACTTCCTGCAATATACTTTTGGAAGGTCCCATAGAGAGGCTTTCAGAGGAGATGTTTTCATACAGTCTGGGCTGGCCCGACTGGCCATGAGCTGGCCCCATGGAGTCTCAAACCAGGGATAACCTTGTCTCAGAAGAACAGGGTATGGAAGCTCAGGATTTATACCCACTTTTACATATTCTTGCCCCGTCGAGGTTGTCAGTAAGACCTTGACCAGTTAGGTACTGTTGCTAGCCACCAGTATTGCCTTCTTCCTGTAACAGGTATACCCACTCTGAGCTAGATCTTTATGGATGAGAGTCTTTCCACATCCTGAATCCACCAGGGCTTGTGTGGGAAGCTTATTCAGCTCAGCTGAGATCACAAAGTCTGAAAGTCCCCCAGGTGGTCCATCCACCAAATTACAGCTTTGAATCTTCACAAAAGTACATTCCCACTCTTCATTCTCAAGTTGGGGCAGTCCTTGACAATTCGCCTTTTAGCTGCACAATGGGGAAGCATGCCTGTGGAACTTGCTTTGCTTTGATTTCAATGGTTGCTATTAGGGATGTGCATTTGTTTAGAACGAATTAGGCAATTTCAACGAAATTGCCTAATTCGTCCTGGTTCAGGAGACCTGAATTCCGAAACGGATTTTCCACAAAATTCGGGAAAAATTCATTTTTTGGGTTAGCGCAGGGGGACTGGCACATTTATTTAAACAAAACCCCAAACCCAACCCTTCAAATTTTCTTAATTATAACCTCCCCTCCCACCATCCCGATTCCCTCCCAAGACTTACTGAAAGTCCTGGTGGTCCAGCGAGGGTCCTGGGAGCGATCTTCCACTCTCAGGCTGTCGGGCCTGCCAGGAATTAAAATGGTGCCGATGGCCCTTTGCCCTTACCATGTGACAGGGGCTACTGGTGCCATTGGTCGGCCCCTGTTAGTAGGAGCAATGGACGGCCGGTGCCATCTTTGAAAATGGTGCAGGCCATCCATTGCTCCATTAAAAGAAAAGAAAAAACCTGTCTGTCTCTCTCTGCCGTCTCCAGTCTATTCCCCCCAATCGCTCCACATCCAGAGAGTCTGCTGTGTGGTTGCCTGTTGTTACACTACCTAACGGGCCAATACTGTTAGCCGGCATTTGGACACGCGTTTTGGATGCGCTAGCTTTACCCCTTATTCAGTAATGGGTAATAGGGTGTCCAAAACGTGCGTCCAACCCCCGAACCTAATAGCGCCCGCAACATGCAAATGCATGTTGATGGCCCTTTTAGGTATTCCTGCACGATTCAGAAAACAAAATGTGCAGCCAAGCCGTACATTTTGCTTTCAGAAATTAGCGCCTACCCAAAGGTAGGCGCTAATTTCTCCAGGCACTGGGAAAGTGCACAGAAAAACAGTAAAAACTGCTTTTCTGTGCACCCTCCGACTTAATATCATGGCAATATTAAGTTGGAGGTCCCGAAAGTTTAAAAAAGTAAAAAATAATTTAAAAATTTTTTTAAATGGGCCCACGGCTGGCAGGTCAAAAACCAGAAGCTCAATTTTGCTGGAGTCCGGTTTCCGAACCCGTGGCTGTCAGTGGGCTCGAGAACCGACGCCGGCAAAATTGAGTGTCGGCTGTCAAACCCGCTGACAGCCGCCGCTCCTGTCAAAAAAGAGGCGCTAGGACGCGGTAGTGTTCCTAGCGCCTCTTTTTACCACCAGGCCTAATTTAAATAAATTAAAATACTGTATCACGCGCACAGGAGAGCGAGCGCTTGCCTGCTCTCCCGCGATTTTACTGTATCGGCCCGTAAGTTACTGAATATGGAATACATTCTTGCTCATGTATTGCTATGCTCTACAATTATATGTATTCAGTATTATTTATTTACATTTAATATATTGCCAGTAAAAAACAATTATCCAAGCAGATCACAGTAATAAAAAAAAAAAAAATCTACCTCACATATATTAATTACTGAAATCCTAAAAATCCAATTAGCTAGGTGTGCCTCCAGGACAGAGTTGAGAAACACTACACTTGTGTGTCACAGACACCAGCCCTGCTGAGCAATTCTGAATCATGCACAGAGTGCATACAAGGTGTAAAGTGTTCTAATATAAGTTATTGTCTCAGAAGGACAGGGCTATGCTCAAGATTATCTTCACTATGCAGGCAGCCACTGAGAGATAAGCCCTTTTGACAGAGTTCTGATGCTAATCAAATGCCCGTAACTGTGCTTAATAGGAAGCACAGAAAATTAATATAGAACAGTGCTTTAGACCTGATCTCCACTGCTTGATGCTCAGATCCAGACTAGCACCTGGGCTCTGCTCTGCTCTCAGCACCTCACAGCGACAAGAGACACTAGCGGTAACTCTTAAACTTGTAGGGACACCTTTTTGAGAACACGCACAAACATGCATGCTTCTTCCTAGCTACAGCATGAGCACCCAGAGTGTGGTAAATAGTGGGCAACATGCAGGGAAAAGATATCTGGGACCCACATTTTGGAGCACATTCTCAGTATCTCCTTATATTACATAGTAACATAGTAACATACAGGCCGATTCAGTAAAAACGCGGGAGAGCGAACGAACGCCTGCTCTCTCGACGCACGCACCGGCCACTCGCCGGTGCGCGCGATACAGTATGCAAATGAGCTGGTGTGGTAGAAACAGGCAAAAGGAGGCACTAGGGACACTAGCGCGTCCTTTTAGCCCGGAACGGCAGCTGTCAGCAGGTTTGACAGCCGACGCTCAATTTTGCCGGCGTCGGTTCTTGAGCCCGCTGACAGCCACAGGTTCAGAAACCGGACACCGGCAAAATTGAGCGTCCGGTTTTCGGCCCGACAGCCGCTGGCCCATTTTACATTTTTTTTTTTTTACTTTTTTTTACCCTTCGGGACTTCCGACTTAATATCGCCATGATATTAAATCGGAGGGTGCACAGAAAAGCAGTTTTTACTGCTTTTCTGTGCACTTTCCTGGTGCTGGAAGAAACTAGCGCCTACCTTTGGGTAGGCGCTAATTTCTTAAAGTAAAATGTGGGGCTTGGCTGCACATTTTACTTTCTGTATCGCGGGGAATACCTAATAGGGCCCTCAACATGCATTTGCATGTTGAGGGCGCTTTTAGGTGCCGCGGGTTGGACATGCGTTTTCCACCCCTTACTGAATAAGGGGTAAGGGAAAACGCGCATCCAAGAGCATGTTAACAGTGCACTCCGTCGGAGCGCACTGTACTGTAATGGCCTGATAGTAATTATGGCAGAAAAAGACCAAAATGGTCCATCTAGTCTGCCCAGCAAGTTTCCCAAGGTAGTAACATTGGGAGCTGAAGCAGTGAAAAAGCTTTGGCAGTCACGTGTGAAGGCTAAGATAGCTAACTGGGCTGGTTGCCCAAACCACACGGATTTCTTCCTTCTCCTCCTGCACTTGTATAAGGAGTGTGTGCGGGTCCAATGTGACAGGTTAATGCATGTCTTTGCCTTCTTTCGCCCTTTGCTTTTAAATTTGGAACAGAGTCTGGTGGTGCTTTCAGTGCTTCCTAGCTCTTCTTTTGGCCATATGAGTCCTCTCCATATCCGAACTGCCTGCTCTGTGGAGGCTGGTGTGCCACACAACATTTTTGTTGGGTACAAAAAGGTTGGGAAACAGTTTGGTTACTAATTCCCCAGATCAAAACTATGATAGACTGTGTCAAGGAAAAACACTCTGAACCAGTTCACAAGGTGAACATCTTGCCAGGCAATTCTCTGATACTACCGTAGCAGAATGGCAAAAAAAAACAAATCAATAAAAAATAAAGTGGAAAAATGTACAAATTAGTACAGAAACGGTATCCCTGGATATGGACCTCTGAGTTGTGGAAGGGGAGGGCAATTTTCAAAAGCAATTTATCCTGGTAAATTGGTCTGTGTGAAAACCGCCCTCCGTCAGGCTGACTGAAAGTGCAGGCCTTCCCTGGCATGTGTTCTTTTGATCAAGTTGCAAAGAGGAAAACAATGCGTGTGTGGGACATTTTCACTATTAAGCGAGCTATTTTACTCCTCCTTGTCACCCACACAAAAAAGGAAGTTGCTTTTAACGTGCATGCTTTTCACCAGTATTCAAAGAAAACTACTAAGTTGTTTCTGTTTGAAAAAATCAGCAAACGCACATGTGCAAAAAAAAAAGTCCTTGCATATTTCACAACTCTGCCGGCTATTGGAAAACTGCCCTTATTAAGTTAACTTATCAAATGAGTCCCAGGGCGTTTTTCATATGTACCAAATGGAAGTTACATCATAATAATTGGAACCGAAAGACAGTTAAATGTTTTTGTTTTCAGCTATCAAAGCAGTAGGCTCTACTTATGTTTCCCAAAATGAAACTTGTGACTAGCCTGCTTCTTGAATCTGGCCCTCTCCTTGCTGCTAGGTCTTTTTTCTTTTTATCCAACTTGTATTTAAGAGTTTTGCTTTTTTTCTACAAAAGATGCAAACTTTAGTGTCACTCTTGATGTCCTTAGTCAATCTTAATGTCTCGAGGTAATCTTTCAGTTGTTTTACCCTCAATCCTTTTTTTTTTTTCATAGTTAACTTCCTCTTCCTCAGACACTGGACCCAAGTGACAATTTTCCTCGCTTGACTGAATTTCATTTACTTAACTTTTAATGAACCGCCCATCTTTCCAGTACAGAGTAATCTACAGACTAGCAATTGTCTCAATAGGCAATAAAATTAAAATGATAACATTCATATTTTACATAAGCCACAGCAACTGCAGCAAATATTCAATAAGTAATTTAAAACTCAGCACCACATTTACAGCCTAAATATCTCTCATCCTCTTTAGGCTTACTAGCTGTTAGTCAGAAAAAGGAAATGACTTCTTAAACAGAAATGTCTTCAACTACTTTCTAAATCTAATATCCTCTCCAAGCCAAGCTCCTTTAGAATAAAGTTCCCTAAGACAGGGACAATACATGCAGCAGCCTGTTTTACACACCCTGACAGAAGGCACACATAGATGCCCATCACTTTCTGATCTCACTTCTCTTTATCTGCAAGATATTGAGGTCCTTGGTCATGTAATACCAGACAAGTTAAACAATTGATCTAGAATTGCACCCAAGGTACAGTAGGAAGCCAGTGTAACTTGGCCAGAACAGAAGAAATATGCTCATTCTTCTTAACACCGTTAATCAATCTCGCTGATGAGTTCTGGATCCACTGCAACTAATGTAAATTCTTCTGAGGCAATCTGATAAACAAAGCATTCCAAAAATCCAGCAAACTGAGAAATAGCATCTGGGTGGCCAAGGGAAATTAAATCTCTTCAAGAAACATTATTACGACAAGGCAGATAGAATTTGAATCATGCCTTGGTACTCATGCTTGTCCAGACTGAAGTTAGAGTCCAGGTACAAATCCAAGCTCCTTGCTTCAGACATAACAGCAAAGCTACTGCCATTAATACTCCAACACAAATCTGGATTGCACAGTGATAGCTTTCCTGCCAGAAAGCACTTCTGTCTTGGCGGCATCCATTAATTTATTGATCGATCATTCAGCACTGCTCTTGCGCCAGGATAGCACCAGCCACCTTCTCTGCCACCCAGGGCTCAAATGCATTATCTCTGCAATCCAACAGAGCACCACCTGCCTGAGACAGTCTCAGAGTGTCAGATCTCTTTTTGGATGATGCAGATCGCCACTTTTCTGCTCATCATTCTCTGGGGGGTTTTTTTTTAACTTACCGCCTAGTGTCAGCAGTGCAGCAGGAAGAGCTATAATGGCAATGACCACAACAGCCACAAGGAGCCCGAAGAGCCACTTCCCAGCTGTCTGAAAATAAAGAGAGAACAAGAAGTGAGAACATGCTTTTGATGGAGGAGAGAAAGAAGAGTGGAATGCTTTCGTAGAATCAGTGAAAAATTCCTTTTTAAAAGTTATGAAAATGTATTCCAAGACGAAGCCTCCTGCTTGGGAGGACACTGACTCTCCACATGACTCTTCTGTCTTCAGGAAAGTGAAGGGAAATCTGGGGGGATCAGATTATCAAAATAAAATACTTCAATTTACTTTCAGGCCTCGGGAGAAATGGGATAAATAAAGTCAACCCTTCCCTCTCAACTGAGTAGACTGAAAGGTAAGCTCCCTCTCCCTTCCCTAGAAATTCAGAAATTTACAAAGCGGCGGATGCAGGTACTCACCTTCATTTTTTTCCAGATTCTCAAATACCTGCAGTTGGAGTTTTCTGAATCAAAGCCGATCACCAAAGGAAGCCAGAAAGAGGAGAGAGCGAGAGAGAGCAGTAAGTAAGAGCAGAAGAAGCGTTTACTGTTAGTAGCCAAGGTACATAAGCTTCAGACTTTCAAACAAGAAGTTAAACTCGAGTGAAAGACTGTGTCTCAGGAAGAGGAATGCTCGGAGTGCTGGCACTGGTAACTCGGAAGATCCCGAGGGCGCCTGTCAGGCAGACACAAAGGCAATTGCAATTAAACATATAAACTGTCCAAAAGAAGCTGTGCAATAGGGCTGACACCAAAAGAAGCACAGAATGCACCCCATCCCTACCAGCCTGGGGCTGTGCCAAGGGTTCTGCGGGTGGAGGGAGAAATAAGGTGCCCCGTTTTCTCAATCTAATGAGACCACAGGATCACTCGACAAGGGTGGTAGATGGATCCTCCAACTGTTTAATGCCCTTTAGAAACAAGAAGCTTAAAATGCAATTTTTTTTCAGCTGTGCAGGTTGACAATTTTATTTCATTACAATTATGTGTATGTATGGAATTGCCTTTAAAAAACTAAATATACAGACATTTTGCAGCACTGTAGGCAATGTGGTGTTGTTTAGTACTGGGTAATGCCCTTATCAGTCTGTATTACAATGGGGGGGGGGGGGGGGGGGAATGAGACAGATAAGATTTACTGATGGTCTTACACAACAGAGAGAGCCATTCACACCAGAGGAACAAGAACTTTTCACTGCAAAAGTGAGATATTTGATAGAAATTTGAAACTGAAACATAGCTAGAAAATACCTATACTAACCCCAAACTGAAGATGTTCCTATTTGCAGGATGTTCCTTATTTGCAGAAGGATGAGTTAGCCAGTCAGCTAGCTAGTTTTACAAAAGCTTTCTGACCTATTTTTACAGAAAAATGGATGCCCAAATATTGGACACCAGGTAACAGGTGCAAAAAGATGATTGAACTGTGAATGTACATGAAAGATGAGCAAATGGAAAGCAGCCCAGGTTGAAGGCTTGAGGATAAATACTACTGCTCACAAGTTTTAAACTTCTGCTAATTGAACCCTTTTTGTGTGTGACATATTTTATAAATGTACGCAGGAGATGGTATCACTTTGTGAACTCACATTTTCTTGTTCATTTACAGCACTCTCTTTAAAAAAGAGAGGAGCACCCGGGAGGAGGTGTGGCGCTTTATGTCCGGGATGGCATAGAGTCCAACAGGATAAACATCCTGCATGAGACTAAATACAAAATTGAATCTTTATGGGTAGAAATCCCTTGTGTATCAGGGAAGACTACAGTGATAGGGGTATACTACCGTCCACCTGGTCAAGATGGTAAGACGGACAGTGAAATGCTAAGAGAAATTAGGGAAGCTAACCAAATTGGTAGTGCAGTAATAATGGGAGACTTCAATTACCCCAATATTGACTGGGTAAATGTATCATCGGGACACGCTAGAGAGATAACGTTCCTGGATGGAATAAATGATAGCTTTATGGAGCAATTGGTTCAGGAACCGACGAGAGAGGGAGCAATTTTAGATGTAATTCTCAGTGGAGCACAGGACTTGGTGAGAGAGGTAACGGTGGTGGGGCCGCTTGGCAATAGTGATCATAATATGATAAAATTTGATGTAATGACTGGAAGAGGAACAGTGTGCAAATCCACGGCTCTCGTGCTAAACTTTCAAAAGGGAAACTTTGATAAAATGAGAAAAATTGTTAGAAAAAAACTGAAAGGAGCAGCTACAAAAGTAAAAAATGTCCAAGAGGCGTGGTCATTGTTAAAAAATACCATTCTAGAAGCACAGTCCAGATGTATTCCACACATTAAGAAAGGTGGAAAGAAGGCAAAACGATTACCGGCATGGTTAAAAGGGGAGGTGAAAGAAGCTATTTTAGCCAAAAGATCTTCATTCAGATATTGGAAGAAAGATCCAACAGAAGAAAATAGGATAAAGCATAAACGTTGGCAAGTTAAATGTAAGACATTGATAAGACAGGCTAAGAAAGAATTTGAAAAGAAGTTGGCCATAGAGGCAAAAACTCACAGTAAAAACTTTTTAAAATATATCCGAAGCAGAAAGCCTGTGAGGGAGTCAGTTGGACCGTTAGATGATCGAGGGGGTTAAAGGGGCACTTAGAGAAGATAAGGCCATTGCGGAAAGATTAAATGATTTCATTGCTTCGGTGTTTGTTTACTGAAGAGGATGTTGGGGAGGAACCCGTAATGGAGAAGGTTTTCATGGGTGATCATTCAGATGCATTGAATCAAATCACGGTGAACCTAGAAGATGTGGTAGACCTGATTGACAAACTGAAGAGTAGTAAATCAGATGGTATACACCCCAGAGTTCTGAAGGAACTAAAAAATGAAATTTCAGACCTATTAGTAAAAATTTGTAACCTATCATTAAAATCATCCATTGTACCTGAAGACTGGAGGATAGCAAATGTAACCCCACTGAAGTCAGTTAGCCTGACTTCAGTGCCAGGAAAAATAGTGGAAAGTGTTCTAAACATCAAAATCACAGAACATATAATGGTTTAATGGAACAAAGTCAGCATGGATTTACCCAAGGCAAGTCTTGCCTCACAAATCTGCTTCACTTTTTTGAAGGAGTTAATAAACATGTGGATAAAGGTGAACCGGTAGATGTAGTATACTTGGATTTTCAGAAGGCGTTTGACAAAGTTCCTCATGAGAGGCTTCTAGGAAAAGTAAAAAGTCATGGGATAGGTGGCGATGTCCTTTCGTGGATTGCAAACTGGCTAAAAGACAGGAAACAGAGAGTAGGATTAAATGGACAATTTTCTCAGTGGAAGGGAGTGGCCAGTGGAGTGCCTCAGGGATCTGTATTGGGACCCTTACTTTTCAATATATTTATAAATAATCTGGAAAGAAATACAACGAGTGAGATAATCAAATTTGCAGATGACACAATATTGTTCAGAGTAGTTAAATCACAAGCAGATTGTGATAAATTGCAGGAAGACCTTGTGAGACTGGAAAATTGGGCATCCAAATGGCAGATGAAATTTAATGTGGATAAGTGCAAGGTGATGCATATAGGGAAAAATAACCCATGCTATAATTACACAATGTTGGGTTCCATATTAGGTGCTACAACCAAAGAAAGAGATCTAGGCGTCAAAGTGGATAACACATTGAAATCGTCGGTTCAGTGTTCTGCGGCAGTCAAAAAAGCAAACAGAATGTTGGGAATTATTAGAAAGGGCATGGTGAATAAAACAGAAAATATAATGCCTCTATATCTCTCCATGGTGAGACCGCACCTTGAATACTGTGTACAGTTCTTGTCGCCGCATCTCAAAAAAATATAATTGCGATGGAGAAGGTATAGAGAAGGGCTACCAAAATGATAAGGGGAATGGAACAGCTCCCCTATGAGGAAAGACTAAAGAGGTTAGGACTTTTCAGCTTGGAGAAGAGACGGCTGAGGGGGGATATGATAGAGATGTTTAAAATTATGAGAGGTCTAGAACGGGTAGATGTGAATCGGTTATTTACTCTTTCGGATAGTAGAAAGACTAGGGGGCACTCCATGAAGTTAGCATGTGGCACATTTAAAACTAATCGGAGAAAGTTCTTCTTCACTCAACGCACAATTAGACTCTGGAATTTGTTGCCAGAGGACGTGGTTAGTTCAATTAGTATAGCTGTGTTCAAAAAGGAATTGGATAAGTTCTTGGAGGAGAAGTCCATTACCTGCTATTAATTAAGTTGACTTAGAAAATAGCCACTGCTATATTACTAGCAACGATAACATGAAATAGACAGTTTTTGGGTACTTGCCAGGTTCTTATGGCCTGGATTGGCCACTGTTGGAAACACAATGCTGGGCTTGATGGACCCTTGGTCTGACCCAGTAAGGCATGTTCTTATGTTCTTATATATCAGTCGTGCATTCTAAATGTGACCTTATTGTTTATATTATTGCCCAGGTTAAAAGGTCACAGCTCTGGGTCTTCTTGTTTCTGGGCAACATACTTTGCCCTTGTAGCAGGGTTCATCTTGGGTCAGGTGTGAGTGCAGCCAGCTAGAAAACCTACAAGAAGCTGCATAATTTCTCAGATTTGTAGATCGTTATTAGGGTAGGGCTGCCAAATACAGGTTGCCTAATTAGATCTTTGGCCTCTGGCTCCCCCTTCTGGGGGTGCCAAGGAACGTATGTGCCTTCTGGCACACTAATCTTATGGGAATGCAACTGATAGTTTGGCATGCTAAGACCCACCCTTAAAACCAATAACAGGAAGGAAGGAAGGAAGGGGAGAGAGAGAGAGAGAGAGAGACTGACTATTTATAAGGCCCTTGAGTATTTAGCTATTTATATCTCTATAGGAGGCCCATCTAGTTGCTCGAGGTAAGATTTAGGAAGTAGTGTAGAGGTTAGGGGCCACTTTTACATGCAGAGTGAGATGTACGAACAGAACAGTACTCTCTTGTGAAAATTTGATGCGCAATGAGATTTGTACAATGTTCTCTCAACCTAGCTTGATAGACTCTCTACCTGGATAACATCAAGCTAGGTTGAGAGAACATTGTACAAATCTCATCTTTGTGTGAGTTTCCTCACCCAGAAGGACATCAAATCTTCACAAGAGTGTACTGTTCTATTCGTACATCTCACTCTGCATGTATAAGTGGCACCTAATCTCTAGGTGGGCCTCCAATAGTAGCATATTTAGTTGCTCTCTATGATGCCACCCACAGAAGCTCTCTCTCGCCCCCCCCCCCCCCCCATCTCTGTCCCTTCCCCAGCCTGAAAATGCCCAAAACGGAATTTGTGTAAAAATCGCAAATTGCATTATGGGAATATTGCACAGCTTAACACAATTGAAAAAGGTGTAGTTATTTTCGGCGATATTGTGCATTATAGCTTCGCAAAGTGTGAAGCCAGCCCAGTTTTTCGGAAATCCCACCCTGGCTCCTCCCCAATCCCTCCCCTTTTAAAAATTTGCATCGCACCATGCATTATGGTACTTATCGCATGCGTTAAGGCATTTTCGCATGTGTTAAGGCATTTTTTGCATGCAAAAACAACTTAATGCATGCAAAAACACCATAATGCAATTTGATAAATGACCATATATGTTAGAGCCAACTTTTCTCTCCAATTTCACTGTCCACCATTAGTGGAAGTCCTCTTTGTCCCTTGAAAAAAACCTACTTCTCTAGATTTTCTGTCCAAGAGAAAAGAAGGAAGGGTAGGATGAATGGATTCCCTATCCCAGAATCACCAAGCAAGTGTGGCACATCCAATGGGGAGAAATGGTTTGATCCTTCAGAGACTGAGCTCCAGAGGTTGTCATGGAAAGGAGAATGATTAATAAGGAGTGATGGAGACAGGAAGAGGTAGAGGAAGAAATGGAATTTCTGTCATCTTACACAGAAGCAGAGGAGGGAAAGCAAATGTAGTCCAAGGGGAACACTGCAGTGGAGCTGATGGAAGCAGAAGAAATAGGATGAAATGAAAACAGAGTCAGGAACAGCATGATTTGGGAGTGTGAGGCAAGCCTGAAACAGTGATTCTGCTTACTTGTAGTGGAAAAACTGGTTTGATTCCTTTGAAATTATTTTTTCCTTCCTGTCAAATTGAGGAACTGTGAATAGTGATTGCTAAACTTTGGAAATTTAGGGATCAGAGAATGAGGCAAGCCTGAAACAGTGACTCTGCTCACCTGTGCTGGAAAAGCTGATTCGATTCCTCTAATATTTTTTTTTCTGCCAAACTGAGGAACTGTGAATCGTGTTTGTTAAAGTTTGGAAAGCCAAGCTCAGAGTGTGAAGCAGGTCTGAAACAGTGACTCTGCTTACCTTACTGGAAAAGCTGAATTGATTCCCCTGCTATTTTTTATCTCTCAAGTCAGAACTTCAAAAACAATGAGGTAATAAAATCCAAAAAATTGCCGACAAGCAGGTGCACCCCACCACCAAATGCCTAAGGGACTCCTCCTCCCCGCAGAATGGGCATAGTTTGGAGGAAACCCTTACCTGTGTTAAAAGCCTGCCTGTCACCAGCACCTCACGCACTATCCTCCACACAAGATTCCCACAGTATCTAGGAGCCAACTCTGAGTAGAGTGCTTCCCAATGGAGGCTCCACTCATCTTCCAAGGCCTTGCACCAGATGGTGTCCAGACAGGAGGAGAAGGCGAGGTTGTGCATGGTACATATGACGAGCAGTTACATCAGCCTCCAATGCATGGTGCAGAGGGGTGTCAAGAGAATATCCTGCAACTTACTAAGGCTGCTGGCACAAGGAGGATGAGGCAGAGAGGGCCTAGGATGCTCACTTAATAGCATCCTAGGCCCTAAGTACAGGACAGGAGGGGCAGGGGTTACCAGGCAGGAACTGCTGGCCCTCAGAGCCTCCTCTAACAAAGTGAGCTTGTTGGCGGGGAGCAATTTTTCATCTGCTGGAGAAGTAACTTGGCAATGTAGGGTGAAGACATACCCATATGCTGTGCTAGTTCTACTGACTTCACCCACTGCCACTGAGGGCAGTCCTGCAGGTCACCAACTCTGGTGACTTGGGCCGTGACCAGCCAGGGGTACACTGAGGGATTCCCCAGCACCTCCACACCCAGAGCTGGGTTGTGGAGGAGAGGTTCCTCCTTGAGGTCCTCCTTAAACACAGCTGGATCTCAGGCCAAAGCCACTAAGCTCCACACCTTAAAGAGTTCCAGATAGAAGACTGGCAGTGTCGACAAATTGCAAATGTACCCTCTCATGTGGATAAAAAATATCTGCCAGTCATAACCTAGCCTGTACAACTGGCAAAAAAGTTGAGCCATCACCATGTACCATCATGGAGACAGGTCCGCATACAGAAGTCTTTTCAGGGCCTGTAAGTAGAAGTGTGAATCTTTTCAGGGCCTGTAAGTAGAAGTGTGAGTCTTTTCAGGGCCTGTAAGTAGAAGTGTGAATCTGACTTCTCAGATACATCAGATCCTGTCTGCTCTCCTGCAAGAGGATACTCAGGATGTCTGCAGAGACTCAGTGCTTCCTGCCATCCCAGAATAAATCCAGCATCTTCCTCTGAGTCTGGGAAAGAAACTCGGCAGTTGGGCTCAGGGTGCTCATCCGGTGCCACAGCATGCTGGATACCAGCTGATTCAACACTAAGACCCAGCCCTGGTATGACACCAGTCGTGGCAGACACATCCAGACCTCAGGTGAGGTTCCATTCTCTCCTCCAGATCCAGCTGGTTTATAGAGGCTGGGGTCTTCACAATGGAGAGGTGAACCCCCAAGTATTTGAAGGTCTCCCTGCTCCATGAAAAGTTAGTAAACTGGCGAGGGAGCTGCACATCCTCTGTCTCCGTTGCACTAGAAGGCCAGAGCACTTGGCCCAGTTGATCTTGGCAGAAGATGCAGATGGTTATACCTGCTGGCAGGCTCTCATCTGGTCCTGATCATCTGGGTCTTGGACCACAAGGAGCATGTTGGAGGTGGAGGCTGAAAGGGTAGGGATGTGAATCATTTTTGAACGATTAAAATTATCATCAGATAATTTTAAAATCGTCCAAAATCGTTAGAGTGCAGATACAATACAAATGCCCCCGATTTATCATCAGGGGCATTTGTATTGTATTGTTAAATAGGGCGCGAGAAAACCGGCACACCAAAAAAACCCTAAAACCCACCCCGAACCTTTAAAAGAAATCTCCCACCCTCCCGAACCCCCCCAAAATGTTTTAAATTACCTGGGGTCCAGTGGGGGGGTCCCGACGCGATCTCCCTCTCTCTCTCTCTCTCTGGGGTTCGGGAGGGTGGGGGATTTCTTTTAAAGGTTCGGGTGGGTTTTAGGGTTTTTTGGTGTGCTGGTTTTCCCGCCCTCCCCCGATTTATGATTTTTAACGATTTTTTAAAACAAAAAAACCCGACGATAAGATTTCCCTCCCCCCCCCCAGCCAAAATCGATCGTTAAGACGATCGATCACACGATTCACACCTCTATGAAAGGGTAACCCACGGGTGAGGTTCTTGCAGCACTAGCCCTGAGAGACTCCCACGTAGTAAGCACAGGAGCGGCTCAAAGCCAGTATGAAGAGTTGTCCTAATTGGGGCACCCTTGATGCACTCCATACCCAAAGGTCAAAGGCATGGCCACAACGCAATTACCTTAGACCAGGCACTCAGTAGTCGAGTACAAGAGGCAAAGGATATCCACAAAACAGGGGCTGAATCCAAACACCTGCATTGTTCCCATAAGGTAGCTGTTATCCACCCTATAGAAGACCTTCTCTGATAGACCAGCCCTATGGGTTAAGTACATCAGGTCCTGGATCAAAAAAATGTTATCAAAAATTGTCCTGCCCAGAACTGTGTAGGTCTGGTTGGGGTGAATCACTTCTGCCAATATGGATACCAGCCACAGGAAGAGAGCATTGGCTCAGAACGTATAGTCCATACACAGCAGGGAGACTGGATGCTAGTTGTGAAAGTCACGCAAGTCTCCCTCCTTGGGTAAGAGTGTTAACAAGGTGCAAAGGCAGGCCAGCAGCAGTTGGCCAGTCTGTACAGCTTCAGTCAGGATCCCTAGGAGATCAGGCCCCAGCAAATCACAAAAGTGACAAGAAAAATTCAATCATCAGCCCATCCATGCCTGGGGACTTCCTGCGGAGCATCCGGCTGACAGCAGCAGCAAGATTCCTCAGACTCAGAAGAATGACTAGTCTGTTCCTGCCCCTCTTGCTGACAATCCAAAGCTCTTCCCACAGAGCCCTGCAGATGGCCTGGGTGGCTCGTTCTCCAGAAGCACAATGGCTTGACCCGAGGCGACAACCATCGACCTGGAAGCAGGCTCTGAGAAGCCAGCAGTAGATGAGGGCTAGTCATCACAGAGGGTTAGGGTCGATGACCTAACCTGGTGCTTTGCATGGGCTGTGGGGCACTCCTTTCTCATGAACCCAAGTGATAAAAACTGAAGCTGAGCCCCTCCTCCATAGCAAAGTAGACCCTAAAGGTCTTCCCCTCATAGGAGACGATGACCCAGATTCTCGCCTGCTTGTGCCCTTCTGACATGTAGATCCAAGCCCGCCTCCTGAAGGATGTCACGTGCCTTAGGTCCTTGCCTAAGTGCCGCAGCCAGGCATGCCTGAGAGCAGCTGGGGGTCCCTCATACGCTCCCCTCCCCCACATTTTCCCTCCCCATACAGCTTGTTAGGGCATGTGGTGTTATTGCTGCTTCAGCATGGGTTAAAGGTAGAAGTGGGTTGGGGGGGGGGGGCAGGGGGGAGGATTGCCCTGGGGTCCATCTGTTGCCTCCAAGCAAAGTGAAGAGTCAGCACTTGGTACCTAAACTCTTAATCAGTGGAGGTGGTTTTGGGAGATCTGGAATAGCAGCAGAGAGGCTGCTCATTGGGGGTTTCATGTCCATATTAGTATAGCCTGGACGGCAGAGGCTATTGTAATGAAATAATAAAAAAGGGGGGGGGAGTGTAAAAGGAATATAAAGAAAAGGAGATTTAAATTAAAGGCTGAACTAAAGGTAAAAGCGAAAACCTGCCTTATGGTAGTTTTGTCCCAGGAAAGGGTTAATTTCACCCGAGTTCCTGTTCCTATTTTCCTTTATTCAGGGGTGAAGGGTTGCTTTATCAGACCCCTCAGTCTTCTTAATTGCAGAGGACCTTAAAGAAGGAAAATGAAGAAGAAAAGAAGTGGAATACTTTCTTAGAATCAGTGAAAGTAATTTTTAAAAGTTATGGAAATGAATTCCAAGACAAAGCCCCCTGCTCGGGAGGACGCCGACTGTCCCTGACTCTTGTTTTCAGGAAAGCGAGGGAAACCTTGGGGGGGGGGACCAGATTATAAAAATACTTCGATTTACTTTCAGGTCTCCGGCGAAGCGGGATAAAAAGCCGTCCCTTTTTTTCTCAGCTGAGTAGGACTGAAAGATATCCCCCACCCCCCTTCCTCAGTGATTCAGGGATTTACAAAGCAGCAGACGCAGGTACTCACCTTCATTTTTTTTTTCTCGGATACCTGCAGTTGGTGTTTCCAGAGTCAAAGCCGATCGCCAAAGGAAGCCAGAAAGAAGAGAGAGAGAGCGAGAGCGAGAGCAGTAAGTAAGAGCAGAAGAGGCGTTTACCGTTAGTAGCCAAGGTACATAAGCTTCAGACTTTCAACCAAGAAGTTAAACTTTAGTGAAAGACTGTGTCTCAGGAAGGGGAAAGCCCGGCGTGCTGGCACCGGTGACTCAGAAGATCCCGAGGGCGCCTGTCAGACAGTCACTCTTTAAGTCCTGTGCTCAGCCTCGCAACGGCAATTAAAAGTTGAAACAGTCTGAGGGAGGCTGTACAAAGGGGCTGGGACGGAAAGAGCCGCAGAACGCAACCCTCTCACCATCACAAGTTTCAAACTTCTGCTAATTCAACCCCTTTTTGTGTGTGTGACCTATTTTATACATGCACATAGGGGATGCTATTACTTTATGAACTCGCACATTTTCTTGACGACTTACAGCACTCTTTTTAAAAATGTATATATCATCAGCGCATTCTAAATTAGACCTTATTGTTTACATTATTGCCCGGGTCAAAAGGTCCCGGCTCTGGGTTTTCTTGTTGCTGGGCAACAATCCTCCCCCTTGCAGTAGGGTTTCCCTTGGGTTCGGAGTGAGTGCAGCCAGCTAAAATCTTACAAGAAGCTGCATCATTAGGTCTATTTGCAGCTCCTCTTCAGGGCAGGGCTGCCAAAGGCAGGCATGCCCATGTGCATCTTCAACCTCTGGAACTCTTTCACTACTCCCCTTCTGGCACACTAATACACTAGCCTGCACCTGATGGGTGCCAATGCTGACTCACCTTTAAAACCAAAATAGCGAAAACAAAGCCTGTAAACAGACTACATTTGTAACCCTGAAATGTCCTCTTCTGTTGCACCATCCACCAACACAGGAAGCTCTTGTTGTCCCCAGTGATGGGGGCAGGGGTGTTGGGAGGAGGGGGCGGGGTCCTCAGGGTCCCATAGACAGATAAGTTCCTGGGATTTCCCTGGCATGAAGATTAAGGATTCCCCTGAGAGGGAAGCAGGAAAGGTGCAGCTTCTGGCCAGGGAAGCTTCGGATTATTAGTGCTTCACAGCGGAAAACACCCCTCATCTCCCAGGAGCAGGGGCGGATTGGCCTATTGGGGAATCGGGCATCCCCCAGTGGGCCGGTCGCGCTAGTCACGTGTTCCGCCGAGCACGGCCATGACAGAGCCGCGCTCGTCAGACCACGTGGTATCTCCTGGGCTGGCCTGGGCAGCAAATCCCTGGGCCAATCTTCATCTGGAATCCGCCACTGCCCAGGACCTCATGCTTGACGGTGTCTAGATGAGATGGGAGGGCTAGGTAGTGCACGGTATATACAACGAGGAGGTACAGAAACCTCTGCCACATGAAGCAGAAGACCTCGGATGCGAGGAGGATGAGGCACAGGAGGCTCAATTGATGGCATCCTAGACCCTACATGCAGGACTGGTGTGACAAGGGATACTGGGTGGGGACCCCGGCTGTTAGTACCCCGTTTTACAGAGTGAGTTTGTCGGCAGGGAGTGAGTTATTCAACTGCTGTATAAACCACTTAGCGACACAGGGTGAAGTCATGCCTATATGATACGCCAGCAATGCTGATTTCATCCACTGCTGCCGAGAGCAATCCAGTAGGTCTCCGACTGGTGAAATTGGGCCGTGACCAGCCAGGAGTGCACCATGGGATTCCCTAGCACCTCCACACCCAGAGTGAGATGAGGTCCTCTTCGGGAGCAGCCAGCTCTCGGACCATGGCCACAAGGCTCCAAGCATTAAAGATTTCTCAGTAAAAGACTGGCAGCATTGAGAGGTTGCAAACATATCCTCTCGCGTGGATGACAAAAAGCTGCTATTCGTAAACTAGCCCACACAACTGGCGGAAAAATGAGCTACCAGTGCATGCCATTGTGGAGACGAGTCTGCCTACAAAAATCTCTGCAGGTTCTATAAGCAGAAAATGTGTACCTGAGTTCTCAGGCACACCAGTCCCTCTCCACTCTCCCTCAAGGCAATGCTCAAGATGCCTACAGAGACCCAGTGCTTCCCACCATCCCAGAAGAAGTCCAGCAACTTCCTCTGAATCTGGGTGAGAAACTTGGCAGTAAGGCTCAGGGCAACCAGTGCCACAATATGCTGGACATCGGCTGATTCACCACTAAGACCAATCCCCAGGATGATACCAATTGCAGGAGACACCTCCATGACCTCAGGTGAGCTTCCTCTCTCTCCTCCAGCTCCAGCCAGTTTATAGCTACCACTGTTTCTGTGAAAGAGAAGTGATCCTTCAAAGTATTTGAGAGTCTCCCTGGCCCACAATAAGTTACTATATCTTGTATATGTCATGTTTATGCATGTATGTAGTGTAAGCCGCTATGAACTGTAATGGAATTTGTGAGTTAGAAATGTAAATAAATAAATAATAAACTGGCAAGAGAGCTACACATTCTCTGGCTGCGAGCCCACCAGAAGGCCAGAGAATTTTGCCCATTTGACCTTGGCAGAAGATGCAGATAAGCACACTTGTTAGCAGGCTCTCAATCCAGTCCAGATCCTCTGGGACCATGAGGAGCATATTGTTGGCATAGGCCAAGAGGGTAACCCGCAGGTCAGGCTCTTGCAGCTCTGTCCCTGAGAGACTTCCATGTAGTAAACACATGAGCGACTTGATGGCTAGCATGTAGAGTTGGCCTGAAAGGGGGCAACCCTTGACTCACCCCATGCCCGAAGGCCAGAGGCACTACCAGAGAACAGTTGTCCTTGACCAGGCACTTGGTGGTCGAGTACAAGACGGAAAGGAAACCCTCGAAATTAAGGCTGACCCCAAATACCTGCATTGTTCCATGAGGTAGCTGTGATCCACTTTATCGAAGGCCTTCTGGTCGAGCGATAAAAAGGCCACCGATAGACCAGCCCTAAGGGTTCAGTATCAAGTCCCAAATTAAAAATATATTATAAAAAATTTTCCTGCCCAGGACCATCTAGGTCTGGTCAGGGTGAACCATCTCTGCCAGTACGGATGCCAGCTGCAGGGAGAGAGCCTTGGCTAGGACCTTATAGTCTATACAGAGCAGGGAGACTGGACACCAGTTGAGAAAGTATCATGGGTCTCCCTTCCTTCAGTAAGAGGGTCAATACAGCGCAACGGCAGGCCAGCAGCAGCTAGCTGGTTTGTAGGGCTTCAGCCAGCATCCTCAGGAGATCTGGCCCCAACAAGTCAAAAAAGTGACAGAAAAATTAAATCATCAGCCTGTCAATGCCTGGGGACTTTCTGTGGGGTATCCAGCTGAAAGTAGCAGCAAGATCCCTCAGACTCAAGAGGCACAGCTAGTCTGTTCCTGCCCCTCTCACTGACAACTAGGAGCCCTTCCCACTGAACTCTACAGATGAACTGGGTGGTGCATCCTCTTGGACTACCATGGCTTGACCCAAGATGAATTCCCTTGGGCTCTGAGGAGCTGGTAGCAGGTGAGGGCTCATTGTCATGGCAGGTTGGAGCCACAGTCTTAGCCCAGTGCTTTACCTGGGCCATGGAATAGGGATGTGAATCGGGCTTCGGACGATTGAAAATATCGTCGATATTTTCAAAATCGTCAGAAATCGGGGTCTCCCCCAAAACGATAGGAAAACCCCACAATATTGTCCGTGGGGGTTCTCTTATTGTTTAGGGGGAGGGCAGGAAAAACGGCACACCAAAATAACTCCTAAACCCACCCCAACCTTTAAAACTAATCCCTTTGCTTCCCCCACCCTCCCGACCCTCCAAAAAACATTTTACAGGTACCTGGTGGTCCAGTGGGGGTCCCAGGAGCGATATCCCGCTCCTGGGCCGTCGGCTGCCACTAATCAAAATGGCGCCGATGGCCTTTTGCCCTTACCATGTGACAGGGTATCCGTGCCATTGGCTGGCCCCTGTCACATGGTAGGAGCACTGGATGGCCCGTGCCATATTTAAAGATGGCACCAGCTATCCAGTGCTCCCTCCATGTGACAGGGACTGGCCAATGGCATGGATACCCTGTCACATGGTAAGGGCAAAGGCCATCGGCGCCATTTTTATTAGTGGCAGCCGACGGCCCGAGAGTGGGAGATCGCTCCTGGGACCCCCACTGGACCACCAGATATCTGTAAAATGTTTTTGGGGGGATCGGGAGGGTGGGGGAAGCAAAGGGATTAGTTTTAAAGGGTCGGGGTGGATTTTTTGTTTATCGGCTCGGGCGCAGCCGATAAACAAAACCGCGATCGGGCCAGATGAAAAAAAAAACACATGTGAATCAGAACCGGAATCCGAACCGATTCCGGTTCCGATTTACATCACTACCATGGAATATTCATTCTGGGTGTACTCCAGGTGATAACTGAAACAGCGCCCCTCTTCTAAATGGGGTCAATGACCCAGTTTCTGGTCTTCTTGTGCCCTTTCAGAACGTAGATGCAAGCCTGCCTCTTGAAAGGCATCACATTCCTCAGGTTCTTGCTTATGCACCCCAAGGGGATCACCATAATCGGTGATTTAAACTCTCCCAGGAGGCTCCAGTGGTGGCATAACAGGTCATGCGAGAGAAAGAGTGGCACATTTGAGGTCACTACCCTAGTGCCCACCTCTTGCAGGGGCTCCAGATGATGGAAGAGTTCCTCCACTATCAGTCCATTAATGAGGGCACTGTTGACCGCAGCCAGAGAGTTTAGAAAAATGATGGCCTTGCCATACATTTTAGAGGTGAATTCAACCACCTTGGGTCTCATCACCTTGGCAATGACCATCACATAGGGCTGGAAGTCTTCCATTGCCAGGAGGGGGCAGGTAACCAATGCTTCATGTAGAGGCCCATGACCCCTCCCGTATCACAAGAAGTCCTGCCTTAATTCGAGACGGGGTCTTTTTACAGGGGGTACGGCTGTCTCAGTCATCACTATATATATGTACGCTTCGACGTAGTTGCTGGGGGAGGGGTGGAAACAAGGTCTGTCCCTGCAATTGTGTTGCCTTGCTCTTCTCCTGCTGTCACAAGGGGAGGGGCATGACTGAGAGATGTCAGGGTTCCTCCCATGCTCCCACTCGCTTTCTCTCCCGCTACAGCGCAGGGCTTGTTAGGGCACGTGGTATTAGCTGCTGCTTGAGCATGGGTTAAAGGTTGAGATGGGTTGAGGGGGGGGGGAAGAGGGTTGACCTGGGGGTCATCTGTTGACTCCATGGGAGGTATCTGCACTCTAATGAGTTGAGGTGGTTTTGGAAGACTTGGAATTGCAGCAGAGAGATGATCTTGACTGCTCTTTGGGGACTTCAGGTCCATATTAGTAATATTGCCTGCATGGCAGAGGCTGTGTAATGAAATAATAAAAGGTGGTGGTGGTGTGGGGAGGATTGTAAAAAGGAATATAAAGAAAAGGAGATTAAAATTAAGAACTTAACTAAAGAGAGGAGAAATAAAAGCAAAAGAGAAAAACTGCCTAGAAATGTGTTAATTTCACTGGAGATCCTGTTCCTATTCCCCTTAATTCAGTGGTGAGGGGCTGCTGTTTCAGACTCCTGGGTCCTCTTTATTGCAGGGCACCTTAAAGAGGTGCAAAGAAGAAGAAGAAAAGGCGTGGAATACTTTCATAGAATCAGAGAAATTAATTTTTCAAGTTTATGAAAATATATTCCAAGACGAAACCTCCCTCTCGACAGGACACTGACCTCCTATGACTCTTCTGTTTTCAGAAAAGTGTGGGAAACCTGGGGGATTAGATTATAAAAATATTATGATTTACTTTCAGGCTTCAGGCATGGTGGAAAAAAGAGTCACCCCCTTCTTTCCCAACTGAAAAATACCCCCTTCCCTCCACCTGGGATCTCTCTGGATTTAGCCCAGAGACTCGCCACCACTATTTCCGCTCCTCTCGTGCTGGAGCCAAGCCTGATGAATTAATGATTAATATTAAATATTGATACTGATTATATTGATTGAATGATAGTGAAATGAATAACAGTGATGAATTGGTGATTAAAATAATGATTATGAATATATGAATGATAATTAATGATGGTGATAAATGGCCATCCCCATCCAATCTTGAGAAATCTCAGGGAGAGCAAGATTCAAAAGTTCCCAGGTATGCCCCTTCTCCAGTGATTCAGGAATTTACAAAGGGGTGGATACAGGTAATAATTGTTTTCTGGATACTCAGAAACTTAAAGTTGATGTTTCCTGAGTCAAAGCAGATCGCCAAAGGAAGCCAGAAAGAGTAGAGGTAGAGAGATAGAGAGATAGGGAAGTATTTAACAGAAGAGGCATTACTATTATTAGCCATGGTGCATATGCTTCAGACTTTCAACCAAGAAGTTAAATTTCAGTGAAAGATTGTGTGTTTCTGCAAGGGGAAAGCCCGGAGTGCTGGCACCGATGACTCAGAAGATCCGCGGGCGCCAGTCAGAAAGGCACTCTTTAAGTCCTGCGCGCAGCCTCGCAAAGGCAATTAAAAGTTGAAACAGTCTGAGGGAAGCTGTGCGATGGGGCTGGGACCAAAAGAGCCACAGAACACATCCCCTTCTTCATCGGCGGTGGCCGTACCAAGGGGTCCGCAGGTGAAAGGAGAAATAAGGTGCCCCAAGAGCAGGATTTCTCAGTCTTAGGAGATGACAGGGTCATTCGACAAGAGTGGTAGATGGATCCCCAGCTGTTGTTTAATGCCCTTTAGAAACCAGAAGATTAAAATGTGAAATTTCAGACCTATTTGTTGCGGCCCCGACCGTCTCCCCCACGATCGGGGCAGGGGCCACTTACCTCCACCCCAGACCGCGGAGAGGAACGCCAGGGTCCCAGCCTGGTGGGCCGCATGGTTGCGGCATCTCCACGTGGAGAACGCCGTCGAGCCTGTCGGTAGCTCCGCCCCCCTCGCGTTGCCCCGCGCATGCGCTAGATCAGGCCATTTAAAGGTCCAGCACCCAGAAGTGCTGGACAGCCCCCTAGATGACGTCAGACGCCGGCAGAGTATTTAAGCCGGCGTCTGACTTAGGAACTTTGCCTTGCAACGAGGTCCCTCTCTGAGACTCTAGTTGCCGTCCTGTTCCTGCTTTCTGCTGGTTCCTGGTTCCTGGTCTTCCTGTGCCTGCTCCAGTTCCTGCTCCAGCTGATCCTTCTTGTGCTGACTTCCTGGTTCCTGACTCCGGTTTGTCTCTGACGCTCCCTGCTCGCTGCCAGCCCCGACCTCGGACCTGCTTCTTTCTCCATCTGCTCCAGCCTCGTAAGTCCCAAGGCCCCAGATCCCTACGGGCCCCTCCTGGGGGGATCCTGGGTCCTGGGTGAAGTCCTCCCAGATCCGCCGGCTTGAGACCGCCTAAGTCCCAGCGGTCCAGATCCCTACGGGCTCCTCCTGGGGGGATCTAGGATCTCCAGGGTGAAGCCGCCGCCAGGCCCGCAGCTGGATTCTGCCTCCCGGTCTGTCCAAAGGAACCCTCCTTTCACCAGGCCGGCCCAAGGGTCCACCGGTTCTCCCAGTCACAACAGTTTGCAAGCCATTGACCCGGCGGAAGCACCTAGCCTGCAAGCCATTCCCGGGATGGCACAACGACTGCAACAGCAGCAACACTGCCTTGATGTTCTTAACGCTACCGTGGAGCGGCTGGCCACTCGTCTAGAGGCAGCAACCCCGGAGTCACCGCCCGTACCACCTCCAGCTCCCGCCACGAATGTAACGGTGATCACCCAACTTCCGGCTCCAACATGCTATGCGGGGGACACTAAGGCTTGCCATGGTTTCCTAAACCAGTGTTACGTCCGGTTTACCTTGCTGTCTGCTCAATTTCCATCAGATTCCGTAAAGGTAGCTTACATCTTCTCTCTACTCGATGGGAGAGCGCTTGACTGGGCCTCTCTCATGTGGGAGCGACAGGACCCCTTACTGCACAACCTCCAGGAGTTCGTCCTTAACTTCCGACAAGCCTGGGTGAAGTCCTCCCAGATCCGCCGGCTTGAGACCGCCTAAGTCCCAGCGGTCCAGATCCCTACGGGCTCCTCCTGGGGGGATCTAGGATGTCCAGGGTGAAGCAGCCGCCAGGCCCGCAGCTGGATTCCGCCTCCCGGTCTGTCCAAAGGAACCCTCCTTTCACCAGGCCGGCCCAAGGGTCCACCGGTTCTCCCAGTCACAACACTATTAGTAAAAATTTGTAACCTATCATTAAAATCATCCATTGTACCTGAAGACTGGAGGATAGCTAAAGTAACCCCAATATTTAAAAGGGCTGAAGGGGTGATCTGGGAAACTACAGACCAGTTAGCCTGATGTCAGTACTAGGAAAAATAGTGGAAAGTGTTCTAAACATCAAAATCACAGAACATATAGAAAGACATGGTTTAATGGAACAAAGTCAGCATGGCTTTACCCAAGGCAAGTCTTGCCTCACAAATCTGCTTCACCTTTTTGAAGGAGTTAATAAACATGTGGATAAAGGTGAACCGGTAGATGTAGTGTACTTGGATTTTCAGAAGGCGTTTGATAAAGTTCCTCATGAGAGGCTTCTAGGAAAAGTAAAAAGTCATGGTATAGGTGGCGATGTCCTTTTGTGGATTATAAACTGGCTAAAAGACAGGAAACAGAGTAAGATTAAATGGACAATTTTCTCAGTGGAAGGGAGTAGTCAGTGGAGTGCCTCAGGGATCTGTATTGGGACCCTTACTTTTCAATCTACCTTATAAATGGCCTGTGACCGACGGCCCGCAAATGCGCAGTAGAGACCAGCTCTACCGCGCATGTGCGGGCGAGCACGTCGCTCTGAGGCAGCTTCAGAAAGAAAAAAAAATGGCGGCGTCCAGTGGCAGCAGCGGCGGTACCGGCAGCGGGCGGCGACGGCGGTAGCGAGCGACGGCGGTAGCGGCGACGGCGGTAGCGAGCGGCGGCGGTGGCGACGGCGGTAGCGGGCGGCGACGGCGGTAGCGGGCGGTAGCGAGGGAGGGAGAAGAGAGAGAGAGGGAGGGACGGACTGAGTGGGAGGGAGGGCGGAGAGAGAGAGTGGGAGGGAGTGACTGAGTGAGAGGGAGGGATTGAGTGAGGGGGAGGGACTGAGTGAGAGGGAGGAGTGGGACTGAGTGAGAGGGAGAGGGGGGACTGAGGGAGGGAGTGGGACTGGGAGAGAGAGGGAGGGAGTGGGACTGAGGGAGAGTGAGTGGGACTGAGTGAGTGAGAGGGAGGGGGGAGGGAGTGACTGAGTGGGAGGGAGGGATTGAGTGAGGGGGAGGGACTGAGGGAGGGAGTGGGACTGAGGGAGAGGACGGAGGGAGTGGGGACTGAGTGAGAGGGAGGGAGTGAGTGAGACTGAGTGGGAGGGAGGGACTGAGTGATAGGAGAGGGAGGGTGGGGAGGAGTGGGTGAGGGAGGGGGTGGTGAAGAGTGAGGGGAGAGAGAAAGAGGGGGAGGTGAGAGACAGAGGGATGTAGCCCGTTTTAACGGGCTTAACGGCTTGTATATTTATAAACGATCTGGAAAGAAATACGACGAGTGAGGTAATCAAATTTGCAGATGATACAAAATTGTTCAGAGTAGTTAAATCACAAACAGATTGTGATAAATTGCAGGAAGACCTTGTGAGACTGGAAAATTGGGCATCGAAATGGCAGATGAAATCTAATGTGGTTAAGTGCAAGGTGATGCATATAGGGAAAAATAACCCATGCTATAGTTACACGTTAGGTTCCATATTAGGAGCTACCACCCAAGAAAGAGATCTAGCGGTCATAGTGGATAAAACATTGAAATCGTCGGTTCAGTGTGCTGCGGCAGTCAATAAAGCAAATTATTAGAAAGGGAATGGTGAATAAAACAGAAAATGTCATAATGCCTCTGTATCGCTCCATGGTGAGACCCCACCTTGAATACTGTGTACAATTCTGGTCACCGCATCTCAAAAAAGATTTAATTGCGATGGAGAAGGTACAGAAAAGAGCAACCAAAATGATAAGGGGAATGGAACAGCTCCCCTATGAGGAAAGACTAAAGAGGTTAGGACTTTTCAGCTTGGAGAAGAGACGGCTGAGGGGGGATATGATAGAGGTGTTTAAAATAATGAGAGGTCTAGAACAGGTAAATGTGAATTGGTTATTTACTCTTTCAGATAATAGAAAGATTAGGGGGCACTCCATGAAGTTAGCATGTGGCACATTTAAAATCAATCGGAGAAAGTTCCTCTTCACTCAATGCACAATTAAACTCTGGAATTTGTATAGCTGTGTTTAAAAAAGGATTGGATAAGTTCTTGGAGGAGAAGTCCATTACCTGCTATTAATTAAGTTGACTTAGAAAATAGCCACTGCTATTACTAGCAATGGTAACATGGAATAGACTTAGCTTTTGGGTACTTGCCAGGTTCTTATGGCTTGGATTGGCCACTGTTGGAAGCAGGATGCTGGGCTTGATGGCCCCTTGGTCTGACCCAGTATGGCATGTTCTTATGAGTGATTGCAATGCAATTTTTTATTCAGTTGTGTATGTTTTGACAATTTTAGCTCACACTATAGAGTACTACTTTACAAAATAAAAAAAATAATTGAATTATGTATATATTTAGAATTTCTGTTAAAAAAAAAATAAAAATATAGATGTCTTGCAGCACTGTTGGCACAAGGTGACATTGCTTGGTACCAGGTAGCACCTGAGTAATCTATAATATAGTTTGTGGGAGACTGAGGCATCCTGAAAGGATTAACTGGTGGTCGTATACAACAGAGAGAGCCATTCACACCTGAGGAACAACAACGTTTCACTCAAAAGTGAGGTATTTGACAGAAATTTAAAACTGATAAACATATCTACACTGCACCACAACTGAAACTGTTCCTATCTACAGGATAAAGAATTGACAGAACGATGAGTTAGCCAGTCAGCTACCTAGTTTAAAATAAGCTTTCTGACTGATTTTACAGGAAAATAGGTACCCATATATTGGATACTAGGTAACAGGCACAAAAAATGCTTGAATTGTGAATGTACTTGAAAAATGAAAGCAGCCCAGGTTGAAGGCTTGACAATAGCTGCTACTGCTCACAAGTTTTAAACTTCTGCTAATCCAACCCCTTTTTGTGTGTGACCTATTTTATAAATGTACGTAGGAGATGGTATCACTTTATGAACGCACATTTTCTTGTTGACTTACATCACTCTCTTTAAAAAAGTATATATCACTAGTGCATTCTAAATGTGACCTTATTGTTTATATTATTGCCCAGGTTAAAAGGTCACAGCTCTGGGTCCTCTTGTTGCTGGGCAACATCCTTTGCCCTTGTAGCTTGGTTCCCTTGGGTCAGGTGTGAGTGCAGCCAGCTAGAAAACCTACAAGAAGCTGAATCATTAGGAATAAGCAAGACATTTAGGTACAAGAGCCCTTAAGATCCAGAAATTAAAGAACTGGCTGAAGTCATTTATCTGATTAAAGCTAATTAATCAAAATGTGTGGAACTGCTCTCTTCTCTCTTTGAAGGAAGAAGCTTAATTTTTTCTATAAGTTAATTTTGTCTTGTACCAAATAGTATAAACAAGTCATTTCATTCCCCATTGCTGCAGGTACAAATTTAGAACCTGATTTATAAGGCTTTTCTCCTGTTCTGTGTTTATAAATCAGGCCATTTATTTATTTATTTATAACTTTTCTATACCGAAGTTCAAACAACAGAGTTAATTATCACTCCGGTTTACATTGCAACCATAAAAACAGTGACAAAGTTGTCTTACATAGAACAGTCTTACATAGAACATTAGATTGAAAGCCCTCTGTGGACAGGTAAATACCTTCACTACTTAAATATAATAATCTTCCATGAAATTTTATAAAAAGTTGAATATAAATAAACTATTCTTAAATTAAAATTATCATCACCTCCTTAGAAAAAAAAGACCAAAAAGTGTAAAGAGGTGTAAGGATTAAATAGAAACTAATGTATGTATATGAAGAAACAAATGCTTCTATAATGTCATAATTAGGGACAGAGACGATATCAGATGTTATGCTCAGGCTTGTGAATCTTTGGGCCGACGGAAGGATGGTATACCTTGGAGGAAGATCCGTAGGTTCTCCCGTCGGGTGGCGAGGCAGAACAGTAGATGTGACCAGCTGACCCTCGGCACTGTAGATAGGCGCAACTGTGAAGGCAGGTGAAGAGTCGTGACGTCGAGGAACGGAGGTGTGTCTTCGCCCCTGGAAGTCCGCGGGCCCCCCAGGAGAAGCCCGTAGGGACCCGGATCGCTGGGACTTAGGTGGACCTTTGAGAGGTCAAGGAACAGACGTACGGTGCAAGGGATGACTGGAGCTTCACCCCTGGAAGCCCGCGGTCCCCCCGGGAGGAGCCAGTAGGGACCCGGGCTGCTGGGACTTAGGTGGACCCTTGGAGACGATGGTCAGGGAGAAGTCCAAAGTCAAGTGCCAGAGGGTCGTCGCTTACCAGTCCGAGGTCACATGCCGAGGGATCACAACTTGCCAGTCCGAAGTCACACACCAGAGAATCACCGCTAGCCGATCCGAAGTCAATACCAGGAAACACCGCTAGCCAATCCGAAGTCAGGAACCAAGAATACCAAGACAAAGCAGGAACAAGGAATCAAGACACTGGCACTCACCCAAGCAAGCAGACCTGACGAACAACAAAGTTGCCAAGTCAAGGAATGGTCAGAGGAAGTCTTCTTTTATACTTCCTCTGGCCCTGTGGATAGGAATCAGCTATGAGCGATTAAAGGGATGAGGTCCCTTCAAATCTGGTGAGGAGGCGTGGCCTCATGCCTAAGATGGCGGCGGCCATCTTGTGTCCCGGACCGCGGAGGAAAGCAGAAGCTGCCGCAAGGGAGGAGCAGGGACGGCTCCAGACCCGGTGGCTAGCCCGGAGGCCCGTGCTGACACGCGGGGGCACTGGGCCCGAACGCAGGGCAGTCTGCCCCGACGCTGCCGCCGACGGTCCGGTCAAGCAGACAAGGTAGGGGGCCGTGTCCATGGACGGCCACGGGCGCAGAACACAATAGTACCCCCCTCTTTAGGGCGCCTTCCCGGAGGCCTGGGCTTAGCCGGATGGTCTCTGTGAAATTGCTCAAGCAAGCCCCGGTCCAGGATGTTGGCCAACGGCTCCCAGGTGTTTTCCTCAGGGCCGAACCCCTCCCATGCTAGCAGGTACTCCCATTTCTTCCCATGCTTTCTTATGTCCAAGACCTCGCGGACTTGATATGTAAGGTCATCCTCGGAGGCAATAGGTTGGGGAGTCGGAGGCGTGCTGGAGGCCATGACAACACCAAGGGCTTCAAGAGGGACACATGGAATGTGTTGTGTATCTTGAGGGAAGGCGGCAGACGAAGCTGGTATGAAATGGCACCCACCTGACGAATGATAGAAAAAGGTCCAATAAAACATGGGGCGAGTCGCGTTGATTGCAGTTTCAGGCGGATGAACTGAGTACTTAGTCATACCTTTTGGCCTGGCCTGAACGGAGGATAAGGCCTTCTTCGCTGATCTGCGTACTTTTTAGCAGCTTGGCTGGCTTGGACCAGTGCATGTCATGTGGAGGTCCATAGGCGGTGTAACTCGTCTGCCGAGAGTTGGGCTACCGGGGACGTAACTGAGATGGGAACTGGCAGCGGCGGCCGTGGCTGCCTCCCATATACTATCTGAAACGGCGAGGACCCGGTAGCCGTGGAGAGGTGGGAGTTAAGCGCAAACTCTGCCCAGGGCAGCAGGCTGGCCCAATCATCCTGTTTTTCGTTGACGTAGAGTCG
The DNA here is from genome assembly GCF_901001135.1 of Rhinatrema bivittatum. NCBI lineage: Eukaryota > Metazoa > Chordata > Amphibia > Gymnophiona > Rhinatrematidae > Rhinatrema > Rhinatrema bivittatum. Next base: position 92,866,777 of record NC_042620.1, read on the forward strand.
GAGGAATTGTTTCAGCGTCTGGTTTGTCCTTTCCGCAAGACCATTAGACTGGGGATGGTATGCCGAAGTATAGTATAAGGTAACGTCAAACTTTTGGCAGAGTGCTCTCCAAAACTTGGCAGTAAATTGAGGCCCTCTATCGGAAAGGATGCTTCGAGGTAGGCCATGCAGCCGAAAGATGTGCTGAATGAACAGCTGGGCCAGCTGGGGAGCAGACGGCAACCCTGGGAGTGGCACGAAGTGCGCCATTTTACTAAAGCGGTCGACAATCACCCATATTACCGTGTTGCCACTGAATAGTGGCAGGTCAACCACGAAATCGGTTGCCACATGGGTCCATGGTTCAGAAGGCGCAGGTAATGACTGCAGTAAACCTGGGGTCAAACCGGAGAACCTCTTGTGGCGAGCACAGGACTGATAGGACTCCACGTACGCCCGGACATCTCTGTTAACCTTTGGCCACCAGTAGTACCGGCGCAGGGTCTGTAACGTTTGGGACTGTCCTGGGTGACCGGAACAGTGGGAATCGTGAGCCCAGGCCAGGACCTGTTTCTGCAAGTGCGGTGGAACCAGAGTTTTCCAGGGAGGGATGGTCGTGGTAGCAGATAGGAGGATCCGAGATGGCTCGATGATGTACTGTGGTTCATCGGAACCCTCCGTGGATTCAAATACCCGTGAAAGTGCGTCGGCCTTGATATTCTTCCCTGCCGGTCTGTAACGAAGAACAAAGTTAAACCAGGTAAAAAACAGAGCCCAATGCGCCTGCCGTGGGTTGAGCTGCTGCGCTCGGTGCAGGTATTCGAGATTCTTATGGTCTGTGTAGACAGTGAATTGGTGCTGTGCCCCCTCTAGCCACGGGCGTCATTCTTCAAGGGCAACCTTGATCGCCAAGAGCTCCTTGTTGCCTATGGCGTAATTTCGCTCCACTGGGGAGAACTGGCGAGAGAGGAAGGCACACGGGTGTAGTTTATGGCTTTCAGAAGTCTGGCTCAGAACGGTGCCTATGCCTTCTGAGGAGGCGTCTACTTCAATGATGAACGGCTGCTGCGGGTTCGGGTGCCGAAGGCACGGTTGTTGCAGGAACGCCTCCTTGAGGCGATGAAAGGCGGTCTCCGCTCCCGGAGGCCACTTCTTGGGATCTGCGCCCTTCCGGGTCAGGGCGGTCATCGGGGCCACTATGGATGCATAGTATGGGATGAATGACCGGTAATAATTTGTGAAACCCAAGAATCGCTGAAGTGCCTTTAATCCGGACGACTGGGGCCATTCGTGAATGGCTTTCAACTTCTGGGGGTCCATACGGAACCCTTCACTGGATATGATGTATCCCAGGAAGGGAAGGGACTCCTTCTCAAAGAGGCACTTTTCCAGTTTCTCGTATAACTGATGTTCTCGGAGGCGTTGAAGTACTTGGATGATGTGCTGACGGTGAGCGGCCAGGGTGTCTGAGAATATCAGGATGTCGTCCAAGTATACCACAATGCTTTGATACAGGAGGTCGCGGAGTATCTCATTCATGGTGTTCTGGAACACCGCTGGGGCATTTCAGAGCCTGAACGGCATCAGTGGCCGTCTCGGGTATTGAAGGCCATCTTCCATTCATCACCTTGTTTGATATGGATCAAGTTGTAGGCCCCTCGGAGATCCATCTTAGTGAAGATCTTCGTACCTTGCAGCTGGTCGAAAAGCTCGGAGATGAGGGGAAAGGGATAACGGTCCTTGACTGTTATAGCGTTCAAGCCCTGATAGTCAATGCAGGGGCAAAGTCTACCGTCCTTCTTAGCGACAAAGAAGAACCCAGCCCCTGCTGGAGACTTTGATTTTTGGATAAAACCTCTCTCCAAGTTTTACTCAATGTACTCTTTCATGGCCAGCGTCTCGGCCGGCAAGAGGGCATAGGTGCATCCTCGGGGAGGCTCAGTACCTGGGAGGAGATTGATAGCACAATCAAAGGATCGATGAGGTGGAAGTATCTCGGCCCATTGTTTCGAAAAAACATCTGCGTACGAGGCGTAGGGAGCCAGCAGGCCTGGAAGGCTGGTGGAGGCGATAGGGCAGGAAGCTGGAGTCACAGATTGGAGGCAATTGCTGTGGCAATTTGGCCCCCAGCAAGACAACTGTAAGGTCTTCCAGTCAAACTGAGGCTCGTGCTCCTGGAGCCAGGGAAGACCTAGGATGACCGGATGAATGGAATACTCCAGAACATAGAATGGCTTCTGCTCTTGGTGGAGGGCCCCAGCCCTCAGCTGGACGGGAATCGTGGTGTGTGTCACCTGTTCTGGAAGGGGCTTCCCTTGGATCGAAGAGATGACCATGGGAACCGGGAGACGAACTTGTGGAATCTTTAAGGTTCCACCAGGCCTTTCATTATAAAATTGCCACTGGCACCAGAGTCCACTAGAACTAGCATGTGGAACTCCCCATCCGCCGAGGTTAACGCCACTGGCAGCGTTAATGGAGGTGCAGGTGAAGTGCGGCCCAGGAAGAGACCTCCTTCAGGTCCTAGACCCGAGAGTTTTCCGGTCATGCTGGGCAGGCGGCTATTCGAAGGCCTGCTGCGGCGCAATAAAAGCAGAGTCCTTCCTTTGTGCGCCACCGACGCTCTTGAGGAGACACTCTCCCGCGACCCAACTCCATGGGCTCCTCGGCAGATGCCCAAAGGGCTTCAGATGCACTCTTGGAAGAAGGTGAGGGCCTTCTCGCTGCCTTAACTACCGGAAGGCGAAACCTCATCCGACGATCCACTCGATTGGCCAATTCTATCATGCCATTGAGGTCGTCTGGGAGTTCCTTCGCCGCTAGCTCATTCTGAAGGAGCGAGGCTAACCCTTCCAAGAAGATTCCGTGCAGGCAATCTTCTCTCCAATTCAGCTCTGCGGCCAGAGTACTGAATTCTGTTGTGTACTCGGCCACTGTCCAAGTACCCTGTCGCAATCGGTACAATTCTGAGACCGCAGTGGGTTTGTGGACGGGGTAATCAAAAATCTGCCGGAAAGCAGACAGAAACTGACTCAAGTTTTCGAAGACAGGGTCCCTTCTCTCCCACAGATGAGAGGCCCAGATCACAGGCTTCCCGTCGAGCAGGGACATAATGTAGCTGGTTTTGACCAGGTTGCTGGGAAACTGCCCAGGCAGCAAGGAAAAACGGACCTGGCACTGGCTGAAGAATCCTCGACACAACTTCGCATCTCCGGCGTATCGAGAGGGCGCTGGGAGTTGAGTGGGAGTTACTTGCCCCAGGTCGCTCCTGGAGGCCTGGACGGTGTGTGGCTGAGTAGGGCGGTTTCCTTGAGCCCCAGGCAGAGACAGCAGTGTAGGGTTCATGGGCCCTAATGCCTCGAGGCATTGGGTCAGACCCTGTACTGCAGAGACCAGGGCATCGAGGGTCTGTTGCTGATCCTTCAGGAGCTGGGCCATTCCAGGAATGGCCTGGCGGGCAGATACCTCCGCTGGGTCCATGGACTTGGCAATCTGTTATGCTCAGGCTTGTGAACCCTTGGGCCAACGGGAGGATGGTATACCTTGGAGGAAGATCTGTAGGTTCTCCCGTCGGGTGGCGAGGCAGGAACAGTAGATGTGACCAGCTGACCACTCGGCACTGAAGACAGGCGCAACTGTGAAGGCAGGCGAAGAGTCATGATGTCGAGGAATGGAGGTGTGTCTTCGCCACTGGAAGTCCGCGGTCCCCCCAGGAGGAGCCCGTAGGGACCTGGACCGCTGGGACTTAGGTGGACCTTTGAGAGGTCAAGGAACAGACGTACGGTGCAAGGGCTGACTGGAGCTTCACCCCTGGAAGCCCGCGGTCCCCCCGGGAGGAGCCCGTAGGGACCCGGGCGGCTGGGACTTAGGTGGGCCCTTGGAGACGATGGTCAGGGAGAAGTCCAAGGTCAGGGAGAAGTCCAAGGTCAAGGGCCAGAGGGTCGCCGCTTACCAGTCCGAGGTCACACGCCGAGGGATCACCACTTGCCAGTCCGAAGTCACACACCAGAGAATCACCGCTTGCCAGTCCGAAGTCAATACCAGGAATCACCGTTAGCCATCTGAAGTCAATACCAGGAATCACCGCTAGCCGATCCAAAGTCAGGAACCAGGAATACCAAGACGAAGCAGGAACAAGGAATCAAGACACTGGAAATCACCGAAGCAAGCAGACCTGACGAACAACAAAGTTGCCAAATCAAGGAATGGTCAGAGGAAGTCTCCTTTTATACTTCCTCTGGCCCTGTGGATAGGAATCAGCTGTGAGCGATTAAAGGGAGGAGGTCCCTTTAAATCTGGTGAGGAGGCGTGGCCTCGCGCATAAGATGGCGGCGGCCATCTTGGGTCCCGGACCACGGAGGAAAGCAGCAGCTGCCGTGAAGGAGGAGCAGGGACGGCTCCAGACCCGGCAGCTAGCCCAGAGGCCCACGCCAATGTGCGGTGCACCGGGTCTGAACGCAGGGCAGTTTGCCCCGACACTGCCGCTGGCGGTTCAGTCAAGCAGACAAGGTAGGGGGCCGTGCCCGCGGACGGCTGCAGGCGCAGAACACATCAGAAAAGTCGGTAAAGGGATTTTAATCCACTGTCTCCTGCCTGCAGTGGGGTTCAAACAGTATCAATACTTGAACACCACAAATTCAAATCATATATCGTATCTCTTTCTAACAAGCTATCAAATAACTATATTCATAAATCTATCAAAAGATATTAAAAAATCGATAAACTACACAACTACCTACCAAAAAATGTTTAGAAACATATATAAACAGCTCCAAATGGCTGCCAAGCAATATTTAACTTAGTAGATTCACCAGCTTTTCTTAACTTGAAAAAATAACCGACTCAACATGGCCTATGTTTTGGCAAAAAAATAGGCCTGTTGCGCTCCTGCTTACTGGCTGTGCAGTGAGCAGGTGCTTACCTCACGGCCTGGAGGCTGCCGTCGTGTTCCGTGTGGCCCCGGACCTCCAGTGCGGCAGGAGCCGCCACCGCCGTCCTGAAGAACATAGGAACATAAGAACATGCCATACTGCGTCAGACCAAGGGTCCATCAAGCCCAGCATCCTGTTTCCAACAGTGGCCAATCCAGGCCATAAGAACCTGGCAAGTACCCAAAAACTAAGTCTATTCCATGTTACCGTTGCTAGTAATAGCAGTGGCTATTTTTTAAGTCAACTTAATTAATAGCAGTAATGGACTTCTCCAAGAACTTATCCAATCCTTTTTTAAACACAGCTATGCTAACTGCACTAACCACATCCTCTGGCAATAAATTCCAGAGTTTAATTGTGTGTTGAGTAAAAAGAACTTTCTCCGATTAGTTTTAAATGTGCCACATGCTAACTTCATGGAGTGTCCCCTAGTCTTTCTATTATCCGAAAGAGTAAATAACTGATTCACATCTACCTGTTCTAGACCTCTCATGATTTTAAACACCTCTATCATATCCTCCCTCAGCCGTCTCTTCTCCAAGCTGAAAAGTCCTAACCTCTTTAGTCTTTCCTCATAGGGGAGTTGTTCCATTTCCTTTATCATTTTGGTAGCCCTTCTCTGTATCTTCTCTATCGCAATTATATCATTTTTGAGATGCGGTGACCAGAATTGTACACAGTATTCAAGGTGCGGTCTCACCATGGCCTTCCGTGGCCCGGAGGCCGCCTTCGTGCTTCGACACGGCAGGGTCATGCTGGCGCTCTGGAGCGGCAGGAGCCGCTGACGTCATTCCGCTCCGTGGCCCGGAGGCCGCAGTCCCCAGCCTTGCTTGTGGCTAGGAGCCGCTCCCAGCTACCTCTCTGCGGCAGGATGCCGCCTCCACCTCGGAGCTTCCTCTGCGGCCTGGTTCTTGCTTCTGCTCCATCTCAGCGGCAGGGACGACGCTCTCCACGGTCCTGCCCATTCCTTCCTGCTTCTTAGGCGCAGGGCTGGGTCTCCTTCTAGGATTTAAAGGGCCAAGGCCGGATATGGCCCGAGCCCCACCTGTGGACTCCTCCCTGGGCGTTTCCTGCAGAGCCCTATATTAGCGCTCCTGTGTCACTTCATCCTTGCCTTAGCAAGGGGCTAGTCCTCCTTGGGACTCCATGCTTCCTGCTCCTGCTTGGCATTTCCTTTCTTCGTGGGATCCCTTGTCATCCATGTTCCTGGTCTTTGCTGATGTCCTTCCTGTTCCTGACGTTTCCAGATGTCTCCGTTGTTCGTCTGTCTGAATCCTGAATCTGAATCCTGAATCTGGGTCCTAAATCTGAATCCAAATCTGAATTCTGAATCTGAATCCTGTTCTGATCTCCTGATGTCCTATGTGTTTCCGAAGGTTCCCGAGGCTCCGCGCTGTTCCGTCCCTGCGTGGTCCGCGACCAGTCTGACTGGGTTGTGTAGGGCACGCAGTGTCTGTGTGGTCTGCGACCATCCCGGCAGGGGTGTGTAGGGTGCTCGGTGGAATAACTCCTTCCATTGGGGCCGAGGATCCTCCACGTTCTTCGTCAGTCCTCTACCATGGTCCGAAGTTCCTTGATGTCCTTGCCTCGCTCTTCTTCGCTGCCTTTCAGTGAATGTCCTGGGAGTCCTCGCCGTGGAGGCCTGACGTTTTAGCTTCCTCCGATGTCTTGGACTCCGGCTTCGCCTAGCCTCCGACAGATTGTGCTCAGTGAATAGCCTGAGGGCCGATCTGGCCACTGGAGCCTCCTTTCTGGCTGAATGAGTTAGCATGCTATCCGGATTACATTCCATCCTGATTTCTACTTGCCAGATTTTAGTATGCCTTGTCTTGCCTTGCCTCCCATTCCTGAGTCTTCGTCTTCATCAGCTCCTGTGTCTGTCCAGTGCCCATGGTCTTCGTCCACCCCTGCCTCCTGCCGGCCTGCCACCTCTGCTGTTACCCAGCGGCAGGTCCGAAAGGGCTTGGAGTGGTCGGAGGACTACTCAGAGACCAACCTTGCGTGGTTGGCCTCTCGGAGGCTGTGCAGGTCGGCGGGGGCCTGAGCTTCCGGTTTCCACCCAGACGAGGCTCCGTCTCACCTCCCTCGGTGCTTCCCCAGAGCTCCTCTCCTGGTTTGCCGAGGTCCAAGGGCACACTCCACTCGTCCCAGCGCAACAGGTTGCCAAGGCCTTTTGGTGCAACAAGGCCTTCCTCAGGAGTTCATAAATAAATTATCATTATTGCAAGAGACTCTTCACTTAGAATGGCTTATATATTCTCTGCAGTGTAAGCCATTTTTCTCAGAGAGTGGAGTGCTCCGGTCTAAAGAATTTTGCAAATATTTATACCGCCAAATTAAAATGTTTGCCCTGGAGCAGCTGATTATGCGAAACGCTGGCCATCATCAGCGGCTTGGCGGTTCAGTTTTTATTAAAAAACGTTATATATAAAATATGATTTTTCATAGTGAATAAAGAAGTGGATAGTTCAGGAATGTTTTTTGATCATGACTATAATATCTGTGATATGTCAATACTATACATGCTGGATTCTGAGGTCTTTTCCTTCCAATAACAATTTATTTCAGCAATTACTACATCTTTGTGAATTTATATAAATTGCATTCATTAGGAGCTTAATATATGATTTGTGGAAAACAATTTGGCTGACATGCAGATTGCATGGTAAAAGAAAGTGAAAATGATCACGTGTAAGGGCTGAAGTAGGCTTTCTATATATACTGGAATGTATTCCTCTGTCCTTTTTATAAAGGCTAGTAGTATAGCCTGTGTGTGTTTTAGGTGTGTTCATAAGCATTCCAAGTTTACATATGTTTTTAAGTTCAGCATTTCGGTAATTCAAAACTTCTTGGTTTTAGCCCTCCAGTGGGAAAACCTTTCATTTGTATCTCCATGTACCCACAAATGTATATTCCATACATGTGAATTTTGTTCCCAAAGACTGTGATTTTATTTATAGGTAGAAATTGTAGCAAATAGAAAAGATAAATCTATATGCAATCATTTAAAGCCAGGTGCATTACCTGGTATTTTTATTTCTCTTGCCCTGCTATTCTTCTTTAGTGTGAAGACTGCCCTCTCTCTTCCAATTAAGATTAGACAACAATTACTAATTAAATAAGAAAATGACTGGAGCTTTCCACCACACGTTCCAACTGTGTCCTAGCTATGAATTTCTCTATTAACTTAATCTCTTCTTGCCACCACTGGAAAACTTGAGAATGTTTCCTTCCATCCAATAGCAATATCAGTTCAGGATCTCCAGACACGCTTTCTCACTTGCATCTTATTCACAGCACATATGTAAGGTGAATTAAGATTTTATTTAACTCCATCCACAAATACATTTTGAACATCTCCAACTTCTTCAGCAATGCTTTTCTACTCTCAACTACTCTGTAAAATCTCTCAGCTATCTAAAATTCACATTTTTCAGAGGAAGCAGCTCCTCTCTACTGCCTTCATTTTTCTCACCTAGGAAAGATCTTGCAATTTTCCTAAAGGTTATTACATTCCTCCTGCTGGCAGAAACAACTTATTGCACACAGTGGGGTACACAGGTTTGTACAATTACCAACCTTGATTTTGGGGTTGGACTATACTATTCCCTTGCAAGTGAATTTTCAAAGAAATTACATGAATAAATGTAACATGCTACCTTAGCAATTTTAAAAAGGAGATTTATGTGTGTAAAATGCACTTACGCGGGTAAATCCCATGGTTAATTCAATGGCATATATTGTAGCAATTTTCAAAAATCCACTTACATGGGTAAAGTGCATTTAAACAGTGTAAAAACCAATTTTATGTTATGTTCGTGGACCCTTGGGCCGGCTGAGACTGCAGATGTTATACTGTGGGAACCCACAGGAAGCATCACAGCCGGGAGGCGGCGCTGAAGAGACTCCGGAGAAGAATTCACCACTGGAAGTCCGAGATTCCCCCAGGAGGAGCCCGTAGGAACCCGGACCTCTTGGACTTAGGCGGGACCCTATGCGACCAAGGATCCAGGCAGCGGCCGAAGAGATGGACAATGAGGACGGCAGGGCCCAGGAGGCTGGAAGAATATTTACCCTCGGAAACCCGCGACTCCCCCGGGAGGAGCCTGTGAGAGCCCGAGCCGCTGGGACTTAGGAGAATCCTCTGGGCCAGCAAGTACCGGATACCTGAGGTGGTGGAAGAAGCTGAAGTCAGAGTCCAAGAACAAAGTCGGGTCAGAAGCCAGAGGTCAGAGGTCTGAAGCCAGAGCCAGGGGTGGAAGCTGGAAACAGAGTCGTGGGACGGAGCCAGGTCAGAAGCCAGAAGTCCAAACCAAAACCAGGGGCGGAAGCTGAAGACATAGTCAGGAGACGAAGCCAGGTCAGAAGCCAGAAGAGATGATCTAAGATCCAAATGCAGCAACTAGCAACTCAGGAACTGATTAAACCTCATTGCAAGGTCCCGTCCTAGTCAAGCTGCAGGGTTTAAATACCCTGCAGCATCTGACGTCATCCGGGGTGTCCTCCTTGAATTTCCCGCGCTGGCCCCTTTAAAGCTTCAGCCCCCAGGTGCGCGCGCGCCTAGGGGGCGGGGCCAAGCATGTCGGGTCGGCAGCGTCTCCCTCGCGCGGGGAGAGCCGCGGCAGGCTGCAGATCGGGCCTACGAGGCTGAAGAGGAGTCTGTGCAGGCCGGGCCAGCCCCGAGGTAGGAGGAGGGACTGGGGCACGGCCCGGTCCCGTAACAGTACCCCCTCTCCTATGCCCCCTTCCCGGGGATCAGGGCTTAGCAGGATGAGCCAAGTGGAACTGACGGAGGAGAGACTTGTCCAGGATATGGGAAGAAGGCTCCCAGGAATTCTCCTCAGGGCCGTACCCCTCCCATGAGAGAAGGTATTCCCACCGGCGACCGTGGAACCGAACGTCGAGAACATCCTTCACCGTATAGGTGACGTCGGCTTCGGCTTCAGTGGCGGTAGGTTCTAGAGGCTTGGCATGAAATGTGGAGAGCACCACAGGCTTAAGCAGCGACACGTGGAAAACGTTGTGGATCCTCAGGGTGGACGGCAAACGTAACCAGTAGGAGACTGCCCCTACTCGCTCCACTACCGTGAATGGACCAATGTACCTGGGGGACAAGCGCATAGAGGGAGTCCGTAAGTGGATGTTCCTGGTACTCAACCATACCTTCTGCCCCTGAAGGAAGGCCGGGGCAGGCCGCCATAACCTGTCCGCATATCTTGTAGCCTTGGCTGCCGTCAGACGGAGTTTCTCCTGGGTGAATCTCCAGAGGTTGCTCAGCTGTCGTGCCATAAGTTGAACTACAGGGGACGGTACCATCAAAGGCAATGGCAGAGGAGGCCTCAGGGTCTTCCTGTAGACCAACTGGAACGGGGACTGGTTGGTCGCAGAGCGCTTATGGCGGTTATAAGAGAACTCTGCCCATGGTAGCAAGGTGACCCAATCATCATGGAGGTCCCCCACAAAGGCCCGGAAGAAAGCCTTTAAGGTCCTATTAGTGTGCTCAGCTTGCCCATTGCCTTGGGGATGGAAGCCTGTTGTTAGGTCGAGTTGCACACCGAACTTCCTGCATAGGGTCTTCCAATATTTCGCAGTAAACTGCGGACCACGGTCAGAGGCTTTGTGCAAAGGGAGTCCATGTAGACAGAAGATATTTGCGTGAAGAGGATAGCTAATTCTTGTGCCATGGGCAGCTTAGCTAGAGGCACAAAGTGAGCCATCTTCGAGAATCGGGCGACCGTGACCTAAATCACAGTCTTCCCATCGGAGGCGAGTAGATCTACAATAAAATCTGTGGACAGGTGAGTCCAAGGTTTGGTAGGAACTGGCAGTGGCTGGAGGAGTCCCCAGGGACAACCATGCAAGGGTTTCTGGCGGGCACAGGTAGGACAAGACTGAACATAGAGTGTAACATCTCTTTTGACCTGCGGCCACCAATAGAATTCGGTCAGGAGTTCCAGCGTCCGAGCGGTTCCTGGATGCCCCGCGGTCAGGGAATCATGGACCCATGCCAGTACCTTCTTTTGAAGAGAGGGAACCGCTGTCTTACCCGCGGGAACCACCTCAGATGCGACTAGGAGAACTTTAGCCGGATCCAAGATATACTGAGGTGGGTCGATGGTATCTTCAGTCTCCATTGTGCAGGAGAGAGCATCTGCTCTCATGTTCTTGGATGTCGGCCAGTAATGTAGAGAAAAGTTGAATTTATTGAAGAAGAGGGACCAGCGCACCTGCCGTGGGTTAAGGCGTTGGGCGCGACACAGGTACTCTAGGTTCTTGTGGTCCATGTAGACGACCACTGGGTGTAGAGCCCCCTCCAACTATTGTTGCCACTCTTTGAAGGCTAACTTGATGGCCAGCAACTCCTTGTCCCCTATGCTGTAGTTCCTCTCGGTGGGCGAGAATTTGCGGGAGAAGTAAGAACAGGGTAGGGCTTTACCCCTGTTGGACAGAATGGCACTGATAGTCGGAGGCTTCAACTTCCACGATGAACTGGCGTTGGGGATCTAGGTGATGAAGGCACGTATCCTGAAGAAATGCGGCCTTCAATTCCTGAAGGGCTCGTTGTGCTGTTGCTGACCAATTCCTCGCGTCTGCTCCCTTTTTAGTAAGGGCCGTGAGAGGCGCCACCATCCGGGAATAATGTGGAATGAATTGCCGGTAGAAATTGGCGAATTCCAGGAACCGTTGAAGTGCCTTTACCCCCACTGGTGTGGCCAATCCTTGATTGCCACGTCCTTTTCTGGGTCCATATGGAAGCCAGTAGAGGATACGATGGACCCAAGAAAGGGTAGCGATTCCTGCTCGAATAAGCATTTCTCAAATTTTGCGTAGAGCCGATTATCTCGTACTTTCTGTAATACTCGACAGACATCGTGACGATATGTCACCAGGTCCTTGGAGTATATAAGCACATCATCTAGGTAAACAATTCCCGAGGTATGTAGCATCTCCCATAGAACCTCGTTCATGAGGTTCTGAAAAACCGCCGGGGCATTGCAGAGACCGAAGCGCATGACCATGTAGTCATAGTGGCCATCCCTTGTGTTAAATGCGGTTTTCCATTCGTCGCCTGGACGAATCCTTACTAGGTTATACGCCCCATGGAGATCCAGTTTCGTAAACACCTTGGCCCCCTGTAGTCTGTCCCAGAAGTTCCAGAATCAAGGGCAAAGGGTACCGGTTCTGCCGGGTAATGCTGTTCAGGCCACCGTAATTTATGCAGGGCCGTAGGGACCCGTCCTTCTTCGCTACGAAGAAGAACCCCGCTCGAGCCGGGGATTTGGATGGTCGAATGAAGCCCGGTCCAGGTTCTCCTGGATGTATGCAGACATGGCTTGTGTCTCCGGAAGGGATAACGGGTATACCCGTCCTCGTGGAGGCGTGGTACCCGGAAGCAAGTTGATCGCACAGCCGAAAGGGTGGTGCTCCGGGAGGATCTCGGCTTTCTCCTTAGAAAAGACATCGAGGTAGTCTTGATAGTGGGGTGGCAGTGCCAACGAAGTCGTCAGGAGAGGTACCGGTGGTCGAGGAACAGCAGTCAAAAAGGAGTCGAAGCACGAAGGCCCCCAGGACGTAACCTGGAGGGTATCCCATGAGATTATAGGAGAGTGCTTCCGCAGCCAAGGTAGCCCCAGGATGCATGGACTTTTCCAGGATGAGAAATGAAATTTCCTCCTCATGCAGAATCCCAGTGCATAGCATGAGAGGCTTGGTATGAGTAGAGATGGTCCCTGGAAGAAGCCTCCCCTGAATAGAAGACACACGGAGGGAGGGCCTTTGGTGTTGAACCCCAGTCTGGAGTTGCTGGACTAAGTCCTTGAGGATGATGTTTCTCCCGGCTCCAGAGTCAATCAGGGCTAGCGTATCGAACTCTCCTTCAGGAAGGAGTAAGGGCACCGGAATGGTGCACGGAGAGGCAGAAGTGGTGTGACCTAGGGTTAGCTCCCCGAGTGTCCCTAGGTCAGAGTGTTTCCCGGACACTCGCTACAGCAGGCAAGGAAATGACACTTGCCACCGCAATACAGGCACAGGCCCAGGGACCAACATCTTCTCCTCTTGAGAAATAGGTCCCCGGCCCACCTGCATGGGTTCGGAATCTTGAGTCCCCGGAGAGGCAGAAGGGGAGTGCCCGTTTCGGGAAGGTGTGGTTCCAGAGCTCCCGGGTCTGTGAGCAGGCCTCCTCTCCCAGAACCGGCGTTGGATATGGCAGTCTACGCGGCCCACCAGATCAATGAGATCGTTCAAGTCATCCGGGAGATCTCTGGCCGCCAACTCATCCTGAAACCTTGGGGAGAGACTTTCCAAAAAGATGCCGTGCAGGCTATCACTTCCCCAGTTCAATTTGGCAGCAAGAGTTTGAAAGTCCAAGGCGTGTTCAGCCAATGACCGGTTACCCTGACGCAGCTGGAGCAGTTCAGATGCGGCTGTAAGTCTGCGGGAGGACTCATCGACGATTTGCCGAAAGGAGGTGACGTACCAGATTGGCTAGGCAGAGTCCTGATGCTCCCACAGGGAGGAGGCCCACGCCAAGGGTCTCCCATCCAACAGGGAGATAATATAGCTCGTCTTTACACGGTCCGTCGGGAACTGAGCTGGAAGGAGATTGAAGCGAATACAGCATTAGTTCAAGAACCCTCGGCAAAGCTTTGCGTCCCCAGAATACCGCAAGGGTACTGGCATCTGTATGGGTGCGGCTGCTCCGGTATTCGTCTGAGCTCTAGGTACCGGGGAACTGGAAGCGGAAGCTCCGCCAAAGCTGTCGGCTAGCCCCTATACTGTTGCTATCAGGGACTCGAGGCAAGTTTGCTGCTGTTGCAGCCTCTGTGCGATACCCGGGATGGCTTTCAAGTCTGCAAGATCCGCCGGGTCCATGGCCTTGCAAACTGTTATGTTCGTGGACCTTTGGACCGGCTGAGACTGCAGATATTATACTGTGGGAACCCACAGGAAGCGTCACAGCCAGGAGGCGGCGCTGAAGAGACTCCGGAGAAGACTTCACCACTGGAAGTCCGAGGTTCCCCCAGGAGGAGCCCGTAGGAACCCGGACCTCTTGGACTTAGGTGGGACCCTATGCGACCAAGGATCCAGGCAGCGGCCGAAGAGATGGGCGATGAGGACGGCAGGGCCCAGGAGGCTGGAAGAATATTTACCCTCGGAAACCCGTGACTCCCCCGGGAAGAGCCTGTGAGAGCCCAAGCCGCTGGGACTTAGGAGAATCCTCTGGGCCAGCAAGTACTGGATACCTGAGGTGGTGGAAGAAGCTGAAGTCGGAGTCCAACGAAGTCGGGTCAGAAGCCAGAGGCCAGAGGTCTGAAGCCAGAGCCAGGGGTGGAAGCTGGAAACAGAGTCGTGTGACAGAGCCGGGTCGGAAGCCTGAAGTCAGAAGTCCAAACCAAAACCAGAGGTGGAAGCTGAAGACGTAGTCAGGAGACGAAGCCAGGTCAGAAGCCAGAAGACAGAAGAGATGATCCAAGATCCAAATGCAACAACTAGGAACTCAGGAAGAGTAAACCTCGTTGCAAGGCCCCGTTCTAGTCAAGCTGCAGGGTTTAAATACCCTGCAGCATCTGACGTCATCTGGGGCGTCCTCCTTGAATTTCCCGCGCTGGCCCCTTTAGAGCTTCAGCCCCCGGGCGCGCTCGCGCCTAGGGGGCGGGGCCAAGCGTGTCGGGTCAGCGGCTTCTCCCTCGCACGGGGAGAGCCACGGCAGATCGGGCCTATGCGGCTGAAGAGGAGTCCTATGCGGCCTATGTGGCTGAAGAGGAGTCCTCCTACCTCGGGCCGGCCCCGAGGTAGGAGGAGGGACCAGGGCACGGCCCAGTCCCATAACATTTTAAGCATGCAAATGCTTTTTAAAATCAGACCCTAATTTAAAGGTAAATTTTAAAAGCCTGACGTGTGCTGAAAATAGGGGATGTGCGAATATGTTGGGCCGGTGCACTCTGAGTGAATTTTAAAAGGCGGACAAATTTGTACAATCTTGCTGCTGCACATACAAATGAAAAGTTAAAAAAAAGGGGTTGGATATGGGCATGGTCTGGGCAGGGCATGGTCGTTCCTGGATTTAAAATAGAAATTAGCTTGTAACTACTTACGTGCACTCCGGGGTCCCCTGCCATGTAACTTTACTTCTGCTATGGATGACGTGTAACTTATAAAACAGAAAAGCCTAGACAGATCAGCGAGGTTTTAAGAGTGGGGTCTAACAGTGTGGAAGGAAGGGTTTTAAACTAGGGGGATTTGGAAGTCCTATCCCTTAACAGGGTGAAGTGGGAACAAACTGGGAAAACTGGCAATGGTGCTGGTGTGCGTGACTTTTAAAATCTCCCTACTTATGTGATAGAAGAGGCATTTTCATGCACAGGCACGAGTCCTTTTAAAATTGCGCGCATATGTGCCTGTATGTTATAAAATGGCCACCTCCCTGGGTGCGGGCCAACAAACGCGTACACATGTGCACCGCTATGAAGGTTACCGTCCTAGGAAATAAGAACTAAATAAAGCAATAAGGCTGTACTTGACCTTATATGCTTACTTGTGCCTCTGAAAAATCCCAAAGTTTGGGTTTATCATTTAGGTAAGAAAAATGCATGTGCGTACATGCACATACACACCTACCCCCACCCCCCCCCCCCACCCCACCCCCCATGGCTTTCACATGCCATTCCTATGCCCCTTTTTTGTCTGACCAATGCAGAAAGGGATCGGAGTGATCCCCAGTATCTCATGCCCCACTGGATCCAATTTTAAAATGGCACCAATCTCAGCACTGACTGGCAGCAAGTTGTTTTACAGCTATAAACCAGAGTCGTTTTTTAACTGAAGCTAGCAGGGCAGGAGCAACTGGGGATCAGTCCTCTCTCTTTCAACTTCTGGAGCTATGGAAGAGGTAAGGGGCAGTGGGAGATCTATTTGGGGGGCTGTAGGGGGAGACTTTTTTGTTTTTGTTTAAACTTAAAGGTGAATTTTAAAAGAGATGCATGTGCCAAAAAGTGCGGATGCGCATGCATCTAGCACACACACGTGTCTACCCAATTTTATAAATGTGCTACATACGCACACAAGTACCAATGCATGAGTATCTCGCATTGAGTTTAAAAGAAATGGAATGGGGGCATGGCATGGGCATTCTGGAGCAGGGTCAAGAGATAAGTGCATACATAGCGCAGCAAATGCAATTCTTGTCCAGTTCATTTCTACAGAAGTGTAAATCAGGTGTAAGTGTGAATAAAACTATTTTTACCCACATATGAAGTGTTTGAGGGGTCAGGGTAAACCGGAGGAAGTAGAGGCTGAACACCCAGAGGAAGGGTATCTTGATGATCTAGATATAGACTGGGCAAACTGGGGCCAAACTGGTCATTTCCTGCATGCATGCATGTTTTAAAATTTACTCATGCATGTAAATGCTGACTATTCCCAGTTATTTGCATTCCCAGTTATTTGCATTCATAATTAAAATTAGGAGCACACTGTTGCGTTCCTGCCTATTCTCACCCTCGCTCCACCCTCTCTACCTTTGTGGCGACTCCCTTCGGCTCTGACGGACAGATGCTGCCGCGGCTACTCCCTGCCTCTTTGCCCTGGAATCCCCGGGCTGGCTTGACGCTACGGATCCACCATGTTCCTGATGACGGCGCTCCAGACTTTGTACCAGCAAGGGCGCGAACCTCGGGGGCATTCCCCCGTAGTGACGTCATCTGTTTCCAATTTAAAAGGTCTTTGTTTTGCTACTACAAACTGAATTAGCAAGGAACTCCAATGGCACTTGCTTCGGCAGTCCACGCTACTTGCAACCTCGATCCGAGTGAGCAAGGGGAAACCTTTCTCTGCTGCTCGGCCTCTACAAACTTACCTAAGGGTAACCGCTCCTCGGGGGCCCCGCGCTCTCTCTTCTTGATTTCAGATTGCTAAAACGGGATCCGGTACTCGCTCCTCAAGGGCCTTCATCCCTGAATACTCAGAAGACTCCTCACTGCCTGGAAGCGATCGCAGACGTGAACACTGTGAGTTCTATTGCAGATAGGAATCGGTACTCGCTCCACAAGGGCCTATGTTCCTAATCTCTGAAAACTCCCTTCTGTCTAAGACGTTATCGCAGGTACGGAGATCGTGAGTTATTCTTGCAGATTACAGATAGGAACTGGTACTCGCTCCACGAGGGCCCATGTTCCTAAAACCCTTTACAGACTCTCTTCTATTCCAGAAGCCATTCCATACACAGCTATTGTGAGTTCTTATTACAGACTCCCTATAGAAACCAGTGCTCGTCTACGGCTCCTGTTCCTGAATGTACTGAAGACTCTCTGTTGCATAAGAGGCCATTATAGATATCGACAATTGTGAGTGTACCATCTTCTACTGGTTATGTATCCAGCATACCCTGTCTACTCACTACCTATAGTCTCTCTCTACAGCTCAGCAACCCAGAGATCGTAATTCCAATATCTGAGGGACTTCAGCCCTGCCGGGCACATCAACTCATTACTGCCACCTCTGTTGGTCCAACTTCCAGTCTAATAAAGAACTATCTGTGTTTGTCTTATACTCCAGCCTAGCCGGTGGTTCCTCTCAGGATCTCCTCCTGGGGGCGCTGTCATCTACCATCGGCCCAGGGATTCTCCATTTCTACTAAGTGTTCCTAACCTTAACCCTAACCCTAACCCTACGAATTGGCAATCCGCAACATATAGGGACATATTCGTTGTATTCGTGGGGAAGCGAAACGTATCACTATTCCCCAAGAATACAACGAATCTTCGCCAAATTATTCGGTCATCTAAAGGAGCCAATTTAAACAAACCCCCCACCTTCCTGACCCCCCCAAGACTTACCAAAACTCCCTGGTGATCCAACGGGGGCTCCAGGAGCCATTTCCTACACTCACACTCTCGGCTGCCAGTTTCAAAATGGCGCCGATAGCCTTTGACCTACTATGTCACAGGGGCTACCTGTACCATTGGTCAGCCCCTGTCACATGGTAGGAGCAATGGATGGCCAGCGCCATCTTGTGCTCCTACCATATGACAGGGGCTGACCAATGGCACAGGTAGCCCCTGTGACATAGTAAGGGCAAAGGCTATCGGCGCCATTTTGAATACCGGCAGCCGACTGTCCGAGTGCAGGAGGTCACTCCCGGACCCCCGCTGGACTTTTTGCAAGTCTTGTGGGGGTCAGGAGGGTCCCCCAAGACTTTCCAAAAGCCCCTGGTGGTCCAGCGGGGGCGATCTCCTGCACTCGGGCCGTTGGCTGCCAGTAATCAAAATGGTGCCGATAGCCTTTGCCCTTACTATGTCACAGGGGCTACCAGTGCCATTGGTCAGCCCCTGTCACATGGTAGGAGCACAAGATGATGCCGGCCATCCATTGCTCCTACCATGTGACAGGGGCTGACCAATGGCACCGGTAGCCCCTATGGACCCCCCGCTGGACTACCAGGGAGTTTTGGTAAGTCTTTGGGGGGGGTCAGGAGAGTGGGGGGATTGTAAATTTAATTTTAGCCGGGAAAAATAAAAATTAACATATAAACATATCGGGGGGCCCCCCTTGCCGAATTCAACGTATCTGCCCCCCGATGAATATGAATCCCGAATGCAACATATGGCGTCCCTCTGCACATCCCTAGTGTTTATTCTTACACTATTAGAGCAGGTATCGTACTGACTGTCACTCTGTGGAAGCCAACTCCACATCAGATCACTAACTACGCCTACGGAGTATTACATATCTTTAGCTCCTCTCCTTGGGGAAACATCATTCTACAGAAGACTAACGCCACCTCCCTGGTGGTCACATCACTAACAGATTGTTGTCTTTCTATTCTCAAGGAGTGTCTTACAATAGATTACTATTCCTCCTGGCGGGGTTATCTATAACAGATGATAGCTCTTCTCCCTACAAGAGTATTCAGCAGCCAGATCAATACAAGATTGTTAACTCCTCCCCTTTGGGGAGTAGATCCATAACTGCTCACTAACTCCTCCCTTCTGATGGGGTGAGTGACATCAGATTGCTAGCTCCGCCCTGCGGGTGGAGAGATCAATAACAGTTTGCTAACCCCTTAGCAGTTTCCATAACAGATTACTAACTCCTCCCATCTCAAGGAGAAATTGGTAACAGATTGCTACTCCCTAGCAGATTGGTAACAGATTGCTAACTTCTTAGCAGATTGCTAACACACACATTCACACGCAAGGCCTATTTTATAACATCTGCATGTACTTGCGCAGGATATAAAATTTCAGTGGATGTTGCCACGCAGCCTTATACACATATATATGGACGTGTGCACTCTTGTTTTAAAGTTACCCTATTAGAGGTAGATTTTAAAAACCTGACATGTGTATCAATTAATGGATTCACGCACAAGTCAGGCTTACATATGCCCTCCGTATGTTAGCTTTTTGGGGTGATTAACTAGGCTAAAAATTGGAATTAATGGTACTCATTAAATATTTTATTTTCCTTTTTGATGTTATACATCTTTGCTGTAGAATACTCCCCGTATTATAAATTTTTATGATCTGTTGCAGTGAGGATTTTTTTCCTTTATATAAGAACATAAGAAATTGCCATGCTGGCTCAGACCAAGGGTCCATCAAGCCCAGCATCCTGTTTCCAACAGAGGCCAAACTAGGCCACAAGAACCTGGCAATTACCCTAACACCAAGGTGATCCCATGCTACTGATGCAATTAATATCAGTGGCTATTCCCTAAGTAAACTTGATTAATAGCAGTTAATGGACTTCTCCTCTAAGAACTTATCCAAACCTTTTTTGAACCCAGCTACACTAACTGCACTAACCACATCCTCTGGCAACAAATTCCAGAGCTTAATTGTGCGTTGTGTGAAAAATAATTTTCTCCAATTAATCTTAAATGTGCTACTTGCTAACTTCATGGAATGCCCCCTAGTCCTTCTATTATCTGAAAGTGTAAATAACTGATTCACATTTACCCATTCTAGATCTCTCATGATTTTAAAGACCTATATCATATTCCCCCCCTCAGCAGTCTCTTCTCAAAGATGAGCAGCCCTAACCTAAATTTTAATATTTTGTTTAATTTTTAAAGAAAGTAAGAATGAGATTTTAGATTTTTTATGTCGTTTGTTACTTGCTAGGTAATGTTAAATATTGTAAACCGTTATGATGGTCTTTTCTAAATAGCGGTATATAAAAGCTTTTTAAATAAATAAATGAATAAAATAACTTCTTCAGCCTTTCCTCATAGGGGAGCTGTTCCATCCCCTTTATTATTTTGGTTGCCCTTCTCTGTGGATCCAGTGATTTTTTTTTTTGCTTTTCATTTGTGTCTTTGCCACTGGTAGAATTTTTGCCCTTTGTTGTCAGTTTTTATTCAGACCAATTTACACAAGTAAATGGATTCTTCCCTATGGATAAGTTAGTGGAACAACCATTTTTATAGCTTGCATCTGTAACATTTGTATTCTCTGGATTTCCTTAGAAGTGAGCGGCCTAGTCCCAGTAGAGTCGAAACTCAACCACTGATGGCAGAGAGACTTCCGCCTAGGCCAGCCATTTTCCCTTCAGGTTCAGCTGTCCAGTACTGATGGTCATCAAGGCACAAGGAAGGGAAGTAGCCCCCGAGATGGACAAGAAGTGAGAAGCTGGGCACAGGATAAGGAGCAGAAACTAACTAGAAAGCCAGGAAGAAGAACAGGAGCACTGGATATAGAAGCTGAATGTAGACACTGATGAAATTGAAGTCTTCTGGAAACAGAAGCAAAAACAGAATATGAGGACCGGTAGGAAGGACCAAGTTATGGCAACTGCTATAAGTGCAGGACTATACAGGAAACAAGATGGCCTCTGGGGTGAAGTGAGAATCACAGAGCTGGGGGGCTTACACACCACTATCAGGCCAGAGGAATACTCAGCAATAGCTCCTTACAGCATCACTGTGGAATATATTGCCAGATGTGGTCAAGACAACTAGCATAACAAGGTTTAAAAGAGGTTTGGACAAGTTTTTTGGAAGAAAAGTCCATAAAACATTATTAGCCAGATAGACCAGGGAAAACAATTTTTATCCCTGGGAGTGAGTAACGAGAAACAGATCTACTTTAGGAAATCTGCTAGGTACTGGGCTTGATTGACCTTGATTTGAGCCAGCAAGGCATTTTTTATGTTCTTTTGACCATTACTCTTCCATGATGAACTATGAAGATCTAGTTCAAAAGAGAGTTTCCACATCTTTGTCCTATGAGAGAAAAAGCTTAATTGAATTTATAAAGATTGATATAGTGTGTATGGATTTTCAGAAGGCATTTGACAAAGTCCTCCATGAGAGACTCCTTAGGAAATTAAAAAGTGATAGGAGATAGGAGACAGTGTCCTATGGTGGATTGCTAACTGGTTCAAAGACAGAAAGCAGAGGATAGGACTAAATAGTTTTCCAAATGGAGAAAGATCATTAGAGAAATTCTTCAGTGACTGCTATTGGGACCTTTGCTGCTTAATGAATTATCTGAAAAGGAGAAAGACAAGTGAGGTGATCAAATTTGCAATGACATGAATTTATTCAAAGTTATCTTAGGAGATAGGTGATAAGAACTATCTTAAAGAAATCTCAGATCCAAGTATGTCTGAAAATTACAATCCTATTTCCAACTTGCCTTTTTTATCTAAGATTATTGAGAAGGTGGTTTAAAACAGCTTTCAAACTATCTGGGGCATACAGGCTGGTTGGCTAATATGCAATCAGGCTTTAGGCTTGGGCATAGTACGGAGATGGATTTATTATCACTGTCAGAGAGTTTTTTGGATGCTGGACATTAGATGTTTTTGATTTTGTTGCAATTTTCCAGTGCATTTGATCTGAGGATCACCAGCTTTTGACTGACAGATGTCAGCAGGAGGGTGTGAGAAGCAGAGTTTTTAACTGGGTCTGTTCCTTTTTAAAGGACAGAATACAGGTAGTGCAGGTTGCAGATGTTGTTTGCAGCCAATGGTAATGGGAACGGACGTACCACAGGGCTTGCGTCTATCACTATACCGTGTAATATCTTTATGAGACAACTAGCAGGGCCTCATCGCCAATGATATCCAGGTCCTGATTCACTTAAGGAGAAATTTAGATGACAGTTTGAGGATTATGTTTGGCTGGGATACTAGTTTGGTTGGAAAATAGTAATCTGATAGTAAATAACTACTCTAAAACAGGAATTCTTAGAATGGGCAGAATCTTTGAAAATGGGTTGTTACCAACTGTTCTGCCAGTATTAGTTGATTTTACCATTCCTATCTGCTAAGGCCAAAAGCCTGGGAATTATATTGGATGCTTATTTTTCTATGGAGGCTTTTGTGGAACAGGTTGCATGGCATGCATATTTGCAAATAAAAACAGAGAAAACTATTGAGGCCTTTTTTGGATTCCTATGCACTGGATACTATAGGGGAGTCTTGGATTACTACAATGTATAGGGGGAGTCTTGGATTACTACAATTTATACAAAAGAGTGCTGCAAGATTGGTGTGTGGGAACTTTAGATATGAGATAGTTTTCATTTGCTTTCCTCTTTGCATTGGTTGCCAATAGCAGAGACAGCAAAATATAAGTTGCTGTCTATGGTTTTTCAGTGTATGAGAAGCAATGGGCCAAAATATCTTTTTGATAATACTGAATGATATAATCCTGGGTGGCCTCTTCAGTCATCACAGAGTTATCAGTTGGCGGCACCCAATGCAAAAAAATTTCGGCTGCAGCGTTATGCTAAATGGTCCTTCTCAACTCCAGTGATAGTGAGAGCTGAGCTGAATTATCAAAAATGTTGAAATCATCGAATCATAGATAAAGGCTTACATATTTCCTAGTATGTTGTGATGTGAGGCATTTTGATATAGCGATGTGTAGGTAGCAGTCAGTTAAGAGATAAGTCACTCATGGGGAGTATGAGAATAACTAAAATGTTAGGTACCATGTATGTGTGGGGGTGGGGGGATGAATGGCAAGCAGTAATGGTAACAATATTTGTGTTTTTTATTATTGTGTTTACAAATTTGTGACCATACCAGTGTGAACCGCTTTAATTTTCTTTTTAACTGATTATGTGATTATATATATATTTTATAAATAAAGTTGTTAAAACAGCAGGATTGTGAGGAACTGGAGAAACACCTTGTGAGACAAGGAGACTGGGCATCTAAATGACAAATGAAATTTAATATCGAAAAGTACAGAGTGATGCACATAGGGAAAAATAATCTCTCTACAGGTACACAATGCTAGGTTCTGTATTCAGAGACACCACCCAGGAAAAAGAACTTGGAGACCGTGTGGAAAATACATTGACATTTTCAGCTCTGTGGATGGTGGTGGCCAAAAAAGCAATTAAAAATGCTAGGAATGATGGGGAAAAAAAAACAGAGAACAAGTTGAACTATATCGTATTGCCTCTGTATTGATTTATAATGTGACCACAGGTTATGTATCGTGTGCAGTTCTGGTTGCTGCCCCCATCTCAAAAAAGTCATAGCAGAACTAGAAAAGGTGCAAAAGAGGGCAATAAAAATGATAAAGGGATAGGTGAGAGGCTATGCAGGTTAGGGATTAAAAACTTGGAAAAGAGACAGCTGAGAGGGGACATGATAGAAGTTTATAAAATCAGGGGTAGGGTAAAATGGGTAAATAAGAGATGGTTATTTACCCTTTTATATAATAATAAAACTAACAGCCAGCAGATTTAAAACAAATTGTAGAAAGTACTTTTTCACTTCGCACACAACTAAGCAGTGAAATCTGCTGTCAGAGGACATGGTCAAGGCGACTAGCATAGCGGTTTGGACATGTTCCTGGAGGAGAAGTCCATAAAACATTATTACCCAGGTAGCCTAAAGAAAGCTACTGCAATCCCTGGGAGTGAGAAACAGGAAATAGATCTATTTTTTTGGATGATCTAGGTAATTGCAACCTGGACTAGGCACTATCACAGACAGGATGCTGAACCTTGATCAGACCCAGCATGGCATTTCCTGTGTAATATGCTCTTATAAATAAAACCTATAGTCTCCTAGTGTATCCACAAAATTAAAATGCTATATTATTATTATTATTATTATTACTGACCAGGCTGTATTCTGACAACATGATAAATTATCAAAAATATTAGATCATCCTTTATAATGTGTTTGTGATGTACAGTATTTGAACACACTTTATATTGTAGTTACACTTATTCCATGCATGACAAAGCCCAGAATGGGAGAAAAGGCCTAGTGAATGAGGCCTTTGACACGTTTGTTAAATAAATCTCATTAAAAAAATCATTCAGCATGGCAAAGTAAGACATTGGTATTGCCATGCCAAGTGGCCCTTTGCCAAGACAGGAGCAAGCAGAAATAAAATCCCAATTAATCTAAGCTTTTAAATAACACCAAGAACCATTTGACTTTTGTGAGATCAGGGAACACAAGCTTTAAGTGACTTTTAACATTTTGGTAATAGATAAAAGGGACCGCTTTAAAATAAATACATATTTCCATAGTCACAATATTGAACAATTGTTCTTGAAAATATTATGACTTACTAAACAGTGTTAACAAAATAATGAGATAACCAGGTTTACATAAAAAATAACCTATGCATTTCATTAAAATACATTTAAAGCATTTGCATAATTTTCCCTCTTTGAAGTGATATTAAATCATGATGCTAGCAATATCTGAGATGAACAAACAGCATAAATGTAGGCCAATTTAAATGTAATTAAACACTGGGGCATGCAACAGAATAAAATACAATAAATTGCAATTAAAATCCAAATCACAGAGTCTATAAAATTCAGTGAAGCAGCTAGAAAACAACTATCCAACTCTTCTTAGAAGATAATAACATGCCAAAAATAAATACCCTAAGAAGTTTACAATGTATTAATATATTGTTTAATCTCAGGGGGAGGGGAATAATTCACCCAATTTGAGGTGTGGTGAATAACTGACTGAGCAGTTTGTAGATTAAAAAATAAGATGCTCCACTCAGAAGTAAAGAAGTCTACTTTCTGGGATGCATGTGTGAGTGCCTTTATGGTCTGTACATATGCATGGATCTGAATCGTCATCCATATGACAGAGTCCTCATATACCCCCCTGATATGCCCTGAAAATGTGGTGTGCTCAGGACACACCAAAGAGAAAGTTTATTAGGGATACGTACACATACATAAAGTAACCTAGTAAAAAATGTGATTCAAAGTTGGAGCAGCTTGCCCAGCTATTTGGGCAATAATGAATGTAAAATGAGGCACTTGATGATGCTGACCTAGCTCCAAGCTGTGGAATTCATGATCAGCTTCATTAAATATGCAAATACCTTATTATTTTTTTTCCAACATGCAAACAGTGGTAATTTCCTTTACAAAAAAAAAACAGGTTGGGGCCATCAGCTGCATCCATTTTTCAATCCAGCTGCAGGGGGGAAAAGGCTGCAAGTTTTAAAAGGTTCCAGGTTGGCAAACTGGTGTGACTTGGCAGAAAATCACCACTGCTTACAAAGGCATTTTGGTGTCCTCCATTTCATAGAGAAAAGTGGGGAAACGGCAGTGGTCATAAATGTTTGCATGATTACGGCACCAAGTTAGGACAAGTCATTAAAAACAGCTGCCCACACGTTAATCACAAATTTCCCTCATTTGCATACTCTCTCCAACACTTATTCGAGCCTGCTTCATAAGAATTAATGGAGAATACCCAAGGAATCACACATATATACAAAACTGTCTATAACAGAGAGAAAGAAACCGTCAATAGCATAACAAGCCGCAATGCAGGAGGAAGTGCTGGCATGCAAGGCCAGCCATGTGTGAAAATGCCAAAACACCAGTTACCATCTGCACTTTTTTTGCATTGCTTCTTTCACAGTTGCCCTTAGGCTCGCGGCTTAACCACAAACACACACACACACCTTGCAAGCCTCAATCCCCATCCTCCAACACCCATATACAGATCAACACAGCAGAAAGCATAGGGCCACTAAGGCCTCATCTGTTATATACAAAGAATTCCACCCACAGGAACCCCCACAATCTTGCAATATAATCCTTGCTATATTAGAGGGAGCACAACCTTCATATAATGTCATGCCTGACAGGTCCCTGGAACATGATAGACTTTTTATCTATTAGTGCACCACACTGGGAAACTGATCTATATGATATCATCCGCCACTTTGCCTTCTCTGCACAGGGATTCCTGACTTCATTCATGCCGATAACCATGCCATATATCAAATGATGAGCACATCTGTGGACACATCAGGGACTGCTGCCACTCACTCCTGCCCGCTTTTGAAGGGCTCCTTGTCACAAAGAACAAAACAGAGGAAACCCAACCATAAATTACTATGGGAATGTATTGGCTACTACCGTGTTTCCCCAATAATAAGCCCTACCCTGAAAATAAGCCCTAGCTTGAATTTTCAGGATTTTTGGAGTGGGCTTGAAATATAAGCCCAACTCCAAAAATAAGCCCTAGTTATAGGTGGACGCACTGTTGCACCCCAAGACTTGCCTGACCCCCCCCCCCCCCAAGACTTACTGAAAGTCCCTGGGGGGGGTGGGGCCCGAAACTCGGGGGGGGGGGCAGACAGGGGGGTTGAAAAAAAAACAAAACAAAAAAAACCCAAACACACTCCAACCCTTCAAATTTAATTCATTGCAACCCCCCCCCCCCAAAAAAAAACTTGCCGAAATACCCTGGGGGTCCCGGGAGCGATCTCCCACTCTCAGGCCGTCCGCTGCCAGTAATCAAAATGGCGCCGATGGCCCTTTGCCCTTACCATGTGACAGGCTGTCGATGCCATTGGCCAGCCTCTGTCACATGGTAGGAGCAATGGACGGCCGGCCAATGGCACCGATAGCCTGTCACATGGTAAGGGCAAAGGGCCATCGGCGCCATTTTGATTACTGGCAGCCGACGGCCCGAGAGTGGGATATCGCTCCCAGGACCCCCGCTGGACCACCAGGGTATTTTGGCAAGTTTTAGGGGGAGGAGGGAGGGGGGGTGGGGAGGGGTTTGTAATGAATTAAATTTAAAGGGTTGAGGTATGGGTTTTTTGTTTTTTTTTACAACCCCTTGTCTGCCCCCCTGGGTTTCAGGCTTTGTTTCAGGGAGGGGGGGGGGGGGGGGAGGGGGGAAGATTAAATAAAATCAGCCCGAACCATGAGAAAACGAAATTTCCTGCGGCGGGCCGATAACGAAGTCCAAACCAAAAGGTTCGGCCAAAAACTGAATCTGATTGGTGAATGAAAGAGGAGGCGGGCTTAGCCTTGTCCTTATTCACCATTCATGGAAAAAAATAAGACATCCCCTGAAAATAAGCCCTAACCGTTTTTTCGGGGCTAAAACAGAATGTAAGACCTGTCTTATTTTCAGAGAAACACGGTAGATGCTCTACTGGTATTATAAAACAATGTGCTTTATTCTCAAACATAGGAAACAATCTGTTGTGGGATGTCAAAAGGTTGTACTATTTTTTATAATGCTGAATTTTCTAGCTGAATTAAATTCACACAAGGGACAAGGGGTGTGAGGACCATTAAGGTCCTCACACCCCTTGTCCCTTGTCCCGGGGCTCGCGTAAGTCCCGGGGTTTTCTGAGGGGGGCGTGTCGGGGGGGGTGGGGCCGAGCGGCGCGCCGTTTTCGAGGTGGGACGCAGCGTTTCGGGGGCAGGCCCGGGGGGCATGGTTTCGGCCCAGGGCGGTCCGGGGGCGTGGCTGCGCCCTCCGGAACTGCCCCCAGGTTGCGTCTAAGCGCGCCAGCGGCCCGCTGGTGCGCAGGGATTTACTTCTCCCTTTGGGAGGCGTAAATCCCCCAACAAAGGTAGGGGGGGGGTTTAGACAGGGCCGGGGGGGTGGGTTAGGTAGAGGAGCGGCCTCGGAGGGAACGGAGGCAGGCTGCGCGGCTTGGCGCGCGCCGGCTACACGAAATCGGTAGCCTTGCGCGCGCCGATCCAGGATTTGCGCGGCTACGCGCGTATCTACTAAAATCCCGCGTACTTTTGTTGGCGCCTGGAGCGCCAACAAAAGTACGCCAATGCGCCGTTTTTGAAAATCTACCCCTAAGTCTACATGGTTAATAGCAGTTTATAAACTTCACTAGGAACACATCCAAAACATTTTAAAACCCAGCTACACTAACTGCCTTAACTACATCCTTCAGCAATGAATTCCAAAGCTTAATTGTGCGTTGACTGAAAAATAATTTTCCCCAAGATGGTCTGAATGTGGGTGGCTGGATGGCTTTTAAAAATTGGTGGGCGTGTGACAGCCTGACTTGTGCATGCGTCTCCCAATTTTGCCTTGTGCTGTGCTTTTAAAATCTACCTTTAAATGTCCTCCCTTCAGTGATTAAGTCAAATTTGATCGTGCTATGATTGGGCCTTGACTGATTATTCCCCCACCTTGAAGAGCCAGACCAATGCTCCCCAGGGATGAGAAGCTGATTCCTGAGGAAGGCGGAGGCTACAGGAATAAAACAATTGTTAGGAGTTATAGAAATTGGAGCAATGGAAAAGTCTAACATCTCTCTAAAAGCATAAGTCTCTCAAGACGAATACCAACAGATGTACAGCAATTATCAGCTCCTACCTCCCAAAAAATATTTTGATCTACATTTTGAGCCTAATTTCTGTAAGAAAGAAGGCTTAAGAGATGGCTGTGTGTGTGTGTGTCCCTTCTCTCTAATATCTTTTGTATTTATTGTCCTATCAATACCAAATTTTCAGGACATTTCAGGGTTTCCATGAGATTCTGACAGGAGTATATTTTTTGGACCCACAAATATGCACAAACGTAAGGCTACCATTTTTCCAAAAAAGAGGGCACTTCTGGAAAATGAGCTCACTCAGCAATTTCACCTGTGCCCTGATATCTGGGGGATGGTCACAGTATGCTACTAAAACAAACGAACATGCCTGCAACATATTCAATCAGGGGTTTTTGGGGGGGGGTTTATATAACTCTTTATTCAAGATTTAAAAATCCAACAGTATACAAGTTGTTATTCTACATAGCCATATTCATCACAGGTTTTAACAATATTATCCATTTAAATACAACTTAACCATGTTGTACTTTGAATAACCTTTTGTCCCCCTCATTTCTTTCCCCTCAACTATATATCATCCATTCTAACACACTTCTCACTCCACATTCATTCTTCCATCCTCAACTTTGACCACTAAGTATTTTCAGTTGTAAATGAATAAATACCAAATTAGATTTTAACTAGCTGACATCCATGGAAATTCACCCAAAGCCCCTATGAATTGCTCTCCCCTCCCAACTACAACACAGCCTTCTACTCCAAGCCCCAGTATAGCTTGCCCTCCCCCCCCCCCCCCCCCCCCCAACTGCCGTCCCAGGAGCAGCACAAGCCACCTTCCCCCCTCATTCCCAGCACAGGCTGTACTCCACCAGTCCCAGCACCATGGAAATTCCCCGGAGGCTCCTATTTATTGCCTTCCTCTGGTCCAGCCCCAAATACAGCCTGCCCTCCACCAGCCCAAGCCCCAGCCATTCTAGCCTCCAGAGATTGTTCTCTGAGGTTAGGAGCCCTTTGCATTTAGTGAACACATACAACCTCTCACCAACTAGAAAATAATCATACATTTCGCACTCAGTGCAAAGGACTGGATAGCCCCCTTCTTGCTGCTGGTCTACTAGCCAACTGGCTTCAGATTTTCAGGACGGTTTGATCCAGAAGTGGTTTTACCCCATTGCATGCTGGGCCTTATTCTGATTTACCTATTTCATTCCCTCAGAAAATTAAAACTGTAAGTACCTGCAAGCTGGGGAGTAAAACTAAGACTGGATCAACCTGTCCTGAAAATCTGGAGCTGGTTGGCAAACCTGTAGTCTACTGTAAAGAAATAAAAACATTGTGCAGACACTGTGAGCTTTAAAAGCATTATTAGCAGACTAACAATAATAATTGCTAATAATTGTAGTGTCTCTGTCATGCTCTGGGAAATACAAGCAAGGCTGGACTGGAGGGATAGGAACGTGACACGGCAGGAACATAAAGCAACGAGAACCGATGACATAACCCTGGAGACCTGTTGCTGAGCCGCCAATGAGCTGCTTAGCTATTCCGAAGCTGTGATGTAAGTATGCACTGTCAGGAATTTCCCACCAGTGGCCCAGTGAGGGTAGAAAAGCTTGCGTGCCTAAGGGGACACATGATTGGCGGCATGCAATAGCGTGTTCAACACATCCAGGCCTGGCGGAAGGGAGGTAAGGGGACACTGGCTGCGGCTACCACAACCAGGGGATAGTTATAGAAACACCCCCCCCCCCCCCATTCTAGGCTCCCTCCCTGGCCTCTGGGCTTGGGTTTATGAGGAAAGAAATGATGGAATCTTTGGGTGAGCCAAGGAGCTTGAATGATGTGGGAAGGCTCCCATGTTCTCTCTTTGGGACCATATCCCTTCCATGAAATTAAGTAATGCAGTTTCCCACATATTCTATTGTGTAGCAACCAAGAAAGACGAGATCGATATATGGAAAAGACCTTTATTCTGACAGTATTCAAGCCCGACAGGAGGGCCATCACGCTATCAGTATTATCGCCGCAGCCCTCCACTATGTGATTTAATATGAAAGAGAACTATAGCAAATGCATACAAAGTTAACATAGACGGAGTACACAATGTTATAACTGCAGGTTTTACCTAGACGTCTTCAAAGACAGAGTGGAAAGAATTTTTTTTCACACTTATTGTTTGCAAAAACATATCCCAGCACCTATACATTTTTCCATGTGATCTCATTTGGAATCCATGTAAAAAAGAATATGTTCAACAGTAGCCCCTGAGGCAGCTCTTGTACAGAGCGAAACTCGGCCAGAGTCAGGCTTGAATACTGTCAAATAAAGGTCTTTTCCATATACCAATCTCGTCTTTCTTGGTTGCTACACAGCTATATTGGATCGGCTTCCAGTTTGTTTTTTGGGTCCACATATTCCCTTGACATCTGGTATATCTTCAACTTCATACTCAGTGTCAGGATCAGAGGACATGGTTAAGGTCCAAGACTTCCAGGAGAATACCAGTGGTTTAAGAAGAAAAACATGGAATTAATTTTTTACTCGCAACAAGGGCAGTAATTGGAGTTGGTATGTGACCAGAATATGGACCAATAAACCTTGGAGTGAAGTTTATCAAAGGTGGCTTCAGGTGGAAATTCTTGGGATTGAGCCCTTCTCTGTCTTCTGGCTTGAATTTAGGAGCTGGATGATGCTTTTTGTCAGCCCCTTGTTTATATCACTCAGCAGTTTTGACCAAGAGTTCATGAGTTTTAGTCCAAACCTCGAGGAGAGTTAAAGAGGTTTGCTCTACTGCAGAGTTCTCTGTGGACAATTGTACAGGTAGGTGAATCTTGGGATGACATCCATAGACAAAGAAAAAGGATGAAGATCCCAAATACTCACTTTTATGGTTATTGTAGCAGAAATAATAAAGAGGCCCAGTCATCCTATCATTCATTGAAATATGCCCACAGAAACACCTTCAGAATTTGATTGACTCTCTTGGTTTGCCCATTGGGCTGGGGATGGTACATGGACGAGAAGTCTAAGGTGATATTAAACTTCTTGCACAGGTATTGCCAGAATTTAGAAGTGAACTGGACATATCTGTCACTTACAATGTGTTCTGTTAGACCATTTAGGTGAAAGATGTTTACAAGAAAGTGATGTGCAAGCACAGGAGCTGTGAGTAGAGATTCAAGAAGTATGAAGTGAGCTATTTTAGAAAAGTGATCCAGAGTGACACAATTAACTATTGCCCCACTGAGATGGAGGGAGATTTGTGATAAAGTCCATAGAGATGTGGGACCATGGTTTATCTTGAATTGGAAGGGGTTGAAAAAGTCCCCAGGCACGTGAGTGAGAAGATTTGATGCAGGCACAGTTGGGGCAAGATTCTATGTAACATTGCACATCTAGGGAGAGTTGGAGCCACCAATGTCATGAAATCAGGTTCAAGGTTTTATGTCTATTCGAGTGGACAGTGATCTTGGCATTGTGAGCCCAGAGAAGAATCCTTTCCCTGAGGCACTTGGGCACCTGGTGGTAAGGTGAGGATTGAGGTAGCAAGAATCTTAGCATGTCAGAAGCATCAAATGAGTGGGACAGGGTAATTGCTCGTTGAACTGATTGAAGAAGACGGTGTTCTGCGGGTGGATCCTTGGGCCAAGGGGGAGTTGTCACCACTTGTGGGGAGGAACCCCACAAGTCCCCACCATCGGTAGGTGAGGCAGAAGACTAGCAGAGACCCCGCTGGAGCTTCACCACTACCAGCCCACATTCTCCTCAGGTTGAGCCTTTGGGTACCGGGGCTGACTGGACTTATGTGGGGCCTCCGCAAAGATGGAAGTCCAGAGAATAGACTGGTAGCGCAGTCCATAGTCAGTGTCCAGGCAAAGGTCATGGCAGGACTATGTAGCTCGTAGTCAGTGTTCAGGCAAATGTCGTGGCAGGCAGCATACCTTGTAGTCAGTGTCCAGGCAAAAGGTCGTGGCAAGTGGTGTATCTTGTAGTCAAGTCCAGTTCGAAGTCAAAGCCAAAGAGATAAGGAGGGCAGGAACGAGGAAGGAACTCAGGACAACACGTAGATCACAGGAAGCAAGGAGACCTGTTGTCAAGGCAAAGGCTGGAAGCCAGATCCAGCCCTAAATACTGTCCCAGGGATGATGTCATCAGGGAGGGCTGGCAGCACTTCCTTACTGCAGACCCTTTAAGGGGAGGAAAGCATTAGAGATGTGCTTCGTGTTTAGGTATCGGGTCTGGCTTCGGTCGACCGATTCGTTTAAAAATTTAGTTTTTCGCGTGTGTTTTGTTTTTTTATACGAACGGAGTTAGTGCGCACTAACGGGGTTAGTGCGCTCACTGTTACCGTTAGTGCGCACTACCTAAAGTTAGTGCGCACAGCCAAAAAATTGCAACTTTTAAGTAAAACGTATCAATTTTTAAGGAGTCCGTTAGCTAAATGTACGGTTCCCAGCTCCCACTGGTTCGCACCACCTGGAAAACAGGCAATGGGAATGTAGAACCAGTATTTTAAATCATCCGTAGTTAGTGCGCACTAACGGGGTTAGTGCGCTCACTGTTACCGTTAGTGCGCACTACCTAAAGTTAGTGCGCACAGCCAAAAAATTGCAACTTTTAAGTAAAACGTATCAATTTTTAAGGAGTCCGTTAGCTAAATGTACGGTTCCCAGCTCCCACTGGTTCGCACCACCTGGAAAACAGGCAATGGGAATGTAGAACCAGTATTTTAAATCATCCGTAGTTAGTGCGCACTAACGGGGTTAGTGCGCTCACTGTTACCGTTAGTGCGCACTACCTAAAGTTAGTGCGCACAGCCAAAAAATTGCAACTTTTAAGTAAAACGTATCAATTTTTAAGGAGTCCGTTAGCTAAATGTACGGTTCCCAGCTCCCACTGGTTCGCACCACCTGGAAAACAGGCAATGGGAATGTAGAACCAGTATTTTAAATCATCCGTAGGTAGTGCGCACTATCGCTGGCTAGTGCGCACTATCGCGGATTAGTGCGCACTACCTTGAGCATGCTCTGTGAGGTCCCCGGAGGCCATTTTGCTTAAAATACACGCACTAATAATTATTTTCTTACTACGTGCAGTCTCTGAGACAGAGCAGTGAGCTGAGCAGCACGCGCAGTGAGCTGACTCTGAGTCTCTGAGCACTGTGAGCAGCAGTACAGACACCAGTCCAGTAATAAAATCATCAATTCAACAGACGTTGATTCACACATTATCATCAACTCTACCACTGTAAGTGTATAATATAATAAATTAAATATATAAGATTTTGTTTTAGTTTTTATACAACAGTATTACTTTACTAGTAGTTACTTAGTTGGTTAAGAAATAGTTAATGCACTTTTTTTCGGTGAAGTAGCATAAAATAATATAAAAATAATATTAAATGAAGTTACTTACATTAGGGGAAATTAAAAGTTTAACACACAAAAGTACTTCATTTAATTTTATGCTAATTTAGTGAAAAAAAAAGTTTAACAGAAATTGTCAGTGTCAGACAGCTCCCTCTCTGCATGAGAGGCTGGCTGGCTTCACAGACAGGGGGGGGGGAGCTCAGCTGCCTGACCCTCACTCCTCCCCTCCCCCCATGTCCCTGCCACTGAACGGAATAGTGTACTGTCACTGTGAGGGTGAGGGCTGAGACAGCTCCTGTCTCAGCCCTCACCCTCACAGTGACAGTACACTATTCAGGTGAGGGCTGAGACAGGGCTGAGACAGCTCCTGTCTCAGCCCTCACCCTCACAGTGACAGTACACTATTCAGTTCAGTGGCAGGGACATGGGGGGAGGGGAGGAGTGAGGGTCAGGCAGCTGAGCTCCCCCCCCCCCCCTACGTAATGCAGGCAGGGAGGGAGCTGTCTCAGCCCTCACTGTGAGGGTGAGGGCTGAGACAGCTCCCTCCCTGCCTGCATTACGTAGTGAGAGGCTTGCTGGCTTCACAGACAGGGGGGGGGGGGAGCTCAGCTGCCTGACCCTCACTCCTCCCCTCCCCCCATGTCCCTGCCACTGAACTGAATAGTGTACTGTCACTGTGAGGGTGAGGGCTGAGACAGGAGCTGTCTCAGCCCTGTCTCAGCCCTCACCTGAATAGTGTACTGTCACTGTGAGGGTGAGGGCTGAGACAGGAGCTGTCTCAGCCCTCACCCTCACAGTGACAGTACACTATTCAGTTCAGTGGCAGGGACATGGGGGGAGGGGAGGAGTGAGGGTCAGGCAGCTGAGCTCCCCCCCCCCCCCCTACGTAATGCAGGCAGGGAGGGAGCTGTCTCAGCCCTCACTGTGAGGGTGAGGGCTGAGACAGCTCCCTCCCTGCCTGCATTACGTAGTGAGAGGCTTGCTGGCTTCACAGACAGGGGGGGGGGGGGAGCTCAGCTGCCTGACCCTCACTCCTCCCCTCCCCCCATGTCCCTGCCACTGAACTGAATAGTGTACTGTCACTGTGAGGGTGAGGGCTGAGGGCTGGCTTCACAGACAGGGGGGAGCTGCCTAGCCCCTCCCTGCATTAGTGTGTGAGCTTCTGAACAAACAGCTGTCCTATAGCACATACTTTTTTTCATCTTCTTTTTTATTTTCTCATGGTAGGATGGAACGTGAAAGGGAGTCAGATGACAGGGGGAGGGAGTCAGACTCCTCCCCACCGTCCTCCTCCAAGGTGGCAGCAAGGTCCAGGAAGCCCCGCTTTACCCAGGCCGACGTGGACCTCCTGGCCCGGCTGATGCTCCTGGATGAGGGGAACCTTTACACCCCCCCAGGCAGCAGGCCTAACCTGCAAAGGGAGACTGCTGCCTGGGCCTCTCTCCAGGAGGAGTTTTGCCGGCGGGCCTCCTACCCTCGTGAGGTGGAAGACCTGAAAAAGAAAGGTGAAAATAATAATGTTGATCATAATATTCAATTATAAATTATGTATATTATTTTGTCATTGAAAATTAAATAGAGTATGATAGTAATACTAGCTACAGTAGCTACTAGTAGCATACATTGAGTTATATAATTATAATGTAATAATTAACTACTATAAGTAATAAAAGTTATAATGTTAAGTAAATATATTTTAAAAAAACAGAAATACTAGTAGCTAGCTACTAGCTAGCTAGCTACTAGTGTACCACCCTTACCCTATACTATACTAGTATTAATACTTAATAACTAGACTACACAGGAAATAAAATTATCTGTGGTATATTATTGATATTTATATATTAATCGTTTTGAAATGGTGGTATTTGGGATTTTTTTGAAAGCCACATTGAAATATAAATAAAATAGTATTTATGTATAACTAACTTTTGTATGTTGCATAAAAAATAATCTAGTAGGTCAAGGCAAAACATGGGCATGTTGTAAAAATTAATCAATGTTATTCTTTTTCCTGTATATCCCTCTAATTTTCAGGTCGCCATCTGCGATTGCACGAGGGTAGGTGGCTCGAGGAGGTCCGCCAAACCGTGGCCCGTTCCGTGCCTGGTAAGTTGTTTTCAGAATACTACACAAGAACAACACACATTACACAAGTATTCAATTAATTGTAATGGAATTTGTGTTTAAAAATGTTTCTTTACTATAACAGTGAATGAATCATTGTGTCTGATCTCATTCTTGTTTTTAAAATTCTAACTGTTCTCTGAATTTTGATTTGTCTTGTACAGAACAACACCCAGGCAGGGACGAGGCGGGGCTTCCTGGGCCTAGTGGGAGGCAGAGCTGTCACCAGAGGAGGACGGAGGCAGCAACCAGTAGTGGTCTAGGTAGGAAATAATATATCTCTTGGCACGGCCAGTAAAGTAGTATATATTATCTGAGGCTGAAAAACAAAATCTTTTTTTTTTTATATCAATCAGTTTTAGTGGCTGGGGATTGGGAATGGGGGGAAGTGTGTATTTATTTATTTGTATATATTAAATGACACTGAGTGGCTATGATAGTAAACTAAAGAATTGAAGGTGAAAAAAAAGAAGAGGTTTGTAGTGTATCTCCTACCATCATATTCTGTGTAACCTGAGATTGACTATTATTTCTCCTTCCAATCCTTCAAATTATGTATTCTCTCTAATCTATGTTGATAGATTTGATATCCCTCCACTCTCCCCCTCACTCCTTCTCCCCTGCAATGGACTCCTCATTTTTCTATAATCCTCAAGGTCAATAAACTAAATAAGGGGTAGATTATTTTATAAACTTGCTCGCACGCATCCAGTATTTGCTTTTTTATTTGTCATATCTGACTATGTGTAATGTATGTATAATGTATAGTTCTGTGTCTCATGTTGAATTATTATTTTTTTTTAATTTCTTTACAGGCCAAGATAAAGCTGCCACCAGCCAGCGGCCCACCACTTCCACCAGCACCACCACCAGCGCCAGCGCCAGTGCCAGCACCAGCACCAGCACTGCCGTACTTCCTCCAGGATCTCCTCCAACCTGTAAGTGCTGCTGTGCACAATATTCAAAGTTGGAGGAGATCCTGCAGGAAGTACGGCAGTTCAAGGCGAAATATGATGCCGACTTCATGATGTTGCAGCAGAGGGTCGGAGAGGTGCAGGCCAGTGTCAGCAATGTGGAGAGGAGGTTGTTAGCCCTGGAGGAGGCCCCTCAGGAGCAGAGGGAAATGGCTTCTCCTCCTCATGAGATGCCTCATGAGGAGGAGGTGCCAGTTCCCTCTGCTTCAGAGCAGGTTTCTCCAGTGGCGGCACCCTCCTCTCCACATGAGCCTGACCCTGCTGCAACATCATGAAGTCAAGGCATCATATTTCGCCTTGACCTGGGCTGCTGGGCTGGTTTTTTTTTATTTTAATTTATTTTTTTTGACAAAAATGTTTGTCTATTGTAATTTGTTAATGTCTTCTAATAGTTAAATATTTGTAAAAAAAAATAAATGTTAACATTGTTAAAAATGTTTGTTTGTTCTTTTTTATATATTATTTTATTAGTCATTTAACTAATAATAATTATTCATAAATAATATAGTATGGTACTACTAAATTACAAAGAGCAGACATGTACGGATGTATGTCTATTATAATCCAACATATTTCATTGTTTTAGTAGTAACTAAGTTAGTCATACACTTCCATACAACATTCAGTCTGGCTGAATTAGCACAAGTTGTATACTTGTGAGCAGTAGCGCCAACGTCAAGGCTTCAACCGTGGCTACTGACCATTCACACATCTTTCAACCTGGCCAATACAATATTGTGCACTGTGTGCAGTGTGTGCAGCACTCAAGCTACTGCAATGACTCACACGTCAATGCCAAAAATTGCTCCATGACCAAGACAGCCATTTGAAGCAAAAACTTTAATGCTTGTGATACTAAAGTAGGAGTAAGGACTAGGAGAAAGCAGACTCATGAACAAAAAATCCTTCAGAAATGTACAACTTCTGGGTGCTCAGTTTTCTCTTTTTATTACACTCAAGGGTGTTTGTATATATTTGGTTAATCAATATATTGTTACAGTAGTGGATATAACAGTAACAGTTTATATCCAACTAGTAGCTAGTAGTAGTAGCTACTAGTTGGATATAAACTGGATATCCAAGTAGTAGCTAGTAGTAGTAGCTAGCTAGTAGCTAGCTACTACTAGTACAACCACTAGCTACTTTGTTAGAGTATCAACCTCTCTGTGCACTGTAAGTGCAATTTTATATTGTATTGGCCTGAAATTCTTTCATACTTCATTCACACAATCATGCTGTCGGAGATGGACGCTGAGGCAGAAGAACCCAGCGAGGACTTGCCTGCCTCAGAGGTGGACACTGGGGGAAAGGAGCCTGGGAGTGAGAAGCCTGTGTTGGAGACGCAGCAGGACAGAGTGTTCATGTCTTGTGACTCCCAGACTGGCTTCTCCTGTGGGCCACAAGAGGCAGCAGCGGCAGTGTTGTGGCCGCTGCTGCCTCTTGTGGCCGGGCACCCCAGCAAGCGATGCGGGGAGCACAGCTGCATAGAGCCAAGCCTCTCTTCCACCCCTTGACCTTGGATCTCGGCCCTCGACAAGAGGCTCACTCCTCCCAGTCACAGGGAAAGTTCGGATACCCAAGCTGTGGAAAGTTCGTTTTGATAAAAACCAATTGCTCGACTAAGTCTGGAGACAAACGTGCACGGTGTGGACTCACTATGTTCCCTGTCATTGAAAATACTCTTTCACTTTGCACACTTGTTGGCGGGCAGGAAAGAAAGTGCTGTGCTAGTATTGCAAGATCAGGCCACATTGAAGCTTTCTGTGCCCAATATCTCAAGGGATCTGAGTCCATGCTCTGAATTGGCTCAGACAGAAAACTCTTAACATGCAGTTCTGAAACATTCTCCTGCAGGTAGGACTCAGTAGTAGTAACTCTTCTGCCAACAGCTGATGCGATTGCTTGTGACATGGCAGGCAGTTCATTAAATGTGGAATGACTCATATTTTGATGTGTTATGGAAGGGGTAGGGGAGCAGCTGATCATACTAGTACTTGAGCAGGATGGAGTTGGAGACTGAGAGGATAATACTAATTCTTTTTCATCGTTACCAGTGGAACAGACCCTGTTAGACATTATGTTTTCAACCATTGTAATCAACTTTTTTTTCCAATGTGTAAGAGCATTGTTCTTGAGAGCAATACTGCCTTTCACACGTGGGTCACACATCGTGGCTAACATATAGCAATCCCTTTGCATGAGAGGTTTCAATCTTTTTTCAACTTGCTCTTTTAAGCATTTAACAAGCATTAACACTTCCTTAGAGAAATCTGGATGATGCAGAAATTCCTGTAATACCTCCTCCAGATAGTTTACTACAGGGATGACACCACCCAAAGTGGCATTAGCTGAACTCAATGCATCAGTATATACTTTGAAAGGCTTGAGGACATGCACCATGTGTGCAATGTTTGTCCAGTCCTGACATCCAAGAGGATTTTCCAATCCAATTTCAGTTGCCATTGCCAAATCATGAAGAGGTGTCTGCTGTTCAGACAACCTCTCCAACATAAGATAGGTGGAATTCCATCTGGTAGGCACATCCTGAAGAAGGTTGTGCAAAGGTGCGCCAACTGCTATTTGCCTCTTTCTGAGTTGCTTCCCACTTTTTACACTACGATTGAAATGCCCAGCTATTTTGCGACACTTTTCAATCAACCGCTTCAGGAGTTGACTACTACAACTAGTAGTAGTACCACCTTCCTTGCCACTAAGCCCCAAAGCATCCCTCACTATCAGATGCAGGGTATGTGCAAAGCATCGGATGCCGCTGAATCTGCCATCAGCCAGAGCCTTAATAATATTGGAACCATTGTCAGTAATGAAAAATCCATTTAAGCATTCCATATCACTGCTTCTAAGGAGCCCATTCCATTTTTCCATCATCCCCTGAATTGCGTGTAAGATATTTTCTGAAGTATGTCTCTTGTCTAGCACTTGAGCATGCAGTAAAGCCCAATGGTATCCTGGCGAAACCTTTTTGGAGCTGCTGCCACTGCCACTGCCAATGCTGCTAGTGCTTACAGGTATTAATGCCTCATCCAGCTGCCACCAATGTGCTGTTAGAGACAAATATGCATGCATTGCATTCATACTAGTCCAAACATCAGTGGTGAGATGGATGCTCCTCCCCTTTGCCCTTGCCATCATAATCTGCATTTCAGCACGACATTTTCTGTATAGGGAAGGAAGCACCTGACGGCTAAATGTACTTCTTGAAGGAAGTTTGTAGTAAGGGGCGAAATAATGGAGCATCCGCTTAAATCCCTCATTTTCTACAATCTGCAGTGGCTGATCATCCAAAGCAATCATTAGAGCAATATGTCGTGTACCCACTTTAGACATTGCCTGCTTCCTGCTCTGTGACATTGCAGAAGAACACCACCCCATCTGCTCCATGGTAGCTTGCCGCTGCTGCTGGGGATGAGGAAGAGGAGACTGCTGCTTCTGCAGATGCACACAATCTGTATCTTCTTTAGTACTACTACTTTCCTTCTGTGGCTGCTTCCCTGTTGCTTTACTTGAAGCCTGGGCAAGCACGGTGGGACCAGCTTCTTCTGCAAGCAACAGTGCTCTATGTTCTCTTTCAAGGTGATATTTCATGTTGCTGTTAGTAAGATGTCCAATAATTCTTCCACGGCTCACCATCTTTTTACAATGGATACATTGTCCAAATCTCTGGTCAGCCACAACATGATAATGATTCCAAATCTTTGATGTCCTTGTACTGTTCCTTACTCTAGGCTGGATACTTGTCATTTTCATACTAGTAGTAGAAATAGTAGTAGTAGTAGTAGTAGTCACACGTGGATGTTCAAATG
This sequence comes from Rhinatrema bivittatum, assembly GCF_901001135.1. NCBI lineage: Eukaryota > Metazoa > Chordata > Amphibia > Gymnophiona > Rhinatrematidae > Rhinatrema > Rhinatrema bivittatum. The sequence continues at coordinate 92,907,541 of NC_042620.1, forward strand.
GTGTAGGGGACAGGGTACCAGCAATACTGCTGGCACTGGCAGTAGTTGTTTGTTTTGCAATCTGACTAACATTGTCATTGCTTCTGTTCTCCTCCTCCTCCTTCTCCTCTGAATGTTTACTAGCCAAAAACTCCTGATCATCATCCTCCTCCTCCTCCTCCTCCTCCTCCTCAATATCTGATTCTTCATCATCATCAAATATTTTCTGTAGCACCATTCTTTCATCTAATCTTTTCACCTTTCCCTCAAATTCTGCTCGTTCCTTCCCTTGCAACAAGTTTCCTTGCACTTCTACATCCTCTTTCTTCTCAAAAAATCGCAGTTTTTTCCTAGGGACTGGCAGACAGCTCTTTCCAGTAGCACTATCACTAGCAACACGTTTTTTTCCAGAGGGTACTGGTAGGGGCATTATGATCCTGTGGTCAAAGAAATATATAATAAATATAGTACATTAAACAAGTTAATAAATTAGTTTGGTATTCATTTTTAAAACTTTATTGAGCTAATAGCATTAGCTAGCTAGCTAGCTATTGCTAAGGCTACCCCCAGACCACAGGACAAAGAAGGATATAGTGATTATTTTTTATTAGTCAGTGAGTGACACTGACAATTGATAATTTGATATAGTATACTTACTAATATATTATATTGCAATTTATACCATGCATTGGCCAGAACATCAAACTGCAGCAGACTGAGACTGAAACTAGGCTGCAATACTTCAGTTCACTCATTACATTAGCCTCCTGGCAGGACTGGCTAGGCTTTTCTGTTAATACTACATGCAAGCCAAGCATTGAGGTTAGAGAAGTCCTATTCTTATTTTTTCATATCCTTTTCAGGCCTATTCTGTTCTTTGGACTAAAATAACTTCTCCCTCCCACTTCAAGTCTTACCCACAAATCTCACACACAGGAGCAGAAGCCTTAAGCCAAGCACAAGAAACATAATATAGGATATTGGACAGACTATTGGCCAATTATAGGTTTAGTAGTAGAATTGATTTGATAGTAGTGACTCACTGGCTTTAATAGCTAGTAGCCAGTGACACTAGGCTAATAGCCAAGCTAGCTATTAGCCTAGTGTCACTGGCTATGGCTAGCTAGCTATAAACACTATTAGTGATAAATCTAGTAGATTACACATACATCTATATAATATTGATAAATATAATATTATATAATTTTATATATTTATAAATCTATTAAAACTCTACTGCTACAATGTTCAGAAAGCAGTCAAAGCACCTACCTTGTCCTTTATAAGCAAGCACTGCTGCTGGACTGGAGTGCTGGTGCCTGCCTATGCCTAGGCTAGGAATGCTGCGAACGAAGAGCTCACTCAAGAAACAGAAAAAAAGAGTAGAGCTCAGCTCAGCTCACTGGTTGTGGCTATTGGCTATTTTGGCTAGTGGTACTTGGCTGCTAGCAGTAGCTATATGCTACTGTGGCTAGTGGCAATGGCTACTGGCTGGCTGGCTAGTATCATAGGCTGATACTAGTATCAGCTAGCTAAGCCAGCTAGCAGCTACCCCTTATTAATAACAATAAAGGCTGTATAATATTAGCTATCAATCAACAGCTGCAGCTAGCTATAATGACTGATTGACTGATGTTTTCTCCTCAAACCCACAAAACAAAAGCAACACATAAGCAGAGCACCCCTTATTATATAGCTATTATAGCTACCTATTGACTAAAAGTAGGAGGGAAAATAAACCTATTAATTTAAGTGGCCAATTCAAAAATGATGCAAATGAATATTATGCATAATATATCAAACAAATTCTAGTCACATGATTGATGACTTAATCACAATATCCACAGACACACTACTACAGTAGGATTAGAACTTCAAGCTAAAAGCTAATAGCTCTATCCCCCATTCCCATTCCCCATCCCCCATATAAAACAATCTGTAAAAAACAGCACCTTGGCTGTTGGTAACCTTGGTAATGAATAAAAAACAAGAAGACACCCAATAGGAATACATATTCAACCTTCAATTTAAAAAAAAGTGTCAATTTAGTATCAATTTACGTTAGTGCGCACTAACATATATCAACGCGCACTGCCATGTACTGAGCGCGCACTAATAATCCGTTAGTGCGCAGTATGGTGAGGCGCCATGTACTGCGCACTACGTCCAGCGACTGCGCGCTAACGGATAGTCCATGCGCACTAACATCCGTTAGTGCGCAGTAATAAAAAACCGACTTTAACCCGAAAATTCGTGGAATTTTGATTCTTTTTCCCAACTTCCCCAACAATGACGATTTAGACAATGTCGTTGGCATTGACTAAATCGTGAAAAACGATTGCACATCTCTAGAAAGCATGTGCGCTCACCTAGAGGGAGGTCCTTCACAAGAAGAACTTGGCATCCGAGCTGCAGGGAGCTAGAGTGTCATCCAGGGGGCAGACCACAAGTGGGGGTGGTACTGCACGTCAGCAGTAGCTTCCCACCACTGCTAAGGAGCCTGGGCCCAACCCCACCATGGAGCGGTGTCGGGAAAGAGAAGCCAGCCATGACAGTCCACGGCCGGCAAACGCAACAGTACCCCCTCCTCCAAGCCCCCCTCCTGAGGGTTTCAGCTTGCTAGGATGAGAGACATGGAAGTGTTTGATCAGAATCTTGTCAAATATGTTAGATGCCGGCTCCCATGTATTCTGTCCTCTGGGCCTTATCCTTCCCAAGCGAGGAGGTACTCCCATCTTCAACCTTCTCACTTCAAGTATGTTGCGCACCCGATATGTGGTGTCGCTCTCAGAGGCGAGGTTTTTCCATTCAGGTATCTTCCTAGAGGGCCAGGAGAGCACCAGGGGTTTTAGAAGGGAGATGTGGAAGGAGTTGTGGATCCTTAAGGATGAGGGTTGATGGAGCTAGTAGGTCACAGGGCCCAATTGGCGGAGTACCAGTAATGGACCAATATATCATGGAGTCAGCTACATGGATGGAAGCTTGAGCTGGATGTATCATGTACTCAGCCAAACCTTTTCCCCAGGACCCGAGGATGAGTGCTGGCTCAAGACGGCCCCTACCCCCTCGAAGGCATCGACCTCCACAATGAAAGGGCATTGTGGATCAGGATGCCGGAGACAAGGTTCCTGGAGGAAGACTGCCTTTAAGTCCTTAAAAGCTGTTACCGCCTCAGGAGGCCACAGTTTAGGGTTCACCCCTTTCTATGTCAGAGCCGTGAGCGGGGCCGCCAGCTTGGAATAGTTGTTAATGAAGGTACGATAATAATTAGCAAAGCCAAGGAACCTCTGTAGTTGCCCGCAGGCCAGTAGGTTGTGGTTAGTCTTGAATACACTCTAGCTTTTCTGGGTCCATTTGGAAGCCTTGCTTGGAGACAATGTATCCTAAGAATGGCAGACTTTCTTTCTTGAAAGAACATTTCTCCAGTTTGGCAAACAATTGGCTATCCCGAAGACGTTGAAATACTTGAGAAACATCTTGGCGATGAGTATGTAGTTTCTTGGAGAATACCAGGATATTGTCAAGGTACACGACCACACATTCATAAAGTAGATCCCAGAAAATTTCATTCATCATATTTTGGAAGATGGCAGGCACATTGCAAAGTCCAAAAGGCATGACTAGATATTCATAATGGCCATCTCTGGTGTTGAAGGCCATCTTCCATTCATCACCCTCTCATATCCAGATCAAATTATAGGCTCCCCTGAAATCCAACTTTGAGAACACTGTTTCCCTCTGTAACCGGTTGAAAAGTTCCTCAATAAGAGGTAAGGGATAGTGGTCTTTCCGGGTGATGGCGTTCAAACCACAATAATCTATATGCAGCTGGAGGGTACAATCTTTTTTGACCATAAAAAAGAATCGTGCCCCCACAGAGGAGGTAGAGCACTGGATAAAGCCCTTGCTCAGGTTTTCCTGTATGTATTCTGACATCACCAGGTCTCAGGAAGTGATAGAGGATAGACTCTACCCCGTGGAGGCTCAGTACTGGGTAGGAGGTTGATAGCGCAATCATACTTGCAGTGAGGAGGCAGTGTCTGCTCCCTTTTTGGAGAAGAAATCAGCAAAAGGAGCATATTGTGGCGGGAGGCCAGTGGGAAGGAGCGAAGTCTAGAGATATTGCTGGGTGGCGACCCTCTCCAAACAGGATGTGTGACAACCTGGGACCCACTGGAACAGCTGCAGAGAGGCCCAATCGAATTGGCTGGAGTGTTGTTGGAGCCAGGGGAGACCAAGGACACGGGATGGATAACTTTGCTGATGACATGGAATGCCAGGTATTCCACATGGAGGGAGCCCATGCGAAACTTCAAGGAAACTGTGGTATGAGTTACTCTCCCAGGAAGGGGATTGCCATGGATGGAGGAGAGGACCAACAGGATCGGAGAGAGCAGAGTAGGAATCTGAAGGTGTTCCACTAGAGCCTTCATGATAAAATTGCCTCCTGCCCCGGAGTCCACCAGGGCAAGAGTATGGAAATCCTGGTTGTCCACCAAGAGTATCACGGGAAGAGTTAGTGTGGTAGCTGGTGTGGTCAGGTCTAGGGTCAATCCCCTGCTGAGATCTAGGCCCAAGGGTTTAACGGCCATACTATTTAGGTGGCCTGCTTCACCACAGTAGAGACAGAGCTGCCTGCCGGCACCTGAGACACTACTCCAGGGTTAGCGTGCTGTGACCCATTTGCATGGGTTCCTCCACTGTGGCTCCAGCAGAAGAGGGGCCTTCCATTGGTGAAGAGGAGTGCCGGGAGTGATGGACAGCGGTCAGGCTTTTCTTGGAAGCTTGCAACTCTCGGTTCCACTCTAGAAGTTGGCTGTCTATCTGTCTTGCAAAGTCTATGAGAGAATCTAGGGAGGGGGGAAGCTCACGGGCTGCCAGGTAATCCTTTATTCGGGATGCCAACCCATCCAAGAAAATGGAATGCAGACAGTCCTTGCCCCAGTGGAGTTCCAAGGCCAGAGTCTGGAATTCAATGACATACTCCATGAGGGAGTGAGCACCCTGGCAGATATGAAGGAGATGCCTGAGGCTGTCTGTTGATCAGGATCATTGAAGACTGTCCAGGAAAGAACCAAGAAGCCTTGCAGGTCCCGTAGGATGGGATCAGACTGCTCCCACAAGGGAGAGGCCCATGCTAGGACCTTATCATCCAAGAGCGAGAGGATGTATGTGGTTTTAATCACATCATCAGGAAACAGTACAACTTATAGAAACATAGAAACATAGAAACATAGAAATGACGGCAGAAGAAGACCAAACGGCCCATCCAGTCTGCCCAGCAAGCTTCACATTTTTTTCTCATACTTATCTGTTTCTCTTAGCTCTTTGGTTCTATTTCCCTTCCACCCCCACCATTAATGTAGAGAGCAGTGATGGAGCTGCAACCAAGTGAAATATCAAGCTTGATTAGTTATGGGTAGTAGGGGAAGTAACCGCCGCAATAAGCAAGCTACACCCATGCTTATTTGTTTTACCCAGACTGTGTTATTCAGCCCTTATTGGTTGTTTTTCTTCTCCCCTGCTGTTGAAGCAGGGAGCTATGCTGGATATGCTTGTAGTATCAGTTTTTCTTCTCCCCTGCCGTTGAAGCAGGATATGCATTGAAAGTGAAGTATCAGGCTTATTTGGTTTGGGGTAGTAACCGCCGTAACAAGCCAGCTACTCCCCACTTTGTGAGTGCAAATCCTTTTTTCTTCTCCCCTGCTGTTGAAGCAGAGAGCTATGCTGGATATGCGTGAAGTATCAGTTTTTCTTCTCCCCTGCCGTTGAAGCAGAGAGCTATGCTGGATATGCGTGAAGTATCAGTTTTTCTTCTCCCCTGCCGTTGAAGCAGAGAGCTATGCTGGATATGAGTGAAGTATCAGTTTTTCTTCTCCCCTGCTGTTGAAGCAGGGAGCTATGCTGGATATGCGTGAAGTATCAGGTTTTCTTCTCCCCTGCCGTTGAAGCAGAGAGCTATGCTGGATATGCATTGAAAGTGAAGTATCAGGCTTATTTGGTTTGGGGTAGTAACCGCCGTAACAAGCCAGCTACTCCCCACTTTGTGAGTGCAAATCCTTTTTTCCACATTTCCTCTTGCTGTTGTAGCTTAGAGCGATGTTGGAGTCACAGTAACCATGTGTATGTTTATTGAATAAGGGTATTGTCTCCAGGCAGTAGCCGTCATTCTGGCTAGCCACCCACTCTTTATTGACGGCCTCTTGATTTTATGGATCCACAGTGTTTATCCCACGCCCCTTTGAAGTCCTTCACAGTTCTGGTCTTCACCACTTCCTCTGGAAGGGCATTCCAGGCATCCACCACCCTCTCCGTGAAGAAATACTTCCTGACATTGGTTCTGAATCTTCCTCCCTGGAGCTTCAAATCGTGACCCCTGGTTCTGCTGATTTTTTTCCTATGGAAAAGGTTTGTCGTTGTCTTTGGATCATTAAAACCTTTCAAGTATCTGAAAGTCTGTATCATATCACCTCTGCTCCTCCTTTCCTCCAGGGTGTACATATTTAGATTCTTCAATCTCTCCTCATAAGTCATTTGATGAAGACCTTCCACCTTTTTGGTCACCCTTCTCTGGACCGCCTCCATCTTGTCTCTGTCTCTTCGGAGATACGGTCTCCAGAACTGAACACAATACTCCAGGTGAGGTCTCACCAAGGACCTGTACAAGGGGATAATCACTTCCCTTTTCTTACTCGATATTCCTCTCTCTATGCAGCCCAGCATTCTTCTGGCTTTAGCTATCGCCTTGTCACATTGTTTCGCCGACTTCAGATCATTAGACACCATCACCCCAAGGTCTCTCTCCTGCTCCGTGCACATCAGCCTTTCTCCCCCCATCGAATACAGTTCATTCGGATTTCCATTCCCCATATGCATGACTTTGCACTTCTTGGCATTGAATGTCAGCTGCCATGTCTTCGACCACTCTTCCATCTTCCTTAAATCCCGTCTCATTCTCTCCACTCCTTCCGGCGAGTCCACTCTGTTGCAGATCTTAGTGTCATCCGCAAAAAGACATACCTTACCTTCTATCCCTTCCGCAATGTCGCTCACAAAGATATTGAAAAGGACCGGTCCCAACACCGATCCCTGCGGTACACCGCTTAAAACCGCTCTCTCTTCAGAGAGAGTTCCATTTACCATCACACATTGTCTTCTGTCCGTCAACCAGTTTGCAATCCAGGCCACCACCTCGGCACTCACTCCTAAGCTTTTCATTTTATTCACCAGTCTCCTGTGCGGGACAGTGTCAAAAGCTTTGCTGAAATCCAAGTAGATGACATCGAGTGCTCTTCCTCGATCCAATTCCTTGGTTACCCAGTCAAAAAAGTCAATCAGATTTGTCTGACAGGATCTTCCAATGGTGAATCCATGCTGCCTCTGGTCCAGCAATTCTCCCGACTGTAGATAGTTCACTATTCTCTCTTTCAACAGTGACTCCATTACTTTTCCCACCACCGAAGTGAGGCTAACCGGTCTGTAGTTACCAGCCTCTTCTCTGTTCCCACTCTTGTGAAGCGGGACCACCACCGCTCTCCTCCAATCATTCGGCACCACTCCCGTTTCTAGGGATCTATTGAATAGGTCACACAGCGGACCCGCCAGCACATCTCTGAGCTCCCTCAGTATTCTGGGATGAACTTCATCAGGCCCCATGGCTTTGTCCACTTTCAGTTTCACCAGCTCTTCCCATACATTTTCTACTGTGAATGGAGTTACATCTACTCCATTCCCCTCCAGTTTCTTGTTAACTAGTGTCGGTCCTTCTCCAGGGTCCTCTTTAGTGAACACAGAACTGAAGTATTCATTTAATATTTCTGCCATTTCTTCGTCTCTCTCCACACATTGATCCTTTCCACCTTTCAATTTCACTATACCACTTTGAACTTTTCTCTTTTCACTGATGTATCTGAAAAATGTTTTGTTACCACTCTTTACCTCTTTGGCAATCCTCTCTTCCGCTTGACTTTTTGCCATCTTGATTAATTTCTTCGTCTCCCTCAGTTCTACCAGATATTCTTCTTTGTGTTCCTCCTTTTGGGATCTTTTATATTTCTTGAACGCTGTTCTTTTAGCCTTTATTTTGTCAGCCACCTCCTTTGAGAACCAGATAGGTTTCTTTTTTCTTTTGCTTTTCTTTACTTTTCTAACATATAGATTAGTTGCCTTGGTGATTGCTCCTTTTAGATTGGTCCACTGTTGATCCACATCTCTCTCGTTTTCCCAGCCTTTTAGTTCTTCCTCCAGGTACTTCCCCATTTCATCAAAGTCTGTGTTTTTGAACATCAAAACTTGGGTTTTTGTGCTTCTTTTCCGTGTCCTTTTTGTGATATTAAACCATACCGTTTGATGATCACTGGTGCTGAGGTGGGCGTCTGAGACGTCTGAGACATTATCTCCATTAGTGAGCACTAAGTCGAGTATAGCTCCTTCTCTCGTGGGTTCCATTACCATTTGTTTGAACAAAGCTAATTGCAGGGCATCTACTATTTCTCTACTATTATTAGATTCTGCAGATGGGATTCTCCAGTCTACATCTGGCATATTAAAGTCTCCAACGATCACCACTTCTCCTTTCTTTGCTATCCTGTGGATGTCTTCAATCAGATCTCTGTCCAGCTCTTCCTTTTGGTTTGGAGGCCTGTAAACCACTCCAATAAAAATGGATGCCCCATCTTTTTTTTAAGTCGGCCCATAGTGCTTCTTCTTTGCCCCATCTTCCTTGCACCTCAGATGCTTGGATATTGTTTCTGACATATAGAGCCACTCCTCCCCCTTTCCTATCCTCTCTGTCCTTCCTTAACAAGTTATAGCCTGGTATTGCCGTATCCCAGTCATGATATTCTGTAAACCATGTTTCCGTGACAGCAACAATGTCCAAGTCTGCCTCCACCATTAGGGCTTGCAGCTCTGGGATTTTATTACCCAAACTACGAGCATTTGTGCTCATAGCTTTCCAGCTTTCTTTGCTCAGGTTACTGCTGTTCCTGGACTCCTTTTGTGACCTATTTAGTTGAGTTTTGTTATCCACTTTTCTCTTTGCATTTGTGCAAGGGAAGATATTAATGCCTCTGATGACAGAGTCATCCATCACTGTGAGCTTTTTCCTTTGGTTTCTGATTTGGAATTTCTGTATGCATTGGGTTTTTTCTCTCTTTTCCGATAACATTTCAATCTTTTTCTCAAGGACTTCTTCAGAATTTAATACAGAGAAGGCATTTTGTACTTGTTGCACTTGATACAGTGTGTGTCTACGGAACACAGGTCTTATTCTTCCAGAGCCCACTGTAATACTTTTTAAGTTCATTAATGGCCTGTGTGAGTGGTGGGATAGAGTTGTGGGTTGCACAGCTTTCAATAATGGGTGTCTGTGGGTTACAGGTCTTATCCTACCTGAGCCCACGGTAAATCTCTTTTTTCTTGAGTTTTGGTTATTCAGTGGTAAGTGGAAATTATTTCCTGAATAATGTACCGTGGCTGAGACTCTCTTTATTGAAGCTAATTCAGCTTTAAAGTCATCCAGCTCCTTTTCCAAGGTAGAGAGTTTTGAACAAAAGGGGCAAGCCTTAAGTTTCCATATGATTACCCTCAATATAAAGGCTCCACAGCAGTTGCATTGAATAGTACTCATTTAGGTAAGTTATTTGATTGGTGCACCTAAGGAATAATCAGTTTACTAATTTATCTGGTTGCCTATTATGAAGTTAGGATGACTACATTAGAAATACAAACCTAGGGGTGGGTGGGCAGAGGGGTAGGGTGGGAGGGAGTTAAACAGTTTATACCTATGTCAAGCTGGGTAGGGCAAGACACTTTCTTGTCCTTTAGCTAGTAAAAGATCCCACAGCACTTATATCCCAATTTGGAACAGATTATATGACAGCTATACAATTAGAGGGATACTGGGAATTTTTTTTTCTTTTTTTTTGGCTTTTTTGAATCTTACAACAATCTAATATCAAGAAACCAAACAGATTAGTATACAATATAATCAAGAAACCAAACTGATTAGTATACAACACTGGAATAGAAAGGGATTTGAAATCACAGAGCAGTTTTCTATACAGAATCAAACCAATATCAAGGAACCACAGATTATAATACTAGAATAAAAAGGGATTATGAAACACAGAGCAGTATTTCCAGAAACTAGTATCTTATCTGCACTGGAACAGTTGGCTCCTCTCCTGGGCTGTGCACAGTCTGTATTGTTTCTGCTGGCTCACAAGTTAGCTACCTCTAGCCACTGAGTGAGCCACACCCAAACTGGCTATACCTGGACTCTTCTGGATCTGGTCCTCTAGCTAGTAAATGTAAAGATCCTGGATCTGGTCCTCTAGCTAGTAAATGTATAGGATGCCACAGCACTTATAATCCCAAAATGAAACAGTTTATACCTAGGTCAAGCTGGGTAGGGCAAGACACTTTCTTGTCCTTTAGCTAGTAAAAGATCCCACAGCACTTATATCCCAATTTGGAACAGATTATATGACAGCTATACAATTAGAGGGATACTGGGAATTTTTTTTTCTTTTTTTTTGGCTTTTTTGAATCTTACAACAATCTAATATCAACTGAAGGCAGAAATGCATGTTGCACTGGTTCAGAAAACCCCAGCAGAGTTGGGGGTCCCCATAATACTGGGGAGGAGCCGAAGTGGTATGACGGGGCTCGTAGTGGATGTGGGGACCACGTAACCTGGAGCAGGAGGAGTCAGAGAGCCTGCCAGGACTGTGGAATTGAGACGAGCGCTAAGACGTTCCACCGAAAGCCGCTAGCACTTCCAGGACCTTTTGTTGATCCAGAATAGCCTGTAAGGCAGACGCCTCCACCAGGTCCATGGCCTTGACAATCTGTTCTACGGGTGGATCCTTGGACTGAGGGGCAGTTGTCACCACCTGTGGGGAAGAGCCCCACAGATCCCCACCGTTGGTAGCCAAGGCAGAAGACTAGTAGAGACCCCGCTGGAGCTTCACCACTACCAGCCCGCGTTCCCCTTAGGTTGAGCCTTTGGGTACCGGAGTTGGCTGGACTTATGTGGGGCCTCCGCAAAGATGTAAGTCCAGAGAATAGGCTGGTAGCGCAGTCCATAGTTGGTGTCCAGACAAAGGTCGTGGCAGGCGGCGTAGCTCATAGTCAGTATCCAGGCAAAAAGTCATGGCAGGCAGCGTAGCTCGCAGTCAAGTCCAGTCCGAAGTCAAAGCCAAACACAAGCAGAAGAGATAAGGAGGGCAGGAATGAGGAAGGAACTCAGGAACTCAGGACAACACGTAGATCGCAGGAAGCGAGACCTGTTGTCAAGTCAAAGGCTGGAAGCCAGATCCAGCCCTAAATACTGTCCCAGGGATGATGTCATCAGGGAGGGCTGGCAGCATTTCCCTGCTGTGGGCCCTTCAAGAAGGGGAGGAAGGCACGTGCATGCGCCTAGAAGGTCAGGAAGAACTTGGTGGTGTCCGAGCCGCAGGGAGTAACGGACCGGTGGCATCAAGGGGGGCAGACTGAGAGCAGGGGTGGTAATGCATGTCGGCAGCGGCTTTCCGCCACTGCCGACATGCATTACCCGACGCCACGGAGTGGCGTCGGGTAATAGAAGCAGACCGCGGACTACCTCACCTGCCCGGGATTTAATCTTTGAGCTATTCTGCACGTATAGCATGATTTTATGGTCTGTGACAATGATAAAGGATTGAGTGGCATTCTCGAGGAGATGCCTTCTATTCCCCTAAAACAAGCTTTATAGTTAGAAGTTCTCAGGCCCCTATTTACTCCAAAGGAGTAAATTTATTTATTTAAGTTCTATTTATTTAAGTTCTTTTAATATACCGATGCTCAAGACTAGGTCTTATCGTACCGGTTTACAATAAACAAGGGGGAAAACAGTTAACATAGGAAGCAAAAAAATTACATTAAAACAGGGAGATCGAACATGGCTGTTAGAAGAAAAGGATAGATTAACAATTTCTATTCTAAACGTATAGAAGAGTCGATCAACAAGGAACAGTTTCTTGGAAAAGAAGGATCAAGATAATTTCCCTTTGGCATTGGGTTGGGAAAGCACTGCTTTGGTATCAATGGTTAAGGCATCTACTTCCAGAAAGAATTGTTTGTTGGTATCTTGAAGCCATAGTGGTGATGCAGTTTGAAAGGCAGACTTCAGCTTTTGGAGTGCTTGGATTGCCTTATATAGCCAATTCTGGTTTGTTGTGTTTGGCGGTTCGTGGGTCTGCCCTATGAAGCGCCACACTTACCTCCAGCCCTGAGCTGTGGCTAGCAACTCCCGATGCTGGGGAGGCCCCCATGTAGATGCGCAGTGGGCTGCCATGCACCACTAGGCCCCAACACGATGTTAGATGAGATGCCACCGGCTTCCAAGATGGCCATCCCTAGGTATGTGCACCAGAACTGCCATGATTTAAAGGGTCCGCAGTGGGAAATCCCCTGCGGCACCCCTAGATGATGTCAGGAGCCTTGGCTTATATAGGGTCCATTCACCCTGCAGTCCTTGCTTCAGCAATATTTCTTGTAGAGAGAGTTGCCTCAGCATTCCTGCCTGTCTTCCTGGTCTCCATGTCTTCTATTCCAGTGGTCTTTGTCTTCCATTGTGTGGTCATTCTTCAGTTCTTTGGTGTCCTCTGTCTCTTTGTCTGCCCACCTGTGCCTTCCCGCCTGCCTTGCCTTCCCGCCTGCCTATCCATTCTGCCTTGGACAATTTATTCCCCAAGTAGAGACCTCAGAAAGATGCCAGTCAATGCTGGGATTATGCCAACAGAGCCATGGTAGCCCTAGGATAATGGGGTTTATGGACCTTGGCAGGGCATAGTAAGAAGTTAGCTCTTGGTGTAGTGCCCCAGTCTTGAGGATGATGGGAATTGTAGCAGCCAGAAAACTACCTGGCAAGGGTGCCCCATAAACTGTAGAAATAGTGACTGGGGGTTCTCAACGGTTTACTAAGATGTTGTGTTTCCAGACCAACTTCCAATCAATGAAAGTTTCTGCTAGCCTGAAGTCCTCAGAGCTGAACTCCTTGGAGTCTACAATCAATACTTCTGGCAAGATGCTCTGGTTAGAGGGAGTGGAGTATGGACGACCTAGAGCTGCCTCCCCAATCAGCCCTATGCTTTAAAGTTTCCCTGCTTCTCAGGACAACTAGTGGCAAAATGTCCAGAGCCAGCACAGAACAGGCAAGGTTTCTGGCTCATGCACTGGTGTTTCTCTTCCTCTAACATCCTGGACTATTTACATGGGTTCTTCTTCTAAAGGAGCAGCAGCGGCCCCCTTAACTGGGATCAGGATCAGTCTCTGGAAACGGGATGCCAAATGGATGTTCCTGTGGGATGAATTTCTCTTACGCACCCTTTCTGGGAACTGAACATTGATTTTTAACACATAAGGAAATGAGATCATCTAGGCAGGGAGGGATCTCTCACCCTACCAATTCATCCTTGAGGTGCTAGGAAAGTCCCTGCCAAAAGATGGACACCAGGCTTCTTGATCCCAGCAAAGTTCCAAGGTCAGTGTTTAAAATTAAGAACATAAGAAATTGCCATGCTGGTTCAGACCAAGGGTCCATCAAGCCCAGCATCCTGTTTCCAACAGAGGCCAAAACCAGGCCACAAGAACCTGGCAATTACCCAAACACCAAGAAGATCCCATGCTACTGATGCAATTAATAGCAGTGGCTATTCCCTAAGTAAACTTGATTAATATCCATTAATGGTCTTCTCCTCCAAGAACTTATCCAAACCTTTTTTGAACCCAGCCACACTAACTGCACTAACCACATCCTCTGGCAACAAATTCCAGAGCTTTATTGTGCGTTGAGTGAAAAAGAATTCTCTCCGATTAGTCTTAAATGTGCTCCTTGCTAACTTCATGGTGTACTGTCCAGAGGCAGATATCAGCCCAGGGGATTTTTTTCAAAACAAGCCCACAGGATATTTGTGACTCACTCATATGCTTTCTGTGCAGTAGTTGCTTCCGTACCTCCCTAAAGCACATCAAGCTAATCTTTGAGAGGTACGTCATGTAACTTAGAGCTTGACAGAATTGAGACAAAAAATCTCCAACATACTTTTTTATGAAAAAGGTGAAATTTAAGTAGAGCCCAGGGATGAGCAACCTGAGCTGCAATCCCTCTTCTATCCATGCAGTCGGTTGGGCTCCCCACAAATTTACATCCCTCATATATCCTGGATTCTTTTTCTGGTGTTAAAATCTTTTTCCAACCAATCATCTTTTGAACCAGTTGCCAAATAATGAGAAAACCACACTGTCGGCCAGTGGATCACACACACACACAAAACAATTTGCTGTTGTGCTACTTCTTTTATGCTCATTCAGTGAGTGCCTTCCTGCTCCAGCACTGCCGCAGCCAGCTACCCCTCTAAGAACTCAGCCCAGCCTCCTCAGACAGAAGCCTCACTAACACTATACAGGCATCTCCTTCTAGTTCACCCCCTCCCTTTCTATGCCAGTTGCTTGCCTCTATGTCTCAGGGCCTTTCCCACTCCAGCACATTCTCATTGACTGTTTGCTACAGTCTGCTGCTTTTATGATTCTCTAGACTCTGCTCTGCCTGGAGAGGAGGGGTACTAGAAGTGATCCATACCACCTGCTTCCTACAGGGCTAAAGAAAAAGAAAATTAAGCCCTGGTCAAGGCTATATGCAGCACTGCTACAGCAGAGACTGGGGAGAGCCTGACCCACAAAACACAGCTCCAGATGGAATTCTGCTTTCCCATGTGGAGCCAGGGCTGGTGCAAGGGTATTAGGCACCTAGGCAAATCTTACAGCCTTGCATCCCCAGCCCTACCCTCCACACACACACAATTAAAAATTATGCATTTGTTATAAGAATTTACATGAAAAAGAACATTTGAAGTACAGTCTTCTGAAATAAAAATATAATATGCACACTATATTTACATGCACTGTTGTGGTGCTAATCATAAAACTCTGCAAAAAAGTAAGACACTTGGAACTCATATGGTATTAGGTCTATTGTAACATGTGCTGGATGTGGGCTTGGCCTTAAGAAAACCATGGGTAAACTAAATTACAACTACAATAAAGTAAATCCCCAAATCAAAACAGCACTAACTGCCAACAGTTCTATCTATGAAAAAGCAGCACTACAAATATTACACCAGGCCCTAAAACATTAGTTTACCTCCTATTAGGTAAACAGAACAAGCCAAACAGCTATAGATCCCTTCACAAAACTATACCTCAATTTGGTATGGAACAGGCAGAATACAGACAGACTGTCAACAAAAACAGAAAAAGAGGCCATAAAGTATTAAAAAAAAAAAAAAAAAAAGTGCAAACAAAATCTGAACTGGAAACTGCAACAAGCCAGACACTATATATGAAAAACAGAAAGATTAACTTTTTCCTCTTAAAACATTAAACAATAAATCCAAGAAATATAAAGCACAATAGTAAAACAATACTAAAAATAAGAACAAATATTTCAAACAGCTGACGAATAGATTATCAAATAATTGAAAACATACATTTTTTTTTTTAAATGTACTCTTTTCAAATATTATTATTTGTGTTTGGGAGATATGTTAAATAACACCCAATAAGTAAAACTAGCAAGGATAAAAAAAAATCTCCTGCTCTCCATATCTGGGAATGTTTGATTTCCACTCATCCTAAGATTGTTATGGATAATTAGCAGGAGAGAGGGCTGTGCACAACCTTTCTCCTTCCTCCCTTACACACATACAAACAGTCTCCCAATCATTCTTCATGCATGCAAGCAGGCTCTGCTGGTGGTGTCTATAGGCCCAGAGTGTGGGGACACAGCACAGCAAGCAACTAATGCAGAAGTTATACTGCCGCCTTTCATCATGTGACAAATGTGACCAACCCATCACGGCATGCCCGAAGTCCTGATAGGCTAATCCGCCCCTGCTACTGCTCCCACCATCTTGGAGCCTTGATGGAGGCAGATCAGAGTAACTGCACTTGTCAAAGATTCTGTGGAAGTATGCCAAGAAGTCTGAGAGACTATTCAGGATGGGATCATTTTGCTCCCATAAGGGAGAGACCCTCACCAATGCCTGGTCGGAAAGGAGGTCACGATAGTGTAGTCACAGGAGAAACTGGAGGCCTGTAACATGAAGTGCATGGGGCACTGGTTTATGAAGCCTCAGCAGGTTTTGAGATCTCTGTCGTAGCGTGGCGGGGGTGCCCGATGAAGAACAGAGACAGAAGGCACCAGGAATGGAGACAATGCCCCCTTTGGAAGCAGAATGGTGGGCCACCGGCTTACATGGATTCTAGACAAGTAGCCAGGTCTTGAAGTAGTCCAGCAATGTGGATGAGCTGATCCTGTTGAGCTGCACCCTGTAGGCCAGTCCCTGCAGGAACTGAGGCAATGGCATATCCAGTGAGCTGAGTAGGTGCTGCCTGATACGTGGAACCATGTGTCAGACCGCAGCAGGCGGTAGCAGATACTCCCCAGGCAATGTCTTGGTAGTTTAGAGTCTTCACCTATATCAGCCACTTCCCCCGCAGTTTGGGGGGCCGGCAGGACTTGGATGGATCAATAAAGGTCAAGGCAGGTGATGGACAGAAGAGACTGGGTTCAGGCAATAGTCATGGCAGGTGGCAAGCAGCAGAGATATATATAGTTCAGGTAGTGGTGAGGGCAGGTGACAAGAAGCAAAGATGGAGTCCAGGCAGTGTTCAGGGCAGGTGGCAAGCAGGCAAGGTTCCAAGGTAGTATGGCTCAACAACAGAGATCAATCTGAAGAAAAACTGGAGCAGGATACAGGGAAAGCAAGGCTGGTCTAACACTAAAGGAAATACAGGGCAAGCTGGGCCATGGCAGGGCAAGGCAAGAAAGGACACAGCAAGGCTGTGATGGACAGGAACAAGGCAAGGCAGGGGCACAAGGCAATGAGAACCGATGGCTGAGCATTGGATACCTGTTGCTGAGGCACTGATGAGCTGCTGAGCCAGCTGTTAGATACTAAGAGACTGTGATGTCATCAATATGCACTGTCAGGGCTTTTAATATCCGGCCCATAGTGTACACTCCCTGATCCCATATGTTTTCTCACAAACTTCACCAACCACTGAAAAAAATACAATGCCCTGCAGTGTAAAGAGTCTACTGTATGCCCCTTCTCAAGGGATCCTCTTCAGATTACTTTTTCAAGACTTTCAGGAGCTGTTCCAGGAAGTCTCTCCTTGAGAACCCAGTGGCTCCCTCCTTGAGCCTTGGATACACTTAAGAGTAGTAGTATACTACTGTTCACCTGGCCAAAATGATGAGACGGACAGTGAAATGCTAACAGAAATTAGGGAAGCTAACCAAATTGGTATTGCAGTAATAATAGGAGATTTCAATTACCCCAATATTGACTGGGTAAGTGTAACATCAGGACATGCTAGAGAGATAACCATCCTGGATGGAATAAGTGACAGTTTTATGGAGCAATTGATTAGGAAACTGATGAGAGAGGGAGCAATTTTAGGTCTAATGTTCAGTGGAGCACCGGATTTGGTAAGAGAGGTAATGGCGGTGGGGCCACTTGGCAATAGTGATCATAATATGATTAAATTTGAATTAATGACTGGAGGAGAGACAGTAAGTAAATCCATGGTTCTAGAACTAAACTTTCAAAAGGGAAACGTTGATAAAATGAGAAAAATAGTTTTAAAAAAACCCTGAAAGTTGAAGCTACAAAGATTAAGAGTGTGCAACAGGTGTTCACATTGTTATAAAATACCATTTTAGAAATGCTGTCCAGATGTATTCTATGCTTTAAGAAAGGTGGAAGAAAGGTCAAATGATTGCCAACATGGTTAAAAGTGAGGTGAAAGAGTATATTTTAGATAAAAAATCTTCATTCAAAAATTGGAAGAAGGATCCATCAGAAGAAAATAGGATAAAGCACAAACATTGGCAAGTTAAATGTAAGACATTGATAAGACAGGCTAAGAGAGAATTTGAAAAGAAGTTGACCATAAAGGCAAAAACTCATAATAAAAACTTTAAAAAATATATCCGAAGCAGAAAGCCTGCGAGGGTGTCAGTTGGATCATTAGTTAATCAAAGGGTTACAGGGGCACTTAGAGAAGATAAGGCCATCATGGAAAGACTAAACAAATTCTTTGCTTTAGTGTTTACTGAGGAGGTTGCTGGAGAGATACCCGTTCTGGAGAAACTTTTGAAGGGTAACGATTCAGATGAACTGAACCAAATCACAGTGAACCTGGAAGATGTAGTAGGCCAGATTGACAAGCTGAAGAGTAGTAAATCACCTGGACCTGATGGTATACCCCCCAGGGTTTTGAAGGAACTCAAAAATGAAATTTCAGAGCTATTACAATTAATTTGTAACTTATGGAATATTGTAGCGCGCGCACACAACCTCATCTAAACGTTGGTTAGAAATGGAAAAAATATGGCAGCCTTTGACCAACTACCTGAGACCGTCTACTGGCTAAATGGTTTATTAGATACTAGATAGAAATGGCACGGGAGGGATGGGGGGTGTGGGATGATATGGGGATTGGGGACAGGGGTGGTACCTTGTGAGGGGTAAAGTTGTTGAAATTGCAGACAATGAGGGGGTGGAACTGTTAGTTAATGTCAGGTCCTGGGAGATGGGCTACATGGGCAGCACCATTAAATGTTACAAATCTTACAAATGTTAAAGTTTGAAGGATGAGAGGTTCATTATGTTAATGCTGTTATGAAAGTTGAAGACCTGTATAGCTCCGGGCAAGTGAGGTTGTACCTTGTACCCTGTACCTTGTTGTCTGTAATATTATATGAGTAAGAAAATGAATAAACATGTTACAAAAAAAAAAAATCAAATTGTTGGACCTGATGACTGGAAGGTGACCAATGTAACCCCAATATTTAAAAAAGGGCTCCAGGGGTTATCCAGGAAACTATAGACTGGTGAGCCTGTCTTCAGTGCCAGGGAAAATCGTGGAAACTGTTATAAAGAATAACGTTACAAAAGAAATCAGAGAAAATTATTTTTCACTTAACTCATAGTTAGGCTCTGGAATTCATTGCCAGAGGATGTGGTTACGGCAGTTTGTGTAGCTAGGTTTAAAAAAAGGTTTGGATAAGTTCCTAGAGGAGAAGTTCATAAACTGGTGTTAATCAATAAGCAATAGTAGCTTGGGATCCATTTAATATTTGGGTACTTGCCAGGTACTTGCGACTTGGATTGGCCACTGTTGGACACAGGATGCTGTGCTTGATGGACCCTTGGTCTGACCCAGTATTGCATATCTTTTGTTCTTATGTAGAGATTTCTGATACTCCTTCAAAACTCCAGGCACTGCCCACTAGGGCATGTCTATAACACATTACATTCCTCCTCTAATTTTAGTCATATGTGCCCTCTGATGGAGATACATGTTTACCTGGTAAGGGACATGTGGGTACTCTTTACACTTTTATATAGTATTGATAATATATCCAGTGATGTTCTGTGCAACTTTAACACATGTCCACCTGTATAATGCTATAATGAATGATTAGTGTAAATCTTATCGGTACAGTGGGTGATAAAGGTCACTTCAAAAAAGAGTGTACAGTCTAAGATCTTGATTTATCTTTGGAGGTTTGGGCCTTCACTAGGCAAAAGAGGTTGATATTGCTTTTTTGTGACAATCTGCTTTTGAAAAAGCGGATATTTGGAATGCTTTTAAACACTAACTTATTTGGAAGGCCTTGAAAAAAAGATATATGGAGTATACAAGAGGCAGAGAGTGCCTCTACAGACCCAAATTTAGGAATAGGCAACATAGGCAATTGCCTAGGGAATCAAATTTTAAGGCACTAAATACCTGGGCCAAATAGTATAATTTGCTGCTAGGTTCACTGCCGATGGGTTCACTGCTGCTAGGTTCACTGCCGATGGGTACCTAAATTATAAATATGGGCCTAAGCCTACAGCCCTGCTCACAAAGGGTTATTACTCTATCTAGATGTGCAGCTTTTGCCTCTACAAGGTCTATACACCAAATATATTTCATTTAGTTCAGAGAAGGAGTAAATCTGGCCAGTTTCTCTTTTGCCCATATTTCTCTATTGGAGGAAAAAAGTTATTTTTTTTTCCTTTTGCTACCATAGAAAATCAAGGACCCTGATCAGTTTCACCCTTTTTCCTATTACTTGCCATGCACTTGGAATGCGCTATGGTGAATTTTGGTACTACTCAGCTCGTGATACATGGACTGGGCCCAGCACCTGCAGACATGCTACTGGCTGGGATACTATAGTAGGCTTCACTTATACCAGCATCTTCCCCCGTGAGTTAAGCCTTTGGGTTATGAGGCTGGCAAGACTTAGGACTGTGTCTACAGCAGAGAAGAAAGGGCCAAGGGTCAGGGCAGGCAGTGGTGTAAGAAGGTCGGTATCCAGGCACAGGTCAAGGCAGATGGCAGTCCAGCAAGGTCAGTATCGAGGCTGAGAGTCAAGGCAGGTGGTGGTGGTCAAGCAAGGTCTGTGTCTAGGCAGGTGGTCCAAGTCTGCGACAAGAAATCAGTCAAGAAGAGACAGGGAAGAAGCAGGAGACAAGGAATTGGGAAGCAAGGCTGGAGTGATAGATAAGGCAGGTCGGAGAGGCAAGGAAGGAGAGAGAGGCACAGCAGGACTGGAACAAGTTAGAGAGCTGGAACAGGGCAAGGCAGGAACTGGAGCAAGGCAAGGCAGCAAACAGGACATAAGAACATAAGACTTGTCATACTGGGTTCGACCAAAAGTGCATCAAGCCCAGTATCCTGCTTCCAACAGTGGCCAATCTAGGTCCCAAGTAACTGGCAGGAACCTAAGAGATAAGCACAGACACAGGAGGACATGTTGCTGAGGCGTCTGAGTGTAGCAGCACTGGTGTTGAAATCCCCAGGCTAACCTGATATCATCAGAGAGCACCAAAGAGGTTTTCCCACTATGGGGTCCATAAGTGTAGCATGCTCCTAAGGATGCTGATGACAGCATTCTCAGCACAAATGGTATGGCATCTTGTGGGTGAATGGAGACAGATTGCAGCAGTACATTTACTCTATCCAAATTCATTGCAAGAATCTTAGAAATAAGTTCCATTTCAGAACCATTTCTCATTACTCAAAGTCAGAGCACTATAATCACCACAGCATCTATTGTATGCTAGTATTGGTCTGGAAGGATCAATTGGAGGAAGGGGATGGATAGTTTGGCCAGCTAAAACACATCCTCTTTTCAATTAACAGCAGCCCATATAAAAAGGATGGTTTTTTCCTATGCACTTAGGGGCAGATTTTCAAAGGGGTACGCATGTAAGATACGCGTGTAACCCCCAAAAACCCGCCCCAAGCTCCCCCTGCGCGTGCCCCTGGATGCGCGTATGTCCCAGGGCTTCGAATAAAGGGGCGGGGCGTGTCCGGGGATGTGGCGGCGGTCCGTGGGTGGTCAGTAGGCGGAGCCGGAGGTGTGACGGCAGTCCGGAGGCGGGGCCGAGGGCTCCGGCACAGAGGCCTGTGCCGGGGCAGGGAGCCTGTGGCGCGTGCAAGTTACGCCTGCCAGAGGCAGGCGTAACTCCACAAAATAAGGTAGGGGGGGATTTAGTTAGGGCTGAGGGGTGGGTTAGAGAGGGGAAGGGAGGGAAAGGTGAGGGGAACCAAAAAAAAAGTTCCCTCCAAGGCCGCTCCGAAATCGGAGCGGCCTCGGAGGAAACGGAGGCAGGCTGCTCAGCTCGGTGCGTGCAGGTTGCACAATTGTGCACCCCCCTGCGCGCGCCGACCCTGGATTTTTTAACATGCGCGTGGCAGCGCGCGCATGTTATAAAATCGAGCGAAGATTTGTTAGCACCGGGTTGTGCGTACAAATCTGCGCCCTCGCATAAGTTTTAAGATTTGCCCCTTAGTCTAATTAAGATGGATATATATGGGTAGACCTATATATATATGGGTAGACCTGTGTACAATTCTGGTCGCCGCATCTCAAAAAAGATATAGTTGCGATGGAGAGGGTACAGAGAAGGGCAACCAAAATTATAAAGGGGATGGAACAGCTCCCCTATGAGGAAAGGATAAAGAGGTTAGGGCTGTTCAGCTTGGAGAAGAGACTGCTGAGGGGGGATATGATAGAGGTCTTTAAAATCATGAGAGATCTAGAACTGGTAAATGTGAATCGGTTATTTGCACTTTCGGATATTAGAAGGACTAGGGGGCATTCCATGAAGTTAGCAAGTAGCACATTTAAGACTAATCAGAGAAAATTCCTTTTCACTCAACGCACAATAAAGCTCTGGAATTTGTTGCAAGAGGATGTGGTTAGTGCAGTTAGTGTAGCTGGGTTCAAAAAAGGTTTGGATAAGTTCTTGGAGGAGAAGTCCATTAATGGCTATTAATCAATTATACTTAGGGAATAGTCACTGCTATTAATTGCATCAGTAGCATGGGTTCTTCTTAGTGTTTGGGTAATTGCCAGGTTCTTGTGGCCTGGTTTTTGGCCTCTGTTGGAAACAGGATGCTGGGCTTGATGGACCCTTGGTCTGACTCAGCATGGCAATTTCTTATATTCTTATGTTCTTAATGAAAAAAATGTCTATATGTAAAATTCTGCTGCTCCCAAGTAATGCTGGTTCTTGCTGGTTTCTATCATTGAATTCTAAGACCTAAGAAGCTAAGTAACATTTTTCCTAATGAAATCTTACGGATGAATTTTATTACGGCTACGCAAGCAAATATCGTCACTTACACGTGTGATCAGGCACTGTGCGCACTGCGCACATTTTCAAAACGGCCCAGCCATGCGTGTAAGTGACGATACGTGCACAATTGCCAGACCCTGAAAAGGGGCAGGCCGGGCGAGCGTGGTCTGGGCAGGGCGGAACGGAGGCACTGGCATGCACATGTTATAAAATCTGCACGTCCATGTGTGTGCACTGAAAACCATGTGCACATGTATGCCTGCGAGCACCTTTTAAAATCTACCCCTTAATGAGAAAAGTTTGGGTCTGCGATGTACGATAAGATTTTATGTGCATAAAAATATTTTACAAACCCCACATAAGTGCTATGATTGTGATATGAAGATATAAGCTGGTGGGACTGGAAAAAGATATATTGAAAATAACTTTTCTGTATGTGATTGGAAATTAATTATTATCTCACTTCTTAGGAGACAAACTCAGGGAAAAGATTGCCAAGATCATGCGGCCACATGTAGTGATCAATTCTCTCAAGACCAGCTCTGAGCAACAGTTGTCATCGAGACACTCTTACTTAAGAATATAAAGCTATACTATATTGGGTCAGAGTAAGGGTCCTTCAATCCCAGTATCCTGTCTCCAACAGTGGCCAATCCAAATCACAAGTACCTGGCAAGTACCCGAACATTAAATAGATCCCAAGCTACTAATGCTGGCAACCATTAGTGATTATTCTCTATTGATTAATAGCAGTTTGCTGACTTCTCCTCCACAAAATTATCCAAACCTTTTTTAAACCCAGCCACACTAACTTTCTTAACCACATACTCTGGCAATGATTTCCAAAGCTTAATTGTGCGTTGAGTGAAAAATAATTTTCTCTGATTTGTTTTAAATGTGCTACTTGCTAACTTAATGGAGTGCCCCCTAATTCTTGTATTATCTGAAAGAATAAATAACTGATTCACATTTACCTGTTCAAGTCCTTTCATGATTTTGTAGACGTCTATCATATCATATCCCCGCTCCACCATCTCTTCTCCAAGCTGAACAGCTCTAACCTCTTTAGCCTTTAGTTGTTCCATGCCCTTTCTCATTTTGGTTGCCCTTCTCTGTACTTGATGCATAAGATATTGAAATCCACTGAAAAGGCCCCAAGTGGGGGGGGGGGGGGGGGGGACACGACCCTAGAGATGCTTCACCAAGTGAGTGTGGGGATATGAATTCTCCCTATACCTTAGCTTTCCCTCACCTTCCATGAAGGTTACCAAGGGCGGGCCTGATGCTACAAGCCTCCTATGGTAGTCACTCTATCATAGGGTGCTGGCCTCCTGCAATAGGAGGGCCTCCCCCTGCTCCAGAGGATGTGGGGAGACCTAATTCTCTTGACTGTGTTACTCCCTGTCACACAAGAGACAAAGGGAGTCTACCACCATGGGAATTATTTTGGTCCCACATTTGTGAAAAAAAAGGGAACTTGCTTCTACCTTGGGCAGTAGCCTAATCCCTGCTCTCTGCAGAAATACGGTGCTCTCTCGCTCTTCTCTATTTTTTTCGAGGAGCCGCTAGGGGAAATGCCTCTCCCTGGCTGACTGCCGCACCTTACCTATATGGGTGCGGGGCACTCAGTTGATATCTATTCCTGCAATACGCCTGTGCATAGGAGAGATCCAAGCCTTGGTTGTACTACTGCAGGTCCTGCTACCACATGAGGACACAAGCTGATCAACTGTTGCCTGCCGCTAAGGCTGGTTCTCCCCAGATGCTGGAAGTACTCACCAATCTGCCACCACTTCTCTAAAGGGGGAAATGATCTTACCAAACACCTGGTCAGTCAGCTTCTCCTGCAATACTCATCTTCTTTTACTGGGATCATTAATTTGGGAGGGCAGGCAGGACAGGAAGGGAGAGAGGAAGGGGAAAGACCCAGATTGTCAGGTCAATCCTGCAGTTCCTAGATCCTCTAAGGGAGATGGGAATCCCTTGCTATGGCTGCAGAATCAGGCCCCTCGGGAAACTGGAAGCAAACCCAAGGGAGCTCACTAAAGAGTTGGCTAGAAACAGACTCAAGCTCTACTTAAGAACTCTTCCTTTTTCCCCGCCCCCTCTGGGAGCATGGCTGCCACCGGGAGATATAATGCTCAGGCAGTTACCCCAGGAGCCAGATACATCAACCAGGCCTAGGACTCGCCAGGTTTAATCCCACTTAGTCCAAGATCAGTTGGAGAGAGAGACTTCTGGCAACTGCCTAGATTTGTACCTCCATTATAGTGGATGACATGTGATGAGAAAAGAAAGAGAAGTGTGTACTTGGTCTCCATCGGTTGTGGAGAAGGGAAATCCTTAAAGCATTGACTGGTCTAGCAGGAGGATAAGATACTGAAAATGTTTCCCTAGTACAGCAAAGCGAAGGAACCACTGTTGCTCCACCCAAATCGGGAGATGAATATAAGCTTCCGTAATATCCAGTAAGGACAGAAATTCCCCTTGCCATATGGCCAGAATGACTGACTTCAAAGTTTAAACCAGGAAATGAGTCATGCGAAGGACACTGTTGACCTACTTCAAATTCAGAATGATATGTAAGTAACCCCTTTCTTAGGAACCACAAAGTAAATTGAATAATGACCCAGACCCTTCTGAAGAGTACCACTGCCTTCAGATCAAGAAGGCACTTGAGTGCCACTACCGCCTCCTGCTTTGCCACTGACTGATAGGGGAAGAGCAAGACTGTTTTAGACTGAACAAAAACATTCTAAAGCATTACAGTCCCAAATGACTTCCAAAATCCACTGACCTGAAGTAATTTGGGTCCAACTCAGATAAAACCTTGACAAGCAGCTGCCTATTTCTGATACCAGAACAAAGGCCCCCAATATCTCATTGGGAGACTCTAGAGGAATTGGCCCCAGAAGATCCATCCTTACCTCTCTTGAAGTGAAAGGACTGATACCTACCAAATAGGGGTTTTGAGAATCAGAAGAAAGCCTCTACCTAATCCCAAAGCCTATTATGGCCATGCAGAGTGAGAAGAACTTCTAGCCTATCCTACAGCAATCTTGGTGCTTTGGAGTCTCTTCAAACCTTGGCCATTTTTGTCAGATCTTCTCCAAACAGCAGTTGTCCCTTAAAAGACAACGTAGTCAAATTGTACTTAGAAATCGAATCTATCAACCAATTTTCCAGCCAAAGAAATCAATATATTGCCATGCCCCTGGCAGTAATCTTGACCAAATCAATAGACACATCCAAATAGGCAGCGCCCAGCTCTAACTGAAGAGTGTCATCCACTATGTCTTCCTGCATGCACTGTGCCATTCAAGCCAGATATGGCTACTTTACAGCTACAGGCTGCTAACTGGAGAGCCAGACTGACAGCCTCATAGGCCTGCTTCAAAACTGACCTATCCACCTATCCTGCTTGTCTTTCAGAGACATCCTTCCTTCTACTGGAAATGTAGCCTGCTTGATCACTGAACTTACCAAATGCATCCACTTTGGGAAATTGCAGCTTATCCTTTTCCTGAAGCATGAGAGGATAACATTTGATCAGAGCTCAATCACTTGTGAACCTCGCCTCAGGATTCACCCATTTCGTATCAATCAGATCTTAAGCACCTTACTGCAGTGGAAAAGATCTAGAAGGCTTCCTCGTACAGACCATGATGGAATCTTCCACTGATTTGGGAATCTCTTCCTTCTTATTAGCAATATTTAACATATTAAGAGACTGAAAAATCAAAATGGCCAGCTTCTCCCTATGGAAAAATGGATACTAGATGAACAATCCTCCCCTTCCAGAAGAAATTTCTCTTCCTCTAAATCCTTCTTGGAAGCTGCATCCAGTGGCTTCTTGAATCTCTCAAGGGAACTGTGTATGTTTAGAAATTGTGCATGTTTAGAAATAGGATTTGGGGTTACTTTGTGAGCATGTAGAAGTTAGTATTTGATTTAAGTATTAAAATTGTGAGTTTGCAAAGGTCACTTACTTCATCTGAAAAAGTGAGAGTACTGGTTCTTGGGTAACTAATCACAAGTTTGATTCCCACCCATCCCCTTTTTCTGTTAAAAAGATCCCTCCCACTCCAATTAGGAAAAAACCTTGAAAATACAAGTCAATTAGCGATTTTGCAAAACATTCAATTAACCCTATTAGTGATTGACTAATTTTCGCCTTGTTGCTGATCATTCACAAACTAATAAGAGTCACCTAGGAATCAATATAAAAACTTTGAATTTTAAAAGTTACCAAATAATGTACAACCCCTTAAAATAAGAGACATACCTACTCCTTAATCAGCTTTAAAAATGTTAGCGAATTAATAAAATAAAGATGCAGACAGTAGTCCAGCAATAAGTTTGGGGCTAAATAGTCTTTTGCACCAAGTGCCAAATGTATGATTATCTGCCTGTTGGTGAGATATTGTGTGTGTGCACCTTTTGCAAAGAGCTCCTGGCTCTTAGAGAACAAGTCTGATCTCTAGAGGCCAGAGTGGCAGACCTGGTGGAGTTGAGGCAGACAGAGAGGCATATAGAGGAGACCTTCAGGGACATAATAAAGCAGTCTCAACTCCAGTCAAGCAGCCCTTGTGCTTTGGAGAAGCAAGGCCACCTAACAGGAGATCACTTCCTTGATGTGGCAGGAAGTGATCCTGTAGCTAGGACCTGCCCTCCAGGTGATGCCTTATCCTCTCGTGCAGAGAATATTTTTCCATGGCCATGTGCCCAGGAGGGAAGGGTTAGGACAGCCGTTATAGCTGATCATTAGAAATGTAGATAGCTGGGTGGCTGGTGGGTATAAGGATCACTTGGTAACATGCCTGCCTGGTGCAAAGCAGTGGACCTCACTCACCACCTAGGTAAGGTTTTAAAGTGTTCTGGGGATGAAGAGACTGTCATGGCATATGTGGGGAGGAGGAATAGCCTAGTGGTTAGAGCAGTGGACTATGAACCAGGCGACCAAGGTTCAAGTCCCGCTGTCGCTCCTTGTGACCTTGGGCAAGTCACTTTACCCTACATTGCCTCAGGTACAAAAACTTAGATTGTAAGCCCTCTGGGGATAGAGAAATACCTACAGTACCTGAATGTAAACCGGTGTGATATCTCAATTGAGATGAATGTCGGTATATAAAAAAAACAAAATAAATAAATAAATATGTGGGTAGCAATGGCAAAGGAAAGTGCATGTGGAAGTTCTGGAAGCTAAATGTAAGTTCCTGTATAGGAAACAAATCTAGAACCTCCAAGGTTGCATTCTCAGAAATGTTTTCCATTTCAATGCTTTCAAACAGATCTCTTTTTCAAAAGGCCATAAAGATTTGGGAGTTGGCTTGTGACCACTAAGCCATACTACAGGCAACCTGCCTTCTGGAGGTTTCCAACACATTATTGAATCACCTCAGCAGGATGTTTCATTTTTATGAGCAGTCCCTACATGAGTCAGAAGCAGACAGGCTGTTGATCGGCCTAGTCACATTGGAAGAAAACAGATAAGTGGACAGATTTTAATCCATTCATCCAAGCAAATTTAGGTCTGCTCTGGACACTTTTCTGCTAATCTGGAATATATATATCATGTATGCTTTTCCACTGCTTCCACTAATAGACAGGATAGTGTAGAAAGTGCTCAAAGATTGGTTCTCTTGATATACTGGTCTATAGTCAAAATGCTTCCGAAATGAATGTAGTCAAACTTTTCTAAATCTGGATCACTGAGAATGAAAATGATGCTTAAAATTGTTGATTAGCTTTGGTTTTCAAGATACGTTCTGGGTCAGTATATATGAAATTTGACTTAGGAATTGCAGAGGATAAGTGAGGTAAGAAGACACAGAATCTCAAATTCAACCAGAAATGACTAAGATACATCTTTAAATTTATGAATAAATCTATGACTGGGTTTGGACAGCTCTTGCTTTTTGGGCACAACAATGATTTATTTATTTATTTATTTATTTATTTATTTATTTAAAAAATGCATTAGCCACCCACTCCAAAGTTTGCAGTGGTGCACAACATTACCTACACAATCATATGATACAAAATACAATAAAATATGTCATCAAACTTCCATAAAACAAATTAAAATATACAATATCAAAACCTTCATTCATTCAGCCTACCACTTCTATATCGTTATTCCAACAATCAATGGAGATCTTGCCAAAAATAATCTTAACTGCCTCTCTTGTTTTCAAAAGCTGCTTCCCAGAGCAATCTGAAGCACCTATTGCATCATACATGATATGATTTGCATTAAGTTATTCCTACTGTTCCTCTTCCAGTAGTAAATCACCTGGATCGGATGGTATACACCCCAGAGTTCTGAAGGAACTAAAAAATGAAATTTCAGACCTATTAGTAAAAATTTGTAAACTATCATTAAAATCATCCATTGTACCTGAAGACTGGAGGATAGCAAATGTAACCTCAATATTTAAAAAAGGCTCCAGGGGCGATCCTGGAAACTACAGACCGGTTAGCCTGACTTTAGTGCCAGGAAAAAGAGTGGAAAGTATTCTAAACATCAAAATCACATATAGCAAGACATGGTTTAATGGAACAAAGTCAGCATGGCTTTACCCAAGGCAGTCTTGCCTCACAAATCTGCTTCACTTTTTTGAAGGAGTTAATAAACATGTGGATAAAGGTGAACCGGTAGATGTAGTATACTTGGATTTTCAGAAGGCGTTTGACAAAGTTCC
Organism: Rhinatrema bivittatum; assembly: GCF_901001135.1. Lineage (NCBI taxonomy): Eukaryota > Metazoa > Chordata > Amphibia > Gymnophiona > Rhinatrematidae > Rhinatrema > Rhinatrema bivittatum. The sequence continues at coordinate 92,936,900 of NC_042620.1, forward strand.
TCATGAGAGGCTTCTAGGAAAAGTAAAAAGTCATGGGATAGGTGGCGATGTCCTTTCGTGGATTGCAAACTGGCTAAAAAAACAGGAAACAGAGAGTAGGATTAAATGGACAATTTTCTCAGTGGAAGGGAGTGGGCAGTGGAGTGCCTCAGGGATCTGTTTTGGGACCCTTACTTTTCAATATATTTATAAATGATCTGGAAAGAAATACGAGTGAGATAATCAAATTTGCAGATGATACAAAATTGCTCAGAGTAGTTAAATCACAAGCAGATTGTGATAAATTGCAGGAGGACCTTGTGAGACTGGAAAATTGGGCATCAAAATGGCAGATGAAATTTAATGTGGATAAGTGCAAGGTGATGCATATAGGGAAAAATAACCCATGCTATAGTTACACAATGTTATGTTCCATATTAGGTGCTACAGCCCAAGAAAGAGATATAGGCGTCATAGTGGATAACACATTGAAATCGTCGGTTCAGTGTGCTGCGGCAGTCAAAAAAGCAAACAGAATGTTGGGAATTATTAGAAAGGGAATGGTGAATAAAACGGAAAATGTCATAATGCCTCTGTATCGCTCCATGGTGAGACCACACCTTGAATACTATGTACAATTCTGGTCGCCGCATCTCAAAAAAGATATAATTGCGATGGAGAAGGTACAGAGAAGGGTTACCAAAATGATAAGCGGAGTGGAACAGCTCCCCTATGAGGAAAGACTAAAGAGGTTAGGACTTACTTTTCAGCCTGGAGAAAAGACAGCTGAGGGAGGGATATGATAGATGTGTTTAAAATCATGAGAGGTCTAGAACGGGTAGCTGTGAATCGGTTATTTACTCTTTCAGATAATAGAAAGACTTGGGGGCACTCCTTGAAGTTAGCAAGTAGCACATTTAAGACTAATCGGAGAAAGTTCTTTTTTACTCAACGCACAATTAAACTCTGGAATTTGTTGCCAGAGGATGTGGTTAGTGCAGTTAGTATAGCTGTGTTTAAAAAAGGATTGGATAAGTTCTTGGAGGAGAAGTCCATTACCTGCTATTAATTAAGTTGACTTAGAAAATAGCCACTGCTATTACTAGCAATGGTAACATGGAATACACTTAGTTTTTGGGTTCTTGCCAGGTTCTTATGGCCTGGATTGGCCACTGTTGGAAACAGGATGCTGGGCTTGATGGACCCTTGGTCTGATCCAGTATGGCATGTTCTTATGTTCTTAAGCCATGGATGATGCAATCATAACTCAGCTTTCATCACTCTACTGAACAAACTGCCCTAGATTAGCTCTAGAAATCATACAGTGTCATTTGTCAGTGTTTGATTTTGTTTTATGTCTGAACAGGATTAGAGATGCTTTGTACTTGTGTGAACAATGCAGATTACTTCTATTATGCTTGTGGTGAAATTACTTTTGCATTACAAAAGACACTATAACTGCTATGGTTAAGAAAGCCTACAACTTGTATTTTGGATGCAAAATTGGAGATCAGGACATGAGCTGGGCGCCACTTATATGCTGCAACTCTTGTGCAACAGATATTTTCCAGTGGTTGAACAGGAAAAGAAAATCTATGTCTTTTGCAGTGCTAATGATCTGGAAAAAATGAACAGATCATATCAACAATTGTTACTTCTGTATGGTGCCTCCAGTCAGGAAAGTTTTGTCAAAGAATAAAAAGTGAACTGTGCAGTATCCAAACATTCAATTTGCAATATGTGCAGTACCTCACAGGGAAGGACTGCTGATTCTTGATGTGCCAGAATCATTCTCATTCGAGTCAGAAACCATAAGTACATGAAAAGACTTAAGTATACAATTAATGATTAAAACTCTACTATCTATGCACTTTCTACACACTAGACATAGATGTACAATGTAAAAACTTAACTATCATGGAAACAGTAGCCAGACAGCTGGTTTGTTATATTTGAACTCAGCACATCAACATCAATAATAAATGGCTCATTTATGAGCCATGCCCATCAAGGATATCTGCAAAGCTGTAAGTTGGTTGTCAGTTAACATTCTTCATGTCCCATTACTATTTGGGCAATCTAGCAAGAAGTGACAGTAGATTTGGACAAGCAGTTTTCTGTAGCCTATTCCCTTAGTAGTTTACTCTCCATGGTGGGGTCCTGGTTGCTTTTTCAGTGAGTACTTTGCTGCAGCCCTCAGCTTGAGATTCCCCACATGTCATGTTTAATTTAGCTATGTGTGTGCTGATGGATAAAGTGAGTTTGCTTACCGTAAATGGTGTTCCCCGTAGACAACAGGATGAATTAGTCATGCTTAATACCCGCCCACCATCCTAGATTGTCAACCACCTAGCTAAAGCTTAGCTCTAAAATCGACAGAGGGACTCATGAGACAGCACCAGCTTGGGAATTCCTGCACATGCTCAGTAGAGCAAACCCTCTATGGAGAACAGCATTTACAGTAAGCAAACTTGGGGGGTTATTTTCTAAGGACTTATCGCGTGCGTTATCGCACATGAAAAGGGCCTTTTCACGGGTGGTAACATTAAAATTAGGGGGAGGGGAGAAGTCGGGGCAGAGTTAGGGAGGAGTCAGGGGTGGCCCCGCTGCCGGCGATAATGTTTTCAAACATTATCGCCGGCAGTAGCACGGGGAACAGCATCACCTTTTACGGTGGCGCTATGCCCACGATAGCCTGCAGCTGGCTGCACCGCAGCAGGTAAAATCGCACCGCCGTAGTGCGATCAGCAATGGGCTAGCACCCGCCCGCCCCCTCCTTCACTCCCCTACCCCCTTTAGTGCTGGCTTCATCATTCCACACGGAATGATGAATCCTGGCCTTGCTTTGCTATTGTTTTACTTTGTATTACAGTCTGTTTCTACTCCCTAGTGAGAGTAGGTGGTGAATTAGGGGTTATTAATGGCTTTCTTATATGTTATTTTAAGTTTATTTTTTTTAAATTGTTGTAAATTACTTTGGGTCTGATTATTGGAGATAAAGGAAGCATAGAAGAATTAAATATTTTGGAGAGGAAAGCATGCCATAGAGTAGGAGGGATTTACCTATAATAATGTATACGTGTGCAAAGGGAAAGCAAGGCAAGTAACTGAAAAGATAAAGAAACACTTAGGGGCTGATGCAATATTTGAGAGTAGAAAATGGGCGCTCAGTGTTGAGCACCCATTTTCCTAATGCATGCCCAGCCACCTCTCCTGGGCGCGTGATCTAATGTTTAAATTAGGGATCATGTAAAAAAGGAGGTGCTAGGGAAAATGTATGCATCCCTAGTGCCTCCTTGGGATTAGGCGTACAGGAGACGTGGCTATCAAGCGGGTTGGGAAAACGGACGGACAACCTACGAGCTACTGGCATAGACACGCACAAGATACATGCTCTACACTGTGTATCTTGTGTGTGTCTATTGGGCGTCCAGAATTTTTTTTTTATAACTTTTTTTTTTTTAACTAAATCTGCTGTATTTGATTCATCCTAGTTAGCATCGCTACAATACTATTAGAAGGAATCATGGAAAGCAGGATTTCTCTTTTTTTTCCAGTGAGCCCTTGAGTGTGGCATATCCTTTATGCCAGCCCTGGGCTGTTGTAAAATTTGCCATGTTGTAATGGGCACATTGGCCGCATGGGAAAGTATTTACATCGTGGGGATTAGCTATTAGCCTCATCTACATGGAATTTACATGTGATGAGCTCTACTAGCTACACAGTGATTTGGATGCACATTTTTGATGAGCTAATCCCCATATTGCATCAGGGGTTATAGACGTGCATCTAAAACGCGCATCTAATCACATGTTAAACCATGTGCTAGCCGCGTGTACGGTATTGCATCGGCCCCTTAATGCTGTGGCATGAAATAATGATAAGAATACATAGTGAGTGACTAAAACCTCCATTTTGGATTAAGACTTGGAGTGTCTTAACTTATTGGGGCGGATTTTAAAAGGGTTACGCGCAGACCCCTTAAAAAAAAACCTGCGTACACCGAGCCTATTTTGCATAGGCTCAGCGGCGCGCGCAAGCCCTGGGACGCGCGTAAGTCCTGGGGCTTTGCTAGGAGGGCGTGTCAGGGGCGTGTTGGGGGCCATGTCGGGGGCTGGTGCGATGTTCGGGGCGTTCCGGGGGGCATTCCTGGGGGCATGCCCAAGGCCTCCGGACCAGCCCCCGGGTCAGGTGATGGCGCGCCAGCGGGCCAACGGCGCACGCAAGTTACGCCTGCTTCGGGTAGGCGTAACATTTCCATAAAGGTAGGGGGGTTAGATAGGGCTGGGGGGATGGGTTAGGGAGGGGAAGGGAGGGGAAGGTGGGGGCAGGCGGAAGGAACGTTCCCTCCGAGGCCGCTCCGATTTCGGAGCGGCCTCGGAGGGAATGGGCAGCGCACGCAGGGCTCGGTGCACCCCCTTGCACGTGCCGACCCCGGATTTTAAAAGATACGTGTGGCTACGCGTGTATCTATTGAAATCCGGTGTACTTTTCTTTGCGCCTGGTGCATGAACAAAAGTACGCGCTCGCGCTTTTTTTTTTTTTTTTTAAATGTACCCCATTATCTTCATCAAATCATATTGGATTCTATCTGTTTGCATAATCTTTATTCTTGGCTGTTCACAGCCCAGCAGAGGCATTACTTTGTCTCTGTACAGCTCTCAATCACTGGATTTGTCATCTACTAAACCACCATATAAGGGTTACTGTTAAGATATATACATTTTTTATGCATTTTCTGATTTTAAACTAGAATCTTTTTAACAATGCACAAGCTTTGCATAATAAAAGAAATAAATACCACAGTGCTGGCATAAACACATATGAAGGTCACAGAAAAATGTATTACTGAAAATTTCAAGTTCTAATATCAAAAATTAAAAGAAATTCCAAAATGGTATCTTTCACAATATCTTTAATTTTCTGTATATATATTCAACAGTGTTAATTATTGTCAAGAGCTCATTTGTCCTACACACTATATGCTAAAAGCAGTAAAAGTATGCATACTTAATTCATGCTGTTGAAACAGATATATGGCAAATTCTGGCATGGTAATTCAAGACGTATAGCCATAAACAGCCCTGAATGTATGCACAGGACTACTACACCTGTGCTTAGGGCAGCAAAATTCAGGGGCTGCATAGTTCTACCCACCCTTACCCTGGACCTCTGATCCTTTTTCTCCCACTGACATTCTGGACGTCTGACCTCTTTCCTCCCTTTGTCCCCTGCAAGATCACAGGACTCAGGCCCCAGTGGCACTATCATCAAAATGCAGCGAGTACAAAGACTGAGTCAGTTTAGGGTCCTGCACTGATGGACACCAGGATGGCTCTACCCCTTTTGAGCTTCCATGCAGAAGGCATGGCTGCAAGCTGACTCAGTTCCCACACTCATTGCCTTCTGATGAAGCACTAAGAACAAAAGATTTGCCACACTGGGTCAGAACAAAGGTCAATCAAGCCCAGCATCCTGTTCCAACAGTGGCCAATCGAGGTCCTTGGCAAAAGTGAAGGGGAAGGCTGTAGCAGCAGCAGCAGCAGCAGTAAGAGGAAGGAATCATTGATCTGCCAGGAAAAATAGGAATATCAGGCTGTATATTTGGGGGAAGGGAGGGTAGAGGGAGAGGAAAGAGGGAACATCATCAGTAATGTCTGGGGTGTCAAAAGGCAAAATTCAACACTGTCCACATACAGTATCAACGACACAAAAAGCATTATTTGGTCTCAAGATTAATTGTTTCAGAACTTACTCATCCTAACACGGAACCATAGGCAATAATTGCATTTAATATTTGTGTAGGTCATCTTCTGGAAGGGGGTTTTAAGTTGTTTATAATTTCTGAAAACAAGCAAAAAGTAATAGTTAAATAAAGCTAAAATGAGCAAAAGTAATTTTTTTTTAAAACAAAACAGAGCTAGGAAATGTATAAGATGAAATGGACAATAAAACTGTACTTGACCTGTTGAATGAGAAGATGTAACTATAGATGAAAGGATACATATATTCGGGCCTAACAGTTTCTTCCTGCTCCTATGGGCTTTCAGCACAATTGAAAATGATCTCAATTGGGCTATAGCTCAGTACATTTTAATTTGCTACTTTCTGGGAAGTTTTTTCCCCTATTTTATATGCCATCTCAACCCATTTAGCTCAGTTATTACAGCAATGGTTCTGGTCAGGGGACACAGACCTGTACCCTGATTCTGGCTGCTATTGAGCGATGACGTTCTAGGGCTTCCTTCCCTCTAGAGCAGGGGTGGGCAATTCCAGTCCTAGAGGGCCAAAAACCTGTCGAGGTTTTAGGATATCCTAATGAATATGCATGACATAGATTTGCATGCAACTGAGGCAGAGTGCATGCAAATCTCTCTCATGCATATTCATTAGGGATATCCTGAAAACCAGACTGGTTTGTGGCCCTCGAGGACCGGAAGTGCCCACCCCTGGCTCTAGAGGCTGTGTGCACTGCCTTGATGGCATTCCCACCTAGCCAGGGAGGGGAGCAGAGTCCTGGCCAAAGAAATGAATCCAGGTCCTCTGAATGGTAGCATGCAGCACTGTCACTGACCCAAAGCAGGTGTAGGCAAGCTACAGTCCCCATAAACATCAATTTGCTTAGGTTTTCAGCATATTCCTACTGAAAATGCATGAGAGAGATTTGCATTCACACTGCTTCAGTTGCATGCAGGTCTCATGTATTTTTATTAGTGCTATCCTGAAAATCTGAGTGGATTAGAGTCCACCAGGACTGAAGGGTGCCTACTCCTAGCCAACTGATGTGGGTGGACTGATGAAACAGCAAGGAAGGCTATCTAACAAAGCCGTGGAGGTGACAGTACAGAATTAGAAGCCAAATGTCTGATCTGGATTCTTTATTGGACAGAGACACAAATCTTTGGACATGCCCGACTCAGGCCGAGTTTCGCCCTCTTACAATGGGGCTGCATCAGGGGCTACAACATACAAACAAATAATACACTAATAAACAAGTATAAATCATAAAAAAATATTTTAAAATAGACATATAAAATGGTAACATCCAAAAGTGTGGTGTCATATAAAACGGAAAAATGATGTGGGAAACTGTTTATCTGGGAAAATATGAAATGTTATTAACTGAAAATGTATTGCCTTTACCTCAGCTTTATCATTTTAGAATTTCTGATTGTCTGGGTTGAAAATGTTATTGTACATCAATTGGTCTGAAAATATGTGAATAAAAATAAGGTTTTAAAATAAAATCTTCTTTGCAAAAATACTTTGTATTTGTGGTTATTCAATCTCATAAAAATAGTGGGGTAGATTTTACAAACTTATGCACACGAGTACTTTTGTTCGCGCACCAGGCACAAACAAGAGTACGCGGGATTTTAATAGATACGCGCGTATCTGTTAAAATCCGGGATCGGTGAGCACAAGGCTGCGCAAAATCAGCACCCTGCGTGCGCCGAGCCGCGCAGCCAGCCTCCGTTCCTTCCACCTCCCCCCACCTTCTCCTCCTTCCGCCACCCCCCAGCCCTATCTAAACCCCCCCTACCATTGTTGGAAGAGTTACGCCTGCCCACGGCCCCACCCCCGAAACGCTCCCGGGCCGGAACCATGCCCGTGGCCCCGCCCCGGATGATGCGCCGCCTTGACACACCCCCGACACGCCCCCTATCAAAACCCTGGGAATTACGCGCGTCCCGGAGCTTGCACGCACCGCCGAGCCTATTCAACATAGGCTTGGTGTGCGCAGGGGGTGGCTGGGGCAGGTTTTCGGGGGGTATGTGCGTATCTTACGCGCATACCCCTTTGAAAATCTGCCCCTATATACCCCTGGTAGATAGTGTTATCCTGTGCTGCAGTCTTATTAGAAAAAACAAACGCTCTTCAATACTGTAAAAAGTATTGAAAAATTAAAAAATTGCATCTCTCTAAATGAATTGCACTATCCTTGTATATATTGTTAAAACATGGGGCCTTAGTCACTCTACAGCCTATCCTTTATACATACTATTGAGAAACAAACACGCTGAGGTAGATCTTATAAAAGTATGCGCGCGCGTACTTTTGTTCGCGCAACCAGCGCAAACAAAATTCCGGGGTCAGCACGCGCAAGGCTGTGCAAAATTGGCAGCCTGCGCGCGCCGAGCCGCGCAGCCTGCCTCCGTTCCCTCCGAGGCCACTCCAAAATCGGAATGGCCTCGGAGGGAACTTTCCTTCCGCGTCCCCCCACCTTCCCCTCCCTTCCCCTATCTAACCCACCCCAGCCCTACCTAAATCCCCCCTACCTTTGTTGCGCAAGTTACACCTGCTTGAGGCAGGCGTAACCTGCGCGCGCCGCCTCTGCATCCCCTGGCACAGGCTGCAGTACCGGGGGACTCGGGACCGCCCTGCCGGCCCACCCCTGAACCATCACCACGCCCCCAGACACACACCCCTCCTACCCCTTTTACGAAGCCCCAGGGCTTACGCACATCCCGGGGCTTTGCGCGTGCCGGCGGCCTATGCAAAACAGGTGCATGAGTGCCCTGCGCGTGTAAATCCGGCAGGATTTATGCACGCAGGGCTTTTAAAATCTACCCCACAGTATTTGAGAGTAGTGTTTGTTTCTCAATAGTATACAATTTTTAATTTTTAGTTGTTCAATATTTTTTACAGTTTTGAACAGCGTTGTTTTTTTTCTAATAATACTGCAGCACAGGATAACACTATCTGCCAGAGGTATATAATTTTTATGAGATTGAATAACCACAAATACAAAGTATTTTTGCAAAGAAGATTTTATTTATTTTAAAACTTTATTTTTATTCACATATTTTCAGACCAATTGATGTACAATAAAATTTTCAACCCGGACAATCAGAAATTCAGAAATGATAAAGCTGAGGTAAAGGCAATACATTTTCAGTTAATAACATTTTATATTTTCCCAGATAAACAGTTTCACACATCATTTTTCCGTTTTATATGTCACACCACACTTATGGATGTTACCATTTTATATGTCTATTTTAAATTTTTTTTTATGATTTATATTTGTTTATTAGTGTTTTATTTGTTTGTATGTTGTAGCCCCTGATGCAGCCCCATTGTAAGAGGGCGAAACTCGGCCTGAGTCGGGCTTGTCCAAAGATTTGTGTGTCTGTCCAACTGATGTGGGTGTACAGGACTCATTTGCAGACATGACTTATAATAAAGAGCAATGAAGAGGCAGTGAAACACTTTTTAACATGTCACAAGAGAGGTTATTATTCTTGTTCTCATAAGTTTTTTGATTATAAGTAGCTTTATAATTACTAAGTATTCTATAGCATTTTTTGCTTCAGTTTGATGCTTTGCTTTTGCTACACAGGCAGATGCTGTAGAGGGGGAGATGTTAGATAGAAGTGCTATACAAGCTGAAAAGTTACTAAGCCACAGTATTATAGAATTATGTCTAAAAACACACCAAGGTCGTTTGGCACTTTAGCTTAGGGCAGGTTCATAATAAACGTATTTGCATACAAAGCAAGAGTGAATTTATATGCAGAGCGAGAGGTAATTTACATACAGCCATTTGGATTATTTGTTTATAATAAAAGGCCAATCATAAGAAATATTTTGAAATTGTGTAGCCCAGTTATTGTAGATGTGAAGATGTGTAAACGCTATATAATGCGTTCTTATCAGTAAAATCATTTGAGAGACTTTTCTACTGGTGTCTTGCATGGCACTCTGTCCATAATGTATGCTTTATTTTATGATTTGTAGCATTTAATAAATAAATATACTTAGAACTGTTGGCTCTAAGCATTTATTGAACCATAACTCAACAGGATGGTCAAAAATATTTAAGGCCTATATGTTTATTATAGAGAACAATAATATTTTAGTTGGCACAGTACAAATGATCCTCCAAATGGCTTCTTTTTGTAAAAGAAAAGACAAACTGGCATTTTCTGTGTGGCACCAACATTAATTTTATTTATGTTATTTATTTATATGCCACCAATGCAATGGCTCTAGGGGTCTCACAATATCACATACATAAAATAGTGGATCTAGTGACCATCCTGTTGTATTGTGGTTCAATAAACACTTAGAGCCATATTTATTGATTAACAATAATATCTGAACAAATTGGTGAGGAATAAATGATTCTTAAATACTTTAATAACGTGAGAACATGATTCAGTGTAACATATTTTATTGGATGTTATTATACACTATGGAATGGAAGACAGAATCTGTGTAGTGTGACTGGATGCTGAAGATTCTGACCTGTACTGATTTTCCACTACACTATTGCCTCCTTCAGCTGCCCTTGCACTCTACTGAACTTATTACTCTGCCCAGCCAATACTGACACTTTCTAAACTAGGCAAGGCCTCTTTCTCTGTACCAATTTAGCAATTTTAATCTATAAAAGTTCATTCCTTATACACACATATACATATGTTACTACTCCTTACCCAGTCTTAAAAGCGTGTTTCTAACTACTAGCAGCCTGCATTTTTTTACCTCTTACACCAATATGTCAGAATGCGCAAGCACGTTTACACCTGCTAATTGGCTAGTACAAGTGAAATCAGACTTGTCTGTTGTCTGCAATTTTTGGTTGGGAGGTCTGGGTGAATTAGGAGTTCAGGGTGAAGTGCTAGACTAGGGTCTAGGCAAACTGGAGATGGACTGGATGAACCGGTGGAGGTACTGACAAACTGGTGATTTCAAGATTGTGTGCACGTATTTTCAAAACAGTATGGTGCACATACTTTAAAATATTCCTGCCTCCATGTTTAATTTAGGGTTTTTACACACACCTGATTTTTTTTTGCACATTAAATATACACATATTTTCATGAAACAGATAACATAAGCAATTCAATTTCATTGCAAATCTTTGCACATAATGAAACATATACACATAGGGGTACATTTTCAAAGGTACTCATGGTCGTCCATGTGCGCGTGCTACCTGGTGGGCACACATGGACACCCGATTTTATAAAATCCGGGGTAGGCGCATACAAGGGGGTGCACACTAGTGCAACATGCATGCCCCGATGCCCGTGGCCTTCCCCCAGTCCTTCCCTTCCCACCCCTTCCCCTAACCCTCCCAACCCCTAGCCCTATCCTAACCCCCCCCCCCCCCCCCAATTCCTTTAACTTACCTTTTGCGCCTGCTCCGGGCAGGCACAAGTTGCTTGCGCCGGCAGCCTGGGACTTAGATGCGTCCCGGGGCTTTATGCGCGTCGCCAGGCCTTTATAAAACGATTTACGTGCGTAGAGCTTTGAAAATCCGGCCCATACTTTCTGAGCAGAACTATGCTGCACAGTTTATAAAATACTAGGATAAGTCTCCACGCATTCACTTGTGTGCATGTATCTAGTACCTCGAATAGGTTTGAAAGTTAAGCTCTCAGGGCCGGATTTTAAAAGGGTTACTTACGCGCATAACCCTCTTAAAAGGCCCCTGCGTGCGCCGAGCCTATTTTGCATAGGCTCGGCGGCGCGCGCAAGCCCCGGGACGCACATAAGTCCCTGGGTTTTGCAACGGGGCCGTGTCGGCTGGGCGGCACAAATTTCGGGGTGGGGCAGGAGGCATGTCGGGGGCGTGATGCCGTCCCGGGGGCGTGGTCGAGGTCTCTGGACCAGCCCCCGGGTCGGGTGATGGCGCGCCAGCAGCCCGCTGGCGCACGCAGATTTACACCTGTTTTCGGCAGGCATAAATCTGCCAACAAAGGTAGGGGGGGTTTAGATAGGGCCAGGGGGGTCGGTTAGGTAGGGGAAGGGAGGGGAAGGTGAGGGGAGGTGGAAGGAAAGTTCCCTCTGAGTCCGCTCCGATTTCAGAGTGGCCTCAGAGGGTATAGGCAGCGCGCGCCGGGCTCGGCGCTCGCAGGTTGCACAAATGTGCACCCCCTTTCGCGCGCCGACCCCAGATTTTATAAGATACGCGTGGCTACGCCTGGTGCACGAACAAAAGTACACGTGTGTGTAAATTTATAAAATCTACCCCTCAGGTTTTTATAAGATGCAGAAGTTAAGATTTGTGGCGATTGTAGCTTGTTCTGAGGGAAAGTGGGAAAAAGAGGCACAATAAAGATTAAAATATACTATCATTTTATTATTGAAACTTTTGCATGGGTTGGTGAAGGCCACTCATCATAAATGTTTAAAAAATTTTAACTTAATTTGACTGGAAGAGATTTTGTAAAGTGAATCTTTAATGTTTTACTAGGAGCTATTTTTCCAGTGGAACAGATATTCAACAAGACACAGAGCACTGAAGTTAATCAGTTAGTTCTGACAGGTTAACTATGTCCAGATATTTAGCCGCAGCTAACCAGCTAAAGTTGTGTTGTTAGATTTAAAGCAGTAATTTATGCTACTGCACTTAGGGACAAAGATTTAGCTGGTCAGCACTAAGATCATGTTAACCACTAAATGTGAAAATCCCATCCTAGGAATGCCCCAGCTTTACCCCTTTTTGTTTGTCCATCTAAATATATGCACACAGTGATTTTTAATCACATAAATCTTTGGACTATTAACCTCATAATAATATAGTAGATGATGATCCATTGACTCATCCAGTTTGCCCAGTTATTCTCTGCACACAGAGGGCCGGATTTTATAAATGTGCGCGAACGCGTGCTTTTGTTCGCGCACCAGGCGCGTAGCCGCTCGTATCCGCGTGTAACCATTAAAATCCGAGGTCGGCGCGTGCAAGGCTGCCCAAAATCAGCAGCCTGCGCGCGCCGAGCCGCGCAGCCTGTCTCCGTTCCCTCCGAAATCGGAGCGGCCTCGGAGGGAACTTTCTTTCCACCACCCCCGCACCTTCCCTTCCCTTCCCCTACCTAACCCACCCCCCCCGGCCCTATCTAAACCCCCCCCCCTACCTTTGTCGGCAAAGTTACCCCCAGCAGCCCCGCTCCATGTTCCGGTCCCGGGGGCTGGTCCGGAGGCCGCGGCCACGCCCCGGAACACCCCCAGGCCGAAACCATGCCGCGTCACTCCGGGCACGCCCCCGACACGCCCCTTTTACAAAGCCCTGGGACTTACTCACGTCCCGGGGATCTGTGCACGCCAGCGGCCTATGCAAAATAGGCGCGCCAGCGCACGAGGGCCCTGCACGCGTAAATCCGGCCTGATTTACGTGCACAAGGCATTTCAAATCCGCCCCTAAGAATATATTTCAGCTGTCAGCCACAGAGTGACCACTTGCAAGATTTCTCCTAGTTTTATGTATTTGTAAAACTTATTACTCGCTACTATACAGAAAATAATTCCAAGTAAGCATAATTATCAATAAAAATTACCACAAAAGTACAAATGATCATATAACTAAAACAAAGTAGAATCATAACTACAAATAGGACTAAATAAAAAGAAATAACAAAGATCAATAAAAGAATCAAAATACAGTCTTTGACTTCCTCTTTTGTACATCAGTACCTTGGGTAGAAGAGTTCCCTCTAGCTCTCAGTTTTCCCATGCCTAACCACAAAAGCTCTGTAATAATCTAAGTAGCTGGCAAAATTAGTGTGGCCATTTCTGAACATCTGGTGGCACAGGTCCCCTGCATAGCCTGCCCGACAGATCTGAGCTCATGCGTTTTTGCTAGGGTTTCTAGTTGTTACAGTTTTTCTTTTTTTCTTCAATTTTAGTAATTCTGGAGGTTTTTTTGTTTTGTGGTTTTTTCCTAGCTTAATTTTTTTCAGTTTGGCAAATGAATCAACCCCCCCCAAAAAAAAAAAAATTAAACAAACCAAATCTAGAAAAGCAACCCATTTATGAAACAAAAAAATTAACCAAACCAAAAATTTGGGGGCTGCAAATTCTTAAAAATCATATTTTTTCAGAAAATGCTTGATGATGATTATGAATGTATCAAGGAAAAAGAATGAAGTTCAAATCATTTGATTAGACAAGAAGAGGTCCATATTCAAAAGCATTTATCTGGCTAACTCAGAAGTTAAAAATAAATTGCTTGAGAAGTTTTCTTTGTATAATTTCAATTATTACTCCATACCAACGGCTCCATCTGTTGGTATGGAGCGGAGAACAGCAAGCATAACGCAGCGAACAGGAAGTAATAACGTCCACCAGATGTAAAGGAAATTTTTCTGCGAGGCAAGAATCCTGTAAGGTTGGTTACATCTAACACTGGATTCCCCTGTAGAAAGACTCACGTCTGAAACACGAACTCGTTTGTGTCGGGATTTCATTTCATCATTTAAAGCAACCAACACTCAGGAAGTCGTTCAAGCACCCGCTTCAAATTGGACATTATTTTGAAGATCATATTTGCCTTCCCCGCAAGTAAGGTAACACCCATTAAACCACGGATGTCATTGAATATTATTGGGACTTTAATGTTAATATATAGTAAAAAAAATTTTTAAAAAAAACTTGCTTTTGGAGGTGGTAGGAGGTTGATAATTATAACCAACAGTATATTGGTGCTGGGACACCTACGCTATATATGAAACCTTCCACTCCTCCTATAAAAATATTTTTTTCAGTTTTTTTCAACAATTAGAAAATCAATAGATCCACAGGGTGTAGGTACATTGAGTAATATTTGAAATTATACAAAGAAAACTTCTCGAGCAATTTATTTTTAAAACATATATTCTTTCACACAGCGATAGAGCAGTTTTCCTGCTCTTGATTTGTTTTGGATTTTAGTGGATCACTGTTTACAGTGGTGGTTATTTTGAGATTTTTCTTGGTTTAACTCAGAAGTTAGCCAGCTAAGGGGGTTATTTTCGCATGTGCTAGCTAGATCGGGGAGGAGTAACCACTGAAAGGGGAAGAGTCGGGGCGGCACCGGGACGGACGCCGTGAAGACAGCACGGACAGCGAAAAGGTAAGGAGCCTTTTTGCTTCCAATTTCGCGCCCAATAGCACCACCTTTTACGATGGCACTATTGGGTGCGAAAGCTGGCAGCAATCGCACCGCGGAGGTGCGATCGCTGCCAGCTATCGCAGGCCCGCCCCCTCGCTTCGCGTCGCCACCCCCCTGTACCGCGCGATTCACGCCGTCGCGGTAGGTTAGAAAATCTAGGCCTAAATGAATATTGGGTGCATATCTGTCTAAATTCTATCTGCCTAATAAATTAGATGGCTATACTGGTTCATTCATCAAGGCGCGTTAGGGCCTTATGGCACGATAAAAGGGGTCTAAACATGTTAGATGCACGATGTTTATCATGTCGCGTGTTAGCATGCAAATATGAAAATAAGTATGCAAAAGCTAGAAAATTATGCAAATGAGATATTGCTACTGCATTGCATGGTAAAATAATGCAGGATTTAACGTGGGAAATAACACTACCTTTTTTTTTTTTGCAATAGAAGGGAAAAAGGTTTTTATCCCTCCATAGCAGTCAATATTATGGATCGTGGCTATTATCATTTGCAATAAAATGAGGCCTCTCTGACACACCTACACAGCCCTGCAGGGCCAATAAAAACAGCTTTTATTACCTGCACTGTCTTCTAAAAGCTATAATTTTAGGGGGAAGTGTACTAGTAATAGGATACTGGCTGACAAGGGCCACTCAAGAACAAGAAAAACTAAACCAATAGGCAAGGGAGGTTCAAATGCCTCCTAGGGAAGCACCCGCACTGGAGCCAGAGCTGCAAGCCCCACTGGTGGAGCACAATGGCCCACCAGAGAACTTGCCACTCAGGAGGGCACACAGGCGGTACAGGGAGCACACCTTTCATCCACAAAGAATATTGCTAGGTATGCCAGAGCATGTGGTTACCAGGCATCACCTCAGCTCTCTGGATTTGTATGAGGAACAAAGAGGGGATCTGGATCCGGTCAAGGAAAGGACCTACTCCTCACCAACTATTGTGCGCCTTGCATTTTATGGCATCTGGCCCCTTCCAAACAACAGTTGGGATCATCGGGGGAATGTTCCAAATATCTTTTTTCCATTGTCTAGGCCAGGTCATAACAGTTGTAGGTGGCTGCATTAACCGTTATATAAGATTCCCTTGTGAAAGGCAGGACTTGCTGAACTTGAAGAGAGGGTTTTATGCCATTGCCAACTTTCCTAATGTTCTGGGAGTTACTGACTGCACTCACGTAGCCATCATCCCTCCCCATGGCAGAAAGGAGATCTATCGCAACAGAAAGCATTTCTACTCCATCAGTGTTCAAGTGGTCTGTGACACTCGATTGCACATCCTCGACATAGTCGCCAAATACCCTGGCACTACCCATAATTCCTTTATACTTAAGAAATCTGGCCTATATGAAAATTTTAAATACGACCTCTACGGTGATGTTGGTTTTTGGGTAAGAGCGCTGCTTCTTTATATACTCTTTCTTCAGTATGTGTTTACAGCAAACGCCACTGAGATGGGGGGGCTGTCGGGGATGTGACTGCATCTGTTACATGACAAGTGGCTTGCACACTTAGGTCTACAAGCCATAGTGCCAGGGCCCAGCTTGCTCCCTCCATGCTGGAGAGGGCTGCTAATGTTGCATGCCCAAACAATGCACTTGCTGCAAAGCTCTTTGTGTGACCGAGCTCTACACACTTTGAACTTGTTAAATTTAAGCAAGTAGCTGTTCAAATCCTCCCTCTTGGAGCTGTTGAAATGTCACTTGGCAACCAAAATCTTTTTGTGTCCTCAGTGCAGGGACTCCAGGGTCAGGTAAGTGCTGTTAGTGCTCTGTCAACCATGGTGTCAGCCACAGTTTGTCTTCACCATCACAGGAGTACAAAGGTTCAATTGAATCTGGGGGCTGTGCATTTTGGCCCAATACTAGTCACTATGTCATGTTGACAAATGTGTATATCTGGAGGACATACTGCACAGCAGCCAGAGACATGCACAATCATACCACAAGGTTGAAGACTTTCTGCAATGATGTGTGACAGCTGTGATGTTCAGCTTCAGTGTTGGAGGAATGCTAGAAATGGGTAGCAAGTTTGATTGTGAGTGACATGGACACTTTGGGGTAGATTTTAAAAGATGTGTGCGCACGTCCATGTGCGCATGGTTCCCGGCCCGTGCACATGGATGTGCCGATTTTATAATATGCGCGTGCTGGCGCACGCATGTTATAAAATCAGGTGGCTGCGCACACATGTGCGCCAGATTTTACTATCCGTGTGAGCATGTGCGGGTGGCACATGCAAGGGGGATGAAGTTTTGCAAATTACGCGCAGTGACGAAATCAGGCCTTCCCCTTTCCCTCCCAGTCTGCTCCAATTAACGAGTGGATTGGGAGGAAACTTCCCTACCCCCCTACCTAAACTCCCTCCCTCTTCTCCTCTCCTCCCCACCCCCTAAACCCTTCCTATCTAACCTATTTTTTTTTGTTTTGCAACTTCACTGCTGGGGCTGAAGTTAGTTGCCGGCGTGAGAGTCATCGGGACAGCGTACAATGGCTCTGTCCCAGCCTGCCCCTGCCCTGCCCCTCACCGCCACACCCCTGTCCCTGGCCCGCCCCCTCAGTTTTACATGTGAAGCCGGGCCTGTTTTAAAATGCACCAGTGCGCTCAAGGCCTTTTAAAATCCGGCCGTTAGTGTTGCAGTAAAAGGCAGCATGGACTTTGGATTTGGAAATAGCCTTTTAAAGCTCATATCAAGCTAGAGCTTAGTTTCTAGTGAGTAATAGCATGCTGGAAGCTGGCAGAGATATCACAAAGTCATGGGAGTGAGAGTGATGCAGCCATTCTCTCTTTGCAGCAAGATATTCAGGATACAGTTGCAGGACCTGCCTTCTCACACCCGTTGCTATTCCCAATACGCTGGTGGAGACAATGTAGAATGAGACCTTATGTTCTACCCGCTGTGTCATAGAACACACCTTCAGAGTTCTCAAAAGTAAATTTTGCAGTTTGGACAAGACGGGGGAGCTTTAATATAACATAATATAACAGCTTGGCTGTTCAGTCAAGCCTATCCTTAATATCAGATGATCCTCCCAGCATTCTACCACATCAATAATTGGACTAGCTATCAGTTTAACCTTCCTTATTTCAGATGATCATTACACTAATTCCACCACGTGTATTATTATGGACTAATTCTCAGTTTTGCTTCTTGTTCCCTGATCCAGGTACAGCGTTGCAGGCAGGCTTTGCCCTATTTGTCCCCTTCCCCTTGGCTCATTGTCTCCACCCTGTATCCCTTCCCCCGAACTCTCTATGTTTTGGCCCATTATTCCCTGTTCTCCTGCTCTAACCTTCCCCGACTCTATCTCCCTAGCAATGTCAGCTCTCGTTTCCCCTGTTATTTTCCTTAATAACATGACATGGTGTTAATCTCTTAGTATCATGACTCTATATCTTTTTAATCTCCTGCTCTCAGGAAGAACCTATGAGTTATCTGTTCCGTTGATCCCAGTTCATTATCCCTTGTTTGATGTAATGCATGCATTCATTCATTCATGCTCTTTTTCATTTTGCTGTAAACCGAAGTGATATGTAATTTTTTACATGAATATCGGTATATAAAAGTTCTAAATAAATAAATAAATATATGCCATGCTTAGACATGCTGAGATCGGGCTGCTCTGCTGTGTATTCCATAATCTCGCTCTACAATACGGTATCGCAGTAGAAGTTGTTCCAGATCTACCTGAGGTTCCCCCATGTTCCCCTGCAGAAGCCGGAGAGACCACATGGACTGGCAGCTAGCTTCAGCAAAGTGTCATACAACCCTACTTTGCCTGTTAATCCTCCTATTCCTTCCCCTTCCATGGAAGAAAGTCCAGCAGAATGGCTTGAAGTGATCTCATCTCTATCTTTCTTTTTACTCACAGGACCTCTGTCTGGGTTAGTGTGTAACAGAAATCATTTAACCCTAGTTAGGCAACATTGTGATAATGAAGCAATAAGTGCAATAGACAGTAGTAGACATAAAATGAACCTAATACTAAAGAGATGTGGCTGGCCTAAGGTATTCATAGCGACTGTCAGTCATAAGAGTCACGTCTCGCCATAGCATTTGTGTAGGTCTGCCAATATAGTGTACATAGCTTGCCATAGCTTGCATCTTCTTGCTTGCCTCGGCTAGATCTTTGACCATGTCCTAGCCCTCACATGTGGGTGAGATAGTGGCATAGGTATGATAGAACTTGAGCAGGGCCCAGGACAGAGCCAAGTGCTCTATAATTCATAGAAATCACAAGTAGCTCAGCTGCTTCAAGGCACAACCTGAACCTACAAATTGACAGTTACAAACATCAATCACAGACTCACCATGTTACAGCCAGATTCCCTAGCTGTCTTACACTTACAGCCTTTTGGGAAGCACATGTCAAATCTTATGGCAATCCCAAACTTCTCATAGGTCATTGCAAGCTAGCATATCTCATAGGGGTTGCACATAACCATGCACAGCTGGGCCCTGCTACATCTAGATAAGCCAATAGTTAACTCATGTACAGAAGGTGAGGGCCTTGGCACATGGCCTTTCATGTTGGATATGTTAGCTGCTCGGGGAGTCTATACAAGGATGCTGGTCTGACTGTCTGAAGGCTGATTTGGGAATAGGATGGTGTCATGCCTTCACATGTTTATTTATTTATTTATTTAAAAACTCTTCTATACCGTCGTTAAGTTAATTCACCATCACAACGGTTTACAGAAAGGCACAATAAGAAAATACTATAATTGGTATAGATTACAAATTATACATGTGCCAACATAGAACGGTAACATATTTTAATAAGAAAATACTGTGTTAATTAAGGCTTATATGTCGGTTGAAAAACTGTCAAGCGGTTCAAATCTAGCGTTAATATGCAATTGGAGATATTAGACGAAAAAAAATGATTACTTGGTGCGTCATTATCTTTCAACTGTTTTCCTCCTTCTCTTTGTATTTATAAAAAGCTTGTTTAAAAAGCCAGGTTTTCAGACTAGTTTTAAATAGTTTGAAATTTCTCTGCAGCCTTATTTCGAGTGGCATGGAGTTCCATAGAACAGGTCCAGCCAGCGACAGTGCTCTCTCCCTTACCTGAGTGAGGCGTGCTGATTTAACAGAAGGAAAAGTTAGTAGAGCTTTATTGGCAGATCTAAGGTTTCTGTGTGGTACATGTACGCGCAGTGCTGTGTTAAGCCAGTAGGCCTTTTCATCATTTATTTATTTATTTAAATTTTATTTATTTAAATTATTTTAATATACCGATGCTCAAGACAAAGTCTTATCGTATCGGTTTATAATAGAACTTGGGGAAAACCAATTAACACGGATAGAGAAAGACAAATTTACAATAAATAGGGAGTGTAAAACATGGCCGTAAGAAGAGGAAGAAGTAGATTAAACAAATTCAACTAGAGGGTAAAGTAAAATAAGCAGAGAGCAATTGATTAAATAGCAAAACACATTTGGTTAACATAGAGGTGCTGATTTAGCACCTCTATGTTATAATTCATAAACTAATCATGGATTAGTTTATGAATTATACACAATGCTTTGTATTGTATTCTTTGTTCAATTGGAATCCAATGTAGTTCAGCAAGTGTATCTGTGATGTGGTCTCTTTTCTTTTTGCCTATCAAAATTCTAGCAGCGGAATTTTGCAATATTTGGAGTGGTCTAATAGTAACTTGAGGTAGCCCTAATAGCAGAGAGTTAAAGTAGTCTGTGCTCGCGAATATCATTGCCTGTAGGACTGTGCGAAATTATTCAGTGTTAGCAGGGGTTTCAGTCTTCTAAGGACCATTAGTTTGGTGTAACCTTCTTTTAATTTCTGTGAAATGTGTTGTTTCATGTTAAGTTCAGGGTCAATTATTACCCCTAGATTCCGTACTTTTATTGCTAACTCTATGGTCCAGGGGTGTGATCAGAGGCAGGCACAACTTATAAAATAAAGGTTAGGGGGGTTTTAGGTAGGGCTGGGGGGAGGGTTAGGTTAGGGGAGGGTTGGGGAGGGTTAGGTAGGTTAGGTAGGGGAAGGGAGGGTGGGGGGGGTGGAAGGAAAGTTCCCTCTGAGGCCGCTCCCCAAGGGCTCGGCACAAGCAAGGTGCACTATTGTGCACCCCCATGTGCACCCCGACCCCGGATTTTATAACATGTGCGCGGCTGCGCACTCATGGTTTTAAATAGGGCGCGTTCTTTGGTGGAGATGTGATGGGTGAGTTTGTGCGGGAGTGTGGACAGGGATCTTTTATAGGCAGTTCTGGTGGGTCTGTTGGATGTATGATAGTGCAGAGAGTTGTTAAGCCAATGAATATTCTGGTTGTGTAGAGTTTTGTGGATAGTTGTGAGGGTCTTGTGAAGTATTCTGTAGGGGATCGGAAGCCAATGGAGATCTCTGAGGATTGGCGTAATATGATCTGTTCTGTGGGAATTGGTGAGGATTCTAGCAGCTGGGTTTTGCAGCATTTGGAGTGGTTTGAGAGAGATTGCGGGAAGGCCTAGGAGTAGGGAGTTGCAGTGGTCAAGCTTGCTAAATAAAGTGGCTTGAAGGACTGTTTGGAAGTCGTTGTGACGGAGGAGGGGTCTTAGTTTCTTAATGACCTGCAGTTTGTAGAAGCAGTCCTTAGTGGTGTTATTGATACATTTTTTTAAGTTTAGCTGGCTGTCAAGGATGACACCTAAATCTCTGATGTGTTGTGGAAAGAGGGAGGGTTGATCAGGGAGGAGGAGGTTATAGTGGCCAGGGGAGATGAGAAGTAGCTCTGTTTTTGTAGAGTTTAGGGCAAGGTTGATGTTAGTTAGGAGGCGGTTGATGGAGGTGAGGCAATTATCCCAGGTCTTGAGGGCTTTAGGTAGTGATTCCGTGATAGGGATACGTATTTGGACATCATCCGCATAGATATAGTATGTTAGACCGAGGTCAGAAAGGAGTTGGCAAAGGGGTAGTAGGTAGACGTTGAAGAGTGTAAGGAAGAGGGAGGAACCTTGGAGAACCCCATGGGTTAGGTTAATGGAATTAGATTCATGGTTGCCAATTTTGACCTTATAGTACCTATTACTAAGGAAGGATTTAAACCAGCTGAGGGCCATTCCAGAGATACCTACTTCAGAGAGGCGTTCGATTAGTATGTTGTGGTTGACAGTGTCGAATGCGGCAGAGATGTCTAGCATGGCTAAAATGTACGACTGGCCCTTGTCGAGTCCTTTGAGTAGGGTATCCTAAAGGTGAACCGGTAGATGTGGTGTACTTTAGGGTATCCTAAAGGTGAACCAGTAGTGTACTTTAGGGTATCCTAAAGGTGAACCGTTAGTGTACTTCGATTTTCAGAATGCGTTTGACAAAGTTCCTCATGAGAGGCTTCTAAGAAAAGTAAAAAGTCATGGGATAGATGGCGATGTCCTTTTGTGGATTACAAACTGGCTAAAAGACAGGAAACAGAGAGTAGGATTAAATGGACAATGTTCTTAGTGGAAGGGAGTGGGCAGTGGAGTGCCTCAGGGATCTGTATTGGGACCCTTACTTTTCAATATATTTATAAATGATCTGGAAAGAAATCGACGAGTGAGATAATCAAATTTGCAGATGATACAAAATTGTTCAGAGTAGTTAAATCACAAGCAGATTGTGATAAATTGCAGGAAGACCTTGTGAGACTGGAAAATTGGGCATCAAAATGGCAGATGAAATTTAATGCGGATAAGTGCAAGGTGATGCATATAGAGAAAAATAACCCATGCTATAATTACACAATGTTAGGTTCCATATTAGGTTCTACAACCCAAGAAAGTGATCTAGGCATCATAGTGGATAACACATTGAAATCATCGGTTCAGTGTGCTGTGGCAGTCAAAAAAGCAAACAGAATGTTGGAAATTATTAGAAAGGGAATGGTGAATAAAACGGAAAATGTCATAATGCCTCTGTATCGCTCCATGGTGAGACTGCACCTTGAATACTGTGTACAATTCTGGTCACCGAATCTCAAAAAAGATATAATTGCGATGGAGAAGGTACAGAGAAGGGCTACCAAAATGATAAGGGGAATGGAACAGCTCTCCTATGAGGAAAGACTAAAGAGGTTAGGACTTTTCAGCTTGGAGAAGAGACGACTGAGGGGGGATATGATAGAGTTGTTTAAAATTATGAGAGGTCTAGAACAGGTAGATGTGAATCGGTTATTTACTCTTTCGGATAGTAGAAAGACTAGGGGGCACTCCATGAAGTTAGCATGTAGCACATTTAAAACTAACCGGAGAAAGTTCTTTTTCACTCAATGCACAATTTGAATTTAACTCTGGAATATATTGCCAGAGGATGTGGTTAGTGCAGTTAGTATAGCTGTGTTTAAAAAAGGATTGGATAAGTTCTTGGAGGAGAAGTTCATTACCTGCTATTAATTGAGTTGACTTAGAAAATAGCCACTCCCATTACTAGCAATGGTAACATGGAATAGACTTAGTTTTTGGGTACTTGCCAGGTTCTTGTGGCCTGGATTGGCCACTGTTGGAAATAGGATGCTGGGCTTGATGGACCCTTAGTCTGACCCAGTATGGCATGTTCTTATGTTCTTATGTTCTTAAGAGGGATATTAAGAGGGTTTCCGTGTTGAAGAACTTGCGGAAGCCATTACAAGATGGGAATAAAGTGTGTTTTTCCATGTGGTCTGTAAGTTGTAGGTTGACCACCTTTCCTTAAGTTTAGCTAGGAAAAGGAGGTTGGAGATAGGCTGGAAGTTTGAAGGGTCAGCTGGGTCTAGGTTCGGTTTCTTTAAAATGGGTTTCAGGGTGGCTTGTTTCCAGTCGGTGGGAACTTGTCCGAGGGAAAGAGAACAATTAATGATTTCTGATAAAGGCTTGTCAATGATGTCTGGGATGGTAAGAAGTGATTTTGTAGGGATAGCATCCTCTGGTTGTGAGGATGGTTTCATTTTCTTTAGGAGTATTGCTATCTCCGAGGTGGAGGTAAGTTTTGAAGAATTGAGTGCGATGTTCGGGGTTTTTTGTGTGGGGTGGTGGAGGGTGGGAATCGTGACATAAATTTGTCCACTTTGTTGTTTAAAAGAGTGCTAGTTCATTACATTTGTTGATACCCTCATTCTCAACGAAAAGGGGAGATGTTGTTTTAGTGATGCTCGAGACAAAAGAGAAGAGGGCTTTGACATTAAATTGGTAGTTGTGGCTTTTTTGGGCATAGTAGTCCTTTTTGGTTTTTTGGATTGTAATTCTGTAGGAATGGAGAGTGTGTTTATATGTAGCCAGCAGGGTGGGTGAAGGATCCTTGCACCATTTCTTTTCATTGGTTCTTAATTCTTGTTTGAGTGCCTTTAGTTCAACCGTGTACCATGGGTTTTTTTGTGTTAATTGAGTTTAGGTCTTTGGAGATGAATGGGCAGATATTGTCTGCAATGTTATTGGTTATCTTGTTCCATGAGTTGCAGGCAGCATCCACGTTGGCGAGGTCTAGATTGTCAAGGCTATTGGAGAAGGCGAGGGATAGCTCCTCCTTCGTGCAGGGTTTTCTGTATTGTATGGTGTTATTTTGTTTTTGGTTGCGGGTGTTTTATTTAAGGAGAGCTTGGTTTCTTCTTGCCCCTTCTCTCTTAGCCCTCTGTTGTAAAGCTCAACAAACATACTTAGTTTTTCATTTTAAATTGAATCATTTGAATCATATATCTTGTATCAAATAAATTAAAACAGTTTTAAGGATACCATTATTCTCAGATTTCTTTCCACTGGTGAATATCGTAAAGTAGCCTAGAGAAGCTACTAGGTATCAACTAGCTAGGAAAGAAAATCTTGAAAATTATAAAGTACATATTTCCAATTAAGATAAAATGCACTTCAATTATACTCACCAATCCATTTAGCACTTAAAAATATTTAGTGTAGTGTAATCAGTACAGGTCTAGGACATCAAAGAGAACACACAAGTCTTCTACCAAATCTGGTTTAACCTAATAACAGAAAATGATAGATTATAATAGGAACCTCTTTCAAAAGAACAGTCATTGTTGAAAGTCTGATTACATATAGGGGATGTATGTATCTAAACAAGATCAATGAAGACATTTTATTTTTCATTGATGTTCCACTTATGTGATACTTCTAAAGAGAACACTAGGAACTCTTATATTTACACTGACAGTACCATCCACATGTACACTTTGAAATTTATATTCTCTAGCACATACCCATATCACATCCTGTTGAAAAGATGAGATGTGGAAGGGAGTGGGCAGTGGAGTGCCTCAGGGATCTGTATTGGGACCCTTACTTTTCAATAAATTTATAAATGATCTGGAAAGAAATACGACGAGTGAGATAATCAGATTTGCAGATAATACAAAATTGTTCAGAGTAGTTAAATCACAAGCCGATTGTGATAAATTGCAGGAAGACCTTGTGAGACTGGAAAATTGGGCATCAAAATGGCAGATGAAATTTAGGGGCAGATTTTCAAAGGGGTACGCGTGTAAGATACACGTGTAACCCCCGAAAAGCTGCCCCTTCCACCCCCTGTGCACACCGAGCCTATGTTGCATAGGCTCGGCGGCACGCACAAGCCCCGGGAAGCGTGTAAGTCCTGGGGCTTTCCTGGGGGGGGCGTGTCGGGGGTATATCGGGGGCGTGTTGTGGCCAGCGCGTCATCAGGGGGGCATTCCGGAGGGCTTGGCTGCAGCCGCCGAACCAGCCCCCAGACCGGTACATGGCGTGCCGGCAGCCGGCCCGGGCAAGCTTAACTTTTGAACTAAAGGTAGGGGGGGGAATTAGTTAGGGCCAGGGGGGTGGGTTAGTTAGGGGAAGGAAAGGGAAGGTGGGGGGCGCCGTAAAGAAAGTTCCCTCTGAGGCCGCTTCGAAATCGGAGCAGCCTCGGAGGGAACGGAGGCAGTCTGCGCGGCTACGCGCGTATCTATTAAAATCCAGCGTACTCTTGTTTGCGAAATCTGCCCCTTAATTTGGATAAGTGCAAAGTGATGCATATAGGGAAAAATAACCCATGCTATAGTTACACAATGTTAGGTGCCATATTAGGTGCTACAACCCAAGAAAGAGATCTAGGTGTCATAGTGGATAACACATTGAAATCGTCAGTTCAGTGTGCTGCGACAGTCAAAAAAGCTAACAGAATGTTGGGAATTATTAGAAAGGGAATGGTGAATAAAACGGAAAATGTCATAATGCCTCTGTATCGCTCCATGATGAGACCGCACCTTGAATACTGTGTACAATTCTGGTCGCTGAATCTCAAAAAAGATATAATTGCGATGGAGAAGGTACAGAGAAGGGCTACCAAAATGATAAGGGGAACGGAACAGCACCCCTATGAGGAAAGACTAAAGAGGTTAGGACTTTTCAGCTTGGAGAAGAGACGGCTGAGGGGGGATATGATATAGGTGTTCAAAATCATGAGAGATCTAGATTGGGTAGATGTGAATCGGTTATTTACTCTTTCGGATAATAGAAAGACTAGGGGGCACTCCATGAAGTTAGCGTGTGGCACATTTAAAACTAATCGGAGAAAGTTCTTTTTCACTCAACTCACTCAATGCACAATTAAACTCTGGAATTTGTTGCCAGAGGATGTGGTTAGTGCAGTTAGTATAGCTGTGTTTAAAAAAGGATTGGATAAGTTCTTGGAGGAGAAGTTCATTACCTGCTATTAATTGAGTTGACTTAGAAAATAGCCACTGCTATTACTAGCAACGGTAACATGGAATAGACTTAGTTTTTGGGTACTTGCCAGGTTCTTATGGCCTGTATTGGCCACTGTTGGAAACAGGATGTTGGGCTTGATGGTTTTCTTTACTGGCATTCAAGATAAGAATCACATCATGCTGGTTTACATTTAACAGGGGGTGTAAAATGAAAATAAATAAAACAGTAACTGGTGAAGAGAAACTATGAAGTTACAATAAAACAAGGATGTTCAAAACTGGGTGAAGAAGGAAAGGCTAAAGGAATTTAACAGAAAGAGCAATTATTTACAATGTTCTAGGAATGTCTGAGTATGGTTGTCGTTGAATTGAGATTCAGTTGGGGTCTGGAAAGGCTTGTTCTTATGTTCTCCTTTTGAATACCTTAGTGGCCTTGAGGTTATATAGGGAGTTATCATGTTCTTAAGTAACCTGGGCCATTCCCTCTTAGGCACTTGCATAAGAGAATCAGGGTTTTAAAATTGGTCCTATATGGTATTTGTAGCCAGTGATGTTTAATGAAGGATATGTATGATGTAATCTGTTGTCTGCAATCCTGAGGTCTACAATAACAGTTATATCATGGCATTCTGAATTAATTGTAATTTGTCATAAGCCCTTCCTTGTCTGTGATGTGATGTTATTAATGTGTGGACCACCTTGACCATGCTTGGTTTCTCAATAAACAAGCAGAGTTCATATAGTCAGCAGAGATATAAGAAGCAGCTTTTAACAGTTGCCAGTATTTCTGGGAACATTGTTCACACTGTCTAGTAGGACACCTAAGTTCCCAACCTACAGTTTCAAGGGGAGTTCATGGTTCCTAAAAGGGATCTTAACATTGGTGACCTGACTGCATATGTTTTGAACCCACAGAAACTGTTTTGCTTGAGTTCAGAGAGAATTTATTTTTAGCATACGGCTGTGAGACGGGCAGTTAGCTTGCTTATAGCTGTAGGGAGGTCAGGTTTTATGGGCAAGAAGAATTGTATATGTTCATGAGGATCTAGTATTTTTTTATACCCATTAGATTGGCTAGAGACATGAGGTATATATTGAATATAACCAGTAACAATACAGATTCTGTGGTACCCTACATATTATGGTCTAGGATGAGGATGAAGTTCCAGTGAAGTGTACAGACTGCTGCCTATCTGATAAAAAAATATCTAAAACAGTTAATTCACTGTTCCCCTCTGCTTGTCTCTGCCAATCATGATAGTGTAATTGTGGTCCATATTATCAAACGCTGCCAAAGCATCCACCAGCACTGAGGTGAGACTTCTGTCAGATGCTATCAATATTGATGAGCAGTAGATGGTAAAGGAAGAAAATAGACAATATGGTGCCTAGTAATGGTATGTAGAGTAGCAGTGTATCAGAAGCCACAGGAGCTGAAGGAATTGTAGGAAACTTGAGGGAAAGAAAGGGAAGAGAAAGCCACAAGGTTCTGAGATATTGTGAGGAATAGGAGTGGGAGAAAGCAAGGCTGTGGTTTATAGAGGTAATATAGAGATTGGAAGAAGGAGATAGAGAGAAAATTTGAGATCTGGAGGTGTCATGGACAGTAAAAAAGAAAGAAAGGAAGAGAAAGGGTGAAAAGGCCATGAGGTTACAAAAGTGTTGTAGGACTCAAGAAGTTGTGAAGAGAGATGTTATTAGAAGGTGTTGTGTAAGTCCAGGGAAACAAGATGACTACTAACTGAGAGGTGGTGGTTTTGGAGCCCCCTCTGATTTTACCTAATTTCCAGGTAAAATAATGCCTCATACCAAAAGGGGAAAATCAGGGAGATTCCCCATCACCATCTTTGGTAGACCCTATACAATAATGGATTGTGGGATTCCTTACTCCAAGATTGCAAATTCTGGGAGCAGGAGCCATTGCGAAAGGTGCCATTGAACATATGGCATTTCTCCTGGCTGAGGGGACATCTTTGAGCCCCAGTACACTGAAGACTCCCTTGTCCCACTTCCCAGTTGATATCTGCTAGAGCAATTCTGCCGTAGACACTTATTCGTAAAGGAATCTTTTGAGATAAGTGTCTATGGCAATTTGTATTCTAAAGTATTTTAAATGCAAAGATAAAGATAAAAACAATATGTACAAGAGAAAAATGATTTAAAAAATTGGGCATTAGTCACCTTTTGTGATTTAGAGATGAAATTTGCACTTCTCTAACCATGCGTAAGTGATTTACTTCAAAATCCATTTATTTGTAATGAAGGTTGCATAAATGACGGTATCTTTATGAGTTTTGGAATGTGTAGTTCTTTGTCTGTTATTGATAGTTATTGCCACACTGAAATCAGTTTTTTAATTTTATTTTATGGTCAGCAAATTTGGATATATCCCAATATATCTAGGGCCATTCAAGATTGTAGAAAAAACGTTTTGTCTATGCGTTCAGAAGCATTAGCGACTGGTGCATATTTCTTATTGCATTATCCCTGTAAATGCATTGTGAAGTATTTAAATGCAAAATATGTATATTTTGAACCAACTCATCTGAGGCCTTTTTTGGATTCTCATATCAATGGTTAGCTCCATAGTAGCTCGGTATTTGAATGTGGCAACATTATATTATGATTTTTTTCCTTCTTTTCACTCTGTTGTTGTGTTTGAGGCATGGTTGTGGACCCCTGGTTGTTGTGGCGATGACTCTTCCCATGGGGAGGGGCCCCATGGGGAACCACAGCAATAGGCTGGACTCTTTAAGTAAGCAGACACAAGGAAAGAAGCTTTATTGTACAGCAAATGGCACTGCCCGAGGAGCGGGCAGTTCTCTTCGCCTCTGAGTAGACTCTGATGATAATTCCAGACCTGACATTTGATACAGGTACCTTGTAGATTTCACCCTTCGCTGGGAGTCGAGGGTCCTGTAGTGCTCTGCAGAGCAGGGTAGGCCAAGAACCCAGTCCCAGAGAGCATAGACAGTGAAGACAGATCCGGTAGTGGTCCAGAGGGTGGAGTACGCCGAGAATCTGGTCAAGGGAGGAGCAAGGTAGAGAGTCCGAAGAATGAGGTACTCACGAGGCAGGTAGCTGCTGTCAAGGTTGTAGCTTTCACAGTAATAAGCGAGCGAGGATGGCAGAATGCTGATGCCGTGGTCAGTGAGGAGCAGGTAAACCCAAAGAGACAGGAGCAGCAAGGCCCTCGAGGAGCAAGTACCTAGGCGTCCTTCTAGGCGGGGTACCTGGAGAGAAAGAGCAGACAAGGCCCCTGAGGAGCGGGTGATCCGAGTCAGTAGTGAGTGAGGCAACCCCGGAGGGAGATAGGAGCAGCAGGGTCCCCGAGGAGCAGTTACCCAGAGCTTCCCTGGAATCAGCGTGAACCCCGGAGGGTAGTAGGAGGTGTTCCAAGCGGGCAGCTTAGAAGTGGTCAGAATTAGCTGGACCGGAATCCTTGCTAACTCGTAGCAGTGTTGGAGATCAGAGGCTAAATACCTGGAGGTAGTGACGTCATGCAGTGGGGACGCCCCCAAAGTTCCCGACATGACGCATTCAAAGGAGAGGGTAACACGCGCACGCATGCCCTAGGAGGCCACTGGAGAAACATGGCAAACGCAATCGCCCATGTCAGTCTGGGGACACTGGAGAGGTCGGCAGTCTGAAGCGGAGGCAGCCATCCTCCCCATAGGAGAGGAGAGAGGAAGAAAAGAGGTGAGACAGAGAGGACGTAGCTGTCTGCAACCGAGGGGTGCAACAGTACCCCCCTTCAAAGGGCCCCCCTGCAGGCTTCCTTGCAGGAGGTTTGGGTTTCCGAGGATGCATCAGGTCCTTGTTGATGATGTTGACAAGTGGTTCCCATGAATTCTCCTCAGGTCCATATCCCTCCCAGGAGATAAGATACTCCCTAGTCTTGCCTTTCTTGCGAACATCTAGGATGTCATCAACCTTATATTCAATGTCTTCTTCAGCATCCAGGTTTGCTGGTTCCGGAGTATTTCTGGAGAACTCGGAGAGTACAAGTGGTTTCAGCAGAGCCACATGGAAGGCATTGTGTATTTTCATGAATGGAGGTAATTTCAGGCTGTATGTCAACTTCCCCATTCGTCAAAGGATGGCAAAGGGTCCAACATAGCAAGGTGCAAAGCGTGCTGAAGGCAGCTTGAGACAGAGAAATTTGGTACTCAACCAGACCTTGTCTCTAGGTTGAAATTGAGGTGCCTTCCTATAGTGAGCGTCATAAGTCTTCTTGGCTCTTTGGCCTGCTTTAATGAGCAGTTCCTTGGTTTGTCTCCAGAGTTGTTGTAACTCCGCTGCAGTGGTCTGAGCTGCTGGTGAGGCCACAGATAAAGGTAGCGGCAGAGGAGGTAGTGGTTGACGACCATAAACGACTTGAAAAGGAGTGGATCCTGTAGCAGTGGCAGGATGAGAATATATAGCAAACTCTGCCCATGGTAGCAATTCTACCCACTTGCTTTGATTTGTGTTCACATAAGATGGTAGGAATTGTTTAAGCATTCTGTTCATCCTTTCGGTTTGCCCATTAGATTGTGGGTGATAAGCAGAGGTTAAGTCCAGTGAGATGTCAAATTTCTGACAAAGTGCTCTCCAGAATTTTGCAGTAAATTGAACACCTCTATCGGACAAGATGTGTTTGGCATTCCATAGAGGCCAAAAATGTGCTTGACAAAAAGTTTCGCTAATTCAGCAGCAGATGGTAACCCTGGCAGAGCCACAAAGTTGCCATTTTAGAGAAGCTATCAATGGTGACCCAAATTGTATTGTTTCCATCGGAGGGTGGCAAATCTACTAAGAAGTCGGTCGCTATATGCGTCCAGGGTTCATCTGGAACCAGCAGAGGTTGTAGGAGGTCCTAGGGACATCCGGCAGGAGGCTTTTGTCTTGCACAGGTAGCACAAGAAGATACATAGGCTTGCACATCTTCTTTCATTGTTGGCCACCAATAATATCATTGGAGCATGGCGAGTGTACGGCTCTTCCCAGGATGGCTGGCCAAGTGGGAGTCGTGCGCCCATTTTAATAGCTTCCCCCTCAGGTTCCAGGCCACAACCATCCTCCCTGGAGAGACTGCATGTGTGGCTGCGAGGACCACCCTCTCAGAACTGATAATATGCCGAGTTCGTCAGGCATGTCCTCTGGGGAGAAGGAGCGTGATAGAGCGTCTGCTTGGATGTTTTTATCTCCTGGATGATATTTGAGTAGGAAATCAAATCTGTTGAAGAACAGTGACCATCTAGCCTGTCAGTGGTTAAGCCGCTGTGCGTGTCAAAGATACTCCAAGTTCTTGTGATCAGTGTATACTAGAATTTGATGTTGAGCGCCTTCCAGCCAGGGGTGCCACTCCTCAAAGGCCAGTTTTATAGCGAGCAGTTCTTTGTCTCCAATTCCATAATTTTTTTCAGCAGGAGAAAAACGTCTCGAGAAGAAGGAACACAGATGGAGAACATTGGAGTCGCCGTGCTTACTTAGGACCGCTCCCACGCCAACGTCAGAAGCATCGACTTTGACGATGAATAGGCAAAGCAGGTCTGGATGGTGAAAACAAGGTTTTTTTTGGAAGGCTTCTTTGAGAGTCTGAAATGCCTCCACTGCCTCGGGAGAACAATTGGCAGGATTAGCTCCATTCTTGGTCATGGCTGTAAGTGGAACCATCAAGGAGGAATAATTCTTAATGCAAGAACAGTAGTAGTTCGTGAAGCCCAAGAAGCGGTGTATAAGAACATAAGAACATAAGAAAATGCCATACTGGGTCAGACCAAGGGTCCATCAAGCCCAGCATCCTGTTTCCAACAGTAGCCAATCCAGGCCATAAGAACCTGGCAAGTACCCAAACACTAAGTCTATTCCATGTTACCATTGCTAATGTCAGTGGCTATTCTCTAAGTGAACTTAATAGCAGGTAATGGACTTCTCCTCCAAGAACTTATCCAATCCTTTTTTAAACACAGCTATACTAACTGCACTGACCACATCCCCTGGTAACAAATTCCAGAGTTTAATTGTGCGTTGAGTCCGTTCTGGCAACGAGTGGAAAACAGCCTTTAACACCCGTGACGGACACTTCGAGTATCTCAAGTATTTCAAGCCTGTGGGTTGAGGCCAATCTCGGATACTTCTCAGTTTTTGGGGATCCATCTGAAATCCCTCCTTGGACACGATATAACCCAGGAATGGTACAGATTCCTTATGGAACTTGCACTTTTCAAGTTTTGCGTACAGATGATACTCTCGTAACCAACTCAGTACCTTTTTCACATCTTCTTGGTGTGCCTGCAGATCTTGAGAGAAGATCAGAATGTCATCAAGGTACGCCACTACACACTGATACAGAAGGTCACATAGGATGTCATTCATCATATTTTGAAATACCGCTGGTGCATTGCTTAAGCCAAAGGGCATGTTGAGATACTCGAAGTGTCCGTCATGGGTGTTAAAGGCTGTTTTCCACTCGTTGCCAGAACGGATGCGAACCAAATTGTAGGCCCCCGTGGGGAACCACAACAACAGGCTGGACTCTTTAAGTAAGCAGACACAAGGAAAGAAGCTTTATTGTACAGCAAATGGCACTGCCCGAGGAGCAGGCAGTTCTCTTCGCCTCTGAGTAGACTCTGATGATAATTCCAGACCTGACACTTGATACAGGTACCGAGTAGATCTCACCCTTGGCTGGGATTCGAGGGTGCTGTAGTGGTCCGTGGAGCGGGGTAGGCTGAGAACCCATGTCCGAGGAGTGGGAAAGCGCAGGTACAGCCACAGGTGTAAGCTAAGCTCAGCCCCGAGGAGCAATGAAGAGTCGAGTCGAGTCTCCAAAGCAGTAAGGCAGTTCGAGGGACAACCCCGAGGAGCAGGGAGGCTGGCTGGCAGGACCTCTGGAAGGCGCAGGGCTAGCCTGAGGAGCGGGGAAAGCCTGGAGACAGGGTCTCCCCTCTGGAGCGCAAGCAGGCCCCTGAGGAGCGGGTACCCGAGCCAGAGCACAAGTCGCAGGAAGGTCCGATACAGGAACCATGATCCGAGGAGACAAGAACAGCACCAGTAGCGAAGGAACTTGTTGCCAAGTCAGTTTGCAAGGGGCGAAGGTGGTGCTTAAGAATCCCAACCTAGTGATGTCATCAGTTGGGGATGCCCCTGAGATTCCCGCAATTGGGCCTTCAAAGGAAGGCCCGGTAACGTGCACAGGAAGGTCCAGAGTCGGCATGGGTGGCATCGTCCCTGCCGCCATGAGGAGCCTAGAGACCCTGAAGGTATGCAGTGTTAGTGGCTAGCCTCAGCCGCAAGTAGGCCCAGAGAGGAGACAGGGCAGCACATGATGTGAGTTGAATCAGTCACAGCCGTCTGCAACCGACGGTCATAACATAACACCTGATAGGATCCCAAATAGTAGATAGATTCCATGTTGCTTATGCCTGGGGAAAAGCAGTAGCTTAACCCAAGTCTACCCAGTTAATAACAGTTTATGGACTTTTCCTCCAGGAATTTAAACCCAACTATATTAACAGCTTTACCACATCCTCTGGCAATAAATTCCAGAGCTTAATTGTGAGTTGAGTGAAAAAATACTTTCTCCGATATGTTTTAAATGTGCTACTTAGTAACTTCATGGAATGTCTGATAGCCTTTTTATTTTTTAAGAGTAAACCACTGATTTGCATTTACCTGTTCTACTCTACTCATGATTTTATAGACCTCTATCATATCTCCCCTCAGCTGTCTCTTCTTCAGGCTGAAGAGTCCTAACCTCTTTAATCTTTCCTCATAGGAGAGCCATTCCATCCCCTTTATCATTTTGGTCACCTTTGTACCTTTTCTAGTTCCACTATATCCTTTTTGACTGCTGCTGCTGTATACCTAGCCGAGGATTTCAAATTCCTTTCTTAGGTATTGACTCCTAATATGGACCTAATATTGTGTAACTACAGTTTGGATTTTTTCCCCCTATGTGCACATTAAATTTCATCTGCCATTTGGATGCCAATTCTCTCAAGGTCCTCCTGCCATCTCTTACAATCTGGTTCTGATTTAACCACTTGGAATAATTTTATGTCATCTGCACACTTGAAGTCTCCAAAATTAATTTATTTTTCTTTACACACAGTTAATGTATATCCAAGCAATGGGTTACCAGACAGCAAAGGTCTTTGCAGTCATAGATATCATTATTTTGGCCAAAGACCACTCTACTCCTTGAGAGGCTTGAGGTTCAACTGCAGTTTGAACCTCTTAGGTTATTTTTCAGCTAACTAATGGTTTTCATTTGAGTACAGATCTCATTTCTGTGAGGTTTGAGTCAGTAGCCGACTGTGTGGTGCAAACATTATGGTGCCTACGTTACAGGGTACTCATGGTTAGGGGGGAATGGTCAAGTGCCCATCTGAATCAGAACAGCAAGGTTCCTCCTCCCTGGATCTCCTCCTTGTCTGTTCCCTTCTGACCTGAGTCACATCTCTCATACTGCGCTTTGAAGTTACACAGAAGAGAGTTCTAAACCTGTGCTTAAGCCAGTTTTATGCTCTCCTTGAACTCTCCACTGTCCTTTGATCTCCTCTCCTGGGGTGTTATAACTCTCCCACTGTTTCCTTCTGCACAAACAAGCAAACCCCATGTGCCATACAAACTTAAATACCCTTTGGAATCCAGAAAGAGGAATCTAGAGAAAAAGAACTGAGCATGCTCAACAGTGGTTTACTGGGAGGGGGCAAATACCCCTGGGCAGAGGGCCATAAGGGGGCACTAATGGCCGACATAGGGAGATCCGTGCAGCCGTTGGTGGACCATACCCCCCTGCCAGCTGAAAAATAGGGAGAGGCCTGTGCCGATGTGGCTGCCAGTGGACTTCACCCACCAGAGGCTGAGCAAAGAAATGCACCCTTCTCTTCATCTGTGCCAACTCCACGGTATTAAAAACTGATGAGGTTAGCACCTTCTCTTTGCTGATCTCACAATGCATGAGATCAGCATGATGGAAGTGCTAACTAACCCCGCAAATTTGTAATACCATGGGGCCTGCACAGAGGAGGCCAAAAAATGGGCTTCAGAAACAGTGATTGGCTCCTCCTGAACAGGCACATGGTGGTGACAGTGGGCAGCAGCAGCGGCAAAGGAGTGAGAGAGGCTCAGAGGCTGCTGGCAAATGAATGAGAGGGAGTCTGCCTTCAGTATGTGTATATGGATGAATAGGAGCATGTGTGTGTGTGTGTGTGTGTGTGTGTGTGTGTGTGTGTGTGAATAGGTGCCTGCCTAGGGTCTGTTATAATTATTGTAATTGATGCTTTGTGTTTCTTGATTTTATTGTATAAATGATTGGAAGCCTGCCTGGGGAGCTTGTGTGTGTGAGAATGAATGGAAGCATTGTTTGGGGGGGGGGGGGGGGGGGGAATGCAGTGTGAGAATTAGTGGGTGCCTTCCAGGGGTTTCTGTGGGTGTGTGTTTGAGAACTTATGGGTATCTTCCTGTGTGTGTGTGTGTGTGTGTGTGTGTGTGTGTGTGTGTGTGTGTGTGGAGGGGGGGAAGCGGTGTGAGAATGAATGGGAGCCTGCCTGGGGGTCTGTATGTGTGTATGTGTGAAAATGAATGGGAGCTTGCCTGAGCGTGTGTGTGAGCACATGTGGCAGCCAGTGAGAGTGAGTGCATGTATGTGTGTGTGTATATGAGGGAGCGGGTGAGAGAGAGTGTGTGTGTGAGGCAACCAGTGAGACCCTATGTTATATAAGGGAATCTGGGGGAGTAAGTACTTGGGTGTGCATGGTGGAGGTTGGGGGCGTGGGGGAGAAAGAGAGGGTGTGAGAACGTGTATAGGAAAGTGTGTGAGTGTCTGAGAGAAAGGTTGTAGATGTATATGAGAGCATGTATCTGTGTATATGTGACAGAGTGTGTGTGTGTGTGTGTGTGTGTGTGTGTGTGTGTGTGTGTGA
The DNA here is from genome assembly GCF_901001135.1 of Rhinatrema bivittatum. Classification (NCBI taxonomy): domain Eukaryota; kingdom Metazoa; phylum Chordata; class Amphibia; order Gymnophiona; family Rhinatrematidae; genus Rhinatrema; species Rhinatrema bivittatum. The sequence continues at coordinate 92,973,318 of NC_042620.1, forward strand.
GAGAGAGAGAGAGAGAAAGAGAACATGTGAGTGTGACAGAGAAAGGATAAAGATGTGGTGCCCCCAGTTCCCTAATACTCAGCGATCACAGGGTGACTGAAAATCAAGCATTCCCAGATATGAACAGCAGGGATCCCTATTAGTTTTAATTATTGGGTGTTATTTGATGTGTCTGCTAATTTGAAATCTTTTATTGGTGCTTGGGAAAAGTAACAAAAATTGTATATTATTTTAATTAATAGATGTTATTCTATTCATCAGTAGTTTTGAAATATTTAGGGGCCGATTTTAAAAGTTACGCATGCGGGGTACATTTGTGCACACCACCCGGCGCACACAAATGCACACCCGATTGTTATAAAATCCAGGGTCAGCACACGCAAGAGGATGCACACTTGTGCACCTTGCGCACGCCGAGCCCTAGGGGAGGCCTGATGGCTTTCCCCGAAATCGTAGCGGCCTTGGAGGGAACTTTTGTTTTGGTCCCCTCCCACCTTTCCCTCCCTATCCCCTATCTAACCCACCCCCCAGCCCTACCTAAATCCCCCCCTACCTTATTTCATCGAGTTACGCCTGCCTGCCTGTGCCTGTGGCAGGCGTAACTTGTGCGCGCTGGCCGGCCGCCGGCGCGCCATGCCCCGGCACAGGCCGCTGTGCCGGAGCACTCGGCCCCGCCCCCGGACCACCATCACGCCCCCGGACCTTCCCTTTTTTGAAGCCCTGGGACATACGCGTATCTTAAGCGCGTAACCCTTTGAAAATCTACCCCTTAATCTTTTATTAGTATGGTTTTACTATTATAATTGATGCTTTATGTTTCTTGATTTTGTTTGCTCTTTTGGGAAATGGTGATTCTGCTTTTCCTTTGTTACACTGTAGACAGAGTCTGGTTTCTTGTTGTTTCCATTTCAGTTTTTGTCTGCATATTGCTAGCTCTAATTTATGATCCTTTATTCTGTATCTGATGAGGGTCTGCCTCTGTTCTGTGCAGGTGACCAGGATGAGAGATTCTGCTACTGTGTAGTGTCTGTGTAAGGATCTATAGCAATTGGGTTTGTTTTGTTTCCCAAGATACAGGCCGATACAGTACAGTGCCCTTGGACGCACGTTTTCCCTTACCCCTTATTCAGTAGGGGGAGGAAAACGCGCGACCAACCCGCGGCACCTAATAGCGCCCTCAACATACAAATGCATGTTGATGGCCCTATTATGTATGCCCGCGCGATACGGTAAGTAAAATATGCAGCCAAGCCGCACATTTTACTTTAAGAAATTAGCACCTACCCAAAGGTAGGTACTAGTTTCTGCCGGCACCGGGAAAGTGCACAGAAAAGCAGTAAAAACTGCTTTTCTGTGCACCCTCTGACTTAATATCTGTTCTGAGCAATGGAGTATGCCGCCATGACAAAATAAAGAATTCACTCTATATTATGGAATTTGAAGTGTGGGACTGACTTAATATTACTGCATTTCTTTGGATGATTGGATATGTATTTATTAAAACATATTCTAAACATGCCCATTACAATTTCTCGGAGACATGCTGAATTTCTTTTAATGCAAGCTCTATTGCATAAGCACCAAAGCCTATAGCAGCAGAGATGCTAAGGGGAGGAGCTCAAACCTATCCCAGTCACTCCTTCCTCTTCTCTGTTTCTTGGTGAAAGTGGAGCAATTTCTATTGTAAAATATTATTTCAGTAGTGCCTTAGACAGATCCAGGAACCTTTTTTTTAATCAGGAAAAGGATTATGACTATGCAACTGGATTGCTTTCAGTCCTGAAAACAGATTATGAGAACAATGAGGATCATAAGTGCAAAATATAACTCCAGCAAGGACCCCCCCCTGTGCATCTGCTGAATCCGTTTAACTTTCATTAAAACAATGAAAGAAAGTAATCATAAATATTTTTCTTTCTTTAATTATACAAGTGTAAAGCAGCAATTAATGGACATTATGTACTTTGTTCTGTGAAATTTGGAGGTGAGTTAAAAATCATGCACTGGAACAAATCTCTGTGAATAGCAAAGAACCATCTTTGACCAGGCCTTAATATATTTTTTTGCAGAATGAGGAAACATGCAATAAGCTGAATACCTCCAAACATTTGACCGATTATGTGGTTGCTGCTATTGTAATTGTTGTTGGGGGTTTTTTTTCCAGAACTGAATCCCAAAAACATAAGAAAAACATTGTCAGACTAGACATACCCTACAGAGAACAATTCTCAAATGATTCTACCTGGATAACTAAACAATTACCTGGATAAAACATCTGCCACTGAAATTTAACTCTCCATGGGTAAAACATTTAGCTAATTTCACCTGCAGTGCAAAGGGGCAGGGGAGGGCAGGGTCAGGAAGGAACATATGATGATTTCATTTTAAAATCCCTGCGTGAGCTTTATAGTGCTGACTTTGTATTTGCAACAAAGTAGATGCAATGTACACAAGCCGGCCCTGAGTTTTCCAAGGGGAATTGCATAGGGAGTTCACGTTTGAAAATTCACTTATAGACTTGTGTGGTACAAAGTACCTGCAGGCCTGCAAGCAATGCAAATATTTAAAAAATTGCCCCCAGAATACGCAAAAAGTTAAAAGTAATGCAGTTAAACATAAAGCTAGAGATCTTTGGTTATTATGAAATGAAACCAGTCTTACAATAAGCTGCAAAACTGGCCCATCCTGTTCTAACCAGGAACCTGCAACATATTTACATAATATTTAACTATTTCAATTTTGAAAGAAATTCATTTACATATTTTTATTATTATGCTTTTCCAATCACGTATTTAAAAAAGTTAAATGTAGCATTGAAACAATATAAATATTAATCTTGAGAGTTTGGGAAAAAATATTGTAATAAGTGCTAGCAAACCAGATCTTACCTGCAAGTATGAGCCAGGAAGACTGAGCCAGAAATACGGAACTTGTTCTTCTAAAGAGGAAAGCCAAGCTCAAGGACAACAGAAAGGAGGAGGAGTGTTAATATACTATACATCCCATGCTAAGGATAATATCACATGACATCACAATTTTTCATTAATTAGTTTTAATGATCTGCTTTCAAACTTTTAATATCTGATCAAATTGCTTCAACTGTGTCCTCATGAAGTCTGTGTAGGACTGATCTTGAAACTCTGTTCCACTATCTCTAAATCTTGAGTACTAGAAAATTCAATATGGAAACTAATAGGGGTCATTCATCAAAACATGATAGGCAAAATGCGTATGCAAATGAAAAATATTTCATATTCAAGAGGGAGGAGTTGGGGCGAGGTAAATGTAAAGTAGGGGGTGGTAGCACAGTGCACAATATGTTTCACACATTATCATGGGTCAGTAACACGGCTAATAACTAACACCTTTTTTCTGGGCAGTACGGTTGGATCATGGGTGGTATCACGGTCCGTGGTATTATCGCGGCAGGTATCACGCACGATAAAAACTGCAATCAATCCACACACACACCTATCAAGCATTCCTGGACCAATAAAAATGGCTATTGTTAGCAGGTCAAGTTTTCTAACAACTTTTGGTGAGTGGCAATTGTACTTGTACATGCATTCTTCATGCCTCACCAGCCTCGCTGCACGCGACGACACATGGAAGATGAACCCCCAGAACAGGACCCAAGGCCACTTCCAAGATGTCCCAGGGAAGTTCCAGCAGCACGGGCAGAGGGTCTGCTGCAGCAGGCTCTGGGCCCTGCTCAGCGATGACCACAGGGTTGGCCATGGGCGGAGAGATACAGCTCCACAAATATCCTTGCTGGACATGCCTGAGAATGTTGTAGTTAGCAGGCATTGTCTCAGCTCGCGGGCAATCCTGGAATTATATGAAGACATCTGAGGGGCTCTGGATCTGGTCACAGCAAGGTCCCGCACTGTTCCTGACCTTACCAAACTGTTGGCCACCCTCCATTTCACGGCAAGCAGCTCCCTCCAAACCATAGTAGGGGGTGGTGGGGTGGAATGTCCCGAATCACATTCTCATGCTGTCTCGACCAGGTCATTGCAGCTATAACTGACCGCATTAATCGATTCATAAAATTCCCTCATGACAGGCAGGTCTTGATGGACTTGAAGAGAGGGTTCTATACCTTCGCACACTTTCCCAATATCATCAGAGCTATCGACTGTACTCAGGTGGCCATCGTTCCACCCCGTCAGAGGGAGGAGACATACCGCAACAGAAAACTCTTCCACTCCATCAATGTGCAAATGGTCTGCGACACTAGAATGTGCATCCTGGACGTGGTGGCCAGGTACCTCGGAGCTGTGCACGATTCCTTTATACTTAGGCAATTGGGCCTCTTTGACAATTTTGAGGCTGGCCTGTACAGTGACGCTTGGCTCAAAGGTAAGACACCCTTTTCTTTCTCATTTCCATCAATGCTTATGGGTATGTGGCTAATGGCACCCAAAGAGGGGGAGAGCTGTGGGGAAGGACACGATCGGTGGCATAACACCTGGCTTCTGCAGTTCTGTATGCAGGTCATTGTCCAAGGGCATGCCTTTCTCCGCCCATATTAAAGAGGGATGCAAAATTAGTGCGGGAAAACAAGGCACAGGGCCTAAAGTCTGAATCTACTATATACATAGCATGTATTTATTACTTAAAAGGCCCCGTTCTTATCCTCTTGGGAGCTGTTACAATGTGTCAAGTGCATCCAAACTGTGCACTGTGCACACTGCCGGCACAGCACCTTCAGGTGTGGGCCATTACTGATCCATCAGGAACATTGTCACCTACACTTTCTGTACAGCCTCACACACCTGTACCACGAGCAGCCTGCAGTACATGTTGCACTACTGCCGTCTTCCCTGTGTGTGGGCTAATGGTTTTCAATGCAGGACAAACTGTAGTGCAATGATGGAAAATCACCGGCACTGCATGAAGTACCCCATTTGTTGGTAGCACAGATTTCTGTCCTCTTACGTATGTCTTGAAGGTTAGCAGGCATCTACACACCAGTACCCTTTTCTGGATTGTGAGGCCTTGTCATACAATACTTCCAATTGTTACATCAGATGCTGTAGTAATGAACCGATCAGCTCCTTTTGCTTACAACTTGCCTGCACATCTAGTGACCAACAACAATACTTAAATGGTCTCGGGCAACGTTCATCAGGTTTGAAGGCTTAGCAAAGGCACTGGCTAGCTTATACAGTCTTACTGGATGTTGTGGTTAGCCAGTCATATCTGCCAGTAACAATGCAAACATTAAGAACATAAGAACATAAGAAATTGCCATGCTGGGTCAGACCAAGGGTCCATCAAGCCCAGCATCCTGTTTCCAACAGAGGCCAAAACCAGGTCACAAGAACCTGGCAATTACCCAAACACTAAGAAAATCCCATGCTACTGATGCAATTAATAGCAGTGGCTATTCCCTAAGTAAAATTGATTAATAGCCATTAATGGACTTCTCCTCCAAGAACTTATCCAAACCTTTTTTGAACATTCATGCCTTTCTTCTGTCGTTGCCGCAGGAGATTCAGGGTATGGTTGCAGGCCCTGGCTTTTCACCCCTATGCACATGCCGAACATGCTGGCAGAGATGAGATACAACGAGGCCTTAAGTGCTACCCACTGCGTCATAGACTGCACCTTCTGCCTTCTTTGATGACCCAGATGGGACATGGAGTGTTGGGGGAGGGGTTAGTCTGGAGTCCCCATTTAGTAAATAATGGATCTTTTCCTTTACATATGCTTGGGCCTTCTGTTTCCCTTTATCTCCATGTAAGGAAAATCCATTGATCTGAGCATTTTGCAACAGGCCAACAGCAGAGAGTCAAATTTGACTTTTAGATTTTAGGCATTATAGGTTTACCCAGATATACAGGTCTACCGTGTAAGCGGGGGGAGTTTTATAAGGGGTGTGCACTGAGGCTACTTACCCTTTCCCAGTTCGTTCCCCGTTCCACTAGGGTAGGGATAGGACTTCCTAACACCCCTAGTTTTAAAGGCTCCCTTTTCCCCTGTTAGACCCGACCCTTAAAACCCCACTGAGTAGCCATGATTTTTTCTTACTTACACACCCGCAATAGCAGAAGTAAAGTTATATGGTGGGACCCTCCACTGCGTGCTTGTGCTCATAAGTATTTAAGCACGCATCTCTTGGTCTTCTCTGACACGCCCAGGCCTTGCCCCTTTTTTGAACTTTTGGATTTATACCCAAACTGGGAGAAACGTGCGTACATGAGGGCTTCTTAAAGTCCGAGTCGCTCGAGCCAGCCCAATATCCTGGTGGATAATTTGTCATACCCACTGGAATTAGGAACTTCCAGTCTGACCAGTCCTAATTCCCACTGGAATTAGGACTGGTCAGACTGGAAGTTCTATTGGAAGGAGCAGGAGTCATTGGTCCTCACTAGGGCCCAGAAGGCATGGGGAGTGGAGGAGAAACAAGGGCTGGGGGAGATTTCCCATTTGAAGGGGAGGAGGTGGTGGGACTACCAGGGAAATCTTGCATGCCAAGAAGGCAGAGGAGGAGGGAGAAAAAGAAGGGAGGACAGAAAATGGGGAAGTAAGAGGAAAGGCAAAGGGCAGTTGCATTCCGAGGGAAAGAGAATTATTGAGGTACCTGAATTTCAGGGATGAGCAACAGAGAAACCCATCTTTAAAGGATTTATAAGACGAAGCGAGGTTAATGCTCGAGGGGAGTGTAAATAAAAACCAGAAGATGGTACCCCCTTACTTTTTGTTTCAGAGTCGTTTATTATATAGGAAAAAAAGGATGAAAAGAGGGGGGAGGAAGTATTGCAATTGGTGGTGCCCAGCTTTCTGTGGTAAGGTGTTGGCTACAACACGATTACTACCTAGCAGGGCATTTAGGAGTTACTAATACATCAGCATGAGACTTGCAACAATATGTTTTGACCAGGGGTACATAAGCAATTAAAGCAATTCTGCACATCCTGTTCAGAATTCCAGTTGGAGGCTGAGGGGGGAGGCACTGGCTCTGTTGATGCCTCTCCCTTTAGTGGGATCATCTAGGGCGTGTATTGCCCTGGATGTAGTAGGACCCCCTACTGGACCGGAGTAGAGCGAAGAATCAGTATATGCTAGTGGTAATAAACTATGCTACTAGGTATCCTGGGCAGTGGCCCTAAGGAATATTTCTTCAAAGACCACAGCTTGGGAATTAGTGAGAATATTTTCAGAAATAGGCATCCACAAGCTATCCTTTTGGTCAGAGTATCCACCTTTATGTCCCACTTGTTTGATTAGACTTGTGAACTGTTTAACATCAAGACTCTCCACACATCTGCATACTACCTGTAAAGAGATGGCCTAGTTGAACGATTTAATCATACTTTGAAACAAATGTTGAGGAAGTTTGTATCCAAAAACACAAGAGATTGGAATAAGCTAATACCACTACTATTGTTTGCCATTTGGGAGGTGCCACAGGCCTCTACTAGCTTTTCGCCATTTGAGTTGAGGTGTGGTAGATAACCGAGGAATCTGTTATCAGAACTGAAGAAAGGCTGGGTAGGGAAAGAAGAAACAGAAGAAGAAGGCATGGTGAGCTTCATTTACAAAATGAAAGAGCATTTAAAGTGGATAATGGAATTAACCAAAAAGAACTTAACACAATCCCAAGAAAGGCAAGCTCTTAGTTATAATAAAGGAGCATGATTGAGAGAATATAGGGTTGGGAATGAGATACTGGCACTGGTACCTATGCCACCTAATAAACTGACAGCCAAATGGAGGGGGCTATTTTGAATAACTAAAAAACTAGGGCCAGTAGATTATGAGGCTCAGAAAAGGGGGACCCTATGAGCAATGGACTGTAAGGGGGAGGAAATGGAGGGATGATACCACAAAACAAAAAATGTACGTTGTGGGCCGGATTTTAAGAGGTACGCGCAACCCGGCACGCACAAATCTACGCCCAGTTTTATAACATGCGCGCACAGCCACGCACATGTTATAAAATTTGGGGTCGGCATGAGCAAGGGGGTGCACACTTGTGCACCTTGCACGTGCCAAGCCCTAGGGGAGCCCCGATGGCTTTCCCTGTTCCCTCCAAGGCGCTCCGAAACCGCCCCCCAGCCCTACCTAACCCCCCCCCCCCCCCCGACCTTTGTTTTTAAAGTTGCGCCTGCCTCTGGGCAGGCGTTGGTTGCGCGCACCGGCCAAGTGCCGGCGAATGATCCCCCGGCCTAGAGGCCCTACAGAAGCCTCTGGCCACGCCCATGCCCCAGACCGCCCACACCCCACCCCTTTTTTCAAGCCCCGGGACATATGTGCATCCCAGAGCTTGCGTGCATTGCCGGGCCTATGCAAAATAGGCTCGGCACGCGTGCAGGGCTTTTAAAATCTGCCCCATATGCATTGTATGAATTATATGTTTCATGACACCAGACTTTTACAGTAGGCATTTATTGTGTATAAATGTTTCATTATAAACATATGTTGTTATATTTGAAAAATATAAAGAAAAGAAAAGGGGGAACCCCTAGGAAACAGGTTTTCCATGAAAACTTGTTACAACTTGGCTGATGCGGGAGACCTTATTGGTTACAAAACCCAGTGAGGAAGAGAAGTTGGAATCCAGGTGGGGGAATTGGAGGGGAAGGAATTGGTGAAAGTAGGTCCTGGATTATCAGAAACATAGAAGGAACAAGTTCAGGTCTTTTTAAATCAAATTCAGACGGTATTTAACTCACAGCTGGGAAGTACTCTGATAGAGTACCAGATAATAACGGAACCTATACCAGAGGCCATGAGGAAAGGGGTAGATAGACAAGTCCTAGAAATGCTGTCCCTAGGAATAATAGAAGAATTGCAGAGTGCATGGGCTAGTCCCATAGTGCTGGTCCCTAAGGCCGATGGGAGGGAAACGTTTTAAATAAACTTTCAGGGGGTGAACGCAATATCCAAATTTAACACTTATTCTATACTGAGAGTAGATAAGTTATTGCATAGATTAGGTCAAGCCAACTTTATTACCACCCTAGACCTTACAAAAAGTTATAGCAAATCCCGCTATCCTGAGATTCTAAGGAACGAACTGGTTTTTTTCTAGACCGAAGGGTGTTTTTTAGTGTAAGGTACTCCAATTTGGGGGTTCGTGGAGCTACCCCTGTGTTTCAAAGGCTTATGGACCTAGTGCTAGGACCCTAGCAAGAATATGTGACTGCATATCTAGATGACATAATCGTGATCTCACAGGAATGGGGCTCATACCTAGGAAAGGTGGGAGCAGTAGGGATGTGCATTCGTTTTGAACGCATTAGCAATCCGCAACTTTTTTTTTTTTAACTTAAAAAAGTGATGAGGCACAACGATCGCGATTTCCAACGTATTCAACATAGCTACATTGAATACGTTGAACCGCGAGGGGTGCTTTTCTCGCCGCCATTAGCTGCGAGCTCGGAGCCCCGGATTACCTCAAAATGGCGGCGCCCCTGCGGTAACCATGCCAACCAGTCTGACCCTTTCCTGTGAGTCGCAGTGACTCACAGGAAAGGGTCGGATAGGTCAGCATGGATACCGGAACGCAGCGAATCTGCGTTCACGTTTTCAGATAAGCACTGAATGCAGCGAATCGCGCTGTCATTCAGTGCTTCTCTGAGGATTTACTGACGAGCCAGCACTATATAAGCAGCAGCAGCATGAGGGCTCACGGACATTTCCAGCGATTCTGTGGGGAGGTGGGCTGGGCAGGCTGAGGCAGGCAGGCAGTAAAGCAGAACTAGAAGCAGAACCAGAAGCAGATTTGATAGACAACACAGAACAGATTCTGTGTTAGGCTAACAAAGGAAAGAAAAATATTCCTGGTCTTGCATTAGTGGCATGGGTCAGCTACAGTCACTAGTATTCCTATTCCTGTTTCTTTCAAGCAGTCTAGTGGTCTAGTCAGCTAGCACTGACCACTATTTACCATTGAGGGTGTTGGGCTGGCTTGGAGAGAGATATTAATATTTTCAATGTCATCCATGTTTCTGGAGGGTCAAAAATTCCTGCTTTATTAAATTCCAATTACTTAGTCTGTCAGTGCAGTGGGCATTTTAAACAGACTGGACATTGGTATTGAGTGAGTCTGTTCATTTTATGCTGGGAAGTGCCAGGGCCGGGAGTACTCTGCCTCTTATCTGCTTAAAAGCAAGCTAGTTCTGTGTGCACTGCCAGGCAGGCAGTGAGTGCACTGCCAGGCAGGCAGTGAGGCAGTGGGCATTTTAAACAGACTGAACATTGTCCTTCAGTGAGTCTGTTCATTTGGGAATTTTAAACAGACTTTACAACATTGTTATTGAGCGTGAGTCTGTCCATTTTGGTACTTTAAACAGACTGAACATTGTCTCAACTAAGACTTAGCGGTCACAAGGTAGCGCTGGCACTGTTAGCTTCTGATTCAGAAGAAGAATCTTCTTGGGTGGGATTCTCATCAGAAACGGAAGAAGTAGTAGCTGACGAATCTTCGGTAGAATCAGTTAGTCCTGTCTTAGCCTCCACCTCCAGAATTGTGCAGCAGGGGAGAGATTACAGTGATATCAAGGAGGAGGAAGAGGTGTCAGAAGGGAGACAGAGGGTGACGACTGGTGCCCCCGCTGGCATTGCTTCTCAGGGTGCACCACCCACTAGTACCTCAATTCCAGTGCCAGCATCCACCCCCAAGGTGGTAAAGAGAGGAGGATCAGAAAAGAAATCTCCGATCTGGAAACATTTTAAAATGACAGAAGACCCGCGTTATGCTCGGTGTAATTACTGTGCCAGGGATATTAGAAGAGGCAAGCAAATGGGACATCTATCAAATTTTGGCATGAACCATCATATTAAGAGGCAACACTCAACAAGATTACTGCCATCTGGGGATGGTGGCAGTTTCAGTCGGGGGACCCCTTTCAAGCAGTGTGCAGTGGTAAGAAAGCAGCAGAGTCAGCCCACGCCCTCATACCCTTCTAGCAGTCAGGCGGCAGGCCAGCAATCCAGTGACATGTGGCAGAAGCGACAATCCACCATGGAGGAAATGGGGTGGAGTGCGGTAACGCTATCCCGGGGTAGGAGGCAGGCAGCCTCAAAAGTTGTAACCAGGAGCATTGGGGAAATGATTGCCCTTGATGACCAGCCCTTGCAGTTAGTGGAGAATGTGGGTTTTCAAGCGTTTTTTGAAGGTCGTACTTCCAAATTACAAAGTCCCCTCCAGAACCACATTTAGTAGAAAGGTCATCCCCAGCCTGTACAAGCAGTGTCGCAGTCGCTTGCAAGCACTGCTAGGTAAGGCAGACGGAAGAGTGCATTTCACCTGCGATATCTGGACCGCCATGAATGCTGCACACTCTTACCTCTCTCTGACAGCACACTGGTGGGACATGGCAGAGGCAGGGGCAGCCAGCAGCTCTATTACTGAAGAAGTGTCAGGGTGGAGGTGGGCTTTACTGCACACCCACCTGGCGGACCAGGCCCATACCACAGCCAATATTCTAGCATGCATCAGAAAGATGCTGGAGGGCTGGCAACTGCACCAGCGAGACAGGAAAACGCGGGCAGGGTATTTTGTCACAGACAACGGTGCAAACATGGTTAAGGCAATAAGCGATGGGCGGTTTAAGAACATCCGATGTTTTGCACACACTCTGCATCTGGTAGTGAAGTCAGCTCTGGGCTTGGAGTCCAATGACAAGGAGAATGAATACCTGCGTAGGTTAATACAGAAGTGCAGGAACATAGCAGCACACTTCCACAGAAGTGTCAGGGCGGGGCAGGTTCTCCGACAAAAGCAGACTGATTTGGATATGCCTCAGAAGCGTCTCATTCAAGAAATTGCCACCAGGTGGAATTCCACCTTTATGATGCTGGAGAGGTTACTGGAGCTGCAGACACCCCTTCATGAACTTTCTGGTAGAATGGACATAGGTGTGCAGAATCCCCTAGGGCATCGCGATTGGTTAGTCATGAGTCAGCTGGTAAAAATCCTGCAGCCCTTCAAGGATGTCACGGAGGAGCTGAGTTCCAGAAGTGCCACCTTGGCTGACATCATCCCTATAGTTAAATTCCTGGATGACCATTTGGAGGCCTTTAAACAGCAAGAGGGAATGACTGCTGAGGTGCTGCAGTGTCTGGACGTTTTGCAGCAGCAGGTGAAAGACAGATTAAGGCCTTTAACAGAGGACAGCACATACATGCTCGCCTCTGTCTGTGATCCCCGTGTGAAAGGTAAACTCGCCCTACAGACCAATTGTCTGTCATATGTGAAGGATCTGCTGTTAGGTAAGGTCCGTGAACAGGAGTGCCATAGGCGCAAACAGAGTCAGATTAGGCTTGAAGCAGAGATGGAAACAGCAGGCACGTCACAGAGTTGTGCTGTTAGCCCAGGCAGGAGCAGCACTGTGTCAGTGACAGGTAGTACCTCCTCCTCCACGTCAGAACGCCCAAGGCATGTTGGCCATAAAGATTCATCAGTTGTGCAATGGGCGAGAGAGAAAGTAGCTGGATTGAGTGACTCTGAGCCCTCCCAAGCACAGGAGGAGACAGCAGCACAGCTGTCAGTGACACGGTATCTCTCAGAGCCGATAGAGAACATGCAGACAGATCCGCTGGCATATTGGGCACACAAGTCCACTGTCTGGCCACACCTAGCCAAAGTGGCTGAATGATATCTGTCATGACCACCAACCAGTGTGCCCAGTGAACGTGTCTTTTCAATGACAGGGGATATCATGAGCCCTCACCGCTCAAGGCTGGCACCAGAGTTGATGGAAATGCTAGTGTTTGTGAAAGTAAACCTGCCATTGCTTGGCTTTCCAAATTTTCCTTGTGAATGGCAAGATGAATAAAAGCTATTGAAAGCCTTGCATCAGCTCCAATTTCCTCCTATGCTCAAGATAATGTAAGCACTGCAGCACATGAATCGCTGTGCCTGACCGGCGTCTACTGTGCAGCCCTTGTGTTCCTACAAGTGTTATACCTCGAATGATGTGCCTGTTCATCCAGGCCTTGTGTCCCTAGCTGGGATTGACCTCTGTCCTCGAATGATGTGCCTGTTCATCCAGGCCTTGTGTTCCCACAAGTGTTTTAACTCAATTGCTGTGCCTCTTCATCCAGGCCTTGTGTTCTCACAAGTGTTTTAACTCAATTGCTGTGCCTGTTCATCCAGGCCTTGTGTTCCTCTGGGGATAGGGAAATACCTACAGTACCTGAGTGTAATCAAGTATGAAGTGCTAGAAATGTTTTAAAATAAGAATATAAATACATTAAAAAAAAAAAATTACTATCCGAATATCCGTGTTCATCCAGGCCTTGTGTTCCCACAAGTGTTTTAACTCCATTGCTGTGCCTGTTCATCCAGACCTTGTGTTCCTACTGGTGTTTTAACTCAATTGCTGTGCCTGTTCATCCAGGCCTTGTGTCCCTAGCTGGGATTGACCTCTGTCCTCGAATGATGTGCCTGTTCATCCAGGCCTTGTGTTCCCACTAGTGTTTTAACTCAATTGCTGTGCCTGTTCATCCAGGCCTTGTGTCCCTAGCTGGGATTGACCTCTGTCCTCGAATGATGTACCTGTTCATCCAGGCCTTGTGTTCCCACTAGTGTTTTAACTCAATTGCTGTGCCTGTTCATCCAGGCCTTGTGTCCCTAGCTGGGATTGACCTCTGTCCTCGAATGATGTGCCTGTTCATCCAGGCCTTGTGTTCCCACTAGTGTTTTAACTCAATTGCTGTGCCTGTTCATCCAGGCCTTGTGTCCCTAGCTGGGATTGACCTCTGTCCTCGAATGATGTGCCTGTTCATCCAGGCCTTGTGTTCCCACTAGTGTTTTAACTCAATTGCTGTGCCTCTTCATCCAGGCCTTGTGTTCTCACAAGTGTTTTAACTCAATTGCTGTGCCTGTTCATCCAGGCCTTGTGTCCCTAGCTGGGATTGACCTCTGTCCTCGAATGATGTGCCTGTTCATCCAGGCCTTGTGTTCCCACTAGTGTTTTAACTCAATTGCTGTGCCTCTTCATCCAGGCCTTGTGTTCCCACTAGTGTTTTAACTCAATTGCTGTGCCTCTTCATCCAGGCCTTGTGTTCCCACAAGTGTTTTAACTCAATTGCTGTGCCTGTTCATCCAGGCCTTGTGTTCCTCTGGGGATTGGGAAATACCTACAGTACCTGAGTGTAATCAAGTATGAAGTGCTAGAAACGTTTTAAAATAAGAATATAAATACATTAAAAAAAAAAAATTACTATCCGAGTATCCGTGTTCATCCAGGCCTTGTGTTCTCACAAGTGTTTTAACTCCATTGCTGTGCCTGTTCATCCAGGCCTTGTGTTCCTACTGGTGTTTTAACTCAATTGCTGTGCCTGTTCATCCAGGCCTTGTGTCCCTAGCTGGGATTGACCTCTGTCCTCGAATGATGTGCCTGTTCATCCAGGCCTTGTGTCCCTAGCTGGGATTGACCTCTGTCCTCGAATGATGTGCCTGTTCATCCAGGCCTTGTGTTCCCACAAGTATTTTAACTCAATTGCTGTGCCTGTTCATCCCGGCCTTGTGTCCCTAGCTGGGATTGACCTCTGTCCTCAAATGATGTGCCTGTTCATCCAGGCCTTGTGTTCTCACAAGTATTTTAACTCCATTGCTGTGCCTGTTCATCCAGGCCTTGTGTCCCTAGCTGGGATTGACCTCTGTCCTCGAATGATGTGCTTGTTCATCCAGGCCTTGTGTTCCTACTGGTGTTTGACATCCATTGCTGTGCCTGTTCATCCAGGCCTTGTGTTCCTAGAAGTGTTTGACCTCTACGGTACAAAGTCAACATAGGTTGATATTGCAGATTTTGACTGGAGTAGCATTTATTTCTGAGAGATCTTCCAATTCCTTTGTCATCAGCTGAAGTGCGTAAGTCGGAATTCAATAGACGCCAACGGAATTCACTAGACGCCAACGATATTCACTGGACGCCAATGTAAACACCGGGTACACCCAACTCTAGGGGTGGACCCGTTCCAGGGAGTCCTTCCCTGCACAAAGGAAAGGGAACTCTCTCCTGGGCCAGCCTGTCTTTCCCCTATCAAAACCACAGGGACCAGACCAGACTACCTCCACTCTGCCAGCCTGTCTTGCCCCTATCAGCTTTCTGCCACTCTGCTTTGCTGCATTACACCAGATGACTCACTTAACTCCTTGTGGTGTTCTTGCCACTCTCATGGTTCCTCAGTGTGTTGGTGCTAGTCTATCTGCTTGCTATGTTCCCCCTTCATTGTGCTGTTGGATGTCAATGCCACTTGTCTTGCCACTTTGCCTGTGGTGCTGCCTTTGATGGTTCATGCATCTGCTATCGGTGCTCTGTTTTGAAGTTGTGGTGTGTTTTTGACATTCTCACTGCTGCTTTGTGCCTCTGTTAAAGCACTCTTGCCACTTCTGGGTACCCCTTTGCACCTTTCCAGTGCCTTAGGCTATTCATGCCACTTAGGTGCCACTTTGCCACAGTCTAAGTACCTTGGAGCTCTTTTGTTGTTGTGATGATTGCTCCCCAGAAGTTTCATGACAATTGATAAGAAAACCCCAATTCTGCAGCCAAAAATAGGCTGGAAATCCTTCCCCCATTGACTTTAATGGGAACCGGTCAACTTATGGACAGACCCTCAACTTATGGAATTCTCCATATGTCCATATTGAACGAAATCGACCCTCTACTTCAACTTATCAACGAAAACGTTTTGTCTGCACATCCCTAGGGAGCAGTATTAAAATCAATTGTCAAAGCAAGTCATAAGGCAAACCCCAAAACATGTGTAATTATAGCCAGAGAAGCTCAATATTTGGGTTATCGAGTAGGGAGAGAGAAGGTAGCTCCCTTAGTTTTGAAGGTAGTCTATCAAAGGGTGCACTAGACCCAGTACAAAAAAACAGGCTCATTCCTTCTTAGGTAACCACAATGGTCAAATATATATCTCAAAGCAATGGGTTCACTACAGGTATTCTAAATCATACAATTAGACATCATATACCCCTATTTCCTCATTAAATCAACTTGATTCTTTATTACAACCTTCATTAAAAAACATACATTACATTCCCTAAATTACCATTCACCCCACACATTCATCCTCTAAACACAATACATGATAAATATACATTAAAACCTCCTATTAACCTCATATGTATAACATACATTAAATACTGTTTTTTTAACACAACTTAAACATTCCCACCCAATTACATATTTTCAATTCCACTCAATTCTTTGTGTTGGCTTATTTATCACAGATTTTTTTTCTCAATATTCGATTTTTTCAATACTCAATTTTCAACTTGCTCTTCACATGATTTTCTCTCAACTCTCCCTTCATTCGATATTCTTTCAATTATTCTCCCGACAGGAAGCTCCTGTTTCACCCTTTGGTTTCTTCAGGGGATTAGCCTTATAATCGTTCTTTAAAACTTCATCACATGGAGAACATTCGACAATTCTGTATGCCAATCACCTTATTCATGCCTCCGTTCCCTCCCCTCACCTTCCCCTCCCTTCCCCTACCTAACCCACCCCCCCGGCCCTATCTAAACCCCCCCCCCTTACCTTTGTCCCTAGATTTACGCCTGCGAGAAGCAGACGTAAAACTACGCGCGCCAGTGGACTGCTGGCGCACCGTCTTCCGACCCGGGGGCTGGTCCGGAGGCCTGGACCATGCCCCCGGGCCGGCACCATGCCCCCGGTCCCGCCCCCGAAATGCCGCATCCCGCCCCGAAACGCCACGTCATCCGGTCCCTGCCCACGACACGCCCCCTTCGAAAAACCCCGGGACCTACGGGCAGATTTTTGCGAGCAGGGCTTTTAAAATCCGCCCATAAATCTGCATAAGGATTATAGAAATAAAACTATGAAACAAAAATCCAAAAACTATTATGTACTTATTAGTCCTTATTCAGTGGCTATTTGGCTTTTCTTGGCTTGTCTCGTATTCGTTAAATGGAACATCTCTTGACACTATCTGTAAGCATTGATGGGCTCCATTTGCCCTGATACTGTTTTTCTATTACTACAATGTCCTGGTGAAATTGCTCGCCAATCTCATCACTCACTGCTCCGCAATTTGGTGGAAAAAAATCTAGATGAGAGTGCAAAAAATGTATCTTTAGTGACATATTGCAGCCAAGGCTTTTGTATGCCTTGAGGAAGTTTTCCAGTAACTCCTTGCAGTTATCTGCATTGTTGTTTCTGAGAAAATTTGTTACCACTAACAGGAAGACTTTCCATGCCATATTTTCCTTGCTACGCAATGCACAGTTAAATGCCTCATTTCAAAGAATCAAACACAAAAAAAGAGGTGCAAGAAAAATATCTTGAGAATAATTATCTTTTAAATATTATATTATAAACTCTAGCATTACCAACTCTCTATGGAGAAATATGGTATCAGATCAAATCAGGTGCAGGGATTTAATCCACTGTCCCTTGCCCACAATGGGCTTCAGGCAGTATCATAATAGAAGCACCAAGAGAATAAATCATTTACCATAAATTCTCCCTATTTTGGCACTCACAACAATATACACAATTTTCTTTTATTATTATAACCCCAAATCCAACTCCACATTTCTCAAAAGTTAAAGATTTGGAAAACAATCTTCCACTATTAATCTCAATAGCACATGGCTGCCATACTTAGATTTGACTCCTAGATGCTGAACCACAAAATTAATTATGAAAAAGATTTGGTTTACCTAGTACACTTTCTTATACACTTTCTTTAAGATGACCCTTGGATAACCACTTTCAGAAATGTTTTTTTATCATTTCCTTAGCTTTATCCTTATATTCTGCTATATTGGAACATAAGTGATGAAGGCGAAAAAATTGCCCCACTGCTAAGTCCTCACAAAGATAACGCAGATGACTACTATCAAAATGAAGTAGCATGTTCCTATCTGTGGGTTTACAGTAAATTTTGAAATCAAAACCCAATTTCTGTATTGTAATAAAAATATCTAAATAAAGTAATCCAGTAATACTGAAAGCAGATGTAAATTTCAAATGTGGATTGCATGCATTTAACCATGTCATAAATGCAGAAAATCATCCTCATTACCATCCCAAATGACCAAAATATCATCAATGAATCATTTCCATAGCTTAGTTTTCCGTACATATGGATTTAAAGGCAGACACTGTTGTTCAAAGTTCCCCATATACAGGTTAGCTGTATCCAGAGCCACAGGAGCACCCATGGCCACTCCCTTCTACTGCAAATAAAATTTACCATCAAACATAACAAAATTATTCAGGAAATGTATAGAAGCCTAATCACAATCAAAATTAAGTGGTATCCTGCTTTCCTTTAAACAAAGTTCCTCTCTAATAATTTTCAGAGGCGAATACTGTGGAACATTTGTAGATAACGACACCACTTCAATCGTAGCAATAGCAAGTGTCTGTGATGGAAACAAATTAACAGCAAGCTCTTGTAAGGTAATAACATTTATAGAATCCCTAGCATAAGATGGCAACTGTGGAATTAATGGTGACAAGAAAAGGTATCCAAAAAATTGATATTGGCTCAAATTTTGTGGTTTAGCATCTAGGAGTCAAAGCTAAGTATAATTCTTGGCAACCATCTAGTGCTATTGAGATTAATGGTCAAAGATTGTTTTCTAAATCTTTAGCTTTTAAGAAATGTGGGGTTGGATTTTGGGTTATAATAAGAAAATAAAAATGTGTATATTGTTACGAGTGCCAAATAGGGAGAATGTATGTTATATGACTTGTTCCATTGATGCTTCTATTCTGATACTGCCTGAAGCCCATTGCGGGCAAGGGACAGTGGATTAAATCCCTGCATCTGATTTGATCTGATACCATATTTCTCCATAGAAAGTTGGTAATGATAGAGTTTATAATTTAATATTTAAAAGATTATTGTTTTCAAGATATTTTTCTTGCACCTCATTTTTTTGTGTTTCATATTTAACGAGGAGGTGTTGCTTTTTTTTAATTTTGAGTTGTCATCTCAAAGAATTCCATAGCTTAATTGTGGGTTGACTGAAAAAAAAAATCTACCTAAAATGTTTAAATGTACTGCCAATTAGTTCCATGGAGATCCCTAATCCTAGTACTATTGGACAGAGTAAATAACCATTCCCTATTAACTTGTTCCACGTAGGGAGAATAACTTGCAAAACTGCTCCCATGTATGCATTTATATGGGCGCACACAAAGCTGCTATACTGTATTTTAAAGCCTACGTGGAAAGGCTATGCACAGGTTATAAAATATGAGAACATATAAGTGCACAAATGCTCACCTATGTAAAAACCATGAGCTTTGCAAGTTTGGACTTAACTGGATAAATGTCGATTTATCCGGCCAAGTAGCGGCATGTAGGCCTTTCGCAGGCCCGCCCTCCCCTTCACGGGATTCATCATTCCGCGAGGAATGATGAATCCTGCCCTTAGCTGGCTATGTAAGTCTGCTGCTACTTACCTGGATAAATTTGTTTCTTGCAGAACCTTTATCCTGCTTGAATCTATGCAATCATTTGCATGTACCACCACCCCACCCCCAACTGAATCTGCCCTGTTATTACAAGATGTTTCATACCCTGATAGCAGAGTATACCTTTGGTAATCTTCTTTCTACCAGGTCTCAGAAATCCCTAAAATGTCTGTATCTTCATTTAGTACTATACATTATTGGTCTCCAATCTTATCTTTTAGACTTCTGGCATTTGCATACAGACAACTAAATGTTTGGGGGTTTTATTTATCTCTGTTGATAATGATATTGTTAACAATAGATTAAGGCAATTTGGAAGCATTCATATTTGTCTATTTTTTGTTTAAATCTACCTGAGCTACCTCACTGGTCGATGTTAAAAGCCATGCACGTGCCAAAACTGGGAGATATGCATGTGATTTGGATCCGCACATGCAACGCAGATTTGAAAAGGCCCGTAGTCACGCACATATCTCCTGTTATGCGCACAATTTTTTTTTTCCAAAAATGGACAGGGTGTGGGTGTAGTCTGGGTGGGGAATGGGAGGGACATTGGCAGGCCGGGTCAGTAGCATAAATCCAGTGCATAAGTAGATACGTGCACATGCACGCACCAGAGGCCCCTACCACGTAACTTTACTTCTGCAATGGATAGTGTGTAAGTCATGTAACAAAAAAAATTATGCTAGTCGGAGGGGTTTTAAGGGACGGGGTATTAGGGAAAAAGAGAGGCAAGTTAGCTAGGGGTTTTAGGAAGTCCTCTCCTTTGCTGGAGCTAACTGGGAAAAAGGTCTTTTGTGTCACCGTATGGTACCTACTAAAATTTTCTCCGGTTACATGCTCGAGATGGCATTCATGCACATGCGCACATCAATATAAAATTGTGCACTCATGTATGCACGTATAGCCGATTTTATAACACGCGTATGTCATAAAATCGGCGTGTCAATGTGTGCGCATGTGTGTGAGTCTTAAAATGTACCTCTCAGGTTTTACCATATCCTTTCTATCGGGGTATTCTGTCTTCCTTATTTGGTATTCTTTGAAGCTATCACACCCTGAACCATCCACCCCTGAGCAACTGTTGGCTTTCTCCCATGACCAAGTTTTAAAAGCAGATCTGTCTCCTTTTTAGTGGCTTCAACAGCCAGGTTCCATCCTGGTTAATCAAATCCCATCAGAATAGACTCCTCCTTCCCCAAAATGTTCCCTAGTTTCTCCCCCTAGTTTCTCCCCCTCTTTTTTTCCTTCTCCCAGTTAAGGCAACCTTGTTAGAATGTAACTTTTATGCTCCTTCAAACTGTCTTGTTATATGGTTGGTTATTGTTTCTGCTTCGTTCGATGTAAACCGAGTTGATTTGATCTGTATCAAGAAAGTCTGTATATAAAAGCCTTAAATAAATAAATAAATAAATAAATAAATAAAGCTGCACCATTATCTCATCCTCGCTTGAAGATTCCAGAGCTCAGCCTGTCTCTGGGGTAGGGACGTGCATTCATTTTAATTTTGCAACAAACATGTTGATTTTTGGTTCATTATGAATGGAACAAATCAAAAATCAATGTAGCCAAAATGATCCTCCCTGGACCTGAAACGTGGCCTTCCTGGCTCCCCCTTACTCCTTGCATGAGGTCTTCGATGTAGAAAGAAGTAGGAGAGATTCCCAGTTATTCCTGCCCTGCCGACTTCTGGTTCCATACAGCCGGAAAATAAAATGGCACAACCAGCCCTGAGATGGTTGCCATTTTGTTTAATGGCCTTAAGCTTTATGGCTGTGAAACATTGGTGTCAATTTCAGGGCCAACCAGGCTGGTGTCATTGTTAAGTGCGGACCAGCAGTGCTGGAGTGACTGGAGATCACTTCTGCCCCTTTCTTCACTGAAGACCACATGGAAGAGGTAAATGGGGGCTGAGGATGTCCCAGCTCTCGGTTGGGTGGGGGAGGGGAGTGGAGGAGCCCAGGGAGGCCTCATTTTACCTTGTTTTTTCATTTTCATTGTATTTAATGTTTATATTGATTTGGCAAATGGACCAACCAAATAAACACAGAGGGGTAGATTTTCAAAGGGTTACGCGCGTAACCCTGAAAACCTACCCCTGCGTGCGCCAAGCCTATTTTGCATAGGCTCGGCAGCACGCAGCAAGCCCCGGGATGCGTGTATGTCCCGGGGCTTTGAAAAAGGGGGGGGGGGCGGGGCCGGGGCGGTCCTGAGTCCTCCGGCACAGTGGCTGTGCTGGGGGATGGCGTGCCGGCAGCTGGCCGGCGCGCGTAAGATACGCCTGCAACAGGCAGGCATAAAAAATAAAATAAGGTAGGGGGGATTTAGGTAGGGCTGGGGGGTGGGTTAGATAGGGGAAGGGAGGGGGAAGGTGGGGGGGAGCGAAAGAAAAGTTCCCTCCAAGACCGCTCCAATTTCGGAGGGGCCTTGGAGGGAACGGGGAAAGCCATCGGGGCTCCCCTAGGGCTCGGCGCGCGCCGACCCCGGAATTTATAACATGTGCATGGCAGTGTATGCATGTTATAAAATCAGGTGTACATTTGTGCGCACTGGGTAGCATGCACAAATGTACCCCACGCGCGTAGGATTAAAAATCGGCCCCAGAATTAACAGAAACCCAAATTCTAAAAGCCCTGGGAAATGAAAAAAATGAATGAAAATTAAACTTTCCTCCTGCACATCCCTATTCTAGAGTCCTTTATATAGAACTGGGATGATTTCTGAGAACACTACCTTGGAGGTTATAGATTTCAAACTCCTAGCTAAAATTTGGTTTCTAGAACCCCCTTTTTTCTTCTTTCTATGTCATTGGTGCCTATATGTACTACAACAGCTGGCTCTTTGCCAGCAATCACTAAATTCCTAACTAGTTGGTGCATACGATCTTCTATCCTTCCACCAGGCAGGAAAGTAACAAAACAGTTCTCTGTCAAGCAGTCACCCAACTATTTACAGTTCTAATGTCTGAATCACTGATAACAATGGTAGTGCAATTCCTTCCCTTCTGGGTATATAGCCCTAGAGAGATATCCTTGGTATAAGAGGATATCACATTCCCTGAAAGGCAGGTCACAACTAAAGGATCACTTTTTGCTGTTCGAGGCAATACCCTCCTTCCTGTTGACATTGCTTCTCCAAAAGAGCACAGTGGTTTCAAGAGTGGAAGCAATCTGCTTTTCTATGTCTCTGAAGGCCTCCTTTATATATCTGCTTCCGCTCCTCCAGGTCTGCTAGTCTAACCTTCAGAGACTAGACTCATTCTCTGAGAGCTCTTTGCACCAGGTGCTCACATATGGCTTTCCCCCAAAAAGCAGATATTCTTTCATGTGACATTTGGTGCAAAAGATTGGATAGCCCCCACAGCACTGCTAGTCTGATGCCTGCATCTTTATTGTTAAGTTATCTAGGGAGTAGGGAAGACTTAAATAGGATTCATTTTTGTTTACTATCTTTGCCAGTGATTTAACATTTAACAAAATTATGGTCAGGATTAATTTTGCCCCTGTTAATGTAAAGTATTAATTGACTATTAGACAAATTCATTTGCTTTCTTTCTTTCAGTTCGCTAATTAAGACAATAGTCTATACATATTTCAAGATTTGAGACTAGGGTGGGTAAACTGAAAAACAAACACCGTGGAAGTGCTAACAATTAAGGAAACAACTTTGTCAGACTCTTCTCGCAAGCACAAGTATTCTCTATAGCTTTTTTACATTTGTAGAAGATGGCTTATTGGGGATAAAATAATTTTTTCTAATAAAAATGATGCTAAAAAGACAAAGAAAGCTTGAAAATATTTATTTAAGGCTACTGTTTAATATCTTGAAAGCTCTTGCATTCTCATAATAAATATTTCAGGAGAGGAGGTCATTTTTCAGAGAAGTGTGACTACCCAGCCCCTTGTTGCCAATAACAGAGACATAATAAGTTTGGAATCATTTATATGTACAAGTCAGCTTCATAGAAAAATAATTTCATTGTTAAGCGTAAAAAGATTTTCTCTTTTGTGCTCTAAATATATGGCAAACATGAAGGCCTGGTACATTTATAGTTTAATCCTGCTGCTTTAGTTGTCTTTTTGAGAAAATTCTATTCCATATTCAATCCTTTGCCAATACAACACTACAGTAAAATTCATTTTCTTTGCATGCAAAGCAATACTGTATGGCTTTATGAGATGCCTGCTGGAATTTCTGGAATGCAAGATTTAAGTTGTCGAGTAGGCAGCAGGTGTTGCAATATAGAAGACTGAAGAATCTTGCATTCTTTTTTTTTTAATATTCCCCTAGAAGGTCCCTGTAAAACAAAAACAATGAAGAACGACTATAAAAGCTTAATTATTCATACAGTGAACATATTATAAAATTCAGATTTCATTGTGATTTGCACAAAGTCTAAGGAGTCCACTTAATAAAGGGCTTTCACTGCATTTTATTTCACATCTAAAGTATACCTGCTTTGTTTGAGTCCTGAAGGATTTTAGATGTGAACTGAAGAAATTGTCTATATAAATCAGCACTTCCCAAGCATTCATGTGATATTCAGTAAATGGTTATATAGCAGGGAATGATAACTTCTAATTTTAGTGAAATAAATAAAGTGGAAGTATAAATTAATTTAATAACATATACATATATGTATATATAGAGAGTGAGAGATTTATTTATGTATTATATAAATATATATATATTGTTATTAAATAAATTGATACTTACAATTTAGTTATAGATATATTATCTATATGGGAAATATTTGTATTTTCAAAATCTACAGGACACTGTCTTTAAAAATCAGAAACGTATACAATGTAGTCCTAGAGTCATCTAAGTAGACTGCTTATTTCTGTTGTGAATTGATTATATAAACAATTTGATTTCCTAATAATGTAATGAAACAATGTGTAAGCTGGAAATTAAAATTGGAGATGAACTCATGTTCTTCATTTTCTTAGGATGCATTTACCTCTGGGTAACCTTGGTGTTTAACAACCAATTTATGAATTCTTTGGTAGCAATAGTATCTAGGACTTTGTTGATTTCGCTGGTAAAACTGCCATCAGCATGTCTTCTGCCCAGCTCCTCAGCAGCACTGGTTTCTTCTGGGAAGCTTCAAAAGTAAAAATTTTGAAATAGTCATACCTCTCAGGTGTCCCTTATCTTTAGGTATAGCTATGATTTTTCTGGAAGTTTTCTGTATGATCTAATTATTGGACATATTACTTCAAAAGGTTCAAGATCCAAATAGCTAAATGTTAGATTACAAACAAATGTGTTTTAGCTGCTTGCATAATTAAAACAACTTTTAAATATATGGCTTTTAGTCTAAAATAGACTTTTGACAGATTCCATTGTTTTATGCATCACTCAAGAAATTTATAGCTGAGAGGTATGAATAACATCAATGCCTGTAACTGTAGGAAACATATCTCTTCATTACTATTCTGCAATGTGGTTAGCTTTTTGTAAAGGTTTTATTGGTGAAGTCACACATCTTTTTCATAAAAACTACTTATTTCTTGTGAAATTTAAGGTTTTAAAGAGGCACTTCCATTTGTCTGGCTTATATAAAAATGTCAGCAATGATTCTGAAAGGAATGGAAAATAAGACTGAGAATATCATTATATGCCTCTGTATCGATCCATGTGTGACTGCACTATGAGTATTATGTACAGTTCTGGTCTCCCTATCTCAAAAAAAGTGGGACTGGAAAACGTACAGAGAAGGACAACAAAATTGATCAAGATGATGAAATGACTCCCTTATGAAGAAAAACTATAACAGGTTAGGGTTGATTTACTTGGAGAAGAGGTGACTGAGAGAGGATATGATAGAGGTTTATAAAATCATGAATAGGGTGGACAGTTATTTACCTTTTCAAATAGTACTAAGACAAGAGGACACTCCATGAAACTAACAGGTAGGAAATTTAAAATGAGAGGGAGTATTCACTCAACGCAGACTCAACAATTTGTTGCTGGAAGGACATAGTCAAGGCATTTAGCATGGTGGGGTTTAAAAGGGTTTGGACAAGTTCCTGGAGGAAAAGTCCATTAAACCATTATTAGCCAGGCAGATTTGGGAAAGCCACCACTCATCTCTGGGAATGAACAACAAGGAATGGATCTAGTCTTTGGGATCTGCTGGATATTTGTGAACTGGATTAGCCACTGCCAGAGACAGGATGCTTGGATCGATTGACCTTTGGCCTGATTCAGCATGGAATTCTTATGATAGTTAAATGTTAACCAAGTTGAAATGACCTTTTGCTTTTATAATGCTAAAATATAGTGTTATATATTCCAAAAGGGAACAGCTTTTTAAATATACAAATATCTGCTTTTAGATGAGGAATTTCTTCTCGCTATATGGTATCATCTTGATTGAGTCTATCAGCATGCTTTGGCAGGAATATGGTGCCCTCTTGTAGACTCGGGGTAAGTTTCAAAAAGATTTGTGTGTGTAAAATTAACGAATATTGTAGCAATTTTCCAAAGCCCATTTATGTACTTAAAGTGCACTTATGCATTTAAATCCTTTTTCACAATTCAGTAGCATATATCGTAGCAATTTTCTAAAGTCCACTTATGTACTTAAAGTGAATTTACGAAAGTAAAACCCAGTTTTAAGGGCGTAAGTCCTTTTGAAAAATATTCCCTTAAGGGGTCATTTTCAAAAGAAGTTACGTGCATAAATATAAATACTTTTGTAGCAATTTTCAAAAGCCATTTACTTGAATAAAGTGCATGTACTCTTTTAAATCCTAGGGACAATTCAATGGCGTCTAATGTAGCAATTTCAAAAGTCCACTTACTCAAGTAAAGTGCATTTACTCCAGTAAAACCCAATTTTACTCAAGTAAATGCTTTTTAAAATCAGGCCCATGGTGTGGAAATGGTGTAGTAAAAGGTAGCTGGAGCTCTGCTGGTAGTTACTGAACACTGAGCTATCAGAAACAATTTATTTTAAGGCTGTTTGGTGTAAGCTGCTAGTTATACCATATATACCAGTACAGGCATGCCAAATTTGTAGCATGTTAATTGAGCATACTGGAGTGCCACTGCCATGGTATGGATTCTGGAAAATCAGTATTGGGAACAAAATGTGCTTTCCTTACCAGTTTCAGAAGTCATTGCTCATTTTTATCTTCTAACAAAACATGGGTAAGTTTGTTGTGAAAATTATCAATGTCCAAGTATTTGGCTAAATTGATTTTTTTTTTAGATTGTCAGTCATTCAAAAACAAATACAATTAATATTGGACAACAAGTAATATCCACATTTTCATCCACAGTAACTCTATAAAGGGAACATGCTCAATGCAACTTTGGACGGTAATCTTCAGAAGCCATTTATTAGAGTACATAGCTATTTACCATAGGAAAGCAGACTTTAGGAAAATTCCCCAACCTCCTCATTGGTAAAGGTATACAAATTGCTCAACAGTGCATTTATTTTAACCTGCATTGAGTAGAGGCATTCCCAGACTGGAGAATGCAACAAGCTGCATAATTTTGCATTTTCAAAACTTTAAGATTAATTTTAAAAGAGTTTTGCATTAAAAGGGCCACATATGCATGGACCCTGTATTTTATAAAGGGTTCACATAAACGTCCATATGTGCATGCAAGAGCAAACTTATTCACGTAAAACAGGGGCAATCTAGGGGCATTTCTGGATGGGGGGGGGTCAACATTTACGTGTACAAATTACTATTTTAGAACCTGCCAAAATGACGCACATGTTACTTGTGTATATTTAAATCTGCTATTATCTGGCGAAAGTGAGAATAACATTGTTTATTACCAAATACTGGGTGAGGGGTGTGGGTAAACTGGAGGGAGTTTAGATTGAAGATGGACTGGGCAAACTGGTGGTCAAATTGGTAAAACTAGTAATTTCCTTCACGCACACACATTTAAAAATTCACAGAATTTTATGTATAAAAGCCGACCAGTGCTAAGAAAAATACGCTGTGAAATCTCTATGCATAAATGTTTAAAATTAGGAGCACAAACACACAGAGGAGATGCACCCCACTTATCTGGACCCTACTTAGTGGCTTTGCTGTCACTAAGCCTGATAAGTCTTAAAAAGTGTTACTTATTCGGCTATGTAAGATAGGCACATAAGTCTTCAAACATTAGTTATCCAGCTATCTTACTTATCTAGCAAAGTAGTGCATTTCTTTTTACTTGTTTGCCTATCTTACTTAGACCTAGATTCATCAAAATGGTGGAAATAGCGCCCGTACTAAAAAAAGAGGTATGGTTAGAGTAATTTTCCCTGTACCGCATCGCATAGGTATTTTTCTGCAATGCGTGCTACGTTTATCGCACCCACGTTATTTTCGCATTGCAAGCTGAGACATCCATCACACGCTGCATTACTGACTGAAAAAGTATTTATTGCAATTGGTGATTTGGGCTCTGGTGAGCTCCATGTCATTGGTATCTCATTTATTAAGCCCTTTGTATCTCATTTATTAACTGTTCATCCTTGGTTCAGTCAATGCCCCATCTGTTTAATGTTATTTATTCAAAGTTTATTCTGTGTTTAAGGTTCTATGTAACACTCTCATGCGAAGTTATTGTTTCACTGTAAACCAGTTTGATTTGTATTCTATACAAGAAGATCGGTATATAAAAGTTAAAAATAAATAAATAAAATAAAGAGCCTCTACAGAGGCTCACATCTAAGTTAACTATTTATACTACTGTAAGGGAGCACTAGTAACTCGGGGTGAGGTTTGGGGGATGCGGTAGGTTTTGGGGGGCTGTTTTACATGCATAGTCATAGGTACGAACAGCACAGTTGTCATCAGTGAAGATTTTATGTGATTTGGAGTGATGAAAGGTAAAAGAAGAGGAGGTTTGTACAATGTACTCTCTACCTAGCTTGATTGCAGCTTAGAGAGTGCATCAAGCTAGGCAAACATTGTACAAATCTTTTACCTTTCATCACTCCAAATCACATAAAATCTTCACTGATGGCAACTGTGCTGTAAAACAGCCCCCCAAAACCCCAACCAACAAATCTCACCCCAAGTTCATAATACCACCCCTTACAGTGGTATAAAAAGTTGACTTAGATGGGAGCCTCCATAGAGGCTCTCTCTCTCTCCCTCCCTCTTCCTCTCCTCCCCTCTCTCTCTCTCCCCCTCTCCCCCTCCAGAATGGGCATTTGCGATAAAAACCGTTTTGGCTGGTAGCACAGGCATAACGCACAGGCAAAAGGTGTAGACTCTATTGCATGCCTCATTAACCAACCCTTGTTTCCATTTACTCCGCCCAAACTCCTCCCACTCTAATACTAATTTTTAATTTGCATACAAATTTTGCGATGCAGTATTTATCGTGCGCATTTCAGCGAGATCGCAAGTGTTAAAGTCCTAACGCCCATGGTAAGGCCCTAACACAATTTTCTAAATGATCCCCTTAGCCATATAAGTCTTAAACAGTGCTATTTAGCTGTATGAGTAGCATTTTTTGAGACACTAGAAAATTGCCCCCTTGATAAAGTAAATCAAAGAAATCTATTAATCATACAACATTATTTGATGCAGCTCTAACTTTACATGATTAAGAAAGGAAATGATTAAACAATACATGAAACTGTCAAAGTCACAAGAGGAAAAATTCCTACCAATAGCACAAGACCCTTCTTTCCTTCTGTGTCTATTTGAAATTAATCAGTAAATTGGACCCTGTAAAACTATAGCACCAGTGTTCACATATTCAGTTACCACATGATCAGTGGTGGCATAACTTATTAAGGAATTTGCAACCACATTTTATAGAGCATTATCTGTATATAAATCTGAAATTATATACATTATCTGTATATAATTCTGAAATTAAATACTTTAGGACTCATTTAAAAAATATGAACACTGATATTAACACCCACAGCATATTTCCAAAGCAGTACTACGGCTTTTAGCACTGAAAATATTGTTTGTTTTTAAGTGAAAAAAGATAGGAAATGAAGTCACATAAAATTCTACTAGCATGACAATGAATTGCAAGAAAAGGGACAGTTTGTAGGCTTCTCTTCTTTCTGGTAAGAATAATCTATTTTCCCTCTAACCTATAAACAGCATGACTGAAGCTGAACCAGCACTATTTCCAGATTTTATAATGAAACCTATCACATTTTAAATTGTGCATGAAGTATGTTGTAAATCTCTTTTTTATTCTTTTTAGTGCTCGGGGGCAGGACAGTACATTTCTGTGCATGTTTCTGCACTGGAGTTTGCACCTGAGACCACATCTGTGTATTCAAAAACTCTTCAACAGTTGTAAATCAGTACCTTCTGTATATGTGCAATAAATACTGCATATTTGCATGGGCAATGCAATGTAATTTCAGCTTATTCTAAACAGGTAAATTAGCAGATACAAACTGGTAAACAATAAGTTCACACTATATAATTAATTCTCTTAAAGAGTACCATCTTCTCTGGACGGATTAAAAATTCAACTGCTCAAAAATTAAAATGCTCACTTTCTGAAGGGATACTACCAGGGACGGTAACTTTTAAACAGCTGCACAGGAGCAGATATTCACGCGTATGCTGGCTCGCACCAAAGGATGAGGCCATATTATCACATATGCCTTGCATATCACATATATCATGCTTGCATGATATAAAATAGACTGAACATGCTTACACGTGCATACAATTTTAAGTGGATGTGCACACAAATCCCTCTTCCACCGCATAAGTGGTGGGATTTTAAAAGGGGCGCACATCCATGCCATTGCCAATTTCACCATTTCGTTCCCAGTTTACCCAGGCAAGGGATAAGACTTCCCAACCTCCCTAGTTTAATAGTCTCTCTTTCCCTCTGTTGGCCCCAACATTTAAAACCCTGCTGACTAACCTAGATATTTTTTTTATTTTATTACTTACACGCCATCCATAGCAGTAGTAAAGTTACATGGCAGGGGATCCCAGCGAGGGCTTGTGCGCATAAATACTTACACGTACATTCCATTTTAAAGTCCTGGAATGCCCATGTCCCACCCGGACCATGCCCACACCTGCCCCCTTTTTGGGCCTTCTGCGTGTACTGGGAGATATGCATGTACATGGGCACCTTTTAAAATCCGTATGGCGCACGCCAGGCAGACATGCTTGCATATCTCCCAATTTTGGCATACACCAGCCTTTTAAAGTTCACCTATTTTGTACAAATTTCACAAATGTTTATTTATGCCCATTTATCATTTCACTACCACTACCTAGCTGATAATTCTGCCATCCTTATCACTGGCTGATATTAGTGATGATTTAAAGAGGCAGATAGATCATGCTGGAAATGGAAGTCCTCTATTTAACCACCAAACAGATAAAGGACTGATAGATGAAATCTGAGCTTTCTGACACTGATTTCCCAATGTATCTCAATCATGTCCAAGAAGGATTTCCTCTGAGACTGAGAGATTGCTACACTTTCTATGTCTCCTTGAATTATTTGCTAAGATGGTAGTCTCTGGTAGGGGTGTGCATTCGTTTTGAACTTAAATGGAAAACGCAACTTTTTTTTTTTTTTTTTAACTTAAAAAAGTGATGAGGCGTAAACGATCGGATTTCCAACTTATTCAACATAGCTATGTTGAATACGTTGGAAATCGCGATTGTTGATCTAAATAAAAATTTAAACCCCTCACCCTCCTTAATCCCCCCCCCCCCAAGACTTACCAAAACTCCCCAAGCTGGCCAAAAGTTCCGTGAGGCTCCGGAAGCGGAAGCGTGGGGAATCACGTGACGTCCGCGTCACTCCGACGTGACGCCGACGTCACGTGGTCCATCGCGGTTCTGCTCCCGGACCCCTCGTTGGATCCTAACGGCACTTTTGGCCAGCTTGGGGGGGCCTCCTGACCCCTCCAAGCTGGCCAAAAGTGCCTTTTGGGCCCAACGAGGGTTCCGGGAGCGCACCCGCGGGGAATCACGTGACGCTGCGTCACTCCGACGTGGCGCCGACGTCACGTGATTCCCCTCGGGTTCGCTCCCGGAACCCTCGTTGGGCCCAAAAGGAACTTTTGGCCAGCTTGGGGGGGGCCTCCTGACCCCTTCAAGCTGGCCAAAAGTGCCATTTGGGCCCAACGAGGGTTCTGGGAGCGCACCCGCGGGGAATCACGTGACGCCGCATCACTCCGACGTGGCGCCGACTTCACGTGATTCCCCTCGGGTTCGCTCCCGGAACCCTCGTTGGGCCCAAAAGGAACTTTTGGCCAGCTTGGGGGGGCCTCCTGACCCCTCCAAGCTGGCCAAAAGTGCCTTTTGGGCCCAACGAGGGTTCTGGGGGCGCCGACGTCACGTGATTCCCCTCGGGTTCGCTCCCGGAACCCTCGTTGGGCCCAAAAGGCACTTTTGGCCAGCTTGGGGGGGCCTCCTGACCCCCCCAAGCTGGCCAAAAGTGCCTTTTGGGCCCAACGAGGGTCCGGGAGCGGACCCGAGGGGAATCATGTGACGCCGCGACACTCCGACGTGACGCCGACCTCACGTGCTCCTTGCAAAGGAGTTCAGAAATGGCGTCCTGACCCCGCTGGACCACCAGGGAGTTTTGGTAAGTCTTGGGGGGGGGATTAAGGTGGGTGAGGGGTTTAAATTTTTATTTGCACATATGGACATAGACTCAACTTATGGAATTCTCCATATGTCCATATTGACCGCAAATGACCCCCCCTTTCGACTTATGGACTTATGAACTTAAACTTTTGGTCTGCACATCCCTAGTCTCTGGCATTGGTGCCAAAAAATGTCTTTTGTGATAGGATTTTTCAGAAATGTAAGTATCTGTCAGCTGGGCCCTGAACTAAGACCACAAATGCATCTTACCTAGGCCATGAGATGTAGAAAAGAAAGATAATTATTTTTAAAACCATAAACATATTGTATACTTACAGGCTTTTTCCTTCTCCATTTACTAACCACTCAACAAACTTCTTGGCAGCTTCACCTTCCAAGTAAGAACTGATATCACTGGTGTAAGTGCCCTCAGCATGCCTCTCAAATTCAGCATGACGTCTTGAAACTCCACTGCCCAGAGAAATGTAAAAAGTAAGTCCAGACAAGTGAGCAACTAACCTACTGCAGTTGTTCTGACTGGGATGAACCTGCTCACATAATTGTTTTAAACGAATGCATTCTTAATACAACAAAAGAATGTTCTATTACTAGCAGATAATT
This sequence comes from Rhinatrema bivittatum, assembly GCF_901001135.1. Taxonomy (NCBI): domain Eukaryota; kingdom Metazoa; phylum Chordata; class Amphibia; order Gymnophiona; family Rhinatrematidae; genus Rhinatrema; species Rhinatrema bivittatum. The sequence goes on from NC_042620.1 coordinate 93,005,941, forward strand.
AGCATTGATTATACAGACAGCAAATACATTTCTAGAATTATTGGCAATCATCTCTATATTCAAACCAATTTTGCAGTTTGATGGCTAAAGAGGCTATTTAAAATCATGCAATAGCTGCCATAGAAAATGAATGACACAACCAACATCTAGGATTTAAATAATCAATGAGAATGATGTTTTACAACACTACAATTCATGCTTGATAATTAAAGCAATTCTCCATTGGGCTGAAAAACCATGTAGCAGTTGTTGGGTGGTCGTGATTTCTAGATGACTTCTGCATCATTAAGCAGGCAGAGGGTGGGGAAGCTGTGGAAGCTTCCAGGAGGGTCGGAACAGCTATGGGTAGGATTTAGAGTTATGAGTTGATATTTTAAATTTATAGACCATGGTTTTCATCAACAAATGTAGTACTGTCTCCAGTAATCCTTACCCATTTCGTTTATTTTTCATCAGCCAGCTGACAAACTCCTGAGCTTTTTTAATGTCCAGATACTTGCTGTAATCACTAGTGAATGTGCCTTGTGAATGACGTTTAACTGCATTCAATTGGCTGGATGCATCTAATGGCTCAATCTGAGAAACTGAGAGTAGACTGTGAATAAATAACATAAATCTGCATTAATTTGAAGACTGCTGAAGCAATAATTCATTAAGTTTTATTTTGCATTTATTCTGAAATCTTTTCCAAGAAAGAGTACATGAATATTGCATTCTATAGGAATGTAGAATTGAAAAAAATAATGTCTTGTAACAGACATGATGATTATTTGTTCAACTACATCACCTAGAATGCATTTTCATTTGTTCTACAATATTTGAGCATCTAGAAATTTGTGCCACTATATATGAACTGTATTCATTTGTCATTGTTTAAGAGTATATTCTTATTAATACATTATAGTAACCATATTCTCTATTGCCATGAAAAGTTCTGTTTAAATTATATAGTAAAGTAATAATTAGGTATTTTAGGCCTCCGATGATATAATGACTGGAGGACTCTTGTACTCTACCTTGTTTTATCTTCAAAGTCTTGAAGAGGATTCTGCCAGCTGCCTTGTAGTAGCATTAAAAGCACCCCAGCAAGATAGCAGATGAAATTCATTTTCATTATCTAGTATAAAGATAAGAAAAGATTCATCCTTCATAATAATCTTTAAACAATTCAGGTACTTTTATTTACCTAGCAGACTAGAACATAAGAACATAAGAAATTGCCATACTGAGTCAGACCAAGGGTCCATCAAGCCCAGCATCCTGTTTCCAACAGAGGCCAAACCAGGCCACAAGAACCTGGCAATTACCCAAACACTAAGAAGATCCCATGCTACTGATGCAATTAATAGCAGTGGCTATTCCCTAAGTATAATTGATTAATAGCCATTAATGGACTTCTTCTCCAAGAACTTATCCAAACCTTTTTTGAACCCAGCTACACTAACTGCACTAACCACATCCTCTGGCAACAAATTCCAGAGCTTTATTGTGCGTTGAGTGAAAAATAATTTTCTCCGATTAGTCTTAAATGTGTTACTTGCTAACTTCATGGAATGCCCCCTAGTCCTTCTAGAAACATGATCAATAAGTAGTCTTCTTTTAAAAAGAAAACTTCTATTAAAGGTTTCTGTAGATACTATTTCCAATTTTTAGTGTGAACAAAATTTGCATGAAATACAGATGTTACAGTTAAGTTACTGATCATGAGAATACAAGAAATGTATATACAATAAGCTATATTAATGCTACCATTTAAAATCAGATGGAAACCAATGGTAGAATGCTAATGTCTGAGCGACCAAAAGCAGCAACATGTGTATTCTGCCCTTATCTCATTTAGAATTATTTTTATCTTGTAGAATCTCTTTCCTGTATGTGATCAGATAATTAAGAGGTAGGAATGAGGCATCACAGAATGAAAGACACAGCACATTTCAAACCCCCCGAACTAAGCCATTTTTTAATTTGAAACCAAATTTATTTTCTTTCTACAAATAGTATAATGGCAGCAATAAATATTATATATTGCGCATAATGAGATAATGGGGAAAATGCTGGTTATTTGAATTAGTATTGTAAACATTTTTCAGCTAATTCTTCTACAAAGAAATCACTCAGGCAAGAAAGGGAATGAAATATTAATTCTTTTTTTTTTTTTTTTGGAGGAAGAAATATTGCTGTGAAACAGAAGTGAATTAGTATCATGGCTATTAAACTTCAAATAAAGTGTAATACCTACTGCTATCAGAAAGTGAATATATCTTTACTGAGCACACAGAATTTCCATGACGCTATTGACTTTGGAAGTAAACAGTAAATCAGAGGATGTGCATAAAATAGGCACACAGAAATATGTCTTTGTGTATGAACAATCCCCTAAAATGTCTTATTTATTGCTTTGAAAGAAACAAACACCAGACTCTGTTAAAAGTGCACCAATTTTGATATTACGTGAAAGTCAGTATAGAAAAAATAAATTACCATTACCAAATCTTAGCAGTTCAACCCTAATGGCGGCTTTTACTTCTTCCCTAACATGGTGTTTACAGTTTGTACAAGTTCTGGAAGATAATATATGAGCATATGCCTACAAAACTGCAAGTTTTTCTTCTGTCTCTGGGACACTGGAACTTTTCAATCTAACATGTTAACATGAAGTGGGAATTTTTAGGCTGTGTGCTTTAAACCAGTGCAGCGGTGAATGTGGAAACAAAAGGAATAGCTAATCTCCTAAAACCTGAAGCTTTTAAAATCTATATTAGAAAAGGTTCTTCTGGAAAGAGTGTTCATGTTCTTGGTTAGTTATTGCATCATATTTTATGGAATTGGGTCTTTCACATAACAGTTTATAGAAACATTATTGCCAACTAAATGGGTTTAGCTTGCAAATTTCTTAGAATAAAAATATTCAGTAATTATACTATAATATTAGCAGAATATATTACTATACAAACATTGAACAGCCTGGGCTTTTTTTTTGTTGTTGTTTTTGCAGATCATTTACATTCTGATCCATGGACCAAACATTATAATATGAATATTACCATCTTACTACTACTACTACTACATAGCATTTCTATAGCGCTGCACAACATATGGAGTGCACCATATCCCACCTTACCTTCTCAGACTGTGAGCTGTAAGACAATGGTTTGGAGAAAAGCTGCTACTCTTAGCTCTGGAACTTCTAGAAGTCTTCAGGATCCTGATATGTATCTCGGTTGCAGCTGCATGGCTTTTTATACTGCTCAGCTCCAATAAGCATGAAGAGAAATGCATTATTTCTGACACCATTTCCTGATTTTCTTCGCAAATATGATTCACTTCTTTTCCAGTGTTTTACATGTGACTGCCTTTTATTTCCTTTCAACTTTTCGGCTGGCTAATGATTTTTCTTTCCAGGCAATTAAACACATTCAAAGTGCTTACTTTAGGGTACCAGATCTCCATTTGAGTAAGATTCCTAATGGACTTCCAGTAGGAATAAGGTGTCTCGATGAGTAAACACCATTTAGGAGGATACTGCAGAGTAGCACTGATAACTAAACACATTTTTAGAACTCAAGGTGTGACAGAAAGTGTTGGCTGCACTGCCTATAATATATTTGAAGTTGGAATTTTTGGCTAAAAAGTATCCCCCCCACCCCCAACACCCCACAGCAAAAACGAGGCAATGCAGAAAGTTGGGGGTTTTGTAAACAGTAGTACTAAGTCTTACAATTTGGGATATTTTTGTTTATGCGTATATATGACTCGAATTCCTTTTTCTGGATTTCATATTTTAATAATTATTCAATGAGATGGTTGCAATTAACTCTATCAACAAGGATTGTTACATGAAGAATCCACACATAGTGGAAAACCTTCAGTTGATATTAGACAGGGTGATTCTCTAGAAGGTTTTTTTTTTCCAATTTTTAATAAGTTGCATTTGATGGGTTTATCAAGTATTTTTCATTTTGTGTCATGTATCTTCTCTAGCATATATTTAAAAGTCTTGTGTTTTTCACAGGGTCGTGTCTGTTTTGTGGCCACCAGGTGGCACCTGGAACATCGGAAGGTGCATTGTGTAAAGACAGTGGAGTAGATTTTCTAAATCTACGCGCGCACGTACTTTTGTTCACGCACCAGGCGCAAACAAAAGTACGCCAGATTTTATAAGATACACGCGTAGCCATGCGTATCTTATAAAATCCAGGGTCGGCGCGTGCAAGGGGATGCACATTTGTGCACCTTGCGCGGGCCGAGGCCTGCATGCAGCCCGTTCCCTCCTAGGCCGCTTCGAAATCGGAACGGCCTCGGAGGGAACTTTCCTTCCACCCCCGCACCTTCCCCCTCCCTTGCCCTACCTAACCCCCCCCCCCCCCCCCCCCGGCCCTATCTAAACCCCCTCCTACCTTTATTTGAAAAGTTACGCCTGCCTCTGGGCAGTAGTAACTTACGCGCGCCGGCTGTCTGCTGGCATGGCAGGCCCTGACACAGGCCGCTGTGTCGGGGCTCTCGGCCACGCCCCCGGACTGCCCACATGCCCCCAAAACGCCCCTGAGCTGACACCACGCCCCCTGGCCATGCCCCCGACCGCCCCTTTTTGCAAGCCCCGGGACTTACACGCGTTCCGAGGCTTGCACGCACCGCCGAGCCTATGCAAAATAGGCTCGGCGCACGCAGTGGTGTTTTAAAAGGGTTACGCGCGTAACCCTTTTAAAATCCGGCCCAGTATGCTCTATCTGCAAAGCCCTGTCTCCCTGGCTTCCACACGCAGGCACATACACATACATACAGGCCCCCCCCCCCCACACATACATTCAAATACACACATACAGATACAAGCTGCTCCCCACACAGACATACACCCCCCACACACACATAGGCTCCCCACACACAGACACAGACACACGTCCTCACACATGCACACATACATAGTGTGCCCCACAGACACACACACACAGACACATACATAGTCTCCCTCAGTTTCACCAGATATTCTTCCTTGTGTTCCTCTTTTTGGGATCCTTTAGATTTCTTGAATGCTGTTCTTCTTGTTTTTATTTTATCAGCCACCTCCTTTGAGAACCAGATAGGCTTCTTATTTCTCTTGCTTTTGTTTACTTTTTTAACATATAGATTTGTTGCCTTTGTAATTGCTCCTTTTAGTGTGGCCCACTGTTGTCAGACCTCTCTCATATTCTCCCAGTCTTCTAATTCTACCTCCAGGTACGTCCCTATTTCAACAAAGTCCACATTTTTGAAGTTCATAACTCAGGTCTTTGTGTGACTTCTCCGTTCAGACTAGGAAAAATGCCAGTGATATTTGCTGAAGGTATAATTAAGATCTGCAAAGAAAGGAGCTAGGAAAAAGTGAAAACCACGTGTGTTGCCATATGGACGTTACATTTGTATATCAGAAGAAATACTAAAAAAGTTGTATTCATTTCCACCAAATACATTTCATGGCTACAGGGAAAAAATAAATCTCTTAGTGCAGAAAATTTTAACTTTCTATTGACCTTTTAATATTTCCTATGACAGAATCCTGTGTATAAATACACCCAACTAATCTAGTAGCTGCAAAGTTTAAAGCTGTAGTATGCATGACAGTAAGGTCCTCATAAAAAAATTAAGGCAATATAAAGCATCCACAGTCAACTATGTCACATAAAATTTCCACCTGAACCGATCAGAAAAATCTCACAGCATTTAGAAAGTTACAAGCGTGCTTTTGACTTTGTTTAATGATGATAAAACGGGAAATGTTTTCAAAATGTTTTGATAATTAGCTGAAAGTAAGAGTTATCACAAATTTTCATACATCTTTTCTATTGTTGAATCAAATTTTCATACATGAGTAACATTTTTAATGTTTATATATTAATGAGCATTTTGTGTGTAGAATCTTGCTGAACTTGTCAGAAAATGCAATGTTTACTTGCTTTAATGTTTAAGACAATTTTTATTGGGGAAATATTTTTCATTCTGTAAACAATTCATGGAGAATGCTTGCATTGATACTTTGTTCATTCAATGAAATTTCAATAACATTTCATTCGAATGATAGACACAAAGGAATTAATTTCTGCAAAACGTTGTGGCATGTGACTATGCATTCACATTATCATATTGCACTTCATAGAGAATTCTCTGAGGCCACGGAATATATTTGGTGGAAGTGAAATGGCTGAAGGGAGATATGATAAAGGTATATAAAATGAGTGGCGTGAAATTGGTAAACGTGAATCAGTTGTTTACTCTTTCAAAAAGTACAAAGCCTCTATATCGCTCCATGGTGAGACCGCACCTTGAATACTGTGTACAATTCTGGTTTCCGCATCTCAAAAAGATATAGTTGCGATGGAGACGGTACAGAGAAGGGCAACCAAAATGATAAAGGGGTTGGAACAGCTCCCCTATGAGGAAAGGCTGAAGAGGTTAGGGCTGTTCAGCTTGGAGAAGAGACAGCTGATGGGGGATATGATAGAGGTCTTTAAGATTATGAGAGGTCTTGAATGAGTAGATGTGACATGGTTATTTACACTTTCGAATAATAGAAGGACTAGGGGGCATTCCATGAAGTTAGCAAGTAGCACATTTAAGACTAATCGGAGAAAATTCTTTTTCACTCAACGCACAATAAAGCTCTGGAATTTGTTGCCAGAGGATGTGGTTGGTGCAGTTAGTGTTGCTGGGTTCAAAAAAGGTTTGGATAAGTTCTTGGAGGAGAAGTCCATTAACGGCTATTAATCAAGTTTACTTAGGGATTAGCCACTGCTATTAATTGCATCTGTAGCATGGGATCTTCTTAGTGTTTGGGTAATTGCCAGTTCTTGTGGCCTGGTTTGGCCTCTGTTGGAAACAGGATGCTGGGCTTGATGGACCCTTGGTCTGACCCAGCATGGAAATTTCTTATGTTCTTACATTCAATTACATTGCTAGGTGAAACATTTAAGGCAAATATAGAAAATACATTTTTTACTCAGTGCATAATTAAATTCTGGAATTTGTTACTGGAGGATATGTTAAAATCTGTGAATGTGGCTGGGTTTAAAAAAGGTTTAAAAAAGTTCCTGGAAGAAAGGTCCATAAACCATTATTAAGATAGACTTGTGAGAAATCCACTACTTATCTCTGGGTTAAGCAGCGTGGAATGTATCAACCTTTTAGGATCCAGCCAGGTACCTGTGACCTGGATTGGCCACTGTTGCAAACAGGATACTGGGCTTGATAGACTTTTGATCTGACCCAGTATGGCAATCTTATATTCACTTTTTTGTTCTAATCAGAGCATTTTTCTCACTAGAAGCATGCGCGTCCTACATGTGCACGCGCCGGGTAGTGTGCGCACATGTACGGCCGATTTTATAACATGAGTGCGCAAGCTGTGTTTAAAAAAGGATTGGATAAGTTCTTGGAGGAGAAGTCCATTACCTGCTATTAAGTTCACTTAGAGAATAGCCACTGCCATTAGCAATGGTTACATGGAATAGGCTTAGTTTTTGGGTACTTGCCAGGTTCTTATGGCCTGGATTGGCCACTGTTGGAAACAGGATGCTGGGCTTGATGGACCCTTGGTCTGACCCAGTATGGCAATTTCTTATGTTCTTAAGATCAGGGGTCGGCGAGCGCAAGGGGTTGCACAATTATGCACCTTGCATGCGCCGAGCCGCACTGTCTTTCCCCGTTCCCCCTAACCTGACCTTCCCTCCCCTTCCTCTAACCTTTCTTCCTCCTAGCCCTACTCTAACCCCACCCAAAATTTTTAATTTACCTTTTGCACCTGTCTCTGGGCAGGTGCAAGTTGTGCGCGCCGGACGACTGCCGGCTCGCGATCCCAAGCACAGCAGCAAATGGCCGCTGTGCCTGGAGCCTCTACCCCCGCCCCGTCCCCAGAGCAGCCCGCCCACGCCCTGCCCCCTCCCCACCCCTTTAATAAAGCCCCGGAACTTACACGTGTCCCGGAGCTATACCCATGTCACCGGTCCTTTTAAAAATAGGCCCAGCGCATGTAACCTTTTTAAAATCCGGCCCAATATGCATAGTGCATTTTTGTATAAATTTCACATTTACTATGCCTGTTTAAAAAATGTAAATATTAGTGGTTGAAAGAAAAAGAAAAGTATTACTACATCATTGTTTTCTAAAATTAAAATATCCTCGATATGAATTATAGTACAACATTTTAACTTGAATAATATAGAAATGATTGCATTCTAATCCTCAATAAAAGCCATATTTTCACTCAAACAGGAGAATAAAATGTGTATTGCCATATCGGATATTTTGGAGGCTGTGATATCATTTATTGGACTAAAAAAATAAATTATAAACACATGCTTGCTTAAGTATAATTAACATTTTTCATATATAAAAACATTTAAGATGATTATTTCCACTGTAAACATGAATTGACAATATAAAGTATCAATGTAAATTATATTAAAATTTGATGGGGAATCAAGCAGCCAGAAGAAGGGAGATATACAGCCCAGTGATGCAGTAATTAGTTGATTTTGCCGCAATAAGATCTGTCCTTCCTCCTCTGACGTCAGGCTGAGCATACTAGGTTATAAAATCTCTGACCGGTGGTATCTACTGGAGAGCTGAGCAGCCAGAAGGAGGGAGTTTACAGACAAGCAGTATGGCAATTGGTTGGTTTTGACACGGTAAGATCTGCCACTCCGCTATGATATCAGCCTGAGTGTCCCAGTTTATAAAATATGTGCCCAGTGTCCCTGGGGAAAATGTTGACAGACTTCAGAAAGTGAGTAACTTTCTGACTGTAAAGCCCTTCTGTCTTTCATAAAGGTCCATCCTTTCTCATTCTTTATGGGGAAGAAAAGGAAAAGGTTTGTATGGGCCTTTCCATCTGGGCCCCACTCTCTCGCCCATTGACTCAGACTATTTTGAATGGATTTATGTCTCCTTGTTCCCAAAGTACTGATTCAGGACAGAATGGGCTTGGTAGTTCGATATCGGATCCCAGAGTGTTCAGTACCTCACTAGGTCCCAATAACCGACTCACAGCAGGGTTCGGAGGGGTCAATCCTGGGAGTGATTCCTCAGCTTTTATAGAAATGGCGGCAGAAGAAGACCATGTGGCCCATCCAGTCTGCCCAACAAGCTTTCACACTTATTTTTGTCATACTTATCTGTTACTCTGACCGCTGAGGTCGGGGCCCTTATTGGTAACTTTTTGGTTCTAATTTCCTTCCACCCCTGCCTTTGTTGTAGAGAGCAGTGCAGGAGCTGCAAAGTGAAGTATCAAGCCTAATTGGTTAGGGGTAGTAACCGCCACAATAAGCAAGCTACTCCCACCCTTATTTGTTTACCTAGCCTGTGCAATTTAGTCCTTGTTGGTTGTTGTCTGAATATAAATCCTTTCTTCATCCCCCCTGCCATTGAAGCAGTGAGCTGCGCTGTACATGTATTCAAAGTGAAGTATCAGGCTTGATTGATTCACGGTAGTAACCGCTATAACAAGCAAGCTAATCACACGCTTATTTGTTTACTCAGCCTGTGCAATTTAGTCCTTGTTGGTTATTGTCCGAATATAAATTCTCTTTTCTTCATTCCCTTTTTGCCATTGAAGCAGAGAGCTGCTTGGATATGCATTGAAAGAGAAGTAGCATGCTAATTTGGTTTGGGGTATTAACCGCAGCAACAAGCAAGCTACTCCCACGCTTATTTGTGAATGCAAATCCTTTTCCCCACATTTCTTCTTGCCGTTGAAGCATAGAGCAATGTTTGAGTCGCATTAACCGTGTGTATATTTATTGAATAAGGTTATTAATCATTAAGTAATAGCCGTCATTCCCGCAAGCTACCCCCATGCCTCTACTCTTCATTCACATCCTCAAGACTTTATGGATCCCACAGTGTTTATCCCAAGCCCCTTTGAAATCCTTCACAGTTTTGGTCCTCACCACTTTCTCCGGAAGGGTGTTCCAGGCATCCACAACCCTCTCCATGAAGAAATACTTCCTGACATTGGTTCTGAGTCTTCCTCCCTGTAGTTTTAAATCGTGACCCCTGGTTCTGTTGATTTTTTTCCAACGGAAAATATTTGTCGTTGACTTTGGATCATTAAAACCTTTCCAGCATCTGAAAGTCTGAATCATATCACCCCTGTTCCTCCTTTCCTCCAGGATATACATATTTAGATTCTTCAATCTCTCCTCATAAGTCATTTGATGAAGACCCTCCACCTTTTTGGTCGCCCTTCTCTGGACCGCCTCCATCCTGTCTCTGCCCCTTCAGAGATAAGGTCTCCAGAACTGAGCACAGTACTCCAGGTGAGGCCTCACCAAGGACCTGTACAAGGGGATAATCACTTCCCTTTTCTTACTCGATATTCCTCTCACTTTGCAGCCCAGCATTCTTCTGGCTTTAGCTATTGTCTTGTCACATTGTTTCGCCGACTTCAGATCATTAGACACTATCACCCCAAGGTCTCTCTCCTGCTCCATGCACATCAGCCCTTCACCCCCCATCGAATACATCTCAACTAGTTGAGACTAGTTGTGAAGAAATTCATGGCTGTCTAGCCACCTTAGTTAAGAATAAATCTATTTTACATTGCAAATTAGAAATGTTTGAAAACAAGTCTAGAAGTTGTAACTTGCATGTATTAAATGTTCCTTGGTCTCAGATAAAATCTCTTTAACATATCCATAGAGATGATATCATGAGTTTTAGAAAGTACCTTTGTAATCTGTCCCTCCAGTTGCTTTTTTATTTTCCTATTTTATTTTTATTGTTCAGAATTGGCAGTTTTGCCAAGCGCTGAGCTGTCAACAGATAGCCTTAACTTCCAGCTGTTTTGCAGGATTCCCAGTTAAATAATTTTTTTAGGGCTACACTTTTGATGGTATTTGCATTCAATCGTAATAAAATTTGGACCATAAAGATGTCCTTTCACCTCAGAAAGAATATTTTTATGGGTCAGAAAATAGCTATATTTCCAGACATTTCTAAGGCTACATACATAAGCAAGTTGTAAGCTGTTTCTAAGTAAAAAGCAGGAGATGATTTCCATATGTGCATCTTTTAAGATTCCCTTGTAAATGTGAATTAAAGTTTGAAGGCAATAAATATGTTCATTATGAACCAGATCACTTTCAGATCAAATTTGTTTCTCCAGACGAGGCCTGGGTCCAAGAGTGAGGGGAAGACATAGTTTAGACTAATAAATAGTGTTGGGTTTATTCCTCTGATTTAAATTCCTTTATTTCTGTCTTGGCTCCTTCTGCTGTGGTCTAATTTAAAGGATGTAGAGGGGTTAGAGTATTTTCTTATTTAAAAAAATTCTATAATTATGTTAACCTCTACAACTTTGATGTTTCTTTTAAAATGTATTCAGTTTTTGTATTTATATTAAATTAAAAGCTTTAATATTTGATCAAGTTATACAAATAAGTAAATATGGAGAAGACAATTTATCTAGATAAATACCAGGGTTAGAGGGATATCTGAAATTGCCTTCCCTCTACATGACTAAAAGTACATGCATTGCTCCACAAAGCACATACTTTTGCCAGCATAGAGAAGAGGTGTTCCTGGATGAAAAATATAACATTTATTGGTGGGTAATTTTGAAAAAGATTTGCAGACGTAAAGGAAGCATATATATAACAATTTTCAAAAGCCCATTTACTCGCATAAAGGGCCAGATTTTGTAATCTACGCCCAATTTTATAACATGCGCGCACAGCCGTGCGCGCATGTTATAAAATCCGGGGTCGGCGCGCGCAAAGGGGTGCACACTTGTGCACCTTGCGCGTGCCGAGCCCTAGGGGAGCCCCAGTGGTTTTCCCCGTTCCCTCCGAGGCCACTCCGAAATCGGAGTGCCCGATTTTATAAATCCGGGGTCAGCGCGCACAAGGGGGTACACCGAGCCACGCATCCTTCCTCCGTTCCCTCCGAGGCCGCTCCAAAATCGGAGAGGCCTCGGAGGGAAATTTCCTTCCGCCCCCCCCCCCCACCTTCCCCTCCCTTCCCCTACCTAAACCACCCCCAGCCCTACCTAAAACCCCCCTTACCTTTATCTGATAAGTTACGCCTGCCTCTAGGCAGGCGTAGGTTACACGCGCCAGCTGCCAGCCGGCCCGTGATCCCGGGCACAGCAACAAATGGCCGCTGTGCCTGGAGGCTCTGTCCTCTCCCCGCCCCCTATTTCAAGCCCCGGGACATAGACTCGGCATGCGCAGGAGTGGAAATACGCCCCATAAATTCTAGCAGCAAAACTGCAGAACAGATAGCAGGTATAATTGTTTGAAAGTATTTTTGCCAGGATAATTTTCAAAGTGGACTTATGCATGTCAGTCCGCTTTGAAAATTAGCATAACATGCTCATATTTGCCAGCTAACTTGTGTACAATTATGCATAGATGAGAGAGTAGGAGTTTGGAGCTTTTTGGTGAAGGACAGGGACAGCAGTGAGATTCAGGGGCCTTGATTGTGTTATGAGATGTTTTCATTATGGGATGGATTTTAAAAGGGTTACATGCGTAATATATGTGCGTAACCCTTTTAAACCCACTCCTGCGCGCGCCGAGCCTATTTTGCATAGGCCCGGTGACGAGCGCAAGCCCCGGGACGCGCGTATGTCCCGGGGCTTGAAAAAAGGGGCTGGGAGGGGGCGGGACCGAGGCCTCCAGCGCAACGTATTTAACAAAGGTGGGGGGGGGGGGGGGTTAGATAGGGCTGGGGGTGGAAGGAAAGTTCCCTCCGAGACCACTCTGATTTCGGAGTGGCCTCGGAGGGAACAGGGAAAACCATTGGGGCTCCCCTAGGGCTCGGCGTGCACAAGTGTGCACCCCTTTGAGTGCGCCGACCCCGGATTTTATAACATGCGTGCGGATGCATGCGCATGTTATAAAATCGGGCGCAGATTTGTGCGCTCCGGGTTGCGCGCACAAATCTACGCCCGCGTGTAAATCTTAAAATCTGGCTCTATGTGTATATTATAACATTTCCTGGGCATTTTTGATAGGATGGGTAAAATCAGGCCTGGGTTTGCCAATAGGCACACCAGGCCTGTGCCCAGAGTAGCAAAATTCTGTGGGGGCAGCAGGCCAGCTGAAGAATTGCTATTCTGAATCTCACTCAACAGAATATCCCTCTGTTTCCTGCTCCAGCCTTTCCCCTCCTAGTGCAGAGAACAATACTATTATTATTTATATTCCGCTTTTCAGCACTTCAAAGCGGATTACATTCAGGTACGAAGGGTGAGGCTAGGAAGGGAGAGAGCATAGAAAAACAGCTCTATTCCCTATTACAGCACCCCTAATCCCTTGCTGCGCAGCCCCCGCTAGCTTGTGCTGGGACCAGGAGGAGAGGGTTGAGGCCTGAACACACAGCAGGGAGCAAAGAAAAGCCCTGCTTCCTAATTCAGCCCCTCTCTTCTTCTCAATTCAGGGACATGAGGGGAGGAGGCGAGCCTGGAGCAGATAGAGCAGAGCAAAGACCCCTGTGCCTTACACCTTCTGCTCTGTTGTCCCTTGTTTGGGGGGAGGGGAGCAGGGAGGTGGGGGTGACAGCACCAACAGTGCCTAGGGGTAACCAAATCCTAACTCCATCACTGGGTAAAACACTGGGCCGGATTTTAATAAGGTTACACGCGTAACCGGAACCGGTCTTACGCGCGCAGGGCCTATTTTAAAAAGGCTCGATGACGCGGGTAAAGCCCTGGGATGCGTGTACGTCCTGGGGATTTACTAAAGGGGCGGTCCGAGGCAGGGGCAGGGCCAGAGGCCTGCAACACAGCGGCCATTGTTGCTGTGTTGAAGGATCACATGCTGGCAGCCTGCCGGTATGCGCAACTTGCACCTGCCCGGAGGCAGGCGTAAAAGGTAAAATAAAAATTGGGGGGGGGGGGGATAGAGTAAGGCTAGGGGGAGGAAAGGTTAGGGAAAGGGGTGGGAAGGTCAGGTTAGGGGAAGGGAAGTTTCCTTCCAGGGACGGGGGACGGCAGCGCGGCTCGGTGCACACAAAGTGCACAATTGTGCACCCCCTTGCGTGCGCCGACCCCTGATTTTATAACTTGCGGACGCAAATTAACAAATCGGGTGTACATGTGCGCATACCGGGTATTTCTCTTTATTTGTTTTATTTTTTATTTATTTTTATATACCGATATTCAGCGTGCGCGCACATGTATGCCCGCGCGCACCTTTTTAAAATCTACCCCTAAGTATATAAATAAGTTCAAATTATCCCTTCTATGTATTGTTAACTCAGACCTCTAATTTATTAATTAAAAAGAGGCCATAAATTAAATGCTTTCTTCCATGATTACATTGTTTAGATTAGAATAATTTTTACAAGGGTAATGAACTGGAAAGCAACAAATGTTTGAAGAGCATATTTTATTTTCCTTTTGACTATATTGTAGTATTGGGTTACACAGAGCTTATTCAATCTGCTTGCTCAGACAGAGTACAGAACATATATTTAATTGTTCCATCAAGCATGGTAAAGGCTCAGTTACTGCTTGTTCGTTCACATTAATGTAAATGGTTTGACAAGCTTTTCCTTCCATGACAAGTGCCTTGATAAATAAGAATTTACTCAATTACTTTATACTTATCATAAGAACATAAAAATTGTTGGAGGAGTGGACCCTGGGGTTGAGAGTGAATTGATACTGCCTGAGGTGAAAGCTCCCTCAGGCCCCCCACTGTCGGCAGGCGAGGCCAAACGGGAAGCAGAGGCCAGCTGGAGCTTCGCCAATAGCAGCCCGCGTTCCCGGCAGGTTGAGCCCTTGGGTACCGGGCCGGCTGGTCTTAGGTGGGCCTCTGCATGGATGATCCCGTGGAAGGCGGCCAGGCGGAAACTCGAGTCAGGTCCAAGCAGGCGGTCAGGGCAGGTGGCGATGCTCATACTCAGAGGCCAGAAGTCTGTCCAAGGGAACGGCAAGCAGGAGGACAGGAACAAGGCAGGAGAAAGGTGCCAGAGAGCAGGAATGTTGGGAGCAGGAATGCAGCTTGAAGAGAGCAAGGGGCTTTGTTGCCAAGGCAAGCTCTGACTCTCTTGTAATAGGTCTGAAATTTCATTTTTGAGTTCTGGTCCAGGTGATTTGCTACTCTTCATTTTGTCAATCTGACCTCTACATCTTCTAGGTACACACTGTGATTTGGTTCAGTTCATCTGACTTGAATTAAGTAGTTTATTATTGGGTTATGTAAGCATTGGGTTTTATCTGACATTTCTCTATAAATCACAAATGAATAAAATAATCTATTAGTTTTCCAAACAAGTACACATACAAATTTTGTGACAGCAAGTGTAATTTGTTTGCAATTTGAAGTCTGAAATTAAAAAAGTACATATAATTACTTAAAGTATTTCACATTCTTGGAATGTTTGTATTTAGAGCTGTTGTAACCCATTAGGCAACATAGGAAGCAGCCTAGGGTGGCTAATTGCAAAAAATTCTCTCTTAATAGAATAAAAAAATCCTTAAGCTGCTTTCCAAACAGTTTAAAATCACATACAGATTTAATCTCATTTGATATGGCATTCCATAAAGCTGGACCCACAATTAACAATGCTTGATTATAAGTTATTGCAAGCGTAGACCCTTAGACTGAAGTGGAGTTGGCGCAACATGCAGGGAGGAGCATTGTTAATTGTGGGTCCAATTTTATGGAATGCCATATCAAATGAGTTTAAATCTGTTCAAGACTTTAAACTGTTTGGAAAGCAGCTTAAGGGTCTTTTATTCTAATAAGCCTTTTTAGCTGATACTGTATTAGTGAATTTTAAATATTGATAGTTAATTTTAGGTTCAATGTGTATTTATTATGTCTGTGTTTTTTTATATTGTATTTTATGTATAAAAGTGTAATCTGCTTAGCATGATGCTTTCATTATAAGTGGAATATAAGTATTTTAAATAAATAAGTAAATATCTGGAAAAGTTAAGAGAATCCAGGAAAGTAGACAGAAAAGCAAAGGTACAAATAGAAGAAAAAATAGCTAATACGGGGAAACAAGACCTTTTTTTTTAGATATATTATTGAGAGGAGGAAATGCAGAAGTGGGATTGGTAAAGCTCAGAGGTGAAGGGGAGAAATATATAGAGGCCGATAAGAAAGCAGAATTGCTTAACAAATATTTCCGTTCAGTATTTTCTGAGGAAGGGCTTTGAATATGACCACAGAAAACTGCAACAAATAAAGTAAGTGAGTTACACCTCAAACAATTTTTAGAAGACTGACTTTATAAGGAGCTAGCAAAACTAAAAGTAGTAGGATGGTCCAAGAAAAAGGATGCATTTCTTTTAGTTTTGGTTAATAATTATTTTTCCATTTTGTTTCATGTTATTTTTAATGCACATAATTTTGTTTTGTTTATTTTATTTATTAGTGCACTATTTCATTTTAATTGCGCTAAAATGAAATACTATGCACTGAAAAAATATTGTTTGCTATTTTGGTTTAGCGTGTGCTATTTTGTTTAGTGTGCATTAATTTTATGCACACTAAAAAAAATAACATACTTTAATACAAAATGACACAAAAGAAAATGAAAATGCATATTCCTAAAAGGTAGATAAAGCAATGGGGCTGGATGGGCTATAATCGAAGGACCTTCTCAATTCTACTTTAGTGGTTTCTAAGGACTAGAGACAAACAGATGTGGTTCCTCATCACATGTGGAAATAAGGAATCTGGAAACTGCAGAGGGGTTTGTCTGGCCTGAGTGGTAAGTAAGTTAATTGAATTACTGTTGAAAGAGAGGATACTTCAATTTCTGGAATCTGTTGCGTCCATCGCTGCTCGATGCCCTCACTCCGCCCTCTTTACCACTGTGGTGACTCCCTCCGGGTCTGATGGAAAGTTAGCTGCTGTGGCCTCTTCTTGCCATCTCCCTCCGGCGTCCCCGGATCGGCACAATGCTGTGGATCTGCCATGTTCCTGATGATGTAAGGCGCGCGCGCTCCGATTGATGTGCCAGCAAGGGCGTGAACCTCTGGGGCGTCCCCCTGAGATGACGTCATCCGCTTCCAATATAAAAGGTCTCAGTATTTGCTAACAAATCGAGTTAGCAAGGGTTTCTCTACCTACGCTACTCTGCCTCCTCGGACTTACCAGAGGTACCCACTCCTCGGGGGCCTCGCTCTCTTTTCTTTATTTCAGATTGCCAATAGGAACTGGTACTCGCTCCTCGAGGGCCCATGTTCCTGAACACTCTGAAGATTCTCTACTGCCTGGAAGCTATCGCAGATACAGACATTCGTGAGTTACCACCGCTCTCTCAGAGCTTTCCCTGGAACCAGGTACTCGCTCCTCGAGGGCCTAACCCTTTCCAGCTACTGAGCTTTCTAAAGAACTTATGTGAGTTTGTCATCCAGTTCAGGCAATGAACACAGCATACCCTGTCTACTCACTATCTATAATTTCTCTACAGTCAGCAACTCTGGGATCACTGTTCCAATTCCTGAGGGACTTCAGCCCTGCCGGGCATATCTGCTCACTACTGTCACCTCTGGTGGTTCTACCAACCTGGCTAATAAAAGTACTATCTGTGTCTGTCTCCATACCCAAGCCTAGCCGGTGGTCCCTCTCAGGATATCCTCCTGGGGGCGCTGTCATTTGCCATCGGTCCAAGGATCCACCTATCTACATTCCTCTACAGCTGAGTGCCCTCTCCAAGCACTCCGCTGGTAATAGATTGCTACTCTCTCCATCAGGAGTCTTCAGCAACAGATTCATAACAGATTGCTACTCCGCAGTCTATACCTTAACAGATTGTTACCTACAGGAGCTGAGCATATCAGATTGCTATCTCCTCCTTCCACAGGAGCTAATTCATAACAAGATTGCTAACTCCTCACGGAGTTCCTAACAAACTGCATTAACTCCTTCCTTCTTCAGGAGTCGCTCCACTACAGATTGCTAATTCCTCCCTCCTACAGGAGGAGTTCCACATCAGACTGCTAACTCCCTAGCAAGTCCATAACAGATTATTAACTCCTATCTGATTGCTCTGCCCACCAGGCATCAGATTTACAACTGATTGCTAACTCCTTAGCAGGTATTATAACAGAATCCAATGGATTGGAAAATCCTAAGGAGAATTGTTACCAAAGGTAGGTATTTTCAGATGGATCTAAACAGTTTCTTTGATGGGTGGCCAGAGAACACTAGGTAAGAACCCTAAATGTATTAAATTGTATTTCAGCAATGCCTTTTACATGCTTCTGCATAGGTGGCTTATAAACAAATGGAGTGTTTTAGGTATGGGTCCTAAAGTGACTGGGTTAGAAAATGGTTGAGTGAGAGGTGACAAAGAGTTTATGAGAAGGACAGGGAGGATACCAGTGGTGTGCCACAGGGATTGGTTCCCCAATCCGGATCTATTCAACATTTCCATATGGAATATTGTGGAAGGCTTATCAGGAAAGGTTTTCCTTTTGTAGTTAGTATCTAAATCTGCAACAGGGTTGACACTCTGGAGTATGTAGAAAATATGAATAGGTATATAGTAAAGCTTGAGGAATGGTCTAGACTCTGGTAGCTAAGATTTAATGCTAAAAATGTAGGATCATACATTTGGATTGCAAAAAATCCAAGGGAGCAATAATGGTAATATTTTCATTTTATTTGATTTGATTTACCAATTTTCATTGAACATCAACATGGTACAGTATAGGTATTGAAATTCTGTGCACAAAACAAGAGTGGGATTTAGAGATGTTAATTATGTTTGATGACCTTAAGGTGGCCAAACACGTAGAAAAGGTGATGGCAAAAGCTAAAAGAATTCTTGGATGCTCAGGAAGAGGAATAGCCAGCAGGAAAAAGGAGGTTATATTGCCTCTACATAAGTCTCTGGTGAGAGCTTGTTTGGCATACTGTGTATACAATTCTGGAGATTGCACCTTCAAAAGGAAGTAAACTGGATGGAGTTGGTCCAAATTTTAATTAATTAAATGATCACTGGTCTTTATCATAGAGTATATGGAGATCTAAATACCCTGGAGGAAAGGAGAGAAAATTGAGATATAATAGAGCATTAAAATCCCTTCAAGGAATAAATGCGCAGGAGGGGTCTCTTTCAATAGAAAGAAAGCTCTAGAACAGTGATGTTCATGACTAGCCCGTGAGGGCTGCAAACAGTTTAGGTTTTCAAGAAATCCCTAATGAACATGCATGAGATTTGCATACAATAAAGGCAGTGTACATGCAAATCTATGTTATGCATATTCATTAGGGGTAGCCTGAAAACCCAATCTGCAGATCTCAAGGGCTAGGAGTGAATGGATTGCTATAAAATGAGGGGACCTGGCATGAAGGTAAAAGGGGATACAGGTAATCTAAGGAAATATTTCCTTACTGACAGAGTGGTGGACTCATGGGATGGCCTCCCTGTGGGTGGAGGCAAGGACAGAATCAGAATTTAAAAAGCACAGAGGATTTCTAAGGAAGAGCAAGGGACTATAAAGCTGAGAAGTCTGGATGGGCTGTATGGTGTTTATCTGCAATCATGTTCTATGTTTCTTCAGAAATATTACTCTTTTTGAAATATATTTGGACAGTGTGATTAGAAAGCATATTTGCTATGAAATAGAAGTGAGTTTGGCCTATTTTATTTGAAGAGGTATTATGTACAAAGCTGCAGTAAAGTCAATTGTTAACATCCTCTTTAATATTGTCTAGTAATGAGTTATTTCCTGCAAGTCACCATGTTAAGACCCAGTGCATTAAATCTGGTGTTTTGCAGGAGCTTACATGACTGTGCTGCTGCCACCACCACCCCATTTCAATTTTTTTAAATTGTATTTGTGGGTTTTTTTTAATTTCATTTCAAATAAATGGAAAAAAAGAAGTGCCAAGCACACTTCTGATCTATGAAGATCAGAAGTGCGCTTGGCACGTTCAGCAGCTCGTGAAAGTCGCTCTTTTACTCAGGTCCAGACTTGGCGGATGGTTTGAGCCATAGCTTGAGCCGTTGGAGATGGAACCGTCAGAGGAACAGGAAGAGGCAGTCGGGGCTGCCGTCCAAAGACTACTGCAAACAGGGATGTGTCGGTGGCTGCCGCAACATGGGCATTGTGCGACAGCTCAGCCCAGGGGAGAAGATCCAAGCAATTGTTTTGCTGGTCATTTACATAAGAGCGTAGGAATGTCCTCAAGGTCCGATTAGTCCTTTTGGCCTGCCCATTGGCCTGAGGATGGTATGCCGATGTATAACTCAGAAAAATGTCGAACTTTCAACACAAGGAACGCCAATACTTGGCAGCAAACTGTGGTCCCCGATCAGATACAATCTCCTTGGGGAGTCCAAGGAGGCGAAAGATATTCTTCAGGAAGAGCTTCGCCAGTTCTGGGGCTGAAGGAAGGCCTGGCAAGGGGATAAAATGACCCATTTTCGAGAAGCGGTCAATGACGACCCAAATCACTGTGTTATTCTGGGAAGGAGGTAGATCAGTAATAAAGTCCGTTGAAATGCTGGACCAAGGCTCGGTAGGTGCTGGAAGAGGCTGGAGGAAGCCCCAAGGCTTCCCCGTTGGTGGATTTTGGCTGGGTGCAAATGGGACGAGTCCATGTAGTTCCGTGAATCTTGCACCATCGTAGGCCACCAATAGTGCCTTCGCAGCATTTCCAGAGTCCTGGTGTGACAAGGGTAGCCTGCCAGCTTAGAGTCGTGAGCCCGTTTTAAGACGCGTTCATGTAGCCGTCGAGGAAAGATGGTCTTCCCAGCAGGGACTGTGGTAGTTGCATCAAGGGAAATACAAGCAGGGTCGATGATGAAGCTAGGAACTTCCGGGACTTCCTCAGGCTCGAATGATCTGGACAGCGCATAGGTTCTTGGATCCTGGACGGAAGCACAGGTTGAAGTCAAACCTTTCGAAGAATAAGGCCCACCAGGCCTGACAGGGGTTCAAAAGTTGAGCCTCTTTGAGATTTTCGAGGTTCTTGTGGTCAGTGAAGATGGTAAACTTATGTTGCACCCCTTCTAACCAAGGGCGTCATTCTTGAAGTGCTAGTTTGACTGCAAGGAGTTCGCAGTCACCCACGGTGTAACGTTGTTCTGTGGGGGAAAATTTATGAGAATAGAACGAGAAGGGAGTTAGCTTGCCCGTGGGGGAGTGTTGGCTCAAAACGGCTCCGGCACAGATTGCTGAGGCATTGACCCCTTTCCTAGTCATAGCAGTGAGTGGGGCAACTATAGAAGAGTAATTCGCAATGAAGCTCCAGTAATAATTGGTGAAGCCTAGAAAGCATTGCAATGCTCGAAGGCCTACTGGCTGAGGCCAGTCGCAGATTCCCTGAAGTTTCTCCGGGTCCATTGAGAATCCACGATCAGAGATGATGTATCCCAAAAAGGGTAAGCGACTCTGCTCAAACAAACATTTCTCCAGTTTTGTGTACAGATGGTTCTCTCTCAGCCACTTGAGAATGATATGGACATGTTCACAGTGGGATTCTAAGTCCTTAGAGAAGATCAGAATGTCGACGAGGTATACGACTACGAAATTGTAAAGGAGATCTCGAAAGATTTCATTGACGAGACGTTGGAAGACAGCTGGAACGTTACATAGCCATTGCAGAAAGACTAAATGAATTCTTTGCCTCCGTGTTTACTAATGAGGATGTTGGGGAGATACCAGTTCTGGAGATGGTTTTCAGGGGTGATGAGTCAGACGAACTGAACGAAATCACTGTGAACCTGGAAGATGTAGTAGGCCAGATTGACAAACTAACGAGTAGCAAATCACCTGGACCGGATGGTATGCATCCTAGGGTTCTGAAGGAACTCGAAAATGAAATTTCTGATCTATTAGTTAAAATTTGTAACCTATCATTAAAATCATCCATTGTACCTGAAGACTGGAAGGTGGCCAATGTAACCTCAATATTTAAAAAAGGCTCCAGGGGCGATCCGGGTAACTATAGACCAGTGAGCCTGACTTCAGTGCCGGGAAAAATAGTGGAAACTATTCTCAAGAACAAAATTGTAAAGCATATAGAAAGACATGATTTAATGGAACATAGTCAACATGGATTTACCCAAGGGAAGTCTTGCCTAACAAATCTGCTTCATTTTTTTTGAAGGGGTTAATAAACATGTGGATAAAGGTGAACCATTAGATGTAGTGTATTTGAATTTTCAGAAGGCGTTTGACAAAGTCCCTCATGAGAGGCTTCTACGAAAACTAAAAAGTCATGGGATAGGAGGCGATGTCCTTTCGAGGATTACAAGCTGGTTAAAAGACAGGAAACAGAGAGTAGGATTAAATGGTCAATTTTCTCAGTGGAAAAGGGTAAACAGTGGAGTACTTCAGGGATCTGTACTTGGACCGGTGCTTTTCAATATATATATAAATGATCTGGAAAGGAATATGACGAGTGAGGTTATCAAATTTGCAGATGATACAAAATTATTCAGAGTAGTTAAATCACAAGCAGACTGTGATACATTGCAGGAGGACCTTGCAAGACTTGAAGACTGGGCATCCAAATGGCAGATGAAATTTAATGTGGACAAGTGCAAGGTGTTGCATATAGGGAAAAATAACCATTGCTGAAGTTACACGATGTTAGGTTCCATATTAGGAGCTACCACCCAGGAAAAAGATCTAGGCATCATAGTGTATAATACTTTAAAATTGTCAGCTCAGTGTGCTGCAGCAGTCAAAAAAGCAAATAGAATGTTAGGAATTATTAGGAAGGGAATGGTTAATAGAACGGAAAATGTCATAATGCCTCTATATCGCTCCATGATGAGACCACACCTTGAATACTGTGTACAATTCTGGTCGCCGCATCTCAAAAAAGATATAGTTGCGATGGAGAAGGTACAGAGAAGGGCAACCAAAATGATAAAGGGGATGGAACAGCTTCCATATGAGGAAAGGCTGAAGAGGTTAGGGCTGTTCAGCTTGGAGAAGAGACGGCTGAGGGGGGATATGATAGAGGTCTTTAACGAGTAGATGTGACTCAGTTATTTTCACTTTCGAATAATAGAAGGACTAGGGGGCATTCCATGAAGTTAGCAAGTAGCACATTTAAGACTAATCGGAGAAAATTCTTTTTCACTCAACGCACAATAAAGCTCTGGAATTTGTTGCCAGAGGATGTCGTTAGTGCAGTTAGCGTAGCTGGGTTCAAAAAAAGGTTTGGATAAATTCTTGGAGGAGAAGTCCATTAATGGCTATTAATCAATTTTACTTAGGGAATAGCCATTGCTATTAATTGCATCCGTAGCATGGGATCTTCTTAGTGTTTGGGTAATTGCCAGGTTCTTGTGGCCTGGTTTTGGCCTCTGTTGGAAACAGGATGCTGGGCTTGATGGACCCTTAGTCTGACCCAGCATGGCAATTTCTTATGTTCTTATGTAAAAGGCATTACCACGTATTTGTAGTGGCCGTCTCTGGTATTAAACGCCATCTTCCAGATGTCATCAGGTTGGATGCGTACCAAGTTGTACACACCTCTCAGGTCTAGTTTGGAGAAGATTCGTGCCCCTTCAAGGTGATCGAACAGTTCGGTAATGAGGGGTAGCGGGTATCGATCCTTTCGAGTTATCGCTTTGAGACCCCTGTAATCGAAACAGGGACGTAGTCCACCATCCTTTTTTTTCACAAAGAAGAACCACGCTCCTGCGAGGGAATCAGATGGACAGATAAAGCCTTTCTCTAGATTCTCCTTAATATATTCTGACATAGGCTGGGACAATGGATAGGTTCTGCCTTTGGGAGGTGTGGTTCCCAGCAGAAGTTCAATAGGACAGTTGAACTTACGTAATGGAGGCAAGATATCCGCTTTCTGCTTAGATAACACATCACTGAAGTCAGAATACTGTGGAGGTAACCCTGGAAGGGTAACTGATTTCAAGACAGGTATCACGGGGGATACTAGGTGCAGGCAAGTCTTTTGGCACTTTGGGCCCCACTGTACCAACTGCAGGGACTGCCAGTCGAACTGGGGTACATTGACCTGAAGCCAGGGTAACCCCAGGATTACCGGATGGGTTGAGCGTTTTAGGACATAGAAGGATGTTTCTTCCTCATGGAAGGTACCTACAGTGAGATGGATAGCCACTGTATGGTGCGTAATGAGACCTGGAAGATGTTCTCCCTGAATGGAGGCAATACAAAGACTCATCTCTAGGGGTTGGAGAGGTATCTTCAAGAGTTTGATGATGTCATCCGAAATGAAACTACCACTCGCTCTGGTATCAATGAGAGCAGTGGTCGTGAAGGTGTGGGCCTTGATGCCCAGGGATACAAGAAGCAAAAGTTGAGGGCCAGAAACAGTTGCGCCCAAGCTCGGGACCCTCGCTGGGCTCAGGTGTTGCAGTTTCCCGGACGGATGGGGCAAAACTGCAGACGATGTCCCGAAGTGCCACAGTAAATGCAGAGCCCCTCCTTTCGCCGACGGAGATTTTCAGTCCGAGACAATCGCCCACGATTCACCTCCATAGGTTCTACCATGGAGGGAAGTGATGGTGCAGGAGTCCTTGCTGGGGTGCAGGGTGCACTTGGGGGACATACTGGTGAGAAGCATGGAGCCTTTACTTCTAGGCGTCTCTGCCGGAGGTGATGATCAATCCTCGCGGCAAGAGAGATCAAGTCTTCTAGAGACGTGGGAATCTCACGGACCGAAAGCTCATCTTTCAGAGCACAGGAGAATCCATCTAGGAAGATGGCTTGCAGACAATATTCTTGTCACCCAAGTTCTGTGGCCAAGGTCTGAAACTCCACTGTGTATTCAGAGAGGGTCCTTGACCCTTGACGGAGGTGGAGTAAGCTATGACTAGCTATAGCCATACGACCTGGGTCTCCGAAGGTCTGCTTGAAGAGGGCACTGAAGTCAGATAGCTTGGAGAGGATGGGATCAGAATGTTCCCATAAGGGAGAGGTCCATGCCAGAGCCTTCCCTTCCAAACAAGACAGAATGAAGGTGACTTTAGTGATCTCCTTCAAAAACAATGAGGGTTGTAATGCAAACTGCATAAAGCACTGATTAAGAAAACCATGACAGGAGCGTGGATCCCCATTATACCTGGGGGGTGCAAGAAGTGCCAAGGTTGCTTTGGGAAGCATAGTGCCGAGAGGCCCACCAGGTTGGCCATTCCTGTATCTTGTAGTTGAGAGTGCAGTTCTCCAACCGAAGAGGCCAACATCTCTAAAACTTGATGATGTTGTTTCACTGTGGTGGCCAGTCCTGGTAGGCCCATGGAGGCGGGAGAATCCGCCGAGTCCATGGCCTTGGCAACCTGTTGCACTCGGGGGTGGACCCTTGTCCTGGGGTAGAGGTGGAACAGCTCCTGAAAGGGAACAATAGGTAACTGCCCCCAGAGGGCGGAGCACTGGAGAAGACAGAGGCTAGGAAGAGCTTCACCACTGGAAGCCCGAGGTCCCCCCGGGAGGAGCCCATAGGGACCCGGGCCGCTTGGACTTAGGTGGGCCTCGCAGGGTCTCCTAAGAGAGTGAAAGTCCAGCATGTCCACGGAGATAGGGGGAGCATGATCGGGTTCAACGATGGCTGCTGGTTGGAACAGGGAGAATCAGAACAGAGTTGGTAATGACAAGGCGAGGAACAGAGCCAGAATCTGGAGACGAGGTCAGGCAGACAAAGGTCAATGTCCAGAGGTCAGTCCGAGGAGTGGTCAGCAAAGCAGAGGTCAGGTAATGGAGGTCACACAAAATCAAAGGCAGGCTGAGGTCTTGAGGCAGGAGGCAGGCAGCAGGCAGGCAGGTGAAGAGCAATCTGAGGTCAGTACCAGTAAGACAGTCCGAGGGTACTACCTGGGTAGACAGGCAGACGAACACAGAAACAAGCAGGATACAGGAACTAGGATGCGGGAACGAGTCAGGAACAGAACTGGAACAGAAGGATCCTGGAACGAGACTAGGAACAAGCAGGAACAAGTACAAGCGCAGAAGCAATCTCAGAACAAACCGACCCGATTGCCAAGGCAAGGAAGCAGAGACAGGAAGTTCCTTATATTGGGGGATCAATCAGGGCGTGCCATGGAGCTAGGACCCGCCCTTGGCCCTACTTGAGTCCGGGCAGTCCCGCGCGCGTATGGGCTTGGTCAACATGGCCAAGGATACCGAACCTCTGCATGAGGCCCGGCATGCAGTGGAAGGCCCGTTGACCGCTGCTGTGGGACGCCGGGGCCTGGCAGGACTGGCAACTACCGTGAGGGAGGTTGTCCTGGGACCCGCTGTGGAATCATGAAGGTGAGCAGACCCGTGCGCAGGACGGCCCCGGGCGGGGCACGTAACAAAATTGCCATGCTTGGTAAGACAAAGGGTCCTTCAAGCCTAGCATCCGATTTCCAACAGTGGCCAAACCAGGTTACGAGAATCTGGCAAATAACCAAACACTAAGAAGATCCCATTCTACTGATGCCAGTAATAGTAGATAGGGATGTGAATCGTTTTTTGACAATTTAAAACAATCGTCAGATATATTTTAAATCGTCAAAAATCGTTAGAGCCTCGATACAATAACAATTCCCCCGATGTAATGTCAAAAAATCGTAAAGAGGGGGAGGGCGGGAAAACCGGCACATCAAAACAACCCTAAAACCTCACTATGTCATACGAGTTATATGACATAGTGAGGGCAAAGGTAGCGCCGGCGCCATTTTGAATATTGGCAATACGGCGCGAGTGCAGGAGGTCGCTCCCGGACCCCCGCTGGACTTTTGGCAAGGCTTGTGGGGGTCAGGAGGCCCCCCCAAGCTGGCCAAAAGTCCCTGGGGTCCAGCGGGGGTCGGGGAGCGATCTCCTGCATTCGTGACGTTGGGTGACAGGAAGCAAAATGGCGCCGGCGCTACCTTTGCCCTGTCATATGGTAGGGGCAAAGGGCCACTGGCGCCATTTCTATTAATGCAGCCGTGGCCTGAGAGCGGGAGATCACGGGAGATCGCGCCGGGACCCCCCCACTGGACCCCAGGTAATTTAAAACATTTTGGGGGGGGTTCGGGAGGGTGGAGGATTTGTTTTAAAGGGTTGGGGTGGGTTTTAGGGTTGTTTTGGTGTGCCGGTTTTCCCGCCCTCCCCCGATTTACGATTTTTTACGATTTTTAAAAAAAAAACAAAAACATGACGATCAGATTTCCCTCCCCCCCAGCCAAAATCGATCGTTAAGATGATTGATCACATGATTCACATCCCTAATAGTAGAGGCCATTCCCTAAGTCAACTTGATTAATAGCAGTTAATGGACTTCTCCTCCAAGAACTTATACAAACCTTTTTTAAACCCAGCTACACCAACTGCACTAACTACATCCTCTGGCAACAAATTCCAGAACTTAATTGTGCATTGAGTGAAAAAGAATTTTCACCAATTAGTATTAAATGTGCTACTTGCTAATTTCATGGAGGGCCCCCTAGTCCTTCTATTATTCGAAAGTATAAATAACCGATTCACATCTAATCATTCTAGACCTCTCATGATTTTAAAGACCTGTATCATATCCCCCCTCAGCCATCTCTTCTCCAAGCTGAACAGCCCTAACCTCTTTAGCCTTACCTCATAGGGGAGCTGTTCCATCCCCTTTATCATTTTGGTTACCCTTCTCAGTACCTTCTTCAGTGCAACTATATCTTTTTTGAGATGCGGTGACCAGAACTGTACACAGTACTCAGGGTACAGTCTCACCATGGAGCAATAGCGAGGCATATTGACATTTTCTGTTTTATTCACCATTCCATTCCTAATAATTCCTAACATTCCGTTTGCTTTTTTGACAGCTGCAGCACACCGAGCTGACGATTTCAATGTATTCCACTATGATGTCTAGATCTTTTTCCTGAGTGGTAACTCCTAATATGGAACCTAACATTGTGTAACTACTTCATGGATTCTTTTTCCCTATATGCAACACCTTGCACTTGTCCACATTAAATTTCATCTGCCGTTTGGATGCCCAATCTTCCAGTCTTGCAAGGTCCTACAATGTATCACAATCCGCTTGTGATTTAACTACTCTGAATAATTTTGTATCATCTGCAAATTTGATAACCTCACTCATCGTATTCTTTTCAAGATCATTTATAAATATATTGAAAAGTACAGATCCCTGAGGCACTTCACTGTTTACCCTTTTCCACTGAGAAAATTGACTAATCCTACTCTGTTTCCTGTCTTTTAACCAGTTTGTAATCCACGAAAGGACATCGCCTCCTATCCCATGATATTTTAGTTTTCCTAGAAGCCTCTCATGAGGGACTTTGTCCAACGCCTTCTAAAAATCCAAATACACTACATCTACCGGTTCACCTTTATCCATATGTTTATTAACCCCTTCAAAAACATAAAGCAGATTTGTGAGGCAAGACTTCCCTTGGGTAAATCCATGTTGACTGTATTCCATTAAACCATGTCTTTCTATATGCTCTGTGATTTTGATCTTTAGAATAGTTTCCACTATTGTTCCTGGCACTGAGGTCAGGCTCACTATTCTATAGTTTCCCGGATCACCCCTGGAGCCCTTTTTAAATATTGGGATTACATTGGCCACCCTCCAGTCTTTAGGTACAATGCATGATTTTAATGATAGGTTACAAATTTTAACTAATAGATCTGAAATTTCTTTTTTGAGTTCCTTCAGAACCCTGGGATGCATACCATCTGGTCCAGCTGATTTGCTACTCTTTAGTTTGTTAATCTGGCCTACTACATCTTCCAGGTTCACAGTGATTTGGTTCACTTCATCTGACTCATCACCCTTGAAAACCATCTATGGAACTGGTATCTCCCCAACATCTTCATTAATAAACACAGAAGCAAAGAATTCATTTAGTATTTCTGTAATGGCCTTATCTTCCCTAAGAGCCCCTTTAACCCCTCGGTCATCTAGCGCAGTGGTTCTCAACCTTTTTCCTATCGTGACACACCTGACAGGCCACGCTCACATATGTGACACACTGCTCGTTACAATTCATGGCGGAAATAAAAAGTAAAGGTCCGGTAATTATTTTTATTGTTTAAAATGACACAAGGAAAATATACGTATTCTGTCTGAACAGAAATTGCATAAATAGTAAACATCCCACACCAAAACAGCACCAATTTCTAGCACTTAAACAGTAACCACCTTACCTTAGAAAAGGCAACACTGAAAATATTACACCAGACCTTAAGACACCAATACATCTCCTAGTAGGAAAACGGACCAAGTCAGGCTGCTATAGAGCCCTACACAGAAACTACACGCCAGCAGAAAACCTCACCTAAATCACATGTGCTCACCCTCACCTAACAAAGAATAAAGAGACCAAAACGCAAAACTAGAAGCATGCAGAAAAAACTGAATTGGAAATTGCAACAAGCCAGAGTCCCTGTATGCAGTGTAATAAAGGAAAAAAGAAACATCACCCATCCTTATAAAACAAATCAAGAAATATAAAATCAGTAGCAGTAAAACCTTACTAACAAAAAGAACAGATTATTTCAAAACAGCTGATGAGTGGAATAGCCAATAATTTAATACTGATATAAAAAATTTCTAGATACCAATAAAATATTTCAAAATAGCAGACACAAAGACCCAGTAACGAAAAATAAGGATAGAAAAAAATGTTTGCTCTGCAAACCTGGGAACATTTTATATCCAGGTCTCTTGAGATTGTTTTGAATTTGCAGGAGGAGGGTGGTTTGCTTGGAACTTTCTCCTCTCTCTCAGTCACACACCAGCGCGCTCTCTCACACTGGCTCTCAATTACATACGTATACACACATGCTCTCAGTCACTCACTTATACACATGCTTTTTCTCTCACTTATAAAGGCTCTTAATTACACATTTACACACACACTGTCTATCTTTTCACGCTTACACACACAGGCTTTCAATCACATGCTTACAAACATGCTCTCTCTCTTTCTCTCATTTACACACAGGCTCTTAATCACATACTCACATGCTCCCTCACCTAAATCAGCTCTCAATCACACACAGACACACATGCTCTCTCCCTTACTTATACACACAGGCTCTTAATCATACATACACATGATCTCTCACACACACAAAGGAATCTCAATCATACACACACTCTCACACAAACAGGTTTTCAATCACAAACTTACACATACAGGTTCCCAATCATAAACGTACATTCATGC
Organism: Rhinatrema bivittatum; assembly: GCF_901001135.1. NCBI lineage: Eukaryota > Metazoa > Chordata > Amphibia > Gymnophiona > Rhinatrematidae > Rhinatrema > Rhinatrema bivittatum. The sequence goes on from NC_042620.1 coordinate 93,036,034, forward strand.
TCTCTCTCTCACAGGCAGGCTCTCAATCACAGACATACTCTCACATATACAGGCTCTCAATCATTCACATACATGCTATCTCATTCACACACATACACACACAGGATCTCAAACACACATGCTTGCTTGCTCATTCACTCTCTTTCTCCCTCCCTGGAACTAGCAGCAGCAGCAGCAGCAGCAGCCTCCTCCCAACCCTAACCTCCTTCATTTTCAGCCGTCGCGGAGCTAGGAGTCCCATCGGCCGCGGAGGTTGATGTTCTTCTTCATTTTTCTCCGAGCCACACTGCACACTCCTCAGGCCGCGCCGCTCTTCTGTTCTTCGGGCTGACGCTGACCACACTAGCATGGTCTCTTCTTCCCGCGCACCACTTCCTCTTCCGGGCTGCGGGGGGGGGGGGGGGGGGGGGGGCGGGAACAAGAGACCATGCCGCGGCCGCTGACTCCAGCTGTTCTGCCGCATTCCGCCCGGGCTGACAGCATTTTAAAGCCCGGGCGGAGGAGGACCGGGGAGCAGCTGGGTCAGCGGGGAACCGGGAAGTGTGGTGACACACCTGCGTGTTCTTGACGACACACTGGTGTGTCACGACACACCGGTTGAGACCCACTGATCTAGCGGACCAACTGACTCCCTCACAGGTCTCTTGCTTTGGGTATATTTTAAAAAGTTTTTATTATGAGTTTTTGCCTCTACGGCCAACATTGTTTCAAATTCTCTCTTAACCTGTCTTATCAATGGTTTACACTTAACTTGACAATACTTATGCTTTTTCCTGGTGAGATGGACAGTGAAATGCTAAGAGAAATTAGGGAAGCTAACCAAATTGGTAGTGCAGTAATAATGGGAGACTTCAATTACCTCACTCACAAAACACGTTGCAAACAAATTTGAAAATTTTATGTGCATAGGAATTTATCTCACAATGTGGACCATCATACCACCCTTGGTTGGTTTAGGCAGTAAGCCACGCTTTCAACCATAACGGGTCATATTTAATCATCGGTCCGGAATAGTCTATTAAATTCCTTTTAAATTTCTTCAATTTTCTACTTTATTTACTTTTTTTATCGGTTTTTTTGTCCATTTATAATAAAATGTTTTTAACGGAGTAAGAAGCGGAATTGCCTTACTTGTGCAGAGCGCCTCAGCGCTTCCGAGGTAGTGCCTTCACTCACTTGTGCAGAGCGCCACCGCGCTTTCAAGATTTCGATTTCAATGCTGCCGTGCTTAAAAGGCAGCAAATTCCGATCGAGGGTGCTCGTGTGACTTAGAGCTCCTGTAGTCCAGTCCGACGTACGTTTCGCAGTTGTGCTGCTTCAGGGACTCTGTGCCTAATCGGAAGGTTTAGGCTTAAGAAGAACACAAGGTTAGTTCCCGCCAAACTCTTTCAATATTTAAATGCCTTCGTATTTGCTTGCGTCTAATACATTATAATGCCGCGTTCAGTCGCCTAATGCTCTTACCGGCCTTTTAAGCACGGCAGCATTGAAATCGAAATCTTGAAAGCGCGGTGGCGCTCTGCACAAGTGAGTGAAGGCACTACCTCGGAAGCGCTGAGGCGCTCCGCACAAGTAAGGCAATTCCGCTTCTTACTCCGTTAAAAACATTTTATTATAAATGGACAAAAAAAACGATAAAAAAAGTAAATTTAATAAAGTAGAAAATTGAAGAAATTTAAAAGGAATTTAATAGACTATTCCGGACCGATGATTAAATATGACCCGTTATGGTTGAAAGCGTGGCTTACTGCCTAAACCAACCAAGGGTGGTATGATGGTCCACATTGTGAGATAAATTCCTATGCACATAAAATTTTCAAATTTGTTTGCAACGTGTTTTGTGAGACAAGTGTGGTTCGTTGCACATTTTTCATTAACTGTTTCTGTATAGTAGACTTCAATTACCCCAATATAGACTGGGTAAATGTATCATCGGGTCACGCTAGAGAGATAACGTTCCTGGATGGAATAAATGATAGCTTTATGGCGCAATTGGTTCAGGAACCGACGAGAGAGGGAGCAATTTTAGATCTAATTCTCAGTGGAGCACAGGACTTGGTGAGAGAGGTAACGGTGGTGGGGCCGCTTGGCAATAGTGATCATAATATGATCAAATTTGATTTAATGACTGGAAAAGGAACAGTGTGCAAATCCAAGGCTCTCGTGCTAAACTTTCAAAAGGGAAACTTTGATAAAATGAGAAAAATTGTTAGAAAAAAACTGAAAGGAGCAGCTACAAAAGTAAAAAATGTCCAAGAGGCGTGGTCATTGTTAAAAAATACCATTCTAGAAGCACAGTCCAGATGTATTCCACACATTAAGAAAGGTGGAAAGAAGGCAAAACGATTACCGGCATGGTTAAAAGGGGAGGTGAAAGAAGCTATTTTAGCCAAAAGATCTTCATTCAAAAATTGGAAGAAGGATCCAACAGAAGAAAATAGGATAAAGCATAAACATTGGCAAGTTAAATGTAAGACATTGATAAGACAGGCTAAGAGAGAATTTGAAAAGAAGTTGGCTGTAGAGGCAAAAACTCACAGTAAAAACTTTTTTAAATATATCCGAAGCAGAAAGCCTGTGAGGGAGTCAGTTGGACTGTTAGATGATCGAGGGGTTAAAGGGGCACTTAGAGAAGATAAGGCCATCGCGGAAAGATTAAATGATTTCTTTGCTTCAGTGTTTACTGAAGAGGATGTTGGGGAGGTACCCGTAATGGAGAAGGTTTTCATGGGTAATGATTCAGATGGACTGAATCAAATCACGGTGAACCTAGAAGATGTGGTAGGCCTGATTGACAAACTGAAGAGTAGTAAATCACCTGGACCGGATGGTATACACCCCAGAGTTCTGAAGGAACTAAAAAATGAAATTTCAGACCTATTAGTAAAAATTTGTAACTTATCATTAAAATCATCCATTGTACCTGAAGACTGGAGGATAGCAAATGTAACCCCAATATTTAAAAAGGGCTCCAGGGGCGATCCGGGAAACTATAGACCGGTTAGCCTGACTTCAGTGCCAGGAAAAATAGTGGAAAGTGTTCTAAACATCAAAATCACAGAACATATAGAAAGACATGGTTTAATGGAACAAAGTCAGCATGGCTTTACCCAGGGCAAGTCTTGCCTCACAAATCTGCTTCACTTTTTTGAAGGAGTTAATAAACATGTGGATAAAGGTGAACCGGTAGATATAGTATACTTGGATTTTCAGAAGGCGTTTGACAAAGTTCCTCATGAGAGGCTTCTAGGAAAAGTAAAAAGTCATGGGATAGGTGGCGATGTCCTTTCGTGGATTTCAAACTGGCTAAAAGACAGGAAACAGAGAGTAGGATTAAATGGGCAATTTTCTCAGTGGAAGGGAGTGGACAGTGGAGTGCCTCAGGGATCTGTATTGGGACCCTTACTGTTCAATATATTTATAAATGATCTGGAAAGAAATACGACGAGTGAGATAATCAAATTTGCAGATGACACAAAATTGTTCAGAGTAGTTAAATCACAAGCAGATTGTGATAAATTGCAGGAAGACCTTGTGAGACTGGAAAATTGGGCATCCAAATGGCAGATGAAATTTAATGTGGATAAGTGCAAGGTGATGCATATAGGGAAAAATAACCCATGCTATAATTACACGATGTTGGGTTCCATATTAGGTGCTACAACCCAAGAAAGAGATCTAGGTGTCATAGTGGATAACACATTGAAATCGTCGGTTCAGTGTGCTGCGGCAGTCAAAAAAGCAAACAGAATGTTGGGAATTATTAGAAAAGGAATGATGAATAAAACGGAAAATGTCATAATGCCTCTGTATCGCTCCATGGTGAGACCGCACCTTGAATACTGTGTACAATTCTGGTCGCCGCATCTCAAAAAAGATATAATTGCGATGGAGAAGGTACAGAGAAGGGCTACCAAAATGATAAGGGGAATGGAACAACTCCCCTATGAGGAAAGACTAAAGAGGTTAGGACTTTTCAGCTTGGAGAAGAGACGACTGAGGGGGAATATGATAGAGGTGTTTAAAATCATGAGAGGTCTAGAACGGGTAGATGTGAATCGGTTATTTACTCTTTCGGATAGTAGAAAGACTAGGGGACGCTCCATGAAGTTAGCATGGGGCACAGTTAAAACTAATCGGAGAAAGTTCTTTTTTACTCAACGCACAATTAAACTCTGGAATTTGTTGCCAGAGAATGTGGTTCGTGCAGTTAGTATAGCTGTGTTTAAAAAAGGATTGGATAAGTTCTTGGAGGAGAAGTCCATTACCTGCTATAAAGTTCACTTAGAGAATAGCCACTGCGCGCAGCCACGTGCATGTTATAAAATCCAGGGTCGGCGCACGCAAGGGGGTGCACACTTGTGCACCTTGCACGCGCTGAGCTGCGCAGCCTTCCTCCGTTCCACCCCCGCCATCTTCCCCTCCCTTCCTCTACCTAACCCGCTCCCCAGCCTTACCTAAATCCCTCCTTACCGTTAACTTAGAAGTTGCGCCTGCCTCTGGGCAGGCTTAGGTTGCGCGCGCCGGCCAATGGGGCTTGCACGTGTCGCCAGGCTTATGCAAAAAAGGCTTGGCACGCACAGGAGGGGTTTTAAAGGGTTATGCACGTATATTACATGCGTAACCCTTTTAAAATCCGCCCCAGTGACTATAATATATCGCACAACATATGAATAGCCAGGTATGGTAATAATACAACTTACCTGCTCAGAATGTGAACTGGAATACAGTGACCAGCTAGTACTGGAACTTGTTAAAATCTTCAGGATCTGGGATACGCATTACTGCTTCATCTTCATGGCCTGTTATACTTTTCAACTCCAATAAACATGAAGAGAAATACATTATTTATGAGTTTTCTGTTTTTCTTTAGTTCTTTCCCAGCATTTTTCATGTGATTGCTTTTAGTTCTCTTTGAACATTTCAGATGACTGATGATTTGTTTTCAATTATACACATTCAAAATACTTCCTTTACAATCCTGAATCTCGGTTTCCATAAAATTCCTAATGGAGCAGTATTAGAAACAAGGAGGTCCATATTCAGCATTGCAGGGAGTAGGTAATTTATCTGGTATCAGATATTATGCTGAAAGCAGCCAATAATGCATTCCACTGAATATAACCAGAAAAAGTCCAGGTTATCTAGATAATTATAGGACTGCTCTCCAGCATGAACAGACTTATCCAGATAAATAGGGGTGTGCATTCATTTCTTACATATTTGTAATCCGCAACGTATAGGGCCATATTTGTTGTATTCGTGGGGAAGCGAAATGTATCGCAATTCCCCACGAATTCAACAAATCACCAAATTATTCGGCCATCTTAAGGAGTCAATTTAAACAAACCCCCCACCCTTCTGACCCCCAAGACTTACCAAAACTCCCTGGTAGTCCAGCGGGGACTCCGGGAGCCATCTCATGCACTCACACCCTCGGCTGCCGGTATTCAAAATGGCACCGATAGCCTTTGACCTACTATGTCACAGGGGCTACCGGTGCCATTGGTCAGCCCCTGTCACATGGTAGGAGCAATGGATGGTCGGCACCTTGTGCTCCTACCATGTGACAGGGGGTACATGGTAGGAGCACCAATGGCACCGGTAGCCCCTGTGACATAGTAAGGGCAAAGGCTATCAGCGCCATTTTGATTACTGGCAGCCGACAGCCCGAGTGCAGGAGATGGCTCCTGGACACCCCGCTGCCAGTAATCAAAATGGCACCGATAGCCTTTGCCCTCACTATGTCACAGGGGCTATCGGTGCCATTGGTCAGCTCCTGTCACATGGTAGGAACACAAGATGACGCCGGCCATCCATTGCTACTACCATGTGACAGGGGCTGACCAATGGCACTGGTAGCCCCTGTGACATAGAAGGTCAAAGGCTATCGGCGCCATTTTGAATACCGGCAGCCGAGGGTGTGAGTGCAGGAGATGGCTCCCGGACCCCCCGCTGTACCACCAGGGAGTTTTGGTAAGTTTTGGGGAGGTCAGGAGGGGGGGGGGGTGTTTGTACTTAGTTCAATTTTAGCCGGGAAACGAATAAGAATTAACGCATGTACGTATCGGGGGCCCCCCTTTCCGAATGCAATGTATCTGCCCCCGACGAATACGAATCCCGAATACAACATATGGCGTCCCTCTGTACATCCCTACAGATAAGGCTGAATATCAGTTATCCATCTAAGTTATCCAGATAAATTAACCCCACCTCAGAATGCCCCAGAACACCTCCAATTTACCTGGTTAAATTTTTATCAGATTGAATATTTACCCAGATTCATCAGTAGTGGTTAACATGGCAGGAAATTAAAATTTTGTGATTTGTTTGACAAAGTCCAAACTTAGCTGGAAAGCCACTTTGCAGATGGACCTAAAGGAGTCTGATTTTCAAATAGTTCTAGCTGGCTGGCTAGCTAAGGAATTAATTGGTTGTATCCCCCTTTTGCAAATCCCTTCCCCAATCCCCACTAAGCGGATAAATATAGCCACTCAAATTGTGGGCTGTCTTAGAGTCCAAGGAAACTAGTAACCTAGCTATGCATTTCACAAATTTCCCTGGATCATCTCTAGTAAGGATGTGCAAAAATGGCCACATACATGCGTAAGTGGGTCAAGCAGGAGCTATGTGAATTTTAAAAAGCCAGAAAGGATACGCGTACATGAATGTACAGGATTCCAGAAAAAGTAGGCGGAAAAGAGCAGGGCATGGGTATTCCAGAGACGGGGTCAGCACTGACGTGCGTAACCCCTAATTTTCCTTAGCCGACGTGTGTATGTTACCAGCATAACTTTGCTACAGCTCCTCAGTAGGCATAGGAGTCTGGGGAGAGGGGGAGGGGAGAGAGAGAGAGCGCCTCTTTATAGGGCTCAGCCTGACTCTAATATATGCACCATTGTAAGGGGGCACTTCGGGGTGAGTTTTCGGGAGGTGGGTTGGATTTGGGGGGTGGTATTCAGAGGTATTCATTGTAAAATTGACATCATTAAATAATTTTAGTGCTTATAAGTGATGTAAAGGAGTTGATTTGTACAATGCAGCTAGCAGAGACTGCAGTGAACAAATCAACTCCTCTTGTTAGAATTCTCATCACTTATAAGGTCTAAATTTCTTATTAAAGAATACTTCTGAATGTTTCTGTAACACCAACCCCCAAACCACCTCCCGAAAACTCATCCCGAAGTGCCCCTAACAATTGAATGTCAGGCTGAGCCCTATAAAGAGGTGCTTTCTCTCTCTTTCTCATGTGTATTAAGGCTGCAGACATATGCATGTGAAGAGTATTTTAAAACCTACGCCTATACTTTATAAAAAAGAGTGCATATTTTTGTGCATGGCGCTTTTATGGGCACACACATGTGGCCCTTTTAAAATCTACCCATAACAGTTTAAAAAGCTTTTAACAAGTAGGCCTTGGTGCACAACTTGTTCTAATCTTCGGTGTTGCGGTTACAGAAAGGCAGATGCACTGCTTTATGTCTGTTCACTGGGGCCCGGTCAGTCTTGAGTAGGATTGAAGCTGTGCCAGTGAAGACTGATTTATTGTGTTTCTCTGTCTGAAACAGTTGAGTGCAGTGTTATTAGGATAACTGCAGACAGACTGAAGTGAAGAAAAGTACAACTATGCTAATCTTCTTGGTTCTCTTTGTAACAGTTTTTTTGTGTGTTCAAAAAGAGTCAGTCAGTAGTGCATACATATGCACTATATGTGTGTGTGTGTGTGTGAGACATTTTTCCACAAATTATGAGGGATATCTCTAAAAAGGCAGAATCTGAGTTTGTGCACTAATAAGCTGCTAACTCTTTGGCCTGGATTCAGTAAGCCATGATTTTTCTGCGGGAGGGACCTCAGTATTGAGAGGGGATGTGCCCGTGATAGTGGGCCTCTCCCCTGAAAAAATAATGCGGCTCTATTGTTGCATTATTTTGTTTCTCACAAAAACAATGTGACATGGTCCTTTAATGCAGCGGTTCTCAACCGGTGCGTCGCGACACACCAGTGTGTCGCCAAGCACCGGCAGGTGTGTCGCGTGGCTCCCGGTCCCTCCCGCTGCTCTTTCTTCCCTGCTGCCGTTGCCGCCGGGCTATCAGCACGTTCAAGCCCAGCGGGAACGGCAGCGGTGCAAAAAACAACTGTGGCATCCGCAGCTGGCATTTTCTTCTTTCCGCGCCTGCATTCCACCCCCCGACCCGGAACAGGAAGTGATACGCGGTGCGCGGGAAGAAGAAAGGCCATGCCGCGGGAATTCTTCCTTCTTGGCCGCCGGCGGCCGAAGAGTGAAGAGGACTGTGCGCCGCCGCCGGCGGCCGAAGAGTGGAGAGGCCCGTGCGCTGCCGCCGAAGAATGGAGAGACCCGTGCACCGCCGGCGGGACTGAAGTCAAGAACGAAGAGACCTGTGCGCCGCTGCTGGAGGCTAAGCCGGAGGGACTGAAGAGCGGAGATTCCCTGCGCACCCCCGGAAGTCAGGTCAGCGGCAGCTGATAAGCGGAGGCCAGGCTTATTGGGGAAAACAATGAGAAGAAACTCCGTGTGTGGTAGAATGTGTGCCTGGGTGCAACTTTGTGTGTGTGTGGTAGAATGGGGGTGTGTGGTAGAATGGGGGTGTGAGTGCAGCTTTGTGTGTGTGTGTGGTAGAATGGGGGTGTGAGTGCAGCTTTGTGTGTGTGTGTGTGTGGTAGAATGGGTGCCTGAGTGGCAGCTTTGTGTGTGTGTATGGTAGAATGGGTGCCTGGGTGCATGAGTGAGAGCTTGTGTGTGTGTGGTACAATGGGTGCATGAGTGGCAGCTTTGTGGGTTGTGGTAGAATGGGTGCCAGGGTGCGTGAGTGGCAGTGCTTTGTGGGTTGTGGTAGAATGGGTGCCAGGGTGCATGAGTGGCAGCTTTTTGTGTGTGTGGTAGAATGGGTGCCTGGGTGCGTGAGTGGCAGTTTTTTGTGTGTGAGGTAGAATTGGTGCCTGGGTGCGTGAGTGGCAGCTTTGTGGGTTGTGGTAGAATGGGAGCAAGAACATTTGTATGTGATTGAGAGAGAGACTGGTCAGAGGTGATGTGTTTCTATGAGAGAGAGACAGACTGGTCAGGAAGATGACTGGTGTGTGTGTGTGTGAGAGAGAGAGAGAGACAGACTGGTCAGTGAGGTGACTGGTGTGAGTGTGAGGAAGAGATACTAGTTAGGGAGATACTGGTCTGTGTGAGACAGAGACTGGTTGTGACTGGTTGTGGGCCCTAAGGAAGAGGACTGTGAGGACAGAGCTTCAGCAGCCACTGCTGCTTCTGGTGAGTGCTATTGGTCTGCAAGGGAAAGGAGTAGGAGAGTTGCTGGAGAGGGTAAGTAAAGGCGGCTTTTTAAGTTTATTTTTCTTGATTGACTGCCATTTTAATTATTGGGTATTATGTGATGTGTCTGCTGTTTTGAAATATTTTATTGATATTTGGACAATTTTTAATAATTTTTATGAGTTTTTAATTGTTGGATGTTATTCTGTTCATCAGTTGTTTTGTAACATTTATTAGTATAGTTTTACAATTATTTCTAAGTAGGTATCTATCTATAGCAGCTTGGCTTACTCTGTTTTCCTAATAGGAGGTGTATTAGTGTTTAGGGCCTGGTTAAATATTTGTAGTGGTAAATTACTGTCTTTTCATAAGGAGGGGTATTGTGCCTGCCAGTAAGAGAGTTTGTTTTGCTTTTACTGAGATGTCATCAGAACCAGAATATATTTTTTTGTATGGCGAGTTGTACAGGGTAATGCCCTAGATCTGCTTTGCACCCATTTTTGGGGGTGGAGGGGATTCCTGAGGATGCAGAATGTATATTTACATTTTGCCCCTTGACGGTCACATGTTCAGTGTGTCACGCATATGAGAACCATCTGTCAGGTGTGTCCCGGCCGAAAAAAGGTTGAGAACCACTGCTTTAATGTGCGATGGAGGCCCCCGACATAAGGGACACCATTGCCTTAAAGAGCCATCGGTTAAAAAAAGATGCCAAAAAATGTTAAAATGTGTGCGGGGATCAACCATGACCCCCCTTTCTCAGTCCTGGGCTGCTAATTGAGGTAGTCCTGTTAACAAAAATTTTAAAGTAGCTGCTATTGATCACGTGATGACAGCCCCCCCAAATCAGTCAACACACATAATATACAGATCACAAGGTATTCCCTCCCATCCCCTCTTTCAATAAAAAATAGCCCTGCTGGTTCTCCACCTGTACCCCTTCCCCACACCCCCATTTTTTTAAAAAAACATCTATGGGGTCTAGTGGGGTCCCCATTCACACCCCTCCCAGACCCTCACAAGTCTAATAAAGAATTATTGGGGGTCTAGTAGTGAACCCCCATCCCATTCCCTGTACCCCAAATTGCAGAAAATTAGCAATAGGAAGGGCCCAGGGCACCCCTAGCCCCAGGCAGACCATTTTCCAAAATGGCACCAACCTGATCGTGCCCAAGTCACATGATGTACCAGGCACCTTCCTACTCCAGCAAAGGAGACCCCAGCAGAAATGTCTATGATATACTAAGAGAGTCCATTGAGGACATGGACACAGATCTGCTGGCACATTGGGCACACAAAGTCTGCAGTCTGACTAGACCTGGCCAAAGTGGCTCAGCATTATCTTACTACCCCATCAACAAGTATGCCCAGTAAACATAGCAGGAGACATCATGAGCCTTCATCATTCAAGGCTGATGCCAGAACTGCTGGAAAAGTTAGTGCCTTTGAAAATCAATCTGCTTTTGCTGGGATTTCCAGAATTTCCATGTGAGTGGCAAGATGATTGAAAGCACCTTGTTAGTTTTGCTGCTGCTCTGCCTAGCTGCCATGCCTCTGATTTACCACCCTGGAGATCATGCTTCCAGTCTGCCTAGCGGCCATGCTCCGATGTACCACCTTGGGGGTCTTTGTCACTGATGTTAGACCTTGGGGGTCTTGTTGCCACTCTACTTTGTTGTCATGCCCTGATATACCATCTTCAGGATGTTGCTGCCATGCCACTAATGTCCCACCTGGAGGTCTTGCTGCCACTCTGCCTTACTGCTATACCCCTTTATCTTGTGGTGTCCTTGCCACTGTGGGTGATGTTTTGCAGCTGTCAGGGTGTCCTGCTGCTGTGAGAGAGCCTGTAAATAACTCCATCAGACTATCTTAAAGGACCGGGTACAGCTATCTGTACTGGTTCTCCTTAACGCAAGGGATTCTGGAATAGGTCTCTTATCCCCTGCAAGTGGGGATGAGACCAGGGCCAGAGGGATAGATGAGGTCCAAGAAAAAAGACAGAAGCCTTGAGAATATGAACTGTAAGTTACGATTGTTTTTGTTGAACTGCCCCAACCAGTTGTTTTGTTTATTATTACTTAACAATAAAGACACTTATAAATAGGGATGTGAATTGGTACCGGACTTGTTTCCGGTATCAGGTTCGAAAAAAACCACGGGAAATCTTCATTCCCACGGTTCTGAGCGTTTTTTTTGGCTGTCACAAGCCGGAAAAAAACAACCCACCCCGACCCTTTAAATTTAATTATTTAGAATTCCCTACCCTCCCGACCCCCCCAAAACTTTTCTAAAGTACCTGGTGGTCCAGCGGGGGTCCCGGGAGCGATCTCCCGCTCTCGGGCCATCGGCTGCCACTAATCAAAATGGTGCCGATGGCCCTTTGCTCTTACCATGTGACAGGGGCTATCGTGCCATTGGCCGGCCCCTGTCACATGGTAGGAGACATCCATTGCTCCTACCATGTGACAGGGACCCCCGCTGGACCACCAGGTAGTTTAGAAAAGTTTTTGGGGGGTCAGGAGGGTGGGCGATTCTAAATAATGAGATTTACAGGGTTGGGGTGGGTTTGGGGGTTGTTTTTGTGTGCCCTTTCTTCCCACCCCCCCAAAACAATAAGAGAACCCCATGAAAATTTTGTGGGGTTCTCCTATCACTTTCGGGGACCCCCCGATATTTGACGAGTTTGAAAATATCGTCCCTACTTATAAAGATTATTGCCAGAGTCCAGTCTGGTCTGTTCTCTGGCTTGTCCTGACCACTTGGCATTACATATGATGGCAGCAGTGGGATTGCTTGCCTAAGCATGAAGCACAGGCAAAACTCACAACCACAGCAGAAAAGAAAAGCCCGACTGTTACGACTCTGGCTGCCATGCAGCCTCCTCACCACCAGGGCCGCTCATGAGCACGCTCTCTTGCCTGGCCCAGTAATTTCTCGCACAGGGCAGCAAAAAAGCTAGCACTAGCCCTGTACTTGAATACAGCATGGAACAGCAGATACAAGTTGGGCACTCACATGTGTCTAGTTCACTCCATTTCCCTGTACTGGGGTAGATGCTGACATAGAAAGGATTGTCAATGAGTATGGCACATGCCAGATGTCTAGATATAACCCACCAAAATCCTCCCCCCCCCCCCCCCGCCCCCCATTTGATTGTTTAATGGATTTGTAATATCAAGAAGAAAATTTAAACTAAACAATTAAACAAGAGAAAAGGAATCTAGAGAGGAAAGAGAGCCCAAGAGGAAGGGAGAAATGTTAAAGATGAAATCTGGCAAGGAAAGCTTAGCATAGTAACTAGGTAAATGATGGCAGATAAAGACAAATTGGCCCATCTAGTCTAAAAATGTGTCTTCCTCTCTGGTTTTCCACCACTTTGGCCATTAAGCTCTCTTCCAATTTTGGCTGGAAAGGTTCTTTCTTCTAATCCATATGTCTGCAGCCTAGGAATAATGAGTTCCTGACATTTGAACCCTGGATTGTTGCAATATAGAGTAGTAGCCTGCTGGATACAGTAGAAGGATGAGAATCAGGGTTAAAATGTCCATCAAGGTTTCTTGTGACCTTGGGCAAGTCACTTCACCATGCATTGCCTCCGTTACAAACTTAAGGGTCTGTTTACTAAGTTGTGATATTTTTCCCAGAGGGGAAATACAGTGGGATTCCCAAAGCTGCGGTAACAAACAAAAAAAAAGTACCACGGCTTAGATGTCCCCTCAAATATGGCCCTGGGAGCACTGGGATATGCATTAGTGTGCTGATACTTCTGAGGAAAGTTAGCTACAGCTCTAGAGTTATAGCTAACTTTAGATCAAAAAACATCGCTTGTGAATTTAGAGGCAAAACGCATGATTTGATTTACATGTTTTTGCCGATCAGTTCCCTGATTAGCATGTATTTCCATGCTAATCAGCTCATTACCATGCCTACATTGTGCTTTTTATTAGGGGGAGAATAAGTGGTATTTGAAATCCTGCACATTATCTCTGCGTTAAGGCTTTTACCTCACAGTAATCAATATTTTCTGTGTATTAAAAGTTAGGGATGGTAACTTTGAAACAGGCGCACAGGCACACACGTGCTCGCATTTGCTGGCTAATGCCCAGGGCCGCACATATTATAAAATAGGCTGAGTGTGCACAATTTTAAGTGGGCGCACGCCTGTGCACACAAATGCCACTTCTACCACGTAAGTGGGGGGAGTTTGAAAGCCACGTGCACCGATGCCATTGCCCATTTTCCCAGTTTGTTTCCAGTTCACCCAGTTAAGGTATAGGACTTCCAATGCCCCTAGTTTATTAGCCTCCCTTGTAAAAAGCCCACCAATCTATTTATCTTTATTTTATTACTTCCACATCCTCCATAGCAGAAGTAAAATTGTGCGGCAGGAAGCCTCAGCGCACACCTGTGCATATAGGCTTTTAAAATTCATCTTTTAATGCAGCTTAGTAATTGAATCCCTTAGATTATGAGCCCTCTGGGTTACAACTATACTTGAATGAAACTCACCTTCAGACTGAGTTTGGAAAGGCAAGTAATTCAATCTAAAATCCAAATTCAAATAAATTATGGTGTACACATCAAATATATCCTCTGCGATTCCAACAAGATATGTGCACTGTTATGCAAGCCTTTGCTTTATACTGTGGGGCAGATTTTCAAAGGGGTAAGCGCGTAACCCCCGAAAAGCTGCCCCTTCCACCCCCTGCGCACGCCGAGCCTATGTTGCATAGGTTCGGCGGTGCGTGCAAGCCCCAGGACGCGCGTAAGTCCCGGGGCTTTCCTGGGGGGGCGTGTCGGGGGCGTGTCGCGGCCGGTGCGTCATCTGGGGGCATTCCAAGGGCGGGGCCGCGGGCGAGGTTCCAGCCCGGGGCATTTTGGGGGCGTGGCCAAGGCTTCCGAAACTGCTCCCGGGCCGGGGAATTGTGTGCTAGCAGCTGGCCGGCAGGCGTAACTTTTATAATAAAGGTGGGGGGGAGTTTAGATAGGGCTGGGGGGTGAGTTAGGTGTTACGACTGGGCTCCGGTCAGGAGTCGTGAACACCACCCAGAAGGGTGGCTCCAGATTGAGAGAGACAAGAATGGCTGATACAGGGTCTGGGTCCAGGCTGGGTCAGGGCAGGCAGCAGATAGCAGTGTCTGGGTCCAGGCTGGGTCAGGGCAGGCGGCAGAAAGCAGTGTCTAGGTTCAGGCTGGGTCAGGGCAGGCGGCAGATAGCAGTGTCTAGGTTCAGGCTGGGTCAGGGCAGGCGGCAGATAGCAGTGTCTAGGTTTAGGCTGGGTCAGGGCAGGCGGCAGAAAGCAGTGTCTAGGTTCAGGCTGGGTCAGGGCAGGCGGCAGAAAGCAGTGTCTAGGTTCAGGCTGGGTCAGGGCACAGTAAGCAGGGCAAGGCAGGTCAGAAGGCCCGTAGGCCACACGCACACACAGAAGGCCCGTAGGTCACACACACACACAGAAGGCCCGTAGGCCACACACACACACAGAAGGCCCGTAGGCCACACACACACCGTAAGCAGAGCAAGGCAGGTCAGAAGGCCCGTAGGCCACACATACACAGAAGGCCCGTAGGCCACACACCGTAAGCAGAGCAAGGCAGGTCAGAAGGCCCGTAGGCCACACATACACAGAAGGCCCGTAGGCCACACACCATAAGCAGAGCAAGGCAGGTCAGAAGGCCCGTAGGCCACACAAGGCAAGGCAAGGAAAAGGCCCGAAGGCCGCGCAGGGCAAGGAAAGGCCCGAAGGCCGCGCAGGGCAAGGCAAGGAAAGGCCCGAAGGCCGCGCAAGGCAAGGCAAGGAAAGGCCCGAAGGCCGCGCAAGGCAAGGAAAGGCCCGAAGGCCGCGCAGGGCTAGGCAAGGAAAGGCCCGAAGGCCGCGCAGGGCTAGAGCAGGGAGCCCAGGTGAGCTCGATGCCGAAGCACCGAGGCAACTGTCAGGCAGGGTTATAAGGACACACCCAGAGCATAGAGTGGACAGAGGAGATGGACGGGGCCTGTCCGGAAAGCCAGCACTAGAGGGACCCCTTGTGGTGAGGTGGTTGCACTGCAGCCAGAACTGTAACAGTACCCCCTCCTCAAGGCCTCCCCCTCCTCCTGGGTCCCATCTTAGCAGGGGGTACTCAAAGATGAAATCTGGCCCCTCCGAGGGCAACAACAGCTGGAGCAATTCAACAGGCTCAGATGGCTGAGTCAGAAAGTCTGTAAGTGGTACCGGTTTGAGCCCCTCCGGGGGTGGCAGCAGGACCGGTTTAGCAGGCTCTTCTCGGGGTAGTGCAGCAGGCTCGGACCCCTCTTGGGGCGATGAGGCAGGCTCAGACCCCTCTCGGGGCATTGTAGCAGGTTCGGACCCCTCTCGGGGCGATGAGGCAGGCTCGGATCCCTCTCGGGGCATTGTAGCAGGTTCGGACCCCTCTCGGGGCGATGAGGCAGGCTCGGACCCCTCTCGGGGCGATGAGGCAGGCTCGGACCCCTCTCGGGGCATTGTAGCAGGTTCGGACCCCTCTCGGGGTGATGAGGCAGGCTCGGACCCCTCTCGGGGCGATGAAGCAGGCTCGAACACCTCTCCGGGCGTTGAAGCAGGTTCGGACCCCTCTCGGGGCGTTGTAGCAGGCTCGGACCCCTCTTGGGGCGATGAGGCAGGCTCGGACCCCTCCCGGGGCGATGAGGCAGGCTCGGACCCCTCTCGGGGCGATGTAGCATGTTCGGACCCCTCTCGGGGCGATGTAGCATGTTCGGACCCCTCTCGGGGCGATGTAGCAGGCTCGGACCCCTCTCCGAGCGTTGTAGCAGGTTCGGACCCCTCTTGGGGCGATGAAGCAGGCTCGAACACCTCTCCGGGCGTTGTGGCAGGTTCGGACCCCTCTCGGGGTGATGAGGCAGGCTTGGTCCCCTCTCGGGGCGATGAAGCAGGCTCGAACACCTCTCCGGGCGATGTAGCAGGCTCGGACCCCTCTCGGGGCGATGAAGCAGGCTCGGACCCCTCTCCGGGCGATGAAACAGGCTCGGACCCCTCTCCGGGCGATGAAACAGGCTCGGACCCCTCTTGGGGCATGGTAGCAGGTTCGGACCCCTCTCGGGGCGATGCAGCAGGCTCGGACCCCTCTCGGGGTGATGAAACAGGCTCGGACCCCTCTCGGGGCGATGAAACAGGCTCGGACCCCTCTCGGGGCGTTGTAGCAGGTTCGGACCCCTCTCGGGGCGTTGTAGCAGGTTCGGACCCCTCTCGGGGCGATGAAGCAGGCTCGGACCCCTCTCGGGGCGATGAAGCAGGCTCGGACCCCTCTCGGGGCGATGAGGCAGGCTCGGACCCCTCTCGGGGCGATGAGGCAGGCTCGGACCCCTCTTGGGGCGATGAAACAGGCTCGGACCCCGCTCCGAGCATTGTAGCAGGTTCGGACCCCTCTTGGGGCGATGAAGCAGGCTCGGCCCCCTCTTGGGGCGATGAAGCAGGCTCGGCCCCCTCTTGGGGCGATGAAGCAGGCTTGGATCCTCCTCGGGGCGATGCAGCAGGCGTGGCCCCCTCTTGGGGTGATGAAGCAGGCTCAGATGGCAGAGCAGCAAGGTTAGAAGTAGTGTACATGGAAGACACAGATTGTACTGCCAAGGGCTTGATACCTCGAGCCAAAGTCTGAAGCTCCTGATTTTGTTTCTGGGGGAGCATTTTAGAGAAGGCACAGGCAGTTCTAGGACGTCTAGGGAAGGTGCTCGTTACAGGCTGTTCAGCAGCTGTGGGAAGCAGAGCCCTGCTCGGGTTAATGAGTTCCATCTGTTTTTTGTGCTTGCTCTCCTAGAACGGAAGTCCTAGAAGTTCTCTTGGCCAGGTAAGTTTTTGGTTTTCTTGGAGTATAAGCTGCTTTTTGGTAAAAAGTTTTGTGACAAGTTATGCTACAATCTTCTGTTAGCAAACTGTCCAGGGTGAAAACATTCCTAGCTGAGCCAGAAGCAGGGCAGAGTGTGATAGCTCTGGCTGAATCTTTCGGAGGAGAAGGTGGCCCGTTAGCTGTGCAGCGGGGGCAGGGTTTGCCTGGAGGCAAAAGACAAGGAAGACAGAGACACTTCCACCAGCCTGGTTTGGGAGAATTGCAATTAAGGCATTCTTGGTATACAGACACATTCCTTTTGTGACAGTTGCTGCAAATCCAGTGCTCCTGGTCCGAGA
This sequence comes from Rhinatrema bivittatum, assembly GCF_901001135.1. Classification (NCBI taxonomy): domain Eukaryota; kingdom Metazoa; phylum Chordata; class Amphibia; order Gymnophiona; family Rhinatrematidae; genus Rhinatrema; species Rhinatrema bivittatum. The sequence continues at coordinate 93,053,470 of NC_042620.1, forward strand.
GCTGACAAGCTAAACAGTTCAGGTACGTAGGATAATTCAGAGTTTGACAAATGGTACAGATAATAAAGCGTGGAGACTCACCGTCTGAATACTGAGTCCTTACTGTCTCTCCCAATGTAAATGGCTTCGGCATACTGTTACGACTGGGCTCCGGTCAGGAGTCGTGAACACCACCCAGAAGGGTGGCTCCAGATTGAGAGAGACAAGAATGGCTGATACAGGGTCTGGGTCCAGGCTGGGTCAGGGCAGGCAGCAGATAGCAGTGTCTGGGTCCAGGCTGGGTCAGGGCAGGCGGCAGAAAGCAGTGTCTAGGTTCAGGCTGGGTCAGGGCAGGCGGCAGATAGCAGTGTCTAGGTTCAGGCTGGGTCAGGGCAGGCGGCAGATAGCAGTGTCTAGGTTTAGGCTGGGTCAGGGCAGGCGGCAGAAAGCAGTGTCTAGGTTCAGGCTGGGTCAGGGCAGGCGGCAGAAAGCAGTGTCTAGGTTCAGGCTGGGTCAGGGCACAGTAAGCAGGGCAAGGCAGGTCAGAAGGCCCGTAGGCCACACGCACACACAGAAGGCCCGTAGGTCACACACACACACAGAAGGCCCGTAGGCCACACACACACACAGAAGGCCCGTAGGCCACACACACACCGTAAGCAGAGCAAGGCAGGTCAGAAGGCCCGTAGGCCACACATACACAGAAGGCCCGTAGGCCACACACCGTAAGCAGAGCAAGGCAGGTCAGAAGGCCCGTAGGCCACACATACACAGAAGGCCCGTAGGCCACACACCGTAAGCAGAGCAAGGCAGGTCAGAAGGCCCGTAGGCCACACAAGGCAAGGCAAGGAAAAGGCCCGAAGGCCGCGCAGGGCAAGGAAAGGCCCGAAGGCCGCGCAGGGCAAGGCAAGGAAAGGCCCGAAGGCCGCGCAAGGCAAGGAAAGGCCCGAAGGCCGCGCAGGGCTAGGCAAGGAAAGGCCCGAAGGCCGCGCAGGGCTAGAGCAGGGAGCCCAGGTGAGCTCGATGCCGAAGCACCGAGGCAACTGTCAGGCAGGGTTATAAGGACACACCCAGAGCATAGAGTGGACAGAGGAGATGGACGGGGCCTGTCCGGAAAGCCAGCACTAGAGGGACCCCTTGTGGTGAGGTGGTTGCACTGCAGCCAAAACTGTAACATTAGGTAGGGGAAGGGAGGGGAGGGGAAGGTGGGGGGAAGCGGAAGAGAAGTTCCCTCCGAGGCAGGCTGCGTGGCTCAGCACACGCAGGCTGCTGATTTTGCGCAGCCTTGCGCGCGCCGACCCCAGATTTTAAAAGATACGTGTGGCTACGCGCTTATCTATTAAAATCCAATGTACTCTTGTTTGCGCAAGGTGCGTGAACAAAAGTAAGCACGCGCGTACTTTTTAAATATCTGCCCCCTGAATCTATTATTGTAATTCATTGTATGATTGGATTCCCTATCAGAGAAAGTTGTATATAAGTTGCCATTGTTTCCAAACACTGCTGCATGACTGCTGGAGGCAAGCAATAGGATCATATTTCTCCTTTGTTGAGGAGCTTTCATTGGCACCCTGTCTGATTCAGAAATCAGTTCAAATTTCTATTTTTAACTTTTAAAGCAGTGGCATAGCCAGAAGTACATTTTTATGAGGGGGAGGCCCTACTGCCCCCATTTCTGTCCTTTTCCCCTTCAACTGTGGGTCTTCATGGCAACAGCTATAAAATCCTTTCAGTTTCTGGCAAAACGTTCTGTGCTGCTCTGATGTTCTTGGCAAACTCAGTGACAACGCGGTATTGTGAGAAGGCATGCATTTTATGCAGAAACCAACAATTACGTGTTACCAGATTTTGATCTATTTCCAGTGCTAATCCAGGTAACAGTTTCTGAGTGACTTTTGAGCCAGAAAATCCTTCTTCCTGCAGTAGTGAGAGTGCTCCTGTCTTCACAGCCCCTTCTGGAGAAGCTTTTTTCATCTAGGACAGCTGAGAACAGGTACCAGTAGATATACAGATGCAGCGCTGGCCTCCTCTGCACTTGCTATAATTTAAGCTATTGAATGATCATTGTCAGTTGGTTTTCTTGTGTTACGTGCACTTAACCTAAGCAAATGGACTTTTGAAAATTCCTAAAATGGTATATTACATTTACATTTTCCTTTGAAAATTAACTCGTATATGTGCTATCCATTGTGTATCTGTCGTGTATCTGCAGACTCTCCACATGTCATTACTACTGCCGGTTACAGTACTAGAGCATGCTGCATTATTATGCAAGCGATTTGAGTGACTGAGTCAAATTCCATAATGCCACAGTGTTGTGCTGCTCACAGCTCCCATTACAGAAATGGTTTGTAAAGGAAAGCAGTGAGTCAGTGAAACACTTTTTGACATGCCACACATGAAGTCATTATTCTTGTTCTCCAAAGTGTTTGATTTTTGATTATAGGTAACTAACAACATTATAGCATGACATTTGTGCTTCAGCTTTGTACTTGTTTCCCTAGACAAACAGACACTGCAAGTTAGATAAAGATACTAAGCTACAAGGTTAAAGAACATTTTTGAACAGACACAAGGCCAGTTGACTTTCCAACTAATTGCAAGCCATAGATAACATCATTTGAATAAAAGGTGAAGATAATTAACATGGAGACTGAGAGCAAATTACCATATGGCCATTCAGATTATTTGTTTATAATAGCAAGCCAAACATAGAAACTCGGATAATTCTGAAACCTAGTTTAGGAGTTGGAAATGTATAACTGCAAAAGCTAAAAAAAAGTCTTGTTATCAGTGAATCATTTGAGAGGAAGTTTATTCTGATGCCTTATGTAGTACTCTGCCTCTCCATAAGGTGCCTTATTATTTAATATTTATGTTATTTTAAAGCATTTAAATAATAAAAAAAAAAAAAGCTTTTCTCTACAGTGTTGGCTCTAAGCATCTATTTTTCAGAGATCCTCAACAACAGGGAACAAAAGGTAGATGTGACATCAATAGCAGCAACAATGGGAAAGGAAGAGTGAAGGCTTTTTCCTCCAAAGGGACTTAAGGTAAACACAAGTAGCACTACTATTAACTGGTGATTGGTGAGAGATAGAATGGAGTGGGGGTGACTGCGAGAGTGAGAGACTGCTCTGGGGAGGGTCTGATGAGAGAGAGAGACTGGTTGGGGATGGGGGTGACTGTAAGAGTGAGAAATTGGTTGTGGATGACTGGTGAGAGAGGGAGAGAGAGACAAGTTGAGGGGTGACTGATGAGATAGAGTCTAGTGTGGCGAGTGACTGGTAAGAGTGAGAGATTGGTGTGTGGGGTGACAGGTGAGAGAGAGACAGATTCTGGGGTTACTGGTGAGACAGAGACTGTGGTGGTGGGTAACCTGTGAGAGAGAGGAACTGGTATGGGAATGACTGGTGTAAGAGTGCGAGACATGTGAGCTGTGGTTGGTAAAAGTGAGAGAATGGTTAGAGGTGGGGACCACTGGTGAAAGAGAGAAAGAAAGACATGTGCAGTGTATTGTGGGAGACTGGTTGGGGGGGGGGGGGAACAGTCTGTTGACAGAGTGAGAGACTGGTGTGTGAGGTGACAGGTGAGATAGAGAGACAGAATGATTGGGGCTAACTGGTTAGACAGGGAGAGAGACTGTTTTGGTGGGTAACTGGTGAGAGAGAGAAGGAGGGATTATTATGGGGTGCTTAATAAGAGAGTGAGGGACATGTGAGGTGTGAATGGTGACTGGTGAGAGATTGGTTGGGGTGGGAGGTTACTGGTGAGAGGGAGAGAGATATGTGGAAGGGGACTGCTGAGAGAAAGAGAAACTGGTTGAAGGGGTAACCAGTGAGGGAGAGAGGGAATGGAGTGGGGGTGGGTAACTGGTGCGAGTGAGTGACTGGAGTGTGGGGGGAGACTGGTGTAAGGGGAGCTGACTGCACTAGTGAGAAAGAGAGGGGTGACTAACTGATGGTGAGAGAGAAAGAGACTGGTGTCAGGAGCAATGACTGGTATGAGAGCGAGAGACTGGTTTGGAGAATAATGAGAGACTAGTATGGAGGTCTGGTGAGACTGTGAGAGACAAGTTGGGGGGTGACTGGTGAGAGAGAGAGGTTGGCCTGGGGTGTGACTAACACACCATAAAAAAAAAGGCTGAAGGGAGACATTGCAGATACAAATGTACATGATCATAGTTAGTGTGCCCAAACCACAAAATTATGGAAAAAAAAGGGAAAAAAAACCCCACTGAATCATTTAAAAAAGGAATTTGGACAAAAAAATACACAAAATGAAAAGACTCAAAAAGAAAAACCCTGCACACCCTTAGATTATTTGGGGATTTCATAGGAAAGTAAAGACATTTTTTATATTTGGCCTAGCCTAATAGCTGAGTCTAATTCCTAATTTATTAAGGGCTCAGGTAAATTAGACTTCAAAGTTATATAATCTATTCCACGTGGGAGTGGTTATTTATTTATTTATTTATTTTCTTTTATATACCGACATTCGATTGAAAAATCACATCGGTTTACAGGAAACTGAGAAATATCAATGTTACATAAGAAAGGAATTCTAGAGAATAGTGAAAAAAAGAGGCAGCTTGAGGATGACCTTTTCTTTGGAGGGAGTGAGACAGGAATGCGAGTGAGCCTTCCTGCTCCAGCTGGAGAAGGAAAAAAGGATGTACTTTTCTTTTGACCCAGAAAAGTGTATTTGGTGTTTGAGTCTAATAAGAAAGAAAGAGATTTCAACTCCCAGGAGTTCTGCCATCTGAGCCAGAGGAGAGGAGAGGAAAGTCATCTGATGGGCTGCAAAGATAGCATATACAAGGGAGAATCTGTAGAAGTAACAGAAAATCGCATTGTTATTCTTTTGGAAGCTTGGAGGCAAGGGAAGCCAATGGGATCCCACAAATCAGTATTTGTGTCTGACTATATTTTGTATGAAACTTTGATTTTATAAGACATTTTTGACAACTCAGAGTTTAGCCTTTTGCCTCAGTTGATTTTCATTGCAATAGAGCAACACTCTGGTGGGTGGAGAGATATTTTGTGTGGGCTCTTATCCAGAATCTCAAGGGTTTGGAAGCACACGCTTTTCCCTAGCCTAAGGAACCGGTGGGGTTGCACTAAGTCCTGTCTGGCTCTAGCCAACCAAGGTGCATTCCCTGTCTCAAGTGAAGATCCAAGACATGGGGCTCCATATTATTTGGGTGTTAGTGAGTGTATGGGTGGAGATGGATTTAGAGGAAAAGGGGAGGGGAAGTGTATAAGTACATAGGAATCTCATGGGTCGGAAACTAGAGATTAATATGGAACAAAATGCAAACTCTGATTTGTAGGTAGAGTTCTTGAACAGTTTAAGAGTTCGGGTGTGCTTTATCAGGATGTCAAGGGTCAATTAATTAGTTCTTCAATTAACATTATTCTTAAAATCTAATTACGGATGTAAGACCAAAAATATCCTATTTTCTATTGTTAAACATTTGAAAGTTTTGTTTTCTTCTTGGCAGAATAATCACCTAAGTGCATATAACCACGATGTTAATTATTTTTTGATAATTTTTTTAAATGAGATTGCTTTTTTAGATTGCATAGAATTCCATTATACTGCTTCTTCACAATTATGGCAGCAGAGCCTGAATCACATCGCCATAAGACTCTGAGAAAGCTTATTGCAGGCAGTTAATTAGACACATTTTCAAATATTCTGAATGATATATTTTTTAAAGAACACGTTTGAGTTCTTATTAAATATGTTATTTCAAATAACTCTGCAGAGCAAACTGATAGTTTGAAACTCTTAATTCTGCTTGAATACTGAAACTTAAAAAAAAAAAAAAAGATGCATAACACATTACGATTAGCACTTTCTTGTTTACTCGTGCTTGTGTGTGGTAAGGGCCCAGGCAGAAGTATTTAGTAGTCCCACTGGGACCATCTTATGTATTACAATGCCTGTAAATGTCACTTAATAAAATTAGTAGGAAGAACAAAACATATTTAAGAGCAATGACAGCTTAGTCTGTATTTTTTTTTTAACATATGAGCTGATCAAGTCATAAATGTGAATGGCTTTTAATTTTCAATGTTTCATTAGAATATGTGTTGACTTGATCAAATGGGTCCTTGAGTTTGATTTCACATTTATATAGAGCTTTGGATAAGGATTTGCTTATCCCTCCTCAAAATTATATGAAAAGTTGGGAAGAGATTTTAGGGGAGCAGGATTACAGGGGTTTGGGGCACAGATTTGGAGATATAATTTTCATTGCTCTGTTTCTCTTAGCTTGGTGAATACACAGTTGAAGATCTTGCTAAGATCACATCTAACTCCTGTTATAATTAGTATATGGAATGCCTCTGTTTTGCCACTTTACTGGTAATTGCAGAATGAATAGCTCCTTTTTTCATATTTGATTGGATTGTCCCATTATAAAAACATTTAGGGTTCAGATACATTATTCCATCGACAAGATCACAGGGCTGAATTTACTCCTGTCAATTTTCTTGTTGGGGAAGATGCACAGGACAGAGTCCCTAAGGAGGCTAAAGCGATTGCTTCAACTTCTGACTTTAGCACCAGAAAATGGAAACATGAACGCCCTTCATCTTGGAATGATTGGATGCAGAAAGTTGAAAACATTGTGGCTATGAAACACTCACTTGATTGTTGAGGAGCACACCAACCATCTTTGATACCATATGGGCAGCCTTTTTCAATATTGCAAAGGGGTAATAATCATCCCCTGTCATAGTGTCACTGAATCGGTTTTATGTTATTTTTGAAAATTCAGTTTTAGGGTTGGCTACTGATTTAGGCCTTAACTTTTTTCTTTCTTTCTTTTTCTTTGCTTTTATACCGTGGAATTTAGTACTTTCTTCAGGACTAGGAGTTGGGAGTTTTGGGAATTTGGGATTTCTTTTGATAAAATATTTAGTGATTGCATGGTTATTTGATTACTTTTCATCTGCTTCAGGTTACATTTGCATATATTGCAGATGATTGTACTGTTTTAAATGTCATTGTGTTATTTATGTAAAGTTATCTTGACACCATCCTGCTGGTATAGCATTTGTTTTAGTTTGTATTATTTTTCTTATATTTTGTGAACACATTGGATGGAAATTGAAATTATTTCAAGAAAAGAAAATGTTTTGACTTTGTTTTGCTTTTTAAAATTTTTAAATTTAGCATTTCAATCAATTACATTAAAGCACAAAAATGTTTTACAGAAACATAAAGGCTTTACAACATGAAAAGAAAATTACCTAACCACAAGGTTTATACAAAGGAACAATGTAACATTTAATAGCCCTAAACTAAAGTCCTCAAATTGGAGAAAGGGGGAAGGAAAAAAAAATAAGGAATAAAATACAAATAAGTACATAGTTTGTAAGCAAATATCTATGATATCGCTAAGGGTAGTAGTAAAAATCTGTAAAAACCTGTTCTCGGTAAAAACATTCAACTGAGAGGGCTCAAAGTAAACATAAGAACTTCCAGAATATTGGATTACCCAGTTGGCTGGATATTGGCCCTAGCCCAATCGTAGCATCTCTAAGCCAGAGGAAGGCCTTCTTCCACATCTGAGTCTGTATTAGGAGTGTGCATTCGTTTGCAACGCATTGGCAATCTGCAATGTACAGGTCCATATTCGTTGTATTCGTGGGTTCGTGAAACGTATCACGATCCCCCACAAATAAAACATATCATACGTTTTATTCTGTTGGCGTGCTCGCAGTGATTTTTAAGAGGCCGTTTGAAATAGGAGAATGCCATTTGGGTGTATCCATAGCCAAAAACCAGCACTTTCCTATGAGTCATCAGTGACCTCACAGCCCTGTCATAGAGTGGGTGGACAGGTTGGCAAGGAGACCAGAATGCAACATATCAGCGGTAAGAATTTTGGCAATGCAGCCAATCGTGCTCTCACTCCGTGGTCGGTGATGCTTTTGCTGATGACCCAGCACTATATATACTTAAGCACTTTCTTTGCAGGGGTGGTCTGCGGAAGGTGGCTGCACTCAGAGCTAGTCTGAGTTCTCAAATCTGTATTCAGTTGCTAGCTAGGCTAGCTACTTCAATAGAAAAACATATTTGTTCTGCATTTGGCTGCAGTGCCAGCTACTAGCCCTGTTTTTTTTGACTGCAAATTTTTTTATTGATCTCTGTGCAACTGAGAGAAGCTGCTAGCACTAGCAGTGGCATTTTGCTGCTTATTTTACCCCCTGGGGTCGGTTGAAAACAGCATTTGGGTGTTGTGGTGGGAGATATATTCAATTTCTAGCTAGTTTGACAGAATTGCTATTGGAAAAGATATTTCGTTGATTTTGTTACTGTGCCAAGCAAGGATTTTTTGTTAACTGCCATTTTTTTTTTTTTTAATTATTGAACTCACTGTTTCTCTGTTCTCTTTTAATCCAAGAAGACAGTGCACTGGGCATCAGTGGCAGTGGGCACTGGGCAGTTTTGCAGATTAACATATATTGGGACAGTGGTGTTCTGTGAAGCCAAATCCCCAGTGGGCCTCTTTTGTAGTTACAAGCTTGGTGAGTGCACATACATTACATTAGTGCACATCAAGGCACTGTGCCTGTGGGCAGCCAGTTTTGCAGACTCACGTATATTGGGACATCGATGCTCGCTGAAGCCAAATCCCCAATGGGTCTCTTTTGGAAATAATTCTTTTAATTGAAATCCCTAGTAGATAGTGACATTAAATCCATAATGTCAGGGAAAGCTAGACATGGTTGGGTGATTGGGACTGGGAGAGGAGACACCTCAAAAGGGAGTGCCAGTCCCCCATTAAAGTTAAAAAGGGACCTGTTGCAATCTAAAATCTCTGGAGGGGCAGGCAGTTCCATCCGGAAAACAATAAAATCTAAACATGATGCATTGCCACCACCTGTTTCTGACCCTGTAGTTTTGGAGGTGAGGGAAGGGGAGGCTGAGACATGCAAGACAAAATGTCAACACCCAAAAGCAGCAGTGGGACAGCAGTCTCAACTTAGAGTTGACAATGTAGCACAGGCACTGTTTGCTTCTGATTCCAATGAATAATCATCTTGTGTGGGATTCTCATCATCAGAAATGGAAGAAGTAATAGCTGACGAAGTTTTAGGAGGATTTGTTAGTCCTGTCTTAGCCTCCACTTCAGTGCAGCAGGAGACAGATGAAACTGATGATGAGGAGGAGGAAGAGCAGTCAGTGCAGGCACAGAGTGTGACTGATGCCCCTGGCATTGCTTCTCAGGGTGCACCCACAACTTCACCTCCAGTGCCAGCATCCACCCCGAAGGCTATACAGAAGGGAGGATCATGAAAGACATCTGCGATCTGGAGCCACTTTAAAGTGAGGAGGACCCACGTTTTGCTCAATGTAATTACTGTGGCAGGGCTATTAGTAGAGGAAAGCAAATGGGACATCGATCTAATTTTGGCATGATACATCATATGAAGAGGCAATACCCAACAACAGTACTGCCATCTGGGGATGGTGGCAGTACCAATCAGGGGATCCCTTTTTCCAGGCAGCATAAAGTGGTTGAAAAGGAGCAGAGTCACCCCATGCCCTCAGCCCCTTCTAGCAGTCAGGTGGCAGGCCAGCAACCCCCTGATATGTGGCAGAAGTGACAACCCACCATGGAGGAAATGGGGTGGAGTTCAGAAATGCTATCCCAGGGTAGGAGGTAAGCAGCCTCAAAAATTGTAACCAGGAGCATTGGGGAAATGATTGCCCTTGATGACCAGCCCTTGCAGATAATGGAGGTTTCAAGAATTTTCTGAAGGTCGTAGTTCTAAATTATAGTCCCCTCCAGAACCACATTTAGCAGAAAGGGCATCCCCAGCCTGTATTTGCATGCATCCCCATCCCCAGTTGCATGCAAGCGCTGCTAGCTAAGGCAGACGGGAGTGTGCATGTCACCTGTGATATCTGGACCGCCATGAATGCTGCACACTCTTACCTCTCCCTGAGAGCACACTGGTGGGACCTGGCTGAGGCAGGGGCAGGCAGCAGCCCTATTAGTGAACAAGTATCAGGATGAAGGTGGACTTTACTGCATACCCACCTGACGGACAAGGCCCATACCTCAGCCAATATTCTAGCATGTATTAGACAGATGCTGGCGGGCTGGCAATTACACCAGCGAGACAGGAATCCTCAGGCAGGGTTCTTTGTCACAGACAATGGTGCAAACATGGTTAAGGCAATAACAGACAGGCGCTTTCAGAACATCCGATGTTTTGCACACACTCTGCACCTGGTAGTGAAGTCAGCTCTGGGGTTGGAGTCCAATGACCAAGAGAATGAATACCTGCATACGTTAACACAAGTGCAGGAACATAGCAGCGCACTTGCACAGAAGTGTGAAGGTGGGGCAGGTTCTCTGACAAAAGCAGACTGATTTGGTGATGCCTCACAAGCGTCTCATTCAAGACATTGCCACCCGGTGGAATTTCACCTTTAGGATGCTCGAGAGGTTAGTGGAGCAGCAGACACCCCTTCATGAACTTTCTGGTACAATGGACATAGGTGTGCAGAATCCCCTAGGGCATCATGATTGGTTAGTCATGAGTCTGCTGGTAAAAGTCCTGCAGCCCTTCAAGGATGTCACAGAGGAGCTGAATTCCAGAAATGCCACCTTGGCTGACATCATTCCTATAGTTAATTTCCTGGATGAAAATTTGGAGGCCTTTAAACAGGAAGAGGGAATGACAGCTGAGGTGCTGCATTGTCTGGATGTTTTGTAGCAGCAGGTGCAAGAGAGATTAAGACCACACATACATGCTCGCCACAGTCTGTGATCCCCGTGTGAAAGGGAAATTTGCCCTACAATCCAATTGTCTCTCATTTGTAAAGGACCTGCTGTTATTAAAGTCCATGAACAGGAGCACCATAGGCGAGAAGCAGAGGAGGACACAGCGGGCACTTCAGAGAGTTGTGCTAGCCCAAGCAGAAGCAGCACTCTGTCAGCGACACATAGTACCTCCTCCTCCTCCACTTCGGTATGCAAAGGCATGTTGCCCATGTAGAATCATCTGTTCTGCTACGGGCTAGAGAGAAAGCAGCTGGCATGAGTGACTCTGAGCCCATCCAAGCAAAGAAGACACCAGCACAACTGTCAGTGACACGGTATCTCTCAGAGCCCACAGAGGACATGCAGACAGATCCGCTGGCATATTGGGCACACAAGTCCACTATCTGGCCACACCTAGCCAAAGTGGCTCAGCGGTATCGATTATATCCACCAACCAGTGTGCCCAGTGAATGTGTATTTTCAATGATAGCGGATATTATGAGCCCTCACCGCTCAAGGCTGGTACCAGACTTGATGGAAATGCTAGTGTTCTTGAAAATAAACCTGCCTTTGCTTGGGTTTCCAAATGTTCCCTGTGAATGGCAAGATCAATAAAACGCTGTGCCTGTCTGTCCACTGTCCAGGACATACATCCCTACAAGGGCCTGACCTCGAATGCTGTGCCTGTCTGTCCAGGCCTTATGTCTCTACGAGGGTTTGACCTTGAATGTGTCCCTGTCCGTCCAGACCTTATGTCCCTAAAAGCACTTGACCTTGAATGCTGTGCCTGTCCGTCCAGACCTTATGTCTCTATGAGGGTTTGACTTCGAATGCTGTGCCTGTCCATCCAGGCTTTATGTCTCTATGAGGGTTTGACCTCGAATGCTGTGCCTGTCCATCCAGGCCTTATGTCCCTGAAAGCGTTTGACCTCGAATGATGTGCCTGTCCGTCCAGGCCTTATGTCTCTATGAGGGTTTGACTTCGAATGTTGTGCCTGTCTGTCACCCAAATATAAAAAAAACTCTCAAAGTTGCTCATGTGAAAACAGACCTCAACCAATACCCCAACCTATTCAATAGTCAATCAAGTAGGTCTCCCCTCTAATGGGCTGGAAGTGAATAAGGTTGCTAGGTGGCTCTTTCTTAATTCCCACAGACAAACAGAAAATATCTTCACACTGTACATAGCTGACATTTACATTTATTGTCCCAGTAAATTGAGTATATATAATAATATAGGACTAATAAAAATTGCAATGTAAATCAAAACCAAAGAATATCTATATATATATCTATATATCTATAGATATATATATTTATATGTATATTGCAGTGGAGCAGTCCAAACTCTTAGGACATAAACGCTGGAACACTGGCTTGCCATGAACATCTTGTGTACTGCCAGTATTGAGGCGATGGTCTTGTGAGGTGGGTTTATATAGAATATCTTGTTCTTTGTCTGAATTTTCTCGCCAATCCCCAGCCATAAATCATGCTTTGCCACAGTCTACCTTGGAGCTCTTTTCTTGTTCTGATGATTGCTCCCCGGAAGTTTCATCAGAATTGATAAGAAAACCCCAATTCTGCAGCCAAAAATAGGCTGCAAATACTTGCCCCATTGACTTTAATGGGAATCGGAAAACGAATAAATCTTATCAATGGATCGGTGTTTTTCCCCATTGAACGAATACAATGTATTTGTGTCCCGACGAATACAAATACTGAATTGGACGAATATGTCCTTTCTGCACATCCCTAGTCTGTATACAGACATCAGGAAAGACCCAGATCTTGTTCCCCATGAATAAGAACTGTCTATTAGAAAAAAATAAACGTAGAATCACATTTTTTTCTACTTCAGATGAACAAGTAACCAATAAAGTAACACTGTCAACAATTACGTCAGTAGTCTGTTCCAAAAGATTTGTCAAATTTAAATTAGAATATAGTTCTATTCCACCAGATTCTCCTCTAGTACTCCCTTTCATAAAGGGCAGATAGTAAAGTTTAGTTATAGAAGGAAGAGAATCTTCAGCTATACCAAGCCCCTCTTTTAAATATTTCTTAAATAATTTTGAAGGAGGCAGAAGTGGGGAAAATTGAAGAAATGCAAATTTAAAACACTAGATCTATTTTCAAAAATTTCAAGCTTTCTATGAATTAACAAACTGCCCTTAATAGATGCCCTTGAAAGGAGTTATTTTGGGATTCCAAAGATTCAATTCTCTGATCCTATTTAATCGAAGTAGATTGAACAGCTGCTAATTGACTTTTAGTAACATCCAGGGAAGAAGATAAATCAGAAAACTATTTGCTCATGGTTTTCTCAAGGCCAACAATCGCTTTCCAAATGCCTCCTAGGATAATAGAATCAGGTTTATCCAAGCTAGACTTCCAAGTGGCACCTGATCCAATGAAAGAAACACCAGAAACTGGTGAAGGACTAGAGGCAATTCAGTGGAAACTATATTAAGGTGTTCAGAAAGGCCAGACCCGAAAACCTGAAAAAGTGGCGGGCGATGGTCAGGGCTCAAAGATGTTTCAAGCTCATGTGAATTATTAGCTGTCTCCTTAGCCAAATCCACAGTGAGTGCCACATCTGACAAAGTCTGTTCCATGGCACCAAAAATACTGGAAATGAAATATTGAGAAGAAGAAGAAGGGAGAGAAGGATTCAACCGACCTTTTCTCTTCACCATTGCAGGAAACAAACAAAATGCCAGGAAAGTGATATTTAAACAAACGTAAAAAAGTGCCTGCTACGGAGGAATCCTCACCTAGGGGCATGCCCCTTTGGTGTGCAGCTTCAGTGCTGGTGCCTCTTTTTGTTGGCAGCTTAGCCCCTCCTCCCAAAGTCAACGCGGCAGCTGGAGAAGTTTTATACCGAGATGGTCTAAGGCTCGAAGCAGGCACAGGTTCAGTTTGCCTCCCTCCTCCTGATTTTGTTTTTCAGTGCCTATTCTTATCACTGTTTAAATTTGATAGCATGTTGTTTTTGTGCTGCTGACATGGCCACGTTTAATCAGGGCTGGCACAACCACTGTGCAAGCCGTGCACTTGCACAGGGGGGCGGCCTCAGGGCCTCGACCAAGTTCAGTCAGCTGCTGCCACTTCCACCCTGCAAAGAAAACGAGGAGCCGCAGGCCGTAGCAGCAAAGACGAGGAACTTTCAGGGCCCCCTGGTGGTTCCCAACCCGCCACACAGTAAAGATGAGGTGGTGGCGGAGGACTGCGTGGCACTACGACTCCTCCTCTGCTTCGCCATGTGGTGGAGAAGCACCCTAGGGCAGTGTGACTGTTTGCAACCCGCCGCATGGCAAAGATGAGAGATTTTCAGGGCAGTGCAGCGAAGCAGAGAAGGAGCTGTAGTGCCGTGGTGAACAAGAAGAGCCATAGGATCGCGCATTGGTTTCCAATCTGCCACAAGGCAAAGAAGAGGAGGAGCCCTAAGAATGCATGGCAGTTCCCAACCTGCTGCATGGCAAAGAATTGCAGAGGTGCAAGATCAGAATGAGCTGCAGGACTACATGCTGGGCGGCCAGAAGGAAAAAACAAGCCACCAGACAGCTCCCCAACCTGCCCTGCGCCAAAGAAATGGAGGGCCAGGGCTGCTGGGAGAGACCTTGGCTCTACTGTATATGTATGAGCAGGAGGAAACCTATGTGTGTCCGAGCGTGTGTATGTGTGTGTGTGTATGTATGTGTATCTGAGCATAAGTAGAGTGTGTGTGTGAGTGTCTGAACATAAGTGAAGTGTGTGTGGGTGTCTGAGCATAAATAGAGTGTGTGTGGTTATCTGAGCATGTGAGAGTGTGTGTGGTTGTCTGAACATGTGAAAGGAAGCATGAGTGTGAAAGAGGGAGCATGTGTGTGTGTGTGTGAGGAGAGAGCACTGAGACAGATGCAAGCTCTAGGGATGATGGAATAAGAGGTCTAAATAGTAGTACTTTTTGAGCAGTAAATTCTTCAGTTTATATCAGGAAAGGTTGAGGTATTGAAGCACAGGGTGTTCTTTTCATGTGTGTCTGAGCAGGTGTACATTTGTGAGCGTGTGTGTGTGTCTGAGCATGTATATGTGAGAAAGAGAGGGATCGTGGTTATGTATGTTTATGTAAGAGGGAACATGTGTGTGAGTGTGTGAACATGTATATGAAGGAGCAAGGATCTGTGAGCATGTATGTGAGTGAGAATGTGTGTCAGAGAAAGGAAGCATGTGCATGTGAACATGTATATGTAAGAGGGAACATGTGCATGTATGAGGGAGAGATCATATGTATGTATGTGTATGTATAGATATATATCTATGAGAGAGAGAGGAGAAAGTTTATGCATCTCTATCTCATTAATCCATGACAATCTGAGTGACTAGAAATCAAACGTTTCCAGGTATGGAGAGTGTGAATTAATTTATCCTTATTAGTTTTAATTTTTGGATGCTGTTTGATGTGTCTGCTGTTTTGAAATATTTTATTGGTGTTTGAGAAATTTAAAACAAATTGTTTGAGTTTGTAATTATTGGATCTTCCATTCACTAGCTGTTTTGAAATATTCTTTTTATTAGTATGTTTATACTATTATGATTAATGTTGTTATGGTTTTGAGGTGTTTGAGTGGATTCTTGGGAACTACAGTGATGACCATGCCCACGGGGAGGAGCCCTGTGAGGAGCCGCAGTACTAGGCTAGACTCGAGATACGCAAACACAGAGATTTGTCTTTTATTATACAGCTTGAAGATACCACCAGAGGTGGCAGTAGTGAGGTGATCCAGTAGTAGCAGTCCAGGGACCCTCGGCAGAAGGGACCCGTCTCACAATGGTAGGTGTTGGCAGCACATGGTAGCATAGGGAATTCCGGTAGCAGGTTCCCAGTGCTGAGCTGTAGATGAGACAGACTGAATTAGATAGATTACTCACTACCAGGCCGATACAGTAAGGGCGCGTAAGAAAAAGTGCGGCAGTGCCGGGCGCCCGCTCATTTGCCGCACGCACAGTTCGGATCACATACCGCTCGATACAGTATTTAAATGGCATGCAAATGCAAGCCGCGTCCAAAGCACGTCCATGAAGCGCAATCCATTTTACTGTATAGAGCACTATACAGCGCCTATATAGTATCCTGGGTGCGCTGGTACCTGTCATTTCCAATGTCATTTCAAATGACATTGGAAATGACAGGTACCAGGAAGTGGATGGTTCTCCTATGCGCGGGCATCGGGGATTTCCAGTCCTCTCTCTCCCCCTCCTGAAGCAAGGCGCAGGGCGAAAATCGACTCGAATTGTTATTAAAGCAAATAGAAATTGTAACAAAAGTAAACTTACTGCATGCTTTCAGCAGCCCCAGTCCTCTCTCCCCTCCTCCCGAGGCGCCCACCGCGGCTCTCCTGCCTCCCAGGGGCAGCCGGCGGTGAAAGCGGCTTCCAGCAGGCCTGCCGGCGAAGGTGCATGAACGCACGTCCAATTTGGGCGCTCAAAAAGCGAAGGCGCATGAGCGCACCCCGTGACCTGAGCGCCCGGATGGACATCCGAGGTCACGGTGTGTGCTCATGCGCCTTCACTGCTTGAGTGCCCAAATTGGACGTGCGTTCATGCATCTCCCCTCCTCCCGAGGCGCCCACCGTGGCTCCCCTGCCTCCCGGGGCAGCCGGCGATGAAAGCGGCTTCCAGCAGCCCCTCCAGCGAAGGTGCATGAACGCACGTCCAATTTGGACGCTCAAGCAGCGAAGGCGCATGAGCGCACGCCGTGACCTCGGACGTCCATCCGGGCGCTCAGGTCACGGCGTGCGCTCATGCGCCTTCGCTGCCTTGAGCGCCCAAAATGGATGTGCGTTCATGCACCTTTGCCGGAGGGGCTGCTGGAAGCCGCTTTCGCTGTAGACTGCCCCCGGGAGGCAGGGGAGCCGCGGTGGGTGCTTCGGGAGGAGGGGAGAGAGGACAGGGGCTGCTGGAAGCATGCAGTAAGTTTACTTGTGTTACAATTTCTATTTGCTTTAATAACATGTCAAGTCAATTTTCGCCCTGCGCCTTGCTTTGGAGGGGGGGAGAGAGGACTGGCAATCCCCGATGCCCGAGCGTAGGAGAACCAGGCCCGAGCGTAGGAGAACCAGGCCACACCATGTTACTCGCTTGCTCCAACCCACGCACTTATTTGACCGGAGCCTGCCTATTGCTGTCACATCCCTCTAATGCCAGGGTCAGGGTAGGCGGTAAATTAGCGGGTTAAAGATGCGGCAAAACAGTTGGTTAAAAAGGCGATAATTGGGCCGCACGTTACTGTATGGGAGGGAATAGCTAATCCGATTGTTTACATATCATATACATGCCGCGGGTGGAAAGGGATACGCGTCGATTTAAAGAAGCGGTAAAGATTGGTAAAAACGGATAGTGAATCGCAGGTTAGACTTACGCGGCCAAATTGTGGGTAGAAAGCGGGTTAGAAACAGGGTAGCTGCGGCCACGCTTTACTGTATCGGCCTGTACGTTGGTAGCTGTATAGATGTAGATCCCAGCAGGCAGTTGAAGTTGGATTACAGGCACCGAGGCAGGGAGCGCAGGCCCTCAAGGAGCGAGTACTTGGTATCCCAGATAGGCACCTGAAAGAAAGCACAGGGCCCCCGAGGAGCAAGTACCCAGGTTAGATGAAATACCCCGAAGGGCATAGATAGCTTCCAGTGGCAGCACGGAAGCGGCAGAGTAGCTCAGACCGGAGGCTTTCCAATCCATTCACGATCCTTGCTAACTCAGATTGTTAGCAAACGAAGGGCAGGCTAAATACCCGGATGGCGTGACGTCTCTCGAGGGGGACGCCCCTGAGGTTCCCGCCATGACGTGGATAAAGACGTGGGTGGCGTGCGCACCCTAGGAGGCCCTCAGGAAAAATATGGCAGATAGCCTTGCCATAGCCGTTCCGGGGACGCCGGAGAAAGCGGCAAGCAGACGCGGCAGTAGCCATCTTCCCAAGGCTAGTGGGGAGAGCAGAGAGAAAGGTGAGGCACAGAGGTCAAAGTCGTCTGAGACCGACGGACGCAACAAATGTATTTATTCTATTTCTTGTTTTGAATGTTTAATGGCTGAGGATTGGTGATTTCTGTTTTTCCATTGTTGCATTGTATAGAGTCTGACTTGTTGTGGTTTTCCTATTCAATTTGTGCCTGCATGTTTCTATTTATATATTATGGTTTCTTTTTCCTGTATTTGGTGAGGGTCTGCCTGTGTTCTGCATGTGTGATGTCTGAAGGGTATTCTGCTAGCATGTAGGAATCTATAGTAGCTTGGTTTGTTCTATTTTCCTAATAGGTGTATTGGTGTTTTAGGGCCTGGTGTAGGGTTGTTGCTTTTTTAAGTGCTGGCACTTAGTGCTGTTTTGCTGTGGGAGGTTTATTATATTGAGTTGTAATTTACTCATGGCTATCTGAGGGTCAAACCCACATCTAAAACACATTACAGTAGCCCTAATGCCATATGGTTTCAAGTGGGGTTTTTTTGTAGGATTTTCTGGTTGGCACCAAAGAAGTGCATGCAAATACTTATGATATTTGTTTTTCCTCAGAAGACTGTCCTTTGAATATTCTTTTAACACAAAATCTATTATAAATACATTATTTTTAACTGTGTACGTGGAGAGAGCAGGAGGCGGGGGTGCAAGGGTATAAGATCTGCTTAGGGCACCTAATACTCTTGCACTAGCAATAGTTTCTGGGGGAGGGGACTGAAGACTCGGAGGCTAAAGGGTGACAGTTTTTAAAGTTTAGGTTGCTGGAAGGAGCCAGGCGTTTTTTGTCAGGCCCGAGACAGAGAATGAACGAAGTGTGGTGGGGTAGCACAATAATCAGAGAAAGTTCTTTTTCACTCAACGCACAATTAAACTCTGGAATTTGTTGCCACAGGGTGTGGTTAGTGCAGTTAGTGTAGCTGGGTTTAAAAAAGGATTGGATAAGTTCTTGGAGAAGTCCATTACCTACTATTAATTAAGTTGACTTATAAAATAGCCACTGTTATTACTGGCAACAGGAGCATGGGAAAGACTTCGTTTTTGGGTACTTGCCAGGTTCTTATGGCCTGGATTGGCCACTGTTGGAAACAGGATGCTGGGCTTGATGGACCCTAGGTCTCACCCAGTATAGCATGTTCTTATGTTCTTATGCACAGAGCAGCAAAAAAGCTAGCATCAGCCCTGAGTTTTAATCTTTGGCCACATGAGCGTATTTGCTCCTTTTCAGGTTTTCCTTCTACAATTTATTTCAAGTGTGGTGATCTGAATTCCATCCTATTACTCATATTTGATATCCTAGATTCAATTCAGGGTCCTATGGTCAGTAAACTTTCATAGATCCTCAGAGACATTAAAAAAAGCCCTTTGCTATACTTTATTAAATAGATAGGAAATCAATATAATGGTCAATTTCCAAACAATTTTGCCCCTTTGAAAATTAACTAGAGCTGAGAGCATATTGCTGCATCTCCAGATGCAGGTCAGCTGGCCCAGGCTTCCTTCTGTTCCTGTGCTGCTCTGTCTTCTAGCTTCCAAATGTAGAAGTAGTACTGGGGAGTTGCTGATGTTTGCTCCCAAGCCTTTAGGAATCTGGAACATGAATGGCCTTTAGAACTCCTGCTTCTGATCACCTGAGCTGGACTGGGGGATGCAAGGCAGCAGCAGTGGCATAGGAATCTGCCAGAAGGCCTTCTCCTGGTCTTTTCTGGCTGCTTCTGGCTTCAGGGATGGTGATAGAAAGAAACATAGAAACATAGAAATGACAGCAGAAGAAGACCAAATGGCCCATCCAGTCTGCCCAGCAAGCTTTCATACTTATTTTTCTCATATTTATCTGTTACTCTGACCGCTGAGGTCAGGGCCCTTATTGGTAACTTTTTGGTTTTAATTTCCTTCCACCTCCGCCAATTGATGTAGAGAGCAGTGCTGGAGCTGCATCAATGTGAAGTATCAAGCCTAATTGGTTAGGGGTAGTAACCGCCGCAATAAGCAAGCTACTCCCATGCTTATTTGTTTGCCCAGCCTGTGCAATTTAGTCATTGTTGGTTGTTGTCTGAATATAACTCCTCTTTTCTTCATTCCCCCTGCTGTTGAAGCAGTGAGCTGCACTGTATATGTATTCAAAGTGAAGTATCAGGCTTCATTGGTTCGGGGTAGTAACCACTGTAACAAGCAAGCTACTCCCACGCTTATTTGTTTTTCCAGCCTGTGCAATTTAGTCCTTGTTGGTTGTTTGAATATAAATCCCCTTTTCTTCATTTCCCCTGCCATTGAAGCAGAGAGCTGCTTAGATATGCATTGAAAGTGAAGTATCAGTCTAATTTGGTTTGGGGTAGAAACCGCCGTAACAAGCAAGCTACTCCCATGCTTATTTACGAATGCAGATCCTTTTTCCCACATTTCCTCTTGCCGTTGAAGCACAGAGCAATGTTGGAGTCGCATTATCCATATGTATGTTTATTGAATAAGCATAGTATTAGCCGTCATTCCCGAAAGCCACCCCCATGCCTGTTCTCTTCATTTCATTCACATCCTCAAGACTTTATGGATCCACAGTGTTTATCCCACACCCTTTTGAAATTCTTCACAGTTTTGGTCCTCACCACTTCTTCCAGAAGGGCGTTCCAGGCATCCACAACCCTCTCCGTGAAGAAATACTTCCTGACATTGGTTCTGAGTCTTCCTCCCTGGAGTTTTAAATTATGACCACTGGTTCTGATGATTTTTTTCCAACGGAAAATGTTTGTCATTGACTTTGGATCATTAAAACCTTTCAAGTATCTGAAAGACTGTATCATATCACCCCTGTTCCTCCTTTCCTCCAGGGTATACATATTTAGATTCTTCAATCTCTCCTCCTAAGTCATTCGGTGAAGTCCCTCCACCGTTTTAGTTGCCCTTCTCTGGAACGCTTCTAGTATGCTATCTACAGTAGTAGCTTTAGATATTTTCTTTGTTGATGTTATTTTATGATTGAGTTTTTGAATTGTATATATTTTGTTATGTTTGTACAACACTATGAAATGCTAACTTTAGTGTGTAATAAATTTTATTATATATTGTTTTTATTTTTACCAAGTCTTCAAGGGAGCATCGTGGGGAGCTGATATTTCTGCCCTTCAGCGTTTGCTGAATTTGTAGGAGAGAGGCATGTAGTAGTAGAGTCAAGCAGCCTGCTAGCCCTCCCTACTAGTTAACTGCTCCACTCCTGGGAAATTAATATGATGTAATCTCATTCATCTGGAAAACAGAATATTAATTTTATGATTTCTGTAGTTATATAGTATGTTTTAATCTTCCAAAGTTCAAAAAATTAGAAACATGTGATATTTAATCTATCTGAGCTCTAGAAAAGAAATTCACTAGCTTACAGATCATTTTAAATTCTAATTTTATTTTTCCAACAGGTGTCATATTTCACACTACAATTTGTGAAAACCACATTTCCTCTATATAATACTGCATGTATAATACAAAATACAATACAATACCATGCCAGTGTTGTCAATGCTAGTCACAACATGTGATCTCATATTATTTGCTAATATCAATAACATATGTAACATGTATGCCAAATAATTCAAAGGCATTAGTTATTACAGTCTCTGGAACATATTTTGTCTGCTCAGTTGAAACTGCACTGCAATCCAACAACCGACAATTTAAAACAAATTAATTTTAAATTACTACCACTGGGGAAAATGTCTAGATATAAAAACAGAAGACAATATGGTTTTTCTGCCCTTGTTATGACGAGATAGAGAAACACTGTTTGAGGAAATGAGTCATATGGGTGTAAAGATGTGTCCTTGCATTGCCTGAGATTGAATGGTCCTTGTCTGTATACCACTGAAAAAGAAACAGAATGAAAAGGATTATGTCATTCTCAATGTCTTATAACAAAAATCTACCCTGGGAATTGGTGCTCAGAGAATCTGAATGTTTGGCAGGGTAAACATTTTAACACTAGATTTTCATACTTTACTGTTAAATTATTACAGACACAATGAGAATTACATCTTAATGAAAACTGCAATTCTGAAAAAAAAATATATGTTTTTTTTAATTATCATACCTTTAGTTGATACTACAATACACAAGCATATTTTGGTTTGTAATGCTTGTATCCATTTTACTCAAATGTTTAGAAAGAGCTTTATATTATTACCTGAGAAAGGTAGATGAGGCCAAATGCAAGACATATGCATATTATATAATCCTTCCTAAACATGCATGGAATTGCTTTATTTAATTTTATTTATGTAAGCATGTGCATACATAATTTTAAATTATACTGTTTTGAACCATTAGTCACTGTCATTTTAATTACTAGGGGTGTGAATCGTGTGATCGATCGTCTTAACGATCGATTTTGGCTGGGGGGAGGGAAATCTGATCGTCGTGGTTTTCTTTTTTTTTTTAATCGTTAAAAATCGTAAATCGGGGGAGGGCGGGAAAACCGGCACACCAAAACAACCCTAAAACCCACCCCGAACCTTTAAAACAAATCCCCCATCCTCCCAAACCCCCCCAAAATGTTTTAAATTACCTGGGGTCCAGTGGGGGGTCCCGGCGCGATCTCCCACTCTCTGGCCACGGCTGCGTTAAGAGAAATGGCGCCGGTGGCCCTTTGCCCTTATCATGTGACAGGGCAAAGGTAGCGCCAGCGCCATTTTGGTTCCTGGCTCCCGACGTCACGCGTGCAGGAGATCGCTCCCGGACCCCCGCTGGACCCCCAGGGACTTTTGGCCAGCTTGAGGGGGCCTCCTGACCCCCACAAGACTTGCCAAAAGTCCAGCGGGGGTCTGGGAGCGACCTCCTGCACGCGGGCCGTATTGCCAATATTCAAAATGGCGCCGGTGCTACCTTTGCCCTATGTCATACGGGTAGCCGGTATCAGGAGGCCCCCCCAAGCTGGCCAAAAGTCCCTGGTGGTCCAGCGGGGGTCCGGGAGCGATCTCCTGCACGCATGACGTCGGGAGCCAGGAACCAAAATGGCGCCGGCGCTACCTTTGCCCTGTCACATGATAAGGGCAAAGGGCCACCAGCGCCATTTCTCTTAACGCAGCCATGGCCAGAGAGCGGGAGATCGCGCAGGGACCCCCCACTGGACCCCAGGTAATTTAAAACATTTTGGGGGGTTCGGGAGGGTGGGGGATTTGTTTTAAAGGTTCGGGGTGGGTTTTAGGGTTGTTTTGGTGTGCTGGTTTTCCCGCCCTCCCCTGATTTACGATTTTTAAAGATTTAAAAAAAAAAAAAAAAAAAACACGACGATCAGATTTCCCTCCCCCCCAGCCAAAATTGATCGTTAAGAAGATCGATCACACGATTCACACCCCTACTAAATCTGTCTCCTGAACTGATCATAACCTAATTTATGTTACAATGCCTCGTAATATTAGCCTTTTCCTTGTTAAGAGTAATGAACTTTCTTTCTCTATTCGTAAGTCCATTAAGACTGAGGACTTAGTAGAGAAACTACCAGGAGCTCTCAATAACATAACCTATGACAATACTGATATAGCAATGACATCCTGGATAGATATAACCACTATGATTGCTGATGAACTTAGTCCTGTTATCAGCAGGCACCTGACTAATAAAAGGCCAAATACCCCATGGAATACCCATAAGATAAGAGAACTTAAAAGACTGCTCAGAAAGAAGGAAAGACTATGGCGAAAGAACACCTCAAATCAGACATTGGGGATAATTAGAGCCCTTCTTTCTAAATATACAATCTTAATAAATAATACTAAACAAGAATATTATGCCAAAAAAAAAATCTATGACTTGAAATTTAACCCCCAAATCCTTTTCTGGATGGTACAAAATTTAACAAAATCTAATGAAGTTGACCTATCGATAGATCCTGAAATGTCAGGAAGCAAATGCAATGAGTTTGCAATCTTTTTTAAGAAAAAAATTCAAAAATTGACAAATAGTTTTTCTCCATCTCTAGATCAAAAGATAATATTATAGCAGCAAGATACCACCCCTTGGACACTTTTTGAGATTACATCTTCTTTAGAAATTGAATCAATTTTAAAAAATATGAATCAGACAAACCATCCATTACATGCAATTCTTATAAAAGTTTTAAAATCAGTCGCTCATATAGTCTCTAACCCCATCTCTAATATGGTAATCCTATCACTCTCTGAAGAAAAATGCCATCTCTCTTAAAATGTGCTTCAGTTAGGCCAATCTTAAAGAATAAAAACTCTGACAATAATGTTTTAAATAATTTTAGACGAATTTCAAACTTAACATTAATTGCCAAGATAATGGAGAAAGTAGTACAAGCACAAATGCAGAGCATCTTGAAGCGAACAATATAGTTTTTCCATCTTAGGCCTGGATTTATCAAATTGTGATGATGTTTTCAGACTTTGTGATAAGTGCCAGACCTGTTGTATTTCAGAGAGCGAGAGAGAGAGAGAGAGAGAGACTAGACAAAATGCCCTCTCCGTAGATAGGTATTTGTATCCCTATGGGAGGCCCACCTAGTAACTCAAGGTGAGGTTTAGGTATTAGTGTAGGGGGTTAGGGGGTCACTTTGACATGAGACGTACGAACAGAACAGTGGTCTCTTGTGAAGATTTGATGACCTACGGAAAGAGGAAACTCACCCAAAGATGAGATTTGTGCAATGTTCTCTCCACCTAGCTTGATGTTACCCAGGTAGAGTGTCCATCAAGCTAGGTTGAGAGAACTTCACACAAATATCATCTTGGAGTGAGTTTCCTCACTCCAAGGGTCATCAAATCTTCACAAGAGACCACTGTTCTGTTCGTACATCTCACATTGAATGTCAAAGTGGCCCCTAACCCCCTACACTACTACCTAAATATCACCTTGAGTTACCAGGGATACACATACCTATCTATGGAGAGGGCATTCTCATTCTCTCTCTCTCTCTCTCTTTCCCCCCCCCCCTCCTCCCCCATGGCTAGGCTGGTGCTCCAGGAGCTTCAAAACCTTACCACCCTGTATTGCAAGCTTAACACTATTGAAAAAGGTGTAGTTAAGTCTGTGTGATAGCACTTCACAGACTGGCAAGCCCACTCCTCCTCTTTTTTGGATTTGCATCGCACTATACAATATGCTGCTATCGCATGTGTTAAAGGCGTTTTCGCATGCGATAGCTCCTTAGCGCATTTTGATAAATGACCCCCTTAATTTGGTTTTAAAAGAGATTTAGTATTAAAATATTTTCTATTAGTATCTTAACAGATACTTATTTAGGGGTTTTGATGCTGGCCAATCATATTTATTAATTTTACTTGATCCTTCGGTCGCCTTTGACACCGTGGATCATGTCATTCTGATTCATAGGTTATCTGAAATTGGTCTCGGTGGTAAAACCCTTCAATCGTTTACCTCATATCTAAAAGATTGTTCCTATCAGGTAAAGATTGGTAATTCCCTGAGAAAATTAACATGGACTCAGGGGTCCTGTCCCATATCAATTCTCTTTCAAAACCACTCTACTCAAATTATGTGAGCAACAGTCCAATCAAACTTATCTTATTGCTTGCAAATGGCGGTTTTAAAAGGCTGAAGTCCCACAGAGGAGAGTTGATATGGGACAGTACCTTCAGGTCACATAAGTTTTTGAAATTTATAAGTAATGAAACACTCAACATGGGAGTTTTTCAGAAGTCACTTTATAAAAGCAAAAATGGTACCTGTCTCTATTAGAGTAAATACCAGAAAGTAGTTCAAACCTCGAGTAGGGGTACCAGACACCAGAGTTTTATCAGAAATACATTGAATCCCCATTGTTTGTATATTGGTGATTATTTTAGGGGGATTTTCATAGAGGCCTATATATAATGTTTTGGTGATCACTGGCTAAAAGACAAACCTTTCCTGACCACCCTTCCATTACGTCACTCATAAAAATATTGAAAAGAACCAGTACAAGGACTGATCTCTGAAGATTTTCTACTATTTGAATTGATGAAAAGTACAAGAAGAGTTGATTTGTACAATGCACTCTCTACTTAGCTTCAAACAAGGTAGGTAGAGAGTGCATTGTACAAATCAACTCTTCCTGTACATTTCATCGATTCAAACAGCAGAAAATGTTCAGTGATGTCAACTTTGCTGTTCATACCTCCTCCTGTGTATGTAAAACTACCCCCCCCCCCCCCCAAGCCCCACTCAGAGTTAAAAGTGCCCCTTCTTACAGTGGTTTTATAAATATTAGAGTGACATTTTGTTCTCTACAGAGTCTCTCTTTCTCTCTCACACACTCATACATTTTGTTTCATTATACTTTGGTACTTGGTTTTAATGATATTTTATTTATTACATTGTATACCATTTTGAAATTGATTTTGACAATCAGTATAACTAAAACTTTACCATTTACTATTCACAATGGGGTAGATTTTCAAATAGCGCGAATTGGCCTACTTTTGCTGGCGCATCAGGCGCCAGCAAAAGTAAGCTGGATTTTAGTAGATACGCGCGGAGCCGCGCGTATCTGCTAAAAACCTGGATCGGCGCGCGCAAGGCTATTGATTTTGTATAGCCGGTGCGCGCCGAGCCGCGCAGCCTACCCCCGTTCCCTCCGAGGCCGCTCCGAAATCGGAGCGGCCTCGGAGGGAACTTCCTTTTGCCCTCCCTTCACCTTCCCCTCCCTTCCCCTACCTAACCCACCCACCCGGCCCTGTCTAAGCCCCCCCCTTACCTTTGTTGGGGGATTTACGCCTCCCAGAGGGAGGCGTAAATCCCCGCGCGCCGGGATGCGACCTGGGGGCGGGTACGGAGGGCGCGGCCGCGACCTGGGGGCGGGTACGGAGGGCGCGGCCGCGACCTGGGGGCGGGTATGGAGGGCGCGGCCACGCCCCCGGACCACCCCGGGCCGTAGCCACACCGCCGTACCCGCCCCAAAACGCTGCCGACACGCCCCCTAAACGCTGCGACGACCGGGCCCGCCCCCCGACACGCCCCCCTCGGAGAACCCCGGGACTTACGCGAGTCCCGGGGCTCTGCGCGCGCCGGTAGGCCTATGTAAAATAGGCTCACCGGCGCGCAGGGCCCTGCTCGCCTAAATCCGCCCGGATTTGGGCGGATTTAGGCGAGCAGGGCTCTGAAAATCCGCCCCAATTTGCTTATGTTTTAACAATTTTGAATACTTTTGTATTGGCTACAAATCTGATCGCGTCAGTCATTGTTCTCTTTTCCAGTTCATTTATGAATATGTTAAACAGCACAGGTACCAGTAGAGATCCCAGGGGTAATATATGACCCTTTTCCATTTTGAAAATTGACCATTCAGTCCTATCCTCATGACTTTTAAGAGTTACCAGGCCACAATAGGACATTGCCTCCTTTCCCATGACATTTTAATTTCCTGAGAAGTCTCTCATAGTAGACTTTATCAAATGCCTTCTGAAAATCCAAATTTACTAGATTAACTGGCTTACTTTATGTACATGTTTATTATGTGATTGTGAGTGTTGGGGTGAAGATGATGATCAAGCAGCTGAGCCAGTCTAGCAAGCTGCTTATAAGTTGATGGCAAATTACTAGTAGTAATACAAGCAAGAAAGTAGCTGGGTCAGACTGGCAGGCTTTACGAATATTTATACATATTTTAGAAATTCTATAATCAACACAGGCACTGTGTAACTGGGTCTGTCTGGTGGGCTATTAATACCTCGTAATGGCCAGCTCAATCTGACTGGTTGTCAGCAGCCAGCATGTAAATCAGGGATTTGGACTGTATGGACAATAGATACTTGCACTGGTTGAACCTGGGACCGAAATGTTAGGATGTGATCATTATTTATATTCTTTGAATTCAAGTTAATAAAACTGCAGCCATTTTATTTCCACTATACCTGCCTCCAGTCTGATGATTTTGTGGGTGGGTGTTGAGGAGGGTGGAAGGGAAGAGGGCTGGATAGTTAGGCAGGATGGAGCTGTTCTGTAGTACTTTCATTATGTATTACATGATTCCAAGTTGGGGCTGACCTAAAAACCTTCATACAAGAAATGTATTTTTTTACTCTGAGAGATATGGGGCCTTTGAGCCATGTTTTTTGTTAACATAGGCTGTGGTTATTTTTATTTGCTGAAGTCAAACAAATGCCTTCCTCTTGAATGTGGGTGAATTAAACCTTTACTCATCTAGCAATACAATCTGACATAATTGAGCATTAGGGTAAATTAATTCAGCATTGTAGTTTATATTACAGTATATGCCAAGTCTCAAATTTGTACTTAATCTACAGTCTCGGCAACAGTTCATACTACCACTTCATGCAATGTCTTTCTCTAGGTTTTGATCTTTGTGTTGCAATATATTATGCAATACGAGATCTGCTTTTCCTTGAATAATAAAATCACTGTCCTAAACTCACAAGTTTGCTGCCAAGTCATTATTTCAAGTAGTCATCAACTATTGTATGTTGCTGACAATCAGATAATTACTGTGCAAGGCACATTGACAATCTGTTCTAAGTTCCAGATGAACAGGCAGTTTATTTCTGATTATCACAGATTGCTATGGTACAACTTAAATACAAGTTATATAATTCAAATGTGGGTAAAATAATAGTTTTTAAAATCAAGATTTGTGAATATATTTGTTATACATTGGAAATGGAGGAAATTGCATAATGGGCATCATATGTAGAAGTTGTTGTTATGAAAGCAGTGGAAACTTTTCCATGTGCAATAGTCAACATGCTGTGAAAATAGAGGACCCTAACTTCAGAATCCTGGTAGCCTTATCGGATCTGGAACAATGCCCAATTACATTCAAGAAGAAACTTAAGACGCTACTATTCAGACAAGCCTTCCCATAACACTTGTCCTTGCCTCATCCTCTACGGACCTTCTCTTCTTAAGCTCAGATGCCTAAGCACTTTTTCTTCCGCTGACTAAGCTATTTAATATATGTATATTAGTTTCATTAAATCTATGGTAACCCTCCGCTACCCTCCCCCCCCCCCCCCCACCTTCCAACCCCCTTACAATCCCTCATTCCTACCCCCTCCCTCGGAATACCTTGTTACCCCAAAAAGCCAACTCTTATCAGTTCTTACCAGTTTTGACACGTTACTCCCCATGCTTAAGCTGTATCCAAGTTTTTCTCTCCCCCTGTTCTATGTAAGACAACTTTGTCACTGTTTTATGGTTGCAATGTAAACCGGGGTGATAATTAACTCTGCTATTTGAACTTCGGTATAGAAAAGTTATAAATAAATAAATAAATAAAATGATGGTTTATGCAATCAAATTAAGGGGTCAATGTATTATGGGGTACATTTTTAAAAAAAGCGCGAGCAAACAAAAGTACGCCGGATTTCAATAGATACGCGTGTAGCCGCGTGTATCTTTTAAAATCCGGGGTCGGCGCGAACAAGGGGTGCACATTTGTGCACCTTGTGCGCGCCAAGCCCTGCGCGCGCTGCCCGTTCCCTCCGAGGCCGCTCTGAAATCGGAGCGGCCTCGGAGGGAACTTTCCTTCCACCTCCCCCACCTTCCCCAGCCCTACCTAAATCCCTCTCCTAACCTTTATCCTGGAAGTTACACCTGCCTATGGGTAGTCGTAACTTGCGCGCGCCGAATGTCTGCTGGTGCGGCAGGCCCCGACACAGGCCGCTGTGTCGGGGCACTCTGCTACACCCCCGGACAACCGCCACGCCCCTGAACACACCCCTGAGCTGATGCCATGTCCCGGGGCTTGCTCGTGCCACTGAACCTATGTAAAATAGACTCAGCGCGCGCAGGGGCAGATTTCCTCATGTTACGTGCGTAGCCTTTGAAAATCTGCCCATAAGTGGTTTTCCCCTTCTGAGGACAATTTTAAAAAGAATTTGTTTGAACCAGGGGAATAACCAAAACAGAATATTTTTTTAGGAGGGATGCCCAAGGTTAACATGGCCTAGCACTGTGATCAGCCTCCCTCCCTGCCCCATCCTGTATCCTATCCTATGTGGGTCTTTATGGCAATGGCGAGAAATCCTTTACATTTCTGGTAACACTGTCTCCAGTCTCTTCCTTCTCTCACTGCCCTGTCCCTGCTATTTTTCACTCTCCATCTGTGGTCATAGAATGTACTTTATACAAGGGTTAATCTATCAGACTGCTGAAAAATAATAATGTAAACAGGCTTCCATTCAGCCTAGGCATTCCTGAACTTTTAAGGGTTTGAGAGGAAAGAGGATCAATAAATATCTGCTAAAAGTAAAGCAGACTTTGATGACCTCAAACTTTTATATGCCTAGCCCAAAGGTAGCGTTTCCCCATTCAAGTTAACCTTCTTAAAGACACAAGGGATCATTGAATGGCATTGATTCTGATGACTCCAGGCTTGCTAATTGCTGTGGGGGACATTACCTTGCTGCTAGGGGATGAGAATTCAAGCAAAAGGTGAAAACGGGGCATATATCCACAAGGCCCAAGCAGTTACCAGGATACATTCCCTGGGCTGAAAATTGCCTTCCTCTCATTAGTTAAAAGTACACATGCAGTTTTACTGCATGTGTACTTTCACTGTAGTAAAAAGGGGTTGGGGTTAGGGCGGAGAAGGGCAAGTATACATGGATATTTAATTCTGAAATCCCTATCCAAACTTTACTGGTTAGACAAAACTACACCTCCAGAAGGGACAAAATACTAGAGGTGTAGTTTGGTCAGGAGCAAGGGGTATTTGAAGCTAGAGAGTGCATTGTACAAATCAAATCCTCTTGCATCTTTCATCGATTCAAACGACAGAAAATCCTCAGTGATGTCAAAATTGCTGTTCATAACTCTGACCCTCCAAACCCTACCCTAAGTTAAAGTACCCCCTCTTACAGTGGTATAAATAGAGAGTGACATAGTGATTTCTATACAGAGTCTCTCTCTCTCTCTCTCTCTCTACAAATGTGAAATTTGCATACTAGCATGCATTGTGCTAATTAATGTGGGTGTTATCATGAGCATTAAGGCCCTAATGCAAAATGACCCTGTAAGTTAGACTGTTACCCCCTGTGTGCAGGAATAGCAAGCTTAAATATGCCCAGCTATGTTAAAGCTAACTGAACTCTTGTTTGCTGCTTATTCAAAATAACAAACAAAAAAAATCAAGCAAAATGAAATGGAGTGCTCCCTTCTTCTGCCCACCAAAACAGTGAAAATAAAAGACCATCTATGACCCCCTGGACCTCTCCAACCTCACTTCACTCCTCCAACCCTTTCTTACCTTATCAGGGGGTCTTCCATAGGCAGTAATGATCTGCAATAGCTCCTTTTCTGCAGCTCCAGGTTTTCAAAATGGCCATTATGTTGTATGGTAGATTCTTCCATATAATATAATGGTTACAGCTTCTGGTTGACCATTTTGAAAACGAAAGCTGCATGGAAGGAGCTACTGTGGATGGTGTTTGCCCATGGAAGACCTCCAGGGTGGTAAAAGGGGATTAGAGGCAGGGGGGTTTGGTGGATGGAAAGAGGAACCCAGGGTTTGTGGGTTTGGTGGGTGGGACGAGGAACCGAGCCTGGAACTTTTGTTTTTTTAATAGGTAACAGTATTTGCTTTGTTTTGTAAACTAAACAAAACAGGAAATGTCTTTTCTTATATTGGTTTACTATAGCACATCTCTGCTAGACTTAGACCTATTTTCAGCCAAAAGCTAGGAAGCTTTGTTATGGCTGAAACTTAAAAGTGAATTTTCAAAGGGGTTTTGCACACAAAAATAATAATATGCACATAAATCAGCAACTAGACCTCCAGATTCCTCTCAAATTATATTCATCCTCAAGACCTATAAGAGAAGCGTACAAAGGTACCCTGCAAGTTCCCCCAACAAAAGCCACGCGACTATCATACACCAAAGAACGAGCATTCTCTACAGCAGGTCCAACTATCTGGAACAATATGCCCACTGACCTCAGACTAGAACCTTGCCTTCAAACTTTCCGCAAAAAACTTAAGACCTGGCTCTTCCTCCAGGCCTTCCCCTAACTTTCTAAGCCATTAATTGTCAACCGGACAGGACTCTGCTTTACCGGCTAACGCCCCGCTATGTTTAGACATTATAATTAAGCCGCCGTTTCTTTTGTTTCATTGCCTTTTCTAGTTCTCTTCAGTTACACTGTCCTATACCTCTGACTAGCCTAGCCTCCAAGTTAACTACCCTTGTTATATGTAACTTCCGCTTCTAGTGAATTGTTCTTGTTTAAGTTATACCCTTTGTTACATGTAAACCGATCTGATATGAAATTTTTCATGAAGGTCGGTATAGAAAAGTGTTAAATAGAAAAGTGTTAAATAAATAAATAAATAAATAAATAAATAGCATGTATGCATCTATATATTAACATATACATGTCAAGAATACATGCATATTTTCTGTTTCATGCACATATTTTATGGGGGAAAAGAAGGGTGGTCTGGGGTGTTCCAGGGCGGGGCTCAGTAGTACATGTGCAAGTTGCTGTTTTATAAGAAATATATGCATATACATTACTAAATTTATACGTACACTTTTACACCTGCTGACTCATGCATGTGAAATTGGGCTTGTCTGTGTTTATGGGTGGGAGGTCTGCGTGAAATGGTGAAGGCTCAGGGTGACATGCTAGAGGGTCTAGGTGAACTGGAGAAGGAATGGATGAACTGGTGGAGGTCTCCGTTAACTGGTGATTCCAAGTATGCATACAAGTAACTATTTTCAAAATGTTATACATGCATATTTTATAAAATATCCACCACTGTGTTTAATCCTGGGTGTTTATTCGCACAGTGTCAATTATTTCATGTCTAAAATATACGCATGTATATTTATAAAATGTGTACAGAAAGTGTTTTCTTTCATTGCAAATAACGCAAGCAGTGAAACATGCACACGTACTTTCAGAGCAGAAATACATGGTATTTTATAAACTGTGTAGCTCCTGCTATACAGTTTAAAAATAGTAAATGTAAGGAAATTCTGGTTTCCTTACCTGAAGGAATATACCTGAAAACCTTGTTAGCTGGGTAGGTTCAGAGAGATTTAGTGAAGAGAGGTTTGGATTTTGATCCCCTTTCCCCATGAGGAAGTTGCAGATGATGTGCTCTAGCAGTATATAATCCCCACCCACTATCATAGGCTACAGATTTATGGTTAATCTTTCAGAAGGAAGGATATCCCTGCTTTCTGTTAAATATTTTTGCTAACTGAGTTCAGAGGATTTTCCTGATTTGCCCCTCTTGCGGGTCAACTTTTATGTTTGACCTCTTTTGGTTTATTTAATCTTTTCATCCATTTTTTGAATCCTTCCCTGTGAAGGGATACATACAGAGGATTTGGGTAGTCTCCATGTAAGGATAGATCAAGGGGTAGGGAAGATTCTGCTGCTCTCTGTCTCAGGATGGGTATAAGGGGGTTAGAGGAGTAGGGGAAGATCACAGGGTTCTTGGGGGGGGGGGGGGGGGGGGGCGGCAGAGGCCTATTATTTTTATGGGTTTGGTGGATGGGAAGAGGAACCCGGCCCAGGATAAATCAGTAGAGGAGTTTCACTTTGAATTGCTTTTCTTCAGTGACTTTCTTCTCAGTTGGGGGACAAGGGGTTTTTTCCCACCCTTCTTGTCTCTTCATTGTTTTTTTCCCTTTTTAGTCAAAGACTATTTTTGCTCCTTTTAGAACTGAATGCCCTTGGTACAGGGAATCAGTTTAAAAACCATAGGGAAGAAGTGATGACTTTCACCTAGGAAGAGCCTGAGGAGTGGAAATTTCATCCAGGAGAAAAGGATTCTAGTCCATGGCCAGAGGGAAGGAGTTGAAGGTATTGTTCAAGAGCTGTTTTTTTCAACTACTCACGTGTGCTGCACTTGAGAGGAGCGTGCCTACTGGTGCTTTCAGAAGGAGATCTAATATATTTAAGAGGGCTGCAGGAGAGGTATGAGAATTGGGAACTGGGTTCTGATAAGTATTTGAGACTAAATTCTAACCGTTCTCCAATGGGAAGAAGATTGATATAAATTTGGGAGTTTGAAGAAAGCATAATCCTTCTTCCATTGGATTAACTGAAAGGAGAAGGAGAACAATTGTTAAGGAATTGGCTTCCATAAATTAAAAGACTTTAATAAATGTGTGTCCTCACTCTTAGCAATCTTTCTTCTTCATTATTGTTAATCAACTTTATTTTAAGTCTAAGTGCTGTAAAAAATCTTCATTTAGTTTATCAACTATCAATAAAGAAGTTGGAAACCACATTACTTTTCAGTGTGATTATTGCTGCTATATATGGAGATTATCTGTGCTGTTTACAGAGCTTGGGAAAAAGAAATGTGTACTTTGGTTAATGCAAAAGGGTCTTGAAGCTATGCTTCTCCCCATAGGGAACCCTGGATCTCAGAGGTAAAAGCTATCAGTGGAGAACTGGTTACAGATAGGGTCTATTTTATTTCTAGGTGCCTTTGGAGACAGCATCAGCGTTCTAACTCACCCAGGAGTTACACTAGCATTAATCAATACGCCTCCACTTATGTGAGCAAATGCTGTACCTCAGATGGGTTTAAAAGTTGGGCTCTTTACACCTTATTGGCTATGTCAGGAGACAACTTATAAAGATGGTCCATTGAATCCATCTTTTTTTTCATTGTGTAACAGCTCTCTCTATTTAGTAATTTGGAGAAAGGTACCAAAAATACACTGTGCATATAGGTGATAATTTTCAAAAGGAGTTACGCGCGTAAATGTAACTACTTTTGTAGCATTTACTTGAACAAGGTGTACGTAGGCAAGTAAATCCTATGGACAATTCAATGGTATATATTGTAGCAATTTTTAAAAGCCCAGTTTTACTTGAGTAAATGCTTTTTAAAATCAGGCCCATAGTGGATAATTTTCAAAGGTATTTCTGTGGGTAAAATAGTGCTTTACCCACAGAATGGCCTATTGTAAAATTGTCCTCTTGATATGCAGGTAAACTTATATAGGTGTGCCCTGTATGTGTGTAAGTTTATCCAAACTTAGCAGAGGTGTTTCTGGGAGCAGTGGGTTTGTACTTGTATAAATACTTTTACATTTTCTATTTACATAAATTTTCCTGAAAAATCTGTGTGTACAAATTAGCAGGTGTAATTATATGTGGTTAGTTTTTGTGGGAAAATTTTCAAAGTGATTACGTGCACATAAATTTGCTTTGAAAAATTGTGTAACTTATGCACATACTTCCAACTATTTTTTTTTATTTATTCAGATTTGATTTCTCACTTCAATATTCAAAGAATGTAAAGGCAAATTACAATATATCATCAATCAACAACAAATAATACAATACAACATTTTCAGAACAAAATTGAAAGAGTCAATTAAAACATATACTTCTCTAAAGATTCCACTAAAATCTAGGCTAATTCTAATTAATTGACCCTGATCAGTCAAAAATAGGTGCTAAAGACTGAATCTTGGGACAGTCCTTCCATGACCATGCCTGCTAAACTTAAACAAATGTTTTCTGAATGACGTATAATCATCTCCAGTCTGATGTCTAATGGCAAGGGGTTCCATAGGACTGGGCGCATGAAAGTAAAAGCTGCCCTCCTGGCAAGTGTAAGTCTTAGGACTTTTAATAGGCCCTTTTGGGTCTGAACACAAGTTCCCTGTCTGAGTATAAAAACTCAAGTGATCCGTAAGGATGAGCGACCTTTGTCATAGAAAACTACAGACAAAATTTTAAATTGTGTCCGCCGACACACAGGGAGCCAATGAAGTTCTCATAATAGGGGAGTAACAAGGAAATCTCGCCCTTGCGCCACATAAAATTCTATCAGCTGTGTCCTGTAGCAACTGCAACTTCCTAAGGGCTGATGTTGAGAATTACCATTGTATTTGACAGTACAGCATAAGCAATCTATTCTAAATCAGATTGT
Organism: Rhinatrema bivittatum; assembly: GCF_901001135.1. Lineage (NCBI taxonomy): Eukaryota > Metazoa > Chordata > Amphibia > Gymnophiona > Rhinatrematidae > Rhinatrema > Rhinatrema bivittatum. Next base: position 93,089,098 of record NC_042620.1, read on the forward strand.
ACAAAACAAGAGCACATTTTCTGAAGCACTCTAACAGAGCAAAATGAAAGTTTCACCACAGTGGATAGTTGGGGGGGGGGGGGGGGGACGGGACGGGACGGGACGACAAAGGACTAATTAACATCAAGGATTACTTAGAGAGCCCAAACCTCCTTTTCAGGAAGCAATGCCACCCTCAACATTGAGGTACTCAGGGAGGAGAAGGAAATAACAGAAAAACGGAATTAATTCTTTGCCTAAGTCTTTACTGAAGAGGATGTTGGGAACATACATCAGAAATTTTCTTTGATGGCAATAATTCTGAGCAATTAAAACAAATCTCTGAGGATAGGGAAATACCCACAGTACTTGAATGTAATCACTTTGAAATGCCTGATAGGTGGAATATAAATCAAATTTAAAAAAATAAATAATGGAGGATGTAAGAGATCAAATAAACAAACTAAAGCATATGAAATCATGAAGACTAGATGGAATCCACCCCAGAATTCTAAAGAACTCAAACCTGTTATTAGTAACCTGTAACCTATCATTTAAAACATTCACAATGCTTGAAGGCTGGAGGGTGGCCAATGTAATGCTGATTTTTAAAAGGGCTCCAGGGATGATCCAGGAGAGCTTGATTTCAGTGTTGGGCAAAATAATAGAAGCTATTCTGAAATACAAAATTACCGACCATATGTATAGATATGGCTTTATCGGGAAGAGTCAACATGGTTTTAGCAAACAAACGTCTTAAAAATTACAAATCTATTAGATTTTTTTGAAGATGTAAAAAAAGAAGATAAATAGGAGACAGATGATATAATGTATATAGATTTTCAGAAGCCATTAAATCAAAGTCCCCCATAAGAGACTACACATGAAATGAAAAAGGCATGGGATAAATTAATAACTGGTTAAAAGACAGGAAACAGAGTAGAACAAAATAGTTTTTAAATGGAGAAAGGTTGATAGTGGAATACCCCAGAGAGGTAATCAAATTTTCAGATGACATGAAATTATTCAAAGGAGCCAACTGGGAGGAAGTGCAGAAGGACCTTGCAAGATTGGGAAACTGCGATTCTGAAAGATTAAATTTAATGTGGAAAGTGCAAAGTGATACACATAGAAAAATATAATCCCAACTGCAGGTACACAATGCTGGGTTCTGTATTGGTAGTCACTTCTCAGAAAATCGACCTTGGGAGTTCTTGTGAACAATAGATTGAAATCCACAGCTTAGTGTGCAGCAGAAGTCAAAATTACAAATAGAATGCTAGGAATGATCCAAACAGGAAGAAGAATAAATCAGAAAATATATTGCCTCTGTGACCACATCATGAGTATTGTGTGCAATTCTAGTCGCCTCATCTCAAAAAAGACATAGTGGAACTGGAAAAGGTGTAAAGGAGGGCTACAAAACTGATAATGGGGATGGAATAGATCCACTACAATTCGAAGCTACACAGCTTGGAAAACAGATGGCTGAAAGAGGACATGATAGAAGTTTATAAAATCATGAGTGGGTTAGGAAAGGTAAATAAAAGATGGTTATTTACCATTTCAAATAGTTCTAAAACATGGGGATATTCCATGAAACTAACAACCAGCAGATTTAAAAAATTCATAGAAAGTACATTTTCACTCAGGGGTCAATTTTAAAATCTGCCCGAGCGCGTCCACGTATCCGCAGTTCCTGGAGAGCGCGCATGGATGCACCGATTTTATAACATGCATGCATCGCCAAATGCATGTTATAAAACACGGTTCCTGCGCACGCCAATTTTAATATCGGCGTGCACAGGTGCGGGCGGGTGGCATCACATGTGCACAACGGGGGGTATGTTACAAAAATATGCGCAGCAATGCAAGTAGGGTATTCCCAGCAGCTGTACCACTGAATATCCCCTTTAGCCAGATATCTATATTCGGCTACCTTAACTAGTCACACAGTGGTTGAATATCAGCCCCAGAATTTACTAAATATATTGGCCTTAGAAAAAAATTCACATTTTCCAAGCACAGAAATTAAATTCACTTGAAATATTAAACTAGATAGAATATTTTTTTTAAGAAATGTTCAGTCATGAATATGCAATGGAGAAGAGTTAACACAATGGTTTTGTAATTCTGTACTGAAAATACATCTGACACTTTACCATTGCCTGAAAATCCACGTGTGCATTAACCAGTGCATTAGATATTTGAGCAGACTGTTGAAAATGTACGTTATCTGAAAAGAAAAAAAAGAACAAGGTACCTGTTAAATATTTAACAGATGAGATTATAGTACATTAACTGGAAATGATCATCTCCAATTACCCATTGATATAGTTGACACTACCATCATTGAGTAATCATCACCATATACTGTATAAAAAGGTACCAAGCACACCCACGTATTGCACTTAATCAGAAGTAAAAGAGGGTACTTAATGTTTCTCAAACATAGTGATGCTGGCTCTGTATTTGTACTGCAGAAACCTCACCATCTGCTGTTCCATGGATGAGCAGATAATCTACATTTTTGAAATTTTCTGCTCTTGCCATCACAGTTGAGTTCTGAAAAAGGTAAACCATGATTAGTTCAGCAGATGTGATTTATGATGCACATTTAATATAAAAGGCTTTTCTTTAACAAAGTCATTACTTTTTATAAACATCTAAGAAACCAAACTGTAGATTATTCATAAATAATACAAGACCTGGTTATTTAAACAGGCCTATCCCAACGCCTCTCAACCCTAGCATTTGACTTCTCCTCAACACTCATTATTTCCCTCTCCCTAGTACAGTGTCCCCCCGCCCCCCTACACACCCTCCCTCCCTCACCACCCCATCCATTTTATGGCTTCCTGATATTCAGTCACCACCTCTCCTTCCCATCGCCACCACCTGCCCCCTTGTACAGTTCCTACCCCACCCCGCCTCCCCTATGCGCTTCATCCCCCACCCCGCGCTACCCCCCACTCTGTCGCCTCTTGTATATAATTAATTTATGTCCAACCTGGTTAACCACATGTAATCTCATTTAATAACTGTGGCGCCCGTTGGCTCTACAGTAAAGTTGTCACCTTTTAACTTCCTATCCTTCCTCCATCTATCATTGTAATTTCCTTTCTCAGTTGTCTGTAAACCGACATGATGTTTTTTTTACGAATGCCGGTATATAAAAGTTATAAATAAATAATAAATAAATAAAAATAAATATACAGAATTTCAGGAATTAAAGGGCTAATTTAATCACCAGTATGTGGTGACAAAAATGTGACAAATGTGACAAAAAAAACAGCAAATGTGTAAATGAAACTGGATATTAGGGATGTGCATTCATTTAAAATGAAAAGTGCAAAATGCAACAAATAAGGTTAATACATTTCATTCGGGGGGCCCCCGAACCAAATCAGGATTCCCCAAATGAAACAAACCTTATTTGTTCATTTCAATTTAAACTAATGCATCAGGCCTAGACCTAGGACTACAGCTAGGGCTTCGCCTAGGGCATTTGCCAAGGCCCAAAGCAGGAGTTGCGGCTTATGCCTGAGTGTGACACCGGTGCCTTGCACTAAGCCCAAAGCTGGGGCCTCGCCTAGAGCCTAGCCCAAGGCCCAAAGCATGGGCTGCGTCCCAGGCCTGAGTATGATACCAGGGTCTCGGCAAAGGCATAGGCTGATGCTGGGGCCTTGGCTGAGAACCCCAAAAATTAAAAAAAAACAAAAAAAAAAACCTTACCTGATCTACCGGGTATCTGACGAAGGCTGTGTCCCAATGCCGGGGCTTCAGTCCAATACAGGACTCAGAGGCCAGGTCCCAATGCCAGGGCCTTGGCCCCAACCCAGGCCTGACATTGCGACCTGACACAAGAGGCAGGGTTCCAAGGCCTAGGCCAGAGCCTGAGCTCAGGCCTGATGCCATGACACAACCAAGAGGCCAGGTCCAGGCACTGGGGCCTTGCCCTGGACCCAGGCCCAATGCTGTAACCAGACCAGAAGGCTGAGTCCCAATGCTGAGGCCTCGGCCCAGACCCAGGTCTGATACTGTGACCCAACCTGGAAGTCGTAGCCCAATGCTGGGGCCTAGGCCAAGAGGCCTAGGAGCTCCTCTTCGGGTCCTCTTCACTCTTCAATGCCATATGACAAGGCTGTGACCCGGCCTCTGGGTTGGGTCGCAACATCAGGCCTGTGTCCAGGCTGAGGTCCCGGCATAAGAACCCAGCCTCCGGGTTGCAGCATCAGGCCTGGATCTGGGTATGGCCTAGGCAGAGGCCTCAGCCTTAAATAGGCTAAGGCTGCAGCGACCTACGCAACCTCAGCCTACGCAAGTCTGAGGCTTCAGCATAGTCCTTGCTGGTGGATCCTCACTGGGCTGGACGATGGCCTGGGGGAATACTGGCCCCAGCATTTTTAAGGAGTGTAGGAGGGAGGCTTTGCTTTCATTTTTTGGCGGTTTTTGGCTTTTTTTTTTTCGGCTTGATTCTTTTTTTTCACACGAATGAAATGAATCAACATAGTAACATATAGTAACATAGTAATGACTGCAGAAAAAGACCAAAATGGTCCATCTAGTCTGCCGAGCAAGCTTCCTAAGGTAGTAGAATCAAGCAATCCACGAATCAAAATTTGTGGGGAAAAAACCTCCTGAAAACGAACCAAACAACAAAAGTGAAATTTTTTCCCTTGTACATCCCTTGTACATGTCTCATTTATGGCAGGAGAGAAATAAGGGATCTAAAAGTAAGTAAAAATCTGCTTGTCGGTATATCAATTTTTCAGTCCAATCCTCCATGCTAACCAGGCCTAAATTAATGGACCAGTTTGCATGGGGGAAAATCTTAAGGATCCCTATCCAGCACCTACCATTTCTTAACAAATCTTCTCTATTTTCCATCTAGCATCTTATAATCCTTCCCATACATACTCTCTCTTCACTCTGAATGCTTCTTTTGCACTCAAAATAAAACCACCATTTTTTAAATGACTCACTGAAGGCAGGACCAAAGGGGTATCGCTCTTGCCCCTTTCTTGAAGACTCCTCCCAATGGAAGGGGTAAAGAGGATCAGGAAAGTCCCTGGCTCTAGCACATACTTTACGGCAGTCAGAGGGCCCAGGGAGGCCTTGGCTGGACTCGGTGACACCTGACCCCCAAGCCTAGATTTTTAGGGCAGGAAGGTGTCAGAGGGGCCTGTGCAGGCCCTGGCTAGACTCAGCCCAGGCCTTGAGTTTTTGCTAAGGTATGGGAGGGTGTAGGAAATCTCAAGGAGGCCATTATTATTTCTCTCTATTCAGAACAAACAAAACATGGTCTCATTCTTTCCAGTTTTTGCATCCATGCATAATGAAAGCACATCCATATTGTCAACACCATCTACAAATACATTTGCCTTTCTAGATCTTCTGCAATATCACTTTTTGGAAAATTGATTAGGATCATCTCCAAAACTGAATCCTGAGAAGCCTCACTAGTGACCTTCTTCTCCATCCGTAAACTTCATTAAATACCACCCTCTATATCTTCTAAGCCAGTTTACCACCTTAAAACTCATCCCCAAGCCACCCACCTTATTTAAGAGTCTATGTGAGCAGTTTGAAAGACCATATTGAAATATGGGTAGATTATATCTAATGTTCTTCTTTGATAAAATTCCATGGTCATCCAGTCAAAGTGAAGCCCCCTACTTCAGTGTTTAGGGCCGAACTGGTGAAGACGACACACTCAGTCCCAAGGCTAAGTTCTAATTCTACATACAGACCTTTCACCCTGGCATGTGGATTCTTCATGTGGAGAAACTGACCTTGCTTAACATCCCGGGATGCAACCCATCCAGCCCCATGGTTTTGTTCACTTTCAGATTTGCTAGTTACACATAAACATGCTGGGCTGCATAGAGAGAGGAATATAGAGTAAGAAAAGGGAAGTGATTATTCCCTTGTACAGGTCCTTGGTGAGGCCTCACCTGGAGTACTGTGTTCAGTTCTGGAGACCGTATCTACAAAAAGACAAAGACAAGATGGAAGCGGTACAGAGAAGGGCGACCAGGAAGGTGGAGGATCTTCATCGGATGACGTACGAGGAGAGATTGAAGAATCTAAATATGTACACCCTGGAGGAAAGGAGGAGCAGAGGCGATATGATACAGACTTTCAGATACTTGAAAGGTTTTAATGATCCAAAGACAATGACAAACCTTTTCCGTAGGAAAAAAATCAGCAGAACCAGGGGTCACGATTTGAAGCTCCAGGGAGGAAGATTCAGAACCAATGTTAGGAAGTATTTCTTCACGGAGAGGGTGGTGGATGCCTGGAATGCCCTTCCGGAGGATGTGGTGAAGACCAGAACTGTGAAGGACTTCAAAGGGGCGTGGGATAAACACTGTGGATCCATAAAGTCAAGAGGCCGCCAATGAAGAGTGGGTGACTTGCCAGAATGATGGCTACTGTCTGGAGACAATACCCTTATTCAATAAACGTACACATGCTTACTGTGACTCCAACATCGTTCTAGCTTCAACAGCAAGAGGAAATGTGGAATAAAGGATCTGCACTCACAAAGGGGGGAGTAGCTGGCTTGTTACGGCGGTTACTACCCCAAACCAAATAAGCCTGTTACTTCAATTTCTATGCATATACAGCATAGTTCTCTGCTTCAACGGCAGGGGAGAAGAAAAAACTGATACTACACACATCCAGCAGAGCTCTCTGCTTCAACGACAGGGGAGAAGAAAAAAGGGTTCACACTCACAAAGCGGGGAGTAGCTGGCTTGTTACGGCGGTTACTACCCCAAACCAAATGTGCCTGATACTTCACTTTCGATGCATATCTGATCTTCATTTTCCTTCTTACTCCTAGTTATTGATTCCCTGTTACATGTAACTGCTTTTCTGCACCATTGTTCAAATTGTAAAGTTTATTGCACCCCTGTTTCTTGTGAACCAGCATGATGGGACTACAGTCTTGAATGTTGGTATATAAAAAAACTTAAATAAATAAATAAATAAATAATATCCAGCATGGCTCTCTGCTTCAACAGCATGGGAGAAGAATAAACTGATACTTCAAGCATATCCAGCATAGCTCCCTGCTTCAACGGCAGGGGAGAAGAAAAACAACCAATAAGGGCTTTATAACATAGTCTGAGTAAAACAAATAAGCATGGGTGTAGCTTGCTTATTGCGGCGGTTACTACCCCTACTACCCCTAACTAACCAAGCTAGATATTTCACTTGGATGCAGCTCCATCACTGCTTTCTACATTAATGGTGGGGGTGGAAGGGAAATAGAACCAAGAGCTAAGAGAAACAGATAAGTATGAAAGAAAAAAGTGTGTGAAGCTTGCTGGGCAGACTGGATGGGCCGTTTGGTCTTCTTCTGCCGTCATTTCTATGTTTCTATGTACATGGCATTGTATCTAACCCAGTCCTATATGTTCCCTTGGCAACCATCAGAAGCCCTTCTCCATCAGTGAAAACTGATCAGAAGTATTTATTTAGCATTTCTATAGTTTCTTCATCTCTCTGCACACATTGGGGCATATTTTAAAAGCCTTACGCGCCTGGGGGGTTATGCACGCCGGGCCTATTTTCAAAAGGCCCGGTGGTGAGCGTAAAGCCCCGGGATTCATGTAAGTCCCAGGGCTTTACTGAATGGGCGAGCAGGGGATGGGGCAGGGGTGGGTCGTAGGCAGAGTTGAGGCCTCTGGTGCTGTGCCAGGGGATCGCGCGCCGGCCAACTGCAACCTATGCCTGCCCAGAGGGAGGCACAACTTATAAATAAAGGTTAGGGGGGTGTTTTAAGTAGGCTGGGGGGGGCAGAAGGAAAGTTCCTTCCGAGGCCGCTCCGATTTCAGAGCGGCCTTGGAGGGAATAGGGAAGGTCAGCAGGGCTCCCCAAGGGCTCGGCGCGCAAGGTGCACTATTGTGCACCCCCTTGTGCACGCCGATCCCGGATTTTATAACATGCGCATGGCTGCGCGCGCATGTTATAAAATCGGGCGTACATATGTGCTCGCTGGGTTGCCTTCCTTCTTTCAATGACATACTTAAAGTTGTGTTGCCTCATTTTACTTCTTTTGTTATCTTTTCTTCCATTCGTGCTTTGCCATCCGGACTTCTTTTCCTGCATCTTTCAGTTTCTCCAGATATTCTTGTTTTGTGGATCCTGTGTATTTTGTGAATGCTAATCTTTCTGCCTTAGCCACTTCTTTGTAGAACCCTAATGGTTTCCTTTCCCTCTTACTTTTATTTAATTTCCTGACATAAAAATCTGTTGTGATTACTCTAGCTCTTTTTAGTTTGGTCCACTGTTCTTCTACTTCATCCATCTCCTTTGACTCTCTCATCAAGATATTTTCCCATTTTTGAAATCCAGGACTTTCAGTTTTGTATGATTCCCATCCACCTTTGATGTTATATCAAACAATTCTGTCTCATGATCATTGGTGCTCAGGTGGGCACCTGCAATATATTAGAGGCCTGTCTCCATTCATAAGTACTAGTTCTGATATTGCCCCTTCCTTCATGTGTTCTATCAACATTTGTCTGAGGACAGCCCTTTGAAGGGAGTCCAGGATTTCTCTACTTCTAACCAAATCCACTGTATGATTACACCAATCAACATCTGTCAGGTAAAATCTCCCACCAATACCAGGTTTTCCATCTTTCCCAGCTTTTGGATGTCTTCAGCCAGATCTCTGTCCAGTTCCTCCAACTAAATAAGAGGTCTGTAGACCAACCCAATGTAGAAGGAAGTGCCATCTCTCCTATACAATACAGCCCACATTGCAACCTTTTTTCCCCCCAGTCCCAGCATTTTTGTTGCTCTGATTTTATTTTAATTAAAAGAGCTAATATATAGGATTCTTTTCTGTGAAATTGAGAAATAAAAAAGAAATAAAAAGAAATAAAAGAAACTTGACTAACCTCTTAGTCAGTCCCAATATACAGTAAGGTAAATCAACTTAAAGTAATGAAAAAAAAATAATTCCATTAGAATTCTTACCTTATAATGGTCAAGGTTATCTGACTGAGTTGGGAGACCCATATAACGCTCAGTGTAGATGGATGCTGCAATATTTAAAACCCAATAGGGAACATTTATTGTAGCATCATGTGAACTTATAGTAATGTTCATATTTTTTTCTACTTTCCACCTTTAGCACTGTTTAATTCCATTAAGACACATCTAAGACTATTGCCTCAGGGATTTAATTGACAAGTCTCCTGAGATCAAACCCTTTACTGCTATTATTTTGCCAGTAAAGCTAAAGGGCAAAGGTTTTCTCTCCTTCCTGGCTTCCCAAAGGCTAGGCATTTATTTATGTATGGATTTATGTACAAGCCTAAGTCTATGCCTAAGGTGGCAAATTGCCCCACTGCTCCAAAATCCTGTCCCAGATCACTGAAGGCAACCCTCCCCCTCTGGCAATATTATTAGATTTAAATAACAATTGGAGTTTTAATAATCAAACTATTTTCTATCCACAATTTTCTTTGCATTGATATAGTCAAACTGTAGTGTTTTTTTTAAACTATGCATGTTTCTTATGTACCCCACTCTGAACACTGGATAGTGAGAATAAATAAATAAATAAATAAATAAATACATTAAATTGATACATTTAGGAAATTCATCCAGCATCAGCATTGTGTATAAGCTGGTACCTATGAAGCAAAAAAATGCTTTATGCAGTAAGACAAAGACCTAGATTTATCATTTTGCTATAAATTTTGCAAGAATAGCGGCAGTGATTTTAAAAAAAAGGGTGTGGTTAGGGTAATTTTCGAGATACCGCAACACATGCTATTTTACCACAACAATCATTAAATTTATCGCACCTGCAATATTTTCACATTTTAAATTACGAAGTGCCCAGACAGACTTTTCAACATTTTGGGCTGGGGAGAGAAGGGGGGGGGGGGAGGGGGGGGGTGAGGGAGAGAGAGCGAGAGACTCTTTATAAGGCTCTCATATAAGTAAACTATTTATACCACTGTAGGATAGCAACTAGGTAGAGAGTGCATCAAACTAGATCGAGAGTACATTGTACAAATCTCATCTTTGTATACCTTTCCTCACTCCTTATCACATCAAATCTTCACTGATGTGTACTGTGCTGTTCGTACCTCTGACTGTGCATGTAAAACTACCCCCCAAAACCTTGGCCACTACCAAAACCTCACCCCGAGTTACTGGTTTCCCCTCCTACGGTGGTATAAAAAGTTGACTAATATGCGTGCCTCCCCAAAAGCCCTCGCGCTCTCTCTCCTCCCTTCCCCTCTTCTGCCAGAAACGGGATTTGCAGTTGTTAGTGCAAATCCCGTTTCTGGCATATCGCACATCATAACACCAGGAAAAATGTTGTAGATATTTCCAGCATCAAAACCCACAATAACATGCCTTACACTATCGCATGCAACGCTAAGCACCCCTCATTTTAATTTACTCTGCCTTAGCTCCGCCCAAACTCCTCCCATTCAGAAAAAATTTTAAAAGTTGCATACTCATCTCGCAATGCGTTATTTATAAATACCCGTGATAAGGCCCTAACCCGATTTGATAAATGTATCTTAGGTATCTAAAGTATCCAAACAAAACCTCGTAACATATTTTTAAAAATCACCACATAGCTATTCTTTTAGCAGGACACTAATATTTTTTAATCTTAAAATGTTCTGGACACTGAGAGGATAGAAGCAGTCGAGAGAGCAGAAATAAAAGTGGGATATGGGTCGGCAACATTAACCCTATACAATGAGGCTTAAAATGCTCAAAATTATATTCATTGAAAGAGAAAGGGAAAGACAAATGTGGCAGAAATATTGAAATATGTAGTAGTCTTCAATAGGTGCAATATTCCATAGAAAATCCGGGCTAAGGGGCTATGATATGAAGTTGGAAGGAGAGAGACTCAGCAGAACTATAAGAGAACATAAGAAATACTATACTGGGTCAGATCAAGGGTCCATCAAGTACAATATACTGTTTCCAAAAGTGGCTAATCCAGATCACAAGTACCCGGAAGAAACCCTTCTCCTCCAGGAACTTTTACAAACCTTTTTTAAACCAAGCTATGCTAGCTAACTTTACCACATCCTCCAGCAATGAATTTTAGAGCTTAACTATGCGTTCAGTGAAAAATAATTTTCTCCATTTGATTTAAATGTGCTCCTTACTAACTTTATGGAGTGGTTCTCTAGTTTTGTATTTTTTGAGCAGGTGGTAGATGTTGGCCTAGGCCAAGGCCCAGAAGTCAAACCCAGCCTCCAGACTGGGCTGTAGCATCGAGCCCTGGCCTAGACTGAGGCCTAGGCATTGGGTCCTGGCCTCCAAGTCTGGGCCTTGCATAGGTTCTAGGCCAAGGTCATGGTGACCTACCATGGCCAAAACCTATGTAAGTCTGAGGCTTCAGGACCAGCTGGCCCTGATGCCTAGGCCCAGGCCTAAGCCTCAGCCTTGTTTAGGTTTAGGCCATGGTAGATCACCATGACCTCATCCTAAGCCCCATGCAAGGCCCCAGCTTGGGCCGGGTCCAGGGCCTCATCTGCAGATTACCCTGGACCGGGTAAGTGGTAGCCAGCGCCGGCATTTTTCCAGGTTGGAGGGATGGGTAGGGGGCTTGGGTGGACCCATTTTTTTTCTGTTTTTTTCAATGTTTATTTAATTTTTTTTAAACTAAAGAACCAAAATAAACATTGTACAAAACAAAATTTGTGGGAAAAAAGCTCCCCAGAATTGAAACAAAATGAAAAATGAACAAAATTTTCCTCCTACACACCACTAGGTTTGGGAGTACCCCTGTCTGGGAAAATTCACAGATCAAGAAAATTTGCCAAAACTCGCTAAGAGAAGGAAGGGAGAGGAACATAGGTAAGTGTTCAGCTTCCTAAAAGGTACTGGAAGGGCCTAGGTTAGAAGGGTACCTGTCCGAGAGATGACCATTTTCTAATGTGTTTAGAGAAGAAAGAGACTGAATCTTATTTTGTGTTTTGGATTTATGTGGTTGATGGTACTCAATTAATTGTACATGACCTTCCCCATGTGCCCTGTTGCCCAAGTGCTGACTGGGATGGAGGCTATACTATTCAGGCCTTTAAAGGGCCAATATTCAAAATCTCCAAAATGGCTATTTTATCTGGCTAGCAATAACTGGGTAAGTTATCTGGGATATTCCCACTGAATACTGAGGATTGAAATTATCTGGCTAACTTTAACTAGATAATTTCTAAACCTAACTGACTAATTTTAAATATTGCTGACTAGGTTTAAAGTTATCCAGCTTCATGTGGCCAAATAACTAAAGACCTAACTGGCTATATTCCAAATATAGCTGGTTAAGTGGCCATATGGTTAAAAAAAACAAAACCTAAACAGCAGTAGTCCCGTGCAGGCCTGGCAGCTCAAATCACGGACTCCCCAACAAAAACCACTCAAATTGGCCCTGCTAGGCTGAGCTCCCCAACCCCACCCCCCAAAATCCTTCCAAGTAGTCAATTTAAAAAAACAGGAGTAAGCTTGTCAGTCTACCCTCCTCCCCCTGCCCCCAACCTGGTTAAGGAAATCTGACAATAATGCACCTACCCTCCTCTCTTATCCCTCCCACTTCAACCCTTAATTTTCCATCTGCATAACACCTTTGCAAAGGTATTTCTAGCCCCAGGAATGCCCCAGAATACAAAAGAGGTGGCATGGAGGCAATCTGGGGGTGGGGCTTAACTTTATCATGGCAATACTAGCATTCAGCGCTACCTGGCTACGTTTTGCCCGGTAAGTCTGGCCGTGATGGAGAGGAGGTCCATAGTCTTCTTGGTAAACTCACCTGGTGAACTTTAAACCTAGCTGGATATACATTATTCAACCACTTTTCATTTCATGTTGAATATCCTGGCTAAAATTACCCAGGTAAGTTTACCCACTCAGTATGGTCCTCTTCATCTCCCCGTACTTTGTTTTACTGCATAGCATGAGAATAAAATATGTATTCCTCCTTCCCTCTTCAGTTTGGAAATTTTCATGCAATTCAGGTACAAAAAAATATGCTACCAACCAGGCCATCCATTCTAGAGGTGGTACATGTCTGCTTCTGAAACATTACACTATATAATATATTGAAGCCCTTCTTGGAAAAAAGATATTGATTATATCAAAATTATTGATATCATCTCTACAATTCTTTTTGATTTATTTTCTTCATACTTACCTTACAAAGCAAGTAGCTTCAGTTTATTTTATACCTGTATCTTAATGCTTTACCATATCAACCAGCATTTGTATTACAAAATATGAATGTTTCATTTGGAATAAATTTGCTTTTAAATTAGTAAATATTAATTATCATGACTGACTGGAAGTATGCATTGACACTATGGATGATATTGTTCTTGAAAAAAACAGTCACTATTCATCTCATTTGAGCAGTTTGAACTCCAAAGATTACAAAATTTGGATCAATCAGTTGTTGGTTTTCAAGAAGAATTCACTGATGGGTCCAGAGATCCAATTTAAACAATGGAGTCTTATAGCAGTTTTCATTTCCAAGTTATTATATTGTTATATAGTTTAAATACATTTCTTGATCTTCACCCAACAGATTTATAGATTAATTAAATATTGTTACATTCCCAAGTTATTTTTAGTAATATTTCCATACCGTAATACTCCCAGTTAGCAACTGGAGCAACTGCCATTCCACATTTGAATAGTCGAGATCCAGATGCAAGAGCCAGTGATGCTACATATCCCCCATAAGACTCGAAAAATAAAATAAAGGTTAATGTTGATCTTAATGCAAATACAACTGAGAAGGGAAATAATACATTGTATCCAGTTTAGCATATCTAAAGATTATTAACAACAACAAGCTAAAAATATAGGGGTAGCTTTTAAAACATGCGCCCAGGCGAACATGTGCAAGCACTACCTGGCGCGCACACATGTATGCCCGATTTTATAACCTGCGCGCGCAAGTTATAAAATTGGAGGTTGGCGCGCACAAGGGGGTGGCACAATTGTGCAACTTGTGCGAACCGAGCCTGCGCCGAGCCGCACTGCCTTCCCCCATTCCCTCCCAGGCCGCTGAAGTAAGTTGTGAAACAAAAAAAAGAAGACAAAAAAGGTGGGGGGAAAGGGTGGGGGAGGTAGGGGAAGGGAAGGTGGGGTGGGGGGAAGAGAAGTTCCCTCTGAGGGTGCTCCGATTTTGGAGCAGCCTCAGAGGGAATGGGGGAAGGCAGCACGGCTTGGCGCACAGGCTCGGCACGGGCCCGGAATGTGCAAGGTGCACAATTGTGCACCCCCTTGTACGCGCTGACCCCCGATTTTATAACAGATACTGTAACTAGATATAACAGCAAGTACTTCAATCCCATTAAGGGAGTAAAGCAAAATTACAAAGAAAGAAAACAAAACTTGGCAGCAGGGTGGAGTACAAGTTCCAAGCACACATCTCAATTTTCTGTGGGGGAGAATGGTTGGAGACATTTAAGAAAGAAATAATTGGAGGTAGAGGTGGGAACAGGAAGCTGGTGAAAGGTTCAGCAGATATTCTATGGAGGAAGACTGAAACAGGAAACTGGTGAAAGGGTGTAGAGTTCTGAAGAAGGGGACAAGAAGGTAGTTGGGGAGAAGGACTGGAAAGGATCTAGAGAGAAGTTAGATAAGTCAGAGTAGGAGTAATGGAGGACAGGATAGCAATGGAGGGATAGAGAAGGGTGATAGGAAAAGATTAAAAGCAAAGTATATGGATCTTGAATAGTGTGGGGATATTGGACAGACAGAGATAGGAAAAAAAGATTAGAAATATGTATCAAATGGATAGGGATCTTCAGTTTCAGTTTCTATTTTATTTTTCCTGGGAATTTCAATGTTATAAGAAAATCTGAAAAAATGACTTTCTTACAACAAACAGGAGAAAATTCAGTAGAAAAGTCATTTTTCCTCAGATTTTTTTTTTATTATATCATTGAAATTCCCAGGAAAATTACAATAAAAACTGAAAGCAAAGGTCTCTATCCATGGAGTACACAAAATTTCCAAAGACATTCTTTATCTCCAGCAGATTTCCTCAGCCCCTACCTCCCCAAAAGTAATCACTTTCTCAACCCTCCAAGCCCTCCTCAACCAATAGATAATCCCACTACAGACCCTCCTCATCCTCCCTTCCTCATTCTGCCTGCCAGAGGTGCATTGGGCCACATCCCCATTATCTGAAACTTGAGCCAACTTGTGGTTTGAATGACATATGTGTGTGTGGGGAGATGTTGGGGCTGTGCGTGTGTGTGTGTGTGTGTGGACTGTATATCTGAATAGAGAGTGTATATGTGTATGTAGAGAGACTGTGTGTTTGTAGAGTGTGTGTGGGGATGGTGTGTTGGGAGAGTATATGTCGGGTATTTTTTGTGGTGGATCATGTGTGTCAGTATGAGTTGTGTGTATTGGAAAAGTTGTGTAAGGTGAGTCGGGGGGGGGGGGGAGAGTGTGTTTGTAGGTGTATGTGTGCCTGTGTGTGTTCCAGGCACCAGGGGAACTTGGAATAGGTGTGGGGGATGCGCATCTGTATATTTGTGGTTGCGGATGTGTGTGCATGCACTGCAGCTGCCATTGGTGTATATATGCGTATGTGCACGAATGTGCATGCTCCTTCTGCTAGCTCCTTCTGCTGTCCTGTGTATGCTTTTTCATGTGTACATGATAGAATAGTTTGTGTGTGTATAAAATTCCCGGTTGCAGGAAATTACATGTAAAATTTCTTACCTCTGGAGATTTACACATGTAATTTTTCCATAGCCAGGAATTCTACACACCCAAACTTTTTACACATGTTCACCTAAACAAAATACAGATGAACACCATTATCAGCTGCATAAAACTTTATAATACTTCACTGTAAGGAAAGAATTAAAAGGAAAAGAAATAGACAATCAAGCAGAAAGGCAGTTCCAGAAAGAGAAGAAGACATCAGAAAAGTAAATATGTTATGCATTTAAAAATTCTTTTGGAAAAGTCATGTAAACTTTCGTAATCAGTGGATACTGACAAAAATAGACCTTTTTCTATGATATCATTTACATGGGCGCCTCATTGCTTTACCACTGACTGATGGAACAGAGAAGGAGGTCAGATGCAACAGGAAGACTGTTTTTGATTATCTTCTCCTTTCTATATTTCACATATTTAAAAAATAGGAAAATAATGAGGTAGAAGGTGGCATATTATATCATTAGAGAAACCTGGCAGAATGCTGTTCTTAGTATGGGTTAATCTACTTTCTGGCACAGTTTTTTTTTAATCCAGATATCCCTTGAAATGGAGCGATAATCCTTTAATTCAAGGGAGGTTAAGAGTAACAAAGCTTTGTGCAAGAAAATTGTGTCATATTTCCTTATTTGCAGTTTTGTCTACTTTCATAAAATGTAATTTGTGGTTGAATGCCTTTTTCTTTTTTTCAATATTTACATAGGAAAAAATGTGAGTGAGCAGTAGACTTTTTCAGAGCAAACTGGGACACTCCACTGTTTTTCCATTTGAAAGCAAAAATGGAAGAATAAAGAAGTCTGACATAACATTGTATTTCCTGAAATTAAACTAAATGTATATGGTGCTGTATGGTTCAAGTTTCTTGCACAACATTTTTCACTCATATCTGTACTGAACTGAACAGAAATGTGTTTGTAATTTACTATATTCCATTATGATGCTTCAGTTTAAGGGAGGCTCATGGTAACATAAATTTGTAGGAGAAAGCTACAGTGTGTCATATGTTCTTGCATACATGTACTGAAACTAGACAAAAAAAAGAGGGTTTTTCTAAAAGATGATAGTTCTCCCTGAAAATAATTTTTACCTAATCCCTCTAAAAGCAGAGTATTATTATTACAGAAAAATGCTGTGGTCTGGTCCACACTTTGGTTTCAGTTCAGAAGGGATTCTGGGTATAAAATTGGAAAGAAAAATGTTTCACATATATCTCAAATTTGCATTTGCAATACATATTACACTTAGATAACTTATTATGATTTCACATAAAAGATGTAGGGCTGGCTAGACCTTCCCATAGAGAAACTAGGGGTGTATGTTTAGTTTGAGAGACTCAAGGGGTGAATTGTTTAGTTTGAATAATGGAACAGGTTTATTCCCCAAAAGGGTGGGTCAGTTCTAGATTCTGTATAGATGACTGAGTGAGTCACTGGGAGGAGGCTCAGCTCACATAGCATCTGCTAAAAGACAGGAAACAGAGAGTAGGATTAAATGGACAATTTTCTCAGTGGAAGGGAGTGGACAGTGGAGTGCCTCAGGGATCTGTATTGGGACCCTTACTTTTCAATATATTTATAAATGATCTGGAAAGAAATACGACGAGTGAGATAATCAAATTTGCAGATGACACAAAATTGTTCAGAGTAGTTAAATCACAAGCGGATTGTGATAAATTGCAGGAAGAACTTGTGAGACTGGAAAATTGGGCATCCAAATGGCAGATGAAATTTAATGTGGATAAGTGCAAGGTGATGCATATAGGGAAAAATAACCCATGCTATAATTACACAATGTTGGGTTCCATATTAGGTGCTACAAACCAAGAAAGAGATCTAGGTGTCATAGTGGATAACACATTGAAATCGTCGGTTCAGTGTGCTGCGGCAGTCAAAAAAGCAAACAGAATGTTGGGAATTATTAGAAAGGGAATGGTGAATAAAACGGAAAATGTCATAATGCCTCTGTATTGCTCCATGGTGAGACCGCACCTTGAATACTGTGTACAATTCTGGTCGCCGCATCTCAAAAAAGATATAATTGCAATGGAGAAGGTACAGAGAAGGGCTACCAAAATGATAAGGGGAATGGAACAGCTCCCCTATGAGGAAAGACTAAAGAGGTTAGGACTTTTCAGCTTGGAGAAGAGACGACTGAGGGGGGATATGATAGAGGTGTTTAAAATCATGAGAGGTCTAGAACCGGTAGATGTGAATCGGTTATTTACTCTTTCGAATAGTAGAAAGACTAGGGGGCACTCCATGAAGTTAGCATGGGGCACATTTAAAACTAATCGGAGAAAGTTCTTTTTTACTCAATGCACAATTAAACTCTGGAATTTTTTGCCAGAGGATGTGGTTAGTGCAGTTAGTATAGCTGTGTTTAAAAAAGGATTGGATAAGTTCTTGGAGGAGAAGTCCATTACCTGCTATTAAGTTCACTTAGGGGTAGATTTTCAAATACCGCGAATAGGCGTACTTTTGTTGGCGCTCCAGGCGCCAACAAAAGTACGCTGGATTTTAGTAGATACGCGCGTAGCCGCGCATATCCGCTAAAATCCGGGATCGGCGCGCGCAAGGCTATCGATTCCATATAGCCGGCGCGTGCCGAGCCGCGCAGCCTACCTCCGTTCCCTCCGAGGCCACTCCGAAATCGGAGCGGCCTCGAAGGGAACTTTCCTTTGCCCTCCCCTAACCTTCCCCTCCCTTCCCCTACCTAACCCACCCGCCCGGCCCTGTCTAAACCCCTCACTTTAGCAGAATACATCCTAAAACGCTAGCCAGCTAGCTGGATAAGTCTAAAAAGTGCTACTTCTCCGTCTATCTGACTTAACTGGATATGTAAGGTTTTGAGATGTATCCAGTTAAGTAGCCGTTTTGACGCTACTTAGTTGGATGAATTAGTACATATCTGGATAAGTGCCATTAATTTGCTGGATAACTTGTAATTTATCCAGATAGAACAAAAATGTATTTGTATGATTTTTACATGTGTGCACATATTCCCAGGTACATTGACGCACATTTTATAACCTGCGTATATTACAAATGTGCAGGTTATAAAATACTGGAGCAGTTTTACGTGCACCCAAATATACATGTATATGGGGAGTGCATGCATGTTTTAAAGTTATACTCCCTATGTTTTATACTATTTGAATTACACCATTGTCTGTCTTTGAATAAAGACCAAACTCGATTAGTTTTTATATAATAGTTAATGCTACAGTAATCATCTGTCACCACTCCAGTATTTCCTTACTCTTAATTTATTCTCTAGTTCATGCCATATCAGAAATAAACAATTTACAAGGTATTTCTGCAGACATGTTTCTATTTAATGCATTGTACTTGTACAAAGCAAACATATTAGAGGTCCTTTGATATATTTCCAAACTGATGTTCATTATTTTCTATAGAAGAAAGGCTATGCAACAGATGACATAATACACTTGTGCAAAAAAGTAAAAAAATAAAAACACAACCATTTTGTATTCATCCAAATAGTTAAATAAAGGTAATTTCAGAGTTTCCTGAAAACTATATTCTATAGAGTAGTTCAGAAGTGGTAAATATGTAAGTATTCATGAGGAAAAGCGGTCTTAAAGTAATGTTATGCTTGTAATACAAAAGTTAAAAATAATTCAGATTAATGGTCTCCCAAGCAACTCATCACCCTTTTTCACCATCATTACATAAAAATGACATCATAGATTATTTTGTATTACAACATCCCACAATGACAGCAATGAAATAATGAATATTTATATATATTATATCAGCAGAGAAATCCTTTTGTAAATCCTGCCATAGGTCAATCCCATAGGGATTCTTTGCCCATTATACTTTGCAGAGAAAAGAACGCACAGGAATTTAAAAAATGAAATCTCCGTGCATACTTTACCAGGTCCAGTTCACTCCTCTTCCCGTTCAAGAAAACTACCTGCGCTGTGGATAGCACATGTACTTTTCCCCACATGGGGTAGATGGGAGAAGGAGAATTTTCAGTGTTTTTTTCAGTAGGGGAATACATTCTTGCCCACAAAAATCCCCTTGAGAATTACCCCCAAAATCTACTAAACATAAACTGACTACTTTTAATCTCTTTTCAGTCCTACTAAATGAGAAAGATTTGCTATAATGTACTTTGGAAATATAATTTATTATATGTAGCATCTGACTGTAGAAAAAACAAAATATTTAAATATTGAAGAACAGCAGTATTTTGAGGAAGAAAATGTCTAGTTGAGACAAACAACTGAAGGTTATCCAGCTTCACAAGGTAATATGTATGTTCCTTTTAATTGTAAACCACCTAGTTCCACTTTGTGTGTGTATATGCGGTATATAAAAACCTTTTAAATAAAGAAATAAATGATATGGAAGACCTAAGAAGAAATGCCATGCTGGATCAGACCATTGGTCCACTGAGCTCAGCAGCCTGTCTTTGACAGTGGTCAGTCTGAGTCATAAGTACCCAGCAGATCCCAGAGTAGATCCATTTTTTGTTGCTCATTCACAGGTATCAGCAGTAGAGATGTGAATCGTGTCCTCGATCGTCTTAATGATCGATTTCGGCTGGGAGGGGGAGGGAATCGTATTGTTGCCGTTTGGGTGTGTAAACTATCGTGAAGAATCGTTAAAATCGTGAGCCGGCACACTAAACCCCCCTAAAACCCACCCCAACCCTTTAAATTAAATCCCCCACCCTCCCGAACCCCCCCCAATGCTTTAAATTACCTGGGGATCCAGCGGTGGTCCAGAACGGCGGTGGTCCGGAACGGCCCCCTCAATAGAATCGTGTTGTCTTCAGCCGGCGCCATTTTTCAAAATGGCCACCGCAAAATGGCGGCGGCCATAGACAAAAACGATTCGACGGAGGAGGTCGTTCCGGACCCCTGCTGGACTTTTGGCAAGTCTTGTGGGGGTCAGGAGGCCCCCCCAAGCTGGCCAAAAGTTTCCTGGGAGTCCAGCGGGGTTCCGGGAGCGATTTCTTGCCGCGAATCGTTTTCGTACGGAAAATGGCGCCGGCAGGAGATCGAGTGCAGGAGGTCATTCAGCGGCGGTCCGGAACCCCCGCTGAACGACCTCCTGCAGTCGATCTCCTGCCGGCGCCATACGCGTATGGCTGGCGCCATTTTCCGTACGAAAACGATTCGCGGCAAGAAAGCGCTCCCGGAACCCCGCTGGACTCCCAGGAAACTTTTGGCCAGCTTGGGGGGGCCTCCTGACCCCCACAAGACTTGCCAAAAGTCCAGCGGGGGTCCAGAACGACCTCCTCCGTTGAATCGTTTTTGTCCATGGCCGCCGCCATTTTGCGGCGGCCATTTTGAAAAATGGCGCCGGCTGAAGACAACACGATTCTATTGAGGGGGCCGTTCCAGACCGCCGCCGTTCTGGACCACCGCCAGATCCCCAGGTAATTTAAAGCATTGGGGGGGGGGGTTCGGGAGGGTGGGGGATTTAATTTAAAGGGTCGGGGGTGGGTTTTAGGGGGTTTTAGTGTGCCGGTTTTCCTGCCCTCCCCCTTCCCCCGATTTACGATTTTTAACGATAAATCAGGGGAATTGGTATTGTATCGTGGCCCTAACGATTTTTTGACGATTTAAAATATATCGGATGATATTTTAAATCGTCAAAAAACGATTCACATCCCTAATCAGCAGTAGCTTTCCCAAGTCTACCTGGATAATAATTGTTTATAGACTTTTTCTAGGAGGAATTTCTCCAAATTCTTTTCAATCCCAACTATTCAAGATGCCTTGAACCAATCCTTCAGTAGAAAATTCTACAGCTTGATTGTGTATTGAGTAAAAAAAATATGTTCTACAATTTGTTTTAGATCTGCTACCTGTTGGTTTCATGGAGTTTGCTCTAGTCTTATTCTGGAAACATCAATGTATAATATATATACACTGCCAATTGCTGTAAATGGTTGGAAATCACTCGTAGTACTTTGGATATGTTGGGGATTACTGCAGCAGTGGCACCAGTGACAACTGCTCAATGAATAATATTTTGTACTAATGTCCAAATAATTCAGAATTCAAAACAATGCAAAACAATTTCTACACCATAGAAAGTAGTGAATGGTGACACTTCAAGCATAAGTCACTATAGGAGCTTCATAACACCTGTATGTGCATGAAATACCCAGGTCATGTTTAATCATTGGTCCTAGTCTCTAGTGCTCCTAAATAAACATTTTTTTTTAGAATTTTTTAATGCAAAATAAAAGCATTTACTTCCCTTTGTTGGTTGAAAGCAGCGGCAGCAATAGGAATAAAGTTGCATTGCACCCGACATAACGTCATGTTTCGAAAGAAGACTGCATCAGGGATGAACTTCACAAGAGTGTCAGCGTCTCTATTCAGAGTGAGGTCGCCACATCCAAATTGATCAATGGGTGCAATGCAACTTTATTCCTATTGCTGCTGCTGCTTCCTACCAAGAAAGGGAAGTAACTGCTTTTATTTTGCATTAAAAATTTTTTTTAAAAATTATGTTTATTTAGGACACTAGAGAGGACCAATGATTAAACATGACCCGGGCATTTCATGCAATAAATAGCATGTACGGGTGTTATGAAGCTCCTATAGTGGCTTATGCTTGAAGTGTCACCATTCACTACTTTCTATGGTGTAGAAATTGTTTTGAATGCTGAATTGTTTGGACATTCGTACAAAATATTATTCATTGAGCAATTGTTACTGGTGTCACTGCTGCAGTAATCCCCAACATATCCAAAGCACTGGACATCCTTGAACTCTGCCTGCCTCTGATCACAGCCTGTCTTAGGATACACTCGATCCCAGACTGCTCTGATCCTGCTACGTCAAAGAATCTCCACTATCCAAAGCGGCCCCCTCCTAAGACCTGCCGGCCCCTCACCTGAAGGCTCAAGTGCTGGTAAAGGTGAAGCTCCATTTGGGCCTCTGCCTCGTCCCAGTCTACCTGCCTACTGGAGGGACCTACAGGGCTCCTCCCTGCAAGGTGCATCAACTCTGTCTTGGCCCAAGGGTCCATGTCCGCAATAAAAACGCATGTTAATGCATTGTTTTAAATGTTCATTAGTGCGACAATGTTAACAATGTATTTACTAGCAGCCTTAAATCCTTAGTAAATACTATGTTAAGCAGTTTCCATAACTAATATGATGAGGATATTACTAGTGGTGGGAACAGACCTGCATTCCTGTTGCCAGTATAGCATCAGCATTACTAGCCATGGTAATGCAAACCTCCACCATCATCACCTCACTTCTTAAAGGACCATTGCTAACCTGAATTAAACTTCCATGTCCTCAAGACACTATCATCCCCCCCCCCCCCCAACTCAGCAACAATGCCCACCAGAGCATCAATCTTCCAAATCTTCATCCCAAGCAACAACACTCTCCCAGAACATGACCTCCCCCCTAACAAAACAAAAGTCTTCAGCTCCCAGAATCCCCACACATACACTCTCTGGCAGGTCTTCTTATAAGAACATAAGAATATAAGATATGCCATACTGGGTCAGATCAAGGGTCATTCAAGCCCAGCATCCTGTTTCCAAAAGTGGCCAGTCCAAGACACAAGTACCTGGCAAGAACCCAAACATTACTGGTAAATAGATCTCAAGCTAATATTGCTTATTAATTAATAGCAGTTTATGGATTTTTCCTCTAGGAACTTATCCAAACCTTTTTTAAACCCAGGTACACTAACTGCCGTAACCATCTCCATACTTGCCTACCCCATATGAAGGACCTTGATAGGGTTCTGAACAGGAGTGATCTCCAATTGTTCCTGCCCCTCTGACTTTAATTTTCCAAATGATGCTCCCTTTTACCCATAAAGATTTCCGCAAATTGCATTGTTTAAAGCAATTTGTGATTTTAATATTAATGAACTTTTTTCCATGTATTTGTATGGGATGCAAATCGTCAATATTTTGTTTGCATTATAACTTTAAACCTTGGTTTCTTTATCAGTTTCTTTACATATTATGCATATTAATGCAGATTTAATGCATTTTAAGAGTCAAACTTGTTATTAACTCTAGTAAATATGCCCCAAAGTAAATACAATTATATTACAGAAAATAGTTTAGTGACACATCAGAATACCATTAGGCACTCTCCTAATAACTATAAGGGAAAAGGATGGAACAAGTTAGAAAGAGATTTTTTGAAAGGAAAGCCATGCTTCACTAACTTGCTAAAATCTTTTGAAGCTTTCCTGAGCAGGGTTGACAAAGAATGCAGAATAATTACTATATCATATGCTACACTTGATTTTTTTTACATTTAAGGTTAATGGTTTATGGTGCAGAAATGGAAAACTGGCACATGAAACTAAAATCTAGCTGACAGCAGGAAGCCATGGGTAATAATAAACAGATATTTTGCAAGCTGGAAATAAGTCGAGGCAATGTTTCAGTGGGGTACTTTACTGCCTAACAGATTTTTACAGGACACAATGAGAGCTTAAATATGAAATACTAATCTGGCACATAAGATAAACACCCAGAGTTGAAAACCTGCAAATTTGAAAGGAATAGTCACAAGGAGATGTGTGAACATTTCATTGTCTGGTCCAGAAATTTGCATAGAGTTCTGACTAATATCCGATGTCAAGACAATTTTCAAAATTCTCAATGTCAGCCAATGGCATGGCACCTCTCCAAGTACCATGTGCTCTTACCTACTCCAAGATTTCAAATGAACTGAGCCGATCTATTTCCCTATCAAAATAAAAAAGAAGAAGGGATTCTAAGTATCGAGGGAATGGAGGACACATGAAAAGTGTGAGACTGTGGCCACATGGTACTCTGTGACAGAAATTTGAATTTGGATGAATGGTCAAAAGATATTAGTAGATGTTACACAGATAGGCAAAGCCAAAGATAGAGAACCCACCTCTCCATCTGCCTGCCCCTACATACATACATATGTGATGATTTTAGAAGACCAGTCTGCCTCTTGGAAACCAGGCTAAGAGATAGATTTATAAAGCGTTGTTTGTGCAAAACGTCCACATATGTGCAATTGCAGCCCTTGCAAAAGAAACGGGAATTTTAAGAAGCTGTGACGTACGTGCATACATACCTGTGCACGGGTCAAGAATAAGAGGATGAGAAAGGGGTGGAGAATGAGCATTCTGGGGCAGGGATAAGACTTATGCGTGTAATTCCAAATTTAAAAAAAGCTGAACATGGCGTGTGTCCATGTAACTTTACTTCTGGTCCTGATGAGGAGCAAGTCTAGAGATCTCATGTTTTAGGGCTTTCAGCACAGTGTGAAGGTTCGGGGTTAAGTTGGGGGCTTACAGAATTAAGAACCAGAGAGTCTTGAAGACCTCAATATCAACTGGACAAACTGGTGGACTAATTGGAAAAACTGGTTTTTCCCTCGCGCGAGCATGTTTTAAAATCTGCCTGCATATGCGTGTAAAAGCCACTAAAGTCCTAGCGGAAGTACGTGTGGGACATTTACTCGAGCCGCCTCTTAAGATTACATGCACACATATGCACGGCAGAGGGATTTTAAATGATATGCGCGTACTTGTGAGCACAATATAAAATTGCAGCATATCTCCACTCACCCGCCAATACGCACATTTATGAGTGCACGCACATTCCTTTTAAAATTAGCCAGTAAATGAGCAATAGAGTCAGAAAGCCAAATCCAGAAGGTGCAGCAAAAAAACATGGAAGATTGTACTGGGTAAATATATGTTGTTCTGGAAGAAATAATGCTTTCCTTAAATTAGACCACCAAGGGATCTGTGTACTAACTGGCATGGTTTGATTTGGAAAACTAGAGGAGAACAATGCTAGAACAGCTTCACCATCAGGCCAATGCAATACAGGTCAACCCATGGTTGGATGCATGTTTTGGATGCACATCCATAACCCCTGATGCAATAAGATCAGTGCATCCAAAACACATGTCCAAACCAGCGCATAGCTAATAGTGCTCATCACATGTAAAATGCCATGCTGGTGAGGCAATTAACTAGTACCTAGTTTTGAAAAAATAACCGTGCACCCAATGCGCACATTTTAACCCGCAATACTTAACGCCAGTTCTGGAGCTGGTGTTAAGTCTTGAGGAGCCCCAAAAGTTTAACAGGAAAGCAGAAAACACTGCTTTTCTATGACTCCTCCACCTTAATACCATGGTGATATTAAGTCAGAGGAACCACAGAAAGCAACAACGAGAAAAAGTGTCTTGACAGCAGTTAGGTTAGGAAAATGGTCACTCAATTTACTAGCACCCATTTTTCTAACCCGTGAGCCTCTGTTTTCCTAACCCGCACACAGCCACTTCTCCTTGGCACCCAATGCGAGGAGGCACTAGGGACGCACAATTTCCCCTAGTGCCTCCTTTTTAATGCAGAGACTCATTAGCTTACTGCAACGCGTGCCCAGGAGAGTTGGACTGGAGAGAATTAGGAAAGCGGGCCCTCAATCATGAGACCTGTTTTTTTCCCACAGGGATATTGCTTCTGCCCTAATTGTTGTGGCTCAGCTACAGCAAAACCCTAGAGTTCAATAACAGTTAACCATTCTGACATGGTGGTAAGCATAAGAACATAAGAACATAAGAACATGCCATACTGGGTCAGACCAAGGGTCCATCAAGCCCAGCATCCTGTTTCCAACAGTGGCCAATCCAGGCCATAACAACCTGGCAAGTACCCAAAAACTAAGTCTATTCCATGTAACCATTGCTAATGGCAGTGGCTATTCTCTAAGTGAACTTAATAGCAGGTAATGGACTTCTCCTCCAAGAACTTATCCAATCCTTTTTTAAACACAGCTATACTAACTGCACGAACCACATTCTCTGGCAACAAATTCCAGAGTTTAATTGTGCGTTGAGTAAAAAAGAACTTTCTCCAATTAGTTTTAAATGTGCCCCATGCTAACTTCATGGAGTGCCCCCTAGTCTTTCTATTATCCGAAAGAGTAAATAACCGATTCACATCTACCCGTTCTAGACCTCTCATGATTTTAAACACCTCTATCATATCCCCCCTCAGTCGTCTCTTCTCCAAGCTGAAAAGTCCTAACCTCTTTAGTCTTTCCTCATAGGGGAGTTGTTCCATTCCCCTTATCATTTTGGTAGCCCTTCTCTGTACCTTCTCCATCGCAATTATATCTTTTTTGAGATGCGGCGACCAGAATTGTACACAGTATTCAAGGTGCGGTCTCACCATGGAGCGGTACACAGGCATTATGACATTTTCCGTTTTATTCATCATTCCTTTTCCAATAATTCCCAACATTCTGTTTGCTTTTTTGACTACCGCAGCACACTGAACCGACGATTTCAATGTGTTATCCACTATGACACCTAGATCTCTTTCTTGGGTTGTAGCACCTAATATGGAACCCAACATTGTGTAATTATAGCATGGGTTATTTTTCCCTATATGCATCACCTTGCACTTATCCACATTAAATTTCATCTGCCATTTGGATGCCCAATTTTCCAGTCTCACAAGGTCTTCCTGCAATTTATCACAATCTGCTTGTGATTTAACTACTCTGAACAATTTTGTGTCATCTGCAAATCTGATTATCTCACTCGTCGTATTTCTTTCCAGATCATTTATAAATATATTGAACAGTAAGGGTCCCAATACAGATCCCTGAGGCACTCCACTGTCCACTCCCTTCCACTGAGAAAATTGCCCATTTAATCCTACTCTCTGTTTCCTGTCTTTTAACCAGTTTGCAATCCACGAAAGGACATCGCCACCTATCCCATGACTTTTTACTTTTCCTAGAAGCCTCTCATGAGGAACTTTGTCAAACGCCTTCTGAAAATCCAAGTATACTATATCTACCGGTTCACCTTTATCCACATGTTTATTAACTCCTTCAAAAAAGTGAAGTAGATTTGTGAGGCAAGACTTGCCCTGGGTAAAGCCATGCTGACTTTGTTCCATTAAACCATGTCTTTCTATATGTTCTGTGATTTTGATGTTTAGAACACTTTCCACTATTTTTCCTGGCACTGAAGTCAGGCTAACCGGTCTGTAGTTTCCCGGATCGCCCCTGGAGCCCTTTTTAAATATTGGGGTTACATTTGCTATCCTCCAGTCTTCAGGTACAATGGATGATTTTAATGATAAGTTACAAATTTTTACTAATAGGTCTGAAATTTCATTTTTTAGTTCCTTTAGAACTCTGGGTTGTATACCATCCGGTCCAGGTGATTTACTACTCTTCAGTTTGTCAATCAGGCCTACCACATCTTCTAGGTTCACCGTGATTTGATTCAGTCCATCTGAATCATTACCCATGAAAACCTTCTCCATTACGGGTACCTCCCCAACATCCTCTTCAGTAAACACCGAAGCAAAGAAATCATTTAATCTTTCCGCGATGGCCTTATCTTCTCTAAGTGCCCCTTTAACCCCTCGATCATCTAACGGTCCAACTGCCTCACAGGCTTTCTGCTTCGGATATATTTTTAAAAGTTTTTACTGTGAGTTTTTGCCTCTACAGCCAACTTCTTTTCAAATTCTCTCTTAGCCTGTCTTGTCAATGTCTTACATTTAACTTGCCAATGTTTATGCTTTATCCTATTTTCTTCTGTTGGATCCTTCTTCCAATTTTTGAATGAAGATCTTTTGGCTAAAATAGCTTCTTTCACATCCCCTTTTAACCATGCCGGTAATCGTTTTGCCTTCTTTCCACCTTTCTTAATGTGTGGAATACATCTGGACTGTGCTTCTAGAATGGTATTTTTTAACAATGACCACGCCTCTTGGACATTTTTTTACTTTTGTAGCTGCTCCTTTCAGTTTTTTTCTAACAATTTTTCTCATTTTATCAAAGTTTCCCTTTTGAAAGTTTAGCACGAGAGCCTTGGATTTGCACACTGTTCCTTTTCCAGTCATTAAATCAAATTTGATCATATTATGATCACTATTGCCAAGCGGCCCCACCACCGTTACCTCTCTCACCAAGTCCTGTGCTCCACTGAGAATTAGATCTAAAATTGCTCCCTCTCTCGTCGGTTCCTGAACCAATTGCTCCATAAAGCTATCATTTATTCCATCCAGGAATGTTATCTCTCTAGTGTGACCCGATGATACATTTACCCAGTCTATATTGGGGTAATTGAAGTCTCCCATTATTACTGCACTACCAATTTGGATAGCTTCCCTAATTTCTCTTAGCATTTCACTGTCCATCTCACCATCTTGACCAGGTGGACGGTAGTATACCCCTATCACTGTAGTCTTCCCTGACACACAAGGGATTTCTGCCCATAAAGATTCAATTTTGTATTTAGTCTCATGCAGGATGGTTATCCTGTTGGACTCTATGCCATCCCGGACATAAAGCAACCGGACATTACTCAAATACTATGGTATTGTTTGCAATTTGAACTTTTTGTTTTTAAAGGCTCAAATCCCACTCATTTATTTTATTCTTTACAAGAAAATTGATTTCTACAACCTAGAAATAAGAAAAGAAAAATACTTTAGCAATCATGAATGTACATCACACCTGAAACTGTAAGCAGTAACTGATACATTTCTTGTGTAGGCCAGTTGCCAATGTCTGGGGAAAGTAAAAGACTTTGCTATACTTTATCACTGTTTATTTGAATATACGGTATTTTTTGTACATTAGTATGCCTGTTTTGTCATTGTACATATTTAAAGGTGAATTTTCACAAGTTGCACACATAAAATCAGTATATACACATGTAAATAGCACATACTCGCGTATATGCTATTTTAGAAATCTACAACGCAAGCCAGCTTACATGTATAAAAAAGAGGTGGTCCAGGGGCATTCCTGGTTGGGGGCCAACATTTACATGTGTAAGCTGCTATTTTATAAGATATTTACATATGTAGATTTGACAGTTCATGCGGGTATATTTACATGTGCTCTTTATCTGGATTAAGTGATTGTAAACATCTTGAAAGTGAAATACTGACTTGGTGGGAGGTCTGGGTGAAATTGGGGAAGTTAAGGCCAAAGAGTCAGGGGGATCTCAATGACCTGCACTTCGACTAGGCAAACTGATAGACTAATTGGTAACACTGGTAATTTCATTGCCATGTTAGAAAATCTCCCAACTTACAAGCGTAAATCCCAACTTACGGGCGGTAAATACATGTATGTTACATGAGTAAAATCTCCATGCATATATTTTTATATTTAGAAGTAAAAATACGTAGGTATAGTAGTTGCACGCCATTTAGCTGGATAAGTTCTGACGTATCCAGCTAAGTAGTGGCTTTGCTGCCACTTAGCCGGAGAACTTCTGAATAATTATCTGAATAAAAGATGGATGTCTCAAACAGAGTTACTTATCCATGTAAGATGGACAGAAAAGTCTCAAAAAAGAGCTAATTATATGGATAAGTAGAACGATTCAAGACTTATCCAGCTATCTTAAGAAGCAGGATAAGTAGCGCTTTTAATAAGCAGTGGCAAAGCTGCTATTTAGATGGATAGATTGGAACTTATTCAAAAAAGTGCAATATGGAACAAGGTCAGCATGGATTTATCCAAAGGAAATACTGCCTCACAAATCTGCTTCATTTTTTTGAAGGGGTTAATAAACATGTGGATAAAGGTGAACCAGTAGATGTAGTGTACTTGGATTTTCAGAAGGTGTTTGACGAAGTCCCTCATGAGTGGCTTCTAAGAAAACTAAAAGTCATGGGATATGAGGCAATGTCCTTTTGTGGATTAAAGACAGGAAACAGAGAGTGGGATTAAATGGTCAATTTTCTCAGTGGAAAGGAGTAAACAGTAGAGTGCCTCAGGGATCTGTAGTTGGACCGGTGCTTTTCAATATATTTATAAATGATCTGAAAAGGAATACGACGAGTGAGGTAATCAAATTTGACTACTCTTTTTGGGCATTTAAAAGTTGTATGTAAACCGGATTGATTTGTAGTTCCTACAAGAACTTCGGTCTATAAAAATTAAATAAATAAATAAATAAATAAATAAATACAAAATTGTTCAGAGTAGTTAAATCTCAAGCAGATTATGATAAATTGCAGGAGGTCCTTGCGAGACTGGAAGATTGGGCATCCAAATGGCAGATGAAATTTAATGCGGACAAGTGCAAGGTAATGCATATAGGGAAAAATAACCCATGCTATAGTTACATGATGTTAGATTCCCTATTAGGAACTACCACCTAGGAAAAAGATCTAGGTATCATAGTGGATAATACATTAAAATCATAGGCTCAGTGTGCTGCGGCAGTCAAAAAAGCAAACAGAATGTTAGGAATTATTAAGAAGGGAATGGTAAATAAAATGGAAAATGTCATAATGCCTCTGTATCGCTCCATAGAGAGACTGTACTTTGAGTACTGTGTACATTTCTGGTCACCGCATCTCAAAAAAGATATAGTTGCATTGGAGAAGGTACAGAGAAGAGCGACCAAAATGATAAAGGGGATGGAATGGCTCCCCTATGATGAAAGGCTAAAGAGATTAGGGCTATTCAGCTTGGAGAGGAGATAGCTGAGGAAGTATATGATAGAGGTCTATAAAATCATGAGAGGTCTAGAATGGGTAAATGTGAATCTGTTAATTTACTCTTTCAGATAACAGAAGAACTAGGGGCACTCCATGAAGTTAGCAAATAGCACATTTAAAACTAATTGTAGAAAATTATTTTTCACTCAATACACAATTAAGCTATGGAATTTGTTGCTAGAGGATGTGGTTAGCGCAGTTAGTGTAGCTGGGCTTAAAAAAGATTTGGATAAGTTCTTGGAGAAGTCCATTAACTGCTATTAATCAAGATGACCTAGGGAATAGCCACAGCTATTACTGATGTCAGTAGCATGGGATCTACTTAGTTTTTGGGTATTTTCCAGGTTCTTGTAGCCTGGATTGACCACTGTTGGAAACAGGATGCTGGGCTTGATGGATTCTTGGTCTGATCCAGTATGGCAATTTCTTCTATTCTTATGTTGTTATGTATTTGCACATTTTTTGTACACACACATGCAAGCTGCAGGGTATATTTGCATATATTTTATAATTTGCTCATATCATATATGCATAGTAGTTTTCCACATGCAAATATGGGTGCATATGCTACTACTTTAAAGTTATCCTTTTAAGTTTCTTTTTGACCATAAAGCCTATTAAACTTTACCATTAGATAGGAGTGGAGTTATTTTGTGAATGATTATCATAGTCCAGCCCCAAAAGGGTGTGTCTCCATCCGTAAACTAGATGGACCTGAAAAACAAAGCGGAAGCCTATCCAATACTGCTGAGTAGTGAAGAAACAAAGAAGATCGGTGTATCAAGGGACTTTAGGGCAAGTTCTAATAAAAGTCCCTTGATACACCGATCTTCTTTGTTTCTTCTCCATTCGTAAACTGTACAGGTCTCTCCACGAGCACTAGAGGGAGTCAACGCTCTGGAGGAATAGAGAGAGGCAGCATGAGTGCTAGCCAGTCCTCTGGAGAAGTTTCTCCAACTTCTTTTATGTTTTTCCAATGAAAAGACCACTTATTTTTCCACAAGACATAGTGGACTTGTTTCCTTTCTATTTCTACTTTTTGTATGAGTAGGAGAGCCCCTCCCAACTTTTTTCTCTCTAAGGAAGGAAAGCTCACCCTTCAAAAAACCTTTTATGATACAGGCTCTCTTGTGGTGTTCTAGGAATTTCACAGCTGTTAGTTGATTTCTGTTTGTGTGCAAAAGAAGTTGGTAAATACTCTTTGGGTACAACCTTTAGAGGACGTCCATCTCAAGAAAAGATGAGTGGAACCTTTGTTGAAGGACTGCACTACCTACAAGTACAAAGGAAAAAGTGAGGAGCTTAATGACTCTGGAAGAGTCTTGGGGGTAAGGGAAGCCAGAAGGGATACGTGGGAGCTACACTATTGTTCTGTTTTATATTTTTTTCCTTCTCTGGCCTGTGTATTGTGACATACTATAATTCTGGAAGTTGAATTATTTGTTTTTCCACAATTTTACTATTTTTTTCAGTAAACACTTGGTTTTGGAGCAGCACTTCCCATGTGTGGACTTTTACTATGTAAATTGATCTCCTTGGGTCTTGCAGCTCTGTTGCTCCTGCATTAGAGAATCCCGATTCTGGAGTTGTAGCCAGTTTTCCCTACCCTGTATCTTCTGAGGGTGACCTCTTACCTTCTACAGGAACGTCTTGAGAAAGAGAATTACATGATAGAGAATTTTTTTTCATGATTTTTTTTTAGTCGTTTCTGTTTTATGGATTTCATTTATCCTTCTTGTGGCCTACTTTCCAAAAGGAAAGAAGACTTATGAGATTATCACGTCTTTGTGTGTTTCTATGCATTCCCTTAATAATTTATCTGCTTGGTGTACAAGTGACATCACATTTGGAGGATATGTCAAGGGGGATATGTGGATTCTAACAGGAGTAGTGGTTTTTGGAACCACATATACTGTTTGCCTGAATTGCGGATATAGTTTCTGGAAAACAGGCTGAATTATTTCTGGGTGGAACTTCTTTTTTGCTTAATGCTACAAAGTACTCTTTCTCATTTTCATAGTTGCTGGACTGAAATAGCTCTCTTGGTCAATACAGCTGTCAATCAAAGTTCCAACACAGAATTTACAATACTTGGAAACTACTACAGAAAATAATAAAATGACTTTTATTACGTAATTCCTTTAGTTATTTTCACAATTTAGCAGCTTGTTAGTAAAGCAGGTTGGGTTGATCAGAAGATCTTGGAAAGAGTTAGGTCACCTCTGATTTAAACTTCCTTTCTCGGGTCTTTAAGCTATAACATCTCGTGATTAACTGTTAGGCATGTGAATCGTTTTAGGACGATTAAAATTATCGTCCGATAATTTTAATATCGTCTTAAACCGTTATGGAACACAATACAATAGAGATTCTAACGATTTATCGTTATAAATCATTAGAATCGTGAGCCGGCACACTAAAACCCCCTAAAACCCACCCCCGACCCTTTAAATTAAATCCCCCACCCTCCCGAACCCCCCCCCAAATGAGTTAAATAACCTGCGGGTCCAGCGGCGGTCCGGAACGGCAGCGGTCCGGAACGGGCTCCTGCTCCTGAATCTTGTTGTCTTCAGCCGGCGCCATTTTCCAAAATGGCGCCGAAAAATGGCGGCGGCCATAGATGAACACGATTGGATGGCAGGAGGTCCTTCCGGACCCCCGCTGGACTTTTGGCAAGTCTCGTGGGGGTCAGAAGGCCCCCCACAAGCTGGCCAAAAGTTCCTGGAGGTCCAGCGGGGGTCAGGGAGCGATTTCCCGCTGCGAATCGTTTTCGTACGGAAAATGGCGCCGGCAGGAGATCGACTGCAGGAGGTCGTTCAGCGAGGCGCCGGAACCCTCGCTGAACGACCTCCTGCAGTCGATCTCCTGCCGGCGCCATTTTCCGTATGGAAAATGGCGCCGGCCATACACGTATGGCCGGCGCCATTTTCCGTACGAAAACGATTCGCGGCGGGAAATCGCTCCCTGACCCCCGCTGGACCTCCAGGAACTTTTGGCCAGCTTGTGGGGGGCCTCCTGACCCCCACGAGACTTGCCAAAAGTCCAGCGGGGGTCCGGAAGGACCTCCTGCCGTCCAATCGTGTTCGTCTATGGCCGCCGCCATTTTTCGGCGCCATTTTGGAAAATGGCGCCGGCTGAAGACAACAAGATTCAGGAGCAGGAGCCCGTTCCGGACCGCTGCCGTTCCGGACCGCCGCTGGACCCGCAGGTTATTTAACTCATTTGGGGGGGGTTCGGGAGGGTGGGGGATTTAATTTAAAGGGTCGGGGGTGGGTTTTAGGGGGTTTTAATGTGCCGGTTTTGCGATTTTTAGATTTTTAGATTTTTCACGATTTTTCACGATATTTTACCCCCCCAAACGGCAACAATACGATTCCCTCCCCCTCCCAGCCGAAATCGATCGTTAAGACGATCGAGGACACGATTCACATCCCTATTAACTGTTACACAAACTGACATCTCTGAGATTCAGACTTCAAATGAAACAGATATCTCTATCAGAAGCCCAAAGAAATCCTCAATTAAAAGTTAATGACAGGATCAGGAATTTTAGGCAACAAAGTGAGCAGTGCAGACTAGTGGTTTTCTGTAATGAGGGTTTTTAAACCCCTTTTTCTGGTTTTAAGTTATGATTTCTGATTTCTTCCTGTCTCTGGGAAAATCCACACGGGCAACACCCTTCCTCATGACATGTGCTGTGGAACAAGGCTGTTTTGCTTCCATTATTGAGCTTATGCTCAAGCCTCTTTTAAAATTTTACCAAAATGTTTAGAAACACTTAAGGGAAACCTAGGGGAAAACTTTTTAAAAATGGCTTTGAGAAAAAAGGTTAAAGATACGGGGTATGCGCATTAGTTTTCAAATTAAATGAAAAATGCAATGAAAATCTCACAGATTGTTTCATTGGAGAATAAAACAAAAAAAAACAACCCGGGAGAAATTTGTTTTTCATTGAATTTTGTTTCAGAAAGACAGCAAAAAATAAAAGCCACTGTAATTTTTTAATGTATTCCCCCCTCCACATCCACCCCCCCCCCCCCACACACACACACACATACTTTTCCAGTTTCCCCCATTCCTCAGGCAGCAGCTTACCCACTTGGTGAGGCTGAGCAGTCCAAATGGGAGGAGCCACTCCTGCCCCACTTGGACCCAGCTGCAAAATGGCGCTGGTCAGCCCTGAGGCTAGTGCCATTTTGATTTTTTTTCATGGCTATCTGCCGCATGGCCATAGAGCAGACTGGCATCAGCCTCAGGTCCTGCTGAACCCATATTGAAAAAGGCACCCAGTAGGGCAGGAGCAACTATGGATCACTCTTGCCCCATTTGGATTGCTACAATACCTATGGGGAGGTTGGATGGATGGGGAAGATCTAAGGTTTTATGTAGCGACCAAAAAAAAGGGGATCAGTGAACACCAGGAGTTCTTTATTCTGCACAGAACATCATAAAAAGCCCGACTCAGGCCGAGTTTCACTCTTTGAGCTGCTTCAGGGGCTATTACATTTAATGCCGGTGGTGGTCTCCATACAGCAGTTCAGGTACTCTGAGAAGTGACTGCGCTAACATTAAAATTGTGGCGCATACTCAGAGAAGCTGAACTGCTGTATGGAGACCACCACCGGCATTAAATGTAATAGCCCTGAAGCAGCTCAAAGAGCGAAACTCGGCCTGAGTCGGGCTTTTTATGATGTTCTGTGCAGATTAAAGAACTTCTGGGGTGCACTGATCCTCTTTTTTTGGTCACTACTGTAATATTGGATCAGTTTCCGGTTTGTTTTTTTGGACCTTCCCTAAGGTTTTTTGTTGCAGCGATGCTGGGAGGGAAGAGGCTTGGCAGGAACCATTTCTTTTTTCTTTTTCTGTCATTTCCTATTTTTTTTTCTTTCAGTTTTATTTTTATTTGTTTCAACTAAAGAAAACATAATAAACCAAAAACAAAACAAAAAAGACAAAAAATGAAGTGAAACTTTTTTGCGTGCCCACCCATGTAAACAATATTCATTCATAAACAACATAGTATTAATATACTTACCCATCCCCATATAGCTATTCTTTTTTCATCAATGAAGCCCATTTCTATAAATTTTCTATGAAGCAAATGTGAAGATGAAAACATAATGTCGATTACAAAAAGGATACATATGTGCATTAGTTAGACCACAATAAAATGAACTCTTTTGTTATTGCTAAATGTATCTGAATGTTACTCCATTTGCTATGTTTATTTATGATTGGGATCAGGACCAATGCCCATCTAACTGCTGTTCAGAGAGGTTAGGGGTAGGGAATGCGGTCCTTTCCACAGTCACAGCTGGCCTGCCAGACTTGGGAAGAGCCCTCCTTCAATGACCAAGTGGCTGCTTGAAAGTCTCCAGTGATGCACACAGCCTCCAATCTGATAGTACTCCTACATAAGAAGAGACAGGAATCTTATAGGGGTGTACATTCGGTCCCTACGTATTGGCAATCCGCAATGGATGTGGCCATATTCGTTGTATTCGTGGGGAAGCGAAACGTATCGCGATTCCCCACGAATACACAAATCTTTGCTGAATTATTCGGCCGCCTAAAGAAACCAATTTAAATAAACCCCCCACCCTCCTGACCCCCCCCCCAATAAGACTTACCAAAACTCCCTGGTGGTCCAGCGGGGGGTCTGGGAGCAATTCCCTGCACTCACACCCTCGGAGCTGGTTTCAAAATGGCACCAATAGCCTTTGACCTACTATGTCACAGGGGCTACTGGTGCCATTGGTCAGCCCCTGTCACATGGCCATGGTGCCATCTTGTGCTCCTACCATGTGACAGGGGCTGACCAATGGCACCGGTAGCCCCTGTGACATAGTATGGGCAAAGGCTATCGGCGCCATTTTGATTACTGGCAGCCAACGGTCCGAGGGCAGGAGGTTGCTCCCAGACCCCTGCTGGACCACCAGGGACTTTTGGCAAGTCTTGGGGGACCCTCCTGACCCCCACAAGACTTGCCAAAAGCCCAGCGGGGGTCCGGGAGTGACCTCCTGCACTCCGGCCATCAGTTGCCAGTACTCAAAATGGCGCCGATCGGCGCCATTTTGAAATGGAATTGATTGGTCCTTTTTGCTTGGTGGCCACAACTGGAGAAGATGTTATTGGATGGAATTTCTCTCCCTTCACTATAAACAGGAGTGGCAGTATTTAGAAATAGGTAAAAGTTTGAATAAGTATCGGGCCCCCATGCTTAGAACTCTCTCTCTCATAACTAAGAATTCTTTTCTACGAATTTGTGTAGACTTGACTACGTCTGGATATACCCATATTTGGGCTCCATAAAACTTGGCTAACCTATTTCTAAGAAATAGTTTTAATACATGATTATGGTCTGAAATGAATGCAAAAGAGACCAACATGAATTTCCTTTCTCTAATTTTGGAATCTATACATAGTTCCAGTAATTCTGAAATATCCAAAGTATTCCTCCTCTCTCCTCTCTGGGGGCCCGATACGTATTGAAATATCCTAGTAAATGTTGTATCAGATATTTGAATAATAACTACGTATTTTTTTAACCTGAACAGCTCAGCGGTTTTCTGACTGGTCATTCACAAAGTACCCCCAGAGAGGGATCGACATAGAATGAAGAAAGGCAGCTTCTCCTATCTTGTTACTAATATGGGATTACTTTATTTCGCTCTTTATGTATATGCTCCTCATATTGCTTATATTTAGGTATATATATTCTTGGCAATGTTAAATGTGACTATTATAAGTATACCTGGATTATATGTATGTTATGAATATATGTACCGTGTTCTATATGAGAATATATCATGTAATTAACTGAAATTTAAAAATAAAAAATGTATTAATAAAAAAAAAATAGGTAAAAGTTTAATTAGACTGTATGACTATATAGATTTCTGCAAAATATCAAAGTGAATATTTTTCTAATTTGTGGGCATTAGTCTCAGACTACAAAACTACATATAATTTCTACAAGGTATCAACTGGCACTTTTAGCTACTTGGCGGTGTTAGCCCCTGCAAAAATACCACCATATAGAAGAGAAAGAACCTCTGGAATTCC
Source organism: Rhinatrema bivittatum (assembly GCF_901001135.1). NCBI lineage: Eukaryota > Metazoa > Chordata > Amphibia > Gymnophiona > Rhinatrematidae > Rhinatrema > Rhinatrema bivittatum. The sequence continues at coordinate 93,127,406 of NC_042620.1, forward strand.
CTTTGAGCCAATAGTTGCCCTTCCCTTCTTTTTCTTTCCCACTGTACCCCATGTCTCGCCCATATCAAAAAATGCAGCTATGCTGTTGGGTACTGCTGGTCATAAGGGGAGGAACCATCATATCCAGATTGCTGCTGCTGCTGTGTCTCCTCCCTTCTGCTCTACTGATGGATCCATGACATCCTAGGGAACCAAACTCAAACTCTTTATCCGCCACTGGGGTCCACACTCTCTTGGGGGACCCAACTCTACCTCCAGATCTGCTGCTGGGTCCACATGCTGGGAAACCTCAGTTTACTGCTAGGGTATGTGTCCTCCTGGGGGACCTGATATCACCTCACAATCAATCATTGGGATCCACTCCCACCTGGCAGACCCAACTCTACCTCAGAATCTGCAGCTGGGGTCCATGCCTTCCTGAGGCATCCAGCACCATCTCCTGATCAGATTCTGGGGTCCTGTGTCCTCCTTTGGATACCATGTCACCTCCTGATCATCCATGGGGGTCTATACCTTTCTGGGGGACCTGATATTACCTCCTGATTAGTTACAAGGGTCCACATTATCCTGTAGGACTTGCATAGCTAATGTCAAGGCTGTTTTCTTCAGTGGAAGGGTCTTCTTTGCTTGGGTTTCTAGCTTAACCAGGCTCATAGTTTGCTCATTATTCAATGATTCAGCTCTGCTATGTTCATGACCAGTTGTTTGTTTTTTTAACCAACTAAAAGAGACTACCCCCTCCTCTTAACCACAAAGCGGATATGCAAACAGGATAGAAGAGCTTGCACTTGATATGTTTTCATAATACTACTTGGGCATTCTGCTTTTTTGTGTACTCAGAAAACCTGGTACTCAAGGGCTATGACTCCTCTTGTCATTCAGGTTGAGGATCTGTTTCTGTGCTAAAACTGTCTTTCAGTATATTTCCAATACAAATCCCTCTTTCAGTCAAAGTTCTACAGTTTAGGACTTTGCCATTATTTGTTTGTGAAGTGATATTTCACTGTAAGTCAGCAACAATAGTCAGGGGGTTGGGATCTTGAAAGATAAGGTCATTGATCTGAAAAATGCCGACAGAAGTGTCTTATTAATTTCTTGTTGGAGAGGGAATTAAAGTAGGTAAATTTCCAGTCAAGTATGGATTTCTCTCTCAAAGGATGCACTGTATATGAGATTATCATTGAAGATCCTATATTTCAGTAACTTCTATTCTATGGAACAACAAAACTGTGTAGTGAGTGCTATTTGCTTCACTGAAAACCTGGTTTTGATAGCATCAGCAGTAGGACTCTGAAGCTTAGCTTCCTTTTGATGGCAAAGAACCCCCTAGCTCACCACCTTTCTAGTATGGACTGTTGCAACTGGGAGAAACAGTGGACCCTTGGGCCGGCCTGGTGAAAAGGAGCATTCCTTTGACAGACTGGGAGGCGGAATCCAGCTGAGGGCCTGGCGGCGGCTTCGCCCTGGAGATCCTAGATCCCCCCAGGAGGAGCCCGTAGGGATCTGGACCACTGGGACTTAGGCGGTCTCAAGCCGGCGGATCTGGAAGGACTTCACCCAGGACCCTGGATGCCCCCCAGGAGGGGCCCGTAGGGATCTGGGCCCTTGGGACTTACAAGGCTGGAGCAGATAAAGTAAGAAGCAGGTCCGAGGTCAGGGCTGGCAGCAAGCAGGGAGTGTCAGGAGCAAACCGGAGTCAGGAACCAGGAAATCAGCAGAAGGATCAGCTGGAGCAGGAACTGGAACAGGCACAGGAAGACCAGGAACCAGGAACCAGCAGAAAGCAGGAACAGGACGCCAACTAGACTCTCAGAGAGAGACCTCGTTGCAAGGCAAATTTCCTGAGTCAGACGCCGGCTTAAATACTCTGCCGGCGTCTGACGTCATCTAGGGGGCTGTCCAGCACTTCCAGGTGCTGGACCTTTAAATGGCCTGATCTCGCGCGAGGGGGGCGGAGCTACCGACAGGCTCGACGGCGTTCTCCACGTGGAGACGCCGCAGCCATGCGGCCCACCAGGCTGGGACCCTGGCGTTCCTCTCCGCGGTCCGGAGGTAAGTGGCCCTGGCCCCGATCGTGGGGGAGGCAGTCGGGGCCGCAACATGGACAGAGGAAAAGCGGGCTCTATACTAAAACAAACTTATAATACAGTATGCCTATTGACTGGGATTTGTGAGGATCTCAGGAAAACAACCTTGTTATCACTGGAAGAGATCTGGGGGCAATTTAATTCCCTTCCCCCAACCTTCATGGAAGGGATGGGGAATTAAGCCTAAAATATTAGGGAAACATCTTTAATAAAAACACAATTATGAGAGGTCTAGAACGGATAGATGTGAATCGGTTATTTACTCTTTCGGATAATAGAAAGACTAGGGGGCACTCCATGAAGTTAGCATGGAGCACATTTAAAACTAATCAGAGAAAGTTCTTTTTTACTCAACGCACAATTAAACTTTGGAATTTGTTGCCAGAGCATGTGGTTAGTGCAGTTAGTATAGCTGTGTTTAAAAAAGGATTGGATAAGTTCTTGGAGGAGAAGTCCATTACCTGCTATTAATTAAGTTGACTTAGAAAATAGCCACTGCTATTACTAGCAACGGTAACATGGAATAGACTTAGTTTTTGGGTACTTGCCAGGTTCTTATGGCCTGGATTGGCCACTGTTGGAAACAGGATGCTGGGCTTGATGGACCCTTGGTCTGACCCAGTATGGCATGTTCTTATGTTCTTATTCTAGCAATGTACTTTACATACATTGCTACTTTTCTATTATTTTATTAAAGATGAGGACCCTGGTCTTTTACCCTTCCTAGTATTCCAGTTCCACTTTATTTTTAATATAGTTCAAAAAGTCAGTGCTGCTGAAAAGTCTGGGTTGTTGAATTATTGGTAATGTTGAGGGATTCAGTGTACATAGGGCAGAGTTTCAAAAGCATTTGAAGGAAATCTGCAACTATAATACATTCCAGAGTAGAATATAAACATGTTTTGCCTGTGGTAGCCCAAGGCAGTGTGGAAAACTGATACAAATCTTTACTTTTTTTTTTTTTTTAATTGGATTTCACTAAAGAATTGCTTTATTTTTCTTCTAGGAGGAAATAGGGCCATACATAGGGAAACACTTTTCAAAAAGAAAAATTAGAATAAAGACCAACACTAAAAATAAATCAATGTACACCACTTAAATCAGTGATTCTCAATCTTCACTACTCAGTGGGTCACAATGGGTGTTGTTTAGGGTTGCCATACTGGCTCCATTTCTTCTGGTGACGTTGGCCCAAATTCTGGTTTTACTCCATGCATATTCTTTAGGAAAGCAGAATTACAAGTTTATGCATGCAGTGAGAGTAAATCCAAGGCAAGGGTTGGCCTAACAAGCTGAAACAGAGCCAAGCAACTATGGAGTTATGTCTCCTAAAGCCAAATAAAGATGTTTTCCTCCTTTGAACCATAGAAAAATAAGTATCTCCATTCTGATGACAATTTTCAAAGCTATTTACCCCTAAAAATAGCAATTTATCAGAGAAAAATGGTAAGTGTAAAAATTGGCCTTCTCAGGCCAGCTAAAAGTAGGTGCAGCCCTCCATAATGTTTATACTTTAAGACAGGCTGCAAGGAGGCATTCCTAGATGAGTATTTAAGGCAGGGAGAGAAACAGTGCACATACATGGCATTTTCACAAGCACATGCACTATTTTCCTTCTCTCAACTATCAGCACAAAAGGACAGATGCAAAGCAGTGATGTAATTTTATTTCAGATGAAATAGGAAATGTCAACTGGGAATCACTACTGCCCTCTTTAGACACCAGGAATAGCAGGTAAGCTGGTGGAGGAGGAATGCCCAGATGGGGGTTGGGAACAAATTCAAGGGGAAGTATTTTAATTCAGTGGTGCATTTAGTTGGTGGGGGGGAGTAGAATTGATGGCCAGGTTTTTTATGTAATTCAGTAGTATGTTTAATTGAGGGGGATAAGGCTTGTGGCCAGGTTTTAATATGTGCTATTGGAAAATAGCACTCATAAAAAAATCCCAACAAACGAAAAACCCAATAAAACAAAACCCACCAATGAAATAAAACAAACAAAACAAAAAAAAAATAAACCCTACAATGTACATGGTCTCTATTAATGCTTATGCTTTATGTTGTGTAATGGCCTCGAAAGGCCTTGCATACTGTTACATATGCGGGTGATTTAGTGTGCCCTTGGTCCTCAGCCCAACCCCAGACGAATCCAGGACCGAACCGAGGGTTGGCGACGTATCCCAGGATGGCAGAGACACAGTCTTACCCTCTGCCGGGTCTGCAAGCTCCCAGCGCCAACAACATGATGATGTTGGTAGGAGAATGGTCCTCCGACCGTTCTGAGCCCTTTCGGACCTGCCGCTTGGATCAGCATGGAGAAGCAGGCTGGCCTGAGGATGAGGGCAGACGGAGGCCTTGACATGAAGACATGACACCAAGGTTGATGTGACGGCATCACAGATGAGGGTTGAAGTGAAGACATGACACCAGGGCTATTGAAGACATGACATCAAGGCTGTTGAAGACATGACATCAAGGCTGATGCAACGGCATCAGGGACGAGACGAGGAACTTGACAATGTCCAGACGAGACGAGAAGCTGGGCAGGTAGACATTGGCACTGTCTCTCAGGGTGCCCTACTCAGTCCACCTTCACGGGCGGACCCAATGGGCTGGTCGCGGACCACCTTGTCCCACTACGCACCCTACACAGCCCAAGAAGGCTGGTCATGGACCATGAGGAGAGCGGAATGAGCGCAGGGAAGAATCCAGCCGAGGCAGAAATTTGACGATGGAGCCAGGTGTCATGTCTTCATCAGCCCTGGTGTCATGTCTTCGCTTCAACCCTCATCTGTGATGCCGTCGCATCAACCTTGGTGTCATGTCTTCGTGTCAAGGCCTCCGTCTGCCCTCATCCTCAGGCCGGCCTGCTGCTCCATGCTGATCCAAGCGGCAGGTCCGAAAGGGCTCGGAACGGTCAGAGGACCATTCTCCTACCAACATCATCATGTTGTTGGCGCTGGGAGCTTGCAGGCCCGGCAGAGGGTAAGACTGTGTTTCTGACATCCTGGGATATGTCGCCAACCCTCGGTTCGGTCCTGGATTCATCTGGGGTCGGGCTGAGGCCTAAGGGCACACTAAATCACCCGCATATGTAACAGTATGCAAGGCCTTTCGAGGCCATTACACAACACTTTACACTAAGTTTCTCTTTAAAATTACCATAATGTACATACACTAAAAGCATTAGGGGCAGATGAATGCCTTCCTGTTGGTGGGGGATATGTAAACTCTACCCCAACTCTGTCCTTTGCATGTAAAATTAATGTCATACTTTCTTACATATATTCATCATGTAAACCATATAAGGTATAATTGATTATTCTTATAAGAACGCTTTAGAAAGAAGTTTTTTGGCACAAGGCCATTATTAAGAGCATTAGCAGTAAATTTGAGATTGAGCTGATACCCATCATGCCCTGGCTTACAAATGATGTTCATTATTGTAATGGTATGTCCAGGCAAACAATGTAAACACTACACCTCCAGTTCTGTTAATCTATACTCTACATTCACAGAGCCCCCAACTCCAAAAATGGGTGCATAGCAATTCTCCTTACAACTCCTCATATAAAACACCCCTCAGGGCCGTTTCCACTTAAACAGTCCTGCTAAATTTGAAATCGTTACCAACACCTTTGATGATTACCAAATTTCAGGAGGATCTGTAAAGTAGAACAGCCCAGGCAAGCATTGCAGCATGTTCCAGAACACTAAAACACCTCCTATTAGGAGGTGCACACTGGAAAACAGTACAAGCCGAACTGCCACAGATCCCTATAGAGAAAGTGCAAGCTAGCAGAAAAGCTCATCTTAATCAGCCCCCAGAAAATGGAAGGGCTCTGGATTGGATAATCTGACCACTCTCGCCAGGGTATTCCTAAAGCAGGGGTTCCCAGCTTTTCAGGGAACATGGATCCCGTTTTCAGCTTGAAAAGTTTCACAGATTCCTAAACACCATTTTGCATGCCATAACAAAAGAAATAATGAGATGCAATCCAGAATCATTCATAATGTATGAAACTTTGATCTAAACTGAAGATGTAGCGAGCGCAATTTCCAAAGCTATTGAAAATGTGCCCTCAGAATGGAAGGTTGAAGCCATTCCACCTTCCAGCCCAGCTACAGTGGGGAAAAGGAAGCAAATTCAAAAAGGTTTCAGAAAATCAGCATCAGTAGCTACAGACCTGCAATCTCATTTTCAAAGGGAAGCTGCCCACAGAGATTCATTTTGAAAACTCCGGCGGGCAGGGGAAAGACAATATTTTTGTTCCTTTGCACGTTTCATCTGCTTTGACGCAGGTGCAAAGTACATGCATGAAGGTATGCACGAGGTATTCAAAATGTAATCGCTGCATGGACTTTCCCTCTACCAACCTAGCCCTGCTCCTTTCTTCCCCGCAGGTAAAAGTCTGCAGGCTGTTCACAGTGCAGGTTCTTTTACCCTTAGTGCCGGGCATTAGTAATTTTCAAAAGGGCCTTTTCACAAGGGTAACAAGGGCTTTACCCACATAAAAAGCTTTGAAACTTACCCTCCCTGAAAATTGACCCCTTTTAGTCTGCTTTTCTTTTAGAGTTTATTGTTTTCCGTTATGATTCTTATAAACACATACACAAAATGACAGACACAAAATAATTTAGACTGTAGAAAGAGCAAACATAGCCTGCTTTTCAAAGAGAAGAAGAAGGCCAGTGAGATCTCCATGCATGTCTGTGTGTCCCCCTATATAACTTGTGTGTTTAATGTCATATCCACTTCTGTCTGTTGCCTAGTCCTCCTTCATCCTTGGTGATCATCTTTCCCTTCTTCCCTGTTGGTCCTCTATCCCTCCCTCTCTCTCTACCTCTGTCCAGCATGATTCCTGGGGTCCTTTCCTTCTCTCCCCTGATATGCTGCTGTCCACTTTCAGGCCCATTAACCAGGTCAATCATGTATTCCAATCACCCTTCTTCATCCTCCAGTTCTTCCTTCATTCCTGTCTCATTCTTTCTTCCCTGTCTTTTCCCTTCATACTCACATTTCTGGTGCAGCTCTCCTCTTTTTTCTCTCTCTGTCACACCAGTGGCAGAGCACGTGGTGGTAGTGGGAAATGTTTTTCACTGCTGTGATAATCCAGCTTTCCTCAGTGTGCAGCAATGGCTGAGAAGGTTCTAACAGTCAAAATAGGCCCCTCTCTTCCCCACTTCCGCACTGTGCAGCATTGGGGTTTATGACTCTCGAGGGCTGCAATCAGTCCCTCTCTTCTCCATCTCCATTAAACATGCAGCAGTGTTGTTTGAGGCTTCTAATGGGTGCAGATGGCCCTTTTCTGGTCCCTCCTCCTTCTGGTCTGCAACAATGTGGGGTGAAGATTTCAGGGTTGTAATAGACCCCGCTCTTACTCTCCTGACTTGTGACAGCAGCTCAAATAATCATAAATAGCAGCAGCCTACTTCTTTTCTCTCTAGCTAAGCTTTCTTGCTTGCATTCCTTCTGGAGGACCCCCCTTGAATGGTCTCACGGACTCCATATTGTGAATCACTGTTCTAGAGGAATCTACTTTGTCTTTCGGTTACCAAGTCAGCAGTCTTGGCTTTATTCTGCACTCCAAACTCTCCTCTGGGGCTCAAATTTGATCCATCACAAAACCAGCTCCACCACCTTCTTTGATGGCCCTGCCTATGCTACTGTCATCCAGGCCTGTGTAATCTCTTTTCTGGACTAGTGCATGACTGCCAAAAAAGCAGACTCGACAGCTTCAGTTTATTCAAAATGCTGCAGCATGTACTCTGCTCAATGCAAGCAAATTTGATCGGGTCACCCCTCTCCTAAAGTCTCTTCATTGTCTCCCAGTCTCCTATTGTATCACCATCAAGCTCCTTCTCTTGATATATAAGACTCTCAAAGGTCTTGCTCCCTGCTACATATTCAACTGACTGCCTATATATTCTCCCCCTCTGCACATTCAACCCAACACTCATCTTGTAGTATCTGCCCCCAGGGAAATTCTGCTCTTGACCCCAAGAAAGCAAACTTTTGCTGCATGAATCCCCTCTCTCTGGAACTCCTTGCCACTGGACATCAGACTGACATCTGATCTTTTGACATTCAGAAAAAAAAATGAAAATGTGGCTGTATGTAGAAGCTTTGGGCTTGTGAACTTGAACCACTATCTCCTCCTCTCTAACTCCTTTGCCCATGCCTCCCTCTGAGTCCCCCTCAATTTCATCCTTTTCTCTCCTGAGGTGCCTTTACTTTCTTCCCCTGAATCTCCTTCTAAATGATGCCTCATTCCCTTTAGGCCACCCCGTCTCTCCTTTTCCAAAACAGATTTATCCCCATATTGATTGACTTCTGAACAATACTGTATCTCCTGATTGACTACTCCTTATCATTGCCAGTTATTATGCCTTCCTTCCTTTACCTATGGGACCTTCTGCCGTATTCCTTTTTGGCACAACCTTACTACAGCTTGTTGTTATTCCCTCTTTCTACCTGTGCATTTCCTCTTGCACCCCTGTGGGTTGAATTTCCTTGGCCTTGTTTTTTTGTGATGTTTTCTGGTTTGTTTGTTTTTTGTATTGTTCTCTGTTTGCCTTATTATGTAACACACTTTGAGCTCACTCGCTGGAAAAGCATGAAATAAAAGATAATGATGATGATTAATGATGATGATGACGCACGCAAAATGACCCTTACCAAATACCAAATAAGTGATTACAATTTAGCAACAGAAAATATGTAGACATCACCTAAAATGGCCACTCCAAGAAGCCGGACTCTTCTTATACTAAGATGGGCACCATTCTTCTTATGGGGAGTAAAGGAAGGATGTTATATTACATGGCACTCCCACAAGAAAAGTGTCAAAGGCTCAATGGTCCCAACATAGTAAAGTAAAATCCTGGGGCCATTGAGCCTTTATTGTTCTTCTTGTGGGAGGTGGATAGGGGTGGGAGCAGGAAGGAATGAGAGCAAGAGATGGGAGTGAGCTTGGGGCAGGAAGGGAGAGAAGGTAACTGGGGGCACAGAAGACAGGCCTGTACCCTAGAAAAAAATAAAGGCTCAGCAACCCCAACATACACAGACACACACACACACACACACACACACACACGAAAAACAGCATTGACTTAATACCCATCCCCCAAAAGAAAAACTACAAAGTCTCAGCAATATTACATTGGGGGCCACTCAGTCTTCATCATTTCCCTTGTGGTACAGGGGTATGGGGGCAGAAGGGAGATGAAAGCAGACTGGGAACAGAGAAAGGAGGGGGCTGAAGGGAGAGGAGGAGAAGGAAGGAGGCTGAAAGGAATGGAGGAGGGATGATGCAGGAGAGAAGAGGAAGGGTGGGGCGAGAGGAGTGGCTGAAGGAAAAGGACAGGGCAGGGTATGAGAGCAAGAAGGGTGAGGATAAAGGGAGAGACTTTGTGATATTAAAAGATGGAATATCCTACCCTGCATAGTCAACCAAGATGTGAGTCGCCTTCAACAAAATAGACATTATGGATGCTTTGGAACAAGACTGCCTGGTTGAAAGTGAAGCCAAGCAGCAGTGAGAAAGGCATGAGGCCAAGCTTAAAGCAGAAATCATCCTACACATAAGTGATGACATCTTAAAGCTAATTACAGATCTCCCTACAGGAAAGAAGATGTGGTAAACACTTAAGGAGACATTTGGACAGGTGTCTATGGTTTCCACATCTATAATTTTCCAAAGCCTGTTAAGCACAAAGCTAACAGAAGGGGGGAACATGACTACACAAGTGTCAGAGTTCATATCAACGCAAAAGACTCCACTCGCTGCCTGAAAGCTATGCAAACACTGTAAAACTACTTAGAATGCAGTCTGAAATGTCTCTGAAACAGGCAATATCACAAATTGAAATATGCAGGCAACTACAAGAGCAGAAAAGTTCAGAATAAAGCAGAAACAAAAGATGCAGTACGCTATTTGTGCAAGAAGAGGTCATGTAGAAAGGCATTGCAAGCTAAACAAAGATAATGTAGCAACTGCTTCTATTAGCAGGAAAGCAAAACCCTTTGAAGCAGAGAAGGGGGAGTTTAAGCATTTAAACTACAGTAAGGCAGGAAAACAGATCAAAATGAAAATGTCAATAATGATATTAGCAGTTAAATGCTTGTTAAAATAGCTAACAACCCAAATGAAGATAACAAGCATAAATCCATTCTGTATGCAGGTGCCTCATTCCAATATGTGTTGGATTAAAGTGTGTTTACTTGTTCAGACAAATGCTACAGAGCAAGGATTTGCCTGACAGATGGGAGATCTGTTGAAGGATGTGGAAAATGGGAAATACAGATAAGATATTTGATTGATGAGGAGAAAGTTAGAACTGTTGAGTTTATGGACCCCTGAATTCTGGATGAGAATTCTCTTTGTTACATGATGGAAAGAGGCAGTGAAATCCATCTAAGCAACCATGAATGCATTATAAAGAGGAATGGGGAGATCATGTTAAAAGCTATAAATGCAAACTTACTTGAACTGATGTGGCCCGCAGACAGGATCAGTTCAATTAAAGCTTGTTTACATGGAAATAGAGGGATCAATTTATGGCACAGATGATGTGGGCATGTTCATTATCAATGCCTAAACAAGGCCAGAAAAGAAGATGGACTTCACCTTTGCAGTCTTAAAGATAAAGGCATGCCCTGTGAACTTTATATGAGAGGAAAAGCAAAAAAAAGATTATTTCCTGTGCTGCAAACAAAAAAAATAACAAACATATATCTGGTTTGCACGGATGTTTCTGGCCCTCTAGCAGTAAAAACAAAGGGTGGCAAGAGCTATTTCTTATTTTTATGGACAACTATTCAAAGTACACTAACACCTATCTGTTGTCAAATAAAAGGGAGGGTTTTGAAAAATTTATAAATTACTGTGCTGAAAATAAATTTCTGAGAAAAATTTAGAACTGACAATTGAGGGGAATTCTGCAGCAACGAAATGGAGGAATTTCTAAGAGAAAAAGGCAGAAAGCATGAATAGGGTAGGACATATGGCAGAATTAGAATGGAAATTGAGTCAAAGTGGTTTTTGCAGAGTCAACTGAAGTTAAAGATTAAGAAGACAGAGCTTTTGGGAATAGGTGGTGATAACCAGTGTAATGATTGTAGAATAGGGGTGATATGATGACGTAAAGATGTTCTGGTTAGTATCCGGGCTGCAGAGTTTTGGATCAGTTGAAGGGGGTATAGTGAAGAGTCTGACAATCCCAGGAAAAGAGCATTACAATAGTCTAAGCCAGAGAAGATTAAGGATTGAAGAATGGTTCTGTAATCTCGGTAAAATAGTAGAGGACGAAGATGTTTTAACAGACGTAGTTTGAAAAACGATTTTTTTGTAAGTGAGGATATGTGTTGTTTTAGAGAAAGATCTGAGTTAATGTTTACACCTAGGCTTATAGCAGAGCGTGTTATGGGGATAGTAACATTATTGATTGTAAGATGTGATGGTGGACCTAATGAAGAATCAGAGATGGAAGTTAAGTATACGAGCTCAGTTTTTGCTGGATTCAGTTTTAATCGATTATGGGAGAGCCAAGAGTTGATTGTAGATAAGTATAGAGAAACTAAAGATAGAGTGTCTGACCAGGATGATTTATAAGGGACAAAAAATTGGATGTCGTCTGCATAAATTTTGAACTGAAGATTAAGAGAGGATAGAATGTAGCATAAAGGAAGTAGATATATGTTGAACAGAATAGGAGAAAGAGATGAGCCCTGAGGAACGCCAGAATTAATGATATATGGGGAAGAGCAGTGCTGACTATAATTGACTTGTTGAGGTCGGTTGGAGAGAAAGGATGTAAACCAGTTCAAAACTGTACCTGTGATGCCTATGTTTTGAAGACCTGAAATGAGTATCTGATGATTAATGGTATCGAATGCTGCTGATATATCTAAGAAAACTATAATGTAGTCTGTATATGAGTCGAATGCACGGAAAAAAGTATCAAAAGAGGATAGAAGAAGTGTTTCTGTGGAATGACCTTTTCTAAATCCATGTTGATTAATATGAAGAATATTGTGCTCTGTAAGAAAATCGGTTAACTGATGGAGTACTACAGATTCTATTAGTTTAGCCAGGGAAGTAAGAGATGCTATAGGTCTGTAATTGTTGAGATCAGATGTATCTTTTGCTTTAGCTTTTAAGATTGGTAGTATAGAGGTCTTTTTTAAAGTGTGGGGGAATTCACCTGATTCTAGGGATTGATTAACTAAAAGAGTAAGAAAAGAGCAGGCTTCAAGTTTGAGAGTTTTGAAAAAGGCTCCAGAGCATGGATTATAAGGGGAGTTGGAGGGTTTTTGTTTGTTTATAATGGCTAAAATAGAAGTGTCTGAGGTAGGGGTGAATTCTGACCATGATTGACTGGGTACTTCATTTTTTTGAGTGGGATAAGGTAGGTTTGAGAATTCAGCAGAAATGTTAAGTACTTTAGTTTCAAAATGTTTAGCGATTTTATTACAGAAGTTGGTATCGACATTTATGAAGTTTTCATTTTGGGAAGAGGTTAAGGTTTTTACTATATTGAATAGTGTATTTGGATTGCCATTGGCTTTGGCAATGATATTGGCATAGTAGAGTTTTTTTGTTTGATTTATTTCTTTATTATAACGGCGTAGGGTACAGCGGTAGTTGTTTTTTAGTTCTGTGGTTTTATTGTTACGCCATTTACGTTCTAGTTTCCTAAGGAGAGTTTTAAGGGTGTGCAGTGATTTTGTGTACCAGGGAGCGTCTATTTTCTTTTTATTTCTATTTTGTTTGATCTGCTTAAACGGAGCAATTGTATCGAGTGTGGTTGTAATTGTAGTATTCCAAGAGTGTACTGTATCATTTATGTTGGAAAGAACTGTGGTAGGTATGTTAGGGGCGATTGTCTCTACAAATGTGTCTGCGCTAATGAATTTCCTTCTATGTATTATTGATTGTTTCTTTGTTGTTGTATATGGATTTTTATTTAAATTTAGAGTGAAATGAATTCTGTAGTGATCAGACCAGGGAATGGGTACTACTGTGATGTTGTTCGGAGTTGGAAGATGTTGAAGTGGGTTGAAAAATACTAGGTCTAATGTTTGACCTTTGATATGCGTAGGGGTTTTGATGAGTTGATCCCAGCCGAGGCCAGACATGGCATCCAAAAAGGAACTAGTGATTATGGAAGGATTAGAGATATGTAGATTAAAGTCACCCAGCAGTATTGTTTTGTTTAGATCTATAGGAAGTGTAGAGATAGTTTCTAGAAAATTTGAGAGTTCAGAGTTGAGACAACCAGGGGGACAATAGATAATTCCTATGTTTAGTATTGTAATAGCAATCAAAAGTATTTCAAACGAGCCTGATGATGGTTACCCATAAAGTTCAGAATAAAATACAAAATTCTCTCTATTATCCATAGTTTAATTCATAACCATACTCATACTTCTACCTGGCTTTGTTCAATACTGCGCATATACAAACAGACGCAACACTTAAGATCACTTAACCAAAATTTACTAGATATCCCTTCTCCTAAACAAGCCAGATTAGACCTCACTAGAAAAAGAGCCTTTTCAATAGCCGGTCCAACACTTTGGAACACTTTACCAAACCATCTTCGCTCGATATCCAACCCTGCACATTTCAAAAAATCTCTCAAAACATATCTTTTTCAACTTGCATTCAACACGTCTTCTAATTAAACTTAATCATCAATACCGAACTTACCCTCTTAAACTTAGTTACACCCATTACAATCCCATTTATACTACACATAACTACAACATACCTGCTCATTCACACGTTTCCAACTATCATACCCTTCTCCCTTCTTCCCTTATCTCATATAATTTTTACGCTCTATTTCTCCCACTTCCCCTTCCTCCTCCCGTTCCCCTTCCCTCCCTCTTTCCCTTTTTCCCCCAAAACAATAAGCCCATGGTTCCAAACTTTTTATATTTTTAATAACCTTATATACTAGCATTCTGTCTAGTTATTACCAATTTTTATGTAAAGTTTAAAAATTCCATCTTATTTTGATTATTTTATTTTTGGTTTTAAATCTGTGAACCGTTTTTGATAAAATTTCTTTTTTAAAAGACAGTATATAAATACTTTTTAAATAAATAAAAATAAATAAACAAGGATTTTCAACCAGTGACCATGACAACTGATGTTGATAAGGTAACTTCAGTGGAGAGGTACAAGATTTAAGGGTTAAGTTAAATTCAAACGTTTTAATGGCATCCCAGTATCACAATTACTTCAGGGAATATACTACAGGTTGAAGATGGTAAAGAGACTGCCCATTTCTACAAAAGACTATGTTTAAGACAGTGATTCAAGCCCTGATTGTATCCCAGATAGACTATTGTAATGGCCTTTATGTGGGCCTTCAAAGCTTCAGGTGGTACAATATATGGTGGCTCAGTTAATGATAGGCATATCCCAAACAACAAAAATAAGGCTCATTAGTTGTACATAAACAAATGTACCCAATTTAAGATCTTAATATTGACTTTTTGGATATTGATAGGAAAGGGACCAGAGTATTTACCTAAGAAATTGCATTGGTTTATGTGTACTCAACCATTGCAATCTAGTCAAGGGGCATTGTTGGTAGTACTTTGTTTTAGGGATTGAAGACATATCTGATGATGAAAAAGCTTTTTCTATCATCTCCCCCAATCTTGTGGAATTATCTCCTGGCAGAGGTTAGAGAAGAACAAAAGTACATGACTTTCCATAAGAAAATCAAAACATGCTTATTCTCACAGATATGAGATTCTTTCTGGGTTGTTAAGCAGAGGAAAGATTGCACTTAGATTTCAGTATGTTGTTATAAATGTGCAGTTATGCTTTTTGCATTTTTAGTCTTTTTATTATGCCTGTGATTTGTACACCGCCTTGGGTGATTTAATTAAATTGGGGAGGCAGGTTATAAATTTGTTAAATATGTAAATAAATAAATAAATATATAAATAAATAAATTAAATAGCACCTATACAACAACATACAAAACTAAATTCTGGTTATATTCTCAAAGACTCAAAATCCAATGATAACAAAATTAATCTGATATTTCAGACCCATCTCTAAAGAATATCTTGAGCGCTTTCTTAGATAACTTCAATTCTCTGATTTTCAAACCCAGACAGGTAATGAGTTTCATAATATAGGGTCTGTGACGGAGAAGGCCCTTTCGTGTGTTTCTGTTAGATTTGTATTAACATACACATGGCTTTATTCTGTATTAACTGGAGTGGCCGTGGCATATTAGCCAGGAGTCCCTGGAAAAATTAATTACATTAATCTATACTTGAGAAAATCAGTGATTGAAGAACTGTATGTAAATCAGAGGATTTAAGAAGTGGATTGAGGTTGTGTATCAAACACAGTTCAGCAAAAAGGATTTGACAACAGATTGAATATGTGGTTGCATGGAGAGAGATGAATCTAGGATGACTACCAAACTTCAGATGGTATGAGCAATCAATATATCAAGTCCATTGAAGGTAAAGATTGAGTATCTGATAGGGGAAATCTGCTGAGTATCAATAGCTCCATTTTGTCAACATTTAGGAAAGGCCAGTAATGATGCAACCAGCCTCTAGTGGAGGATAAGCAAATTGTGGCAAAATAAAATATAGTCAACCAGGAAGATCTGAACAGAAGGAAAAACTGTATGTCATAGGCATAAAGCAGCAAATGTTTTTCAAAAAGCTGAGCTCCTAAATTTAGGCTTCTAAACATAGATGCCTAAGTTTTCAACTGAAAATTCATATACATTTAGGGGCCTAAAACTTAGGTTCCTAAATTTAGGTCTGCTACTCTTTTGCCTAGATTTAGGCTCCTAAATTAGGTGCCTAGGTCTGAAAATCAATACTACATTCCTAACTTCATTTCACCACCTTAACTCCACCCCTGTAGCCATCCACTTTTTAGGATTCTAAATTTAGGGGCCTAATGAAACTAAGAGCCTACATTTAGGGATTCAGCCCTTGTAAATTTTCAAAAGGGCTAATTTAGGATCCTAACTCCAAAAGTTAGGAGCCTAAACGCTTTGAAAATTAGCCCCAAACTTATATGTTACACTCAACATGGCAAGGAATCTGCAAAGTGGTATCATATAATTGTTAAATAGGGATGCTGAAAGAATAGACTGTTGTGGAACTCCTGTACCATTGCCTGCCAGGATGACGCTTCAGACAGTAAATGACCTGTTGGAATCTATTGAGAAGATAAGATCATAACCAACTAAGCACTAATCTTCCTATTCCACTTCAACAAGACGAGAAAACAGAATATCATGATTCACAGAATCAAAAGCGGCAGATATAGTGAGTGAAATTAACATGAAATCTGTACCAGAATTAAAACCTTGGTGAACTGTATTAGGGCTAAAAAGGAGGTTTCGATTCTATGATGCCTATGAAATTTGAATTGATGTTGATTGAATACATAAGAACATAAGAAATGCCATACTGGGTCAGACCAAAGGTCCATCAAGCCCAGTATCCTGTCTCCAACAGTACAGTGAGTTCATTAAAAAAATCAGAAATTTGTTTAGGTACAGCATATTCCATCATCTTTGCCAGAAATGGCATGGATATGGGACGGTAACTAGAAAAATCACTGGGATTAGCAGATGCTTTCTTCAATAGGGGATGAACTGAGGCATATTTCAAGGGCAATAGCACTTCACCACAGAATGATAGATTTACAATTCATTTTTTAACATCAAGAATGTCCTTTTGTATGATTTTTAATAATGCTGTAGGACAAGGGTTGAGGGAACAAGGAGCAGGATCTGTAATGAAAAAGCAATCTGTTTTCTGAGATTGTATAACAAAATAAATAACTGAAATTTTTTGGAAATAGCGTGAACATTTATAAGAAGTAAAAAAAAATGCAGTTGATAATGTCATAATTTTTATGGGCTGAAAGGGTACATTAAGAAGAGCAGATTTTACAAAGTGACAGTTCCTATGTCTATGAATGGCGTTAATGCTGTATCTACCTTGTCCCATGATGACTAGAAAGTTTTCCACATGCTGAGTCCAACTGGCCATTATTATGACCAGGTAAGAAAGAAGAAATTTCTGCAGCTAGAGTACATAGATCTCTGATGCACTAGGAAACTCAGAGCAACATGAAGCATACAAAAAAAGGCACATACTCTGTCCTGCATCTGAGCTGTAGCTAGTAATGAAAATAGATATTCTTGTTTTGCACAGATGTGCATTTTTTTTTATCAAATAAATACAAAATTTATTTTTTTGAACTTACTATTAAGTAGCCTGTGCATGTTTTCATCTGAACTACTTACTCTGAACACAAAGGCTGAACTGCAGTCTTCAGCATTGCCCCTACCCCTTGCTTCCCAGGACTCCTACTCCTCCCCATCCTCTGTCCACCCCCTTCCACTTACCTATGACTCCTTTCCACTCTAGATCATAGCTGGGGACAGCAGCAGGAGCAGTGCAGGTTGGGCGGTGGCAATGAACGCAGGTTCCCCGGCAGCACAAAAGGCAAAACCAATAGCAATGGCAAGGGAGGGCAGGTCCCGCAGCAAGGGAAAGGAAGGGAAGCATTGGCGCAAGAGTGGAACCAAGGGAAGGGAAGGCAGATACAGCAGCAATACAGGTCGGGCCAGTGATTAAAAAAAAAAAAAAAAAAGGGGGCCTAAGCCTGCTGGCAACAGAATTTACATCTTTAAGATGTAACTTCTCCTGTGAGGAAGCTGTACTGAAGGGTATGGATCAAACCACTCTTCTGTCACTCAGGTAGCAAGACAGAATCAAAGGAGTGGGGAGGAGTCGCTGAGGTCTGATGAACTCATTTTGGCTATCTGGTCCAAATTTTGGTGGGGCCATGGCACCTGTGGCCCATCCCATTTTGACGCCTATGAAAAGCACCCATGTGCTTTATTTATGACTATGAGGACTATTTGAAAATTGCTCCCTTTGTTATTAATTTCTAAATTCTTTGGTGTACAAGTGCTACACAGAGCGGTCCTAGGAAACCACATGTGGCCTCTGAGTTATTACTGTGGTCAACAGTTCAGTAGCATGGAAGAAATGTATTGACTAAAATTACTATTCAACCACCTCCCCTGCCCAATTGGTTGTCCAAAGTGATGTACAATAAAACATGCATAATAAAACACATAATCATACAATACCAAAACATACAGTTAAAACAATAACATATTGAGCTGACAATCACTTACAAAATCCCTCATACTCCATAACTTACATCCCAAATATAACCTAAGTATGCATCAAGATATTATTAGAGCCAGGCATTAACCATCTTTCAAAAAGAAAGATAATTTCAATCTAATCTAACATCCAAAGGAAGTAGATGCCAGAGCTCTGGCACAACAATAGGAAATGATCTGGCTTTCAGCTAACATGTTTTATCTCCCTTAATGAAATGATTAGGAAGGGCACATTTCAGAGCAATCGAGGAGCATTAAGATAGATTAATGTGCCTAGAATGCTCTGCCTGTAGCTTTCCTGAAGTCTATATTCAGACACAGTCCGGATAGCAAAGTTAGAGCCTCATTTATTAAGCATTTTTTCCATAGACACAGAACAAGAGAAAAGCTTTAGAAAAGCAGGCCCTTAGCCAGATAAACTTATCCGTCTATCTTTGGAAGCATATTCAATAGTGCAGCCACACTACTGAATATAACCAGGTGTCTTAATTAGTTAGCCGAGTAACTTAATAGCCAGCTAGAATTTAGCCAGATAAAGGCTGAATATAGCCAGGTAAGCCATTTAGATGGATAACTATTACAATATCAGTCTAAATGGCTTTTGAATATGGACCTCCCACTGCCTGGCTAAAAGCATGCAAGAGCTTCCAAAGGGCACATTACTTTTAGCTGCGGAAAAAGAAGCATTTTCCTGGGTGTGTTTAGATCAGGGGAGTAAAAGATTTCCAGAAGTATGCATACTATTTTAATCCCCGACCCAGGGGAATGCCTTTTCTTCCCACAGCTAAAAGGCTGCACATTGTGAAAGCCCACGTGTACTTTCAGCCAGGCAGAGAAAGGTTAATTAAGGACAGGGCAGTCTAGGGGTTGATCCCCCTCAATTCAACTGAAAGTATGTGCACACCTTGCACATACTTTTAGCCAATTTCCCCAGATAAATTACTATTTTATTTACCTAAACAAATGACTTTGAAAATTATCCTCTTAATTCAGACACTACCCCTCATTATATACAACTGCTTATTAAAGTGTATTCACTGGGACAAATCTCATTATTTTAGTGGATACTCACTTGACTGCTGAGATTTGATCCTGAACTTCATATGTTCCCAATCTTCGGTTTACTGCATGTAGGATCTTGTCACCCTGATAAGATGTTCCCCTCCCATCTAGACTAGCAACTATAATTTCTTCTGAACTTGCAAGATATGTTTTCCAATCAATGGAAAATGTGGGTTGCACCTCCTGGCTTGAAGGTCCTGCATACCTACAGGAAACAATTATACAGATGAGATATAAAACCCAGTTTTTAAAGAAAAGGTTAACTCTGGATAGTTCCACTGTACTTTATATCTCCAGTACTCAAGCACACTTAGTGAAGTGCATGTTTTTGAATGACTGATAATTATAACTATTAGCACATAGAAGGGTTTTCTAGTAGTCCCCCAGTTTTCATAAGGGTACATTGAGCAGTATTCCATGTGCTGCTGGTACCTGTGCTATAACTATGATGGTCATTCAAAAAACTAAAAAAAATTAAAAATTAAAAAAAATTTTTCTATGTTATTAGATCTCCTGTTAACACCTCTGGACTGTGCTACGAAGTGAGATCTTTATTGCGTATAATGGAGATATAGCATGGAAATTTACCTCATGCATATTTCTTGTGGATATCTTGAAAACCAGGCCTGTATGTGGCACTCCAGGACCGGAGTTGCCTAACCCTGGTCTATTTTTTAATGCATCATTGTAATGGCCCCATCACAGCACAAGCCCAGAGAGTGCCAGGAAAAGCTTTAGGTGGGCCCAAGGGGCAAGAGGAAACCCTCAGAGCAGAGTAAAATGGTGGAAGAGAAAGGAACCATATCCCCTAGCAGGCTTTAGGATTGGGACCTAAGAGGGAGCTCTGAGGGTGGAAGTTTGGACAGATGGTCAGGCCAGGGTTCCTCCCAACTGAACACAGGTTGGACTATAAGAGGCCGGAAAGAAGTGTGCTTTCTGCCCTTAGAATGACCACAGAGAAGAGTGAGCCAGGCCAGAAAACCTTCTGAAGACAAGGCTTCCTGGAAGTTTATTTGCATAGTTAAAGAGCTCTGAGAGGCATTTTTGATCTGCAACACCGTGAAGAAACTCTGGAAAGTGTATTGGGGCAAAGTTACAATGAAGCAGAGTTGATACAGCCTCAGCGAGCCTGGCGGGGCTGGACAAAAACTTGAGCAGTGTGACGTAATTAGTGGATGCTGCAATGGGAGGTTAATATAATGTCTTCAACAGCCTAAGTGTTATTTGGGGACTAATCAAGTGATCTATGAGGATTTTTCTTGAATTTCCCAGAATTTGGACCCCAGAGTCCTGCAAAGAGGAATAGGTGGTGGAAGCTCCATCTGTGTTCTTACAGAAAGGAACCCCCAGGCGGCTGAGGACTTCACACTCATATTCATTTTAGGGTTTTTGATTTTCTGAAATAGTGAATGCAGGTGCATATCTATTGCACATACTATGGAAGACAAGATGCATTGTCTATCTGGTATTCTGTATGGGCAACTCTGAAAGTGTCCTCTGATTATGTGCTAACAGCTAAAATGTATAACTGAGAAAACTTTCAAATATAATCAATATTTATCAATTTTCTTCTTTACCAAATATGAGTAATACTGACAGAAATATTTATTTGCTAAAGCTTCTAAGAACATTCAGCTATAATTGATGTTTGCCCCTTAAATCTTTTTGCCTTTTAAAATTGTAGTTATTTCTTTTTTTGCCTGGCAGTGTTTTTCTGCTCCTTTGGCCATCCAGCTCACCCAGGACCTGCCTCTATTGGGTTAGGTCACCATGAAACTTCATTCACAACTACTCAAGTGTTTTTTTCACTATGTTTATTCCCCCTCACAACTCATTCCAACCATTTTAGCAGCAGTACTCAGTTGGGGGCC
This sequence comes from Rhinatrema bivittatum, assembly GCF_901001135.1. NCBI lineage: Eukaryota > Metazoa > Chordata > Amphibia > Gymnophiona > Rhinatrematidae > Rhinatrema > Rhinatrema bivittatum. The sequence goes on from NC_042620.1 coordinate 93,148,634, forward strand.
CACAAACCTCAACCCCTTCTGGAACCTTGCAAACATGGGTCCTAAGTCTGGCCACTAGGTATTGCACAATGACCGGGACGCTTTTCTCCCAAAGGCTGTAAATGCTGACCTGACTTGGAAGCCAAATCCATCGTCCTCCGCCTGGCATTACCACTGAGCCACAGCCTTGTGGCCTTTTCAATTTTGTGATTGCAGAAACTATTTTAACCGCACATTAACAATGTAATTAAGTAAAATAAAAACTGAAGTCCATAACTGAAATGTTATCACTTGCTTTCATGACAGTATTATGAGAAATTGAAAGACATGCTATCCACTGTTAGATGGTTATTAAAGATTTAAAGGAAATATTACATACACATAGATAAGTAGAGGATACTTCTTTGATTTATCAAAATTCATGGGAAGGGTCATCTTGTACCAGAAGGCTAAAAATAAGCAAATAAGAAATGTAAATATTGATGATATGAAATCAGTTTCTTGTCCTTAGTTCAAAGTTTGCTAAAGAGCATAAATTAACCCATAAAGAAGCTATCGGTGCATACACAGCGCAGCTGGCTCTGGGGGCTATACCACCAGGCTGTGAATTGGGGACAACCAGCTTCCAAATGGGATTAGACCATTTTATGGAAGCCAGATCAGAGTATTTCAAGCACAATGATCAAGGATGCAACCCCAGGTTCAGGCCACCACTAAACCGACTACTGGAAAGCAAAAGGATATGATAAGGGTTGGATTGTTCTGCACAGTCTTGTTTTTATATATGTTCAACACTGTTAGAGAATGGATGCTGGACCAGATTGACTTTTTTTTTCAGATTGGGTATTGCAGTTCTGATGCCCTTAGACACTGAAATGTCATCCCTAGAGCTCAACGTGTGTTAGTGCACACGGATATTGTATACGTGGACTTCTTGCTCCTCCCCCTTTCAGCTGTGGTCCTCAGTCTCAGGAGAACAGTAGCTCCTGAGCTACTCTATTTGCAGACCTGCAAGCTAATTTTCAAACAGAAAATCACCCTGCAGTTTCCCTTTGAAAATTCAGGGCCGACAGGGACTATGGATAAAAAAGCACTCACAGCTATGCATCTGCTTTATAGCACTCACAAAATATATGCAATAAAGTATTCACAAGGATATAGCAAATGTTGCTTACCTGATGTAACAGGTGTTCTCACAGGACAGCAGGATGTTAGTCCTCACAAATGAGTGACATCGAGGATGGAGCCCAACCACGGAAAACTTCTGTCAAAGTTTCTGGAACTTTGACTGGCCCCTACTGGGCATGCCCAGCACGGCACCAACCCTGCAGCCAGCAGGGGTCCCCCTTCAGTCTTGTTTCAAAGCTACAGGCAGGGCCGAAAAATAAAATAAGAAAACGAACCCAACACCGCGGGGCGGCGGGCGGGTTTCGTGAGGACTAACATCCTGCTGTCCTGTGAGAACACCTGTTACATCAGGTAAGCAACATTTGCTTTCTTCACAGGACAAGCAGGATGGTTGTCCTCACAAATGGATGAGTACCAAGCTGAGGATGTCCGAACGTGCACCAAAAGTACCCAACGGCGTGCAACAGGCACAACAACTGGGGTGGAATTTGGTAGAGGACATCCGCACCCCACCGGGTAGGCGGAAGGGTGTTGGTACGTCATGTTGGAAAAAGGTTACGCAAGACAGATTGGCGGAAGATGGAATCCTGTCTTCCAGCTTTGTCCAAACAGTAGTGGGCTGAAAATGTATGGAGAGAACTCAAGGTAGCAGCCCTGCAGATGTCAGGAAGCGGCACCGATCGAAGGTGTGCTACTGAAGACGCCACGGCCCTCACAGAGTGTGCCTTAACACGGTCTTGAAAGGGAATGCCTGCGTGCTGATAACAGAAAGAGATGCCGTCCGCCAACCAGGAGGAAAGAGCCTGCTTACCCACAAGTTGCCCTAACTTGTTAGGATGGAAAGAGACGAATAATTGAGTGCTCTTCCTGTGGGCAACTGTGTGGTCTAGATAGAAAGCTAGAGCTCGTTTACAGTCGAGGGTATGCAGAGTCTGTTCCCAGGAGTTGGAGTGGGGCCTGAGAAAGAAAATAGGTATGATGGATTGATTAATATGAAACTCCGAAACTACCTTAGGTAAGAATTTAGGGTGAGTGCGGAGTACCACCCGGTCCTGCAGGAGTTTAGTGTAAGGCGGATAGGTAACTAGGGCCTGTAACTCACTAACCCTGCGAGCTGAAGTGATAGCCAAAAGGAAAATCACTTTCCATGTGAGATATTTAAGGTCACAGGAGTGAAGAGGTTTGAAAGGTGGTTTCATAAGGCGACCAAGAACCAGATTAAGGTCCCAAGATGGGGCCGGAGGACGTAAAGGTGGCTTCAAATGGAGCAAGCCTTTAAGAAAGCGTGTTACAAGGGATTGTACTGAAATAGGGACACCCCCGATACCTTTATGGAAGGCGGCTACCGCACTGACATGCATTCTAATGGAAGAGGTCTTTAGACCTGATTCTGACAAATGCCAAAGATAGTCCAAAAATTTAGGAATTGGACAGGAAAGGGGATCAAGGGACTGAGAAGTGCACCATGATGTGTACCTTTTCCATTTATAGGAGTAAGATTTTCTTGTGGAAGGCTTTCGTGAAGCGATGAGGACACGAGAAACTGAATCCGATAGGTTAAGTGGTTGAAGGACTAACCTTTCAACATCCATGCCGTCAGGGACAAGGCTTGGAGATTGGGATGGAGGAGGCATCCGTCGTTTTGAGTGATCAGATGCGGGTCCTTTCCCAAGGGAATGTGCCTGCGGATGGAGAGATCCTGGAGTATGGGAAACCACACTTGGCGTGGCCAGTGCGGCGCTATCAGGATCATGGTTCCCTTGTCCTGATGTAGCTTCACAAGAGTCTTCGACAGAAGAGGAAGTGGAGGGAATGCATAAAGCAGACCGGTTGTCCACGGGAGGGAGAATGCATCCCTGGGCCGAGAGTGCTGAGTCCGAATGAGGGAGCAGTAATTGGCCACTTTGTGGTTCTGAGGGGACGCAAAGAGGTCTGAAATCACAATGGATCCAAGCCACTCAGCCTCTGTCAACCATTGTCCGCATCACCGATGCACTTCGTCTGTCTCTTGCCTGGTGGACAAATCAATCCAACCTCCTCCAAGGCTTCCCTTTCATCCACCAGATCCTCAAATAATTCTCACCACCGACACTTCCAATGTCGGCTGGGGAGCCCATGTAAACAGTTTACAAACCCAAGGATTCTGGTCTCTAGAGGAAGCCAAACACCAGATAAATTTCCTGGAGCTTCGAGCAATCCGATACGCTCTCCGGGCTTTTCAAGATTGCCTATCAAAATCACATAATCTTGATTCAGATGGAACCCCATTTCTGGAAAAGAGAGGTCGCTACCAAGGGATTGAGTGACCACTCGCGTGGTTGGAAGACACGGCTCAGCCGGTCTGCCAAGACATTTTCTACGCCCGGCAAGTAGGTGGCCCTGAGGTACATGGAACGGGAGAGGGCTTCTGCCCAAATCTGCGCAGTTTCCTGACAGAGAAGGAAGGAGCCTGTGCCTCCCTGCTTGTTGATGTACCACATGGCCACCTGGTTGTCCATCTGAATCAAGATTATGTGATTTTGATAGGCAATCTTGAAAAGCCCGGAGAGCGCATCAGATTGCTCGAAGCTCCAGGAAATTTATCTGGTGTTTGGCTTCCTCTAGAGACCAGAATCCTTGGGTTTGTAAACTGTTTACATGGGCTCCCCAGCCGACATTGGAAGCGTCGGTGGTGAGAATTATTTGAGGATCTGGTGGATGAAAGGGCAAGCCTTGGAGGAGGTTGGATTGATTTGTCCACCAGGCAAGAGACAGACGAAGTGCATCGGTGATGCGGACAATGGTTGACAGAGGCTGAGTGGCTTGGATCCATTGTGAATTCAGAGTCCATTGCATGACTCTCATGGCCAGACGGGCCATTGGAGTCACATAAACTGAGGAGGCCATGTGTCCCAGCAGAATGAGGAATTGGCGAGTTGTTGCTGTGGGTTGAAACTGCAACTGGCAAGCTAGGGACACAAGGGTTTGAACACGTTGATGAGGAAGGAAGGCTTTTGCCTGTAAGGTGTCCAAGTCTGCTCCAATGAAGGATAAGGTTTGAGATGGGAGTAAGTAGGATTTCTCGTAGTTGACAAGAAATCCTAGAGAAATTAGAGTTCGAATTGTCAGGGTCAGGGAAGACCGAGCGATTTGCTGGGTTGTGGCCCTGATCAACCAATCGTCCAAGTAGGGGTAGACATGGATGCCTTCCTTCCTGAGGAACGCTGCAACCACTACGAGACATTTGGTGAAAACTCACGGTGCGGATGCTAGGCCAAATGGGAGCACTCGGTATTGATAGTGGTTTTGGCCTACTAGAAATCGGAGGTATTTGCGATGAGACTGAGTTATCACAATGTGGGTATAAGCATCTTTGAGGTCTAGAGAGCAGAGCCAGTCCTCTCTTTGCAGAAGAGGGAGAAGTGAGCCCAGGGTTACCATCTTGAACTTTTCTCTGTGAAGGTACTTGTTGAGGGCCCGTAGGTCCAGGATTGGTCAAAGTCCTCCTGACTTTTTTGGGATCAGAAAGTATCTGGAATAGAATCCTAGTCCTTGTTGTGAGAGAGGAATGGGTTCTATAGGGTTGGACTGGAGGAGAAGGGAAACTTCCTGCTCTAGAAGAACAGAGTGGTCGGTAAGTCTCCACACTTGCAAAGGTGGAGAGTCCGAAGGAAGAGTTAGGAAGTTTAGATGGTAACCTTGTGCAATTATCGCTAGCACTTATTGATCTGTGGTGATGCAATGCCATTTTTCTGTAAAGTGGCTTAGTCGACCTCCTACTGGTATGTTTAGTAGAGGGATTAGGCATCTGCTCTCTAAGTGAAAGTCAAAACCCCGACGCAGGGCCTGGTTGCGGAGCTGTTGTGGGCTTTTGCTTTCGAGGTTGGTGAGGCTGAGGCTTTTGATACGGCCTCGTTGACCTAGACTTGGTGTGTGGGGGATAATACTTCCGTGGACGGAAGAATGACTTTTTAGGTTCCTTCTTAAATGGTTGTTTAGAAGGGAAGTCAGAAGGAATCGATGAGAGCTGTTTAAGGGTCTCGTGATGATCCTTTAATTCAGCAACTATTTGGTGAATTTGCTCACCAAACAAATTATCCGCTAAACAGGGCAGGTCGGAGAGCCTGTCCTGAACCTCCGGGCGAAGGTCAGAAGACTTAAGCCAAGCCCAGCGTCTTGCTGAGATGGCTGTAGCAGATAGTCTAGTGGAAGCATCGAAGATGTCGTAAGATGTTCTTATCTCATGCTTTCCAGCTTCAAATCCTTTAAGTACGAGGGTTTGAAGGTGTTGTTGGAATTGTTCTGGTAAGGTATCTGAAAATTCTTGTATCTGCTTAAAAATGACCCTGTGTATTGGGTCATATACAGCTGATAAGAAGCTATCCTGGAAATGAGCATGGCCCCTTGGTGTACTTTTCTGCCTATACTATCTAGGAACTTGTTCTCCTTAGTAGGAGGTATGGATGAGTATGGCTTCATTCTTTTAGCTTTCTTTTGAGTTGACTACCACCACAGAGTGGTGGTCTAGCTGAGGTTTTTGAAAGCCAGGTGCTGACTGTACCAGGTAAGTAGAGTCAGCTTTTTTGTTTACTGGAGCAACAGATCCAGGAGTTTCCCAATTCTTTTTTAGAAGGTCCAGAAAAACCTGATGAATTGGAATGGAAGTGATGACTTTTGGGGCATCCAAAAATTGAAGTAACTCCATCATTTGGTGTCTGTCATCTTGCTCTGACTGAAGCTGAAAAGGGACCAATTCCGACATTTCCTTCACAAAATTGGTGAAAGAGAGGTCCTCGGGGGGAGAACGCTTTCTGGTTTCAGCAGGAGAGTGTGGTGAAGGTAAATCATCGGTATCTGTGGAAGTATCATCACCCCAGGTGTCATAAGGGTCAGGTTGCTGACCTGTAGGACCACGAGGGGGTTGGATACCTGAAGGCCCCGGTTGAGGCTCCGAGAAACCCGAAGGAATCACAGGGGGCATCGAAAATACCTTCGGAGGCATCAGTGCCGGCATCGAAGGCATCGATGGAGCCGATGTGCGTATCGCCCCGGAGGAATGTATCGGTGGCGAGGGACGACACGGCATCGATGGAACCACTCCCAAAGGAGGAATTTGATATGGTGTTTCTCCAGCAGATGAAATTGGCATCGGGGAGCGCACCGGTGCTGTCGGTGACCCAGGTATCACCGGTGGAAGGGCGGTCATGAGCGCTTCCATGCGGGCGAGCAGCGGTGCCAGCGCTGCTGGAATCGGGTCGGTGACTGGTTCCACTCTCGGTGGCGGAGTCGGTGCCGAAGGAGTCTGGAGCTGTTGCATCACTTTGTCGATGGCCTCCTGGACCAGCCGGTCCAGTTCTTCCCAGAGACCAATACCCGGCTCCACGGAAGAGGGAGGCTGAGGCTGAGCCGGAGGGACCACCGTCACCGGTGGAATCGCGGCTCCCAAACCCCGATGGGGTGAGGGTTGCCTCGGTATCTCAGAAACAGATGTGGATGGTGCTGCCTCTGATCGAGACTTTTTCGGTGGAGGCTCTGACGGTACCGAGGTCGATGACTTCGATTCCTCAACGGTCCGAGACTTGCGATGTCGATGACGATGCTTTTCCCTCCGATCCCCACGATCCTCGGGGGAAGGGACGGGAGTTGATGTCGTGGAGACGTCGATGGCAGATGGTCACCGGTAGGTTGCCGACAATGGAAGGACATCGACGGTGCCGGTTCCGAGGACGTCGATGCTATGGACGGCGTCGGAGTGTGAGCATGGAACTGGAGTCCCATCTTCTCCATTCTGGCTTTGTGACCTTTTGATGTCATAAGAGCACATTTGGTGCAAGTCAGGACATCATGCTCACTCCCTAAACATAATACACAGACTCTGTGAGGGTCTGTGATAGACATGGTGCGCGTACAATCTGGGCACCGACGGAACCCCAACGCCATGGCCATTGACCAAAAATGTAGCCGCGGGACTGTCGACGGCCAGCAGGCCGCGAGGGCCGAACTAGACAGTAATCGGCGAATAACGGCAAAAAAAAAACTTACCGAAATACCGCAGGCTAAATTTAGATAGAGGGGGACCCCTGTGGGGCGAATTTTACTTCAAAGAAGTTCAAGAAGAAATTCCTGTCAGGAATGTGGTAAGAGCTCCTTAACCGCGTGGCTATTGCTGCGCGGAAAAAAGAAGACTGAAGGGGGACCCCTGCTGGCTGCAGGGTTGGTGCCGTGCTGGGCATGCCCAGTAGGGGCCAGTCAAAGTTCCAGAAACTTTGACAGAAGTTTTCCGAGGTTGGGCTCCATCCTCGATGTCACCCATTTGTGAGGACAACCATCCTGCTTGTCCTGTGAGAAAAAATTAAATCCCTATGTGTAGTGCACATACTTTTGGCTACTGAGGAGAGGGCAATATTCAGCACAGGGAAATTACTCAAGCAACAGCTTCGTTTCCAGAGCAAATCCTTTTAAAAACTGTCCTCTAAATGCACTAACCTGTGTAGGCAGCACCAGCATCAGGAGCAGATAACACCTGCTAGCGATTCAATAAGTCTACTTGTACCTGTCAAGATTGCAACTTTAGACATATTTTCTCCTTCTGCTTCTCTCCTCACTCAGTGAACTCATGTGGCAAAAAGACTCCTGCAGTGAAAGTTGCTAAGCAAAAGTAAAGACATAGCTTTCTGGAAGGCACCATCCCTGATTGCTTTGGCTGAGAGGTTAAGTTTGCTTGATGCTTACCCTCAGCACAAGGAAGCCCAAAAGATTGCGTTGGGTTTCAAGGAAGGTTTCATTATTCCCTTTAATGGTTTAGCAGAAGATTGAAGTAGAGATCACATTTGGGTGAATAGCTGGTCCATTCATCAACCAACCTTTTGAGGAGATAATGTTGCCTCTACTGACTGTGAGACCCAAGAAGGAACCAGGCAAATTTGTCCATTGGGTAATGGTGCAGCACACTGGCATAGCTAACATCATTCATTATTTGGATTACTTTTTCTTCGTGGGCCCTAGAAGGTTTGAGATGCACACCTGCTTGCTCCTGGAATTTCAAGCTGTAACCAAGGAGTTTGGCAGCTCGCTTGCCCATGAAAAAACCGAGGGCCTATCAACAGTGATTTGTTTTCTTAGCATTGAGCTGGACTCCAAGGAGATGATGTTGAGGCTTCCAAATGACAAGTTGCAGAGACTGTGGGCCTTGCAGGACCAGGCATTGCTAGCTAGGAAACTAACATTATCCACTTGCAGTCACTCATCAGTAGTTTAAGTTACGCATGCAGGGTCATACTAATGGGGAGAGTGTTCTTGAGAAGATTGATCACAATATCTGCAAGCATCGTGTGACTGCATCATTTCATCAGGAGTTTTAAGGCCAGCAAGGAGGACTTGGCACTATGGATTTCCTTTCTAAGGGACTTCAATGGTGTCTCTGCTTAGCAGGAACTCCCGGTATCTAGCAGGGACCTAGATATTCAATCAGATGCATCAGGAGGCTGGGGTTTTTGAGAGTGCTGCTAGGATTTCCTCGTGCACTGCACCTTGACATTTGACATGGACAGAGGCAGGTTTAACTAAGGACGTCTCATTTCTTGAGGTATTTTCTGTTCTAGTCATGCTGGTGGTTTGGAAAAACTCTTCACAATAAAAAAAAAATAATTTTCTGTTGCAATAATAAGTCAGTTGTCAAGATCATCAATAGGCAATCCACAAAATATCCCTGATTAGCAGAACTGCTTAGAGAGGTAGTGATGACTTGTTTAGCTAGAAATATAACAATATGAGCCCACCACATCCCAGGCATTGCTAATTGTATTACGAATACTTTCTCCAGAGTTAAATGAGATTCTTTTTGACAGCAAGTGCCGGGAGTAGGCAAGGAAGGAACCCCAGTTCTGGATCACCTTTAGAGAATTATAACTTGAGCACATGGGAACTCCTGGAAGGTTCAGTAGTTCCCACTACTTGGGTGTCAGACTGCAAGGGTTTTGAACAAGTTGGAAGTTTCTTGAGGGGCCAGAGGCGGGGGTATGTCAATGGGCGCCATGATGGGGCATTCTGGCCAGGTTGGCATTTTTCACGAAAGTACAAATGTGGGGTGACTCAACTAGATCTTTTCTAGTAATAAACAAATGTTGGCCAGTCAGGCAAGAAAGGTAGGGGAAATTAAGGACCTGAGGATATCCATTACTCATGAGTTGTTAATTTAGTTGTGGCAAGTCTTACCATCTGTAATTTGAAACGAACTTTTTTCATTTAGTTTTTGTGTTGGCCTTCTTTGGAGCGTCGCGAATAAGTGAGCTGCATCCAAGCATGACTTGGGGTACAATGGTTTGCTTATGTGTAACATAAGAATTCAGGGTGAGGCATTATCCATTGTCATTCACAGGTCAAAAATGGCTCAGCTTAGGAGGGGCAGAATGCTCTCCCTGCAAGCCATTGATTCACTAGTAACTTGTTCGCTGAAGAATCTGAGGATTTATTTATCCATGAGGCCCACAGATGGCATTCATCTGCTAATCCACGCGGACCTTTCCCTTTTACCAGATACCAATTCTCTGTGGTGATCAAAGCATGTTTGGGCAGTTTAGGCCATGACGTGGCCAAGTTTGGTACCCACTTGCTCAGGATAGGAGCAGCCACCAGAGTAGTGATGATGGAATTGAATATTGTTACCATACAGATGATTGGATGGTAGAAGTCTTCTGTCGTGAACTTGTATGTTAGACCCAAACTGACCGAGTAGTGCTTTTAACCCTAACCTTGATTTCCTTTCAGGTGACCCATGGGCGAAGGATGGTCTGCATTGTCAGGCATTCCTTTGTTCACTGGACAGGCAGAAGAGCACAAGAGTGGCTTTATGGGCAGCATCTGGGACCATGCTTCCTGAGGGGTTCATATCTCCTGGATGGGAAGGTGAATCATACGTTGGGAGCTGTTTGGCCCATGCTGCAACACAAAGCTGCAGTGTGGGCTAAGCCCAATACACTTATCATTTGTTTAAGAGGCAATGATTTGGATAACCTATCATGCAGGCAACTGATTCAAGTGATAAAGATTGACATGGTAGAGATATTGGCCTTATTCAGCCGCATGCTCATTTTCTGATCAGGGATCATACTGCACCTTAAATGGAGCAACTCAAAACTATGGAACAGAGGGTGCAAGAAGGGTAACCAGCAGATAGATTTATGGGTGGAAAGACTGAGTGGATGGGGACAAGGGGTTGTAAAGGCATGACAAGATTCATTTCTTGGATATAGGCCTAGATATCTTCAACAATGCATTGTAGGAAGCTTTGGAAGTTGTATTTTTTGTGAAACTGTGCTTGAGGCTGCAGCTTTGTTGTGGGAGGGCATGAGGCAAGTGTAACACGACCTCACCCCTGTGGTGGCATACCCGAGACTAGGGTAAGAGTTCTTGGTGTTAACAGGCTTGCTATGGCATCCTGATAACGGGTTGCTAATGTTCGCCTTGGAAAGGACCGCTCACATTGATGAAACTTTCAGGGGTAACAAGTGATATGAAATTCAGAGGGCACAGCCAAGTCTGGTGGGGAGGCTCCCTTGCTCACATAACAAGTCAGGGGGCCGGAGCTGAGGAAGGATGTCTTGTGTGGTTATTGTGAGAGGTCCAGTTGGCCCCCTTTTGGTTAAATGGCTCATGTATAGGTTTAGAAGTATTTTATATTGCTGTTTTAAAATTCAATAAAGATATGGTCCTGTTTATCTAAGACAAATTGCCGGGTTTTCCTTGATACAATTTATGGTAATGGGTGTGTTCTTTGGGGGGGGGGGGGGCGGTTCAGGATGATCCCGGTTGCACATGTTACTTAGAGTGCATGCATAGAGTTTCTTGTACTTAACAATTTATATGATGAGTGGATGGTTTATTTCCGATCAAGGTTTTTAAATAAACTAAAATAAGGGCAAGCAAACAAGTTTTGGACATAAATATTTGTTATTGGTTTGTTGATCCTTAGTTCTACATATTCAAGTGGACTAACTCAGCAATCATAAAACTTTGAATAACCTGAAATGCTGATGGCCAGAGGGTTGTTATGTGAGGTTTCTGTTATCCATACTTACTGCTTATAGGAATGCCCAGTACTCATAATGGGGACAGTTTTCAGTAGTCTGGCTGGTGAAAAGTACATGGGTTCTTTTATTTCACGTAAGTGTTAGTGAATTTTCCAAGAGAAACTACTGGATTATTTCTCCTTGAAATTTTGGTTAATACTTACATAGGTACAAAAGTGCCCATGAACTTTTGCACCTGCCATTTGTGTTGGCAGAAGAAAAGGGGTAAAACTATATGCGTACATTTGAAGATGTTACTTTGTGTGTGTGGTTTAACTTCCTTGACCTAAATACTCCGCATAGAATACCTCTTTTTAATCTGGCTAAAACTACACATATTCTAAAAATGCATTTAGTTACTATGTGGGGTGCAAGTCTCACCCTGAGGGATTTAGCTGGTTAACTCCATAATTCCCCAGTTAGATCCCTTTGAAAATTGACCACTACATGCAATTGGAAGAAGCATATCACAAAAATACTATATTACAAGGCTTACAAGTTCCATTCAATTCAATGTTCTTAATTTCTTGTCGAGGCATTTGGATTTTCTTCAGTTTGGTTTCCAAGTCGGTATTGTTTTCTAGGATGCGAAGCTCTAGGTAGAAGATCATATCCAAGTGAATATGTTTTTATTCCACACAAATCAACCCAGTGTACAGTACCCCTTCTGTTTATAATATAGATGAGCTACCAGAAAAACAGAACAAGGACCTTTCAGATGGGCATAATCATCGGAAAACAGTAGATTTTCAGTACCACTCTATGCCATTCAAAGCAAAAGATGATAGAGACTTATTAACCATCTAAATAAACTACAGTGTCAGATACATATTAAACTGTCCAATGTTGCAAAAATATTTTGATATCAACAGGTTAAATGACAACCACCTGTAAGAAATGGAGATTATAAATCTTAACATGTTCAACCCTGCATTGCTGTCTTGACCATTAAAGAAAAGCATAATCTCTATAGCCATCCGCACATCCAAACTGCATGTGGGTTTAGCATAAAAAAGGGATTTCTCCCCTTCTATGTCTATACATCTGGCCCTGAGCATAGGGAAGCTGACAAGACAGAAATCAGCCTCCCATAAAATAGACCCACAGAACAGCTAAAGAAATCAGCACTTCTATTTACAGACAGCACTGTTTAGGACCTTATATTGATGCAGTTCTCTTTATTACTGTTTATTATAGTAATTTCAGTCCCCTGTCTTCTGTGGTACATTTTGTGGCATGGTTTGCAAATATATGAATGCAATTGTATAATACTGAAATGGGGCAATAATCAAAGGTTTTTATGATAGTAAACATGTTTACCCACATAAAAGCACAGTTTGAATTCTGCCCCATCTTAAAGGTGAATTTTAAAAACCTGATACGTGCATCAGTCAGGGGATGTGCAAATATATTGGGCTTTTAAAATCTGTCAAGCGGATTTTAAAAGCCGCCCAGATATGTGCGTAAATGCTGCTGCAAGCACATCTCGAAATTTCTGGGAAATGGGAAGGGCATGGGCATGAAATGGGTGGGACATGGGTGTTCCAGGCTTTAAAACTGAAATTTGCACATAAATACTTACCCACACTGATGCGCACCAAGGTCACCTGCTGTGTACTTTATTTCTGCTATGGATGACGTGTAAGTTATTAACCAAAATAATCTAGGCAGATCAGTGGGGTTTTAAGGGTCGGGGTTAACAGGGGGGGAGCTGCGTCCCCGTGCCCAGGGACGCAGCTATTTTATAACATATACTTGTATATGCGCACATGTTATAAAATATCCTGGCCGCATGCACTTGTATGCAGAATTTTAAGTAGGCGTGCACATGTTCGCGCAAATCCCACTTCCGCGTAAGTGGGGGAATTTTAAAATGGACACGCACTGATGCCATTGCCAGTTTTCTCATTTTGTTCCCAGTTCAGCTAGTTAAGGAATAGATCTTCCAAACTTTGGAAATTCTGCACACAAGTGCACGCAGCCAGGATATTTTATAACGTGCACATATACAAGTACATGTTATAAAATAGTTGCATCCCTGGGCACGGGTCAACAAATGGGTGCACATGTGCGTCTGCACTCCGGTATGAAAGTTATCATCTTAGGCCTGGGTTTATCAAAATGCGATAAGTATCGCATGCGATAGCAAAAGGGGCATGTTTTATGCTAATATACAGTTTATCGCAAGTTGCGCTAATTACCTATGCGAAGAGCTAAGTTATCATAAATTGTGATAACATGTTCAGACTTTGCAATAAGTGCCATACCTGTTGTATTCAACCACTGGGGGACCATTGTTAATGAGAGAGAGAGAGAGACTAGCCATAGGGACCTCTCCCTAGATAGGTATTTGTATCTAGGGAGAGATGAGATTTGGGAAATGTTCTCTCAACCTAGCTTATCAAGCTTATCTACTCAAACAGGCCTTCCTGGAAACATCGCACAATGCAATAAAACCTTACCGATCGGTAACGCAAGCTATCGCATAGTTTAACGCTATTCAAAAAGATGTAGTTAAAATCGGCGTTAAGTCTGTGCAATAGCATTTCGCAGACTGGCAAACCCAGCCCACTCCCCGCCCCTAACTCCTCCTCTTTTTGAAATTTGCATCGCACCATAAGATATGGTGCTATCGCACGCGATAAAGACGTTTTCGCATGAGGTAAGGGCCTATCGCATGCATTAATGGGGCTTTTCGCATGCGATAAGCCCTTAACGCATGCAAAAACGCCTTAGCGCATTTTGATAAATGTTGGTAAAAGTGGGCGGGATTAGTTTCAGAGAGGGAAAGTAAATGTGCAGATTTCATTTAGAAATCCCTGTGCATTCTGTAACATGCTTATTTTGCAACGCAGGCAATCTCAAAATTGCCTTCAATACATACAAAGCAAATTTTTTTCAAAATGATCAATGATATACTTTAGCTTAAAAAAAAATGTTCCCGTCTTTGTCTCAATTTCCTTTGTTCTGTTTCTTTATTTTATTCATTTTGTTTATTTAGCATCATGTTATTTACAAATTTTCATCCATTTTCTGTTTTTTTCTTTTTTCTTTCATTTCCCTCTACAACCTGCATCTCCCCTCCTCCTATTATTCCCATCCCATTATCTCTTCTTGTCTCTAATCCACTTTTGGTCCTCCCTCTTTCCCATTTATTCTTGTCATTCTGTCTCCCCTTTCTCTTCAACCTTCCCATCCTACCAACCATTTTCCTCCCCTCTACCATCCATTCTTTTCCCACACTCCCCATCTTCTATCCAGTCTTTTCCCTCCTCTATCCCTCTCATCCATCTTCTTCCTCCTTCATTAGTGTTTCATAAAATTTAAATTACGGTAGTACAGAAATTGATGAATATGCAAAATTGCATTTTCTCATAAGCCAAAGGCAATCCAGGTTGAACTTTTAAATAAAATCCAAATCATTCTTAAAGATGAGTTCATCTTAAGACTTTTGTAGCCCACTTAAGATCACAAGTCTTTTAAAGTAGCTCTGGTGAATGACAGTAAGAATAACCAAAGTATAAAATGAATAAATGAAAAGATACCTTTATCATTACGTCCATCATGAAGAGTGAAAACAGGAATGCCTGGACCTGGTTTAAAAAAAAAATAAAAGCTGTGTTTATTTTGTTTAAAGATGCACAATACTTATTTTGAAATTTACAAGAACCTAATAAGAAGTTGCTGTAAAAGTGAACAGAATAGTATAAGTACATAAGAAGTGCCATGCTAGGTCACACTAAAAATCCATCGAGCCCAGCATCCTAACTCTGACTTCGGCCAGTCCCAAAAAGTGAGAGGAATACTTTGGCTTAATACTAATGTTCTGTCAAAATGGTGCAGAAAGTGCAGGTCTGATGGCTCTTGTGCACCATCATCATATGGAAGGTCTCAATTTGATTCCCTGGTCAGGCTGGCGGATACTGCAGAAGCAGCACTCAGAGTCATGGAAGATCTATATTAGCTGGATTCCCTGAAGGAGCCATGGTTTGTGACTCCTGGCTGTGGTCTGATGCCACAATGGCTGAGTTAAAATGGGAGGAGTTACAAAAATAGGGGGGGAAACCCCTGGGTAGCTGCAAATGAAGGATCATGGTGCTATTACTTAATAGATGCTGATTCCAAAAGAGCTAGAGCTTCAAAGTTTGCACATAATCTGCTCTTTAAGATGACTAGGACTGAGAGTGTGACTGAAGTAGATCTCTCACGTCCAGGGAGCAAAAAGAACTCGACTGATCTTACACTGAGTGATCACTACAAGAACAGTCTGGGAATTAACTCCAAAAGGTGGCAACATTCTACTCAGCCATTGGGCCAAATACAAACCATTTCAATGACCATATAGAATTACTTATGTAACCTTGCTTAGGGTTGTTACAAAGGAGATGGAGAATTAAAGTTTTCTTACTCCCAAGGGAATGCAAGAAGAGTGCAAAGAGCTGTGTGCGAACATTTCTCTGCAGGATGCAAGAGGCTTTTCTTCCTTCCCTCTGAAGGATGGGATGAATAGAGGTATAAGGTGCTCCAGCACAAAAGCACAGGAGGAGTTGGTGATTAGAGTGTGAAGGTAGAAGTTATAGAGGAGAACAAGGGGATTCTTAACTCAGGATTTTATTTTATTTATTTATTATTTTTATATACCGACATTCGATCTGAGATATCACATCGGTTTACATTCAGGAACTGTAGGTATTTCTCTATCCCCAGAGGGCTTACAATCTAAGGGGCGGATTTTAAAAGGCCTGCGTGCCAGCGCGCCTATTTTGCATAGGCCGCCGGTGCGCGTAAAGCCCCGGGACGCGCGTAAGTCCCGGGGCTTTCGAAAAGGGGCGGGAGGGGGCGTGTCCGGGGCGTTCCCAAAACGACGCGGCATTTCGGGGGTGTGCTGCGGCGTTTCGGGGGCGTTTTGGGGGCGTGGCACCGGCCCAGGGGCGTGGTCGAGGCCTCCGGATGAGCCCCCGGGACCGGAGGACGAAGCGGGGCTGCCGGCCGGCGCGCGCAAAGTTACGCCTGCTGAAAGCAGGCGTAACTTTGCCGACAAAGGTAGGGGGGGTTTAGATAGGGCCGGGGGGGTGGGTTAGGTAGGGGAAGGGAGGGGAAGGTGGGGGGAGGGCGAAGGAAAGTTCCCTCCATGGCCGCTCCGAAATCAGAGCGGCCTCGGAGGGAACAGGCAGCGCGCGCAAGAGGGTGCACATTTGTGCAACCTGCGGCGCACGCTGGGCTCGGCGCGTGCAGGTTGCACAAATGTGCACCCTCTTGCGCGCACTGACCTCGGATTTTATAAGATACGCGCGGCTACGCGCGTATCTTATAAAATCCAGCGTACTTTTGTTCGCGCCTGATGCGCGAACAAAAGTACGCGATCGCGTATTTTTTTAAAGATCTACCCCACAGTTTTTTGGACCTGAGGCAATGGAAGGTAAAGTGACTTGCCCAAGGTCACAAGGAGCAACAGCAAGACATGAACTCTGGTCTCCTGGTTCATAGCCCACTGCTCTAACCACTAGGATTCCACAAAGGTAGAAGGATGGAAAGAGAGAGTTTAGTAAGTGAACGTGTTTAGCTACCTACTCCCTCCCAGGTGCGAGGTAGTGGTGTGATTAAGAAATATTTGGATAAGATCAGGGAGAGCCTTGCAGAGGAATTCAAGCTCAAGAAGAAGAGGTGTTGATCCTTTCGGGGGAAGCCCAGAGCAAAGATAGAAATGAGGCGATTACCCTGAAGACCTTGGAGTTAAAGACTGAGACCTAGAAATAATAACTGATGTGATGTCTGCTTTTTGGATATCGAATCGTACTGCATCTGTGACAGTTTTCTTCTTAAATCTACCTGACTCTTTATTTTTTTATTCTTGGACTGTAATCTGATTGTGCCTTCTGAATCTGGACATTATTTTGGGCTCTACAGTAAATGTATTTTCTTTGGAATTACAACTGAAGTGTGGATCCTTGTTTTATCTGTCTCCCCTTGAGCTTCCCAGAATTTTCTGGTTCCCGATTGGTGAACTCTAGTAAACTTTACCCTATTCTGAGGCTGAAGGTGACCCATTTGAGAACAGCATTATACTTAATTAGGTCATATTAAATTATAAGCCATAATTCAAGTCCTGACTCATACTCCATTTTATTCCTTACCCCTTGCTCATAATCAGTGGAATCTGCACTGAATGTCGTTAGATTTATAAAGCTGGGCAATATGGAATTTAACATACATGGTAAGTAGAACTCCATGGTTGATTATTTTGAGTGAAGGCTTTATTGGATTGACTGGAGCATCCCTGATGATGAACGTTTAGGAAGTGGGTCCTTCATGCAGTCTTTAAAGGGAATATATTTCAAAAGCATTTACCCAGGTAGATACGGTAGATCTTTAAAATGGCCTGACTGAAAACTGTCTTCCTCCAATAAGACTACAAGTACTGTGTGTCTAGATCATACAGCACATGAACTCGCAGCCACATTAAAAAAAGAGGGATTCCTCTGGGTAAACTTAGGTTGGGAGAGGAAAACAGTGAATGTACATTTGCATTTCAAATGTACGTGATTTGTTGTGCTCCCCTCAACCTCCACAACCTGCATAAACAGCTAGTGCAAACCATTTGAACGCTTATTGAGGCTGATTTTAAAAAGTCCACGCACACATCCATCTGCGTACAGTTCCCGGCGCACGCACATAGACGTGCCGGTTTTATAATGTGCATGTGCCGGCGCACGCATGTTATAAAATCCGATGCCTGTGCACGCACGCGTGCCGAATTTTAAAATCTGTGCACGCATGTGCGGGCGGCCCTCGACTTCACATGCAGGAGGGGGAATTTAGAACCTACACGCGGCAACGCAAATCGGGCCTCCCTAGTTCCCTCCAATTAAGAAGCGGACTGGGAGGGAACTTTCCTATCCCTAACCCTACCCTTCCTACCTCTTCCCCCTCTCCTCCCTAACCTCTAACCTAACCCTACCTATCCATACTTTTTAATTTTGTTACATACTATTCCTCCGGAGCACTAGTAATCTGCATTCGCCAGCTGGCTGCCAGCCTGCGCTTCCCTGGGACAGCGTTGAATGGTGGTGTCACGGCCCGCCCTGCCCCTCCCCTCCCCACCCAGACCATGCCCTGCCGCTTTCTTTGGGCCTGGCACTTCTGCGCATAATCCCCGTAATTTACGCACGTGGCCCTTTTAAGATTTACTTGTTAATGTGCACACTTTGAACTTGCTAATTTTCAAAGAGAAACAAGGTGAGTATTTTCTCTTTGAAAGTTTGCATAAAGTATGTGCAGAAAAGCTACCTGCATAGTTCACAACAACATGGGTGATTAGAAAAGTGTCCTGTTAGCAAAATTTATTATATGATACAGAATAAAACAGGAATTAACTGATGTCAAAATTATTGCTTAACTAGGAAAAATGCAGCAATAGAATATAAAATATATTTCTACTTTAAAAATATTTTAAGTTTTCTAGTCACATACATACCATAACAGTATAATGAGTAATATTTTGCATTCTTGCTGAATTTTGCAGAATAATATTGGCACCGTGTCTTCCTTATATTACAACTGATGCATTCTTTGCTTGAAGGACCTTTTTGAATGTTAATTCTAGGGAGAAATTAAAAATATATATATATATAATAATACATATGTATATTTAATAATTTTTTGGTTCTATTTATAAAGTAAAATTATAAAATTACATATTAAAAACCATGATGAAATATTGTATTTTAGTAGTTTGCTTGGATTTTCAATTAGGGGCAGATATTCAGAAAAAGCTGAGCTCCTAAATTTAGGCCTCTAAATTAGGTTGCCCAAGTTAGACACCTAGTTAGACGAACTTACAGGGTCATTCATCAAAATGCGTTATGGCATTAATGCGCGCATTAACACCATAAAGCATGTGATAATAGCACTATCACATGGTGCTAATGCAAATTTTGGGAAGGGGCGGGATTAGGGAGGGGTTTGGGTGGGATTTATGAGCATGAGGGGCAATTTCCCATCTTGTGTAGCATAACAGATGCTATCACATGGTTTTAATGCCAGAAATAACTACACCTTTTTTCCTGGCTTTAAGCTTTGCCATATGCCCGAAACAGCTGTAACACAATTTGTGTTAAAGATTACAAATTGCATTTTGGCCATTTCTGGGCTTGGGAGAAAGGTCGGAAGGAGATGGAAGAGGGAGAGGGGAGAGGGGAGGAGTGGAGTGGGGTGGAGTAGAAAGAGAGAGAGAGCCCTTCACTGTATTCAACTATTTATATGCCTATAGGTAGGCCAGCTAATAGCTCAAGTTGAAGTGTTAGAAGTGGTTTAGGGGCTAGGTTTACATGCAGACTAAGACATACGAACAGCACAGTGCACCTCGGTGAAGATTTGATGTCATTTGGAGTGAGGAAAGTCTCACAAACATGAGATTTCTACTATGTTATCTCAGCTTAACTTGATGGTATCCTGTTGTAGAGTCCAATTGGCTACTCAGAGGCATCTGTTGTAGTTCGGGAATGGAAAAAATACAGGGGTGTTAAAGTGTCTCAATATGTGAAGTACTACAGTGTGCTAAAAGCTTATTCCTCCAATGATTGTGACTGGGTGGATGACTTTATGTAGCCCTGTACCAGACTTGGAAGTCCAAATTTCCTGTACATACTCTCGCCAGGTAGAAAAGCAGCTAATATTGTAGGGATGTGCTGTTTTAAAATGACAGGAAAATATAAATATTTGGTATTCAAAATGACATGAAAAATAATGAAATATTATTCTCATCGCTTTCATTTTAGTGTACGATAAATCATTTAAGTTGTGCTACTCACAAAAATCTGCATATTGTAAAAAAAAAAAAGAGCACATGCTAAAAATGAAACAAAATGAATGAAATAGACGAAAAAATAAAACAAAATAAGTGAAATACAAAATGAAATGAAAAACAAACTAAACTAAATACTTTGCATGCACATACGCTTAATACATAATTGCCTTATTTACTAAAGAGGTAATTTTCAAACTGGTGTGGGGGCACACATGTTGGCACATTTGTTGGTCCGTGCCCAGGGACCCAGCTATTTCATAACATGCGTGCGTATATACGCACGTGTTATATAATAGCCTGGCTGTGTGCACATGTGCGCAAAATTTTAAGTGGGCACACGCAAGTGCGCACAAATGCGCTTCTACCATGTAAATTGGGGGATTTTAAAAGGGGCGCGTGCCAACACCATTTCCAGTTTTACCAGTTCGCACCCAGTTTGCCCAGTTAAGAGATAGATCTTCCAGAGCCCCCTAGTTTAATAGCCTGCACTCTCCCTAGTTATCATGACCTTTAAATCCCCACCGATCTGCCTATTTATCTTTATTTTATAACTTACACGGCCATCCATAGCAGAAATAGTTATGTGGCAGGGGGCAACGGCATACCCCGGAGAAGCCAAAGAAACTCTGGATCTGCAATGTACTCGTTCTGGGCAAACAAATGCCACTCCCACTTATTTGGAGAGCCAGTGGGAATGCACAGTCATTACTTGTCCTCTTGGTTATTCTTTGAAACCATTACGTTTTCTATAACAGAGGCTAACAGAAATCCTTTATGATATATGGTAGGGGTGTGCATTCGTTTTGAACTTATATGTAAAACGCTACTTTTTTTTTTTTTTTAACTTAAAAAAGTGATGAGGCGAAAACGATCGGATTTCCAACGTATTCAACATAGCTATGTTGAATACGTTGGAAATCGCGATCGTTGATCCTAAATAAAAATTTAAACCCCTCACCCTCCTTAATCCCCCCCAAGACTTACCAAAACTCCCTGGTGGTCCAGCGGGGAGTCAGGAAGCCATTCCTCTATTCCTTTGCGAGGAGCACGTGACGTACGCGTCACGTCGGAGTGACGCGGCCGTCACGTGGTCCACCGCGGTTCCGCTCCCGGACCCCTCTTTGGACACAAACGGAACTTTTGGCCAGCTTGGGGGGGTCAGGAGGCCTCCCCAAGCTGGCCAAAAGTTCCGTTTGTGTCCAACGAGGACGTCACGTGCTCCTCGCAAAGGAATAGAGGAATGGCTTCCTGACTCCCCGCTGGACCACCAGGGAATTTTGGTAAGTCTTGGGGGGGGATTAAGGAGGGTGAGGGGTTTAAATTTTATTTAGGGAACCGGTGCACGTATGGACATAGACTCAACTTATGGAATTCTCCATATGTCCATATTGACCGAAATTGACCCCCCTTTTCGACTTATGGACTTATGAACATAAACTTTTTGTCTGCACATCCCTAATATATGGTATGCACAGATATTATGGTCTTTTTAGTAATTAAAGCTATTATTGTATTAGTAGTAATAACCAAAAGTAATAAACAATAGCAACTTACTTGTAAATATTCCTCCTTCCTGGGTATCCTTCAAATTCATTACTAGTGTAGTATCTGAAAAATCATCTGCATTTTATTACATGTTCTATAATTAAACATTTAAAAGTTCATGAGCTAATAGAAAACCTCAGGAAAGGTAAGAGTGAAACCAACAAACATGGTGATATGTCAAATTGGACAATATCGCAGTCTTCCTGATATATGGTGAGAGGGGGAAGGAGGGACACTAGACCCCTGCCTAGGTCACCAGGAAGGCCAGGACAATAAGACAATCAGGAGTGTTTTGTGGTTTGCAAGGACACCCTCCCACCATCCCCAGTACAAAGCTTCATAATTTAGCACATGCTTGCTAAGGCCTCAAATGTAACACCTGCTTCAAATCCAGCATTAGGATGTGAGCTGAAATGTTATTTGACGGGCTCAGTAGAGAGGATGCACTGTAGGATAATGATGGAGGACACAGGGCTGTTAGAGTAGTAGGTATGAGAAATGATTATGGAGTAGAGGAGAGAGGAGAAAACAAGAGAGAGAGAATGAGATACCGATACACACTTGAACATTTCTATGTAAGTCCACAAAAAATGATTTTTCAAACCAGTAGTGCAGCAATGACAACTATTTTTCAAATACTGTTGCATACTGCACAGTGCATAAGGCATCATTTTTTATCTATTGCAAATAAAGACCCATCTCACAAGTTCCAATTCATCACCACGATTGTGCAGAAACAACACACTGCATATGTGCTATGTCCTGCTCAGTTTCAGATAGTATGAACAGTCTACAAGAGAGGTGCTGCCCAACATTTCAAGGTGCTCGTAGATAGGGGGGGGATGTTCTGATGCAGTGCAGTGTGATGCCTTCCAGATGTAAATCAGATGGATTTGCCAGCACTAGACAAGGCTCCATCTGAAAGCAGTCCTTTTGGATGGATTTTATGTGATGGTATGGACTGGTCAACCATGGTGTTTGTGGCACACCCTTCAGGATGGATCCACTGCCTGTCTGCTCCAATTTCTGTCCCTTAGTGGCATCAGTGAGGTCCCTCCAGTATAGGTCCTGTGTGTCTGGGAGTTCGACTTTCTTTCTACATAGCCATTGGACCTGAAAAAGGTGAGATGAGTAAGCTGTATTGTTGGAGTACATGTGTCCCTTTTGCTTCCATCTGAAAAGTCAGGCTCCTCTACAGCAAAACCCCCTCCCTGCTAGTCCCCTGCCCTGAAATATGTTATAGTCCCAACAAGTCCCCAACCTTCCTAAAAGTTGTGGACCTGGTTTACCCACACTCCTTTCAAATGGGCTCACATCTATTAGGGCCTGTAGCCCACTGGCTCCACAGGCAGAACAACCATGCAAAGGAACACTAGTGGACTCTTGCTGTGTGTTGCTAATTGTAATGCTGATAACTCACCAGTTCATCTCTGATGTATTGTTGAGTCCATATCCATGGAGTTTGGAGGAAAATGATGAAATCCAGACTCAACCTTTCAGCAAAGCTTTGCTCCAGTGGTATGAAACAAATGGGACAGACACATCCACCTCTCATCTTCTTCTGATGGAATTGGATCTTAGTGGCTTTCTCTCAGAAGTGCTGATAATGATGTTCATCTATGTTATCATCCAGGGATGTGACTGCTAACATCCAAGGCTGTTCATTTCCAAATGCACTTCTTGCTGCCAGGGATTTCTTTTTTGGAGTCTCTCTCAAAGAGTCTGCTAGTTCTCCAGGATCAGCCCCAGAGTGCAGTTGTTTTCTTCACCTCCTCCTAAATCTCCTTAATATGCTCTGCCTCCTTCCTTTCCTTTCCCTTCCCCTATCCCTTCCTCCCCCTCCTCTCTCTCCTATCTCTTCCTCCTCCTGCACTCACTCACCCTCTCATTCTCATATCTGGAACATTGGGCACACAATAGAAATGTATTACATAAAAGGACTACAACGTAACACAAGCCATGCAGATGTTTGTTTTCTCCTCTCCTCTACCTCTGTTCCATTTCTTCCTCCTCCCCTTCGGTCCAGTTGCTCCCAGATTCCTCCCCTCAACACTGCACTCAGCCCCATTTCTGGGGACCTTTTACTCAGTTTTCAAGCAAGTAAGGAACGTGCTCAGTTTAGTGCATGCACAGTATTTTGTGTACTATCCACAAACTATTTAACAATCAGGTGGATATAACATGAAAATTCTATTGCTTTTGGGGTTATTATATACACCACTGGTGCCCAAACTGTGGCCTGTGAGCCAGACCCAGCCTGCCATGCTAGTTTTTCTGGGCCACCATGCCATTGCTTGACGTGGCTGAATCCAACCCGTCAAGAGCCATGCATAAAAAAAAAAAAAATCTGCAGCCAAAACCTGCTAACAGGAGAGGCCAGGGAGAAGCAGCACTCCCAACCCAGATGCCAAAGAAAGTTGCTGGCGGGGAAGCCAGGCCCTGCCAACAGGAGAAGGAGCAGCCTGGGCCCTGGCACCACAGAACGCCTCTGACAGGGAGGCCAGGCTGTGCTTCTGAAGGGCCCCACTGGTGGGTGAGTAAAAGAAGTGAAGGGAGTTGAGGGACAGAGATGAGACAAATAAGGAGGGGATGGAAAGGGGTTGAAGTGAAAGGAGGGGGAGGGGTGAATGGGAGGGAATGGAAGAGGGAAAGGAGGGGAGAGAGTGGAGGGGAAGGGACTGAATTGCAAAGTAGGATGTGATTGCTAGGAGAGTGGTGAGAGGGGTGAGTGAGAAGGGGGAAAGGAGTGAATGAGAAGAGCAAGTGAAGGGGTGAAGTGAAAGGAGACATGTGGGACGTGCATGGGAGGGGTGGGAATGAGAAAGAAGGGAAAGGGAGGGGAGATGATAAGTGAGAGAAAAGAAGAAAAAGGGGCGAGCAAAGTGAAGGGGGGAGAAAGGGAAAGAGATAGGAAATTAGAGGGAGGTGATTGAGTGAGTGGGAAGAAAGGGGCATGAATGAGATGCAGAGGAGGGGGGGTGTGCCCCACCCACACTTCGGGGGGGGGGGGGCAGATGCAGTGGAAGAGAAAGCCAGGAGGCAAGATTTTTGGGGCTGTGGCAGAGTTGCCAACATTAAAGAAATATAAAAATATTACTGGCACTCTAGCATACCCAAAGAAACCCTGCTCCTCTGTTTCCCAGCATCCAAATGGTCAGACATGCCCCTGACCCTGCAGCAAACCCCAAAGAAAGCTCCCCTCACCCCCTAGCAATTTAAACATTGCTGTGCTGTCCTTCCCTTCAAAGGTCTGGTGACCCCTGATATACACTAATAGTTTGTGCTCACTCCCAGGACCATTTTTCACTGCATGTGCTACAAACGTTAGAGCATCACTTATTAAGAGACATTTTAGTGTGTACATTAACATTTTTAATGAGCGTATGCTAAAATACTTTTAGCATGAGCTTCAGTGCATAAGCCCTGTAATTGTACTGCTTTTGTTCTGTATTTGTAAAGGGGATCAAAAGCAACACATTGTAAAATGATTAATTATTCGTTTGTGATTAATAAATTGGGGATCTTTATTCTTAGAAGCAGGGTTTCCGTCCATAAGACAAGCTTAAGGCACACAAGAAAACTCGGCCTTGTGATTTCTACCCAGCCTTATCTATGATAAAATGTGCATTTAAGAGAACAAACCAATAAATTATCATACACAAGCAGGAAAACCCATTCCCTTTACATGTAATACCCACTGCAGTGAAATGAACACTGAAATATTCCACAGATGACTGTCTAATTACAGGAATTAAATATTTATTTGAACATACTTAGTATCATGCTGTATGAAACAAATTATCCATGATAAATCAAATTGAAAGCTTGAATCTATAGATGTGATAAATGCTGCAGACTTGCTCAAGACAGAATGAAAGTAAGTAAATCCTATTTGCATAAGGGACTGATGCAATTAAGGAGAAAAAAAATTCTATATTATAATTTATATTTTGATGAAAAGTGACATTTTTACTAGAGTTCAACATAAAATACTTACATTGTGTCATCTGTTAGTGTTAAAATATATACGGCTTCCCATTTTCCGTTGGTAATTGGTTTTGCATTCGCCTTAAAAAGACATAGGTTGTAAATATTAGCATTTTAGAAACATAAATTGCATGCACTTGAGTGCTGTAACTTAATCCTTTGTACGTACCATGGAGTCACTAACATAATGAATATGTTTATAGCCTTCCTTATCACTTAGTATTTTATAGTACGATCTGCTATCTGCAGTGAAAACTGGCAATGAAATGAAGAACTAAAATAGAAACAGAAGCAATAGTTAAAACAGAAAGAATCCTAATGATTTATATGACATGGAATTAGTGAAAATATTTCCCAAAACTCGCCAACATAGGCAAGTGTGACCCCTCTCTGCCCGCCCCTTTCCCTTGCCACAACAAATCAACATGCAGGATACAAAAAGAGACTGCAGCTTATTAATACAATGTGCAAAGATTAACAATATCCCATGTACCCCGAACCAAGCATTGCTGTAACATTTCCCTTTTTGTAAGGCAATTTGCGCACCTCACTGAATCTGCCATATAATGAGCTAGGCTGGTCCCCGAGTCTCTGTCATAGAAACATAGAAATGACGGCAGAAGAAGACCAAACAGCCCATCCAGTCTGCCCAGCAAGCTTTCACACTTATTGTTCTCATACTTATTGTTACTCTGGCTAGGAATGCTCTCACCAGTACATG
This sequence comes from Rhinatrema bivittatum, assembly GCF_901001135.1. Lineage (NCBI taxonomy): Eukaryota > Metazoa > Chordata > Amphibia > Gymnophiona > Rhinatrematidae > Rhinatrema > Rhinatrema bivittatum. Next base: position 93,174,846 of record NC_042620.1, read on the forward strand.
CAGTATGCCAACAATGCAAAAAGCACCCCAACTCATCTGACTTTTGATCCATTTTGAATTTGTCTCAAGAAGGGTAAACCATTAATCAGCAAAACATTCTCATAGATTAAAACATCTAAAGAGCTGCAGATCTGTGGGCTTTTCTCGTTACTTTTCTTTTCCCTCTGTCTTCATTATAGGTCACTCCAGTGTCTACTGGTGTGGAAGCACAATGGATAATAGGAAAGCAATCCATAAATACAAACTTTGCGATCCTCTTAAACAAGATTTATTTTGGATATGTTTAATAAATTAAATTAAGTGGAACATTTGCATAAATTTGAATTATTTTACAGATTAAATCATGGAAATTTATTTTGAATAATAAAAATAAGTATTTTCCAACCTTCCATGATGTCTGGTTAACTAATTTTTTTTCTTTTGAGAGTATTATGGGTAAGGAATCTCCGATTTTGATGTAAAGGTGAAGGAGATCTCAGGGATAGGAAGAGAAGGAGAGAAGATCAGGCTAAGGTAGGCAAGAAGACAGGGTAAATCTGCTATTGGCCACAGTCCTCTCTCCCTCCTTCCCCCCCCCCCACCCCCCATCACTGGCCCTCTTTTTCTCCCTTCTCCCCAACCCAAGTGACAATATGCACAACTCACACTCACTGACCCTTCAGTCCCTTCTTTCACACACCCCACCCCCTCTTTCTCACAACCCACCAAATCCCCCCTTTCACTACCATCCCCCAGCCTTTCTTCCTTATCACCCACACATCCAAGCTCCTCTTTGCCCTACCCTGCCTCCAGCCCATAGCCCTTGCCCCTCGTTGACAAACTGCACTAATTCAGGCTGGCAAGAGGAGGAATGGGAGAGTAGAAGCAGCAGCATCTTGGGTGGGCTGCATCTTCCTCCTCTGCCACACAGGGTCCAACTGCTGTTTTAATCCAGGCAACGGGAGGGGGGGGGGGGAATCCACTAGGGGAGTAGGAAGGGAATTATTGTATACATGCACTGCAGACCTGACTTGGCCCCCTCTCTCCTGCAGTTATTCTATGGAAACTGATCAATTCCATGTGAAGGGCCACATTTTATAGCCCTGCCCACTTATTTATTATTTATTTATTTTTGGTTTTTATATACCGAAAGTTCCTGTATACAATACATATCACTCCGGTTCACATTTAACAGAGATAACTATCGCCGGGGAGGCGGTTTACATGGAACATATCGAATATAATGAACGGATAATAATCAAAGTACAATCTATTATGAAACAACTAAGATCAACGGAGGTCCGGTGGTAGTGAGTTCCAGAGAGACGGGCCCGCTGTGGATAGAGCGCGTTTCCTCAGGGTAGATTTTGCAGGTTGGGTGATTGCAGAGATTGGCAGGTTCTGGGGGCCCTGCTTATCTTAGAAATGGAAATTTATAGCACAGCCAGCTTGGATATCAATTGATTATAAAGTACTAGAAAGCACCTAAAATAATATGCCTTTGTAATTTTCTCTATGATAGAGTTGCAGGCCATAGATAAGGGAAAATGAATAGATGTGATATAACTGTCTATTCACTCCTGGAGCTTTGAGTTTCCACTATGCAAATAGCAACTGACTATTGAGTCTCCATGAATATCTACTGTCATAAGAGGGGACATTTCACTGCTGTCAGTGCTGTTTTGAAACACGGAAAAAAATTATTTTAAAGGGCCCAAAAAAAGATATCCGGTGTGTGCAGGAAGTGGATCTTGTCTGTACTCTAAATTATCAGCTGCTACTCTGCCTATTTACCTGCCTAGAGATGTGGCTTTTATTTGCTTCCTAAAGATCACTACCCTGAATAAATGTATCCAGCTCTAATCAGGAATAAGGCAAAGTAGCTTTCCTTAGCCCGCATACCTCCCCTGATTTCCTATGGGATGAAAAATGCATTTTCTACATTTCTTTTCATCCCATGAAAAATCATAGGATCTGGCCCATGTCATATTCTTTCCTTTTCCTATACAATTTTATTGGACTGTAATCAGAAAAAAAAGTCTGAAGAAAGATTTGGGGGGGGGGGGGGGGAGTCCTATTTCAGAGTTGTTTCTTGACATTTTTAAAGGGACAGGAACATAGCTCTCGCTCTGGTATGATTTGCAAGGGGAGGAATCGGAAGATTTACAGTAACGTCTTTTCAGAATTGTATGGGTCACTTTTCAAATGTTTACCCAGTTACTCAGGTAAACCTCTGACTGAAATTTTGTCTCTGTTGGTCAGCTACATTTGTCTGCCTGAATTCATAGGGCTCACAGGTTTAGTTGGTCAGAATGTGTGTGTGTGGGGGGGAGGGCAAGGCATTGTTCTGGAGGCATTCCCAGGGGTAGGTATTTTAAATATAGTCCGACAGTGTATGGATTTTCCACTCTAGCCAGCTAAGTTGCACCAGGCAATTCTGGTCACCCAAATGACTGATCTCAGTCTAGCCAGAAATATTCTATCTAGCTAGCTTTAAGGAAACCTTTCAGCAACAAACCTAGCCAGTTAGGGGCAGATTTTAAAACCTACGCACGCAGCTTACATTTGTGCGCGCTACCCGGCGCGCACAAATGTACGCCCGATTTTATAACATGCGCGTTCAGCCGCACGCATGTTATAAAATCCGGGGTCGGCGCAAGCAAGGGGATGCACACTAGTGCACCTTGCATGCGCCAAGCACTAGGGGAGCCCCAATAGCTTTCCCCGTTCTCTCCGAAATCGGAGCAGCCTCAGAGGGAACATTCCTTCAGCCCCCCCCCCCCACCTTCTCCTCCCTTCCTCTATCTAATCCACCCCCCGCCCTACCTAAATCCCCCCTACCTCGTCCTGCCCCCGGACCTGCACCCCACCCATGTCCGCCCCATCCCGCCCCTTTCACAAAGCCCCGGGACATGCGCGCGTCGCCGGGTCTATACAAAATAGGCTAGGCGCGGGCAGGAGCAGTTACACGCGTAACCCTTTTAAAATCTGCCCCTTAGGTTAGGTTGAAAATTCGGCTAATGATAACCAGATGAAATAACCCAGTTATCTTTGCCACTCAACGGTCTTTTGAAGATGGATCTCTCAGTTAAACAAGGAGAGCAGAATTTTAAAACTGCTTTGGATTTTATTTACAAACTATCTTGTTAAGTTGTTAAGGTTCCTTTTTTGAGATTACTTAAAGGAAGTTAATTATTTTCTGCTGATCCTAATAACATTAAAGAACAGCCGTCTCTGTTGGCCTTGCCTCGTCAGCTGAGCAATTTCTGAGACAGCCGGAATAGATGCAAATATTTGGAGCCAGGACAAGCTTGGATATTTGCAAACTTTTCTGTTTATTAGGGATGTGCAGAGCAAAAGTTTATGTCCATATGTCAATATGTCCAAAGGGGGTCCCATTTGCGGTCAATATGGACATAAAAAAAATTAAATGAGTTGGGTATATGTCCATATGTGCAAAAAAAAAAATTTAAACCCCCTCACCCTCCTTAATCCCCCCCCCAGACTTACCACAACTCCCTGGTGATCGAGCGAGGAGTGAGGACGCCATTTCTGCAATCCTTGGCTAGAAGCATGTGACGTCGGCGCCACGTCGAGTGACGCGGCGTCACGTGATTCCCGGCGAGTTCGCGCCGGAAGGCTCGTTCGGCCCAAAAAGAACTTTTGGCCAGCTTGGGGGGGTCAGGAGGCCCCCCCCAAGCTGGCCAAAAGTTCTTTTTGGGCCGAACGAGCCTTCCAGCGCGAACTCGCCGGGAATCACGTGGCGCCGACGTCACGTGATTCCCGGCGTTGTCGCGCCGGAAGGCTCGTTCGGCCCAAAAAGAACTTTTGGCCAGCTTGGGGGGGTCAGGAGGCCCCCCCAAGCTGGCCAAAAGTTCTTTTTGGGCCGAACGAGCCTTCCGGCGCGACAACGCCGGGAATCACGTGACGCCGCGTCACTCGACGTGGCGCCGAGGTCACATGCTTCTCGCCAAGGATTGCAGAAATGGCGTCCTCACTCCTCGCTCAATCACCAGGGAGTTGTGGTAAGTCTGGGGGGGGGGGGGGGGATAGCAAATGTTGCTTACCTGATGTAACAGGTGTTCTCACAGGACAGCAGGATGTTAGTCCTCACAAATGGGTGACATCGAGGATGGAGCCCTGTACGGAAAACTTTTCTGTCAAAGTTTCAACAAGCTTTGACTGACACTGGCACACTGGGTGCACTGAGCATGCCCAGCCTGCAATTATCCCTGTGAGCCACAGGTGTCTCCCTCAGTCTCGTCTTATAGCTAAAAAGCGCAAGCGAAACTAAAATAAAAGTATACAGACCCAACTCCACGGGGTGGCGGGCGGGTTTCGTGAGGACTAACATCCTGCTGTCCTGTGAGAACACCTGTTACATCAGGTAAGCAACATTTGCTTTCTCACAGGACAAGCAGGATGGTAGTCCTCACAAATGGGTGAGTACCGAGCTGAGGATGCCCGGGAATGCACCAGATACACCGCAGATGCGCAAAGGCGTAACGACTGAGGTGGAAATGGGAACGGAGGGCATCCGCAACACCATAATGGGTTCGTGGAAGGATGTTGGGTAGTGAATTGAAAAAAGTAAGAGTAGGCGGACTGGCCAAACATGGAGCATGCCGGCTAGTCAAATGTAAGCAATAATAGGCTGCGAAGGTATGGAGAGGACTCCAGGCTGCAACCTGATAAAAAAGTACAAGCAGCAGTAACCAAAGGGAAGCTGTTAAGGCTAAGACGGACACAACAGTATGTGGATACCCACAGTGTTGTAGTGAAATGTCTGCTTGTTGGTAGGAAAGGAAATATAGACCACTTAATCAGAAGGATTAGGTCTGTGTGGCCACTGGAAGTAGCAGCTTGACCCTTGCATGAAGGAAAGAGTCAAGTGGAATTCACATGGAATGCAGTGCAATGTAGATAGAATGTAAGTGCAGCATTACTGTCCAGGAATGTGGAAAACCCAGTCTCTCCCTAGGGCGAGAGAGAGAGGTTAGGAAAAATTAATAGAGTATTTCCTGAGGAAAGGAGATACAACATCTACCTGAAAAGGATAGAAAGTTGAATGCGTAGAACTACTCAGTGGCAGAGGAACGGAGTCAGGTGAGTATGGAAAGAGTGCATAACTCACGGACCCTGCTGGCAGGAATGACATTAAGAGGGAAAGAAGTTCCCTTGCCAAACTGTGGAAGAGAGGAATGGAAAGGCTCAAACGTAGAATGTATGAGACTTATAAGGAGAATATATATGTTCATTCCGTGATTAGAGAAATAGAGGCGGCTTGATCAGTGGATAATCCATGGTAAGCCGACTCAGAGAGGATTACCGAAAACGGGAACCCAACTCCCAAAACGATACACCTCCTAAGAGAAAGGTGTATCTATGTGGAGGATGTCTGGAGAACAGAATCCGAGGGAGTAAGAAAAAATGGTGGAAAAGTAAAAGGGGGTAATACCTCTTTTTTTTTTTTTTAGCGTCAGGAGGTAAAGCCTGCCATATTAAACGGCAAGATTTATGTTTAGAAGGTTTTGTGATGCTACCAGAACCTAAGAACATCAGTAAGTCTATGATTTGGGACTGACTGGTGAGAGAATAAAAGGTTACTGATATGATGGATTGAGAAGTATGGGAAAGCATACTGATCTCAGTCAGGGAGTGGGGAAAAGAATACTGAACCCCATCCCAGTTCAACATTAGAAGAATGCTGGCTACGAGAGGCAGCAGAAGAGATATATTGAAGAGGCCTTTGATGGAAGAAAAGGCATCTAAGGGAACGCATAGGAAACATTTGCAGGGAGCAGAACCTGTGCATCGTATGGAATGATGCAGACGCCGAGGAAAGTTTAGTTAAACTCAGCGTTAAAAGATTTGCCCTGTACACATGTAATTGAGACCATTCGAGAGGATAGAACCTACGTGGAGAAGGTCTGATAGAGCGTTCATTAAATCTCTTAGATATGTGGCCCAAGGACGCATGAAGTGAACAAGGGCCAAGGGTAGAGCTGCGCAGCTGTCTAGCAGAGCAGCTAAGAGGTAATGCGTGCTTATGAGTTGGAAAGCACATTGTCCCTATGGTGTCTGTCTGTATGCACAAAGAATTGTTGCAAAAGCAGTATTGGAAGGCATAAGGGCATAACTCATGGGTGCAACGTCCAGGAAGTTTATGAGAAACTATGCTGGAGTGCAATAGATGCATAATGGGTTGACAGCTTTCAGGAGAAACTTTATAACCCTAAGGAATTGCGAGCATGAGTCGAAGGAGACTAGGTCCTAGTTCGAACTGGGATAAGAATCAGGGACGAAAGCAATGAAACCACTTAGGTCCATTGAGTATAGAATGTCACTGAATATAACCCATAGCAGTTTTGAATTATGAGAAAAATGCATAGTGGGAAGAAACCCCATAGCCCAACCATGAAAAGTTGAAAGGCTGAGGTTATGGAAAATATGCGCAGGGACATATAACAATGTATCAGAATGTCTGTGCGCATGCTGGACAAGAGGGTCTTAAGACTGTGGTGTCCAGAAGTGTTACAGAAGGGATTTATGGCAGTGACAGTAATCCCAGTTAGTAAATGTATAGTGAGTCCTGAAAAAAGTGAGAGCTCCTTGCATGTACTGAAAGTGGTTAGCAGTAGTCTATGCAAGGAAAGTGAATGATGTTACACTCCGCAGAGAAAACAGCATTCACCAACAGTGATGCAAGAGACAGTTCACTTACCGAAGCTGGTGCCAGCGGCAGAGCTTGGGGTTGTAATGTTGACTCACCATAAAGCACATAGAAACATTAAAATAATGTACTTACTGCAGTATGGAGTGATGGTAACCAAAGATACCATTGTACCTGTGACGTCTAAAGAAAGTTGGATTTTCTTAGGTCCAGGATGTGCGGAGAGTAACTATTTTCTGTTAAAAGAAAGAATAGTGCAATTAAAACTCCCCAACCCCCCTCCCCTCTGCACTTCGTAGCGCCTGGGGGAGTGTACCGGGACTTTGGTACAAGGTGGGGTGGCCGCTCTGATATCTGACCAGATGGGAGACCAGGAGGTGTCCCAATGGAGGATATCATGTAGGCTCCTGCAGGTGTGTGAGCGGTAAGTGGTACCCGCATTTCTGTATGCTGTACAAGGAGACACTGAGACCTGTGGCCAGGCCTCAAGGTGGACTTGTACATGGGGCAATGGTTGCTGAATCTCATGTTTAGCAGATCAGCCAATGCAGCTGGACCTTGGTTGGGAGGGAACCAAGAGTCAGAGCATTGGTCGGCACAGGGACTTGTTACTGACAAGAGAAGAAGCCCTGCTGCAATCCCAAGAAGATAGAGGGGTTCTCCTGATATTGTGGCTAACATAGCTAACATAGCGATATGTGACACTAATACAGTTCTAAAAGGCACATGACCCAGAACTTTTCGAACCACGGTCCGAATGGGAGAACACAACTTTATGGGCATGCCGCCGAAGCGGGTACTTACCATCCGACGTGGATCGCCGCAAGACGAGCCGGTGAAGATTGTTGACTCCGACGGTCTCCGGAGTCCTCGAGGGTAAGGCCGGGGACGTAAACGTCCATCTCGCTCTGAAACCCGGTATGGTGGCACAGGTACAGAGGAGACAGGCCAGGCATGAGTGGCGTTTAGACTGCTAAGTGTAACAGATGGCCATAGTCCCACACCACTTGACGGTGGGGCACGCCAGGAACAGAGGAGCCCTAACAGAACTCATGTTCCCTTCCCTCGTCCCAGCGGCTCGATGTGTCGTGACGCCAATGCAGAAGCTGTCGGACCTGGATCCGGAAGTTCTGGATCACCAAGGACTGCCAAAACTGTAGGAACAGTGCTGATGGCAGTGGTGATGTCGCTCTGCCCGAGCGTTGTCCAGCCTGGAGAAGGATGGCACCGATGTGCTGGATGGCGTCAGCGGCGGACGATCACGATGTCGGCGATGATGGGTGCCACGGTGCTCGGCCCGGTCTTTCCCCAGCGCCGAGATGGAAGCCCTCGTCGTCCTGGAAGGCGATCGATGACGAACTGTCAGCACGCCTGCTCTGCTCCTGACACAATGGAGTGTCTTAAGCTAATACGGGGCTTAAAAAAGAACCCAAAGCGTGGAGCAATGTGAGGAGGCGAGGGTATTATGTGGCGGTGCTATGTCGGTATTGACGATATTGAAGGCAACCTAAGGGGCTTCGAGGATATCATCAAATGGGTATGAAAAATCGTCGATGACTGGCCAGGAGAATGATGACAGTGACGGGCACTGACAGCAGTGGCATAGGTATCTTTGAAACGATGTGGAATCGAATAATCGAAAAACATTGCCGTTATTGAAAAAGATACCGGCATCGACTGAGTCGAAGTCGAATCAATAGGGCGTCAAGGACACCGAAGGAAAACGGAGGTGTCGAGGGCATCGATGCATGGAGGCGGGCATTTATGCCGTTTGTGGCATGGCCACGGGCATCAACTATAGGGCCACAGACGTTGACGGTATCGATTTGGACAGACTCAGATTTCCAAGTGTACATGGCATCGGTGCCCCAGACACGTGTGTCGGTGGCATCGATATGGACACGTATGGAATCGATGGCATGGATCTCCCAGTCGATGAATTCCATCCCGGCATCAACGCCAGTCCTGGAATCGGCATGGGCATCGATGCCAGCCATAAGGCTGGCATTGGCATCAACGCCCATCCACGGAATCGAGCCGGCATGGATACCCACCGATGGGACCCACCTGGGCATCGAATTTCACCGATGGGAGCAGCCTGGCATCGACTGCCCTCGATGGATGCATTCTAACATAGATGCCCATGGATGAAACACCTGGGCATCGGTGTCCATCGATGCAAAAGGACCTGGCACCGATGCCATCGACGGACGGCCATCCGGCACCAATGCCATCGACGGACAAGCCATCCGGCACCGATGTCCATCGATGGGGACCATCCGGCACCGATGTCCACCGATGGGGACCATCCGGCATCGATGCCCACCGACGAATCGATGTGGCACCGATGCCCACCGATGGAAAAGGGCTGGACATCGGTGGGGAGGATGGGGCATCGATGGCATCCCCAAAAGGGGGGGTGGCATCGATGAAGTGACCCTGGGATCGTTAAAAAGTGTCTCGGGCAGCGGTGGCGGCGACCCGAGTATGCATGGCAGTGACTAACAGCGTGTGCGTCAATGGCATGCATCCGGGTAGGGACGGCACAGAGGAAGCCCAAGGAAAAAAACAGTGCGTAGGAGGAAAAAGCCTGGTAGCACTGAAAAGCAAAAAACATGGATAAAGGCATCAGGGCACCGTGGGGGGAGGGGCGCTGATGACATATAAAAGCCCAGGGCGGTTTAGGAGGGTCCCGGTGTAGCGATAGGGTATCGACTGCGTGAGGGTACCAGGGAACGAAGGACTTGAAGCTACAGAGGTCCTAAAGTTAAGGAAAAAATCCCTACCCCACTAGCATAAGCAAGCAGAGTGTCACAGAGATACTCGCAAGCTGTTTAAGCTAACTGAAAAATGGGGGAAGGGAAGGCTTCAGTCAGTTAACAGCCTTAAGATAGTGACAGAAACAGACCGAAAAATAAGAATTAGTACTCACCGAGCGTCGTAAAAACGTACGCGGAGGGAGACCTGTGCAGGGAAAAGTGTTTTTTGAAGTGAAAAGTTAAGTGTTTCCATGAGGTAATTAGTTAAAAAATCCTCACAGAGCTCCAACCGCTATGCTGACTGCAGAGCGGAAAAAAGAAGACTGAGGGAGACACCTGTGGCTCACAGGGATAATTGCAGGCTGGGCATGCTCAGTGCACCCAGTGTGCCAGTGTCAGTCAAAGCTTGTTGAAACTTTGACAGAAAAGTTTTCCGTACAGGGCTCCATCCTCAATGTCACCCATTTGTGAGGACTACCATCCTGCTTGTCCTGTGAGAATAAGGAGGGTGAGGGGGTTTAAATTTTTATTTTGGCTCAACAATCGCGATTTCCAACATATCCAACATAGCTATGTTGGATATGTGGGAAATCCGATCGTTTATGTCACATCACTTTTTTAAGTTAAAAACAAAATATGCGTAGCGTTTTACATATGCGGTCAATACGAATGCACACCCCTACTGTTTATCAATGATGATTTTGCTAAAGTAAGGTTCCATAGAGTTAAAACCATGGATCAGCTGCTGGGGCACAAAACACTTCAACTTTTGCTAATCATGTTGCTTACAGGCAGGGAAAAGGAAATATAATATATTCTCATGGAAATACATCTACAGTTTATTCTTATGCATTGACCCACCTCTATCAGAATCCTCATATCCCCTCTGATATTTCCTGAAAATGTGGGGGAAACACACACACACATACAGTGACCTTGTAAATTATCTTTTTCTTTAAAAGACTAAAAGCCATGAGGTCCATACTGAGTACGCTGGCGAGTGGGATAGTTATCCAGATAACATTAATCGGCTATTCAGTGGAAATTGCCTTAAGTGTTAAGCTGAACATATCTGGATGCAGTTATCCGGATAAACTTATCTGAAGAATTTTAGGGGAGTTATTTGTCCATCCAGACTTATCAGGCTAATATAAAGGTAATATATGAAGGTAATGGTAATAAAAACCATTAATCGCCAGCTCACAGACTATTTAGATGAACATCACATACTCTTCCCCTCACAATATGGTTTCCAAAAACACCACAGCACCGAGACCCTCCTCACCTACCTCACTGACCACATCATAAAAGGTCTTGACAAAGGCCAATCATTCATCTTGGCCCTCCTTGACATATCTGCCGCATTTGACACAGTCAACCACACCAATCTAATAGAACACCTCAAAGAAATCTGCATATCTGGCATCACACTTTGCTGATTTCAATCATACCTCAATGACAGACAATACAGGGTAAAAATTGGGAGTAGTGAATCTAAACCAACCAACCTTATGCAAGGCGTCCCGCAAGGCTCCTCGCTATCTTCCACCCTATTCAATATCTATCTACTCCCCCCTCTGCCATCTCCTTTCTGATCTTGGTCTTCCGCATTTCATATATGCGGACGACGTACAGATCCTTATTCCAATTAAGGACACTTTATGCGAAGCCCTTAAGACCTGGAACACTGCCCTTGCAGCAATCAGCACCCTCCTCGCAAACAACTACTTGGCACTCAACACTACCAAAACCGAGCTCTTACATATCTCACCCCACAATACTGACCTTAACCTCCCCCTGCCTAACAATCTACCCACTGACATCTCCATGTCACAACATGTACGCAGCCTCGGTGTCACTTACCCTAAAGAAGTTCATCTCGCCACCCTAAAAGACAGCTTCTTCAAGCTCCACATGTTAAAAAAACTTAAACCCCTTTTACATCTCAGTGACTTTCGGACAATACTCCAATCCTTCATACTGTCAAAAATTGACTACTGCAATGCCATCCTTCTGGGCTATCTAAAAATGCTACCCAACCCCTCCAAATGCTCCAAAATGCCGCTGCCCGGATCCTCACCAACACCCACAGAAATGCCCATATTACCCCTGTCCTCAAACATTTACACTGGCTACGAATCACTTCACAGATCTTATACAAGACTCTCACACTCAGCCATCAAGCACTTTACAACCAAAACATGAACTGGTTCAACGAGTTCCTCATTTTTCACCCCACGGCCAGACCCACTAGGAACCAATATCTGGCTACTCTGTATACATCTTCACCTAAACTTACCAAACTCACATCCACCAAAAACCATGCTCTCTCTATAGCCGGTCCTTCCCTGTGGAACAACATGCAGTCCACCCTCCGCCAGGAACCTTGCCCAAAAAATTTCAAATAGAAGCTCAAGACCTGGCTTTTCAAGCAGGCTTACACATGAACAATCTCTCCCCCCTCACACACAGACCCTTGTGTTCCCTCTTTTGGCTCCATCCCCCTGGCCTTTCTACCTTTCTCCCGCTATCCCTCCATTGCAGTTCCCCCCTGCCTGCTACCCTCTTTCACCTTATCCTCCTTTCTTCCTCCCTACCTAGCTTCTTCTACTGCCACCCATAATGACCTGATCCTGATCCAGTTGTTCGCAACTTAGATCTTTATATGTATACGTTGCTATGCAGACATTTACCCAGCTTGCATTTACCCAGTATATAAAAATATACTTAGTTTACTTAGTTCTCTTTTTATATAAAATTTCAGTTCTTCTCCATCACGGTGCCCTGTTAGCCCTAAATTTTCCACTTCTTGTTCTCTGTTTTTATCACTTCAGTTCATTGTTTTATGTAAAGCATGTTTGCTGCATTCCGTAAACCGATGAGATGCTCCCAACGACCGTCGGTATATAAAATCTTTAAATAAAATAAAAAAATATTTAAAAGAATTTCATGTGTAAATGTAACATACTATCGTAGCAATTTAAAAAAAACATTTACGCATGTAAAGTGCACTTTCATGTGAATATCCTAAGGACAATTCAATGGCATATATTGTAACAATTTTCAAAATCCCACTTACATGGGTAAAGTGAATTTACATATGTTAAGCCCAATTTTAAGTGTGTAAAATGCTTTTTGAAAAATCAGGCCCTTTGAATATAAGTGCTGCCTGGGAATGTAAAACTGCACCCCAGGAATGCCCCATAGCACAGCCTCTTTTCACCCAGGGCAGTCACCCAGCCAAAATTTAGCTAGGGAGTAGAGAAAAATATTCAAGTCTTGCTCTTTGTCTTGCTAACTGCACACACCCCCCCCCTCTTCTAACTATATCGTCTCCCCCTTCAACTGCCCCTCCTCCCATTGTTCATTATAACCACCGCCACACAATCTCTTTTTGTACCATAATTATGTGTACCATAATCTCTGTTGTAACTAAATAGAAGTAACATATGGTAACGTATAATTGTATTTAATTTCTCCTTGTAAAATATTTGATTCTTAAATCTATGCTCTTGTAAATAGTTGATGTTTAAATTTATGCCCTCGTAACGTCCAGTTACTTGTTCTATCCCACTATCCCCTCGCCTCCAAGTTTTTGCACCCCACCCTCCACTCCCCTCCTCTAATTTCTTTCCCCATCCCCCCTCTAACTTTGTCATCAGTTCTATGTTCACTGTAAAGCCTGTTGCTGATTTTTGTTTCTTGTTAACCGATGAGATGTTCCCAACGACCATCGGTATATAAAAACTGTTAAATAATTAAAAAATAAAATAACTCCAAATGTTATCTGGATAAACCCTTTGAATATTGCCCTCAATATAGATCTGTACTTCAGAGGATTAAGCCTTTGAATTACTGCACTGGGGGCGGGCGATGCAATATAGGGTGCCCAGCCTAGTACATGGGTTTATGTGCGCCTGGGCATGCTTTTTAGATGCGCAAGACTAGCACACTATGCATTAAGGAGATCAGCACATCTAAATGTACGCCCTAACAAACACAAACCTGATTGGACCCAACACATGCAAATTCCATGTAGATGAAGACATTAGCTATTCCCGCCTGATGCAGGAAAGTGTTGGGTGCCCAATGCACACATTTTAACACTGGGAATTTAACTCCAGCCCCAGAGGTGGAGAAAAGGCAACTCACAGTCAAAGGCTCATGAGAAACATTGCAAAATATGGTTCTCTGTGCTGTGATAAATGTGTCTTCCTCCTTAGTATTATATCGACTCTTGAATTTACTGCTTGCGGTGACAAAAAATAAATGTATATGGATGGGCTCAAAAAGAAGTGCATATTTCTTATGACTGCACAATTTAGACATCTGTAGCAATCGGCGCCTGATATAATAAACTGCAGCATGCAAAATCAATACTCCAACAAAATAACCAAAGCAAGTGTGATCAAAACGGATGCTCATATTGAGCACCCATTGCAATAACCTCTTTTGAATGCTAGAGATGCACATTCTTCTGTCGCACACCCTTTTTATGCTCTCTCTCATTTACATATTGCATTGGGGCACACAGAGATGTGGCATTGGGGAGCACAGGAATGCAGCAAAACAAGCACCGATTTTCAGTGTGAGTCTTAGGGCGTAGATTTGTTCGCGCAACCCGTCGCGAACAAATCTACGCCTGATTTTATAACATGCGCGCGCTGCCGCACGCATGTTATAAAATCTGGGGTCAGCGCGTGAAAGGGGGTACACACTTGTGCACCTTGCGCGTGCCGAGCCCTAAGGGAGCCCCGATGGCTTTCCCAGTTCCCTCTGAGGCCGCTCCAAAATCGGAGCAGCCTCGGATGGAACTTTCCTTCCACTACCCTCCACCTTCCCCTCTCTAACCTGCCCCCCAGCCCTACCTAAACCCCCATCCTGACCTTTGTTGCAGAAGTTATGCCTGCTTCTGGGCAGGCGTGACTTGCGTGCGCCGGCCAGCTGCCGGCACGCCATTCCCCGGAGGCCTCGGTCCCGCCCCTGGACCCCCGTCACGCCCCCCAGACACGCCCCTTTTTCGAAGCTCAGGGACATACCCACGTCCCAGGGCTTGCGCGCACCGCCGAGCCTATGCAAGATAGGCTCGGCGCGTGCAGTGGCAGCTTTACCCTTTGAAAATCTACCCCTTATTGCATCAGCCTCAGAATCAGAAGTGCAATCCAGAAACTGCAATTAGCTGGGAACCTGCTGATCACTGCAGAAGTTCACTAACAACTCTAGTTTTTATTGTGATTGAAGAACAAGGAAAAAATGATTTGAAAATAGCAATTGTAGCAGAAACTTTAACCAATACATACCCGACCAACCCAACCTGATTTGCTTTCTTCTATATGTTGTTGATTCTGAAAATGAAAGAAACATGAAATAGTACGTATTTGGGATTTAAAGAGGAAAGTAGTATTTCATACTTATTTTATAGCAGTACTGGATGTATGAAGTGCTGTTTAATGGTGATAAGTATATTGTACATTAATATGTTTTTACCTTGATGCCTTTATGTATGTTTTTATATTTTGTTGTAAGCCACCAAGAGTTATGGATTGGCAGCATATATATACTCAAAATAATGAATAAGTAATTTAGTACAATAAGACCTTGCCCCAAAGATCTTACAATCTCTGTGGGTACCTAAGGTAATAGGAAATAAAGTGACATGCCAAGTTCACATGGAGTGTCAGTGGGAGAAGCAGGACTTGAATCCTGGCTTTCAACCTTTTCTCTAAACATTAGGCCATTCTTCCTCCCAGCATGATCAATCTTTAATTAATTTTACAGTTGCAAGGCTACTCTAAGGATTTCACAAGTGATGCAAAATAGCCTGACAAGCATCCACCAAATAGGATAAGCTATAACATGTGCAATAAGGGATCTATCAATATTTCCACATGCTGATGGGTTAAATCTAGCAGGTCAAACATCTGTGAAGAAATTGCTAGTACAGTAAATCAGCAGTGCATATAGTCAGTCACTATACCAAAAAAAGATGTTTAAAAAACCATCCCAATGCAGAAGCAGTTTGTAATTCACCTTCTATCCAATAACAATAATATTTCCTAGAGAGGGTACTTTGTTCATTAATAGATGGAGAAGTGGTAAAGCATGAGCCATCAAAGTATGCCCTCCTTCATCAGTATTGCTTGACTATTATTCTAGCAGTATAATGTAAGAAAAATAAATTCTAGGGGTGTGCAGAGTCCAAAAAATATTTTCAGTTTGTTCATTCTTTCAAAGGTCACAGTCATTCTTCAAGTTTGTCTCAAACAAAAAAAATTTTTGTTCCTTCATATCATTCGTTTTTTAAATTCACATTGAAGTCAATGGGTAAAGCAATCCATAGGCTCCACTGACTTCAATGTAAAGTCTCTTTGGCCTAGGCCCAGGCCTTGATTGGGTTTCTTCACTGAGACCCGGGCCAAGGCCGCACCGTAGGCCAAGTCTGACATTGAAACCAGGTTCCATCAACGAGGCCCAGGTCTGATGCTTGGAGGCCCAAGGCTGGATCACATCATTGAGGCCCAGGCCCAGAGGCCAAGAATCAAGCCTTACGCCATCTTCTTTCTTCTTCCATCAACTAAAAATGATGCATCCATCTGAAGGACTCATAGCAGTGATGCCACTGCAGCAACTTTCTCCTGAAAGGATGGCACCATTTTGATATTAGGCCATACATTTTAACAGCCATATCCCAAAATGGCTCCATCCACTTGGGAGGATGGCAACACAATGGCATCACTTGATGAGTCCTTTGGATAGATGCATCATTTTTAGTCAATGGAAGAAGAAAGAAGGCAATAGAAGGCCTGTCTTGTTCCTCTTGGCCTTAGCCTCGACAATAAACCCAGCCTTAGGCCTAGGCCTAAGTTGAGGCCAAGATCTTGGCAATGGAACTTGGCCTCTGGTTGTGTCCTGGCATCAGGCATGAGCCTAGGCCCATGTATCAGTGATGTGACCTGGCCTTTGTCCAGACCTTGATGTCCAGCATGGGCCCGGTAATGCTGGATACTAATTTTTTTTAATAAATAATTTTCCAAATACAAAATTACCTGAAACTTTGGGGTATTTTCATCGGAGGCTATTTTCAGTTCATTTCATTCAGAATAGACAGAAAATGGTCTCTTTTGTGTATTACTCATTTATTTAAAGCAAATGCACATCCCAAATAAATTCACAATATAATAATGAAAAAGCATCAATCTCTTTCTGATGGTTTCATTGTCATCCTTTTTAGAAAACATATGATATGCTGGAGGAGGATCCTGGGGGTTCTTGGAAAGAAACTTGTTAAATTATTTTATAAAAACCAAGAGCATCTCACCAAGGAGAACAGTTAGCAGAAGCCACTTGATACAAAACTGATTAAGCATAATTCCCTTGATAGGAAATTGGGGAGCACATCACTGTATATTTCCCAGAAAAGATGATCATCATTAGAAAGTACCACAAACAGTAAAATGTTTAAAAATATGTGCAAAAGTTATTTGATACTAAATGGACATATTTAGGGAATTTCCATTACTGTCTATGCACTGAACTATTCTGGATAGCAAAGAAAATAAAATATAGTGAAACAAAGTTTTCAATTAGAAGATACCTCTCAACAGCTCCTGCGGAACATAAATATGCAAGTAAATGAAAGCAGATTTTAACCTGGTTTGAATTTAAAGGAAAGTTTGAATTTCACTGGTGAAATTCATCAAATTCTCCTGGCAAATCAGGGTAAAATTCAAAGGAAATCTGAAAAAATCTGATCTAAAAAAAATTACATTTTTTAAAATTGACTTCAAATTATTCACATTTCCCTTACTTTTTCTTTCTTTTAAAGTTAAACAAACAGAACTTCTAAAGTTTTCCAAGTCTGTTGAACTGTTCAATGAACGTATTTTGAAGAATTTCACACATCTCTACAGAGAAACACAGCAGGATTTGGCACAGATATACAAGTCAGATGGTGATTCTGAATACAAGCAGCCTTCTGAATATTTTAGGCTCAAAGACAAAAAAGGAAGATATGAGGAAAAGATCTGTCTATGAAAAAAAGCTCAGCTCAGCAGCATTCCTGGGGTTTGTTTGTTTTTTTTATCCCTGTTCCACCTTTTTTTATAGGTTTCCCCTACTGAGATGGAAAGCCCAAAAACCTCAAGTACCCTCATCATCAGAAGACTGGAAGAAAGCCTTCTCCCCCCTTTATCCTGCATCACACTATAGCTGGTAGAGGTTGCTTTAGTAAGGGCAATGGTCTTCCCTCCCTAGCCAGGATAAAGTGCATCACCTCAACGGTGTGCCCAGACCCTGGTGGCCCCATGAGCCACTTAACCAATCCCAGTAGCACTCATATTTTAAATCCTATTTTTTGGTCCAATCTCTTCAGATGAGGAGGGTGGTTCATGAAACAGATATTGACTCAACTTTGATGGGTTATAGTAGAAACCCACATCCACTGAGGTGAAAATATGACCTTCAAGGAACAATAATCCCTTCAGTCGATCATATTTTCACCATCTGGGACAATAATTTTCTACCCCAAGATTACAAGTTAGTCAATAATATTCCTAAAAAAAACATAATGGAATATGGGAAATGTAGACTTCCACTGAGGATAATAGTGTATTTTCTTTCTTTGCTTATTTGTATAATGCATATGGAGTAATACAGGGATAATGCAAATAAAGGTAGGAATGAAAATGACCTGTTTGAGGTGCAAAGCAAGGCATAGTGGAAAATTTCAGGTAGTGGAAAATATTGACTTCCAAACAGATGGAACAGTAACTAAAAAAATAAAAAGGAGGCGGTGGGGCTACTTCATCTGGTAGTTGCTGTTCCTTCCAAAACATCCATTGCTTTCACATTATTAAATAAAAGTGGCAATCCTGATTTTCTTATAGTGCTAATCTAACTTTATGAAAGAAAATGATGGTTTACTATCATCAAGTTGATAGCTGAGTACTGCATGAACTAGTACTACTGGCTGGTTTACAAAGCAAAAGTTTATTTTGTGTTAAATATTGTGACTTTGCTTTTTGGTCTGCACTGGGATTACCCAAGGATTGCAACTTACAAATTCATTGACTAATAGGAGTTCCTAAGAATATAAGATTTGCCATATTGGGTCAGACTAAAGATCCACCAAGCTAATGCAAATCAGAAATACCTGGCAGGATCCCTAAAGGTCGACAGATTCCATGAAATGTGGTGACCAGAACTGAACACAATTCTTAAGGTGCAGTCACATCATAGAGCAATACAGAGGCATTAGGACACCCTCTGTTTTATCCTCCGTTCCTTTCCTAATAATTTGTAGCATTCTATTTGCTTTCTTGGACACTACCACAAACTAAGCAGAGGGTTTCAACAAATTATCCAGGATGATGTCTAGATCCTTTTCCTGGGTGGCGACTCCCAATGTGGAACCTTGCATTGTAAAGCCATTATTTGGGTTGCTCTTCCCTACATGCATCACTTTGCACTTGTCTGCATATAGGGGTAGATTTTAAAAGGAGCGCGCGTGCATCCATGTGCGCATGGTTCCCGGCGTGCGCACATGGACGCACCAATTTTATAACATGTGATAAGGAACTCTGCGAGCTTAGTCAATGGCATACAAATTCAGTCATAGAGGAAGTTGTAACTGCCAGCAGACAGCAGGAACCAGCAGTAGGAGGAAAAGGAAGTAAGGTGAAAAGAGTGATGCTTCAAGGAACCTGCAGAGGATCCAGGGGACCTGCAAGTTTGCCTAAAGCCAGTTCCAAACTGAAATTTCAACAGGAAGCAGAGACTCCCAAAGGGCAAAAGACAAACATAGGCATAAGAACATAAGAAATTGCCATGCTGGGTCAGACCAAGGGTCCATCAAGCCCAGCATCCTGTTTCCAACAGAGGCCACAACCAGGCCACAAGAACCTGGCAAGTACCCAAACACCAAGAAGATCCCATGCTACTGATGCAATTAATAGCAGTGGCTATTCCCTAAGTAAACTTGATTAATAGCAGTTAATGCACTTCTCCAAGAACTTATCCAAACCTTTTTTGAATCCAGCTACACTAATTGCACTAACCATATCCTCTGGCAACAAATTCCAGAGCTTAATTGTGTGTTAAGTGAAAAAGAATTTTCTCCGATTAGTCTTAAATGTGCTACTTGCTAACTTCATGGAATTCACAAGCCATGTATGAGATATCAGATGAAATGAGAGAGAGAGAGAGATATTACAGACTCTTTTGTCACTAAGTAATTGGTTCAAATCCAACTCAGGTTGGTAAATACTTAAAAGGGTGGCCTATATGAAATGAGCTGCTGGTTTCAGCCCAATCCTAAGGTCCAGAGTGGAAGCATTCACATTAAAATCTCCATCATACCTATAAGTCTGTGAATTCTGCTGCACACCTTGTGCATGGATTTGTGACAAGTACAACGAGGAGGAAGAAAGACACTGATCAAAGAGTGTTGGCAGCAATTACCAGGGTTACCATTGACCCAGGCTCTCAGAAACATGGCAAGTTGCTCCTGTTCTGCCTTACTGAATGCATGAACTGGTGGTTCTAGATGATTTACCTAAAGAAAATAGGACTCATGTTATTTTTTTCCTTCTTTCAACACATTGATCTCTGTAACTGTTTTCCTTTCCTGTCACAAATCTTAACAAAATATAATTTGTATTAAAAAATATTGTAAAAGAAAAATAGCTAACAAGTCTGTGAAAACAGTGGGATGCCTGAGTTAGATACTCATTTAACAATCTGTCTGATACCAAATGTCATAAGACATACAGGCTGCCAGATTATGCAAAGCTCTTCTTTACTATCCCCATCTCCAACTACTACCACTTCCATCCCCAGCAAAATGAACCAAGATGATCTGAATGTAATCTGCTTTGAAGTGCCTGACTAGTCACGAAAGGTGGAATATAAATCAATTTTAAAATATGAGAAACATTAAATAGAATTATACAAAAGAGAATGGGGGAGAGGGATGTATTTGAAAGCACTTGTCTATAGAGTCATATTATCTAGATCAGTGGTCCCCAAACCTGTCCTGGAGGGCCACCAGCCAGTTGGGTTTTTGGGATATCCACAATGAATATGCATGAGAGAAAATTTGCATGTTATGGAGGCAGTGCATGCAAATTTTCTCTCATGCATATTCATTGAGGATATCCCAAAAACCCGACTGGCTGGTGGCCCTCCAGGACAGGTTTGGGGACCACTGATCTAGATCATCAATCACCTTCACTGAATTTTGTCATTGATCAAATTATACCGCATTGGCATGGGGGAGATACCCCTAGGAGACTTCTCCAAAAAGAACAGCATTGGATCCACCAGTTAAACTTGTGATTTCAGATTTGAACCTCTAACAAGAATTTTCTGTGTTTTTGTCATGTTACTATATTGACATGTTATGACATTCGCTATTGTTTCTCTTTTTATTTTCTAGTTTGACATCTGACTTCATTTTTCACCTAATTCCATTGATCTTGGATGTTCTTCTACTAAATCTTAACTGATGTCATCTGATGTTTCATTTTAAAGTTAGTACTTTGGGGCTTTACCCGTTGGGCTTCATACCACTATATATTGAGATGGACAGTGGTGCAATAAGAGTATTGTACACAGCTAAACTGAACTTAAACAGGATTACTGAAATATGGGTTGATGTTGGGACTTTATGTTTTGCTATATTTGAAATAAATAATATATATTTTCCCTGCTGTTTTCATCCCTTCTGTTTTCATCAGAATTAGGAAGTTTATTTTGCCAGGTTTGGATTAACACACATTTTTTATATTTTTACTTGCAAATTAAAAATTAATTTCAACAACATTGAGGGTCAGAGATAATCAAATGAAATAAATGATTAGATAGCCCAATCTGTCAACCAGTTAGTGAGACTTGGAAATATCCAGCGTTCTGATACCCCTGTTGATTATCATGAGTATATTATAGATTGGTGCTTTCATATACATCTCTCTCCACCACTCTAAAATTGATTTTGTGAGTTGGCGATTGCTCTTTGTGTAGTTTTCACAATAAATAGAAGCCAGTTTGCTGCAGGCATGGACCCTTGGACCATTGGCAGGCAGACCCAGATGAGGCAGAGGCCCAACTGGTGCTTTACTTTTACCAGCCCATGTTCCCCTCAGATTGAGCCTTTGGATACCAGCGCTGGGGTGGGTGGGGGTCTCTGTGTGTGGAGAGATCTATGGATATAACAGGATTGGAGCAGTAGACATTGAGGATTATCTGGTAGCAGGCTATGGTCGGAGGCAGGTGGCAGTCAAGCTGATCTGGGAGTCAGGCAGTGGTCAAAGGCAGGCACTAACAAGAATATCCAGAAGTCAGGCCGAGGTCAATATTGAGTATCCATCCAAAATGAAAAGAGGGATGGATAGGCAAGGCAGGCACACAAGGAGCAGAACAAACAACTGAGGCACATTGAAGAACTGCAGAGGCAACCACAGAAATTGACATGTAACACAAGAGTCTCAGAGGCTGGAGACAAAGATGAAGACTGCTGGAGCTGAGACTGAAGACACAGGATGGAGGATGCTGGAAATGAAGACTGAAGACACAGGACAAAGAATGCTGGAGGGCAACTACTAGGATGTAAGGGAGACTTGTTCCTGAGGCAAAGATGGAAGGAAGCAAGGGCCTTTTACAGGCCAGAGCCTATGAGGTTATCAGCAGGTGCAGCAGGGGATTTCTTGGTGTGGTCCTCTAAGTCGCAGAACATCAGGCGTGAGTCTAGAGGAGCCTGGGAAGAGAAGATGTTGGTGGCATCCAGCTATGAGTTGCATTGGAACATGTTGCATGTTCACATGTGGCGACCTGCCATGCAGCTGTGTGAGAGATCCTTGGTAGGGTCAGGCTTATGGCAGTAGCTCAGGCCTGGGGCTGCAAGTAAGAGTGGTGGTCCATGGGACAACCTGTAGATCACTGATCATAACAGTACCCCTCTTAAGCCCCCCACCCCCAAGGCATTGTGTTTGCAGGAGTACTGGTGATAAAACCCCCTTTGGTTACTTGCAATTTTCTTGACTTGGGTGGTAGCTTCCACAATTAAATAATTGGTTTTCTCCACTAGTTCATGCAACTCCTGGAACCGAAGCAGAGCTGCAAATGAAGGAATAGCCTCTTCAGGCCTGTATTGATGAAGGACAGTCCCCATCATGAGTGTGGAAAATATCTCTCTTTTTCAGGATCTGGATTGATAGGACTAAACAGAAGTATAGAGTTCCTCTCTCCTTCTTGCTGAAGTCAGGGATGCATCTTTCTTAATCATAAGGAACACAAGCTTTTTTTGGCACAATTGTGTTCTCTTTCCAAACTTTCATGCTTAGACCTCTTTTGTCCCAAGTGCTCTTGTATTTGCTTGTAGAGTTCTTTAAGGGTGTTTTCCTGGTGCTGTGGCGTAGTTTGAGTTTCTCTGGATTCCTTACATGGGTTCAGAAGGACAGAGGCCACAGTCATCAGGAAAGAGGACTCTTCAGAGTCCATACAGTATTCAGTATACCCAGCTCTCCAATGAATAGGTTCTCGTGTAGACCAGTCAAATTGGGGCTGATGTCACTGGAGCCACAGTAGACCTAACACAACCAGGCTTATGGCTCTGGACAGTACGTAGAAGCTAATGGTCTCCATATGTGTGGGGCCAATATATAACTTCAGTGGCACGGTGGACCAGGTCACCCAACCAAGGAGAAGGTCTCCATAGATGGATAAGAGTGTCAGAAGACCATAGTAATTTGGAACAGAACAAGCAGCTCCTGCTTTATGAAATTCCTCCCAGAGCAGGAGTCCACCAAAGCCCGAGTGGATAAACAGATGGAAGACTGATGTAATGTAACTGGCATGAGAAACTCGGGAGTTGAAGTGGTCAGGCTTAGGGTTATCCACCCAGGTCACTCTGGGCATGGCAGGGTTTACCTTTTCTCTGGGCATTGAGCTAAAAGATGGCCTTGAGCCATGCAGTATAAGCAAAGGCCTAGTTCTCTGCATTGGATTCTCTCCTCAGGTGCCAAAAGAGAGTGGCCCAATTGCATGTGCTTTTATGGTGGCAGGGTCACAGGCATGGCAGAATCAGGCAGAAGCGAGAGTTGAAAAGATGGTGTCCAGGTTACATTCCTCTTTCCCATGTGACCCTCTTGGGCTCACTCCTGGGGACATCAATCTATCTTCCCCAAGAAGTCAATGAGCATTTCCAATGAGGTGGGCAGCTCCAGGGCAGCAAGCTCATCCTTAATTCGGGAAGTGACACTTTTAAGGAAGATAGTAAGAAAACAGTCTTTCCACCAACTGAGCTCCATTACCAGAGTTCTAAATTCAATGGCATATTCTGCCAGTGTTCTGGTGTCTTGTAAGAGGTGGAATAAATCAGAACTCATGACAGTCATGCAACCAGGCTTCTCAAAAACTGTTTTAAACAGCTTAGTAAACTGTTGCAAGTTCTTCAGTAATGGATCTGCATGCTCCCAGAGGGGAAAAGCCCGTGCTAGAGCCTTCTCGTCCAATAACGAGAGGATGTAAGTGTTTTTTGTCAAATCATCCAGGAACAATGGAGCTTGTAGGGAGAAATATATGTAGCACAGATTCAAAAATCCCCAACATTTCTGGGGGTCCCCAGAATACTGGAGTGGGGCCGGTAACTGAGATTTTGGCTGGTTAGTTGCTGGAGGTGGCCCTGGAGCAGCTATTGGCAGAGGTATTTTAGATTTTTATATTCTGCTTTATGTCACTTCAAAGCAGATTACATGCAGGTACTATAGGTATTTCCCTATCCCCAGAGAGCTTAAAATCTAATTTTGTACCTGAGGTAAGGGACGATAAAGTGACTTCTCTAAGGTCACAAGGACCAACAATGGGATTTGAACCCTGGTTTGTACCCACTGCTCTAACCACTATCCTATTGTTGATACTGGTTATATTTTCCTTGATCTGTCTGTTATTTTAAAAAGATAGATTGTTTAAAAAATCAGCTCTGATTCATAGGCGCCAGCTTCGTGGATGTTGTGAGTGCTTGTGTACCGTCATTATCAGACTACTGCCTGATCTGCTTCTCTTGTCACCTCTTCAACATCTCCTCTCTTTTCAGCTGCTGTAGGCCTGGGAGATCTGGGAGGTAACGCAGAAAGACGATCTGATTTTTGGGGTGTTCAAGCACCCAGTGAAAACATGGAGCTGGCACCAGGGCCAGTTTTGCCACTTGAGCATCCCTAGGTCCAGGGATTATGATTCTCCCCTCCAAGGATACGAGAAATGGAGGAGAGTGAGATTAGCTCCCTCCAAGGATGTAGGAATGGCAGATGATAGGGTGATCGTCTTCCAAACATGCCCTATGGTGAAAAGTGCACCTCCTCCTTTGTCCTAGTGGCACTTTCACACAAGCACTACTCAACATGAGCCACTGAACTTGCTCCCTTAATGGCAGTCTGGCAGCAATTCTACTTTTCAGTGCTCCAAAATACACTAACCCTTGAGATCCTCTACCTTTAAGGAGATGAATCTGATGGAATGCTGCCACCCAGGATGAGCAATGTTTGTGAGAAAGTGCCATTGAGGACACAGGAGGAAGGTCTTCTTTCAATTGCTCTGCCTAGTGGGAAATCTGAGCCTGGCTGGTGCTTATGCTCACACTGAAATGTAAGATGTCTCCTCTATATAATGAGAATCAAGATGGCTAGGCAAGTCTATGGCAGTCACTAAATTTAGCATCTCTAACCAAACTGGTTTATAGACAATTATGAAATCCAAACAAAAATCTACACCTGTTTAGTTAGCCATCTTTCCATTCATTTTATATATCACTTCTTTAAAAGAGGCTTTCTTTATGAAATCCAGAAAATAAACTATACCTGTTTACTTATCTTTCCTTTCAATTAACATTAACATTGACATTAACTTTTTCAAAGATCTAGAGGAGTAGCCTAGAAGTTAGAGTAGTGAGCCATAAACAAAGGAAACCAGGGTTCAAATCCCACTGTGGCTCCTTGTGATTTTGGGTTCAAATGCCACTGTGGCTCCCTGTGATTTTGGATAAGTCACTTTACCCTCTATTGCCTCTGTACAAACTTAGGGGTAGATTTTAAAACCTACGCGCGCGGCCTATATTTGTGCACGCTACCCGGCGCGCACAAATGTATGCCCGATTTTATAAAATGCGTGCGCAGCCGCATGCATGTTATAAAATCTGGGGTCGGCGCGCACAAGGGGGTGCATACTAGTGCACCTTGCATGCACCGAGCCTTAGGGGAGCTCCAATGGCTTTCCCTGTTCCCTCCAAGGTCGCTCCAAAATCGGAGTGGACTCGGAGGGAAATTTCCTTCGGCCCCACCCACCTTCCCCTCCCTTCCCCTACCTGTACCGCCTTCCAGCCCGAAAAAAAAATATACCCGTACCTTTATCCCAGAAGTTACGTCTGCCAGAGGCGTAACCTGCGCGCACCAGCTGAGTGCCGGCGTGTGATCCCCAGGCCCAGTGGCTGAAGAAAGGCCTCTGTCCATGCCCACGCCACCTGCCAATGACCTGCCCCGCGACCTCCCATTTTTTTCAAGTCCCGGGACTTTTGAAAATAGGCCTGGCGCGCGTAAATCCACCTGGATTTACGTGCGTAGGCTTTTACAATCTGCCCCTTACTGAATATTCATCAAGTCACAGTAGTGCTCTTACAATTTAAACAGCTTATATCACGCAATATATGCTGGCCTGGATCCAACCCAGGACCTTGGATAAGTGCAAGGTGATGCATATAGGGAAAAATAACCTTTGCTCTAGTTATAGGATGTTAGGTTCCATATTAGGAGCTACCACCCAGGAAAAAGATCTAGGCATCATAGTGGATAATACTTTAAAATCATCGCTCAGTGTGCTGCAGCAGTCAAAAAAGCAAATAGAATGTTGGGAATTATTAGGAAGGGAATGGTTAATAAAATGGAAAATGTCATAATGCCTCTGTATCGCTCCATGGTGAGACCGTACCTTGAATACTGTGTACAATTCTGGTCGCTGCATCTCAAAAAAGATATAGTTGCGATGGAGAAGGTACAGAGAAGGTCAACCAAATTGATAAAGGGGATGGAACAGCTCCCCCTATGAGGAAAGGCTGAAGAGGTTAGGGCTGTTCAGCTTGGGTAAGAGACTGCTGAGGGGGGATATGATAGAGGTCTTTAAGATCATGAGAGGTCTTGAACGAGTAGATGTGAATCTGTTATTTACACTTTTGAATAGTAGAAGGACTAGGGGGCATTCCATGAAGTTAGCAAGTAGCACATTTAAGACTAATCGGAGAAAATTCTTTTTCACTCAACGCACAATTAAGCTCTGGAATTTGTTGCCAGAGGATGTGATTAGTGCAGTTAGTGTGGCTGGGTTAAAAAAAGATTTGGATAAGTTCTTGGAGGAGAAGTCCATTAACGGCTATTAATCAAGTTTACTTAGGGAATAGCCACTGCTATTAATTGCATCAGTAGCCTGGGATCTTCTTAGTGTTTGGGTAATTGCCAGGTTCTTGTGGCCTGGTTTGGCCTCTGTTGGAAACAGGATGCTGGGCTTGATGGAACCTTAGTCTGACCCAGCATGGCAATTTCTTATGTTCTTATGTTCACATGGCTGGAGCAAGTTCAGGTCAGTGTAATTTTGGAAAATGGTACCAACTGACTAGGTCAAGGGTGTACCCAGCCCTGATGTGCAATCCCATACAAAAATTTAAGGTTTGGGGAGGGGGGGGTGCAGTAAGGCAGTCAGGCATGGGGGAAGGGTGGATGAGGGAGGGTGAGGGCACATGAACCTGTTTGTTGAAATTTTAACTTTTGGGAGCGGTGGATATGAGAAGGGACCCATGACCTGGAGCACATTGTTTTTATGGAGAGGGAGTGCGCTAGACGTTAGTTAGAATTGGGGGGAATGGGGGGCCAGGGGTTAGTTGAACTTTTTGGGGTGGGGGCCCAGGGCGGGACTGTTATATTTGAAACATTTGGGGGGTGGGGTCCAGGCCTGTTGCCACATAGGCTCTTTTTAAAATTTTTAAACTTTAGGGGGAGTCGGGAATGCCATGATTGGCAGCCACTGGTTGAGTCGAGGGTTAGCCCTGACCTTTTCTCAACCTCTCCATTTTCCTACTACATTTTTAAGTTTTTGGGCCACTGGCTCTTTAAGATGATGGCAGTCCCTTGAGGTTGGGGGCTGCCATCACGTTAAAGGGATGCTATGCGAATTATTTTGCCTCGAGGGATTTGGCCATGAGACAAAAGAACGATCCATTGGGCCATGATGTTTTTTCAGGGGAGGGGCCCCACTATCACCGCGACACTACCCCCGTGATAGTGGGATCCCTCCCATGAAAAAACATCATGGGTTGATGAATTTAGACCTTAGATTGTAAACCCTTTGGGGATAGGGAAATACCTACAGCACCTAAATGTAATCCACTTTGAAGTGTTGAAAAGCAAAATATAAATAAAAAAATGAATACAAATATATAATAATACGCACGATCTTATAACGGAGTTAGAAAAACTGGACATGATTTATAACACTCATCAAATAGTATTTATTATGATATTATGTTACAGTATTTTTGATAACCTGTTTAAGAGTTAGAATTCTAGACACTTTATACAACATAGTTTTTGTGCCCTATTGTGAACCATTGTGATGGCACCCGCTTAACGACAGTATAGAACAGATTTTAAATAAATAAATAAATAAATAGATACATTTTCAGCTGCTATCCAGATAAATCTATCCAGCTAACTTATTTGGGATATTCAACAGCGCAGCTATGCCACTGAATATTCCCAGCTATATAAAAGTTATCTTGATAAAAATATACGGATTACTTTAGGACAGGTCTCCAGCACAACCAGAGTTAACCAAATAATTTATCTAGCTAACTCAACTCCTCCCAGTTACACCCATGCCTAGTACCACTAAGCTGGCTAACTATTTAGCCAGATGTAGTTATCCTGCTAAATGATAGCCACTGATCCAGGGCAGATATTCAACCACCACCACCACCACGTAATCAGATAAGTCAAAACTCATCCAGATAAGTGGTGCTGAGTATGGCCCTTCATCATTTCTTCCTGAAGTAACTTTGTGTATATCAACCTAATCCAGTTCAGTGACAGGCTGTGCATTCAACATCCTGTAAAGCTGGATGATTATTTTCTCCCATGTGGACAAAACCATCTAAGATTAAAAGCAAAAAAATATATAAAATACCCAGGCAGAAAAAGCAACTTTCAAAGTAACCATTCAACTTCATTTATTTATCATGTATTTAGTATTATAAACAGAATGCTTATATATATGAGAAAGAAATTAAAAAAAAAACTCTGGCTTAATACTGGACATAGCAAATAAGGATGTATTTCCATTTTTGTCCTAAATAAGGGTTTAATGTACAACATTTTCCAAAGGGAGGGATGAACTCCCTGAAGAGATACTTGCACATTCAGACTCGTAAATTCTGTAGTTTTTAACATGGTAATATAGTGAAAGATGGCAGGTAAAGATCAAGACAAGTTTTTATTTTCAGTTGTAGCAATGGCCACTCTATGCAGACTACTCCAAGCCTTCTGTTAAGGGTAGTAGCAACTGCTAGGCATGTGCAGCAGGAAAAAACTTTTGTTTTAAAATTAGTTTCTTAGTTTCAAAATGAAAAAAAAAAATGTTTATTATTGCCTGACTCACTAAGGCTTTTCTCCCATTCTGTGTCTATGGGAAATTACCTTGCTGAATCAGGCCCTTAGTTTGATTTGTTTTCATTTCACATTTATTTAGTTATTTATTTTAAAATGTATAAGCCGCCCATCTACAATTTTGGTTGGTGCACAGATTAACATACATAAAGTACTAAAGTCACTGGAGGAAGCATTACAGGTCATTTTCAGCCTTTATTGAGCTCCAGAATAATCATTTATCTTAAAACTTGTTGGAAGAAATCAACAGAATGGGGAAAGAATTCCAAGGTACCTAGAAAGGCTGAGGAGACTGGAAAGTGGCACCAAACGTGGCAGGAATAGTTTGCGACTCCATAAAAGGGGAACCAGCATTGGCAGAATTTCACCAAGTCACTGTAACAGGAGCAAAGAAGCAGAAAAAGTGGGAATAACACCCCAAAGCTCCAAAAGAAGGCACCAGGAACTGTGCCATGAACCCTTGATGGTATCTCAAGGGGCAAACTGGCATCAAAAGTGGCATTATCATCCTAAAGCAGCAAGAAGGGGGAACAGAAAAGGTGGCAGGCACTGATAAAGGATAGAGATGAGCTTTGTTTTTCTGGCTCGGGTAAGGTTTTGGTTCGGGCGCTTCGTGGGAAAATTCATTTTCCCATGGATCGTTTTTTGCCAAAAACAAAACTGGAACCCAAACCCGAAACCGGAAAAACAAATAAAAAAGAAAACACAAATCGGGGAAAAAAAACCACCCCAACCTTTAAATTTTACTTTCTCATACCCCCCCCCCCATCCCGATCCCTCCCCAAGACTTACTAAAAGTCCCTGGTGGTCCAGCGGGGTCCCGCGAGCAATATCTCCCTCCATGCCATCGGGCCTGCTATGACTCAAAATGGCGCCGATAGCCTTGCCCTTACGATGTCACAGGGGCTACCGGTGCCATTGGTCAGCCCCTGTCACATGGTAGCAGCATATGACAGGGACTGACCAATGGCACCGGTAGCCCCTGTGACATCGTAAGGGCAAGGCTATCGGCGCCATTTTGAGTCATAGCAGGCCCGACAGCCCGATGGCATGGAGGGGGAAGTCGCTCGTGGGACCCCGCTGGACCACCAGGGACTTTTAGTAAGTCTTGGGGAGGGATCGGGATGATGGGGGGGGGTATAAGAAAGTAAAATTTAAGGGTTGGGGTGGGTTTTTTTGGGGTTTTTTTTTAAATAAATGTGCCCCTCCCCCCACACTAACCCAAAAAACGAATTTTCCCCGAAGCTCGGGGAAAATCCGTTTCGTGGTTCAGGTTCCCCCCGAACCAAAACGAATTAGGCAATTTTGTTGAAATTGCCTAATTCATAATAAACAAATGTACATCTCTAATAAAGGATCCAAGCAGCACAAAGAGTGGCTTCAATGCTCCAGAGCACAATAAGAGGTGCAAAGCAGCTCCCCTAGATTGGCAAGGTCTGGGGAATGACAGCAAGGTAGAATGGCAAAGGAAACTCCAAGGTATAAGGTGTGGGCATGGAAGCAAGGCTGCATGGCACAAAGATTTCCAAGGTGCAGTGTGCAATTTAGATTTTCTTATAGAATGGATTTGCCAAATATAAAGGTTATTATCACACTTAGTACATCACATTGGTTTTCCAGGAAAGTAGTGAGGGCTGCTTTATTAGAGAACATTTCCCACATCATTGAGCTGCTCTCAGCCTGTTACTTGTCCTGATTTTCTGGTTTTGCATGAAATCTCTGGCACTACTCTGTGTTATCGTATTTAGAACAGTGAAATGTTTATGCTTGAGCATCTTTTGTCTTGTGCCAGTATTTTCTCGTTTAGAATGAAGGCATTTTTGGGCAAAAAAGCCTTCCCATATCCTGTACCTGAATGCTATCAAGTTGGCACTTCCTTATTTATTGGTTTTGAATGCATTCCCTTTTACAACTTTAACCTTTTATGGCATTCAATACAGTAAATGGTTTCTCTTGAGCGTATTTTGTCTTGTACCAGCAGTTCTTCCTCTGAATGAGGACTGTGTTGGAGAAACTACTCCAGTTTATTCAAACATACAACAGGGTGGAAGAACCAGGCTAAGATTGTTGGAGGAAAGGAAGAATGATAGATCAAGTTTTGGGATCTGGTAATGAAAACTGTCTTTTTTTTTTTTTTTTTTACTTCTTTTAAATGTTTGTTCTGGGGACAAAGCACCCCTGTATTATAAACCAAGAAGAATGCAAATGTATGAAAAACAACCTGAGACTCCAAAAGAGGGCACTAGACAAATTATAGAAGGATTGCATGTGAGTGCCAGTGCCAACCTGGCCAATTTTGGACACATTTACATTTACTTCATTTGCTCTGCCTTTCCCTATCCCTGACATGATTATTTTTAGTCACTGGGGATGTGAAGATTACAAAAATGATTTAATATTCTGCAATGCTTTCATATTGCCCCGACTGTGCCACTACCACGCTGCTGTGTGGAGAACATAGGGAAACTGCTGTAGTGAGTGTCACACTGTCTGCTCTGCACTATTTCTCTAACATAAACAGGCTTCGCAACTCAGCCTGTTATGCTGCAATCTCTTCCCTGCCCTCACCGCTCGCCTATGCCCGCTGCCAGGCACACAAAGTAAAGTATACCTAAGGCTTCAATTACCAGAAAGGGAAAACAGAACAGCAACTGCAAGCAAAGCAACACAAATCTGTTATGAGACAAAGACAATGTGACGCAGCATTGTCTCTCGTGTGACAAACTGTTGCTGGCACGTTGAGACTATAAAATATGACATAGCAAAAAACTTTAGCAAAAACTCAGAGAGAGCTCAGAGCTATGCTTTCACACAATTTCTTAAGAAGCAATGCAGAGCAAATCTCTGACATGCTCAGGCTTCATGATCAGGTTCACAGCGACAGGTCAAACTGGCAAATTGGATTACTTTGATAGTCATTACTCTCATCTCTTTGACAACTTACCCATCCTTCCCTTCTCTGCTGACCACCTGCTCTACACTGTATTAATTTCTAACAGTTCACATGCAATTATTACTTTCTTATGATTTATATGAGTCCATTGACTATAATGGTTATAAAAATCATTCTATTTCAAATGAATTAAACAAATAGGATTCATTTAATTCAGGGGACCCTCTTAATTCATTTCAGGATCCCCAGAAAGAAACAAAGTAGCCCCTATTTGGTTTTTCTTTTCAATTTTGTTTGAAACTAATACACAGGCTTAGCAACTGCCATTCCATGCAGGCTATCTCCAAGGTGTAAAAGAAAAGCTACTCCATTTTTTTTCATTTCCATTCTCTAGTCAGCAAAGATCTTCTGGGCTTGTCCCATGACCTTTTGGATTCTATCACTCAGTGGCATAGCCAGAATTGATTTTTTGGGTGGGCACAAGGTTAACATGGGTGGGCTGTAGGCATGCAGGTCTACTAGTTGTTTTTTTACTGATAAATAATGCCAAATTATGCAGCATAGCATTCACATCTACGCCTAAGTATGAGGTTTACTTAATGATACAAACATAATTCACGGTGATTTGTGGTACTTTAGCCTTCTTATTATTATGATTTTATACACGGCTCCTACCTGTCCATAAATTTTGAGAGAGCGGTTGTGTTGCTTATATTTAAATTGCTAACATCTCAAAATATAGATATATATTTTTACCTTTGTTGTCTGATCTTTGTATTTTTCTAATCAGTTGGTCCTGGTCTATTTTTTCCCATTTTTTCCCTTATAGCTCATTTCCTAATTCCTTTTCAGTGTCTTTCTTCTATTACTGTCTTCTTCCCTTCCACATACATGCTTTCTCTCACAGACTCCCTCTCACACACTCAAGCTGTCACTCTCATATGCTCTCCCCCCCCCCCCAAGCTCACATTCAAGTTCTCACTTTCTCACCCCTCCCCAGGCTTATATTCTTATGCACACACAGACGCACATCCAGGCACCCATTCTCACCCACACACATAAACCCAGACTCCCATTCTCACCCACAAACCCATGCTCCCAGTCTCACCCACACATATTCAAGCTCCCATTCTCATCCATACATATACACATTTAAGGTACTATTCTCACCCACACATACACACATTCAAGCACCCATTCTTATCCACATATTCAAGCTTCCATTCTCACCCACCCACACAAACCCAGGCTCTCATTCTCACCCATATATACACACATTCAAGCTCCCATTCTCACCCACCCACAAACCCAGGCTCCCATTCTCAACCACACATACACACATTCAAGCTCCCATTCTCACCCACCCACAAACCCAGGCTCCCATTCTCAACCACACATACGAGCTCCCATTCACCCACATATTCAAGCTTCCATTCTCACCCACATACACACCCAGGCTCCAGTTTTCACCCACACACACTCCCATTCTCATCCACACATACACATTCAAGCACGTGCACAGCTTCCGCTTTCTCCCCCAAAGCAGGAAGATCAGCTGCCTCTCCTGCTGCCACCGGACTCCTGCTATCTTTGGGCGTCGGGCCGTACTGCCCGTTGAACTTCCTGTCGGGGGGGTGGGGGGAGCGGAAGCGCAGCGCACAACGTCCGCTTCCTCCCTCCCCCCCCCCCCCAAGCAGGAAGATTGGCGGGCAGTACGGCCCGACGCCCGAAGATAGCAGGAGGCCGGTGGCAGCAGGAGAGGCAGCTGATCTTCCTGCTTTGGGGGAGAAAGTGGAAGCTGTGCGCGGCGCTTCCGCTCCCCCAAACAGGAAGTCCGGCGGGCCGTTTGGTCCGAAGATAGCAGGAGAATGGGTGGCAGCAGGAGAGGCAGCTGATCTTCCTGCATTGGGGGGAGGAAGCGGAAGCTGCGCGCGGTGCTTCCGCTTCCCCCCCCCCCCCCCCGAACAGGAAGACCGGTTGGCCATACGGCCGCAGCAGCGCTTCCCCATGTGTGCCGTGATGGCGCGCGAGGCGTGGGTTCTCTTGTTCGCTGTCGCGGGGATGGGATCCCGCGACAGCCTTGCAGTTCCGGTGCCAGTTGGGTGGGCCTGGGTCTAAGTTGGGTGGGCACCTGCCCACCCAGGCCCACCCGTGGCTACGCCACTGCTATCACTGTTCTAATCTTCACCACCTCTTTCAGAAGGGCATTCCATGCATCCTGCACCCTTTCCATAAAGAAATATTTTTTGACATTGCTCCTAACTCTTCCCCCTTGGCGTTTCATATTGTGACCCCCTAGTTTACACCTTCCTTTCATACAGAAAAGTTTAGGTTTTTGCACATCATTAATTCCTTTCACGTTTTTGAAGATCTTTTTCATATCTCTCCAGTCTCTTCTCTTTTCCAGGGTATACATAAAGGGGCGGATTTTCAGACTCCGCGAATAGGCCTACTTTTGTTTGCGCTCCAGGCGCAAACAAAAGTACGCTGGATTTTAGTAGATATGCGCGGAGCCGCGCGTATCTGCTAAAAACCTGGATCGGCGCGCGCAAGGCTATCGATTTTGTATAGCCGGCGCGCGCCGAGCCGCGCAGCCTACCCCCGTTCCCTCCAAGGCCGCTCCGAAATCGGAGCGGCCTTGGAGGGAATCCTCTAACGCCCTCCCCTCACCTTCCCCTCCCTTCCTCTACCTAACCCACCCGCCCGGCCCTGTCTACACCCCCCCTTACCTTTCTCCGGGGATTTACGCCTCCCGGAGGGAGAAGTAAATCCCCGCGCGCGAGTGGGCCTCCTGCGCGCCGGGCCGCGACCTGGGGGCGGGTACGGAGGGCGCGGCCACGCCCCAGACTACCCCGGGCCGTAGCCACGCCCCCGTACCCGCCCCCAAAACGCTGCCGACACGCCCCCAAAACGCCGCAACGACCGGGCCCGCCCCCGACACGCCCCCCTTGGAGAACCCCGGGACTTACGCGAGTCCCGGGGCTCTGCGCGCGCCGGTAGGCCTATGTAAAATAGGCTCACCGGCGCGCAGGGCCCTGCTCGCCTAAATCCGCCCGGTTTTGGGCGGATTTAGGCGAGCAGGGCTCTGAAAATCCGCCCCATTAAGCTCCATCATCTCATATCGCTTTCTGTACAGACACCACACCATTTTGGTCACCTTTCTCTGGACCAATTTCATTCTGTCCTTATCTTTTTTGAGATGAGATCTCCAGAACCGAACACAGTATTCCAGATGAGGTCTCACCAAGGATCTATACAAGAGCATTATCACCTCCTTTTTTCTGCTGGTTATGCCTTTTTCAATGCATCCCTCTGGTCTTAGCTACCATCTTGTCACATTGTTTCGCAACATTCAGATCAAATACTATCACCTTGAGGTCTCTCTTCTAGTTCATGCTCATCAGCCTTTCTCCCCCAACACATGCAACTCTTTTGGATTGTCATACCCCAATTGCATGACTCTGCATTTCTTAGCATTGAATCCCAACTTCCAACCCTTCAACTGCTTCTAAAGTTTTTCTACATCACATCTCATTCTCTGTACTCCCTCAGGTGTGTTCACTCTGTTACAGATCTTAGTGTTAGCCACAAACAGACAAATTTTACCTTCTAATCCCTTTGCAATATCATTCACAAAGATGTTACAAAGAACTGGTCCCAAAACTGATCCTTGAGGGACTCTACACCATTCATTTTTCTTCTTTCTTCAGACTAGGTTCCATATACTACTACTCACTGACATAAATCAATCAGACATTTAGTATTCTATTCCACCATCTTGGGACCCATTCCCAAGCTTTTCATTTTATTTATGAGCCTCCGAAATGGGACTGTATCAAAAGACTTGTTGAAATCTAAATAAACCACATTAAGTGCTCTTCCTTGCTCCAATTCTTCAGTCACCCAATCAAAAAAATCTGATTTGTTTGACAGAATCTTCTTCTGGAAAACCATGTTTTTTTTGGATCTTGTGAACCATTGGATTGCAGATAGTTCATTATTGTTTCTTTTAGCAGTCTCTCCAATAATTTTCCTATAACAGAGATAAGGCTAACTGGCCTGAGGTTTTCAGCCTCCTCCCTGCTACCATTTTTATGAAGTGGGACCACAACCACCCTTCTCCAATCCTGTGGCACTACTCCTTTCTTCAAAGATTTATTGAACAGGTCCTTCAAAACACCCAACAGCAATTCTTGGAGCTCCCTACGTATCCTGGGATATATCACCTCTGGCCCCATGGGCTTGTCCACTTTCAGTTTTTCTAGTTCTATTCAAACACTCTCCTCTGTAAATGAGCATGTATCCACTCCATTGTCATGCATATTCTTGCTACCCATCAACAGTCCTTCCCCAATGTCTTCCTTATTTGTTTAGTATTTCTGCTTTTTCTTCATCTTTCATCACACCTTGCTTTTTGTCTCCTTTCAATCTTACAATGCCACCTCTGGTCTTCTCCCTTTCTCTGATATATCTAAAAAATGGTTTGTCAACATGCATTACCTCTTTGGCAAATTTTCTTCCACTTAGTCTTTCACAGTCCTAATTTTTTTTTCTTATTTTCTACAGTTGCACCAGATATTCTCCCTTGTGTTCTTCTTTTTGAGTTCCTTTGTACTTTTTGAAAGTCAATCTTTTTGCTTTTATGTTTTCAGCCGCTAGCTTGGAAAACTGTATTGGTTTCCTTTTTCTCTTTATCTACTTTTTCTACATAAATGCTGGTTCCCTTTCTATAGCTCCTTTAAATTGGCCCACTATTGTCCCACTTCATCCATCTCCTCTCAGTCTTATAGTTCCTTCTCTAGGTAAATTGCCATTTTACCAAAGTCTGTGTTTTGTAAAGGATAGTGGGTGAGTGAGTGAGCCCTTTGTGCTGCGAGGTAATTGATGCAGCCTCAAAGGTGAACCCATGAGGCTAATCAGCAGCTGGAGGACGTAGCCTGTAGCAGGACTGCCTAGAGCTTCACCTTTACCAGCCACCTCCCCCGCAAGTTGAACCCTTGGGTTCTGGTGGCTGGCAGGACTTAGGAGGGTCCCTAGGGTGATGAAGATATCAGAAGTCAAAATATCCCTGAGTTCAGGGCAGGCAGCAGATGAATGGTGTTAGCAACAGGCCAAGGTTGAGATGGGCAGCTAGCAATCATGGTCAAGCCCAGACAAAAAGTCAGGTCCAGGTGGCAGGCAATCATGGTCAGGTCCAGGCAATAAGTCAAGATCAGAAGAGTCAGGCCAAGAGTGGACGGAGACATATAAAAGACACTGGACAAGATGGGCAGGATGGGAAAGGCTGGATGAAGAAGACAAGGCAAGACTGGACAAAGAAGACAAGGCAAGGCTGGATGAGGCAAGGTTGGAGAAAATAAGGCTGGAGAAGGCACAGGAACACAGAAATCAGGA
Organism: Rhinatrema bivittatum; assembly: GCF_901001135.1. Lineage (NCBI taxonomy): Eukaryota > Metazoa > Chordata > Amphibia > Gymnophiona > Rhinatrematidae > Rhinatrema > Rhinatrema bivittatum. The sequence continues at coordinate 93,212,238 of NC_042620.1, forward strand.
ACATTAGGCAACATGCACTATTCAAGAGTAGGAGATCCGTTGCTGAGGCAAAGATGAGCTGTCCATGGAACTTTTATATAGGAAGGGCTGTGTGATGTCATCAGAGTGCACTGTGGAGACTCCCACCCTGAGCCCTTTAAGACTAGGAAGCGTGTGTGTGCACATGCTTATGGAGGAGCCAAGTCGTAGCATCATGGCGGTGGTGGAGGCTGGAGCTGGCAGCGTTCAAGCTGCACTGAGGCCGGGCAGCATTGGAACCTAGAGGAGAGGCATGGTGGCGTAGAGGGTGGAACTTGGCAGCTTCCTTCCACATTGAGACTTGGCTGATGTCAGAGGTAGGTGCTGTGGCTTGCGGGGATACCTGCAGGACATAAATCCTAACATTTGAAATCCAGGACCTTTATCTTTGTGTGACTTCTCTTCCTCGACTGTTATATCCAACCATACCTTCTTTTTTTTTTTTTTTAATTTATATTTTATTGATTTTCAAATATTATAACAAAGAATACTTTGTAAGGAAATACAGAAATCCAATTACCAAAAGGAAAAATTAACACAACTTCCATCATATAATCTATATATATGGATTAGGAAAACTCAACTGCATTACATTGGAAATAATGAGGGGGAGGACATCCAAGGAAAACATAAGGAGAAATGCAGAAATCATAACATATCATATTTACTACTGATAGGAACCCATTACAATATATGTGCTTTGGCCTTCCTGTTATATGGTTATGTTGTTAATCCCTTAGTTCCATGTAAACCGGTTTGATATGAATCTTGTCATGAAGATCGGTATAGAAAATGTCAAATAAATAAATAAATATGTCCCTTAATATACAAGGCTATGTCCCCCCTTCTAGAAATTGTCTCAGCTGTTCAGGCAGAAAAAAAATATAGGTATTTCCCATATATTTTATTACACATTTACATGGAAATCTTAAAAGGAAAGTCGCGCCTTTGGCCAAAACCTCAGGTCGCATATTAATAAATATTTTCCTCCGTTGTTGGGTGGCCCTAGGCAGGTCTGGATAGACCCTAACTGTGGCCCCCATAAAGGGAGTGCTAATGTTTTGGAAATACACTTTCATGATAGTAGCTCTGTCTGGTTCAGTAAAGAAGGACACAAACAACACTGCTCTCTCAATTATTTCCAAGCCTGAATTTTCCAGATACTCCGTGAGGTTTTCTAAATCCACCCTGTTTTCACCCGTAGGTAATTGTGTAGTCACACCTTTAACAGGTAAAAACAAAACTTTTTTTTAAAGAAGGGTGCAATTCCACAGGGATCTTTAGAACCTCAGACATGTATCTTTTAAAGGTCAATAATACTGGTTCACCCATAACTTTGGGAAAGTTCACCACTCTGATATTCAAATGTCTTAAGTAATTCTCTATAGACTCTATTCTTCTTTGTGATGATAATCGATCTCTCATTAAAGAAAAGTTCAAATCTTGAACCTGTTTAACTTTTGCTGAGATTTCTTGGAAAGCCAAATTATATTGAATAGTAATCTCTTTCTGGTCTTTCTCCACCACATCCAGTCTTTTCACCATTACCCCCATCTGCTGAGATTGGTCTCTAAGGGTATGGGCATTAGCCATCATTAGGTCCCAGAGGGACTCTAATGTTATCTCCGCCGGTTTCACAAATTCCCAGGGCACTGGGGTAACAGTTCCTACCTCCTCCCGTCTAGACCTCCAATCTGATATTCCTGGTGGTGTAGTTCCCGCGCCAAGGTTCCCCCCCGTCTGGGATCTCCCATTCCTGCTGTGGTGGAGGTTGGTCCGAAACTCCCACCCCTGCTCCTGCAGCACCGGGGGTTCCTCCGCCTTGAATTTCATCGGCCATTCTTGGGTCGATGTATCCAATACCTCCAGCGTCGACGAGTGGAGAGCTGCATAGCGGGCCACGGGGATCCGGGGGGCTTAGTGTAATTTCTCCAGGTGATAGTCTCGCTCCTCTCAAGACTACCGCAGCGGCGCATGGCTCCCCCGATCGGGTTCCTGGGATCGCGAAGTCAGTTATTATCCGCTGTCCTGAGGTGCAAGGTAGGTCCGGAGGATATATCCTAACCTTGCCCTTCCTCTTATGAGGCATTGCATCAAAAAAGTAAATAAATTCGAAGAAAATAAAACTTCTTATTAGGAAAACAATGCAGAGCAGCGAGACTCAGCGTCCTCCAGCAGTGGCCATCTTGACCCCTCCCCCCAACCATACCTTCTGATGATCACTGGTGCCCAGGTGGGCACCTTCCTGAACAATTGAGATACTGTCTCTATTTGTGAATGCCAGGTCCAGTAACACTCCTCCCCTAATGGGTTCAGTCACCATTTGTATAAGCATAGCCTCTTGAAAGGCATCCACCATCTCTATACTTCTTGCAGATTCTGCAGCAGGGATACTCCAATCCATATCCAGAAAATTAAAATCACTGAGCAACACTTCTTCCGTCCTTCCCACCTTTTGGATGTATTCAGCCAGATCTCTATCCAGTATCCAGTTCTTCTGACAGATTTGGAGGCCTGTAGACCCCACCAGTGTAAATGGAAGAAGCATCATCTCTTTTTAAAATAACCCAGAGTGATTCCTCCTCTCTCCCCCCCCCCCCCCCCCCCCTACATTTGAGTTGCTCGGATATTGTTTTTGACATAAAGAGCTACTCTTCCCCCATTTCTGTCATTTCTATTTCTGAACAGGTTATATCGGGTATGGCTGTATCCCATTCATAAGACCCACTAAACCATGTTTCTGAAATAGCAACAATATCCAAGTCCACCTCCACCATTATGGCTTGCAGATCTGGAATTTTATTGCCCAGACTATGAGTATTTGTGCTCATAGCTTTCCAGTTTTTTTCCCTCAGTTTACTGCTATTCCTGGACAACTTGAGGTAGATATTCAAAGCACTAGATGGGTAACTCAAAACTTGTCCACTAAGCAACTTACTGAATATTGGCCACCTTCTATCCTACTGAGCTGATTTTTGTTAATTTCTCTACTCACTTCCTCTGTTTGTGATGGGTAACATTCCAAATTCCTTCTGACATCCCCATCTTCTAGTTTAAATGCCTTATGTCATACAAATTGAATTTTTCACTTATGATCCTTTTTCCTGCCATGACAAATGTAATCCGTCTTTTCCATATAGCCTTTTACTGTTTCATACATGGCCCCAACCTTCAATATATCCAGAACCTTCTTCCTTACACCAGGTTTTGAGCCATGTATTGAAGTTATCTATATAGCTTAACCTTTCCTTTCCTTTTCCATGAAAAGGTAACACTTCAAAAACAGCAATAGTCTTTGCCATGTGCCCACCTTGCTTCCCAAGGGTGTGGAAATCTCTCTGCATTGTTTGGATGCTGTTTCTAGCAAGGTCATTAGTCCCCAGATGGCTGATAATATCTATTTTAGATTCCTTACTTTTTTCTTTAATTGCATTGATTATCTAGGTCACATTTCTACCAGCTGAGGATCCTGGAAAGCATCCTCTCAAAATGAATTACCAAATTTGTAGCTCTGATTATCGAGTCTCCCAACACAAAGTGTTTTCTCTTATGAGGTTTCTGTGTGCATTGAGTATCTTTTTCCTTTTATTTACTACTTCAGCTTCCATTGCTAGAGCATCTTGTCTCAATTTTATATGTGTGCTCTTTATACCCCGTCCTGAACTGAGGAAGGACAGGTACAACATTTTTTAAATAAATAAAAATAAATCTTCATTTTCCAATACAAAAAGGGCATTTTGTAGTTTGTACTACTATCATTTGAGAGTGTGGAATTGTTGGGGGGGTGTTTTTTGGGTTTTTTTTACAGGTCTTATCATTCCAGAGCCCACTGTAATCTGTTTATTCCTCATTTTCTGAATATTGTGAACAAAATTAGGCAAAACCATACAAGAGAAGTGAAAGGTAAACTGAGATATTTCCCTCTTTTGCAGGCCAGATAATTATTCTGCAACGTGTCCACTATGCTACAAAAACATTTTGTTATATACCACTATAGTTAATTTCCACAAAAAAAACCCACAAAAATCTATAATGTAAATACCTTAGACATACCTGTGGACAGAGCCATGTGTTTGTTCTTTCCTTAAAGTCACAAATAGCTAGGATTGAAAAATTCTGTATTCTTTTTACCCACTGCACACAGATTCGTTCATCTAATATCCATGTCACCCAAACAAAGTAGTAATCACTGCCAATGAATGAAAAGCAATTCTATATTAATGTGATGAATCCATGAAGCAGCACTGCACTGTTCAATAACATTTCAAAAACAATTATGTGGCAAAAGAATTACTGGAAAAAAACCCAGAGATTACACTACCTTGATGCTATTTTTGAAGGAACAGGTACTTCTACAATACTTAAGTCTCTTGGGTCAGATACCTTCGCAATAATTAATCGAACAGTAGGATTTTTAGCACCTGCCTGGAAAAAAATTACATATTCTCAGGTACAATATATTGAGGCATTGCCTAGCCAGAAATATCTTAAAGGAAATTTTAATTATGAGGAATTTAAATATCTAATACATTTTAGAAATTAATAATACTCCACAAATGAATGTTTTAGCTCTATTATTCCATTGGAATACTGCATTCTTTCAGATTAATCCAGCTTGCATTTTATAGCTCTTAGCAAATTAATTTGCATTCTATAGAACTAAGCACCTCACCTTATCTACAATGTAATATGAAGGAAGAAGTGAAAATGAATGGTTTAAAAGATCAAAAGGAGGTTTTATTTTCTTAAAAGAAAAAATTTGCTTAAATAGAGATAAGATGCTGTTATTTGAATTTAAATTATTTATCATACTTTGCATTATTTACTGTTCTGGATATGCTGGGGTTTTTTTATTATAAATATTGTAATCCATCCTGAATGTTTTTACATTACGCATGCATGAACTGAATGAATTATTCACTGTCTGCAAGGCTAATAGTTAACTACAGTAGAGACCATGTATACTAGGGATGTGAATCGTTTTAGGACGATTAAAATTATCGTCCGATAATTTTAATATCGTCTTAAACCGTTATGGAACACAATACAATAGAGATTCTAACGATTTATCGTTATAAATCGTTAGAATCGTGAGCCGGCACACTAAAACCCCCTAAAACCCACCCCCGACCCTTTAAATTAAATCCCCCACCCTCCCGAACCCCCCCCCCCCAAATGACTTAAATAACCTGCGGGTCCAGCGGCGGTCCGGAACGGCAGCGGTCCGGAACGGGCTCCTGCTACTGAATCTTGTTGTCTTCGGCCGGCGCCATTTTCCAAAATGGCGCCGAAAAATGGCGGCGGCCATACACGAACACGATTGGACGGCAGGAGGTCCTTCCGGACCCCCGCTGGACTTTTGGCAAGTCTTGTGGGGGTCAGGAGGCCCCCCCAAGCTGGCCAAAAGTTCCTGGAGGTCCAGCGGGGGTCAGGGAGCGATTTCCCGCCGCGAATCGTTTTCGTACGGAAAATGGCGCCGGCAGGAGATCGACTGCAGGAGGTCGTTCAGCGAGGCGCCGGAACCCTCGCTGAACGACCTCCTGCAGTCGATCTCCTGCCGGCGCCATTTTCCGTACGAAAACGATTCGCGGCGGGAAATCGCTCCCTGACCCCCGCTGGACCTCCAGGAACTTTTGGCCAGCTTGGGGGGGGCCTCCTGACCCCCACAAGACTTGCCAAAAGTCCAGCGGGGGTCCGGAAGGACCTCCTGCCGTCCAATCGTGTTCGTCTATGGCCGCCGCCATTTTTTGGCGCCATTTTGGAAAATGGCGCCGGCCGAAGACAACAAGATTCAGTAGCAGGAGCCCGTTCCGGACCGCTGCCGTTCCGGACCGCCACTGGACCCGCAGGTTATTTAAGTCATTTGGGGGGGGGTTCGGAAGGGTGGGGGATTTAATTTAAAGGGTCGGGGGTGGGTTTTAGGGGGTTTTAATGTGCCGGTTTTGCGATTTTACGTTTTTTCGATTTTTTACGATTTTTCACGATATTTTACCCCCCCAAACGGCAACAATACGATTCCCTCCCCCTCCCAGCCGAAATCGATCGTTAAGACAATCGAGGACACGATTCACATCTCTAATGTATACTTGGGAACTGAACTGTGATTATACACAGAAGCATTGGCATAAATGATGATAGCAGTATCAGACAGGTTGGTGCTTTTTAGTACAAAAACTTCCATTCTAGAAGTCTTTCAAATGAAGACTGGTCTGCCCAGATTTGGCAAGGAACAAACATTTTATTTATTTTAATAGGTATTATTTCTAGTTATAAAACCACCTACTTACATAAGGAATTGGGCAACCCTCAATAGCACATGTAGGAAAATTATGTAGATTAACCAGGGACTTCAGATCTATTTGATAGCATCTAATTGAAATCACTAGGTGCATTTGAAATGCAAAATATTGAAAATATATAAAAGCATAAGGAACTAACCTTTGGATATGGAATCTTTATTGTTCTTGGGTATTGGTCATCACCATAAAAGGAGTATTCCATAATAGGTACACCTCTGTCATCAAACTCCACGTATGCTATAAATCTAGCATTTGGAGACCACCACAAAGCATACCTCGTACCCAGCATTTCCTCTAAAGATACAAAATTCAAAATGAAATAGCTAATGTTACGTAATAGCTCCTTTCTTTTGTTTCATTCTTTATTTCAGTTAGATTGTAAATGCTTTGGCATTCACTCTTCACCATGTGTTAACATGTGGACTTAGTATTACACCTGGGATATAGTTCAGCATCAAATCATATGACCAGAAAAATGGCTGACACTACACTGTGTGCACGGGGCTCTGGCAGTTACCTGACAACCCCACACACACATCAAGAGGAGAGAGAAAAGGGCTTGGGCCTACCCATGGCAACATGCTGCAACTCCTGGCCTAGGGATTGGTTCAAAGTCTTGTGCTATATGGTTGGCACACGTCACTTCTGGGGTTGTAGATCGTATGGCATGGGCCCCTATGCACACCAAGCATGTACTGTTCATGGTGGGCCATTTCTTCTGCTGGGCCTGCCATCCCCTGCAGCCACTAATGTCTCCTCTGAGAGGGAGCATGAATACACCCTCCTCATGCTCAAATCTATGGCCCAATTGAGCTATTTAAAAGGGGAAAGAAAGGGGTTGGAGAATCTTTATGGCTGGAAGCATCTTCCTCCTGCTTCCCCTTCCACTGTCCATGCTTCATTCCATAGGTAAGCAACAAACAAAAGGATGCCACAAGAGCGTCTTTTTCAAAATTTAATCAAGGAGACATGTAGAATCAAATAAAATTGCCCGACTCTGGCCGAGTTTCGCCACATGTGGTGGCTGCCTCAGGGGCTGAATAGTCAGAAAACAGTGTTCAAGTGATGGTCCGGATAAAGTCAACACTAAACATTTATGAAAAGACATTCATTGAGAGGAGACGCAGACTGTTGGCGGATACACGAGATATAATGACGCTCTTGTGGCATCCTTTTGTTTGTTGCCTACCTACGGTTTCACTGGATCGCCTACCCTGCTGTTTTTTGGGTCCATGCTTCATTCCATCCACTCTCTCATCTGAAAAAGCTAAGTAGGACACATGTGTTTAGTGTTCTTTGTTAGGAATTTAAGATTGTTTATTCAGCAAATATACATATATTTATGTGGCATCCCTTTGAGTCGACCACTAGATGACCCTAGGTCTCTGCTTATACAGTCTAAATCCCTGTGAGATTTCCATCCTTTTCAGCCCTTCCCAGCCTGGAGAGCTGGGATTGGTTGCCTCAGCCTATTTACTGCATCTAGTTTAATATTTGGTGGTGTCAGTTTCAGTTAACTTCAGAGCAGTGAGGATACTGTTTTTATACTCCCTGGTGAGGCCTCCCTGCCTCATAGGAAATTTTGTTTGGTGGAGAATTCTCACTGTGCACTCCCTGCCAGAGGATGTCCCTCATATTTTTTGCAGTAAACTAGGATTTTTGCCAGATTCCCTTTGGGAACTCCCATAAGGGGCTGAGGACCTGCGAGCTTCACTCTATTCCCTAGATGAGGCAAGCACCAGTGACAATACCTGCTGCATTAGATTTTTGATGGCCAAGGTGTATCCTGTTTTTTAGAAGGGATGGCTGCTTAAACCTTCCACCCTTTGAAGAAGTCCCAGATACAAAGTACAAGGGCTGAATATCTGTGAGCACTAATCTACTCCCTAAATGGCACAAGCACCAGGGACAGTATAGCAACCGTTGCCAAAAGATTTCTCTGGCAAGCAAGTATTCTGATATTGTTTTTGTGGGGATTTTTCTTGACTCACCCTTCCCCATATGGGTTCCAGGGATGGGATAGCCTGGTTCCTGATTCCTAAAGACTTTTCTTGCAAAAGAAGTCGCGGGCACCAAGACCGAGAAATAAGGACCAAGATCTCTGGAGATTCCCAACTGGATCTCCACTCTATGGGACCGGGACAGGCCGGATGACCGAAAATAATCTGGACTCAGGGGTGTGAGAGTGCAGGGGATGGCTCCCAGACCCTCCGCTGGACCACCAGGGAGTTTTGGTAAGTCTTGGGGGGGTTCAGGAGGATGGGGGGTTTGTTTAAATTTTTATTTAGATGGCCGTATAATTCGGCGAAGATTCGTGTATTCGTAGGGAATCATGATACGTTTCGCTTCTCCACGAATACTACGAATAGTGCAATATACGTTGTGGATTGCCAATACGGCGAAAAAGAATGCACATCCCTAAAAATCACTATGGTGAGCTTTAGCCAGATAATTGAGATAAAGGACATCTACCCAGAAGAAGAAAATTACCTCTGTGCATCAGACTGCTGTAGTTTAATCTTTATGAATAAATGGACTTTAATTTAATTGTTAAAAAATCAGTAAATACTTAATTTAATGCCCAGTGCCTTGTCCTGCTTGGTTTGTCCCAGCACCTCACCCCTTGAGATGCAGCAGTTACCACCACACGGGGAGAAACACACCATTGCCTGGGCCATAAGCGAGAGCTTCCCCCCACAGAAAGGATCCATTTTTGGGATAGAGAGTCATGTATGGGAGGAGTGCTAGCTGGATGCATGCCCTGAAGAGGAAAATGTTTGTGTGCCTTTGGAACCTAAACCCCCCTAAGAAAGGGTTAAATTTATAATATTTGGGTCATTATTCCTTGATGATAACCTGCACAGAGCAGCAGTTACTACCCTTAACAGAAACGTGGGGGTAACCTGCACAGAGCGGCAGACGAGATGGACCATTTTGGTCTTTTTCTGACGTCATTACTATGTTCTATGTTACTATGACATTATATGTTCTGTTGTTGCTGTATGAGTGTGGTAGCTTTTAGTTGGAACTGTTATTGAACTCATAGCACAACCAGGATGTTGTCTGCGGTATGGGGACATTTGGCCACAGTTTGCTGTGGACTGTAAACACCCCAATGTGAGCAAGAGATGGCCAGAAGGGTTGGGAGCTTTGCTTGGATGGGGAGGGATGCTTGTTACTGCTCAGCCACTACTTCCTCCCAAATGGACCATGGCTTTGCTTGCTTATTGTTGACCAATCAGTCCTGCAGACAAAGGGTTTGTTTCCTGAGGATGTGCCTTCCACACACTTTCTTCATTCCGCAGTGTGATGGCTTAAGTATTTGCTTTGACCAAGACCTGGCTTTCCCCTAAGGACTCTGTTTCTGTTGCTGCGCTGCTATAGAGGTCATCATTGCTCCCCTACACCATGCTCAGTAGGCAGTGGTGGTGGTGTTGGGCTATTTCTCTTTTCCTCCTGCAGGTTTCTGCCCCTTCTTTCACCTCAAGCCCAATCCTTTTTTCATTTGAAGCTTATCCTATTCATCTTTTCACCCCACTTTCTTTCAAGTAGCTGTCATCTATCATCCCCTTATAAAAGTCATTTTCCTCTTTCCTTGCTAACTTTGATTCCTAGTTTTCATTCTTTCTAGAACCACTTTCCCCTTCCTTTATTCTTAGAGACTAACTTCCATGTTGATGACCACTCTGAATCTTTTGCTTCAAAGTTTCTCACCTTAATCTCCTCATTTGACCTTCACTTATGATCTATTCCGCCTATTCACCAGCTTGGCTTTGACATAGTCCTTTCCTCTAGCTACACATTTTCAGGCTTCTCCACATTTGTTCTTCCCCTTTCTCACCATCATATGAAAACTTTCACACCCTTCCCCATCATCTTGTCTAATCATTAGAGATGTGCAATCGTTTATCACGAATTAGGCAATTACAACGAAATTGCCTAATTCGTTATGGGTCGGGGGCTCCGAACCCCGAAAAGGATTTTCCCTGAACTTCGGGGAAAATCCGTTTTTCGGGTTTGTATGGAGAGAGGGCCACATTTTTTTTTAAATTAAAAACCACCCCAAGCATTAAGATTAACTATAATACAATAACTCCCCCCCCCCATCCCAATCCCTCCCCAAGACTTACTAACATCCCTGGTGGCCCTGGTGGCCTGATGGCCCGAGGGCAGGAGATTGCTCCGGGACCCCCGCTGGACCCCCAGGGACTTTTGGCCAGCTTGGGGGGGCCTCCTGCCACATACTATGTCACAGGGGCTACCGGCACCATTGGTCAGCCCCTGTCACATGGCCATCGGCGCCATCTTGTGCTCCTACCATGTGACAGGGGCTGACCAATGGCACCGGTAGCCCCTGTGACACAGTATGTGGCTGGAGGCCCCCCAAGCTGGCCAAAAGTCCCTGGGGGTCCAGTGGGGGTCCCGGAGCGATCTCCTGCCCTCGGGCCATTGGCTGCCAGTAATCAAAAATGGCGCCGATAGCCTTTGCCCATACTATGTCACAGGGGCTATCGGCGCCATGGGTCGATTACTCCTACCATGTGACAGGGGCTGACCAATGACTTTTGGCCAGCTTGGGGGGCCTCCTGACCCCCCCAAGATGGAAAAGGTACAGAGAAGGGCTACCAAAATGATAAAGTTTCCATCCAGTGGGGTTTTAAATGGGGGTTACCAGTCTCCCAGTTTTTTCGGATACGTCGTATTTGTGCTACACTTGAGGAGTTCAAAAAACAGGCGCAGATTCTCAGTCAAAAGTTTTAGGAGAGAGGATACCCCAGAAGCGTGGTATGAAAGCCTATAAAAGGGCTAGATACAGTGACAGGGAATCTCTGTTACAGTATCAACCCGTAAAGGAACAGAACAGACTGGTATGCATTTTACCTCAAAGTACGTCCACTACAGCTATTAGAATGTCAATTAGAAAACATTGGCATATAGTAGCACTCCACAACATTTTCGAGCAAGAACCCCTCATAACAACCAAAAGAAGGAGAAACAAGTTATTCATGCCCAGCAAAAAAAACAATGTAAAAATGAATGATAAGGGGTTTCACAGTAAATGCGGTAGGTGTACAGTCTGTGATACTAAAATCGAGGGAGATACCTGGATTGACCTGGTTACGGGGTATAAAGTATATAGAAAATCAATAACGGACTGTACCACGAAAGCAGTAATATATGTGATCATATGCCCATGCCCGAAGGTATATGTCGGACGCACTAGTAGGGCGGTTAAAATTAGGATGGCCGACCACCGTTCTCGCATAAATACTGCCACAATTTCAGCCCCCATTGTACAGCATTGCGTGGAGAGCAATCACACATATGAACAGTTAGAGTGGTCTGTGATTGATAATATTGTGGATAAACAGGGGGTCAGTCAGTTCTCAATTACCGTGAGCAAGCATGGATCTTTAAACTCCGTACGGAACAGCCGGCAGGGCTCAATGACCAATTGGATTGGTTTTCTCTGATTTAAAGACTACTGATAGGTTTAACTGATATCCAGGAAGTGTGTTTAAAAATCAAACAGGAAGTAGGTGAATTTAGAACGCCGTCAGGATTTGGGCAAAGACGGAGGCTCATTCGAGCACTGGAAAATTGAAGCAACAATTCTTGGAAAAAGGAAGAAATGAGGATGAATATACCCTGAGGAAGACAGCACTTGTCGAATCTTGCACAAGTCGGGATTATTCGAGACATTTCAAAGCTAAGTATAACAGTTATACTTCCAACGGCTGAAAACAGTTTAAGTGTGTTTTACACGAAGAAAAATAAATTGAAGCTCATAAAATAAAAAACAAAAAACAAAAAGAGGGGTTTCTCTGCAGCCCATCTCATAGGATTTTTATGAAAAATACGTTTTCTAATAAAAATGGAGGCTGGAGGGTGCGTTTATGATTAGAATAATAATGACACCGAGGAGGTGGTCTATTAATATATGAAACCATCCTCTGCACTCCTATTAAATTTAAATTCAATTTAAATTCAATTTAAATAAACATTTTGAGTAGGCTGGCAGAGAACACCTTATATAAAATATAAGCACCAGGTGAAGGGTTTGTGCGGTAATTTAATGCAACATCGCTCCCCACTTCCATGGAAGGGTAAAAAGGGGAATTGGATTCAGAGAATAACCAAGAGGGCCCTGACTTTTAAGGACTGAGATACTGATACTCAGGCATAAGGGGAAAAGCACAGGACTGCTTCTATGGCAAAGTCTATAAGCAAAGCAAGTCAAGCAGCACTGTCTGAATTTTCACAAACGCTCATCACCCATTAAAAAATGTTGCCAGCTGAAATCTTTATGGGTCATCATAAAGCTTGGGATAACTGCACAGAGGGAAGTTTGCTGGGCAGACTGGTTGGACCATTTGGTCTTTCTCTTCCATCTTTACTATGTTACTATGTTACAAAGACTGCTTTTGCCAAAGTCTCAATTGATATTCTCATGGTCAAAGCCAAGGATTTTTACTTGATTTCCATCTTCCTTGACCTATCTGCTGCTTTTGATACTGCTGATAACTGTTTACTTCTTGGCACACTGTATTCAATTTGATTTTGGGACTCTGCTTTATCCTGTTTTTCTTCTTACCTCTCCCATCAAAATTTTAATTTAGCCTCTGGTGGTTCTTCTGCCAAAATTATTCTGCTATCAGTGGGTGAGCCTCAAGGCTCAGTCCTGGGACCTCTCCCTTTTTATCTCTGCAGCTCTTCCCTTGGCTTTCAGTACCTCTTTCATGCTGACTCCCAGTTCTACCCCTCTATGCCAGAAATTTCACCAAGAATCCAATTCCAAATCCCAACCTACTTGTCTGACTTTGCTGCCTCAATGTCCTGTTGCCACCTTAAACCTAACATAACCAAGATGGAAGTTTTTGTGCCCCCCCCCCCCCCCCAATCTGTTTCCCCACTTTCCTCTTTTTCTACTCTGTGGATGGTTTTCTAAAGAAGTAGGAGAAAAGGTAAGGGAAAACAGCATTCAAAAACTGCAAGAGTTTGCAGAAAGAGAAAGAAAGGTCACTATCTGGAAAAAGTAAGAGAAGCTGGGAAAGAATTCTGGAATGCAAAGATTCAAATGGAAGTAAAAATGGCAAATACAGTAAAACAGGAAGACAAGACATGCTTTTTTAGATATGTTGGTAATAGGAGGAAATGCAAAAGCAGCATTGTGAGACTTGGAGGTGAAGGAAAGGAATGGTCAGAAGCTGATGAAGAAAAAGTGAAATTGCTTAACAAATATTTCTGATTGGAGTTCACTGTAGAAGGACCAGGAGCAGGATCACATAAAGGGGCGGATTTTAAGAGCCCTGCTCGCGTAAATCCGCCCGGATTTACGCGAGCAGGGCCCTGCGCACCGGTAAGCCTATTTTACATAGGCCTACCGGCGCGCGCAGACCCCGGGACTCGCGTACGTCCCGGGGTTTTCGGAGGGGGGCGTGTCGGGGGCGTGTCGGAAGCGTTTTGGGGGCGGGTACGGGGGCGTGGCTACGGCCTGGGGCGGTCCGGGGGCGTGGCCGCGCCCTCCGTACCCGCCCCCAGGTCGCGGCCCGGCGCGCAGGGATTTACGTCTCCCTCCGGGAGGCGTAAATCCCCCGACAAAGGTAAGGGGGGGGTGTAGACAGGGCCGGGTGGGTGGGTTAGGTAGGGGAAGGGAGGGTAAGGTGAGGGGAGGGCAAAGGAAAGTTCCCTCCGAGGCCGCTCCGATTTCGGAGCGGCCTTGGAGGGAACGGGGGAGGCAGCGCGGCTCGGCGCGCGCAGGCTATACAAAATCGATAGCCTTGCGCGCGCCGATCCAGGATTTTAGTGGATACGCGCGGCTCCGCGCGTATCTACTAAAATCCAGCGTACTTTTGCTTGAGTCTGATGCGCAAGCAAAAGTAGGCTGATCGCGCTTCTTTTAAAATCTACCCCAAAATGAACAGAAATAAGTCTGGAAGTGAGTTAAACATCAATCGATTTTCAGAAAGTGTGTTTATGAGGAGCTAGCAAAACTTAAAGTTGATAAAGCAATGGGGATACATCCAAGGGTAATAAGGAAACTTAGAGACGTTCTAGCAGCTCAATTTGCTGACCTTTTCAATGTATCTTTAGAGTCAGACATAGTTCTGGAGGACTGGAGATGGGTGGATGTGGCTCCTATTTACAAAAGTGGAGGTAAGGAAGAGGCTGGGAACTACAGGTCTGTAGTCCAATCTTTGTGATGAGAAAATTAATGGAATCGCAGCTAAAACAGAGGACAATACAAAGCAGCATGGTTTTACTAGACGTAGGTCTTGTCAGATGACTCATCAATTTCTTTGATTGGGTGATCAGAGAGTTGGATCAGGGGAGAGCACTATATGTAGTGTACTTGGATTTCAGTAATGCTTTGACCCAGTTCCACATAGGTGATTTTTAAATAAATTGAGGGCCCTTGATATGGGCTATAAAGTGACTGAATGGAAGTTGACAAAGGATAGTGGTAAATGGAGTTCCTGCTGGCAGTTGGGGGGGAAGCATTACTAGTGATCTTTGGACCAGTTATTTTCTATATTTTCGTGGTTGATGGATTATAGGGATGTGAATCGTTTTAGGACGATTAAAATTATCGTCCGATAATTTTAATATCGTCTTAAACCGTTATGGAACACAATACAATACAGATTCTAACGATTTATCGTTATAAATCGTTAGAATCATGAGCCGGCACACTAAAACCCCCTAAAACCCACCCCCGACCCTTTAAATTAAATCCCCCACCCTCCCGAACCCCCCCCCAAATAACTTAAATAACCTGCGGGTCCAGCGGCGGTCCGGAACGGCAGCGGTCCGGAACGGGCTCCTGCTCTGAATCTTGTCGTCTTCAGCCGGCGCCATTTTCCAAAATGGCGCCGAAAAATGGCGGCGGCCATAGACGAAAAAGATTGGACGGCAGGAGGTCCTTCCGGACCCCCGCTGGACTTTTGGCAAGTCTCGTGGGGGTCAGGAGGCCCCCCACAAGCTGGCCAAAAGTTCCTGGAGGTCCAGCGGGGGTCAGGGAGCGATTTCCCGCCGCGAATCGTTTTCGTACGGAAAATGGCGCCGGCAGGAGATCGACTGCAGGAGGTCGTTCAGCGAGGGTTCCGGCGCCTCGCTGAACGACCTCCTGCAGTCGATCTCCTGCCGGCGCCATTTTCCGTACGAAAACGATTCGCGGCGGGAAATCGCTCCCTGACCCCCGCTGGACCTCCAGGAACTTTTGGCCAGCTTGTGGGGGGCCTCCTGACCCCCACGAGACTTGCCAAAAGTCCAGCGGGGGTCCGGAAGGACCTCCTGCCGTCCAATCTTTTTCGTCTATGGCCGCCGCCATTTTTCGGCGCCATTTTGGAAAATGGCGCCGGCTGAAGACGACAAGATTCAGAGCAGGAGCCCGTTCCGGACCGCTGCCGTTCCGGACCGCCGCTGGACCCGCAGGTTATTTAAGTTATTTGGGGGGGGGTTCGGGAGGGTGGGGGATTTAATTTAAAGGGTCGGGGGTGGGTTTTAGGGGGTTTTAATGTGCCGGTTTTTCGATTTTTCGATTTTTCACGATTTTTAACGATTTTTCACGATATTTTACCCCCCCAAACGGCAACAATACGATTCCCTCCCCCTCCCAGCCGAAATCGATCGTTAAGACGATCGAGGACACGATTCACATCCCTATCAAGTGGAAGGATTTTTGAGAAAGGTTTGAGAAAAGTTGATGATACCAAATCTACAACAGGGTAAACAGCCTGGAAGGTGTGGAAAACATGAGCAGAGATCAAGCAAAGTTCAAGGAATGGTCTAGGATATGGAAGCTGAGATTTAATGCTAAGAAATGCAGATTTAGCACCCCCTTGGCTCGGCCCCTTACATCTATGAGCCTTCCATCCCTTTCTGTTCCTGCCAACCTGGAGGGTTTGGGTTGGATGCCTCATCCTCTTTAGTGCAGCCATTTTAGTAATCTGGGTGTGATCATTTTGTTATGAACGCTGCTGCCCACGGGTTTCCTCGCGAGCAGACTCACCTTCCCACGCTGTTTCTTCACCCGATGCGGCAGGATGCCGCCGTTGGGCCTTTGGCGTGGCTGGAGCCGCAGTCTGTCCTGCCACATGGCCCAGAGGCTGCCCTGGATCCTCTTCTGCTCCGCAGTCGGAACCTCGGCCTTCCTGCACTTTCCTTCGGGGCTGGGACCACCCCCGATGTCGCCAGCTTCTTCGCGGCGCTAAGGCTGCATCCCCGGGCTCGAGTGGCAGCTGGAGCCGCCCCCAGGGTCTCCCTCAGTGGCTGGAGCCGCTGCCTACGTCGGGCCTGCGTCTCTGGCCAGTCCTGCCTCTTCTGCACACTGTACATCGGTGCAGGCCGCTATCAGCTATCCGCAGTCCGCGCCTCTCCACCGAATTTAAAGGGCCAGGCACAGGAAGTGTGCTGGCCTCACCTTTAATGGGACTTCCTGCCTTAGCCCTTTAAAGGGCTGCTCTGTCAGTCTGTTCTTCGCCTTGCATCGGAGTACCATCCCATCTGGAGGCTCCTGCCTACCAGAGTCTTGTAAGGTCTTCTGTTCTTCGTGGAGCTCCTCGTCTCGTCTGCTTTGTACCATGAATCCATGTCTTGATGTTTCGCCTGAGGTCCTGGTCCATGTCCTGATGTCTCGCCATGTTCCTCCACATCCTGATGTGTCTTCCTGCCAGGATGTTCTTCCCTGCGTCTTCATCTGGTGCTCCTGAGCCTTCTGTTCCTGTAAGCTTGTTCTCTCAGATGATGTGTGCCCGGGAATGAGGTGGCTTGCAGGTGGGATTGCCCTGGTGCTCTTGAGCCTCCGTTTCCGCCAGCCATAGAGGGAGCTTCAGGTGACACCGGCTTCATCATTGGAGTTCCTCTTTGCCTGGACTTTCCCTGCACTTGTCCCGTTCTCCTCGTGGTCCATGACCAGCCTGCAAGGGCTGTGTAGGGCGCGCAGTGGGACAGGGTGGTCCACGACTCAGTCCCGCGGGTGGGCTGAGTAGGGCGCCCTGAGAGACAGTGCCAATGTCCATGCTTTGTGTTTTGCCTGTTTGGATGTCAAGTTCCTTGTCATGCTCGTGATGCCGATGCATCAACTCCACTGTTGTCAAGTTCCTCGTCCGTGATGCCGATGCATCAACCCAGCTGTTGCCAAGTGTCTTGTCTGCAATGCCGCCACATCGACCATAGTCCTGTCTACATGTCAAGGCCTCCATCTGCCCTCAACCTCAGGCCAGGCCTGCTGCTCCATGCTGTTCGCAGCAGGTCCGAATGGGCTGGGAATGGTCGGAGGACCATTCAACTTCCAACATCCTTGGATGTTGGCCTTGGGAGCTTGCAGGCCTGGCAGAGGGTCAGCCCGTTAGCCATGCGGAGCCACCGTCAACGCTCGGCCCTGAAGGTCTGGGCCCGGGCTGAGGCCCAAGGGCACACTAAATCACCAGAGTATAACACATTTTGAGTTATGATTCAGAGCAGTAAGGATGTAGTTTTTTTTATATTCTCTGGTGAGGCCTCATCAAGATCCTTAGTTTAGAGGAAATTTTTCACTGTGCACTCCCTGCCAGAGGATCTCCCTCATAATTTTTACAGTGAGATGGGTTTTTGCCGGATTCCTTTCAGACTCCGTGAAGAGGTTGAAGACCTGTGAGCCCACTCTACACCTGAGGTGAGACAGTACCCACAGCGTGAGATTTTTGATGGCCAAGATGTATCCTGATTTTTCCCAAAAGGTGCAGCTGCTTAAACTTTGCACGCTAGGGAGAAAGCTGTCATCGGACACAAAGGACAAGTGATAAAGACCTATGAGTCTCAATCTACTCCCTAAAGGAGGCAAGTACCAATGATAGTGAAGCAGCAGTCGCCAAGAGATTTTTTCAGAGAGCCAATATTTGCATATTGTTTGTGGGGAGGTTTTTTGACTCACTCCTCCCCACAGGGTTCCAGAGCTGGGGAAAGCTTGGTTCCCATGCTCTAAAGACTTTTCCTGCAATAGAAGTCACCAATACCACCATCGAGGAGAAGAACCAAGATCTTGGAGTTTCCCAATCAGATCTCTACCCCATGGGACTAGGACAGGCTGGGTAATTGTGAATAAACTGGACTCAGCTAGGACTCTGTGGTTTGAGGGGTACCCCTCCAATAGGATTCCCATTTGGCCCACTGGAAAAGCTTTGTGGACATTAAAATCACCATGGGAAGCTTTACCCAGATATCTGAGATTAAAAAAAAACACCTACCGAGAGAAGAGGAAAAAACCCCACTTTTATACATCAGTCAGTTGTAATTTCATCTTTATGAAAAATTGACTTTAAGTTAATTGTTAAAGAATCAGTAAACATTTAATTTAACACTCAGTGCCCTGTCTTGCATGGATGCTCCCAGCATCTCTGCCCTTGGGATGCAGGATCTAACACCACAGAGAGAAAGGAACACACCACTGCCTAGGCCATAAGTGAAAGCTTCTCTCCACAAAAAGGATCCACCTTTAGGATAGAGAGTCATGTATGGGAGGAGTGCAAGCCAGATGCATGCACAAAGAATAAATATGTTTGTGTGCCCTTGGGACTTTAACCTCTCCAAACAAGAGTTATACAGAGTTATGCATTTAGGATGCAAGAACCCAAGGGAGAAGTACAATATAGGGATGAAATTCTTCTAAGCATGAAAGAAAAGAACAAGATCTGGGGGTCTTAAGGTGGGAAAACTGATGGATAAGGCGATGGTTAAAACCATAAAGATGCTTGGGTGCTGTGGTGATCACCTGGTGATCCGAATGGAGTCTGGAGGATTTATTTATTTTCTATTTTTTTCTATAACACCTATCATCAATCTAGGTGGTTATAAATTTTACATATATAAAATTTTAAAATAAATAAAATACAATACCAATACAAAAATAGTAAAAAAAAAAAAACAACACACAACATGAATAAATGACTCTTGACCTTCTCCTCTAAACACTCTTGCTGCTTAACTCTTCAGCCCTGTCTCTTTACCTTTAGATATTATAAGCCTCCTTAAAAAGCCAGATTTTTATCAGTTTCCTAAATAGCTTATGGTTTCATTAACCATAACTCCTCCAGCATTGAATTCCAGAGTACTGGTCCTGCAATTGTAATCGCTGGTTCACACACCATGTTCAAGCTAGCTTCCTTCACTGGGGCAGTCACTAAACAACCCCCTCCCCCCTCCACACACACACACACACACAAATCAATTTATTCCACTTACAATGCAGTTATAGGATTTTCTGTGGGGTTCCCCTCCCTGCAGTCCAATAGCAAAAGTCCTAAAAAGCCTTTATTATGGCAGTACAGCTTCTCAAAAACCAAACAAAAAAAAAACTATTTATGTCATTCACAGTGCTTTGTTGCATTTTCTGTGGGGTTCCCCTACCCTTTGGTTCACTAGCAAAATCCTGGCTTGCTGCCTTTTACCCAGCAGAGTTTCTCAAGAGGAATAAAAATGCAAATCAATTCATGACAGTAATGAAAGTTGGGGATCTCTTGCTAGTGTCCCTTCCCCTCAGTTTATTAGTAAAGGGGTAGATTTTCAGACGAGCGTGAACAGCCTACTTTTGTTTGCGCTCCAGGCGCAAACAAAAGTATGCTGGATTTTAGTAGATACGCGCGTATCGGCTAAAATCCTGGATCGGCGCGCGCAAGGCTATCGATTTCGTATAGCCTGCGCGCGCCGAGCCGCGCAGCCTACCCCCGTTCCCTCCTAGGCCGCTCCGAAATCGGAGCGGCCTAGAAGGGAACTTTCCTTTGCCCTCCCCTCACCTTCCCCTACCTAACCCACCCGCCCGGCCCTGTCTAAACCCCCATCCTACCTTTGTCGGGGGATTTACGCCTCCCAGAGGGAGGCGTAAATCCCCGCGAGCCAGCGGGCCTCCTGCGCGCCGGGCCGCGACCTGGGGGCGGGTACGGAGGGCGCCGCCACGCCCCCGGGCCGTAGCCACGCCCCCGTACCCGCCCCCAAAACTCTGCCGACACGCCCCCGCAACGCCACGCGCTCCGGCCCCGCCCCCGACACGCCTCCCGACACGCCCACTCCGAAAACCCCGGGACTTACGCGAGTCCCGGGGTTCTGCGCGCGCCGGTGAGCCTATGTAAAATAGGCTCACCGGCGCGCAGGGCCCTGCTCGCGTAAATCCGCCCGGTTTTAGGCGGATTTACGCGAGCAGGGCTCTGAAAATCCGCCCCAAAATGTCTCTTCTGCTTGTCGGAGAGCAGGACGTCTCCAAGAAAACACAACATGTTTTTAACTCACACCGTGCTGCAGACTTTCCTGCTAGCATTCAGGGCTAGCCAATGATCCCCCACAAACAATAGCTGTGTTTAAAAAAGGTTTGGACAATTTCCTGGATTAGAAGTCAAACTATTATTAACCAAGTAGACTTAAGAAATAGCTATTACTTATCAGATACGAAGCTGATGTCGCACACTATTTATTGTTTGTGATCTTGCCAGATATTGTGACCTAGATACTGGGCTTGATGGGCCATCGGTCTGACCCAGTATGGCAAATTCTTATATTCTTATAATTCATGAGAGTAGCCCTGTGAGTGTTTCACCTCTCCACTACGCACCACTAGAAACACACCGGTTTCAGACTCAACTTTAGGTCAAAACTTCACTGGATCCTAGAATCTCTTCTGAAGTGTTCATAGAGCTGATCTTATCTTCTACTTCTGCTCTGGTCCATCTGTGCTGGTACAGAGCAGGTAGGGACTAATTCTCTCTCTCTCTCTCTTCTTATCATAGGTGCATAGGGAGAGGAATGGTCAGCTGGAAAATGGAGTGATATTACCCCATATAGGTCCCTGATAAGACCTCACTTGGAAAACCATGTACAATTTTGAAGACTTCACCTTCAATGGGATATAAACCAGTTGGAGTCTGTCCAGAGGGTGGCTACTAAAATATCCAGTAGTCTTCATTCTAAAGCATATGGGGACAGACAAAGATTTAAACATGTATACCCTAGAGTAAATGCGAGTTAGGGAAGATACATTTAAATACCTCCAAGGTTTCCATGCATGGGAGGCAGGCCTCTTTCAACAAAAAGAAGGTTCTAGAACAAGGAGTCATGGGATGAGGATGAAAGGAGGAAGATGAAAGAGTAATCTAAGGAAATATTTCTTTACAGAGAGGGTAAGTGGATGCATAGAACAGCCTCCCAGTGGAAGTCTTCAAGACTTGAACAATATCTGAATTCAAGAAAGCATAGGATAAACACAGGAAATCTCTGAGGACATAGTAGGGATTGTAAAGCTGAATTGGTTGGTCGGACAGGCAGACTAGATAGTCGGTATGCTCTTTTTCTGCCATCATGTTTCTATGTTGACACTCTCATCCTCCCAGTTCTCTCGGCCCATAAACTGGATCTTCTTTGATGCCTCTCTCTTCTCCTCTTCACACATCCAGAACACTGCAAAAGGATGTTGTTTCTTCTTTCTGAGCACGCTACTAATTTATTAATGCACTCTCTTATCAC
Source organism: Rhinatrema bivittatum (assembly GCF_901001135.1). Lineage (NCBI taxonomy): Eukaryota > Metazoa > Chordata > Amphibia > Gymnophiona > Rhinatrematidae > Rhinatrema > Rhinatrema bivittatum. The sequence goes on from NC_042620.1 coordinate 93,234,044, forward strand.
CTCCCATTTAGATTTCTGCAACTTGATCTTCACAAGCTTCCTACTGAATCACTTTTCTCCAATTCAATCTATTCAAAATCCAGCTGTATGGCTTATCTTCCTTCACAGTCAATATGATCATGTAACCCCTCTTTTCAAGTCACTACATTGGCTCCCTGTCCACTTCTGTATACAGTTCAAGCTTCTCTTACTTGCCTACTAATGAATAGGGATGTGAATCGTTTTTTGACGATTTAAAAAATTGTCCGATATTTTTTAAATCGTCAAAAATCGTTAGAGTGCGCGATACAATAGAAATTTTCCCGATTTATCGTGAAAAATCATTAATCCCGTTAGTGTCCACTAATGGGAGTTATTTGGGGGGAGGGCGGGAAAACCGGCACACCAAAACAACCCCTAAACCCACCCCGACCCTATAAAACTAATCCCTTACCTTCCCCCACCCTCTCGAACCCCCCCAAAACGTTTTACGAGTACCTGGTGGTCCAGTGGGGGCGCGGGGACCGATCTCCTGCTCTCGGGCCATTGGCGCCATTTTGGCTGCCACTCAAAAATGGCGCCGATGGCCAGATAAAAAAAAAACCTACCCGACCCTTTAAAAATGACCCCTTAGCTTCCCCCACCCTCCCGATCCCCCCAAAACATCTTTAAAGATGGCCACCACCATCGTAAAGATGGCGCCGATCAGCCAGTGCTCCTACCATGTGAAAGGGGCCGGCCAATGGCACGGATACCCTGTCACATGGTAAGGGCAAAGGGCCATCGGCGCCATCTTTATGAGTGGCAGCTGACGGCCCGAGAACGGGAGATCGCTCCCGGGACCACCACTGGACCACCAGCTAATTTTAAAATGTTTTGGGGGGGATCGGGAGGATGGGGAAGCTAAGGGGTCATTTTTAAAGGGTCGGGTGGGTTTTTTTTTGTCGGGCCTTCGGCGCCATTTTTGAGTGGCAGCCAAAATGGTGCCGATGGCCCGAGAGCGGGAGATCGGTCCCCGTGCCCCCACTGGACCACCAGATACTCGTAAAATGTTTTGGGGGGGGGGGTTCAGGAGGGTGGGGGAAGATAAGGGGTCAATTTTAAAGGGTCAGGCCTCACTAAAAAAAAAATTAACGATGTGAATTGGAACCGATTCCGATTCACATCTCCACCGATCAGATTTTTTTTCTCCCTCCAGCCAAACCCGATCGTTAAGACGATCGGGCACACGATTTACATCCCTACTAATGAATTCAGTCTGCAACTCTTCATTATGTATCTTCATTTTTCTCTCTCTACACCTTTCCTCGTGAATACTTTTCATCAGGCAAGCTACTCTTATCTGTGCCTGTGGTAAATGGGTTGTCTCTTAAGGAGGACCAACCAGATAGCTAAGGCCCATTCCTTTAATGTGTTCTGAGGGAATTTCCTACATATTCCATCACATACTCTACCCCTGAGCTCAGCCTTCCTAGGGTGAGCGTCTGCCTGTTCTAGGGAGACCTCTCTAGACAAGAAGTTCATACAAGTTTATTTTCTTTCCTAGAAGCTCCTAAACCTTCTTTGCATTTCTTCCAACATTGGTATCTTTGTGGCTTAGCCATGTTAGGTTGTTTACAGTATAAACCCAAGTCTTCATATGGGGAACTCTCCCATGAAGACAATTCATTAAAACCTGAGTTATTCAGGCAAGATGTGAGGTGGACGTAGAGTGTCTGAAATTTTGGATAGTCTCATCCTAGTACCACCAGGCATGGAAGCTGATCAGGGATTCCAATCTCTATACAGCCCTAACCAGCCAGGGTCATCAATACAGCCTGGTCTCTAGGGTATTGCTTCCAGTTCCCATATATAGAGGTGAGGGTTACTGTTTTTTCAGGATTAAGCAGTACTTCTTTGACTAGATCACTCCAGATAAGAGTACTTTGACTCCCTGAATTCACCAAGGCTTGTGTGGGAAGCTTCTCTAACTCCACTGGGATCACAAAACTACTATGTCCAGGCAATCACCCATCCACCAGGTTACAATTGTAAACCTCTGTTAGATTGGCATCCAAACCATCTTCAATATTCCAGGGAAAACTCTTGGGAACATGCCCCTTCTATCCATATTGGAAACACATCTGAAGCTTCAGACCCTGTGGATGTCCTCTCTCTGGATATTTTATATCCAGGCTGTAGCTTTTGGATCTTGTACTGACTGTTTCTCTAGTATACTATAATATTCTCCAGCCAACTACACTTGATAGAAAGCATCCGTCATTTCTACGGCAGACTCCAGGGTCAGCGCTGCATGCTTGAGTACCCGCCACTGTATGGGTGGAGGTAAGCTTGCTATGAATTGTTCTAGTAGGACAATATTAGCTACTTCTTGGCCCATTTTCCCTTCTGTTTGTAGCCACTTCCACTCTATGTCCTTTAGTTGGTGGAATACATTTTGGGGACTTTCCCTGGGGCGGAGATTCCCTTGTCAGAATTGAAGCTGATATGCCTCTGGAGTACAGCCTGCTCTTTCCAGTATGGCGGCCTTACCATCTGCATATTTAGCCCTTCCATCTGGGTTTGCTGCCTGTTAACAGATGCCCCAAATGTGGTCCAAGATGCCTCTGGTCATTCGGCTGCCAAGCAGTCATTTCAGTTTACCAGAAAAGATTCCAGATTTTCCCCCAGTGCCATCTTTGGTATCATGTGAGCAGCTGGAGTATGATAGATAGTGATAGCTTGAATAGCTTCTGTAAAGGCAGCGTTTTCTGGTTTACATTTTCCTGCATGGCAACCAGGGCAGCCTGTAGGGCACTATAACTCTCTAGAATGTATTGTTGTTGAGACCCTAGGCATGCTCAATAGCTGAATTTGCTGCTGTCCCTCAGCAAGAGTCTGTATTACTCGATCCATAGTGCCCTCTTCAAAAAACCTTTTTCTTTATGCTTCTCAAACTGCACAAGCAGTGAAGCTTGATAACTCTCTGAGGGAAGAAGAGAGAAAGAAAACCAAAAAATCCCCAACTTTTCTAGCCTGCCCGGCTAGAATATACCATAGCTGCTTTAAGTGAAATTACTCCTCTTGGCCTGCTATAATAGATTCCTGGGCCGTTCCTGCAGCTATGCCCCAGGAAAAGAGAAAAATAAAAATAAAATCCTGTGTATTTGAGGTTGTATTTTCTTTCTGTGGCAGTGGGCTACTGTCTGTGTTTCTCACTTAGGTCAGGAGAATCTCACTGCTTTTACCACATGTAGGAACTGGGAGCCATAGCATGAGAAACAGCCAGGATAAAAGAGTGAGGCAGACTGTGGCTGTTTCAAAACACAAACTTTATTTACAACAACAGAAAAGAACAGAACAAAAGGCTAACTATAGGGGCAGATTGCAGGAAAATATCAGCCTGGGGGATTTTTTTCAAAACTAGCTATGGGGTATCTGACTCACTCCTAGGCTTACCTAACCTCGGTCTGATACAGGCTGAACACAGACAGATCCTCATCAAATGCAGAATAAAGACACCATACAGTATAAATAGAAATGTGCAGACAAAAAGTGAAGTGGAAACTGAAACAAGCTAGACTCTGTATGAAGTGCAATGGATAAATAGTAACCATTCCATATAAAACATCAAACAGTAAAATCAAGAAATATAAAATATAATAGTAAAACCATTCTAAATAAATGAACAAATATTTCAAAACAGCTGATGAATAGAACATCCAATTGTTGCAACCGTCGGTCTACAATGGCTTCGCCCAGCGTACCTCTCACTACTTGTGGCTCCTCCCGCTCACCTTTGACCACTGGCTGCTGTAGCATCTGTTTGCCGTCCTCTCCAGCGTCCCCGGACTGGCTTTGGTGCTGCCTCCCGCCATGCTCCTCCAAGGCACCTTAGGGCGCGCGTGCGCACACTGCCCTCATCTTTATTTCTACGTTGGTGCGAACCTCAGGGGCATCCCCCTGATATGATGTCACGCTGCCTGGATATTTAAGCCTACAGTATTTGCTAGCTCATCGAGTTAGCAACGGTAACTCTACGGATGGGATTCGCTCTCTGTACCAAAGCTGCTCTGGTACCCTTCGGGGTTGCTAACGGGGTACCAGTTCCTTGGGGGCCTCTTCTGCTTCTTTCAGGTGCTATCAGGAAACCAGTACTCGCTCCTCGAGGGCCCATGTTCCCTGAGTCGCTGCCTGCATCTTCAAACCTTTCTACTTGGAAGACTTCACTAACAGTTTCCATCTGTGTGTACAACTACCATCTATTCCACAGTATTGCTTCCCTGGAACCAGGTACTCGCTCCTCGAGGGCCTGCCCTCTGTTCCAATGCCCGACCTCTCGTCTAGTGGAATCTGTGTTACTGCTACGTGAGTACAATACGACCGAGTCTCTCTGCTCTAAGGGATCAGGTACTCGCTCCTCAAGGGCCTGCTCTCTCTGTCTCGGAGCTTTTTCTAATTCTATCTGGGATGCTGAATGCTTCTCATTGTGTACTCATAACTCTCAGTCTCTTTCCACTACAGCACAGCCTAGCAGAGGTTTTGCTGTTCCAGCATTCTGTGGGAGACCTGCTCAACATCCACTACTCACTACTGCCACCTCTGGTGTTTTCCAAAACTGTTTAATAAAAGATTCAGATCTGTGTTTGTATGTCCAGAGTCTAGCCTGACACTGTGGTCTCTCACGGGACTGCCCCCATGGGCATGGTCAGCTGCCACAGTGTCCAAGGATCCATCCAAACATCAATACCATAACACCAATATATAAAAACTCATTGGGAAATGTTTAAAATATTTCCCAAACACCAATAAAATATTTCAAAACAGCATACACATCAAATAACTAATAAAAATTTAAAAAATTCACCACTCTCCATACCTGAGAATTTTTTATTCTAGTCACCAAAAATTATAAATAAATGTGCAGATAAAAACCGAGCTGGAAACCTCAACAAGCCAGATACTGTATATGAAAAACAAAAACATTACCATTCCTCATAAAAACATCAAACAATAAAACTAAGAAATATAAAATATAATAGTAAAACTATACTAAAAAATTAACAAATTTTCGAAATGGCTGACAAATCAAAGATCCAATAATTACAATTAATTTACTGTTTTGAAATATGTTTTTGGTGTTTGGAAGACACCTCAAATAATATCCAACAATTAAAAATTAGGATAAAAAAAATCTTATGCTCTCCATACTTGGGAATGTTCGATTTCCAGTCTTTATTAGGCAAATTTGTATTTCTCGGGACTTGAAAAGACCAATTTCCAGTCTGGGTGGGGGATCGATGCGTATAGGTTTTTTGTTACGATGCTTTTTTACGGCAAGTAATATCCCTCCACCTTTCTTCTTTGGTCTAGGAATTGAGTGGATGTCGTAGGCGTGGGTAGGGAGTTGGTTGAGGAAGACTGTGTCTGAGTGTTTTAACCAGGTTTCTGTGATAGCACATAGGTCAGGTTTACAGTCTAGGAGGAGGTCGTTGAGGATGGGGGCTTTTTTACCTATGGATTCAGCGTTGAATAAGATGATGGAAAGAGTGGTGAGGCTGGGGAGATTGTGATTGGAATGAGGGATATTCTATGTGCTGTGGGCATGTTGATGAGAAGGGTGGTGTTTTTGGATGTTCTGCGTCTGATGATAGGGATGGTGTGGGCTGCCATAGTTGCTTATGGGTTTAGGTTAACTTGTATAGGTAGTTATTACTATGTGTGTGTTTTATTGAGTCTTATTTATTTATTTATAACTTTTTTTATACCGAAGTTCAGGTAACAGAATTACTTATCACTCCGGTGCCAGTTTCAGACTCCCTAAAACTTGCAGTAGTCAAGACCATCCTAAAAAAACCTAACCTTGACACCTCAGACCTTGCCAACTATCGACCGATATGCAACCTCCCCCTCCTCGCTAAAGTCATAGAAAATGTGGTCAATACCCAACTCACAACTTACCTCGAAAACTACAACATACTTGTACCCAGTCAATTCGTAAATTCCTAAGCACCGAAACCCTACAGCTCTCCCTTACCGACACCTTACTAAAAGGAATAGACCATGGCCACTCTTACATCCTAGTCCTACTTGACATCTCTACTGCCTTTGATACCATCAACCACGACACCCTAATAAGCTGCCTCTCTGAAATTGGTATCACTGGCTTAGCCCTCCTCTGGTTTACCTCCTACCTTAAGAATAGGCGCTCCGTGGTCAAAATTGAAAACTCAGAATCCACACCCACCCGACTCACACAAGGGGTCCCTCAAGGATCCGCACTCTCATCCACACTGTTTAACATCTACCTCCTCCTCCTCTGCCAACTACTTACCGACCTAGAGCGCCCACATTTCCTCTATGCGGACGATGTCCAAATTCTCATTTCTGTACAAGAATCACTAGACAAAACCATCAAAACATGGGAGAACTGCCTCAACGCAATAAACCACCTCCATACCGGCCTACACCTTGCTCTGAATACTGCAAAAACAGAACTCATCCTCATTTCACATCATAACACCACCAAGTACTTAACAGACAGGAATCAGCATGCACCCGCAATTTCCCTCCAACCACAAGCATTTAGCCTCAGAGTCACCATTGACAGCCAACTCAATTTAAAAAAATTAATCAATGCCACGATAAAAGATGCCTTCTTCAAACTTCACACCCTTAAGAAACTTAAACCCCTCCTTCACCTCAATGACTTTTGCACCGTCCTACAAGCTACCATCCTCACAAAAATTGACTACTGCAATGCAATCCTCCTAGGATTCCCTGCTTCTTACATTAAACCCTTACAAATACTCCAAAATGCTGCAGCCAGGATACTAACTAACACGCGTAGAACTGACCACATAACTCCAATCCTTAAGGATCTGCATTGGCTGCCAGTTTCTGCCCGCATCGCTACAAGAACTTACTCATTACATACAAATCCATTCACAACAACAACACTAACTGGTCTAGCAACCACATTCACCTATATGCCTCTGAACGCCCCACCAGAGCAATCCACAAAGGCACCCTCCGCATCCCACCTCACAAGACCTATTGTCTAACTTCCACTAAAATGCGTGCCTTCTCTATAGCAGGTCCCACACTTTGGAACTCCATGCCATCAGACCTTAGACTGGAAACAAACACACAAAAATTCAAAAAAAAGCTTAAAACTTGGCTTTTTAGAAAAGCCTTCCCGGAATAACCCCACTCATTCATCCCTCCACCTCTCCCTCCCCGCCCCCCCCCCCCCCTCGTATCAATCTTATCTGCCCAACCCAATGGTAAATACTAACTCCAATGTCACAGCTTATCCCATATTCATGATTTGCAATGTTTAGACTCCATCAAAGTTTGTTAGCTACTCGTTAACTAACTAATTGTAAATTAATTGGCTGACAACTTGTTAACTTACTAATTGTAAATATTAACTGCAATGTTTTTGAGCTTTTTCCTGATGTAAGATATGCAATGTTTAACTCTAACAAAGTTTGTTAACAATCCTCGATATACCCCTCCAAGTTCAGCTTTCACCCTGTTTAATGTATTTCCCATCTGTTACACGTTACATGTAAACCGATATGATGTTTCAACGAATACCGGTATAAAAAAACCCTTTAAATAAATAAATCAATAAATAAATAAATAAATAAATAAATGATGCCAGAAGCCATGCCGGTAGCGCTTCAGACTAGAGGTGAGGGGCATAACAAGGAGGTCAGGGCCAGATAGCTGTGGCTGGTCCTTTAAGGTGTTCAGAGGGAGGTTTCCTATATACTCCCTACCAGTGCCCTTCTTCTCCATGCTTCCCACCTTGCTGCAAATTATGTATGGAATAGACGCCCAGTGTCATTGCAACATGTTACTTCTCTGGCCACATCTCATATCTAATCTAAAAACTCATTTTTTTTTAGTCTGTTTTTGATGCCGACCCACTTCTCTACAATAAATATGCCTCTCATTGACTCGTTTGTCATGTATGTTTGTCTTGACTAGATTGTAAGATTCATGGAGCAGGAACTGTCTCTTATGTGTAACTGTTCAGCATTGCATATGTCTGGGGCACACTTTATGAGCCCAACTTTCAAAACTGTCAGCGGTATGCAATTTGCATGCGCAAGTGGATGTGCAGAGATTTATGCAAGTATTTTATAAACTGTGTGGCAAGTGCTGCAGGAGTTTAAAAACAGAGGTACCTAATGATTTATAAGCCTTAGTTTAGGCTCACAGACACAATAGCTGCACTATCAAGCAGCATCGTATGAAGGTACACTCAGTATTTAAAATTAGACATCAATATAACAGGTCATATTTGTTCAGATTGAGATTACATGTTATATCATCCAGGGTCTTATATTTAACGAGTTTCGGATTTACCCAATATGGCTACCATTGAATGGAAGGATACATTTAGTTATTCGGCAGAACATGTGGCGAATATAGCTCTAGAGACATCATTATTTACAGATGCACTAGTTATTGCACCTACCTCCACAATACTGTTTGAAGACATCACTAAATTACACAAGCGAAGAATAAGAGCGGAACTACATGGCGTCACCCTTATTGAATATATAAAGCAGCAGCTTATCCCTCAAGGATTAAGAATCAGAAAGGAGCCACTCATGTTTACTGAGAGATCGGAATTTCTCTCCAAATGGAACGCTATTTTAAATAAATGTTCCTTGGACCTTATGTTACTTATAATTGAATATACTAAGATTACTACAGAGGAAATAAATGCAGAATTAGTAGTCATAGAGGATGAATACAAACAAAGTACAACAATAGATACAATAGAATCATCAATGGAGAAATTAAAAACGGATATGGAAAAATTTAAGACAGATATTAAACGTTATAAGATTAACAAATTTAATAGAGATAAAAAGGATTACGCTGAAGGCAACATCTATTCCTGGCCAAGTAAAAAAGATAAGAAAGACAAAAAAGATAGACAAGAACAAGAGACGCAGGCACAGAAGATTCCTCAAGTGGATCAGAAGAACAAGATCACAGACCACAGAATACTGCTTTTTTAGACAAAGGACGACCAAAATACAAGCCAGGTCGTACGCAGGGCAAGAAAAACAAACCTTATCAGGCACAAGAAGACGACGTCCAGTGGCACAAGCCCTTTACAAGATCTCAGACCCAATTGAATCATCAGTAGTCAATCTATCTAATTATACACTCTCTCAACAAGAAGAGCAGGTACTTAACAAAGGTCTGTCCTTTGTTCCCACAAATATACATGATCCATTCATGTGTAGAATTTCATTGCATAGATTTTTCCGTTCTCTTATGATCCGACATTACTTTCACAATGTTCCTATCACAACTCCAGATATTTCAATTTTGAAGAATAAATCACGATGGATACCACCAGGACCAATAGATGAACAAATAAAAGCATATCAGACTTTAGTCCTTCAGGATATCTCTACACTTGAGAAGAATAAATCTCACACCTTCTACAACCTGCCGAGAGGCGAACGTTTAGCTTTATCTTCACTAGCATCTAACACTTTAATTACCATCAAGCCAGCAGATAAAGGTGGTGCTGTAGTGATATTGGATACAGTAGAATACAAAACTGAAATTTTACAACAGTTGCAAGACACAAAGTATTACCAATTACTATCTACAGATCCCACATCCATTCTTCAAGATAGAATACAGCAAATTCTTACAGATGCACAGCAAAATGGATATCTAACCACGCGAGAGTACAATTTTCTTCAAGTAGCACATCCAAGGACTCCTGTTATATATGGAGTCCCAAAAATACATAAAAGACTAGTGAAGCTCCCTTGTCGTCCCATCATCTTGGCCAATGGCTCAGTACTAGAGCCATTGGCACAATTTATTGACCACTTTCTTCGATCAGAGGTATCATTAGCCAAATCCTATGTTCAAGACACTTCTGACATGCTACTTAAGTTAGCAAAAGTACAAAACTTACCAGAACAGAGCCTCCTTGTTTCATTGGACATAGAGGCCTTATATACCAATATACCTCAGATGGAAGCTCTTATGCTCATCAAAGATATACTTATGCGAAGACCCCGCCCTCACCGCATTCCGTCTCATTTTTTAGTCAAATTGTCAGAAATGATTCTTTTCCATAATTATTTTGCTTTCGAACAGAATTACTATCTTCAAATACACGGTGTAGCAATGGGGTCCCCAGTGGCCCCAGACATGGCAAATCTTTTTGTTACCAAATTTGAAGAGTCTACAGTGTATACTTCATTATTTTTTGGACAGATTTTACAGTGGTCAAGATATATTGACGACATCTTCTTTGTATGGATAGGGACAGAGTCCTCCCTTATAACATTTCATCAGTGGTTAAATCAGTCACATCCCAATCTCAAATTCACTTTAACCTACCATCATGATACTTTATCATATTTGGATATTAGGATTATTAGACAAGGTTCCACATTGAAAACAACATTATACAGAAAATCTACAGATAGAAATAAATTTCTCCGGTTTGATAGCCACCATCCCAGGAAATTCAAGGAAGGTTTACCAGTTGGACAGTTTTTTCGTATCAAGCGACTGTGTTCAGAAGATGAAGAATTCCATAAGCAAGCACATAGTCTTGCAACACATTTTGCTGCTCGAGGCTATCCGAAACAAGTAATTAACCATGCGTACAAAAGAGCAATCTTTTCAGATAGAGGTTCTCTCTTAAAATATAAAAACAAACCAAATGATATAGACTTGGTATGTATTTTACAACATACCCAACTCACACCACAAATTAAAAAAATTTTGTTAAAATACTGGCATGTTCTAAGCCCCCACCCAGTGTTCAATCATGTTCCCACGTTTGTATATTCTAGAGGGCAGAACATCAAACAACGTGTGATCAGAGCCTCAGTTGCAGCACCAATAGCTCCATCTTTGACAGGACAGACATCCTGTGGCAAATGCATTTTTTGTCCACAAGCGCACCAAGGTACAACCTGGAGCTATCCAACTTCGGGGTACATAGTGAAAATCAATAGTGATGTCAATTGTAATACAGATTTCGTCATTTACGCTTTACAGTGTCCATGTCCAAAGGTATATACAGGCAGGACCAAAAGAAAGATCAAGGTCCGCCTTACGGAACATAAAAGCAGAATTAATAATAAAGATCAGAAGGCACCAATTGTACAACACTGTATCGACTTTTCACATACTTTTAATGATCTCAGATGGACTATTATAGAACATGTTCGCTCATCTTGGAGAGGAGGAGACAGTATCAGTATTCTTAATAAGCAAGAAAATGCATGGATTTTTCGCCTAAATACTTTAGAACCAGTCGGTCTTAATGATAAGATTGAGTGGCATACATTGATTTAGACACAGCACTCTGCTTTTTGTTCAGGTAGTGTGACGTCATTAGCACCGCCCACTTCTCTTTCGTCATCAGCACCGCCCATTTTTCTTGGAGGATTTCCCTTTAAATATGGCTCCTCAGTCGGCGTTTTTCGCGCCAATAAAGGAGCCGTAGGAGCAGCCGGTTATCAAATAGTGAGTACCTTTAAATTTCAGGTAAACATTGTCATTAAGTTTTAAAAAGACAGTTTTCAAATGTCAGCGAAGTTTTTTCAAAATCTTGATAGATCATCATCTTTTAACGCTGAAATACATAGTTTGTTTTATAATTTTCTTAAAGAGTTTTAGTCTCACTACTGCACACGTTCATGAATCTGGCATTCACTCGTTTGAAAAAGGGATCTTTGATTCGATTTCATTTTTAAGCCGCTTGAGGTGCAATACAGCTTAGAGACTTTTTCCCTCATCTCTCTAGCGGAGCTCCATAAACCGCGATTGCAGCGGCACAGTCCACACTCTGATGAATGACAGCTGCCATTATTTCACGTATGTATCTTACTTCCTATGAGCCATTGTTAAGTGAAATATTATTCAATAACTTAAAGATGTCTTCATACATGCTCTTTATAGAATCAACATTCCACGAGTCTCTCTTGAAACCATCAGCCCTTGATGAAGGAGCCAGCCTCCGAAACATCTAGATGTCGGCTGTGAAAGACTGACCTCAGAATATAAGATAAGTGACAGCAATGGCACTTGTGTTGCCAGCATCATTATAATTAGAAAGTGGACTTTTTCAAGAGCATCATTACAGAGGTACCTAATGATTTATAAGCCTTAGTTTAGGCTCAGAGACACGATAGCTGCACTATCAAGCAGCATCGTATAAAGGTACACTCAGTATTTAAAATTAGACATCAATATAACAGGTCATATTTGTTCAGATTGAGATTAGATGTTATATCATCCAGGGTCTTATATTTAATGAGTTTAAAAATACTGCATATTTCTGCCCTGAAAGTACTTGTGTGTTTTAGTAAATGCACATATTTCCAATGCCAGAAAATGCTTACTTTCTCTACCTATTTTATAAATGTATATATTAGAGATGTGCATTCGTTTTTGCTGAATTGGAAAATTGCAACGAAATTGTCCAATTCGGCATGTTTCAGGGAGCCCGAAAAAAATCAGGATTTTCCTGTTTTTTCGCAAAAATTCGTCTTTCCGATTAGTGCGCACTAACGGGAGTCAGTGCGCGCTAACTCCCCGTTAGTGCGCACTAAGTCCTGTTAGTGCGCACTAACAAAAACTAACAAAAAGTAACAAAAACTAACAAAATCTAACGGTTTTTGTTAGTGCGCGCTAACAGGAGTTAGCGCGCACTAACGGGGAGTTAGCGCGCACTAACTAAAAATCGATTTTTCGCGAAAAAAAAGACCCGAACCGAAAAAAAACGACATTTTCCATGGCGGCCGAAAAACGAAGAACGACACGAACACAAAAAACGATGCACATCTCTAGTATATATTAGTTGCATAAAAATAACCCTGATTAAAATGTGGAGGCAAGCTTTTATACAGTATGTGTTTATACTGTTCTGAAAATACTTGTATAGTAGACTCACCAGTTTGCCTATACCTATAACAATTCACCCAGTCTTTCACCAGTTCACCTAGACCCTCTAACACTGCTTACAAGTTTCAAACATGCTAAATTAATTCAATCACTATTTGTGTGTTACCGAGAGCTATTTCCAGGACCCAAGCAAGTAGAGTAGAACTGGCAGTATAAATCAGTTATGGCTCCTTTGCGGAACTGGAGCAGAGTCAATAGCAACACAGATCATTTCTGCCACGTGCCCTACTCCCTGCACCCGGAGAAACCAGATTAGAGCAGAAAATCCTGGAGATGCTTACCCTAAGACGAGTCATATACATAAGTGCATCCTCTGTTACTAGAGTCAATCACTACTAAACCAGAGGAACTCGGCACATTTTAATGCCAAACAAATATTGTATAAATAATTTTATTTCACCATCATATCAAAAATACATTTTATAACAAATAATGCTATGTGCTACTGTAAATACCCACATTAAAATACTCACTTCATACCTCCATCCATACCAGACACGCTATCATATCACACACCACATTATCACATTAAAATACACCATGTAAACTAACAATACTTATGACTAATGCTATGTTCAAACTGTCTTATGCAACGTTATATTTACATCAATTACAGAATGTTATAACAGATACCAAGAATCTACAATGTTTTAACAAATAATATCATGATACTCAATATTATGATGGACAGTATAGTATACTATACTGTCCATCATAATATTGAGTATCATGATATTATTTGTTAAAACATTGTAGATACTTGGTATCTGTTATAATAACATTCTGTAATTGATATAAATTTAACATTGCATAAGACAGTTTGAACATAGCATTAGTCATAAGTATTGTTAGTTTACATGGTGTATTTTAATGTGATAATGTGGTGTGTGATATGATAGCGTGTCTGGTATGGATGGAGGTATGAAGTGAGTATTTTAATGTGGGTATTTACAGTACCCTAAAACGAGGGCAGCCATATGGCCTAGATTTTTGTGAGATTTCCCAGCACAATTAAGCTGTTAGGGAGAATGGCCACGGTTGAAGAGACACAAGATGAATGTCTATCAGCCCCACTGTTTCTGCCGCTACTGTTATTTTGGGTAATTGGTCTCACTGCTACTTACTGTGCTGGCTTCCTGGGCCCCCGGTGATCACATCGGGGGAGGGGGAGGGATAAGAGCATGAGGGGTTATAAAGGGAGGCAAGAGAGTAAGTGAGCAGATCAGAGGGAGGGAAGGGCGAATGAGTAAGGGATGTAGAAGAGCAAGAAAGTGAATGAGCAGATAGGAGAGGCTATGAGTTGTGTTTAGGACAGGGAGAATAGAATGAGTGAGGGATTGAAGGTGCACTGAGGTGCAAGTGTGGGGACTGGAGGGACTGAGGTGTGAGCAAGATGATCAAAGTTGGGAGGGCAGTCTCTGAGTGAGGTGATTGGAGGGTCGGGGAAAAAAGTGAATGAAAGGATGAGATAGAAGGGGGTTAGTGAGGAGAGCATGAGGTGCTGCGCCCTTCTTTTCTACCCCAAAGAGGCAAGGAACAGGCTGTGCTTATGAATTCTAAGCCACCCCCCACCCCTAGTCCAAAGAGGCTGAGGAGAGCAGGCAGTACACACACCTGTTTGTCCTCATTCCCAAAGCAGAGAAGAGCCAGCTGATTCTGGCTCAAAGAGGATGCTTGTGCCTTACTGGCTAAGGAGAGAGAGGAGCAGAGTTGCTGGAAAGGGTAATTTTCTTGGGAACTCAAGTACTACCAGGAAGTAGGGGTGAGACTTTGGGGGCTATAGAACCACTGAGGGAGAACAAGGATCAATGGGGGATTCATGGTGGAAAAGCTGGGAATGAAAGACCGGGATCCTTGGGGCAGAGAGGAGGAGGAGAGTAGGGTAGAGAGAAAGGGCTCAATTTCTCTGCTCTGCTCCTTCTTACCTCAGTGTTTCTCCATCCCCAGCCCCCAGCAGCACTGAGCCCCCAGTTATTCTTTGCCACCAGCGTTCATCAAGTGAAGAACAGCTGGGGGCTGAGCACTGGTGGGGGCAGGGGATGTTGGATCACTGGAAAAAGAAAGAAGCTGAAGCGTATGAAGAATGTGTTCATATATTTGTGTGAGAGAGAAAGTATCCATTTGGAAGGAAGAGAGAGAGAGAGAGAGAGTGTTCACACCTGGAACTGACCCCACCCTCTCGTACAGGTCACACCTAGCACTTCTTTGTCTCCCCCTCCCCTCCTCATTCCACAGTTCCATTCTTTATCTACAAATTAAACGCTGTTAATGATAAATAGTAGTAGTAGTAGTAGTAGTGCTTAGTTAGTTGGCTATGTTAGTAATAATAAAGCTGCAGTCATATTTATTCCAAGCAATTCTGTAGAGTTGTCTTCCTTGAGTACATGTTCATGTGTGACTCAGTAAGCCCCGCTCTGCCCCTCTCATGGTGGGTGATCAGGGCTGCCCTGGTTACTAGGAAATAACAGACTGGTTTACACAGCAAGTAGGCACAGAGAACAAAGCAATGAACTAATGATTTTTTGTGTGTGTGTTTCAAATAATATTTAGCAGTAGCTTGAGAAGGAAAAGTACATGATTATAGCTGAAAGGAATATCAGACGTGAATTCTACACTAATTGCTAACAGTTTGTATCCTCTCAATATAAATATTTATCCTGAAATTAAATATTGAAACTCAATCTATTCATTAAAGCCCAAGAAAATGCTTGAAGCAGCACAGCAGAAGCAAAAGCCAGCTACTGTCTCCTGAAATGCTTTTCATGAATATAATAACACCTGGGAGGGGTAAAAATAACAGTTTTATTATGCTATGTTTTGTTTCTAAAAATTTGGGGACCTGTTCTAGCTGCTGCGCTCCTACCATGCCCTCTGCTTCTGCTAGGAGCTGAAAAGGCAGCTGTTCACAAAATATAGGCCACCGAGAAGATTCAGCAAGAACCAAAGAGGGACTGACAGCTTCTTGGTGTGTACTAATTCCAAACTGAAGAGTTGTAAAAATGTTCATTTGAAATTATTTTTATCCTCCGAGTCCTGCTTGCATATAGTACAAACTAAAAATACGAATTTTGCTGCTTTTCATACCAGGGATGGCAAACTCTGGTCCTTGAAGGCCACAAACAAATCTGACTTTCAGAACAGTGACAATGAATATTCATGAGATATATTTACATACATTTGATCCAAGAGAGAAGTGAACTGGCATAGTTTTGATTATCCCGAAAAACAGACACTGAGGCACTTGAGGACTGTTGATTACCATTAATGGTAAAAAATTTGTAAGTTATCATTAAAATCATCCATTGTACCTGAAGACTGGAGGATAGCAAATGTAACCCCAATATTTAAAAAGGGCTCCAGGGGCGATCCGGGAAACTACAGACCGGTTAGCCTGACTTCAGTGCCAGGAAAAATAGTGGAAAGTATTCTAAACATCAAAATCACAGAACATATAGAAAGACATGGTGTAATGGAACAAAGTCAGCATGGCTTTACCCAGGGCAACTCTTGCCTCACAAATCTGCTTCACTTTTTTGAAGGAGTTAATAAACATGTGGATAAAAGTGAACCGGTAGATATAGTATACTTGGATTTTCAGAAGGTGTTTGACAAAGTTCCTCATGAGAGGCTTCTAGTAAAAAGTCATGGGATAGGTGGCGATGTCCTTTCGTGGATTGCAAACTGGCTAAAAGACAGGAAACAGAGAGTAGGATTAAATGGACATTTTTCCCAGTGGAAGGAAGTGGACAGTGGAGTGCCTCAGGGATATGTATTGGGACCCTTACTTTTCAATATATTTATAAATGATCTGGAAAGAAATACGACGAGTGAGATAATCAAATTTGCAGATGTCACAAAATTGTTCAGAGTAGTTAAATCACAAGCAGATTGTGATAAATTGCAGGAAGACCTTGTGAGACTGGAAAATTGGGCATCCAAATGGCAGATGAAATTTAATGTGGATAAGTGCAAGGTGATGCATATAGGGAAAAATAACCCATGCTATAATTACACAATGTTGGGTTCCATATTAGGTGCTACAACCCAAGAAAGAGATCTAGGTGTCATAGTGGATAACACATTGAAATTGTCGGTTCAGTGTGCTGCGGCAGTCAAAAAAGCAAACAGAATGTTGGGAATTATTAGAAAGGGAATGGTGAATAAAACGGAACATGTCATAATGCCTCTGTACTGCTCCATGGTGAGACCGCACCTTGAATACTGTGTACAATTCTGGTCGCCGCATCTCAAAAAAGATATAATTGGGATGGAGAAGGTACAGAGAAGGGCTACCAAAATGATAAGGGGAATGGAACAGCTCCCCTATGAGGAAAGACTAAAGAGGTTAGGACTTTTCACCTTGGAGAAGAGACGACTGAGGGGGGATATGATAAGAGGTGTTTAAAATAATGAGAGGTCTAGAACGGGTAGATGTGAATCGGTTATTTACTCTTTCGGATAATAGAAAGACTAGGGGGCACTCCATGAAGTTAGCATGGGGCACATTTAAAACTAATCGGAGAAAGTTCTTTTTTACTCAACGCACAATTAAACTCTGGAATTTGTTGCCAGAGGATGTGGTTAGTGCAGTTAGTATAGCTGTTTTTAAAAAAGGATTGGATACGTTCTTGGAGGAGAAGTCCCTTATCTGCTATTAAGTTCACCTAGAGAATAGCCACTGCCATTAGCAATGGTAACATGGGATAGACTTAGTTTTTGGGTACTTACCAGGTTCTTGTGGCCTGGATTGGCCACTGTTGGAAACAGGATGCTGGGCTTGATGGACCCCTGGTCTGACCCAGTATAGCATTTTCTTATGTTCTTATGTTTATAACACTGGACTTCCCCAACCTGTCCTGGGGACCCCACAGCCAGATGAGTTTCCAGGATATCTACAAAAACTATGGATGTGATAAATCTTCATACATTGGAGATCCAATTTATCCAAATATATCTCATACATATACATTGTGGATATTCTGAAAACGGCCTTGTTGCAGGGTCAGCATGACAGGTTTGGGCAGCCTTGCACTAACAGAATAGCTTTTACTTAAAATGATTTACCTTCATAAACCCAATCAGGGATCCCATTGTAGATTTCATCCTCCTTTCCATTGGTAGTTATTTGAATAGCTGGCTCCATCGGGTTATATTTCAGATAGATATTATTTCCCAAAACATAAATCTAATGAAAAAGGAATAAAAGCAAATTTGTTATAAGATGCAAATCACCACTATCATCACTTATTTATCTCATGCTCCTCCAGCAGATGAGTTCAGAGCGTGTTACAAATGGAGAGAGGTTTACAATAGGTATAATGTACATATATCAGCAACAGTATAGTGTTGCTGATCACAGTATAGTGTAAGGATTATAATAGGCATAGAGTACAACTGTAAAAATTGTATGAATGAATAGGCCTACAGGACAAGTGTCACATATGCTGTCCGCGGCAGACCCGCGGCACAGCCCCCTCATCTTTCTACAGTGATTCCTGCTCCTAGTTCCTCCTCGCTGGCGGTGGTGGGTTGTCAGCTCAGTCCTCGGGCCTCCCCCGGTGCCTCCTGCCCTGCTGCAGCCCCTGGCATTCCTGGTCCTGCCACCATGTCTCATCGGGCCTCTCCGCATGGCTCGCGGAAAGACACTGCTACTCGCACTGCACCCCTCCCTAGGCATGCGCACCATTGATGTTTAAGTAGGGACCATGGCGGGAACCTAGCTGCGGCCTCGGATGATATCAATTCAGCTACAGTATTTAAGCTCAGGCTCCATTCCTTAGCATTGCCTTTGCAACAGGTCTCCTCGCTGGTCGAGTACTTGTTGCCTCCTAGAGATTCGACTCATCTCTGCGTTCCTATACCTCATTGTTCCTGGTTCCTGTCTCCTTGTTCCTACCTTGCTTCGTTCCTTGTATTGGCTACACAACTTTGACTCTGCTTTGTCTGACCACGCCATTGACTCTTTCCAAACCCAGACCTCTGCTTCGCCTGACTACGCTACTGCCTATCTCCAGACCCGGACCTCTGCTTCGCCTGACTATGCTACTGCCCATCTCCAGACCCAGACATCTGCTTCGCCTGACTACGCTACTGCCTATCTCCAGACCCAGAACTCTGCTTCACCTAACTACACTGTTGCCTATCTCCAGACCTGGAACTCTGCTTCGCCTGACTTCGCTATTGCCTATCTCCAGACCCAGACCTCTGCTTTTCCTGACTACAATATTGACTATCTCCGTGATCAAACTTCAGCTTGCTTGCCACTGCCTTTGGATTGCCGCCAGCCTTGACTCAAGCCTGCTCTTCAACGCCTCTTTGACTTACCCCCTGAATGTGGTCTACTCATAACAGGTTCAGCGCTCAACTGGTTCAAATCTTTCCTTGAAAACAGACAATACAAGGTCAGGATTAACAACAAAGAATCACTCCCTATCAGATCAAAGCTGGGGGTACCTCAAGGATCATCCCTTTCACCAACACTATTCAATATTTATCTCCTTCCACTCTGCCATCTACTATCTAACCTCAAGCTAACACACTTCCTATACGCGGATGACATTCAGATCCTCATCCCGATAATGGAATCCCTCCACAAAACGTGGTCTTACTGGAACAGCTGCCTTTCGGAAATCAAAAACATGCTAACAAGCCTCAACCTCGTGCTAAATACTAGCAAAACTGAAATCCTCATAATAGCTCCAGACAAGTGCTCTCTATTCAACCCAACTAGTTCCACCCAACTCTCCTTCACATCAATCGACCACACACCACAAGTAAGAGATCTTGGTGTACTTCTGGACAACCAACTCAACTTCACCAAGTTCATAAACAATACTACCAAAGACTGCTTCTTCAAATTGCAAGTCTTAAAAAAATTAAAACCTCTTCTACACTTCCAAGACTTCCGCTTGGTACTACAATCGATCATCCTCCCTAAACTGGACTATTGCAACTCACTCCTCCTGGGCCTGCCAGCCAACACCATCAAACCACTTCAGATGGTCCAGAACGCGACAGCCAGAATTCTCACTAACACCAAAAAATGGGATCACATCACCCCTATCCTCCAAAATCTTCACTGGCTGCCCATAAAATTTAGGATACAATTTAAATCCCTCATGACGATTCACAAGGCTCTTCACAACATCTCCCCCCTCAACCTATCCTTCCAACTACAGCAACACGTCTCCAATAGACCGATCAGAAGTGCATACCAGAACATGCTTCACACCCAGTCAACAAAAACCTCATTGAGGAAACGAGCTCTGTCCACTGCAGGTCCCCATCTTTGGAACCTGCTCCCACCGGACCTCCGCCAAGAACCATGCCTTCCGACATTCAAAAAGAAGCTAAAGACTTGGCTATTCACTCAAGCTTTCCCTGAGAGCTAAAATCTGGTGAAGCGACAGACGATATACCTACCTCTGTACATATGTTCCTGATTTATGGTTCCTGATTTATGGTTCACAGTTACATTTAATTGAGTTTATGAAAGTTCTCTTTTAATAGTTTTCCTGTATACTTGTGTTAATGTATTCTGCCTTGAGGCGACTGTTTTAATGTATTTCCGCCCTGGAGGCGTCTGTTCAGTTCCTTGTAAACCGGTGCGATATGTATTCTTTACAGGAACATCGGTATATAAAAATTAAAAATAAATAAATAAATACTCAGGCTTCGGCCTGCTTTTGCTCGAGCGCCTGTCTGCCTCTGTTCCATTGGCGCCCAAGTTTCCAGGACATAACCCTGTCCAGGGTATGACTGTACCATCTCTCATCTGCTGCCCCTGGACTAAATCGATCCTTACTCCGACTACACACAGAGACCCACCTAAGTCCTGCCAGCCCCGGCTCCCAAAGGCTCAACCTACAGGGAACGAGGGCTGGTATAGGTGAAGCTCCAGCGGCCTCTGTCTATCAGCCCACTTCGCCTGCTGACGGTGGGGACCTGTAGGTCCTTACCTACGGGCTGTGTCAACCCCACCTCAGCCCAAGGGTCCACCTTCGATGCAACAACAAGTTTGGGAAGCCTAGCTCTAACAGAATACCTTTTCATATTTTTCTGCTAGTGTTGTTATACAATAAGCAGAGTTTAAAGTGGGCAATAATTTATATTGCTCAGATGATGAATATGAGAAGCTGCATTTTAAGAATACAATTAATTGAGCACCCCCAAATATACTTTATGCCTGTTCACCAGCTCATTCTCTTTTAATCTCTCTGGCCACCCAACTCCCCTTACTATATAGTTTATAGTTTAGCTTAAATGCTCAGTTAAAGCATTTCACTGGGATAGTGATAATTCAATCACAAAGTTTTATTTGGATTTTTATATTCCATTCCATTATATTACATTCAGGTATTTCCCTAGCCCCCAGTACTTACAATCTAATTTTATACCTGAGACAATGGAGGATAAAGTAACTCGCTCAAGGTCTCAAAGAGCAACAGTGGGATTTGAACCCATGGGTCAGAGCTTGCTGCTTTAACCACTAGGCTACTCCTCCACTCTATTCTTGGTCACAGAATTGACAGACTATAGAGAATTTCATAAACACCATTTTCGAGTGAATAGTCTTTTCCTTCCCCTCTTCTACTCCCAAAGAACCCGCAATACAAAAAAAAAAAAGTCAGAATTTCTTAGCAGAGTAGAATTGCACTTTGAATATTGTAATAATTCACTAACCAATTTATGATCTACAGGTGACCAGGAGATGTACTGAATATTATGTGGCAGTTCATTTTTTGTCACAACATCACTGAAATAAAACAGAATAAATATAAAAGTCATCGGATGTACAGTGTAACATAAACAGAGTATAAGAAGTGTGCTAAAAGTAGAGCTCAATGCTGACCCATTCTCGATATCATAAATGTAGTATGTTGCCGTGTAAGAGTATCGCCATTGCTGTAAAGATAGAATAAGCAAGAAAACATAATTACTATGCAAAATCACAAGGACAGGATCCTGTGCTATGTTCACAAATTTGTAAAGTCTGAAAATCATGGATGGCACTGCACTAAAGCTGCACCCCCTTAATATAAATATTTATCCGAAAATCAGATGTTGGAAGTCCATCTGTTCATTAAGATATTGTTCCTCAGCACTCTGGCATTTTTTTCCTTATTTGGCAGCTAAGGACACAATATGATTTTTAAATAATTATATCTGACCACAAAACCAGATCACAAAACCTTGGTAAAACCTGATAGATGCATGATAAGGAACGTGTGCCCATGTACAGCTAGAAACTATTATGGGCCTCTGTAAGAAAATGGCAGTTTACATGTCATGCTCTCAGAATGGAAGCAAAGTCGGGTAACAGAAGTACAGAGGAAGAACAGCATTTGCCATTCATCTGTCATACCTTTCCATCAGTACTCCCTTTCTTTAATGTGACTGACTTTTTTGGTATATTTTAGAGGGAAGGTTTTTTTTTTAGACGAGAGGGAGGGCGGAATGTAAGCCAGCATCCCACATTCCAGGCTACTGTACTGATCATCAAATTTCAGGTAATACCCCAGCATGATAGTGTAGTAGAAACAGGTATCAGAAATTAAGTAGGATGATTAGTTTACATTCTACAGGAATTAGAATTCATGTTGCCTAGGAAAGAACTTCCTGTATGGTTCTGGATAACTTAAGGAGCGTCGTCCATGGCACTGGCCACGCCCCTATGCGCACGGACCGCCCGGCCTCTTGTAGGGCTAAGGGCGGGTCCTAGCTCCGTGGTGCACCCTGATCGAAGGAGCTACTTAAGGAAGTTCCTGTCTGCACTTCCTTGCCTTGGCAATCGGGTTTGTTCTGCTAGATTGTCACTGCATTCTAGCTTTGTTCTAGTCTCATTCCAGTTTTGTTCCAGTCTTGTTCCAGCCTTGTTCCCGAATAATACTGTTCCAGCCTTGTTCCTGCATCCTCCTGTTCCAGCGTCCTTCTGTTCCTGTGTTCATCTGTCCGTCTCCCCAGGTAGTACCTTCAGACTGTCTCTCTGGTACTGACCTCAGCCTGCTACTTGACCACTCTGCCTGCTGCCTGCCTTCTGTCCACAGCTTGTTCCTTGACCACTCTGCCTTCTGCCTGCCTTCTGGCCTCAACCTGCCTGTGACCTTGCCTGACCCTCTGGAACCCGACCTTGCTACATTGACCACTCTCGGACTGATTCCTGGTATTTGACCTTAGCTTGATTGACTACATCTTCTGATTCTGGTTCTATCCCTTGCCTTGTCATCGCCTACGCTGTTCTGGTCTTCCTTGCTACACCTGACCTCCAGCTCTGAACCTGACCATGTTCCTTCCCTGCCTGTGGGCACGCCAGTCTACCATCTCTCCAGGAGACCCTGAAAGGCCCACCTAAGTCCAAGCGGCCCGGGTCCCTATGGGCTTCACCCAGGGGGACCTCGGGCTACCAGTGGTGAAGTTCATCCCAGCCTCTGTCTCCTCCAGTGCTCTGCCCCCTGGAGGCATGTGCTTCCTGGTCCCTACCAGGAGGCCATCTTCCTCTGCTCCAGGACAAGGGTCCACCTCCAAGCGCTACAGTCAGGTAGAGGCAAAGTGTGCAGTGATTAATCTACAAGGCACATGCAATATGGTGCCATGGAGAACGACCATCAGATTGACCAGGATACATGCACAAGGAAAACCCTTAGGTTTGATATAATTACACTATAGTATTTATTTAAAATCTTATATTCCATATCTTCCTAGAAACAATTCTGGCCAGTGCGGATTACAATAGTACAATCATAAAAATGCATAAACAATATATAATAAAACCATGGTCACATAAAACAGATAATACTTATTCAGTAAACATATATACAGGAAAAATATTCAGGAAAAACACAGTTATAAGTTGCTACTGAATGCCTTTAACAGATTGTAAGGCAATCCTACATAAAGGGTGCTAAGTGGTCTAATCTGCCCAGCACCAAAGATTGTAGCACAGTCCTGAACATGGTAACAGGGAGAACAGATTTTAATGGTTTTAACGTTTTCAATTTGTAAAATGCATTTCTGGCTAAGTGGCAAACCTATGGTCTAAAAGTTAATTTGGAATCCAATAGGATCCCTAAGGTATGTATTTCAGATGATAAAGGAAGTTGAATCTCCTTATAACTAACAACAATTATATTAGTGCCATTAAACGGAGTTCACCCCACCCATACTACCTTAGTCCTCTGTTTATTTAGCAACCTTGCTTAATGTTTGCCATACAAATATGGAAAATCTGTTCAGGATGTAAAATTGAATGTCGCCTACATAGATAAAACATTTAAGTCCTAGTGACTGAGAAACATGTCCTAATGGAGCAAGATAAAGGTTAAAAAGAACCGAAGAAAGGGCAGAGCCCTGAAGGACTCAAGGACATGGCCAGCCACTTTGACCCTAATTGAACCCTCTGCTTCCTGTTCTGTAAAAAAAAAATTAAACTATTTTGATATAACACCTGTGAAACCAAGGAGATCAGCATGCACGTATCAAAAGCAGCTGGTACATTGAGTTGTACCAGAATCCTCATTCCACCATGTTCTAAGCTGTAAAGTAAGGTATCGAGCAAAGGTAATATCAATAATGCTGTATTATGCGCTTTCCGGGAAGCCATATTGACTTTCGTCTATAACAGCATTGTCACAGAAAAATCATCTAGTTGAGTCAAAAGATTTTTTTCTAACACATTGGCTAATAGGCAGGTTGGAGATGGGCCGAGAATTCCTGGCCTTTCCCATCAGTGCTTTATTGTTTTTAGATTTCATATTAATTAAAAGAAAATATTTTTGTCTTAAGACCAACAATAAGATGGTTTGCACTGTGTATTTGCATACATTGCTGCTGTGCCAGCTACCTGAACTAGCACTAGGCATGCAAATAACATGGCATGGCAACCAAAAAGTAGTAAGCCTGAGCCCAGGGTCATAGGTTAAAATGAGCAAGGTTACATTGATTTGAAAATATAAGGAAATATTTATGTGGTGCAGGCTGTAGATAGCAACATTTACAGTATTCCCATTTTAGTTATTTCACAATAGCAATATGAAGCTCCAGGTCTTACATCATTCTGTAATATTCTGGCATGAATACAAATGAACTCGTGATATATCTGATTTATTATAAAGCAAACACATGAATAATGAACATATCAGTACTTAAAGCAGCATGGAAAATGTGATTATTTAAATCACATTTGTTTATCTGAGCTAAAAGTCTATGTTAATTAATGCAGACATTTCTTTTATTTCAGATATGGATATAGAAACTACAGCTAGTAATAAAAAAACATGGAGTTTTTAAGGTTTTCAAGTTATCTGTACATTTTTTTCAGACAGAAGGCATACCCAATAGGTAGCTTTGCCCTCTCTAACATGAAAATTATCAAGAATTTCTGCCACACAAATTGTTGCTGAAAAACATCTTTTCTCTTGTTTTCACCTGGAATCAAAATTAGAAAGCAGATGTAGAGAGGGCCCACCAATAAGAAAACTACCTGGATGAAAGCTGCTTTCTGATTAGTTGGCATTCTCCACACCAAAGAGCTAGAAGCAAAGTAAGACTTGAAATTATCAGGCCGATGCAATACAGCGCGCTCAGCCGAGCACACTGTTTAACCCATGGTGGGACGCGGGTTTTGGAGCGCATCCACAACTCCTTATTCTATAAGGGGATTAGCGCATCCAAAAAATGCGTCCAACCCCCCCCCCCTCCCCCCATGAAACTAATAGTGCTCATTACGTGCAAATGCATGTTGATGAGACTATTAGCTGGTCTCCCCCAATCAAAAAAAAAAAAAATGTGCACCCAACCTGCACATTTTTATGCTCAGAAATTAACCCTGCCCAGAGAAGGCGTTAATTTCTGTGCAGTCCAAAAAAGTGTACAGAAAAGTATAAAATACTGCTTTTCTGTACTTCCTGTGATTTTAATATCGTGGCAATATAACATGGGATGCAACACTTGCACTTGTTTGCTCTCTAGGCACACCCCCCAATAACAACACACCACACTTGAATGGCATTTAAATAGGCCGCAGTTTATTAATTTACACATAACCCGAGCCCTTACAACATAACTGACCCTCAACTTCCCCTTCTTGTCTTTCCCCCCCTCTCTCCCCAATCTCCACCACCTTCAAACCCCAATGGTGGAGCATCCCCTCCCCCTTTCCCCGCCTGCTCCGCCACGGGCCAGCGAGAGCTGGCTCCACTGAGAACCTTTATCCCCGGGCTCTCGTCTTCCCGCGTAGCAGCCCCCCCCCCCCCCTGGCTATGCAGGGTACACCCTTTCCCCCCTCCCCCAACTCCCCCTTTAAACATGTAACTCTTAAACTGGGCTCGGGTTTTCCACCTCAGCTGCGACAATTATATAAGTACAAAAACCAAACAAAAGCATCCTTTTCTAGGGAGGGCGGGCGGGACAAAAGACCTCGTGCTTCAGCCCTGCCGCTCTCGCTGCAACTGCTGCCTGAGCACCCCAGCGTCATTGGCTTTAACCAATCCCTGCCTCACGTTTAAATCACGCTGATCTCCTCTCTACTCCACACCCCATATTACCCTAACTCCTCCTTACCCTGTTTCCAGCACTTTCTATCCTGTGCTCCAACCCCCTTCCCCCAGCCCACTCTGCGCCTGCCAGCCTCTCGCGGTTGCCCCCATGTTATACTCATGGCTCAGTAAACCTTCGCCGCTCAACTTTTAAGTCGGAAAAACAAAAAGGACAGACTGCAAAAAAACAAAAAAATTTAAAAAGCCGGAGATCAGGTTAGGAAAAGAGATGCTCAATTAACAAGCATCCATTTTCCTATCTCACTGACAGCCAACCTCTCCTGGGCGCTCCCTACTGAGGGGGCACTAGGGGTGCACATTTGTCCCTAGCGCCTCCTTGGCAGCGTAACCCCTCATTTAAATATTCATTCACGCATCCAGGAGAGGTGGCTGGGCGTGCGATAAGAAAGTGGGCTCTCAGCATTGAGCGCCCATTTTCCATGCTCCTTTATTGGATCGGCCTGTATGCGCTTCCATTTCTTTCTACTTTCTAAGCATATATCACTTGAATTTTTTGTAAAACATAATATAGAAGCAAATTTGAAGAGCCCACTCTGGTACAAGGTCTGTGGATACTTTTTTAACAACATCTCTTGTAGCTAATTCTCAATGGAACAGTTCAACAAAATGGCTCTGGCCAGCTCTAAGCTCATCGTCAAAATGATGTCAGTTTGTTGCCAGCCTCAGGGTCACTGGTGCTATTCACAGGCAAGTGGACATCCCAAGGGAGGGATAAGTTGTGACTAGGGAGGTCCCTGGCTTTGACAAGATTTTTGGGAGTGGAAGAAGAGTCTGAGGGGACTGTGGAGGCCCTGGCAAGGCTCAGTGAGCCCAGCCAAGTAGACCCAGGTCCTGTGGTTTTCTTGGTGGGCAGAAAAGGTGTTGGAGGGTCTCACAAAGGCCATTTAAAAACAAAAACCCCCCCAATAATTTTCAGGTATTTTTGTACAAATCCATTTTCAGTTTAGATATGCCGTTTGTTTGTTTAAAATGAATGCATATCCTTATTTTTCTTCCCCTGAACCATTTCTACCTATTTTTTGTGCTAAACTAAACAGCTAGATTCAGATGCTCTAAAGGATGGAATTTTCACCCTGGGAGGTCTAAAAGGCTATAGGTAGCACAACCCTGCCTACCTGGATCTGATGGTCCCTCTACCACCATATACACCCCTCCAAACCCTCAAGCTTGTGCTGTCCTACATTTCACATGAAGGACTTCTGAGTTTTGGGTATGCACATGGCTACAAATTTATTTACAAGAATAAATGTTCATTATACTCTAGGGGGGCTCACCCAGGTTAACATTAAATTTGATTGCTTGTTAATTGATTTAGTTGGTTTCTGCCTTCTCATGTGAGGTGTCCTCATGACACACTAAGGGGCAATGGGCGATGTTAACTCTACAGGAAAGGCGAATCCATCCAGCCATGCGAACTGTGGTTGGCCCAACTTCCCTCCAATTAAGCATATTTCATCAGCATGAAGGCTCCATCTGAGCCAACACAGCAAATGGTTGCCAGATCACCTGCATCAAAATTCAATTTTTGCATCTTGTTCTTCAGTGGTGTAGGGAGGGCCAACCCCTGCCATATGCCATCATAAATGAACTGCAACAATTTTAATGAAACTTGACAGATAATAGTTTAAGAATAGGTTCAAGTACAGAAATACCAGGATGAACCTTCAATTTCCACTTTAGCTGTGAACAAAATGTCCCTAACTGACTCTCCAAACACCACTCTGGCCCTAGGTCCCTAATCTTAAGGCATCCCTCCTGTAGCATCCTGTAGCATGGGTGAGAGGGTAAGATACACCAGCGACAAACAGAAGTGAAAAAGGTTGGGTTTGCAAACACCCTGCCCATTTAAATTTAGCCTCCTGCATCATCTTATTTCTGTACTCCTCCAGCAACAAACTGGTCATCTGGGCGAACCAAGCCCTGCACCCTAACTTTGTGCTAAAAACAGTGGGCCATGGTTGAAGGTCAGGCCATTCTCTTGATTCCTAGGCCAGGTAATCCCTCGACCATGAGACTGGCAGCCAGGTTGTGCCCTTGACTGCATGGCAGAAGTGGCTTTGGGGTCTTGGACTATTGTTTTAAGAAACATAGGTACATTATTGTTAGGAATATGCTCACATTTTGTCACTATATAATAAAACCATAGTGGAGTTTTTCTAATAGTTTGTTAAATGATAACTTACCAAACATTAAATTAGCCAACAAGATAGCATGCATCTGGACTAAGTGATAATTACCTTTTTGTAATTGCTTTCCAGGTATGCAAATTTTCGATCAAATGACAGCTGATAATTGGTGGCATTCAAATCATCCTTCAAATTAAGAAACAATTGCATATGGTTAGAAACAGCCACTTGTAAAATTGGAAGGGATCAAATAGAAAATGATTCTTGTTTAAGTGCATCACTGGGTATTAATACTTTGAAATATACATGCCATCGTTTTGTTGGTCAGAATAATGGAAGTGTCTCCAGTTTTGACATTATAAAGGATAACATTGCCATCTGTAGATTTGTGGAGATACTCATGTTCTACAAAAAAATAGGAAGAGAGGGAACATAGTCAGGATATTGTGCATTCATAATGTATTCTTTCATTACTTAGCAAACACGACATCATAAACCACTGCTTTGCACCACGGTTCCTGTTGCTATCTAGATGGCGACTTCAGAGGTACTAACAATCTTCAAAGAAGTTGCAGATGCCTTTTCACTCAACTCATAATTAAACTCTGGAATTTGTTGCCAGAGGATATGGTAAGGGCAATTAGAGTAGCTGGGTTTATAAAAGGTTTGGATAAGTTCCTGGAGGAGAAATCCATTAACTGCTATTAATCAAGTCAATTTAGGGAATAGCCACTGCTATTACTGAATTAGTTGCATAGGATCTACTTAATATTTAAGTATTTGCCAGGTACTTGTAACCTGGATTGGCCACTGCTGGACACAGGATGCTGGGCTTGATGGACCCTCAGTCTGACCCAGTATGGCAACTTCTTATGTTCTTATGCCCACTGTCCATAAAAAAACTCAAAAGCTCCTGCTCCTGCTAGGTAATGTAGGGCCTTATTAAAAAAGTACTTTTTCCTATTGCATGCCTATGTAATATATATATATATATATATATATATATATATATATATATATATATATATATATATATATATATATATATACTAGCTGTTAAGCCCGTTAAAACGGGCGAGATTCCATCATTCACACCGGCACGGTTAGAGCTGCTCTGTTCTCCACAACTTCCATCCCCTCCCACCTCCTCCACAACAACCCCTTTCCTCTCCCTCAGCCCTCCTCCACTCCCTTTTTCTGTACTCCACAACTTTACCCTCCCCACTTACTCACATCCTCTTCCTTCCCCTCCCACCTCCTCCACAACAACCCCTTCCCTCTCCCAGCCCTCCTCCACTCTTTTTTCTCTTCTCCAGAACTTCTTACCCTTCCCACTTGTTCAGTCATATCCTCTTCCCTTTGCCTTCCCCTCTCACCTTCCCTTTCCTTCCCCTTCTCCCCTCTCCCTCAGCCCTCCTCCACTCCCTTTTTCTGTACTCCACAACTTTACCCTCCCCACTTACTCACATCCTCTTCCTTTCCCTCCCACCTCCTCCACAACCCCTCAGCCCTCCTCCACTCCCTCTTCTTCTCTCTTGCCCACCTGATACTTAACTGCCGCCACTGCTCCATGGGAGGTCTCCGGGGGGGAGTGTCTCTCTCTCGCGCGGGGAGAACCAGTGGCGGCACAGACACAGAAATGGGAGGCCTCTGGGGGTCTCTCTCTCGCGCGCCTCTCCACCGGGCTCGTTGCTGGCCCGCCCGATGCTCAGTGAGGCACGCGCGAGATAGAGACTCCCGGCAACCTCCCATTTCTCTCGCGCGCTGCTTCTCCCCGCGCGAGAGAGAGAAACCCCCGGAGACCTTCTGTGCTGCCACCGCTGCCAAGACAGCCGTCCACTGGGCTCCCCTCTGACAGACGTGCTCTCACGCATGCGCAGTAGAGCTGCTCTCTGCTGCGCATTTGCGGCACGTCGGTCCAAGCTCATTTATATGGTAGATGTTTTATTGATATATATATCAATAAAACATAAGACTCTTAGAGTTAAAAGTGAAAAACTAAGTTAACCTTACACATTAGAGGACTCTTTTGAAAAGGAATTTTTAGAAAAGTAAAGGTTAAATGGTTATTTGGATAATTCCAAAGAGTAGTTGACAATTCTATCATTCTTCCTTAAGATATAATAATTACTACAAAACAAAAACACTAAGGGGGCAATTTTTGAACTGCTTACTGAGTTTGGAGTACATTGTAACCATAGGCTTGCAAGCTCATTTTTAATGGAAAAATCCCTGAAAAGGTTTTTATTGAAAATTTGGACCAGTGGGGCAAAGTAGGTACAGTGTAGCTATGTACTTATCACATGCTTTGAAGTGTAAAGTATATGTGTGAAAGTATGCACATGAATATTAAAATGAAAATTCCACACAGGGGCGGATTTTAAAAGCCCTGCGCGCGTAAATCCGGAAGGATTTACGCTCGCCAGCGCGCCTATTTTGCATAGGCCGCCGGTGCGCGTAAGTCCCAGGGCTTTCGAAAAGGGGCGGGAGGGGGCGTGTCCGCGGCGTTTCGGGGGCGTGCCGCAGCGTGGCGCCAGCCCGGGGGCGTGGTCGAGGCCTCCGGACCAGCCCCCAGGACAGGAACACGAGCGGGGCTGCCGGCCGGCGCGCGCAAAGTTACGCCTGCTGAAAGCAGGCGTAACTTTGCCGACAAAGGTAGGGGGGGATGGGTTAGGGAGGGGAAGGGAGGGGAAGGTGGGGGGAAGGCAAAGGAAAGTTCCCTCCGAGGCCACTCCGACATTGGCTTGCACTTCTAACTTGCCGTGACTGCAACCCCATGGATCCTCATCTGGTTCAAACATTAGCTGGAAGCCATAGGGGTAGATTTTAAAAAATAGTGCGATCGCGTACTTTTGTTCGCGCACCAGGCGCAAACAAAAGTACGCTGGATTTTATAAGATACGCGCGTAGCCGCGCGTATCTTATAAAATCCGGGATCGGCGCGCGCAAGCTGCCGATTTTGGGTAGCCTGCGCGCGCCGAGCCGCACAGCCTGCCTCCGTTCCCTCCCCTCCCCTTCCCCTCCCTTCCCCTACCTAATCCACCCCCCTGGCCCTATCTAAACCCCCCCTACCTTTATCCATGGATTTAAGCCTACCGGAGGCAGACGTAAATCCACGCGCGCCAGCGGGCTGCTGGCGCGCCAAGATCCGACCCGGAGGCTGTTCCTGAGGGCGCGGCCACGCCCCCAGAACGCCCTCGGGCTGGCGCCACGCCCCCGGGCCTGTCCCCCAAACGCTGCATCACGGCCCCGAAATGCCGCGTCATTTGGCGACGCCCCTGACACGCCCCCAAAATGCCCCTTTTTAAAAGCCCCGGGACTTGAGCGCGTCCCGGGGCTCTGCGTGCGCCCGCAGCCTAAGCAAAATAGGTGGGCCACCGCGCGAGGGCCCTGCTCGCGTAAATCCGGCCGGATTTACGCAGGCAGGGCATTTAAAATCCACCCGATAGGTTAGTTAGAAGCTCCTTGGGGAGGGGAAAGAGAGAGAGACAGAGGATTTGGGGGAGAACAGGGACACAAAAATTGGGAGCACTACGAGGAGAGGATCACCTTGTTGGTAGCTGGAAAGAATCAGTAAATACTGCTTGGAGAAATGTTTAAAACTTAAAAGTATTGGGGAGAAGTAAACTATTGGGATATATTATTTAATGTGTTTGTGTGTTTTGTTTTAAATAGGTAGTCAGAAAGGCAGGCAACAAACAGAAGTTTGCGTGTTTGTATTTCCACCACTTTCACACTTAAAAAAAAATAAGCCTTTTAACTTAAACTGAGAAATTTCCCACACCATATCAAGAGTTTGATCATTCCCCTCCATACACAGATTGCCCACCTGCCACAATCCCCCTCAAGGTTGGCTGACTGCTACACACCAGTAGCCTTAGCTTAGTTGAGAGGGCCTGGCATGCATTTGTTGGAATCCCCAGATGTGATTTAGTAGTCCGGAAGATCAGAGCTAGATTCTGCTAATGTTGTCCTGCATATATACTGTCCCAGAAGAATGTGGCATGCACTTAAAGTAGGGAAATCGGCCTTTAGGCTCAGGCCAAGCTACAGGCTAGCTGTCTTATAGCACACTGTGATTTGCCAGCCAGATCTGAAAGCGACTGCTATAATTAATGCCTTAAATCTGTCATTGTCAAGGGAGATTCTGGGTATGGTTTCAGGATCTGGCTGTTGCAACCGTCCCTTTCTGACAGCTTCACTCCGCCTACCTCTCTTTGCTTGCTCCTCTCATGCTGCGGATGGATGCCTGACTATTTATTTATTTATTTGTATATTTTCATATACCAACATTCGATCGAGATATCACATCGGTTTACAATTGAACAATAACTAATAAGGCAGGGTCTGCTTATTTTTACATTGTAACATGTTAACATGGAAGAAACATGGAAGAAAAATTAAGGCGATACATTTAAGCATAGGATTATAACATAGGATATTTATAACATAGGATATTTATACATTTATAACATATGATTATTGCAAAGGATTATAATATAGGAAAATAGCATTCTGACATTATAAAAGGAATAAAAATAGTGAAACGATCTGCAAGGAGCACTATGGTACAATGTGATATTTTAGGAGGGGAGGGGAAGGATATCAATAATAATCTACAAAGGGGCATCGCAGTGTCTGCCTGCCATCCTCTCCGGCGTCCCCGGACTGGCTTGGGCGCTGCCTCCCGCCATGCTCCGTATGTACCATAGGACGCGCGCGCCATGCAGCCCTTCTTATTTCCTACTTGCCGCGAACCTCTGGAGCGTCCCCCCGTGATGATGTCACGCTGCTCGGATATTTAAAGCCTACGAAGTTTGCTAGCCTTTGAGTTAGCAAGGGTAAACCAAAGGGTAAGCCTAAGGGTAAACCTACGGGTAACCTACGGATGGGATTCGCTCTCCGTACCCAGCTACTCTGCCTCTCCAATCTCTATTGGACTATCTAATGCTAACGGGGTACCCGCTCCTTGGGGCCTCACTTGCTTTTCAGGTCGCTATCAGGAAACTGGTACTCGCTCCTCGAGGGCCCATGTTCCCTGACTCGCTGCCTACTCCTACCTTCTCGTCTGCCTGGCAGGATTCGCTAATCTTCAACACCAGTGAGTTCTAGGGATGTGAATCGTTTTTTGACAATTTAAAACAATCGTCAGATATATTTTAAATTGTCAAAAATCGTTAGAGCCACGATACAACAACAATTCCCCCGATTTATCGTCAAAAATCGTAAATCGGAGGAGGGGGGAGGGCGGGAAAACCGGCACACCAAAACAACCCTAAAACCCACCCCGACCCTTTAAAAGAAATCCCCCACCCTCCCGAACCCCCCCAAAATGTTTTAAATTACCTGGGGTCCAGTGGGGGGGTCCCGGCGCGATCTCCCACTCTCGGGCCACGGCTGCGTTAAGAGAAATGGCGCCGGTGGCCCTTTGCCCTTACCATATGACAGGGCAAAGGTAGCGCCGGCGCCATTTTGGTTCCTGTGACCTGACATCACGAGTGCAGGAGATCGCTCCCGGACCCCCGCTGGACCCCCAGGGACTTTTGGCCAGCTTGGGGGGCCTCCTGACCCCCACAAGACTTGCCAAAAGTCCAGCGGGGGTCCGGGAGCGACCTTCTGCACTTGGGCCGATTTGCCAATATTCAAAATGGCGCCGGCACTACCTTTGCCCTGTCATATGATAAGGGCAAAGAGCCACCGGCACCATTTCTCTTAACGCAGCCGTGGCCAGAGAGCGGGAGATTGCGCTGGGACCCCCCCCCCCCCCCCACTGGACCCCAGGTAATTTAAAACATTTTGGTGGGGTTCGGGAGGGTGGAGGATTTATTTTAAAGGGTCGGGGTGGGTTTTAGGGTTGTTTTGGTGTGCCGGTTTTCGCGCCCTCCCCCCTTCCCCGATAAAACGATTTTTTAACCTAAAAAACTAAGACAATCAGATTCCCCCCCCCCCCCCAGCCAAAATCGATCGTTAAGACGATCGATCACACGATTCACATCCCTAGTGAGTACTACCATCTTCACCTCAGAGCTGTTCCCTGGAACCAGGCACTCACTCCTCGAGGGCCTGCCTCTGTTCCAGCCCAAGTGCCATCTCCGTGGAACTGCTGCGTGAGTACATCATCTACAAGCCTCCCAACTCTCAGGGATCAGATACTCGCTCCTCGAGGGTCTGCTTTCCCTACCCTGGGGTTCTCCATACTGGGGTCTTGAATATATTCCACTGTACTCATTCTCTCAGTTCCTTCCACTACAGCACTGCTACCAGAGGAGTCGCTGTTCCAGCGCCTGAGGGATACCAGCCCTGCCAGGCTACTCCAGCTGCTCACTACTGCCACCTCTGGTGGCTTCATTACACAGTCTAATAAAAGATCAAACTGTGTGTTTGTGTGTCCTGAGCTAAGCCAGACCTGTGGCCCCTCAAGGGACTTCCCCCCGTGGGCATGGTCAGCTGCCACAGTGTCCAAGGGTCCACCCAAAACCTCATAGTTTCTAACACTGGCTTCTCACCACCCTTGCCATTCCTAACACACTGGCAAAGACGAGATACAATGAGGCTTTATTTGCTACCCACGGTGTCATACAATGCACCTTCGGAGTTCTCAAAAATCGATTTTGCTATTTGGACAAAATGGGTGGAGTTTTAATATATGCCCCACCTAAAGTTGGAGATAAAGTGTTGCTCTGCTGTGTCTTTCATAATCTCACTACACCACAAACTACCAATTGAGATACTTCCAGCTCTTCCCCCAGATCCCCCATGACACCAGTCTGAGTGGCAGCCAGCTTTGGCAAAACCTTATAACAACACTACTTTTTCTGATAGGCCTCACCTATCCCATTCCTTTCCAGGGAAGGGAGGCCAGTAGAGTGTTTGCTGCTTCTCTCCACTCTGTCTTTCTTTCTTTCACTGCTTCTCTGTCTGGGTCAGTGTGTAACAGAAAACATGTATGCTCACTTAGGATTCCTCTGACAATGGAGCAGTAGACTGAACTTGAAAATTGTAGACAAAGTAATGATAATATCAAATAGATGCGGCTGCCTGATAATGAGACTAGAAGAGGCATGTGTGGCACGAGAGTTTGTGACGACTGCCTACATAGTTTGCCATAGCTAGCGGCGTTTCACTTGGTGGTCCCCCCCCAGCAGACTCCATCCTAGCCCTCACTTGGGGGTGATAGTGCCATAGGTGTGATGAGACCTCAGCTGGGCCTCGAACATGAAGAGCAACAGCTCTAGAAATGCTATAAATCTCAATTAGCTCTGAAGCTTAAAGGCACAGCCTAAAGGTACAGGCAGACAGTTTAAGGTTTCAATGACAGAGTTCCCATTTTACAGCCTTATTCTGGAGCTGAGAAATGTGTGCATGTGAAGTTATGCACCTGTACTGGGGAGGCTTCGTGTCACGGGGGTGTGCCAAAACATTGCTGACACCACTGCCTCAGCAGTTTCAGAGCCACTGCTGACTAGGTTTGCCAACTGACTCCAGATTTATAGGACATGCTGATCCAGTCCTGGTCTTACTCCCATGTATGCAGGTATTTATAGTCTTCGTTTTGCTAGTAATATCAATAGGGAAATCAGAACAAATCCCAGCATTTAATGGGTTTAAACCTGGACAGGATCAACCTGTCCTGAAAATCGGAGCCACTTGGCAACTCTACTCTTTGTGGTTGCATGCGCCCCTGCACAGATGGCACCCTACTACACCTAGCTAGGCTATTTGTCAATGATCATGTGCTGAAGGTGAGGGCCATGGTCACTGGGATGTCATGTAGGTTCGATTAGCTTCTCGGGAAGAACATAAGAAATTGCCATGCTGGGTCAGACCAAGGGTCCATCGAGCCCAGCATCCTGTTTCCAACAGAGGCCAAAACCAGGCCACAAGAACCTGGCAATTACCCAAACACTAAGAAGAACCCATGCTACTGATACAATTAATAGCAGTGGCTATTCCCTAATTGATTAATAGCCATTAATGGACTTCTCCTCCAAGAACTTATCCAAACCTTTTTTGAACCCAGCTACACTAACTGCACTAACCACATCCTCTGGCAACAAATTCCAGAGCTTTATTGTGTGTTGAGTGAAAAAGAATTTTCTCCGATTAGTCTTAAATGTGCTACTTGCTAACTTCATGGAATGCCCCCTAGTCCTTCTATTATTCGAAAGTGTAAATAACCGAGTCACATCTACTCGTTCAAGACCTCTCATGATCTTAAAGACCTCTATCATATCCCCCCTCAGCCGTCTCTTCTCCAAGCTTGAACAGCCCTAACCTCTTCAGCCTTTCCTCATAGGGGAGCTGTTCCATCCCCTTTATCATTTTGGTTGCCCTTTTCTGTACCTTCTCCATCGCAACTATATCTTTTTTGAAATGTGGCGATGAGAATTGTACACAGTATTCAAGGTAAGGTCTCACCATGGAGCGATACAGAGGCATTATGACATTTTCCATTTTATTAACCATTCCCTTCCTAATAATTCCTAACATTCTATTTGCTTTTTTGACTGCTGCAGCACACTGAGCCAACGATTTTAAAGTATTATCCACTATGATGCCTAGATCTTTTTCCTGGGTGGTAGCTCCTAATATGGAACCTAACATCGTGTAACTACAGCAAGGGTTATTTTTCCCTATATGCAACACCTTGCACTTGTCCACATTAAATTTCATCTGCCATTTGGATGCCCAATCTTCCAGTTTTGCAAGGTCCTCCTGTAATGTATCACAGTCTGCTTGTGATTTAACTACTCTGAATAATTTTGTATCATCTGCAAATTTGATAACCTCACTCGTCATATTCCTTTCCAGATCATTTATATATATATTGAAAAGCACCGGTCCAAGTACAGATCCCTGAGGCACTCCACTGTTTACCCTTTTCCACTGAGAAAATTGACCATTTAATCCTACTCTCTGTTTCCTGTATTTTAACCACTTTGTAATCCACGAAAGGGCATCGCCTCCTATCCCATGACTTTTAGTTTTCGTAGAAGCCTCTCATGAGGGACTTTGTCAAACGCCTTCTGAAAATCCAAATATACTACATCTACTGGTTCCCCTTTATCCACATGTTTATTAACCCCTTCAAAAAAATGAAGCAGATT
This sequence comes from Rhinatrema bivittatum, assembly GCF_901001135.1. Lineage (NCBI taxonomy): Eukaryota > Metazoa > Chordata > Amphibia > Gymnophiona > Rhinatrematidae > Rhinatrema > Rhinatrema bivittatum. Next base: position 93,271,766 of record NC_042620.1, read on the forward strand.
TGTTAGGCAAGACTTCCCTTGGGTAAATCCATGTTGACTATGTTCCATTAAATCATATCTTTCTATATGCTTTACAATTTTGTTCTTGAGAATAGTTTCCACTATTTTTCCCGGCACTGAAGTCAGGCTCACTGGTCTATAGTTACCTGGATCGCCCCTGGAGTCTTTTTTAAATATTGGGGTTACATTGGCCACCCTCCAGTCTTCAGGTACAATGGATGATTTTAATGATAGGTTACAAATTTTAACTAATTGATCAGAAATTTCATTTTTGAGTTCCTTCAGAACCCTAGGATGCATACCATCCGGTCCAGGTGATTTGCTACTCTTTAGTTTGTCAATCTGGCCTACTACATCTTCCAGGTTCACAGTGATTTCGTTCAGTTCGTCTGACTCATCACCCCTGAAAACCATCTGCAGAACTGGTATCTCCCCAACATCCTCATTTGTAAACACGGAGGCAAAGAATTCATTTAGTCTTTCTGCAATGGCCTTATCTTCCCTAAGAGCCCCTTTAACCCCTCTGTCATCTAATGGTCCAACCGACTCCCTCACAGGTTTCTTGCTTTGGATATATTTTAAAAAGTTTTTATTATGAGTTTTTGCCTCTATGGCCAATTTCATTTCAAATTCTCTCTTTGCCTGTCTTATCAATGTTTTACACTTAGCTTGACAATGCTTATGTTTTATCCTATTTTCTTCAGATGGATCCTTCTTCCAGTTTTTGAAGGATTTTTTTTGGCTAAAATAGCCTCTTTCACCTTTTAACCCAGCTCATGAAACAATGTTTCATGAGCTGGGTTAAAAGCTCATGAAACAATGTTTCATGAGCTTGGTTACTGTATCATTTTCAGTTAAGTGTTTGTCATAGGATTCATTTTTTCCAAAGATCTTCCTTTCTATATGTTTGCATGGTATTGTAGAAAATATTTGGGGCTTTTTTGTACTTCGCTGCAACATACCAGATGATTCATTTGTGACACTTTTCCCAAACAAGGCTACAGTCAGGGGTTGACAGGAATTGTGACGTAATTTTAAAGAGGGAAAAGATTTGTTATGTAATTACTGTATAGTTTCTGGTTAGGTCAAAAGATGAGGTCCATGAAGTTCAAGCTGCTTCTACCCTAGCCATTTTAGCAGTGAAAACAAACTTTTTTTCCCATTCCCATATGTGGTAATCAGATTTTTCTGTACAATTAAATTCCTTTTTCCTCCAATAACTGTCCAATTTGCTATTTAAGTTATTGCTAGAGAGCAGATTAATGAATTTTAAAACATTAATGACATAAAGATAAAAAATAGTGGATAAAAGATAGATACTTTTTTGTATTATGTACATTTCTGAAATATTGCTTTGTGCACAGAGGGTATACAGTTTCTTGTAACCTTAATGGGTAACGGATTCTTCCCTAACTACTATGTGCTTAAAAACATTACTCAGTAGAGATTTAAATTGCACTTAAATAAGATACTGTTGTATTAAGGGCCTATATTTTATGAAGTTCAGCCAATACAATTTTAGCAACGCATCCATTATGGGACATATTTTCATTGTATATGTTTCTGCAAATCAAAACTTAAAAGGTTTGGAGTCAAGTGTTTTCATAACAGGGGTGAGGCATAGTCATTCCTATGGCATAATTTTCTCTGTGAAGAGCAGATGGAACATTTCACAGGAGACATTCAATCCTGATAAGCTGCCATTCCTGGCTCCCTGCCCTGAAAAATCCATGTCTGTTGAGATACTGATACACTTGTAGCAGCCACCAACGTACTTAGTAAAAGTCACAGAGGAACCTAAAAACTAAAGTATAGTATTTGTACCATGAGAAAAACTATGGCATGATTTACTAAACTGCAGCACTGAGTACCTTAGCTTTGTGAATCATGTATTAATTTTCTGTGTATTGCCGCAGCAAGGAACTTTGTAAGTTCAGGACTGCAGCAATGCGCTATGGCAGTCCCCCATCCTAGGGCTGCTATATTTAAAGGGGATGCATGGCCCCAGAAAAGCTGTAGTGTTCCAAACATCCCTAGGGGTCTACTGGCACCCTTCTCCTAACACCCTTCCCACATCTCGACCCATTAAAAAATAAAAAATAGCAAGATGCTCCCTTAGGACCCATTCATGAAAGAGGCGTAAAGGAGCACTTAGGATCAGCTGGAGCCACACACAAGACCCTCACAAGACCACCAGGATTTCAAGTACACATTGGGGGGAGAAAGAGGGTAAGAAGCATTTTTTTCAAGGGCTGGGGCTTTTTAACAGGAGAATGAGGCATAAGGGGATTTCTTACTAATTTTTATTTTTTAATGTCAAGATCAAGGTACGGGAGGGAAACCCCCAGGGATTTTTCAAACACTACAGTAGGGGGACTTTTCTGGCTCCCTGTGGCCCCTTTAAATTCCAACTCCCCAAAACATTGGAATGTAAATTAACATTCCAGTGTTCCTAGGGGAAAATTAGCTACACCTCCACAGGAGTACTTAAGGTTCAATAATTAACACCGCTTCTACAGCTTGACACAAGCCACATTATTCAGTTAACATAGTAATGAGCTGCTTTGCATGCATTTGTATGAGATGCAGTTCCTAACCATTGCCCACATTATGCCAGATCTATGGGCCAGAAATATGCAGAAGTTGTACATTTCCATGCTGTTTTTAATGCACAGAAAAGCACTGTTTACTGCACGTTAAGAGGTAGATTTTCAAAGGCTTGCACATGGCAAACCGGGAGGTACATGTGTGACTCGTATGCACACGAGCCGTATTGATTTTGAAAGGCCCGCGGCCACACACATATCTCCCAGTATGAGATAAAATATGTTTCACAAAAAAGGGGCGGGGGCTTGGGCATGCCTGATTTACCAGTGCATAACTCTTACATGCACAAGTGTGCACCAGGGTACCTATCCATGTAGCTTTACTTCAGCTATGAATGGCGCATAAGTAGAAAAATTTAAAAATCTTGCTAGTCAGTGGGGTTTTAAGGGTTGGCGCAGGTAAAAAAAAAAAAGGTAGGTTAGCTAGGGGAATATGAAAGACCTATAGGTTAACTGGTTAAACTGGGAATGGCCTGAGGAAACAGGTATTAGCGTCGCTGCATACATCTACTAAAATCCCCCCACTTACACGCTCAAGACGGCATTCGCACGCACATGCGCACATCAATATAAAATTGTATGCACATGTATGCGTGGGCAGCTGATTTTATAATGTGTTAATAAACATGAGCATGTTATAAAATTGGTGCAAGCAAACGCACACATGTGCGCATTTGAAAGTTGCCGCTTTAGGCATTAGAACAGCTTAGTAAATAGTAGGGATGTGCATTCATTTTCAATGAAATATACAATGGCAACAAAATAATCTATTTTATCATGTTTCAGGAGCGCCCCAAAACAAAAAAAAATTTGACAAAATTTCATGAAATTTCATATTAGTGCGCACTAATGGGACTTTGGTGCACACTAACTAGATGACCCCAATAATGCAGTTGCTGCTGCTGCCTGACCAACATGAAATAGTCAATGGGGTTTTTTTGACACCTGAACCAGTCGCCGCTTCCTTTCTCTCACTGCTGAGGCCCCAACAGCAGTTCAGAAGAGCACTTCTCTCCTCCTTTGCCTCAGTTAGTGCACGCTAACAAAAAATGTTACCAAAAGTTAAAAAGTGTCAACTGGGGAACAGGTCGTTAGCTAATGCACACTAACTCTGAAATTAGAGAAACCCGAAATAAATACCTCCTGAACCATTATAAAAATGAAATTTAACAGATAATAATCCAAAACGAAAATGACACAAAAAAAAAAAAATCAGTGCATATTCTTAGTAAATAGGCACCAGAATCTTTGCCTTGAATGTACAAATGGCTGCAGGACTACTACATATGCACCACACCACACTGTTCTATTTACTGAAGCAAACTGCTTTTACTCATGCAAACATTTATTAAAAGTGAAATCTTCTAAAGTTTCGTAAATTCATATTATATATATCTCCCCATTTTATTATAATGGTTTGAGGAAGTTCCTCCGAAAGCTAAAAGCAGTTATTTTGGAGAGGACCTAAAAATGTCTTTAGATGGGAGATTTCTGAAAAACCATGTTTGGGTCCTCTCCTGCTGGACTTTCTTATACCCACCAAGGGGCAAATGAAACAAAACCTGCATTTAAATTAGAACAAAATTTTAGCATGTGACAGGGGCCAGCCAATGGCACAGATACCCTGTCACATGGTAAGGGCAAAGGGCCATCGGCGCCATTTTTATTAGTGGCAGCCGACGGCCTGAGAGCGGGAGATCGCTCCAGGGACCCCCACTGGATCACCAGGTACCTGTGAAAAGCTTTTTGGGGGGGGGGGGGGGGGGGGTCGGGAGGATGGGGGAAGCTAAGGGATTAGTTTCAAAGGGTCGGGGTGGGTTTAGGGATTATTTTTGTGTGCCGTTTTTCCCACCTTCCCCCAAAACGATAAGAGAACCCCACAAACAATATCGTGGGGTTTTCCTATCGGTTTCGGGGAGCCCCCGATTTCTGATGATTTTGAAAATATTGTACGATATTTTCAATCGTCTGAAATACGATTCACATCCCTACTTCTCTCCTCCTTTGGCTCAGCTGCTGCCCTGTCAGCCCAGCGAAAGAAAGTGAAAACGGGCAGGTCAGACCTTGGATCATCCCACTGATGAGGTTTTCTCCCAAATATCTGCCCTTGGCTTTTAAAGGAAAAGCACCCAATTTAACAAAATATTTTCTTGACAAATGAAACAAGGTAGGAAACATAAATCATAACCAAGCTTTTCAGCTTGGCTTTGATTGATTTATTTATTTATTTATAGATTAATTTCTGAACAAGCAGCAGAAGCCACCTCAGACAGCCCCAATGCACACAGAAGCATTGCCCAGGATCAGTAAAAGATACTCTAGGAAATTTAATTCCTGCAATGAGCCAGGAGTTACATTCTATGCTGTAAAAAGATGGGCACAAGGCTGACTGACACTTAGTGCACCTCCCTGTAAGGCAGGATTATGCCTAATAGGGTAATTACCATGGCATTTTCAGGGAGAATCACTAATCCTAGTGCTAATTTTAACTCCTGTTTTAGTACAGGTTTTTGGTACTAAACCTTATATAGGGTTTATATTACTATGGGAGACACCCATGCTAAAATAGAAGTTGAAAGCGGTGATAGGGTTAGAACGGCGTATTACAGCGGCCCCCATAGTAGTTATTATTTCAAATGTGAACATATACATACAAGGGTGGGGAGGGAATTTTCAATTTGAAATCCTTTTATTGTAAGCAACAAGAACAATACAAAAAACACTGTTGCACTTTTAGCTCTGAAGCACACCACATAGCCTTCTTTTTCTCTCATAACCCTGACCCTTAAAACCCTACTGAAATGCCTATATTTTTTTGTTTTAGGACTTAATCACCATCCATAGCAGAAGTAAAGTTACGTGGTAGGGGAGCCCGGCGTGCAATTCTGCGCGTACGTTTTTAATGCGTTGGTTTCATTCATAAATCCAGGAACACCCAATGCCCCACCCAGGCCATGTCAATGCCCTGCCCATTCTTCGGACTTTTCATTTGTGCGCAAAACTGGAGATACACACATACTTTCAAATCTGCCAGTCCAACATATTATCGTATCTCCTGGTTATGGCACGAGTAGGACTTTTAAAATTCTCCTAATTATTTTCCCATCTCTTCCACAACACACCTCCAGGCCTGCCTCCGCCAAACACAGCTAAAAGTATGTGCTCTGTGGAACAATGCTGTATTGATGGAGGCCAATTGCTTTGTATCCTATGACTTTGGAAATTGTTCTTATGATTGCAATTGCAAACATATTGCATTAGACTGAGGTATATCAAATACTGGCATGGCTTCTAAATGTAGTTCACAGTGTGCATGAAAGTAACAAATTATTGATTTTGTAGGTTATCTTTGCTAAGGGGCTTTAAACCTGCTGGTCAAAGGGATGTTTTTGTCTTATGAGACATTTAAGCAGGGATGAAATTGGTAGAAATAGGTTTCAAAAGAGTCACGCTTCTTACCTAACCCCCTTCCTTGGCCATTGCTTTACATCTCAGTGGCTGGAGAAGAGAATTAATGCCGTAGAGTATAGGTCAGGTGGGCTGGTATGGCATTAGGGATAGAGGCGGCAAGTCATATAGTTGAGGGAAGTTTAAAGAGTGTGGACATGAAGGATATCTATATTTTAAAAGTGTTTTTCAGTATAGTATACATATGGCATGACCATGTTTTACAAGATACATATGGGTTCCTCTCAGCAAAAGCAGGGCCTTATCACATATACATGTTCCGAAATAAAGTAAACAGTACTTTGGAAGATTAAAAAAAATGAAAACCCTTAAAACTTTAAATACCTGAAATCCACTGAAGAAAATATTGCTTGTAATAAAAAGTATTGTTGAACACATCTTCAAAAGTGAATGCTCTTGAGTTGTCAACTGGAGTCCGGCCTGTTTTCCAAAACAGACAGATAAAAGCAAATGTTAACACAATTAATATCATCAGGACAATTTTCAAAAGGTTTCGCAAGATTAACCACATAAAATGTGCTACTGAAAATTGCCCAGTCTTATTGCAGATAAAAGTATACACGCTGAGAAGCAGCGCGTGTATTTCTACCCCTAGGGAACAGGGATGGACCTGGGAGATGGAGGGCGGGGGGGGGGGGGGGGGGGGGAATTAAAGTGTGCATGGAAATTTTATTTTCAAATCTCCACGCATAATTTTCCCTATGGACCCGACCCACTCAAATAGCAGGTGCAAAATCAGCCTGTACTTTTCTACCCACAGACTTTGTAAGTCCAATTTTCAAAGGCCTATGGGTTCAAAGTACTAGCTTACCGGGAGAGATGCTGAAGAAATTCTCTCCTTGAGCTCTTGAAATGCCATCTGAAACAACCTTCCCCACCCCCATCCCCACCCCCATCCCCACATCACTAAGGTTTATTACTTGCCAGAGGAAAAGCATGATGTATTACAAAATGAGGAATCTGTTCCAATGAATCTTTCCATGGACAGTTCACATTTTTAGCAGACTTTGAAAAGGTCTTTACAGGAAGACATACCAAGGGTTACTTTCCTGTTTTTTTATTCTCTTTTTTTGTTGTTGTTTCAGAACCAGATTGGGATTGGGCTTTAAATGTTCTTTTTTTAATATATCTAGCTATATATATATATATATGTATATATTTGGATGAGTTTTTTGTGGTCACAGAATTTGGGTGTTTCTTGATGTTTGTAAGGAAAGAGTTTCAGTTCATCAGGAAGTTTTATCTTTTGGTGCAGAATATTTTCTTCAGTACTCATGTAAATGTTTAGTTAAGCATTCTGAAAATAGATACAACGTCTATGATCTGAAATAACAAATAGTTTTTCCTATAAGATAGAACACCTTCTAATTTGCTGATGGGGAACACGTGGGCCTCTTGATATTTAATTCTGCTAATCAGGAATTACCGATAAATGCACTATTGATAAATATTTAGGCAGTCACATTATCTACTAGATAAATGAAGCTTGACCGACGTGCCGCAAATGCGCAGTAGAGAGCAACTCTACCGCGCATGCGCGAGCAGCACGTCAGTCAGAGCTTGCCTGTAACAAAAATGGCGCGGCGAGGAACAGTAGCAGTAGCGGCGGTGATGAGCAGTAGCGGCGGCGGCAGCGCACGCGAGGGAAGAAAGGACCTCTGGCGTGGCGAGGAGTAGTAGCGGCGGCGGCACATGCGAGGGAGGGACCTCTGGCGCGGCGAGGAGCAGTAACAGTAGTGGCAGCGGCGCGCGCGAGGGAGGGAGGGACTTCTGGCGTGGCGAGGAGCAGTAGCAGTAGGGCGGCGGCGGCGCGCGCGAAGGAGGGAGGGACCTCCCCCGGAGATCTTCCGTCTGTGCCATCCGAAGGGGTTGTGAATGAGCTGGGAGGAGATTGAGAGAGGGGGAGTGACTGAGGGGAGGGAGGAGGGAGTGAGGAGAGAGTGAGGGGGAGGGGGAGGGAGACTAGAGGGTGAGGGAGAATGAGGGGAGGGGGGAGGGAGGGAGACTAGAGGGGGAGGGAGAATGAGGGGGAGGGGGAGAATGAGGGGAGGGAGGGAAGAATGAGGGGTAAGGAAATGGACCGAAAAAAAAATGTTAATGTAGCCCGTTGTTACGGGCTTAACGGCTAGTTATATATATATTCTGCAGTTTTGCTTGATACTTCTATGCCTTTCTTTTTGATATTTTTTCCTATTTTTCTGCATTAGATCTCCCTCCTTTTTGTGGACTCTAGAAAGCAATATGAGGACCATTTTCTTGTAACTTGGACGATACCACTGAATCCTGTAAATAGTTTCTTAGTTACCAGGTTATTTTGTTAGTTTTTGTACGTATTGTTCCTGTTCTATGTAAAGGCATTCCCGTTCTATGTTAAGGCATTGCCAAATAGTTACAAGTTATATGTAAACCGATACGATGTGCAAACGGTTGTCGGTATATAAAAAACTCTAAATAAATAAATAAATAAATAAATAAATAAATAATAAATAATAAACTTTTCATAATTTTTATGTTACCATTCATGTATACTTCATTTTCTTTTTTGCCTAACTTGTTTTTGTAAAGATAATGTGGAAATTCAATTGGTGACTTCCTACCTTGTAATTTGTGCAGTCACCCATGGATGGTAACCTAAAAATGAATGTGCGCATGCCCACACACACTGAAATTTTAAATTGTGTGCACGTATAATATAAAATGGGCCTGATTTTAAAAAGCATTTACTCGAGTAAAAACCAGGTTTACTGGGGTAAATTCACTTTACTTGAGTAAGTGGGTTTTTGAAAATTGCTACAATATATGCCATTGACTTGTCTATAGGATTTACTCACATAAATGCACTTTACTTGAGTAAATGGCTTTTGAAAATTGCTACAATAGTAGCTACATTTACGCATGTAACTCCTTTTGAAAATTACCCCCAATATGTCTAGCGCACATATGCGTGCTCCTAAATTTAAGCAGTTATGCAAGGAAATAAATTTTCATGTGTCCTTCCTTAGGACATGTCAACTTTTACATGCATGAGTGAAGGAAATAGCCAGTTTGACCATTTATTCCACCAGTTTGCCCAGTCTATCTCAAGGTCATCAAGACCCCACTAGTTCTTCAGCCTGAGCTCCCCTCAGTTTAGCCAGATCCCTCACCATTGAATCTTATATGACCTGATGATTACATTTTACCCAAGTCTGTTGGGGCCTAAGCATGGTTGTCACATCTATGAAGGTCATTTCATTAATATATAATTCGTGCAGCTGGGGCATTTACTGAGTGGGATCCTACTTGTACTATACGCATATATTTTTTTTCCACTCTAGTGGGTTTTTTTTTTACATACTGTAAAATATTATACAAAATGTTGGAGAGAAGGTTGGAAACAAGGTTGAGAAAAAAAACCCCACATTATTAAAATTTCAGTTAGTAAATGGTTATAAAAATATTTATTTGGTTGTTCTGTTTACATTTTCACAACAACTGATCCTTAGGAGTGACAGTAAAAAAAAGAGTCCACGTTTCAAAAGTCAATCACAGTTTAGAATGTATAAGAAAAATGTATTTTCACTATTGCTGAATTTTCAGATCACTTTTTGGAATAATGCCAAGAATCTTGAATTTGGCATATTTCCAGTGCCCTTATAAATGCCCTTTATTGGAACAAGATCTGCAGTGTTCTATATTGTTCTTTTTACTGTTACTGTCCATCATCAAAGGTGATGAAAAGACCCATCTGTTTAATATCACAGAGTTAAATATCAGGGTGCAATGTAAAAAAAGATGTATGGTTATAACAGCTTATCCTGCTCAAACTGGCCATCTGGGGCACAGTAGCATTGAAAGCAGTTGTTGGTTGAAGAACACTTAATGTACTTTGTGATATTTGAACATCTCTGAAAGCCAGGAAACTATATGAAAGGAGTAAAAAAACAAAACAAAAACGATTTTAAACTCTTACTTAAAGGCTAGCATCCCATTCACAATAGGAACTGTTACAACTTCCTCATGCACTGTTATGGAGATTTCTGAGCTTAAGGCCAGAGTCAATATTTGTTTTGAAATGGGTAAGTTTTCACACCTTGACTGACTTTCACACTTACTCGACCTGACAGCTTTTTTTTGCAATTTTACTTTTACAGCAAATGACTAGTGTCCGCAGTCAACCAACAGTTTTTTTGCAAAAAAAGCACCATGTGCTCATCACAGAGTAGATGATAAAGGTAAGCAGAGAGAAATTATTGGATTGTTAATATACATTTTCTATTTTACCAAAGAGTTTGGATTTATGCAATCTCTTCTTGCATTGGCAACATAGTGAAATAATTATGGGCTGAATTGTTAAAGCCATTTATATGCAGAACATCTGGTTTTATGCACATAAATGACTTTTACAAAATCAGCTGGGACTCAAGTTTGCATATAAATGCATAACCCGGGTTTGTGTGTACTTTTATTAAGCACACACTTTCTTATTTTAAAACACATGTGCATAAGTGTATGTATACAAGTTACACCCTCTGAAGTGGAGGTGTAACTTTATCTGACTGAACGTTTATGCATATATAGCCATTTACCTATGAATTTTCAAAGCAAACTTCTGTAAAGTCTGCATTTATAATGAATATGCAAACTTTACTGATATGTAGGCAGCTATAAAATTACACTCTGCAAGAAAATAAATATGGTCTTAAACACAAGCTATTCTACACACATTTGATTTCACTTTTATTAAAAAAAAACCAGGATGAGCATTCATTTTCACTTATTTTAGTACCAGTCACATGCATAAAATTCACTTATGTGCTCAAAACAGCATCAATACACATAAACTAGTTAAACAGATGAAATAAACCCCCAAAAAAGGCAAAACAAATGAGCCATCCAAACTGAAAATCTTGTGTGTGCACATTCCTACAAAGCAGCTATTACTTGCAGATTTAGAAAATGCAGTTTTTTCTGTATAACAAAAATGTATGAAGGAAATGTGGTATATTGTGCAAGCAAGGTGTAATTGTAAAGCAATATTGAGACAAATAGCCTCTAATGACTACAACAATCATCTTTCTACCAACAATTTAAATCCTGTTTAATCTGTGAGGAAACATTTTATCCTCTCTTTTTTGTGGCATAAAATAATAGCTGTGCAGTTACTAAAAGGGAATGTAGCAAGTTCTATCATGTACATGCATTTGTAAATATTTGCAAAGTTCAACTGACAAACATTTGAATGAAAGCATTCATATCCTACATCTTTGACTTTATTAACATGTGACTTAATTGGTTTAGATCATCAACATGAGTGGCACGACTGGCAAGTCATTTAAAATTATTAGCTGTGTAAGAAACTGCATCTCCATGATTGATAATATTGGATGCTCTTTTCTACTTAGATCATTCTCTATAAAACTACCAAAGGAGCAGAGGAGAAGTGTACACTTTGAATCCTTTTCTGGGGGTTTTTTTTAATAGTAATCTGGAGCAGACCCCACCATTCTAGGATGATCAAGAGGATGAATAAAGTCAGGACCTTTCGATCTGATTCTTTTCTGATTCTCACCACTGGCTCAATGGAACATAAGAACATAAGAAAATGCCATACTGGGTCAGACCAAGGGTCCATCAAGCCCAGCATCCTGTTTCCAACAGTGGCCAATCCAGGCCATAAAAACCTGGCAAGTACCCAAAAACTAAGTCTATTCCATGTAACCATTGCTAATGGCAGTGGCTATTCTCTAAGGGGTAGATTTTCAGACGAGCGCGAATAGCCTACTTTTGTTTGCGCTCCAGGCGCAAACAAAAGTACGCTGGATTTTAGTAGATACGCGCGTAGTCGCGCGTATCGGCTAAAATCCTGGATCGGCGCGCGCAAGGCTATCGATTTCGTATAGCCTGCGCGCGCCGAGCCGCGCAGCCTACCCCCGTTCCCTCCTAGGCCGCTCCGAAATCGGAGCGGCCTAGAAGGGAACTTTCCTTTGCCCTCCCCTCACCTTCCCCTCCCTTCCCCTACCTAACCCACCCGCCCGGCCCTGTCTAAACCTCCATCCTACCTTTGTCGGGGGATTTACGCCTCCCGGAGGGAGGCGTAAATCCCCGCGCGCGAGCGGGACTCCTGCGCGCCGGGCCGCGACCTGGGGGCGGGTACGGAGGGCGCGGCCACGCCCCCGGGCCGTAGCCACGCCCCCGTACCCGCCCCCAAAACGCTGCCGACACGCCCCCGAAACGCCGCGACGACCGGGCCCGCCCCCCCGACACGCCCCCCTCCGAGAACCCCGGGACTTACGCGAGTCCCGGGCTCTGCGCGCGCCGGGAGGCCTATGTAAAATAGGCTTCCCGGCGCGCAGGGCCCTGCTCGCGTAAATCTGCCCGGTTTTGGGCGGATTTACGCGAGCAGGGCTCTGAAAATCCGCCCCTAAGTGAACTTAATAGCAGGTAATGGACTTCTCCTCCAAGAACTTATCCAATCCTTTTTTAAACACAGCTATACTAACTGCACGAACCACATTCTCTGGCAACAAATTCCAGAGTTTAATTGTGCATTGAGTAAAAAAGAACTTTCTCCGATTAGTTTTAAATGTGCCCCATGCTAACTTCATGGAGTGACCCCTAGTCTTTCTACTATCCGAAAGAGTAAATAACCGATTCACATCTACCCGTTCTAGACCTCTCATGATTTTAAACACCTCTATTGATTTGCGATCTAGGGCAGAGAAACTTTGAAAGACTCCTTGGTGGCTGCTGGTTCTCATCTGCCAGAACTGGAATATTCTCTGAACTCTGAAGTTCAGCATTTCCTTCTAGTGCTAAGCTATGTGGAGAGTATTAGTGTCTCCCTACTCCTATGGTAGATGTTTCATTGCCTGAGTGACTATCTGCAGCAGATGGAGAAGGCATGCTGGGGGGGGGGGGGGGTGTCAGCTTCCAGCACAGAGAATTTTTGGAATTGGCTTGAATACTAAGGGACAACTTTTTCCATATTTTAAATATTTTGAGCAGAATTTCCCTAGAAATTCACTGTAAGAGGGTCCCTTCCACACGCTCTCCCTACTCCCCTGGCCACTTTGTCCTCTCAGGCCTCAACTCCTCCACCTGCCAGTATCTCTCCCCTCCACCTCTAGGCTCAAGCCCTTCCACTCTATCTCCAATCCCAGAGTTTGACCCCGTTCTCAGTACTGCCCCTCACCCAGGCTCCCTCTGTCCCTCCCTCTCTCACACACATACTCCCTCTCTCTTGTACACATACACACACATACACACACCCTCATCAAAATCACAGAACATATAGAAAGACATGGTTTAATGGAACAAAGTCAGCATGGCTTTACCCAGGGCAAGTCTTGCCTCACAAATCTGCTTCACTTTTTTGAAGGAGTTAATAAACATGTGGATAAAGGTGAACCGGTAGATATAGTATACTTGGATTTTCAGAAGGCGTTTGACAAAGTTCTTCATGAGAGGCTTCTAGAAAAAGTAAAAAGTCATGGGATAGGTGGCGATGTCCTTTCGTGGATTGCAAACTGGCTAAAAGACAGGAAACAGAGAGTAGGATTAAATGGGCAATTTTCTCAGTGGAAGGGAGTGGACAGTGGAGTGCCTCAGGGATCTGTATTGGGACCCTTACTGTTCAATATATTTATAAATGATCTGGAAAGAAATACGACGAGTGAGATAATCAAATTTGCAGATGACACAAAATTGTTCAGAGTAGTTAAATCACAAGCAGATTGTGATAAATTGCAGGAAGACCTTGTGAGACTGGAAAATTGGGCATCCAAATGGCAGATAAAATTTAATGTGGATAAGTGCAAGGTGATGCATATAGGGAAAAATAACCCATGCTATAATTACACAATGTTGGGTTCCATATTAGGTGCTACAACCCAAGAAAGAGATCTAGGTGTCATAGTGGATAACACATTGAAATCGTCGGTTCACTGTGCTGCGGCAGTCAAAAAAGCAAACAGAATGTTGGGAATTGTTAGAAAAGGAATGATGAATAAAACGGAAAATGTCATAATGCCTCTGTATCGCTCCATGGTGAGACCGCACCTTGAATACTGTGTACAATTCTGGTCGCCGCATCTCAAAAAAGATATAATTGCGATGGAGAAGGTACAGAGAAGGGCTACCAAAATGATAAGGGGAATGGAACAACTCCCCTATGAGGAAAGACTAAAGAGGTTAGGACTTTTCAGCTTGGAGAAGAGACGACTGAGGGGGGATATGATAGAGGTGTTTAAAATCATGAGAGGTCTAGAACGGGTAGATGTGAATCGGTTATTTACTCTTTCGGATAGTAGAAAGACTAGGGGACACTCCATGAAGTTAGCATGGGGCACATTTAAAACTAATCGGAGAAAGTTCTTTTTTACTCAACGCACAATTAAACTCTGGAATTTGTTGCCAGAGAATGTGGTTCGTGCAGTTAGTATAGCTGTGTTTAAAAAAGGATTGGATAAGTTCTTGGAGGAGAAGTCCATTACCTGCTATTAAGTTCACTTAGAGAATAGCCACTGCCATTAGCAATGGTTACATGGAATAGACTTAGTTTTTGGGTACTTGCCAGGTTCTTATGGCCTGGATTGGCCACTGTTGGAAACAGGATGCTGGGCTCGATGGACCCTTGGTCTGACCCAGTATGGCATTTTCTTATGTTCTTATACAGACTCCTTCACTCTCTCGCACACACACATCCCCTCATACAGGGCCCTCTCTCTTGCATACACACCCAGATAAGGTCCCTTTCTCTCTCACACATACATGCTCACACAGGCTACCTATGTCTTTCTCTCATGCACTCCTTCACACAGGTTAGCACCCTTACATACACATGATCCCTTTCCCATACACACGAGTTCCCAATCTCCTCATATAGGCTCCCTCTCTCTGAAACCCACACTCAAGCATCCCCTGCCCCCATGCTCTACCTCCCATTCTTTCTCACCTTCCCCTCTCTCACACCCCACTCCCTGCTCTCACTCTCCCCTCCCCCACACCCCCTCCCCTCTCCTCTCTCACAACCCCATCCCCTCACCTCACCTCTCACATATACACACACACACACATTCTCTTTCACTGGGGCCTTTATCTCTGGGGCATACTCCGTTCGTGGCACACGGGGACCTTCCATTTTCACCGCGAATCGCATTTCTTCAATTAAGGCCTCCTCAGCCTTTAGATTGGTCCTCACTGTGGTATTAGCTGCTGTACTGCCATATCTACCACAGAGATGCCGCGCGGCAAGGAGAAGGTAGGTAGGCCGGAGCCGGCCACCTCCGCGACATACAAGAGGGGTCATAGGGGTCAAACTGGTCACCTCCGTGCTCCAGGGCAGACGCCCGGGCAGGCCCACCCTGAATTCTCCAACCCGCCACTGCCACCCCATCAGGAGGTAAGCTCCGGAGAAAGTGGCCCGGAGGCAGCGCCGGGGGATGATGTTTTTGTGGCAGACGGGGACATTATCGACACGGGAAATTTACGCCTCGACATTTCCCTCAGCACCTCAAAAAGTGATTTCCTGCCTTCCCCCCCTACCGAGCAGGGCCCACCTCACTCACTCTGGCTTACACGGGCCAGCCCCCGCCCTTGACAAGTGGGGATCTCTGCGCGCAGGCAGGAGCAGGAGAGTTTCGGTCCGTGTCTGACGCCTCCTCAGCGGGCACCCCTGCGATGAGAGGAAGACCTAAGACAAGCACGAGGAACATCATGATAGTCGTCGGAGGGTGGGAAAGGACGATCTCGCAGCCAGCGCAGCGAGCAGCAGAGGGACGCCGGGGTCAGAGCCGGTAAGAGAGTAGGGGGTCGCAGCAGGGGAACCCATCGGGTCTCCTTCCAAGCGGAGGGACGTTTCGAGAGGAGAGGAGAGTCTGGAAGCCATGCATGTGGTGAGTGTGGGCACGCCATTTCTGCAATTAAGAAGTCCATTATTGAGAACAGGGGAGCAAGAGTGGGAAGGGGATTTGCATCAAGGAGCCTAGGTAGGCACAAGAGGGTGAGGGGCAAGGAACGGGTTTGACAGGCATCCAACGGGGATCCATGTTGGCAGCCAGCTTTAACGCAGGGTAGTGGAGATAGAAGGGAAGGAAATATGCAACAGGGTGCGCAGTTTGGATCTGGGTTTCATGCTGGATTGGCGAGTAAGCGGGGGGCAGCTAGCCTGGGGACAGAGACTGCCACTGGTCTGTCTTTAGTTTCAGGTGCAGAGGAGGAGAACGTGCCAAGTATATCTTTTCAGGAGCGGAGGAGGGACTGGACCAGGGAAGAGACGGTTCTCCACAGCAGGCAGCAAGACAAGTCTGTGAGAAGAGGGACAATGGAATCGTCGGCTGGCATCCTGCAAGGATCTATAGCAGGTACTAAGAGTGATGACAGTTTTAAACAAAAAACTAAGAAATTAGCAGGGAAGAGGAGAAGGGAGTATGCGGACAGCTCTTGCTCCAGCTCGGATTCCTCTACTTCTTCCACTTCTGCCAGTAGTGATTCGGCGAAGCTCAGGTGCATAGCGGAAGCAGGCCCGTGCCAAGACATGGGACACCCGGCCTTAGCCTCCTTAACAGAACTATGGGAAGGAGTCCCCAGGAAGTACGTAGTTGCATAAAGAGAAGGAGATATGTAAACATTTCTCGCCTGTTAGAAGGAAGAAGGCAGCGCAGGAAAGGGAAGAAGAAGAAGGAGGGCAGTAACGCTGGCACAAAGGTTCCCAAAAACATAATTAATTGGGTTAGGGGTTTCTTTAGACTAGCTAGCATGGTGGTCATTACCAGCCAGAGCAATATGGTGCCCTGCTGTCCTATGGGGACAGCATCCTGGGAGCCTTCAAGAATTACGATGGTTGGGCATGGCTCAACTATGATGAGCGCTTTAGGGAGAAAATGCCCGGGAACAGGTTTATGTTGTGGGGTATGCAGGATATCAATTTATGGTTAACTCAAATGACCAACAAAAGTGCAGGGTCAGGGAGGCCAATGCAGGGAGCTAACACAGGTGGGAATGAGGGAGGGATTACAGGAGTTGGTTTTTTCCTATCCAGGGAAAGCTGTGGGGAATACGGTTAAAAGTAATGACTCCAGGATAACATCGTCCATTACGGACATATGCTGGAGATTCAACAGGGCCACATGCTTATTCCCGGAATGTAAATTTAGGCATGCGTGCTCTTCTTGTAATGGACCACACACAGTGTCAAAATGCATGGCGGTGCAGCAGACATCTGCTAACAAAGCACTGAAGCAAGGAAAGCGTACACAATAACATGGGGGAGGGTCAGGGGTGGGGGCAGGTCCAAGGTACCGGAGGGCGTCCGTCTGGGCGGGTTGAGTTTGGGATAGGGGAAGTGATAAAGGGAAAGGGTAAACAGGGCATGAAAAGGCAAAAAAAAAAAGGGGAAGGATTAATTAACCTACGGTATAACTAGCAAGGTAAATGGTTAAATAAAAAAAAAAAGGGGGTTAGGGATTTAAACCAACATTACGGAGAGGGTGACAAAGGAAGAGATAAAGGCAAGGCGGAATGCCTCAACAAGACACCAATAGAGATGGTTGCGGGAGGACCTAAGCAATGCAATGTACCTAATGTCCCTGCAGAACGTTATGGGCGCTCGCATCTTGGAGACGGATGGGGGGGATTTAGCATCTTGCAGGGTGATGAAGAGGAGTGGGAGATGATACAGTGCTCAGTAGCCCTAGTGACTTGGAAGGCGTACATTCAAGGAGCACAAACAGTGATGGCTTTTCTGGAAACCAAGGGGTGGCACGAGGAAGCAGGGTCTGAGCAGGCCGTAGTGGCATTCATAACCGGAGCCAAGAAGCAAGGGTATTCCGTAGCCACAGTCCATTCGCAATTGGCAGGTTTTGCTTTCTTCCAGAAAGTGCGAGGATGAGGTAACCCTTTAAGTAGTTTTCGGGTGAGAAAAGTGTTAGGGGGATAGCAGCGCAGCTTGGGCAAGTTGGGAGACAACAGAAGGCCCATTCGTTACGATGATCTGGCCTGCTTGTCAGCACAATTGCCTGATGTATGCTGGTCACAACATGAGGTGACATTGTTTAGGGTTTCTTTTCATGGGCATTCTTTGGAGCTATGAGGGTAAGTGAATTGGTAGCGTTATCTCAGCGTAGTAAACGAGACGTCAGTTTAACAGTTCAGTGTGTACAAATTTATGATTCCAAGGTTAGCTTGTTTATTCCTAAGTCAAAAACGGATCAGGAGGGGAAAGGTGCTTTTATTACTTTAGTTCCTGATGCGAACACGATAGTATGTCCAGTGCGGCAGGCGAGGAAGTATTTGGAAATTCGGCCTCGAATAGGTGGGTCTTTCTTGGTACATGAGGATGGGAGTCCTTTGACATGTTACCAGTTTGGTAGAGTGTTGAGCGCAACCATCACAAAAAGTGGCGGAGATGAGCGCTTTTACAGTACACATTCGGGGGTTCCTTCCCTGCTCATAGTAATAGAGCACATATAGTTCTTATTCCAAAACCGGGTAAGGACCCACTGGCCCCTGAATCGTATCGCCCCATCTCTCTCTTAAACTTTGACCAAAAATTGCTGGCCAAAATCATGGCGGATCGCCTTTCTACAGTGCTCCCCAGCTTGATAGGTCCTGATCAGGTGGGGTTTGTCCGCAAGCGTTATGGCTCAGCTAATATCCGTAAGGTATTGGCGGCTATGTCCATGTGTCAGCTGATGGAGGCTCCATTCCTGGCTGTTAGTTTTGACGCTGAAAAGGCGTTTGATAGGGTGGAATGGGGCTATCTTTTTTGGATTTTGCAGCGGATGGGTTTCGGGGGTCTGTGCCTTGACATCATTAGGTTATTGTATCATGACCCTGAAGCTGTCATTGTGACCAATGGTTCTTCCTCCAAGCCTTTTTCTATTGCTCGGGGTACGAGGCAGGGATGTCCCCTCTCTCCCCTTTTATTTATCCTCCAGTTGGAGCCCTTGCTGCTGCACATACAGGTGGCTACGCTGGTGAAGGGACTGCACCTTACCTCTAGTACCTTTAAGTGCGCCGCGTTTGCGGACGATATTCTGGTATTTTTAACTGACCCTCAGAAATCCCTTCGTCCTCTGCTAAAAAGTTTTGGGATTATGGAAGTTTTTCCGGATTTCGGTTAAATCTGGACAAATCAGAGGCTCTGGCTTATCCGGACAATCTCTTGGACACTTGGGATGGGGATTTCCCGTTAAGACGGGCGGAGGGCGCGTTTCGCTACCTTGGAATCTTGATCCCCCGTGATCTCTCCCGGCTTTATAAACTGAATGTCCTCCCCCTCCTACAGCACACTCAAGACAGGTTACGTAGTTGGGCCCGACTGCCGCTCTCTTTGGGGGGCAGAGTTCATCTTTTTAAGATGGTCCTCTTGCCCAAGTGGCTATATTTGTTTCAAAATCTGCCGCTACAGCTTCGAGCTGTGGAGTTGCGGCAGTTGGATAAGGCTCAACGCCGTTTTTATTGGAGGGAGGGCAGGTCTCGTATACCATTGGTCTGGATGCGGGAGCGTTGGGGGCGGGGGGGTTTGGGTGTCCCGGACTTGGCTCTTTACAATTTGGCTAGCAATTTGTGTTTAATCAGAGACTGGTTGTTGACCACTTCTACAGTCATTTGCTTACCGGCGGACTTGGAGCTGGCCGCCTCCACCTCTCTGCACTTTCTTTTACAGGCACCCGCCTCTTCCATCCCCTCCCACTTAGTGCAAAGTGTTCTTGTCCGGCCCCTGCGAACTTCTTGGGGGCGCCTCAGGCGGTTGTTACAGATTCCGAGGATCTGTGCTCCGCTCCTTCCGATTCGGGGAAACCCAGACTTTACCCCCGGTTCCCAAACTGCAGCTTTTCAAAGATGGGATAAGCAGGGAGTCGACCTACTGGGTCGGGTGTTAACTCCAGAGGGCGCTTTCATGTCTATGTCCGAACTTAGGACTTGTTATGGAATAGCGGCGGGGGACGTTTTTCCCTATTTACAGTTGAAGCATTATGTCTGTTCCCTTCCTCCCTCTTTGCGGCAGCCATCTCATCTCCAGGCGCTGCAGAGGCTATTGTCTCTTGATAAGGACCGGCCGCCCTCCCTGTCTCAGTATTATAAACGCCTCCGATCACTAGTGTTGGTGGACACTTGCACAGCTTTGGTTGATAGATGGAATAGTGATGGGGTGTTTACAGTCAATGTTCATGTTATCAAAGCTGGATTTCGGCGGGTTTCCCAGCTCTCGATCAATTCATATTTCCGAGAAATGCAATATAAATTTTTGCGGAGAAGTTATGTCTCAGCGGAGGGAGCCTTCCATTTACGGATCTCTCCCTCGGCGGCGTGTCCTCGTTGTGGTCATGCCAGGGGCACCTTATCCCATGCCTTTTGGGATTGTCCTGTTATTCGTCACTTTTGGTCGCGCGTGGCTCATTACTTGGAGAATTTGATGGATGTGGTGCTTCCGATCTCTCCGCTATGGCTTTTATTTGGTTGCATTTCTCCACTGCGAATTAGAGGGCTGGGAAGTCGCTTACTTATCCATAAAGCATGTTTGGTGGGGAAGAAAACCATCTTACTTCAATGGCGTGAGGTGTCACCTCCTGCTTACTGGACCTGGCGAAACGGCTTTCATCGAATGATGCTGCTTGATGCTGCGACCATGCGGCACACCCCATCCCAGAGGAAACGCTTTCTAGCCATTTGGGATGTCTACTTGCAGTCGTTACCACAGACGGTGCGTAGCTCCATTATCAACGATTGATCCCATGGACCTTCTGGACTGAGTGGCATTGCCTTCTTTCTTGTGGACATGTCTGGCTTCCATATGCGCTGAATGGGAGCTAGGATTGCTCTGTTTTCTTGACTCCAAGGGGCCTTGTGGGGGGGGGATTACAAAATGGGGGGAGGGAGGGAAGGGGGGGAGGGGTTGGCGGGGTTGGGAACGTATGTGTTTCGCAGGCGGTTGGGTTTTTTTGATGGTTTGTACCAATTGATACTTTATTGGAGAGGGGGACGAAGTGTCACGTCTCTCGTGTTTGTAATTTGTTACATTGAAAAAATAATAAAAACTGTTTTCAAATACAGTACACATTCGTTTCGTATCGGTGCAGTCACTACTGCGGCGGAAGCTGGTGTATCGGATAGCGGTATTAAAGGCCTGGGTCGGTGGAAGTACTGTGATGAGTTGAGCCAGAGCGGAGTCTCTGTGCTGTAGAGCTCTGGGTGTTTTCATGGTTACTTTGCAGGAAGGAAACTACATTTCCCAGATGCCCTGGGCAGTCAGCCGCAGGAAGGGTTGGGGGCAGGGAAACACAGGGGCAGTTTCTTCCTAGGGAGGGGCACTCTATCTGACATAAAGAGAGTAGCCCTCCAAAGGGGGAGGGGGTAGAGCTGGAGGGAAGGCAAGTAAGATCCAAAGCCTGAGGCTGGGGGATGGTGCCCAGGCAGACCTTTTCCACTAAAAGCTAAGTCAGTTCTAACAGATGGTTTTTAGAACTGCACAGCAAGGGGAGCTTGTGGCAGCGAAAAGAGTTGTTTTACTTAATTAAGGCAGCTGGAGGAAGAGAGGTAATTAGGACCTGGCAGCTGGCCTAAGGAGACGTTCCTGCAGTGGGGGAGGTTTCAGTACTATGTTATACTTGGGGGAAGAAGAATGTACTGGGGGAAAAACCTACTTTGCCCACATGTTGTGCAGGGGAAAGTATGCTAGAAACTCAGAGTGAAAAGCTTGGTTGGTAATGCTTGTTAAGTTGAGTGTTTTTCCTTTCTGTGGAGTTTGGTTTAATTAATAAACTTCAATACATAAGAAGCTTCTGCCTGAATGTAATATGTTATGTTAAAGGGCTGCCAGGGAGGTGACCCTTACTCTAGTAGAGAATGAGGGAAGTTTGGTCTCAGGGGCCTAGTTGTAAGAGGGCCTTCCCTTACAAGTGGTGCTGACCCATAACCTCCTTGCCTTATGGTTATCCTACTCCTGTCTCCCGGGAGAAACTTCAGGAAGGGATCTGCTATAAAGGACTTTGTGGAAGCAGTCCTTGATAATTAGCCCTGAGCCTGAAGTCACCGCTGAGGACCTGCCACCAGGGGCACCATCATCACCTTGAAGGGAGTGGCAGGGCCGAGGGAGGGGGGTAGGGTGATGTCTAACGTCATATGTTTTTGTGTTACAGAGCGAATGGGGGCACGGCGCTTTGAAGGATGTGCCTGGATCGTGGGCCATTCATACATACATCGGGCAAGAAGAAGAGCGCTGAAGCGTCCATACAGGAAGAATCTGGATTTAGAAAAGGGGGTTGGCGGTTAGCCTGGTTTAGTAAGAGGGGCATGGGTTGGGATGAACTCCTACCTTTCCTTACGAGAGGATAGAAATGTAGGGCGCGCCAAATATTCTCCTCATACACCTAGGGGGGGAACGATATCGGGTCCAAATCATGCAGGGAGTTACTTACCTGCATGAAGAAAGACCTTTCGCAGATAATGATTCGATGGCATCGGATGGTCTGAGGTAATTCTCCGTTTGCGTAATAAGGATGAGGCAATTTGGCACTCTGGAGTCAAAAAGTTAAACAGGCAGTTGGGAAAATGGATGGTGTGGGAAGGGGGGTTCTGGATTAGGCACCCATGGTCCTGGGTGGTGGAAGCTGGGTTGTTCGCCGGGATGGGGTCCATTTATCCGAGGTGGGTATGGACCTGTTCAATAACTCTATACAGGAAGGGTTGGAACGAGAGGTTAGGAAATGGTAATTGGCCGCAGTTTGGGGGGAACAAGTTGATTAAATCAACCTGTTTGTGGTGGTAAACCTGAGCCCAAGAGGAATTTGTAAGGCGAGGGGGTTTACGGCGGTGGGGGCCGGTGGTGCAGGCCTCGTGTAGCTGGGGGGCCACTACACGGGAGGACCGAAGAACTATGGGGCCTGGTTCTCTGTATGAGCTTACTCTCACTGGTCCGAGGCGGAGTAGGAAGGGTAGGGGTGGGTTTGCTGTTACTTTACCACTGGGGATAAGGTGGTGGAGAAAAGGGAGAGGAAAAGGAGGGAGGGGGAAGTTGGGGTTGTGTGTTAATTTTGATTTGTAAGGGCTTGTGTTAGATTGTGTTAATAAACTGCGGCCTATTTAAATCCCAGTTAATGTGTTGTGTATTTTATTACGGGGGACGGAGGACAAGTCGAGCAGGTATTCTATCCACGTGTTAAAGGACAGCAGAGCAAGCTTGTCTTGCGTGGCGATGATAACATGGGGAGAATCAGTGAGAGGTTTGGATAGCTAGGTGGGGGAGGGGATACAGGGGACAGCGGGAAAACGGGCCAATAGGAAAAGGTTCAAGGTGGGGTTTAAGAGCTACCAATAGGGTACCCTGGATTTGAGGAACAGGATGACGCGCAGAGCCAACGGTCAGCAGCCCGTGAGGGAAAGTAGGCGGCAAGCCTTATTGTCCCTCCCACCCACCTTTTGTTTTGAAGATTGTGCTGCAATAATGCTTTGATAAGTGTGCATTGTTAATTGTCGCAGTGGAGGCGGTAAACCCGAGCCCGAGGAATTTGTAAGGCGGGGGGGTTTACGGTGGTGGGGGCCAGTGGTGCAGGCCTCGTGTAGCTGGGAGGGCCGCTACATGGGAGGACCGAAGAACTATGGGGCCTGGTTCTCGGTATGAGCTTACTCTCGCTGGTACGAGGCGGAGTAGGGGTGGGTTTGCTGTTACTTCACCACTGGGGATAAGGTGGTGGAGAAAAGGGGGAGGAAAAGGAGGGGGGGGGAAGTTGGAGTTGTGTGTTAATTTTGATTTGTAAGGGCTCGGGTTAGTTTGTGTTAAAAAACTGCAGCCTATTTAAATCCCAGTTAATGTGTTGTGTATTTTATTATGGGGGACGGAGGACAAGTTGAGCAGGTATTCTATCCACATGCTATCAGCATAGTGTCTGTACCATAAACTGATCCCTCTGTTTCCATGTAAACAAGCCTTAATTGCATTGCACCTGACTGCAGGCTGCAACAGTTCAAGTAAGTTTGCAATGGTCTTCCTTGCTTTTAGCACGATCTCCCCATCTCTCTTTACAATGCATTCATTGTAGTGTATTTGGATTTTCAGAAGGCGTTTGACAAAGTCCCTCATGAGAGGCTTCTACGAAAACTAAAAAGTCATGGGTTAGGAGGCGATGTCCTTTCGTGGATTACAAGCTGGTTAAAAGACAGGAAACAGAGAGTAGGATTAAATGGTCAATTTTCTCAGTGGAAAAGGGTAAACAGTGGAGTGCCTCAGGGATCTGTACTTGGACCGGTGCTTTTCAATATATATATAAATGATCTGGAAAGGAATACGATGAGTGGGGATATCAAATTTGCAGATGATACAAAATTATTCAGAGTAGTTAAATCACAAGCAGACTGTGATACATTGCAGGAGGACCTTGCAAGACTTGAAGACTGGGCATCCAAATGGCAGATGGAATTTAATGTGGACAAGTGCAAGGTGTTGCATATAGGGAAAAATAACCGTTGCTGTAGTTACATGATGTTAGGTTCCATATTAGGAGCTACCACCCAGGAAAAAGATCTAGGCATCATAGTGGATAATACTTTAAAATAGTCAGTTCAGTGTGCTGCAGCAGTCAAAAAAGCAAATAGAATGTTAGGAATTATTAGGAAGGGAATGGTTAATAGAACAGAAAATGTCATAAAGCCTCTATATCGCTCCATGGTGAGACCACACCTTGAATACTGTGTACAATTCTGGTCGCCGCATCTCAAAAAAGATATAGTTGCGATGGAGAAGGTACAGAGAAGGGCAACCAAAATGAGAAAGGGGATGGAACAGTTTCCCTATGAGGAAAGGCTGAAGAGGTAAGGGCTGTTCAAGCTTGGAGAAGAGATGGCTGAGGGGGGATATGATAGAGGTCTTGAACGAGTAGATGTGACTCGGTTATTTTCACTTTCGAATAATAGAAGGACTAGGGGGCATTCCATGAAGTTAGCAAGTAGCACATTTAAGACTAATCGGAGAAAATTCTTTCACTCAACGCATAATAAAGCTCTGGAATTTGTTGCCAGAGGATATGGTTAGTGCACTTAGTGTAGCTGGGTTCAAAAAAGGTTTGGGTAAGTTCTTGGAGGAGAAGTCCATTAATGGCTATTAATCAATTTTACTTAGGGAATAGCCACTGCTATTAACTGCATCAGTAGTATGGGATCTTCTTCTTAGTGGTTGGGTAATTGCCAGTTTCTTGTGGCCTGATTTTGGCCTCTGTTGGAAACAGGATGCTGGGCTTGATGGACCCTTGGTCTGACCCAGCATGGCATGTTCTTATGTTGTTCCTTAGGTAGATTTTATAGCCTCATTCCATCAAGTAAGAAAGGTTTAAATAATTCCCATCCATTTTAGTGGTCCAATAAGCATCCATAAACTCAACAATTCTAACTTTCTCCCATTAATCAAATTACTTAACTGGATTTTCCTTTTTCAATGTGCTTCAACCATCCATCTCCTAGGCAAATCTCCGCTCTGAAGCATTTCTCTAAACAAGCAAACACAGTTTTATTGCACACATATTGGTACGAGGCACCTAAATCCATATACTTATGCTTCCTATCTTCATTTGTGTTTGCTATCCTCAAAGATTTCTCTGTTAAATTCATTATTGACCTGTGGTCCTGCCTTACTGTAGCTTGGAGGTTTCCCTTCCCCTTCTCTTACTCAAGGGGCTTTGTTTTCTGCTAGTAGAACTAGTTTTAACATTATAAGAAGATCATAAGAACATGTCATATTGGGTCAGACCAAGGATCCATCAAGCCCAGCATCCTGTTTCCAACAGTGGCCAATCCAGGCCATAAGAACCTGGCAAGTACCCAAAAACTAAGTCTATTCCATGTTACTGTTGCTAGTAATAGCAGTGGCTATTTTCTAAGTCAACTTAATTAATAGCAGGTAATGGACTTCTCCTCCAAGAACTTATCCAATCCTTTTTTAAACACAGCTACACTAACTGCACTATCCACATCCTCTGGCAACAAATTCCAGAGTTTAATTGTGTGTTGAGTGAAAAACAACTTTCTCCAATTAGTTTTAAATGTGCCACATGTTAACTTCATGGAGTGCCCCCTAGTCTTTCTATTATCTGAAAGAGTAAAAAACTGATTCACATTAACCCGTTCTAGATGTCTCATGATTTTAAACACCTCTATCATATCCCCCCTCAGCTGTCTCTTCTCCAAGCTGAAAAGCCCTAACCTCTTTCGTCTTTCCTCATAGGGGAGCTGTTCCATTCCCTTTATCATTTTGGTAGCCCTTCTCTGTACCTTCTCCATCGCAATTATATCTTTTTTGAGATGCGGCGACCAGAACTGT
Organism: Rhinatrema bivittatum; assembly: GCF_901001135.1. Lineage (NCBI taxonomy): Eukaryota > Metazoa > Chordata > Amphibia > Gymnophiona > Rhinatrematidae > Rhinatrema > Rhinatrema bivittatum. The sequence continues at coordinate 93,298,130 of NC_042620.1, forward strand.
TCACAGTATTCAAAGTGCGGTCTCACCATGGAGCGATATAGAGACATTATGAAATATTCCGTTTTATTCACCATTCCCTTTCTAATAATTCCCAACATTCTGTTTGCTTTTTTGACTGCCACAGCACACTGAACTGATGATTTCAATGTGTTTTCCTCTATGATGCCTAGATCTCTTTCTTGGGTGGTAGCTCCTAATATGGAAATTAACATTGTGTAACTGTAGCATGGGTTATTTTTCCCTATATGGATCACCTTGTACTTATCGATATTAAATTTCATCTGCCATTTGGATGCCCAATTTTCCAGTCTCAGAAGTTCTTCTTGCAATTTATCACAATCTGCTTGTGATTTAACTGCTCTGAACAATTTTCTATCATCTGCAAATTTGATTACCTCACTTGTCGTATTTCTTTCCAGATCATTTATAAATATATTGAAAAGTACGGGTCCCAATACAGATCCCTGAGGCACTCCACTGCCCACTCCCTTCCACTGAGAAAAGTGTCCATTTAATCCTACTCTCTGTTTCCTGTCTTTTAGCCAGTTTGTAATCCACGAAAAGACATCGCCACCTATCCCATGACTTTTTACTTTTCCTAGAAGCCTCTCATGAGGAACTTTGTCAAACACCTTCTGAAAATCCAAATATACTACATCTACCGGTTCACCTTTATCTACATGTTTATTAACTTCTTCAAAAAAGAAGAAGCAGATTTGTGAGGCAAGACTTGCCTTGGGTAAAGCCATGCTGACTTTGTTTCATTAAACCATGTCTTTCTATAAGTTCTGTGATTCTGATATTTAGAATACTTTCCACTAACTGGTCTGTAGTTTCCCAGATCGCCCCGGAGCCCTTTTTAAATATTGCGGTTACATTAGCCACCCTCCAGTCTTCAGGTACAATGGATGATTTTAATGATAGGTTACAAATTTTTACTAATAGGTCTGAAATTTCATTTTTTAGTTCCTTCAGAACCCTGGGGTGTATACCATCTGGTCCAGGTGATTTACTACTCTTCAGTTTGTCAATCAGGCCTACCACATCTTCTAGGTTCACCGTGATTTGGTTCAGTCCATCTGAATCATTACCCATGAAACCCATATCAGTTAAGGTTATCTCCTCAACATCCTCTTAAGTAAACACTGAAAAAAAAAATCATTTAATCTTTCCGCAATGGCCTTATCTTCTCTAATTGCCCCTTTAAACCCTGAATCATCTAATGGTCCAACTGACTCCCTCACAGGCTTTCTGCTTTGGAAATATTTAAAAATGTTTTTACCATGAGTTTTTGCCTTTATGGCCAACTTCTTTTCATAGTCTCTCTTAGCCTGTCTTATCAATGTCTTACATTTAACTTGCCAACGTTTATGCATTATCCTATTTTCTTCTGTTTGATCCTTCTTCCAATTTTTGAATGAAGAACTTTTGGCTAAAATAGTTTCTTTCACCTCCCCTTTTTACCATGCCGGTGATCGTTTTGCCTTCTTTCCACCTTTCTTAATGTGTAGAATACATGTGGACTGTGCTTCTAGGATGGGATGTTTTAACAATGACCATGCCTCTTGCACACTTTTACCTTTGTAGCTGTTCCTTTCAGTTTTTTTCTATTTTTCTCATTTTATCAGTTTCCCTTTTGAAAGTTTAGCATTGTCTTTGTTTACTTTGCAGTGCCTTTTTACATGTCCTCTCTTGTTGTACAAAAAACACACCACTTCTCTTGCTTCTGCTTTAAAGTCATTATGAGCTCTTCCTGAACTTTTCTGTTCTTGTAGTTGCCTCCATGTTTCAAGTTGGGCTGTTGCCTGTTTAAGTGAAATTTCAGTCTGCAGTCTAAGCAATACTACAGTGTTTGTATAGCTTTCAGGGAGCAAGCGGAGTATAAATTCCTTTATGGCAAACTGACATTATTATTATTGTAGAGTCTTTTCACATTGATATGAGCTCTGACACATGTATAGTCAGGTTCCCTCTTTCTGTTAGTTTTGGGCTTTACAGTCTTTCAAAAATTATAGATGTGGAAACCATAGACACCTGTGCAAAGGTTTCCTTAAGCATTTGCCACATCTCTTTCCCTGTAGGAAGAGCTGCAATTAGTTTTAAAATACCATCACTTATGTACAAGATGATTTTTGTTTTGAGTTTGGCATCATGCATCTCCCACTGTTTCTTGGCTTCTCTTTCAGCTGGGCAGTCTTATTCCAGTGTATCAATGATGTCCATTTTGTTGAAAAAGGCTCACATCTTGGTAGACCAGGCAGGGAAGTATTTTCCATCTTCTAATATCACAAGGTCTTCCACTTTAGCTTGATCCATATTACACAAAACCAATGTAATTCTTATAGAACTTTCTGGTGTGGCTAAACATGTTCTGCATTTAAGACTTGTTACAGTAAACAAATACCTTCTCACTGGGTGTCTGGGCTTATAACCCAGTTTTGGAGATTGCAATTCAACCTTTGTGTTTCAAGTAAGTAGTCCAGGAGAAAAAAATGCACAAGCCACTTAACAGTAAGTTTCAAAAAGTAGTTTAGTTTTTACTTACGAAAAAAAAGCATCTGTGCAAAACAAGAATGCCTACTTTCTTTAATAATAACAGCACTGTTGCTAGGCATATCAGAAATGAAACTGAAAGCAGCATACAGGGAGAGAAAGAATAAAAAATGGTTCATATGACATCAACTGAACCCATTGTCCAATCACATGCAGTAAGTTTGAAAATGGAAAGGAGAGAAAAACATTCTAACATTGTAATATCTTATGTACCTGTGCAGTAGTTCAAACATACATAAGAACCTTCCCTCCCTTTTACAATTTTAGGAGTTGATATTCACAACAATTAATAGGCTAAATTAAATAACATGGCTTGCCTCAAAAGCCCATGGAGTCTAGGCTGAAAGGAGCCACTTGGCCCTGAGTAATCCCCCAAAGGTTAAGAAAAAACCCAGGGATCGCCACAGACCCTCTGTCATATCTTCCATACCACTCCTGGAGGCAGCCATAGTAATAAAAATAAAATTTTAAAAAATTTAAGTATCCTGGTCAGGCCCCGTCCCAAGCCCCAAACCTTCCCCATCAAGTACAAATTCTGGCCCCTGGAAGCCAGGATCCTCACTCTCCAAAAGCCCCCATGAACTTATTTTACCCTTAGTGAGAAGTATGCCTGAACAGAAAACCAACATGGAGAAGGAAATCCCCAGAAGCCTCTGCTTTTCTCTAGCCTGCCTGGGCTGAATAAACTAAGTGACTTTCTGAGAATGACTTGCAGAATGTCCCTGGATATCTATAAAGGCAGACAAGCTGGCACTAGAATGGTGATGCCTATTCATAGGGTCACAAAGAAGAAACCAACGGGGAGCTTCAGGCACTATTCTCAGGAGTTTGTATCAACACAGCTACAGACGTGTTAATTATCTTGACCAGTAAGATTTTAACAGAACAAAGGACTATCAAGCCATGGTAAATGGGCTACACCTCCTGGGGAAACTAATCAGGGGTAGTTAGGGACGATCTTATCATGCAGTTGACATTACAACTTATGTAAATGATCCTTTGGGCAGTCATGCAAATCTCTAGAACCTTCTATCCTTTTCCAGTATTGAATGTTATCTATAAAAGAAGGGTCACTTCCTGTATACAGTGAGATGCTGGTCAGTTTGTCAGACAAAGGGCATCCATTACCCAGCATCTCCCGAGAATACTTATACTGATTAATAAAAAGAAATTATACTTTCTACTGAGTCTAAGTGTTCTTGTGTCCCTGGCCATAAGCGTAGAGTGCGCTGTGGGCCTGGCAGCATCTATTTGTCAAAATGGTGCTAGCCGCCCCATCATGTGATAGGGCAAAGGATGTCTAGCCAGCTGGTACCATTTTGAAAAATGGCCACTGCCAGGCCCAGAGCTTAGGGGGAGAGGTCTGGGTCCCCTCCTACACCATCAGAGCTAAAATTGTAAGCTCTGGGGAGTGGCCGGCTAGGATGGGGCTCCAGCTTCCTGGGGCCAAAAGTTGTACTTGATGGGGAGGAGCTGGGGCTGGGGCCTGACTAGGATCTTAAAAAAAAATTCTTATAATTTTTCTTACTAAGGCTGCTGCCAGGGGCAATGAAATTGGACAGGCCAGGGGCCCTATAGAGAATCCTAGGTTTTTTTCTTAAATTTCAGGGGGTTGCTCAGGGCTGAGTGGCTCCTTTAAGCCATGGTGGCTTCACAGTCCCAGGGCCTCCATCATGCTTTTTTGGGGGGCCCTTTACTTCCAGGGTATTTTTCCCAGTGGTAAGGAGGAAGACTAAGAACCAATGTCAGGAAGTATTTCTTCACGGAAAGGGTGGTGGATGCCTGGAATGCCCTTCCGGAGGAAGTGGTGAAGTCTAAAACTGTGAACGACTTCAAAGGGGCGTGGGATAAACACTGTGGATCCATCAAGTCTAGAGGGCGTGAATAAAGTGGAGGCATTCAAACACTGCACGGAGCGGCAGTAGCCACAGCGGCATTCAAACACTGCATGGAGCGGCAGTAGCCACAGAGGCATTCACGAAGCGGGATGCCAGTGGCCAGTAGTTGGTGTTCCACCTTCACGGAGCGGAAGGATGGAGGGCTGCTATTTCCAAAAAAAAATAAATAAATACAACAAAACAAAAAAATAAAAACAGGGGTGGGTAAGAGTATGGGGCAAGGGGGTGGCCTGCTTGTTACATCGATTGCTACCCCTAATTGAGCTGGATGTCACTTGGATGCAGATACAGAGCTGCTCTCTAAATTGGGTGGAGGGGAATTAGGGCTGGAGGGTACTGGAAGCCAATAGTAACAGGTGGGAGAGAGAAAAAGGGAAAAAAAAATGGATAAAGTGCGTAGCTTGCTGGGCAGACTTGATGGGCCGTTTGGTCTTCTTCTGCCGTCATTTCTATGTTTCTATATGTTTACTGTTGGGGAAAATACCAAGGGATTTTTCCCTCTGGAAAAAAATGTTAGGGCCAGATTTAAGTAGCTATGCGCGGGCGTAGATTTGTGCGTGCAACCCGGTGCGCACAAATCTAAGCCCAATTTTATAACATGCGCGCACAGCCGCTTGTGATTTAACTACTCTGAACAATTTTGTGTCATCTGCAAATTTGATTATCTCACTCGTATGTCTTTCCAGATCATTTATAAATATATTTAAAAGTAAGGGTCCCAATACAGATCCCTGAGGCATTCCACTGACCACTCCCTTCCACTGAGAAAATTGTCCATTTAATCCTACTCTCTGTTTCCTGTCTTTTAGCCAGTTTGCAATCCACGAAAGGACATCGCCACCTATCCCATGACTTTTTACTTTTCCTAGAAGCCTCTCATGAGGAACTTTGTCAAACGCCTTCTGAAAATCCAAGTACACTACATCTACCGGTTCACCTTTATCCACATGTTTATTAACTCCTTCAAAAAAGTGAAGCAGATTTGTGAGGCAAGACTTGCCCTGGGTAAAGCCATGCTGACTTTGTTCCATTAAACCATGTCTTTCTCTATGTTCTGTGACTTTGATGTTTAGAACACTTTCCACTATTTTTCCTAGCACTGAAGTCAGGCTAACCGGTCTGTAGTTTCCCGGATCGCCCCTGGAGCCCTTTTTAAATATTGGGGTTACATTAGCTATCCCCCAGTCTTCAGGTACAATGGATGATTTTAATGATAGGTTACAAATTTTTACTAATAGGTCTGAAATTTCATTTTTTAGTTCCTTCAGAACTCTGGGGGTGTTCTCTTATCACACTTTTAGTATGTCTTCTAATGGGTCCTCCTCTACTTCAATACCATCTTTATGCTGATGACTCCAAAATTTACCACTCTACAGCAGAAATTTCATCAGGAATACATAATATCAGCCTGCTTGTCTGATATTGCTAACTGGATGTCCCACTGCCATCATAAACTCAACATGATTAAGAAAGAACCTCTTTCCCCCAAAACATATTCCCCTCTTTCCCCTTTCTCTATTTCTGTGGAAAACACAGTCATCCTTCTATTCCCTTAATGCTGCAATTTTGGAATCATCTTTTTGCTCTCTTTCCTACTCTAGACTCATCCAGAATACTACTAAAATGTATCAATTCTTTCTCTATTATATCAATAAAATCCATATCTTTCTACTACTACCACTACTTAATATTTCTATAGCACTTACACGACATATGCAGCACTGTACAAACATACAAAAAGACAGTCCCTGCTCAATAGAACTTACAATCTAATAAGACAAACATACAGGACAAGAGATTTGGTTAAAAGAAAAAAAAAGTTTGTCAAGACTAAAAGGTGACAATCAGGCATAGGATTGAAAAGCGGTTTCAAAAAGGTGGGTCTTTAGATGGGATTTAAACATGGCAAAAGGGGGAGCGTGATGCACCAGTTCAGGAAGACTATTCCAAGCACACGGCGCAGCCAGGTGGAAAGAACAGAATCTGGAATTGGCAGTAGAGGAGAAGAGCACGGATAGGAATGGCTTATCCGACGACCGGAGTGCATGAGGAGGGGAATAGAGAGAGATAAGGGAGGAGAGGTAGTGAAGTGCTGCAGAGTGAAAGCATTTGTAGGTGAGAAAAAGGAGCTTGAACTGTATTTGGGAGCAGATAGCGAACTAATGTAGTAACTTCAGAAGAGGGGTTATGTTAGCTTAGCGACTTTGGAGAAAGAAAAGTCACGCAGCTGAATTTAGGACAGATTGCAGTGAAGAGAGATGGCTTGCCAGGGGATCTGTGAGAGAGCTGTGGGAGACCTGCTTTCTGAATATACTACCAGAGCTCTTATACATTCTCTCATCACCTTAGTCAACTGTAACCTGCTCCTCACAGGTCTACCAATGAAATATCTTTCGCCACTACAATCTATTCAAAATGTCAGCTGTGCATTTAGGAATATGCAATCAATGAGGCTATTTTCTGTTTGTTTCAAATGGAACAAATAAAAAATAGCCTCTTAAATACACCAAAGTATTTGGATATTTTGTTTGTATTTCTGGCATTTTAAAAAAAAGGGCCTCCTGTGGCCCTGGCTGTACCTTCCCAGCCAAAAAGCTGCCTGGGCCCAGCACCAGGACCTAGAACCAAGTTTGGCCTAGCACTGAGGCCTAGGCCAGACCTAGGGCTGCCAACTGGCTCCATATTTTAAGAACAGATTGATCCATTCCTGGTTTTACTCAATTGCATGCAGGGAGTTATATTTCTAATTTCTCTATTGCCTTCCTATGCCCTTTTCTCCACCAGTGCTAAGGACTTCCCTGGCATCTTCCACACTCCAATTCTTCTTGGGGGCATTCCTCATTTAGGAAACCCTTTCTTCTCCACTCTCTCTTGATCCCCAGCCATTTTCTCTGGGGAAGGAAACACCATCTACTTCAGGCCTCGGATCTCTCCCCTAACCATGTTCCTCATTTTATCAAAGTGTCCCTGTTGAAAGTTAAATGCTAGAAAGGTAGATTTACTTAATGTCCTTTTTCCCGTCATTAACTGAAATTTGTTTGCATTATGATCACTGTAGCCACTTGACCCCACTACCATTATCTCTTGTATCAAATCCTGTGTTCCACTAAAACTTAACTCTAAAATGGCTTCCCCTCTCATTGGTTCCCGGACCAGCTGCTCCAAGAAGCAGTCATTTATTTCATCTAGAAACTTTACCTCTCTAGCATGTCCTGTTGTGCCATTTGCCCAGTCAGTATTGGGATAATTGAAATCTACCACTATTATTTTGTTGCCAAATGTGTTAGCATCCCTAATTTCTGTTAGCATTTTATCATCCATCTGTTCATTTTGGCCAGGTCTATGGGGTTTAATTGAATTGTATGCTTTATTTTACAGAGTTTTATGTTTGTCAATATTGGACTTATTTTTAGAAGTAGTGGAATATAAATGTAGAAACAAATCACACAAAGATTCTTCAGAACATTTAGTTTCCTACAGGACTTTTATCCTATGGCATCTCTAACATAAAGGGCCATGTCCCCACTAAGTAGTAGTAAACACAGCCTCTGCATTATCCGCAGCACCAACCAATCCATGGAACGGAAGATACAAACTAGGGCATGAACTAGGAATCTTCTGTATGGCACTGCACAGCACTTACCAACTGAGCCACCATGGGAACACTTCTAGGTTGTTTTTCTTTCCTTCTAAATCACACCCTGATTAGCCCCATCAACTAAGACTCCATGGGACTACACATCCCAAGAAGGCTTTCTTAAAGCTGCATTACCTTTCCCCTCTCTTGGATGCCCTTTCTCCGCCTTAGTACTGCTTCTTCATTTTCACTTTTTCTTCCGAGGTTCCCTCTGCTTCTCCTTCTGGCAAACTGTTGTGTGTCTCTGGGCTGCCGCTGGCTGTGTGGAGTCCTAGCTCAATCACAAACCCATGCGTTGCTGGCATAGCCTCACAATCTCACTTCCCCGTTCCACCCTGGTCCATTGGAGCCCCATCTGTTACATACAAAGGCTCTATCACCGCATCTCCTGCCTTGTATCCCCAGCAGTCATGCCATACTACAAGAGGTTATGCTTTCACACATTGTACTCCAGAAAACACCCTAGCAGGCATAGTGGTTTCTAGGCTAGGACACCCTGCTTCCCTACTGTTGGCACTGCTATGAACTGAGTACTGAGATGCATCTCAGTACTCATGGAAGTAAACATGCTATGTACAATCAAATAGCCAAATATAGAGGTCAAAGAATAACTGTTGTCACTCCCTCTCTTTGTTCCTTCTCTAATGGCCTCTGTTTATAATCGCAAAGTAACACTGAATGTTTGTCAGATGTGCCTCAGCAGCATAAACAGACATGGAACCTTTAAATGCTATTAATACACCACCCTAGCGTGCAGGCATCACATGCTCATTGCTAACAGCTAGGATAGCGACAGCTCCAGCAGAAACTTCTGCCATTGCTCAACAGCCTTCTTCCAGTTGATCCTCCGAGACAACTACCAGAACAAAGATGCATCGGAGAGCCACTGCCACCATGCACCCTCTAGAGGAGGAGTTTGCAGCAGCAGATTGTCTGAACAAAAGTATTCTTCTTTATCATAATTTAACAAGAAAGTGAAAAACCAAAGTACTATCCCATTATAAAAAGTCGATAAAGTCAAAGAGGTAGAGGACTTCAAACTATTGTAGCACTATTCAATCAGTTCCAAAACAGCTGACAAAAGAGGCCATCTTGACCTCTACCTCCCCCCCATCATGTGAAATTTAAACATTTTGAGAAAGCCTAACTATCATAGAGGCCTCTTGACATAGCTAATAAACTTTCTTCAAGATTAGGAAAGGAAAGCATACAAAAGTGATGGATGAAGCAAAAATATACATTCTCAGCCCTGTCAGCACACATTATTAATGTCATTGAGCAAAGTTAATGCTTCATTTGTGACTATAATGCATATATCATATTACAGTAGTATTTTCCACAATTCTAAATCTGCACTGGTGCTCTGCTCTCATGCCAAGCCAACATTCCTACAAAGTGATAAAGCTATAGCAGACTTGACAGTGGGCCAATGAAATGAAACAAACAGAAAAGACTTTTTTATATCAAATAAAAGCAGCATTACTAGAACTATTAGAGTTGTTTTCTTTTTAAACATTTACCATTATCAATGCCTTAAATGAGCTTACCTGTCGCTGCCAGCAGCACAATACAAGCTATAGATATTGAAATCACAGTTACAGCAATCACGCCAAGCAATAACTTTTGTGGAGTCTGCGGAATATAAAAAAAAGAGATTCGTTTATGGGTTGTTGAGTTTTTGTTTTTTTTTTTGTTTTTTTTTAAGAACTCAGTTACTTCAGTCATTGACTATACATTCTATGGCTGTTTGTTTACTATGTGTAAACTCAAAACCATTGCTGTAGATTCTTCAGAATAGAAGAACATAAAACCTGCCAGTATCCTGGCCAGTATCCTGTTTCCAACACAGGTCAGCAGTACCTGCCAGGATCCCAAGGGTTAGATAGATTCCAAGCTGCTTATCCCAAGAATAAGCAGTGGATTGCTGCAACTCTACCTTACTAATTGATAATGAACTTTTCCTCCAGGAACTTATCCAAACCTAATGCAGCTACACTAATAGCTTTCACCACATCCTCTGGCAACAAATTCCATTGCTTAATTATGCGTTGTTTAAAAAAAAAAATTTTCTTAAGATAGGGACTTTCCTTGGAACTATATACAGAAAGATGATTTTATATTTTTGTAAGTATCCCTACCAGGCATTTCAAACTTTCTTGGCAGTACTGGTTCGTTTAACAAGCAGTCAAATTTCTATGGTCTGGTCACTAAATTTCTTATGAAATGAATGCTGCACTTCAGACTGGGGTTGAACTGACAGACAACAGAATGCTCTAAAACAAATTGCTACATGTTTTAAAGCTTTTACTTTTAACTAGAGTATACTGACCTTCATTTCTAGGGTGGGCAGATGACAAGGAAGCTTGAGGTGTTGGTCTCCGAATCAATGAGAACAGTTTACAGGAAAAGAGGAGCAGCCTGCTCATGCAGCAGTGTCCTAAGCCAAGCCCAGAGCATATTTCTCCAGTTATGTTGAAAACTTTGGCAAACTTTGTAGGTTTTAAGCCTGAAATTGGAAACATATTTTTCAGGGCGTTCTTGAAGCTGAACTGAATTGCTGGTGACTCAGGAGTTCTGAGGTTTCTATACTCTCTTCATCTGCTTAAAATATAACCAACAGCATCCTTGGATCTTAATGTCTGGGTCAGATAGCTGAGGAGTGTGTTTCAGCGACCCTTTTTCACATTTTATTCTGAAATCTATTTGCACTCTCCATGTTCTCTACAGATTCAAATCATTTTTTAAATAACTTACTTAGGGATGCAAAAGGAAGTATAAGTAGCTATACATTTATGTCTATCTCCTAACAATTTGGGGAAATATAGAAAACTAGGAAGATTACAATGTGGCACACACATAGCCATTACAGACCTAATACATACAAAAACAGAAAACTGTCCCACTGTCAGTCCTTCACCTACCCGCCACCAGTTCTCCCCCCCCCCCATGCTGCCCACCAGTCTTCTGGCACTCTATTCTCCCACATACTCTACTTATCCAGCCGTCCCTCCCAAAAGGGCCACATTTTTTGGAAAAGTAGAGCCCCTAGAGCAGTGGTTCCCAACCCTGGCCTGGGACCCACCAGTCCGTCAGGTTTTCAGGATATCCACAATGAATATGCATAAGAGAAAATTTGCATGGGGGATCCCCAGGACAGGGTTGGGAACCACTGACCTAGAGGAAAGCTTCAGGAAGGAAATCAAGCATCAAATGAGCTAAAGAGGTAGCACAAACAAGCTGTTCTGAACATGAAAGACCAAACTCAGTTTAGTTGTAGTTCCTCTTTAATTATGAATCCTAAGGGCCAAGTTTGGGTGGAGCACCAAGAAGAGATGTAGGGAACTGTAATCAGCCCTCAAATGGCTAAAAAAGGAAGCGTAAATATGCATTTTTGAGCATGATTGACAAAAGTATTAGGGCCTGATTTAGAAAGGTTCTTACAAATAGCCCTTATCATTTCTATAGATTATCTATACGCAGTGCTGCACAGACACACATAAGAGATAGCCCCTTCTCGGTAGAACTGACTGCTCATTCAAGACAGCAAACAGAATGTTAGGAATTATTAGGAAGGGAATAGTTAATAAAACAGAAAATGTCATAATGCCTCTGTATCACTCCATGGTGAGACCGCACCTGGAATACTGTGTACAATTCTGGTCACCTCTCAAAAAAGATATAGTTGTGATGGAGAAGGTACAGAGAAGGGCAACCAAAATGATAACGGGAATGGAATAGCTCCCCTATGAGGAAAGGCTGAAGAGGTTAGGGCTGTTCAGCTTGGAGAAGAGACGGCTGAGGGGGGATATGATAGAGGTCATAAAGATCATGAGAGGTCTTGAATGAGTAGATGTGAATCAGTTATTTAGACTTTCGGATAATAGAAGGACTAGGGGGCATTCCATGAAGTTAGCAAGTAGCACATTTAAGACTAATCGGAGAAAATTCTTTCACTCAACACAAAATTAAGCTCTGGAATTTGTTGCCAGAGGATGTGGTTAGTGCAGTTAGTGTAGCTGGGTTCAAAAAAGGTTTGGATAAGTTCTTGGAGGTGAAGTCCATTAACTGCTATTAATCAAGTTTACTTAGGGAATAGCCACTGCTATTAATTGCATCAGAAGCATGGGATCTTCTTGGTGTTTGGGTAATTGCCAGGTTCTTGTGGTCTGGTTTGGCCTCTGTTGGAAACAGGATGCTGGGCTTGATGGACCCTTGGTCTGACCCAGCATGGCAATTTCTTATGTTCTTAGGAGGCGGCAGTGTGTGACTGTCCTCACATCAGCCTGCACAGAGGAGAAAAGCTGCGGGCAACAGGCCAACAGCATCAGATCAACAGGGGGAGGGAAGGAGAGTGCTGGGGTCGGGGAGGAAAGGGAAGATGGTGGTCAATATAGCAAAAAAATAGAATGGTCCTTTACACAAAAGTTTGCCCAGGATTCTTAAATAGTTAAACTGGCCCTCTTAGGGAGAGATAATGAGGGGCTACAGAGTGAATGCACTTGTAGGAAAATAAAAAAAGCTTGAACCTTATGCAGCGGTGGATAGTGATGGGAATCAATGTAGTGTCTTGAGAAGAGATTTATATAAATATATAGTAAACACTGGCAGAAAAGTTGTGCAGCTGAATGTTGAATGGATTGTACTGAAGACAGATCTGCGAGGAGGAGCTTACATTAGTCTAAGCAGGAGATGATGAGAGTGTGGATAAGGTTTTTGATAGTGTGTTTGGAAAGGAAAGGATGGATTTTGCTGATGTTATAGAGAAATAACACATTTTAGTAGTGTTTTGGATATATGTGTAGAAAGAGAGAGGCGTTGAGGATGATGCCAAGGTTATTAGTTTGAGAGGACTGGAGGGATGACTTCGTTATCGACAGAAATAGAGAAAGGGTAGGATGGAAGAGGGAGGTAGATTTACGGGGAAAGATATTAAATTCTGTCTTGGCACTGTTAAGGTCCATGTTCACTAGACTTGGGGTGGTTGTAATTGGGCCACTGATGGCTTGAGAATTTTCTTTCTATTTTCAAATATTGAGTGGGTAACTTTGCTGCTCGCTGCCTTACTCAATATTTGCAAATAGAAAGAAAATTCTCAAGCCATCAGTGGCTCAATTACAACCACCCCAAGTGAAGAAAAAATGGCAGGCCAAACAGAAGTGTACCTAGAGTATTTGGCACCTGGGGTGGATAACCCCCCCCCCCCCCCCCCCCCCCAATATATCATTTTAAAATTTCCTAAACATCGATTAAATATTTCAAAACAGCAGACACATCAAATAACATTTCCTCTCTATCTCACTCTCTCACATGCACACAAAAACTGAACTGGAAACCAGAAGCCAGTTCAGCAAAAAATCACTATTCCGTGCACATGTTATAAAATCCATGGTCGGCGCACGCAAGGGGGTGCACAATTGTGCAACTTGCGCGCACCAAGCCGTGCAGCCTTCCTCCGTTCCCTCCGCCCACCACCTTCCCCTCCCTAACCTGCCCCCCAGCCCTCCCTAAACCCCCCCCCCCTTACCTTTAACTTATAAGTTGCGCCCTCCTCTGGGCAGGCATAGGTTGCACGTGCCAGCCTATGGCCAACCCGCGATCCCAGGCACAGTGGCAAATGGCTGCTGTGCCTGGAGGCTCCTGCCCCACCCCTGGACCGCTTCACCCTGCCCACGCCCCCTTTTTCAAGCCCCGGGACATACGTGTGTCCTGGGGCTTGCGCACGTCGCCGAGCCTATGCAAAATAGGCTCAGCGCGCACAGGAGCAGCTTTTTGGGGTTACGCGTGTAACCCTTTGAAATTCCGCCCCATAGGTTCTCACATAGACACACATGCACAAACACACAGGCTCTCAGATACTCACACACATATACACACATGGCCTCCTGTTACCTTTGGGCTATGGTGGGATGAGCTTCATCACCAGGGCCGGTGTAAGGGTATTAGGTGCCCAAGGCAAAACTTCAGTCATCGCCCCCCACCAACTCAATCCCAAAAGTCTTTGCTCTTTCCTCTACAGGCATCCTCACCCCTTACTATCCAGCCTCAGAAAGGAAAATAAAGCCAAGTTTCTATTGTGCTTTAAAAGTTTCACAATGTTCTCCTTGATTACTTAAGCTTTTTGATACTTTACATGTTCTTTTCTATAACCTGTTTATTGTTACCATGCTCCACTAATTGCTTGCCATGCTACAAAACCAAGGGCACCAAATTAGAAGAAAGCAAGTCTATCTTGGTAACACAGTTATTAAGAGTCTTCCCAAATCCCATCAAAAGCTCCCAGAAGGAATCCAAAGTCACAACTGCAAGCTTCATTGGTAAAGAGAAGGACTGACCCCAATTGACCTCACTCCTTAGTTGCATGGAATTAGCAAGGCCAAATCCCAAAGATACCAATCTAGCGCTTTCACTTACATCCTGGAATTGAGACAACAATCCATGAACAGATCTTCTGGGGTTATTTGATAGCAATCATGGAGAGCTGCACAGAGACACCAAATCCACTCCAGGCCCCCCTCTACCTCGGATGCTGATCTAGGAGGTGGCTTATCTTGGCCAGCAGGAGCTGTTGGTCTAGGGGACTGAGAGGAAACATCCTTCTCAAGTGAAATGGGCACAGATGTAGTCCCTGCTGTGATCTGTGGCAAATTACTGGGACATGAAAGAAGTTATTTGACTACTGTCCAGGGGAGGTAAGAGGTTTCATTAGGAAAGATCTGTACCTTCCTTTGCACTTGGAAGGCATTTTTACAAAGAAATTGCAAACAGAAAAAAACAAAGTGCACAGCAGCTAAGTCCATGTCCAGACTCATGCTGCCATCTTGCTCCTCCCCCTTTCTTCCAGTTTTAAACTTTTTCAAGGATTCATTTCAGGATATTCTGCACACTTCCTTCAGGTATTGTCCTTGATTTTCTATCCAGGTATCTATTTATTCTGGATTTTTGCTTTCATTTGTGTTTATCTATACATCATATAACAACTTTATATCACGGCTAAACATTAAAAAGAATAGTGTGTAATCCATTGAGCTATGCGTATGGTTATTGTATGCTAAAACTAGCTCTAAGTAGTCTAATCACTGTCTTTTTTCTAATGTTCAGAGCATGTTTTGCATGGTGCAGTTGAAGCGCTCACATTATGCATTTCCTTCTGGGTAGTAAGGGGTGATTATGCTTTTAGTAATGCCATACATTTGACATAATTCTTTTATGACAGTGGACTCAAAATTTCATCCTTGGTCTGAATGGATTCTTGTTGGACAGCCATAATGTACTATCCATTGTTGCATGATAATCTTAGCAGTTGTCAAAGCAGTCTGATCTCTTGTTGGCAAAGCCATTGTAAATCTTGGGAACAAATCTGTCATAATCAATACATTTTCGACTCTGGTGACACTTATTTCTAAAAATTTCTAATCAATTGCAGGTACTTCTAGTGTATACTTTGCTTCAATATGATGCAACTCGGCTTTCTCGTCTGGTGGCACATCTTTGGAGAAAGTGCACCTGTCACATTATTTACCCAGCTTCACACATGGTTGACCAATAATATTCTTGATGGGAGCTTTTTAATGTTTCTACTGCAAAGTGTCCTGCATGGGAACATTTTGCTTGAAATGTTTCTTTTTTGAGACAAGCTGGAGCAATGAATTGCTCAATTGTTACTTGTTTGGAAGGGTCTTTCTCTGTACCATAATCCTTGTTTAAATTTTAGATGATTTCTTTGTCTCCAAAGTTTTCTTTGTACATTTGTCCAATTTGTTAAGTCAGGGGTCTGAGGGTCAGCTTTGGCTTGTAAAATCAGGGTTAAATTGGGATCAGCTTTCTGGAGTAACTAGAGCATCTCGGTGAATAGTGTGGTTATTAAGGAGCCCCCTGGAAAATCAATCCAGGCATTTAATATCTCTTTGCTCAATTTCCCCAAGGTTATTAGAGAACTGCCAATTAACACTTGTTGTTTTACATTTTGAATCAGATTCTATTTCTTTGCTTAAGTTATATTTTTTGCCAGTTTCTACTTGCCCAAATGTTCATCAGAACCAGATTTCTTAGCTTAATTCAGTGTTACTTAATCAGATGAACTATTTTGAAAATTCTGGTCCTGAGATTATAAAAGCATAGTACCTTACTAGTATCTTTTATAATGGAAACTGACCTTAGTAAAGTTGTGAGATTGTATTTTAGCAATCTTAATTCTTATTTTTATTGACAGTAAATTAAGAATTTTCCAGATTTGGCTAAAATAACTAGAGGGTTTTTTTTTAAAGATTTCTTTAAGGCAAGTGGCTATTTCACAACATGCTACATTCACATTAAGATATCCTTATAAGCATATAATTAAATATAATAATTGCTATATTTTCTTTGATCCTGAACAACTGCAGTTATTTTTGGACTCAAGAAGACTGGCATCTTCCGCAGTTCCTAATTTCGATCCTTAAAGTGATTTTTCTTTTTTTGTTGTCTGCAGATTTCATGTTATGTTTTTTCCTTAATAATTTCCTTTTCTTTTCTCCTGTAATTTCCAAACCTCCCCGCCGGATGTAGACTCTACTAGATATAGAATTTTGATGTATGTTATAAATATATTGGATTAATCTTTTTTTTTTTTATAATGATTCATATTTCTCTATGCAAAGTTGTTTTGCTTTATATACGTTTTGAAATTAATAAATATAAATACAAATCTGGAAGAAGCATTTTATAGAAAATGCAAAGTCAGTATAATAAGATTAGGATATTGTATCTTTTTGAGGAAAATGAGGTACATAGTTGATAAAAGAAGATTCAAGATTTCTGGGAAGAAAAAGCCTACATAGTAGTGAAAATCTTCAAACCAGCTGGAAGCACGTACAAAATCAAATCTAGATCAGGAGAAGACAAAGTAGTGCATAGAAATCAAATTAAGATATTCCAACTCCCAACAGATACATACACAGATGTAAGTAAGTGTAAGATAGATATAAAGGAAATATCATTCAAGGATACTGTGGGAAATATGTGCTTGCCAGCAAGCCATTTCATCAGGGTTAAACACTAACTTCCCTTCTCCCTGACACTTGCCTGAATAAAAGCATCACTTGTGCTTAAGTCTCTGCCTAGGAAAGGATACCTGACTTCATGTATTTCTCTGGCTTATAATTAATCCTGTTAGCCTGAAAGTAGGGCTGGGTGTTCCCTAGTCAGAGGCAGGACAAAGTCAGGAGGTATAGAATTCAGCAGCCAATGATATGATCCGTGCACACCCCCTGAGCCAAAACCAATAGTGTAGGGACTCGTCTGTTGCTATGGGAAAGTAGCCAATCATGTAATGACACATCATCTGCCTTTGTATGAATGTACAATAAAAGGAAGAGCCTCGTGAGGGCTCACCCCTTCCCTTCTCTTCCTGCCTGCGATGAAAGCTGCCTCAAGTGTGTTCCTTGCCTCCATACTCAACATCTGGTGACCCGCGACGAGATGATAAACTCCATGCTTATTTCGGCTGGTCATAGCCAAGGTACGTACCGTTCAACAGATTTGCAATCGTAATATTTTTTTTTAAAAAAAGTACTTCTTAGTAATTTTTAAAGTATTTCTCAGCAAGTTTGTTCCCCACATTCGTAAGCATGGGCAGTGATTTGACTGTACAGCAGAGGCTACATGCCAGGGAGCTGCAGAAAATAATCAATAATCATTATTTCATCACCAGAAGAAAAATAGCGCAAGTCAGCCTGGGGGACTTAGAAAAATTAATAAGTGAAATAGCTTGCCGTTGCCCTTGGTATTCAATGGAGGCGGGAACTCTAAATACCCAGGAATGGATTTCAATCGGCAATTGTCTTCATATGGCTCCCAGAGCTCCCATAAAGCAAAGATTAATCTGGCAAAAATGTACAGAGGCCATCGAACACATAGAAAAAAAAAGTTTAAAGACAGCATTTTCAAACCATGTGCTTTTAGAAGCAGGCAAGCTCAATCAGAATACCCTTCCCCCATCTTATGCTCAGTCTCCCTCAGAGACAGCAAATTCTTTGTATCAGCTCTCCATACCCACACCCAAGCCCATTCACACCTCTTTAGAAAAGCAGTCCTTGAGAACAATAGAGCCACAACCTGGCCTGGGTGGGGCGGTTAGCATTGAATTTCAGCAGAAACCGCAGAAAGAAAACTTTACAGAAGAAGAATTATTAGAAGGACTTCAAGCCTTCCCCATCACAGAAAAGAACCATGAACAAAGGGGGACAGAAAATGAAATAGAACATCTGGGGACACACACTCACATGGCTCCTGTGGCTTCCTCTGCGTCCACCTCAGAGAAAAGGCCCCAGGAAACTGAAAACACTGAGGTCAGAAAAACTAGCCTTCCTCCATCTTGCCTGCAACCCCCTTCCCCCACCAACCACTCCCTGTACCCTCATTTGCCATTGCCTGAGACAGTCATTGATTCTGCATCATCAATTTGTCCAGGTAAATTACCATCTCAAACCACTGCTCCCGGTAACAATTTATGTGCCGCGGTCAGCATGGGATTTCACCTAGAACATGGAAATCTCACAAGAGAGGAATTATTGAAAGGGATTCAAGCCTTTCCCATTACAGAAAGAAACAAAGAACTAGGTGTGGCAGCAATAGAGTTGAGTGCCATGAGCAGTGGCTATGCCCACAGGTCTTCAAAGAAATCAGCGTATAAGACCTTGGGCCAAGCAGCTACACTCCTGCGTTACAAGCAAAGAAAAAATCACTATGAAAAAAATGATTTAATGAGACAGTACAATGACCTGTTACAAACCAGACTACATCTAGTGCTGGAGCAGGCACAGCAAACTTGGAAAAAATGGTTTCTATTAGTCTTTGATATTCAGTTACAAAAAATCTGCATACTTTGAGAGTATTTTCCCCCACAAAGTGTATGCATAGCATTATGTTAAAACTGTACTGAAATTTGAATAATATTCTGTGTAAATTACATGTGAAAGTTTCCCTTTTGCAAAGTTTATTTGGCTCACATTTAAAATGACTCCATTTCTCTGAGATTTAAGTTTATAAGCAATTGCTTGAATTGCCAGCGCACAGATTTTTATTGTAATTTTCTCTACAGGAGAAAAATAGAATCTGTCTGCAAGGAATCAGCAAGTCCTTGCCAAGCCATTGTCTGTGGTCGATGTTATCAATTGTTAAACAATGCTATCTTTAAGTTCCTATTGACTGAAGGATTAACTCCTTGGGTGCAGTTCTTTTCTTTTGAGAAACACTGCTCCTCCCCCCCTTTACTGTAACTCTTGCTTGCCACTCATGGGGGAGGGAGGGAGAACTTTTGAAAAGAAAAAAAAAAACTGGACTTAGTACTGCAGTTTCTCTCTCTAGTATATATATGTTATAACTCAGCATTCCTGTACTAGCCCTTCCTCTCAATCTGTCATTAATCCTTTAATACTTTCAAACATACTTTCAAACTTCGTTAATACTGAACTGAGGTTACTGACAAGGACATTTAATAGTAGTTACAGTCACTTTAGCGCGAACAGCGTGTTTAATTTCCTATTCTAATAATTATATGAAGAAATTCTATTCTGATATTCCACATTGAAAGTAAGCTCAGAGTATTATTGATTGCAACCTGGAACAATAGTTGCATTCCATAAAGTAATGATGGGGTCTCCACTAGGAGGCGCTATGTTATTCTACAAGTTATATTATATTATTGTTTTAATAATTCTGTTGTATAATAGTTTTTATTTTTCAGGCCTACAGACCTTCTGTCTTAAGGAAACTTCAGTTTTATTTTCTTTTTCACAAAATTTATACAGAATTCTGAACCTTAAAAATTTTACTGATAGAGGTTGCTACATCTAAAGCAATCCCTCCCAAGCCTTTTCTTGCAAATCCAAATTGATTTTATTAAATTGAATAATAGAATTGATTTCTTCAAGGTTAAAAAAGTAAGAATTTCACTTTTATCCTTACCTTAATAAATTTTGCTGTATGCCAGTTTTTAATATTTTCCAGATTTACAGCCTTCCTGCCATGAGGAGATGTGAAGGTGAACACTTTGCAGTTTATTTTAACATTTTTCTAACACCTTTTGACTTTTGATCCTTGATCTAATTTTGTTTTTGATAACTTTTTGATAAGATTTTTAGCTCAAATTATGTGTTATCTGTTGTCTGTCTTGATGCCAAGAAGACTATGAATGAATATTTGCAGGATGAATGAATATGAATATATGTCAGTCTTGTGTAACTTATGTTTAATGTAATGTCTGAAATACTTGTTTGTGATCCAGCTTACTGCAAATGATTGTTCCTTTAAACGATTAATTTACATTTATTGCTATTTTACTGAATGAAAATTGATCACTGCATAAACACTTTCTTGATAATGGGGTTACCCTCTGTTCGGAAAACTGATAATGGCTCTATTTACTGCAGCCATTCCTTTACATGAATTTTGTCAATAATTGAACATTAAATACTTATTTGGCATCCCCTACAACACCACAGGGCAAGCCATTGTGGAGAGAGCCAATCATACGCTTAAGAGCTCTGGACCAAACAAAAAGAAAAAGGGGGGATTGCCCCTGGATTTTCCCCCTGAACAAAGTATTGTTTACTTTAAATCATCTAAACATATCAGGTTCACATAAGAACACAGCCATGAGTAATCATTATGGGACTAGGGTTAGTCACCTACAGCCATCAGTTTTGTATAGAATATTTAATGTCTGGTACGGTCCCGTCCCCTTATCAAAGGGACGAGGATATGTTTCTCTGCTTGCTTCCACAGGTATCAAGCCGTGGAAAGATGGAAAGGTGTCCAGGTCTACAGGACCCGATCCCCAACTTCTCCCTGAGCCTCCACAGCCCTCAGAAGGACAGAGACCGGACTCCTTGCAAAAAGCAGCACCACATGACCTGGGGACAGATCAAGGCCCTATCCAACCAATCTGCACAACTCTTAGAACAGCAAGGCCTTGAGAAAACTCCAGAGAACTTATTAGCTGCTTTTTCTTGCCTGAATGCCAACTCATTAACAATTGTGTTCTGCACCCTCATCTTTTGCCTTATTTCTCCAGCTATGGCGATTTCAGAACAAGGACTCTGACAGAACAACATGTACATCCTCGAACTTTTCACACCTGTTGAATCGAACAGACTGTTAGATCTGCACACACATGCCAACCCAAGCCTGCGGAGAACTACTGATGCATGCTGTACCATTTAACCTTACAGTATGGACTAATTATCCTTTACAGAGAGGTGTTTTCATTAACTCTCCAGTTAATAATACCATACTACACATTGGTAGCTGTATTCAAGAGACTGCCGCTCTTTGTTGGGACTATGATACAGGGGATGGAAAGGGACTTCAGGTGGGAAATATCCATATTGTAACCGAACCTTTGTATTAATCACTGAACACTTACATAATTATACCACATATATGTATGCAATTGGCAGATTTCAGGATGTGCAGTGGGAGACCCAAGCAAGTACAGAAAGTATAGAGGGGATGAAGGATTTACCTTTTGTAGTTATATAGCCCAAATGATAACCAATGACATGTCCACTAATCTGTTAGGAAACATATGGATGTTATGTGGGCGTAGAGCATATATGTACATTTCCCCAAGATGGAGAGACAGATGCACTTTAGGCTACATCCTCCCCTCATACTATGCAGTCAAAAATTTACCCAAAGCAAGGCTCTGTAACAAAAGGGAGGCGATAAATAATCCCATAGAAAAGTATACAGAAACTCAGATAGCTAGAAGCCTGTTTCCCCCAATGGGGACAGCTATGAATTACAGAGACTTACACATCCTAGCTAACTGGACGACTGCCCTATTTAATCAGACTGTCCATGCATTAAAACTACTCACAACAGAAGTCCTCAGATTAGAGAAGTAGCATTCAGAACAGCTATACCTTAGAAACCATTTTAGCCTTAAAGGGTGGTGTTTGTGCATTAATTGGATCTCATTGCTGTGTGTACATATCAGACTATAAAGCAAACCTCACACATACCATAGAGCAGATAGAAACCATGGTTGCTGATGCACCATTTTCAGGCAGAATACCTACTTCTCCATGGGACTGGCTATGGTCCTGGCTCCCTGATATTTCTGGTCTCAAAAGGGTGATTTCTATTATAATGACCATAATTGTCTTAATTGTTTGCCTGTGATGCTGTATTCAGTGCATACCCAACCCTCATATCCATATTGAAACCTTGCTCTCAGCCCGGATACAAAGATGTCTTTTAAGATGCCTAATAGGGAATCATGAGCCCTGCAGCGTTGGCACACCACCTGCACCAGCTCTGGGTGATATGGAGATTCAGGAGCTCATCGGCAGCTGGCACACCACGTCGAATTAGCTTTCTTCTCTCCATAATCCCCCTTCCCCTATTTCCAGCCCATACCAAGACATAACAGATTTCAGTAAGGGTCTAAAGCTTTACTGAGCTGCCTAAACAAAAACAGAAAGGGTGAGATGTGGGAAATATGCGCTTGCCAGCAAGCCATTTCATCAGGGTTAAACACTAACTTCCCTTCTCCCTGACACTTGCCTGAATAAAAGCATCACTTGTGCTTAAGTCTCTGCCTAGGAAAGGATACCTGACTTCATGTATTTCTCTGGCTTATAATTAATCCTGTTAGCCTGAAAGTAGGGCTGGGTGTTCCCTAGTCAGAGGCAGGACAAAGTCAGGAGGTATAGAATTCAGCAGCCAATGATATGATCCGTGCACACCCCCTGAGCCAAAACCAATAGTGTAGGGACTCGTCTGTTGCTATGGGAAAGTAGCCAATCATGTAATGACACATCATCTGCCTTTGTATGAATGTACAATAAAAGGAAGAGCCTCGTGAGGGCTCACCCCTTCCCTTCTCTTCCTGCCTGCGATGAAAGCTGCCTCAAGTGTGTTCCTTGCCTCCATACTCTACAGATACAACAAACCATGATTCTCTACAAGAAGCTGGAGAGTAGCAATGGAGTAGAATCAGTATGACTGCCTGTTGAAATGCTGCTGAGAGAAGAATCACTAGTACAAGAAACTTTGATGTCAGGTGCCAATTGGGTGCCAGAGTGTTCTTGAGATTTTGCTGGGAACAGGGGCCCTGAACCCAGCCTGTGGATTTGAGTATCAAGCAGGGATAAATAAAGGTAGCTCTCCTGGATATCTAGAAGACAATTATATTATCTATTTCAAAGGGTTACGCGTGTAACCCTTTGAAATAGATACAGGCACGGCACAGGCCGAGCCTATACAAGCCCCAGGACATGCGTATGTCCCGGGGCGGGGCAGGAGCCTCCAGGCACAGCGGCCATTTGCCACTGTGCCTGGGATTGCAGGCCGGCCATAGGCCGGCAGGTGCAACTTATAAGTTAAAGGTAAGAGGGGGGTTTAGGTAGGGCTGGGGGACGAGTTAGGGAGGGGAAGGTGGTGGGCGGAGGGCGGAGGGAACTGAGGAAGGCTGCGCAGCTTGGTGCGCACAAGTTGAACAATTGTGCACCCCCTTGCGTGCACCAACCATGGATTTTATAACATGTGTGCGGAATAGTGATTTTTTGAGGAATTGTGATCCATCTAAAGTATTTGGTTACTACATATCTCCAGTTCCATCAATGGAAAGAGCTACGCTGGTGGTAAAAAGAATGATAAATGTAAAGTTTCCTATCAAATAATTGCATTGAGAGAGCTGATCTCCTTGTAACACTTGTTTCTGAGTTAACAGGAACACTGAGAAATGTGCTATGATTAGCAACATTTGTCTACTTGGTGGTCTACCCTGCGTCTTTACCTTGTCTAGAGGTATGAGTGTGGAATGGATGGGGTTACATTGTCATTCTTTTTATGTGGAAAGGGGGGAGGGGGAGTCATTTAGAGATGTCCCAAAAGTGATCAAAATGTTGAAGACAACATTCATTTTAAGGAAAAGAGATTGTAAACAAGTGGAGTAAATATAAAATTACCTGTTTCTGGATTATGTCGCCTGGAGACAACATCTGTAATTGGGGTCCCATTGGATGGGGGCTAGTGGTGATCCCAGGGAAAGAGGGAGCCAGGACCTGGATGAGGAATCGCTGCTGCATCAGCTGGGAAGCTGGGGCTGGGTGGTTGAAGTGGCATGGAATAGCAGCTGAAGGGAAATAGCTGTAAGCCTGAATAGCTTAGGCCCAAATTAAGAGTGGGGGCCCTGTTGGGGAGACCGATGATAGGGCTTACAGTGGGCTTGAGATAGGAGCAGTGTGTTCTGCTTATGACTGTGAGCCACATGAGTCGAAGAGCCATATGAATAAAAGGGCTCTCTGTAGTACTGCAGAGACTCCTCTGGCTATCTCCTTTATCATATCTTCCTTCATGCTGCTGAGCACCGTTTCACTCTCGTTCGCCATTTTGTTTTCAAATCTTTTCTCTGATATAAGTGCTTTTAATACAAAATTTAGATTCCACTCTGGCACAATTGCTCAAAATGGGGAATATAACCTTTTTTATCCCATGCAGAAAATGAGTGATATTTGGATGGGACATGACTGAATTACCTTAAATTCTACCTCTGTAACATGATATTGCTACCAGCTGAACTTTTAAAGAATTTAAAGTTAGACCTTTTTAAAATATTTTTGCATTTCTGCCTGCCAAGGGGATATTAAACAATTTTTGCAGTGTTCCTCAAATAAACACCACACTGGTATATATGCTAGTGATGTTGAATTCTTTCTTGCTTTTAACAAAGTAGAAATTATGGTGGAAGAGAAGCCTTCCTAATCTTGACATTTTAAGAGTCATAAGATAAAATTAAGATGGTGTTATGGCCGCCGGCCGCAGCAAGCCGCGACCGGGGCTGACTGTCATGGCTGCCGGACGCAGCGGTCCGTGGCCGGGACCAGATACTCACCCGCAACATCAGGTGGGCCCGGAGGAGGCTCCTGCAGGAGCAGGGAGCCTCCTCCGGCGTTCTTCCCGTGGCCTTGGCCGCTGCCCAGACCAGCCGCGGAGCCCAGCAGGGCCGAGCTGACTCCTCCCTCTTCCTGGCTGCATAGAGCCACGCACACGGCTGAAGAAGAGATTTAAAGGGGCCATGACAGGAAATGTTGTGGCTCCCTCCTGAGGCTCCTCCCTCTTTCCAGGTATTTAAGGCAAGGTCTGCTCCTCAGACCTTGCCTTGGTATTGAGGTTCTGGTCCTGGATCCTGTGCTGGCGTTCCTGATCGCTGTTCCTGATCTTCGTCCTGCTCCTGTTCTCCTTCCTCATTGGACTGATTCTTGGCTCCTGACCTTTGGACCGGCTTTCGTTCTTCTCCCGGCTTGACCTTGGACTGGCTGCAGACCCTTCTCCTGGATTGCTTTTGGACTGGCTGTGGACCCTTGTACTGGCTTCGACCCTCAGAACGGCCTTAGACTACTCTTCAGCTTTTACTCCTGGACTGACTCGACCTGCTGGAGGTGCCAGCCATCTGGAACCTACGACCTGCAGGAGGCGCCTGCATCCAGACCAATCTTCAGTCTTGAGGGAGTCTTCTAAGTCCCAGCGGCCGGGTTCCTACGGGCTTCTCCTGGGGGAACCGCAAGCTTCCAGGGCGAAGTCTTTACTCAACGGGCGAACGTTCAAGCCTTGCCCTCCGACGGTAGGGACCAGAGAGGGTTAACGCCCTCTTTGGCAGCGCTAACCTTACCTCGGAACAGGGGTCCACTTCTGGATCCATAACAGATGGGTCTTCGATTACTATTGGACCTTAGAATAAAAGACCTCAGTAACCTGATAGCTTTTGAGGCTGATTGATATGTAAAATCAATAGGTCTGCATTCCATGGTCTCCTTGGCCAATCTGCTGCCACTAGAATGAACAGACTCTTTCCTTCTCTATTTTTCTTATTGTCTGACCTATCAATAGTAATGAGGGAATGAATATATTAAATCCAGATTTGGCCATGACTGAATCATTGCGGTTATCCCTTCATTTTTGTATTCTTTGCATTAAATTTTGTCACAGATGTGAGCCCTTGGGCTGTGGTATCACTGACGCAGCCTTGCAAGCCAACCTGCTAGGTCCATGCTGACAGATGGTGGTGGACTCGCTCTTACTGGGACTGGAACAGGAGCTTCACCTATACCGGCCCCATTCCTTGCAGGCTGAGCCTTTGGATTCCAGAGGCTGGCAGGACTTAGGTGAAAGTCCCATAAGGAGCGGTCAGACAAAGTCAAGGTATGGTCAGGGATGGCAGCAAGTAGACAGTATCTGGGTCCAGGCCAAGGCAGGCAGCAATACAGAAGCAAAGTCACTATAAATAGAAGTCTGAACCAGGAATCAGGCCATGACAGACAAAACACTGAGGACTAGGACAAGACAGGGCAGGGTGAACAGGATAAGGCAAAAGAGAGGCAAGGCAAAGCAGGAACAAGGCAAGGCAAAACAACAGAACAATGAGGCAAAGCACAAGAACAGTAAGGCAAGGCACAAAGAAGTAGCAACATGCATTGCAAAGCAAGAGGACCTGAAGCTGAGTTGGCAGCTGGGGGCATAGCTGGGGTTTAAATCCCCAGCCTGTGCAGACATCATCTCCTAGTGCTGCTCAGTCTTTTCCACCATGGGGGCCTATAAGTTCTGGCTTGATGTGTGCACATGCGCCTTAGGAGGTGGTGAGGTACAGCAGCATGATGGCAGCAATTTTGCCACAAAGAGAGTTTGAGCAATATCAAGGTGAGTGGAGGCTGGCCATGGTGTGGGAACCGCAGTTGGCCCATTGATAGAGTACTCCTCCCCCCTTTTAAGCCCCCTCTCCAGGCCTCTTGATTTAGGCTTCTGGGGAAATCGATGGAACTCTTTAGTAATTAAGGGGGTATGGACACTGGCGGCGGGTTCCCACGTGTTTTCTTCAGGGCCAAAGTCCTTCCAGGAGATGACGTACTGAAGGTTGTTCTGAATTCTTCTGGAGTCAAGAATCTTCTGGACATCATATTCAGTGTCCTCCTCAGATGTAACTTCCATTGGTTTAAGAGGAGGTTGTGAGGGCCATGACAAGAGTAGTGGCTTGAGGAGCGAAACATTGAACACATTGTGGACTTTCAGGGTCTGTGTTAGCTTTGACAGATAAGCTACTGGTCCTGACGAATTATGGGAAATGGTCCAATGAACTGTGGAGAAAATTTAGTAGAGGGAATTCTGAGCCATAGGTTGTGGGCACTCAACCATACCAAGTCCCCAGGTTTGAGATGAGATGCTGGCTGGTGCTTTTTGTCTGCTTGTTTCTTCCTGTGGAAGCTGTAAGGAGGTGCGGGTCTTCTGCCAAAGCTCCTAAAGATCTTGGCACACGATGTAAGCTGCGGTACGTGGAGTAGCAGGGGACATCAGTAGAACATCTGTGGTTTTACTTCCCCCACAACCCACCATGGCCTACACCTGACCCTGCTTCATGGCATGTCAGTCTGGGTTTTGGGCAGTTAAATGGGGTGTCAAGAGAGTGGGCTACTGGGCTGGGCTCTTAGTGGATATGGGCCTTCCCCTTGACACCACCCCCCCCCCCCAATGTAGAGCTTGTTGGGGGTTGTCTTCTGGCCTGTATGGGCCCCCACTGATCTCTGAGTTTTCCTGGGGTGATAGTCCAGCTTTTGGTCACAGCCTAATTCTTTGGCCTCAAGGGTGGCCTCCATTGTCCTACCCATACATGTCCCTACCTTCTGATGTGGAAGTGAGTATTTTTTCCTCATTGCTGGTACCACAATCTAGCTAGAGGGTAGTGGTGCGAGCCAAGGAGGACCACTGAGGGACATCCAGGCAAAATGAATATAGAAATTTTCCAGATGGTGCAGGACAATCTCAGGGATTGCCAATGGATGGAGAGATTGAGACGGCTGCTCCTTCACCTACTAATAGTACTGAAATAGGTAAGTCTGCAGCAGCCAACAATGAGACACCATTGACAAATGTAATTCAGGATGAAAGGGGTGAAAAGGGAGGGCATGAGGTTAAGATGGGGATGAGGAGAAAGAGCATATATCGATAAATAGACGCAAGTGTAAGCATAGGTGCTCTTTTAAGTCATCAGATTCTTCTTCGAGTCATCTAGCTTTTTGTCTGGATCTGATAGTTCGCTGTGGGATCGTGCCTTCTGCTTAGTAGCGAAAGGAGTCCTCTGGTGCTGGTAACCCTTTCGGAATTATGGGAGGGGGTCAGTATATAAAACAAATTAGAAAGCAGCAATAAGATATATTTTCCTTATTGGATAGGCAAAGGAGTAAAGGTAGCTTGGACAAAAAGAAAGCTAAGAAGGATGAGGTATGAGGGAAAGACTTGAAAGTAGCCAGGAATGTATTGAACTGAGTTCATTGTTTCCTGCACTTAGCAAATGTAGTGGGCCATTACGGACCTCTTTGGCATATGCAGACACAATAATAGATGCTTACAAGGATTATAAGGGGTGGGCTCATCAATTATAATGAGCATTTTAGAGATAAGATGGAAGAGAAAAAGTTTGTGACGTAGGGCACACAGGATGTTGGATTGTGGTTGAACAAATTCAGCAGCACTGACTGTGGCAGGTCACCTCCTTTGAGACGCTGCTATGTCAAATATCTTGTGCAAAGGGCCATCAGGCATGCTGGACATATGCTGGTGATTCAAGAGGTTCGTCTATAATTTTTCCGAGTGTAAATTTAATCACAACTGTTCCATCTGCAGCAATCACTTGGATAAAAAGTGCCCCCAAAAGTCCAGTCCAATTCGTGCAGCCCCAGTAGATAGGCCCTTGAACAGGGGCCCTACACCTGTCAAAGTGGAAGCTATGCAACCTTGGTTGGATAGGTACCCCAACAGGGAGGCTGCTGGGGCATTGCTGGATAGGTTTTGATGGTTTCCACATCCCATACTTGGGTCCAGGGGAAGGAGGAGCATTTTATGAGTTGTTCATGGCCAGAATTACTGATCCTTTCTCAAGTCCTCTATATCAAAAGATGATGTTCTCCCAACTTGCTTTAATACCCAAGAAAGAACAAGGAAAGTTTCGATTGATTTCACAATTTATCATCCAACGGGATGTTCTGTGAATGATTTTGTGCCCAGAGAATTGTGTTTGGTGCTTTATTAGGTTTTGATTCTGTAGAGCAGATTGTGAGGCAGTGTGGTCCTGGGATTTTAATGGTCAAAGACCTTCCTGCTTTTGCTTGTACAATCTGACTGTTTTCCTCTGTTGGGCTTTGAGTGGAAGGGTTAGTTTCTTTGTGGACTGATGTTTGCCCATGGGTTGTATTATTTCTTGTGCCCTCTGAGTTGTTTAGTACATATGTACATTGGGTTACAACTCAAGTAGCTGGTAATGAGGATATGGTTTACTATCTGGATGATTTCATGTTTATTGGAAATATAGAACCCCAGGCTTGAAAGGAGTTGTTGCAGGCTTTCATTTGGGTGACTGATCAGTTCGGCATACCCATAGTGATGCAGAAAACAGAGGGCCCAGTTTTTGCCTTACCTTCTTGGGTGTGATATTGGACTCTGTAGCAATGATTTCATGCCTCCCAGAGACTAAAGTGATCCAATCGAGATCCATTATACAACAATTTTTAGGAGTTAAGAAAGCTACATTGCTTAAAATTTCAATCCCTGATATGAGCATTGAATTTTGCATGCAGGGTGATTGCAATGGTCCAGATTTTTCTACTAAGGTTGTCTAGAGCCACAGTGCCAGTACATTGGAAATTTTTCTATATCTGGATCTCAAGATCTATCCATGAATATCTTCAAATTTGGCAATTCTTTTTATATGATTTTATTATTAATCATCATTTTAATCAACAAATTTTTCAAGAATGCATCTTGACTGGAGAAAAAAGTGGAATATTTAGAAAATTAAACAAATAGTTACCAAGAAACAGAAATATTTCTTTCCTCTTACACCATATAATCCACAATACAAGGATACAATACTCTAGAATCTAGAAAATTTTCTGTCAACATTATTCACGAAGTAATTAACAGCTTTAACAGCTAAGCTTATTTACTTTACATGGGATATGCATTAGTGATAAGGGGGATTAAATTGTAATATTTAAGTCACTGCAATTTTATCACTTAGGAAGAAAGTTAACTGAAAAAGTAAATAGAAAACATATGAATTACCTTTATAGGTGATACAACACTTACAAGGGTGTTTGAGAAAAAAGGATGCTCCTATTTGGTAGACCCTGGGCTTCATAATAAGAAATTGTCTCCTTTTCTGTTGGGTTTGTTTTGAAAAATCGGGGTAAATTCTAACATTCAGTGCTAGAAATTTCTCCATACGATGCTTGTAAAATAATATACGATTTTAATGGAATCTCTATATGGCAGTCTGATCCTGCTTCTAGCCATGACTTAGAGCTATACACTGACGCTGCGAGTGGAATGGTCTTGGGAGCATATTGTCAAGGCTCCTGGTGTTCTGCCTTTTGACCTAATGCCTGGAGTGTTGTGAGTGGGCGCTCAAGAGTGTGAGCCCTTTTTGCCGCAAAGCGACCGACACAACCCCAGGGCTGGCCATGGTCCATGCAGCTGGTGAACGAGCATATTTGGGCATGAAACAGGAACACTCTTTGACTTGGAACAGGAATACTTGGAAATCAAACATGCACCAGTAACTGAGAACCAGCAACCCATGCTGGTCTCTGGGGTAGCCCTCCAGCCACTCCGAAAGCCGTTTTGGACTACCCACTTGGGAATGATTTGTGCATGTGGACAGACTCTGGTAGAGGACTCAAAGGTGACTCTGGAGATGTGGACAAGATGCTAAAGACTTGGATGGAACACTGAAGACTTGGACATGATGGAGGCTAAAGCATGGCTTGAAACAGGAACAAGACAAGGGCTCAGGGCTAGGAACAAGCAGGCGACTGGCAAAAGAACTGCAGAGATTCGGATCTTGGAACTTGGAACTCAGGGACTCAGACTCAGCAATTTGGAAATCAGGACGAGGACTCCGAAGATTTGAACCAGCATTGAAGGACAGGACTCTGAAAAATTGGACTGATGACTTAGATGCAGGAATGAAGGCTAGACTGAAGACTTAGACGTAGGAATGAAGACTGGAACTAGAAGACCAGGAACAAAAACAAGAGACCAGGAACACGGAGGACCTTGAACAGGACCATGATGGAGAGCACAGGACCTGAAGACCTTGCGAAGGCTTGAAGCAACGGAAGAAATGGCCATTTAAATGCCTGAAGCCGTGACATTATTAGGAGGGGCCATGAGGCTTTTCCCATCATGGTCCTTTTAAATTCCAAGCAGGGGCGTGCTGCAATGCCTAGGGGGAACAGGAGCAGCAGCGGCATTCGGTGGCATTCCAGGCCGTGAAGAACAACAGGCAGCTTCTCTCCAGCTGCAGAGAGCGGCAGCCAGGCTCAGATGGTATCGGGGTCAATGTTAATTCAGACCACACAAGAAAGGCAGAGGTGGATCCACCGGCATCAGGAGTCGGAGGCGTTGAGGCTGCACAAGAACCAGAGTGGCATTAGAGTAAGTAGGACTGCTCATGGAGAACCTCCCGTGAGTGGAATCGCAACATGGATAGAGTCTGGAGTTATGAAGATCATCACTTTCTTTGAATTATTTGCCATTGTGGTAGCTTTGGTTATTTGAGGGGATAAGTCCTGGGACAAGAAAGTGATATTCTAGTGCGATAACTTGGGAGTGATGGAGGTGATTAACAAGCAATCTGCTAAATGTATCGATTAGTCAGCTTTTTGTGAGAATTCACGTAAGAACATAAGATACGCCATACTGGGTCAGTCCAAGGGTCCATCAAGCCCAGTATCCTGTTTCCAACAGTGGCCAATCCAAGTCACAAGTACCTGGCAAGTATTCAAACATCAGACAGATTTCAAGCTACTACTGCTTATAAATTACCGTCATAGCAGTTTATGGATTTATCCTCTAGGAACTTATCCAAACCTTTTTTAAACCCAGTTACACTAACTGCTTTAACCACATCATCTGGCAATGAACTCCAGAGCTTAACTGTGCACTGAGTGAAAAAGAATTTTCTTCAATTTGTTTTAAATGAGCTACTTGCTAACTTCATGGAGTGCCCCCTGGTCCTCCTATTTTCCAACAGAGTAAATAACTGATTTACATTAACTTGTTCAAATCCTTTCATGATTTTGTAGCTGAACAGCCCTATCTTCTTTAGCCTTTCCTCATAGGGCAGCCATTCCATGCCCCTTATCATTTCGGTCGCCCTTCTCTGCACTTCCAGTGCAGCTATATCCTTTTTGAGATGCAGTGACCAGAACTACACACAGTATTCAAGGTGTGGTCTCACCATGGAGTGATACAGAAGCATTATGACATCCTCTGTTTTATTTTCCATTCCCTTCTTAATAATTCCTAACATTCTGTTTGCTTTTTTAATCGCCATGGCACACTGGGCCAACAATTTCAATGTATTATCCACTATGATGCCTAGATCTCTTTCCTGGGTGGTAACACATAAGATAGAACCTAACATTGTGTAACTATAGCAAGGGTTATTTTTCCCGATATGCATCATTTTGCACTTGTCCACGTTAAATTTCATCTGCCATTTGGAAGCCCAATTTTTCAGTCTCGCAAGATCCTCCTGCAATTCATCACAAGCCACTTCTACCCAATTTCCCAGATCTGAGTTTTATTCAGTTAGACTAAAACACTTGGTCCCAATTCCTCTATCACTTAAATAAATGTCAGTATTCTGCAGACATTTATTTTCTTTTTATAGACATTGAGAAGTTATTACACAAATTATTTAACTAATATCCCTTTAAACTTTGTTACTGTCAATCACTTTTCATTCAAAATCTGAAAAAAGCAAAAATTTAAATTTCTCACGAATCTGCCCAATAGAAATTATCTAATGCTAACCTTACCTTTAAGGAACCAATTTTTTCCCACTAGAGAGCATTCATTCACTTCTTCCATTCATACTTTTTAAAAATACTTCAGTCCCTTTTTAAAACATTTGTTGCTCATAGTATTGATCCTTTTTGAACACTTTTTCTTTTTTTTAAGGCTGTCCAAGTCTCTCATGAAGAACACTCTAATATCTCTCCCTCTTACTTTTCAATGTCTCTCTCTACTTGTGCTACTTTACTTTTTTTTTTTTTTAGTACAGGAATCCTTACTCAGGTGACATCACCTTCAGTAAAATAGTTCCAGCTAGTTCCCAATTTGCTATAAATTGATCTTTCAGGTCTTCCTCTGAACCCTTCTAGATATATATACACTCAGTACATAATACTGATTTTCTTACAAATACTTAATGTTACCCCACAAACCATAGGGAAGCCAGTTACAGTATTCCCTTGGTATCCCTCCACCAGACTTTAGAATGTTACTTTTTTTTTTCTCCTTCTATTACTAGGCTCTTCTCAAGGCAAGTACAGCTATCATGGCAATATTGGATTCTAGGGTGCTGCAGGAGCTAAACTGTGGACTGAAGTCTTGGTGCTTTCATGTCCCTATAGTGAACACCCTCCAGCAGTGCCCAACTTTCTAAGGGTTTTCTTCAATCAAATACATGTCCCTTTTGCAATCTAAGGTGCATTCATAGCAGTGTGCTAACTTTCATCTGAGTTCATCCGTTTTTTGGGGTTTTTTTTGTTTTTATCAGTGTGGGAGAGGCTTGCCCATAGCTCCTCACCACCGCTGACCCTTGTACTTCATTGATTTTATTTTACTCCCATAGCACTGGCACTGCAACTGATTCACAACCCAGTCTACATATACTCAGTACCAGAAGTCTGGCTATCAGTGTCAGACCCACAAAGCAGATGCCAGTATCTGGGTACTACCCTGTGCCTTCAATGACAAAGGGGCAGCAGGCTCTTTTACACTGAGATTAGAACAAAGCAGGAATTAAATGACATACAATTTCAGGTATCCACAACAGATTTTACGACTCTCCAGTCTGTGAAGATAACCCTCTGCAGCATCAGAAGTATATAGCATGAATGATATTTCAGCTATTATTTTTATCGTGGAACCAGAGTTTGTACAGCTCTGTTTCAAAAGCATAACAGAAATAAATTGTGCAGGCTAAGTCAGCATCAGAAAATACAGGGACCTGATGTGAACATGGGAACTCGCCCCCCCTCATAAATTCACATACTAAATTCAGGCTTTTACAATACCTGTTATAGCTGGATAAGGTTTCTGAGATGTAGGACTTTAGAACATTGCACCTCAGGTCCCAGAATGGTGTTAACTCTCATGGAAGGTGAATGAGAATATATAAGCATGTACACATGGGGGAGTGTGCTTCCATCAGGGTTAGTGGAAACTGAAAATGTTCAATATATTTCCAGAAATAAGAGTGATAGCATACGGAACATATTTCAGTGACAGATCTATTGAGTTTTAACATTTTCATTACTTTATTAAAAAGAAAACACACCAAGACTATGCTGTATAAACAGAAACTGATTTCCTTCTCTGTTTATCTAAAGATGATTCAAAATATAGACATTATTCTAAACAAAATGGGCCTGATTTTCAAAGCATTTTACACCCTTAAAATTGTGTTTTACACATGTAAATGCAGTTTACTCATGTAAGTGGGTTTTTGAAAATTTCTACTATATATGCCATTGAATTGTCCATAGGCTTTACCCGCATAAGTGCATGTTTAGACGGTAACTTTCATACCGGTATGGGTGCACATGTGCGCACGTTCGTCGGCCTGTGCCCAGAGATACAGCTATTTTATAACATACATGCGTATATGCACACGTTATAAAATAGGCTGGCTGCACGCACATGTGCTCTGAATTTTAAGTGGGCTCGTGCATCTGCATACAAATCCTGCTTCTACTGCAAAAGTGGGGGGATTTCAAAAGGGTCACATGCTGATGTATTTGCCAATATTACCAGTTTGTTCCCAGTTTGCCCAGTTAAAAGATAAGTCTTTCAACGCCCCCCTAGTTTAATAGCCTTGCTTCTCCCCAGTTAGCTCCGACCCTTAAAACCCCACTGATCTGCATATTTTTCTTTACTTTTCCATTTACAAATCATCCATAGCAGAAGTAAAGTTATGCACAGGGGAAATCGGTGCATGCCAGTGCGCATAAGTATCTATGTGCACATTTTAGGTTCCAGCCCCGAAATGCCTATGCCCTGTCCAGACCACGCCCATTCCCCAACCATTTCTGAAAATTTCTGAGATGTGTGCACTGCACCAATTATGCTCGGATTTGGGTGGCTTATAAATTCTGTTCAGCGCATGTGAGCCCAACTTATTCGTGCATCCCCTAATGTGCACGCCTGGCTTTTAAAATTCACCTTTAAGTGCATAAACGGCTTTTAAAAATTGCTACGATAGTACTTACATTTACACGTGTAACTCCTTTGAAATTACTTCCCCCATGAATAAATATAGCCTGTATCCATAGCATGGAAGGCTCTATTATAAAGTTTAAACTGCCCTTTTATACAGTCTTCTAAACAAGATTAATCCTCATCACTATCATCATCACTATCACAGTGATCGGCATAGTTAAACACAGGAAATCTGACTGGTAGGTCACGCCATTGCTTGCAAATTTTTCTTGTTGTTTTCTCTCCTTTAAACTCCACAGTAAAATATTTTATATTCAGGCAAGGCAGATCTAAGCCACGGTGCACCATCATAGGTCCCCATGTCTGAAAAATATTTAAAAAAATACATATGTGATTTGTGTTAGGTACTATGAAGAGAAAAACAACAGACGTTTGAACACAACAGAAATAGATGGCTGTATACTTACCTGGCCACATTTTTTGCAGATAATCTCTCCATTTGTTTGGTAGTCTGCAAACCTTTCTTGCAGTGTTTTGTTTTCTCCTTGAATGTACAGGTCTCTATATTGTAACAGACAATGATAAAAATTAGGACTTATTCTGCGAAACAAATCTGCAACCTGGAGCTTCAATTGCCATCGCCAAATGTGAAATAACTAGTAAGGATGCAAACAATGGAACGAATGAGGCCAGAACCGAAATTAACCTCCAACAAAAATATTTTTGGATATTGTATTTGCTACTTATAAAAAAAAAAAAAAAGGGGGGCCTCTGCTAGCCCAGTGCTGAGGCCTAACACCTGGCTGGACCCAGCACCAGGGCGGATCCTTTTCAAGTGCCAGGGCTGGGTGCTCCCCTTCTTAACCCTTTTTCAAATTTAGTAGGGAAGCGGGCAAGAACAATGTCCAGTTGCACCTGCCTGGGTCCTGATGCTTTAAAAATGGTGTTGGCTAGCTGTAGAAGGCTCCATTTTGTTGTACGGCTGTAGAAATTTATGTCATTATAACAATATGACACCAGCTGCACTTTGGTGCTGTCCCCAGGTGGATGGTGCCATTTTTAATGCATTGAGATCCAGACAGGAGTGATTGGGCATTAATCCTTCCTATTTTGCTAGGGGTAAGAGGGAGCCAAAGTGGGCGCTCTCTGGCTACAGCACTTGGCAAAGACCCAGTCTGCACTGGGCAGGTCTTGGAGCTAGGGCATGGTGCAGGGCTCAATATGGGACTGAGCCCAGCCTGGGTCTAGGCCTTGGCATCAGGTCTCAGACCTAGCTTAGGGCAGCTTTTAGGCCCTTAATGGTCAGGCAGAGCTCCTGGTGTCCTTTGGGTTTTTTTGTTTTTTTTGTTTTTTTTAGTTATTTGAGGTTTGTGTTGTGATTTATTTTTCTTGTTTAATATTTTGTTCAGTTTGAAAACATTAAGGGGCAGATTTTAAAAACAAAAAAGAAAACATTAAGGGGCAGATTTTAAAAGCCTTACACACGTAAATCCAGGAGGATTTACGCGCATGGGGGGGTTACGCGCCCGGTGGTGCACGTATGTCCCGGGGCTTGAAAAAAGAGGTGGGGCATGGGCGGTCTGTGGGCGTGGCCAGAGGCCTCCATATTGCTGCTGGACCAGCGAACGCAACCTGCGCATGCCCAGAGGCAGGCTCAACTTATAAAATAAAGGTTAGGGGGGTTTTCGGTAGGGCTGGGGGGCGGGTTAGGTAGGGGAAGGGAGGGGAAGGTGGGGGGAGTGGAATGGGGAAAGCCAGCAGGGCCCCCCAAGGGCTCGGTGCGCGCAAGGTGCACTAGTGTGCACCCCCTTGTGCGCGCCAACCCCTGATTTTATAACATGCGCGCACTGGGTTGCGTGCATAAATGTACGCCCGCGTGTGGGTATTAAAATCCAGCCCTAAATGAACTGAATAAAAATGAACTTCTTCCTCCCAAAACAAAAAAAATGAACATTTTGGGGCTGTATATCTCTAATAACTCTGTCAGCATATCAGGCACACGAAAACAATAAAAGGACAGTACTTTTGAGTCCAGATTTCACTCTTTTTATCTAACGAGCTTGCTATCCAGTTTCAAAATGGTTTTAAACTTGAAAAAGTGCTATCTGAAATTATCATGGGATGTGTTTAAAATAATTCGGATTGTATTGGTCATAGCAGATTATCATCTTTATGATGGGGAAGGTAGCAAATTTTTGAAAGGCTGCGTGTCCACCTAGGTGGAGAATGCATCAAGCTAGGGTGAGTGTACATTGTAGAAATCTCATCTTTGTGTACCCTTCTTCATTCCAAATCACATCAAAATTTCACGGATGTGTACTGTGCTGTTCATACCTCTGACTGTGCATGTAAAACTGGGCCCCAAACCCTAAACCACCACCAAAACCTCACCTTGAGATACTAGTTG
This sequence comes from Rhinatrema bivittatum, assembly GCF_901001135.1. NCBI lineage: Eukaryota > Metazoa > Chordata > Amphibia > Gymnophiona > Rhinatrematidae > Rhinatrema > Rhinatrema bivittatum. Next base: position 93,335,889 of record NC_042620.1, read on the forward strand.
ACCCTCCTACAGTGTTATAAATAGTTGACTAATATAAGAGCCTTATAAAGACTTATAAAGAGTATCTCTCTCTCTCTCTCTCTAACATGGAAATTATCACGGGTGCAATAAAATTAACGCGTGTTGTGGTAACTCAAAATGTACCCTAACCATGCTTTTTTTTTTTTTTTTTTTAATTGCGGGTGCTGTTCTTCATCATTTTGTTATAAATTTCGAATCTAGGCCTTAGAGAGCTTACACAGGACTTGATAATTATATGGGAGAGTTTGGCTATATCGTGAGTTCCAGTTTCTTTCCAATAAAATGTTATTTTTTTGGACATTGACTTTGAGAAATGCAATAAAAATAGAATTAAAAAACAAATAATTCCTCCTAAAAACCTAAAGCCATTTTGAAAGTGGTTTCAAAAACCCTGCAGAAAGTTAAGAGAGGATATTACCACATCTGATAGTTATATTTAGGGAAACAAAAGATGCATCCATATTCCTGACTATTGACTACTGCTGTTATTGGAGCCTACTTTTCCTGATGCATCATGCTATATAGCATAGCATAAATCAAGTGCCTGACCCAGATTGAGGAAAAACAATTTTGGAACGTGTGTTTAGTGGAGCTGCTATGCCTTCACTCAGCAGCTGTGCTGGTTAGACTTTCTAGCCAATCCTCTGCAGGTTCATTTTTGATTTAAAAAGGACCAGGCTTCTAGAATAAGATGTCTCCATTTATTATGAGCTAAAACACTGAACAATAAAATAATAAGACAAAATGCAGGCACTATCTGTTCTAGATATACATCAGATATAATAGAAAAACATACAGGTGAATTTTAAAAGCCTTGCACGCGCATCAATTAGGGGATATGCGAATATGTTGTGCTGGCGCATGCTGAGTGGATTTGAAAAGCTACTTGGATACGAGCGGAACCCCTGCTGAGCGCATAAATGAAAAGTTTCCAAAAAGGGGCGGGGTGTGAGTGTGGACTGGGTAGGGCAAGGGCGTTCATGCATTTTACCTTGAATTAGCGCGCAAATACTTATGCGCAAGGCGTGTTCCGGGGTCCCCTGCCATGTAACTTTGCTTCTGCTATGGATGGTGTGTAAGTAATAAAACAAAAAAAATAAAATATACAGAACAGCGGGGTTTAAAGAGTCTGGGCTACCGGGGGGGGAAGGAGAGCTATTAAACTAGGGGGAGTTTAGAAGTCTTATGCCTTAAGTGGGTGAACTGGGAACAAACTGGTAAAACAGGCAATGGCGTCAGCACACGCCCCCTTTTAAAATCTCCCCACTTACGCAGAAGCGAGATCTGCACGCACATGCCCACTTAAAATTGAGCGCACGTGTGCACGCGGCAAGGCTATTTTACAATGTGTGTGCATATATGCACGTACGTTATAAACTAGCCACATCCCTGGGTGCAAGCCAGCAAACATGCACATGTGCGCTCGCGTGCTGCTTTGAATGTTACTATCATAGGCTTCGGTCCTTAGAAAATCTCCAGATGGCCATTTACATAACTTTGGAATTTTGTTTGTGGCATATTTAGCCATGCAAGAAAAAAAAAAAATAATCAGATCAACTAAGGGAATATTCGGTCTTGTCCTGTGATAGATTTTTTTACATCTTGCTATTTCACAGAATCAAGACCATGCTGACACACATTTTGGTTCAAGAAAAAAATGATGATTTTTCATTCAGTCAAAATTGGTGGAGGTCATTTTCAAAAGGATTTACGCAGGTAAAACTGGGTTTTACGCATTTAAATGGACTTTGCGCACATAAATGGACTTTTGAAAATTGCTACTTTTAGGTATGTAACTCCTTTGAAAATTCATTCCACAGGGCTGAATTCTGAAAAGGTTTTATATGCATAAATGGGCTTTTGAAAATTGCTACGATATATACTATGTTTACATATGAAACTCCTTTAAAAATTAATTCCAATATGTTTTGCTATTGATCTACATATTTTTCTATTGATCGATATGTTTTTTGTATTAAATCCTTTTATATAACTAGAAGTGCTGGTCTTTCATTTTTATTACTGAATGACAACAGATGAATGACTCTTCACTGTTTACCACTTATAATTAATGTCTGCACTTGTATTCATTACTACAAAACTCTGATCAATATTAATGACAGACATACTCATATTTTTTTTTTAATGATTATGTCTACATTAGAAGCCTTCAAGGTATTACATAAAACACCCTTCTGCTCATGAAATTACCATTCCAGGACCAGAGCACAAGATCTAGTGTACCACCCTTACAACTTCTATACTTTCTTGAAGAATATCAGATTATGGCAATGCTGAACAATTAAGGGAAAGTGCTCCAGTGTTAAAAGACTTGCCCCTAGATTCATCAAAATGCTATAATATCACATGCATAATGCCCGCGGTAAGAGAAAGAGGTGTGTTTAGGGTAATTTTTAGAATTACCACACCGCATGGTAACAGTGTCACATGGTACAGTAAAGTTTTTGCACCCTGTGATACTTCCATTTTGCAGCTCAGAAAGGAGAGAGCGCAAAAGAGCCTATTTATAAAGCCCTCATAGTAGTATTTATATGACTATAAGAAGGCCAGCAAATAACTTGAGGTGAGGTGTTGGTGGTGGTTTAAGGGCCAGTTTTACATGCAGAATGAGCCGTACAAACTGCACAGTACACGTCGGTGAATATTTGACATCATATGGAGCGAGGAAATTCTCACAAAGATGATATTTCTACAATGTTCTCTCACCCTTGCTTGATAGACTCTACAACAGGGTACCATCCATCTAGGGTGAGATAACATACTAGAAAGCATGCATTATGCTATTGTATGGTGCGATATTGCCCCTTATTTTAATTAATCCCGCCCAAACCCCTCCCTAATTCCGCCCCTTCCATAAATTTGCATTTGCACCATGCGTTATGACGTTAACGCGTTATTGTGTGCATTAATGTCATAACACATTTTGATGAATGACCCTATTAGAGAGAGAAGGAAAACTAAATAATAAACACGGGAACAATTTTTTTTTTTTTTTTTTAAATCAAAAATTAGAGAATGTACTATCTCTATGAATCTATTAACAACATCTATTTTCCAGCATAATTCAGCTAGAACTACACAGTTCCACTTTGTGAACTTACTTGAACTCCTCTGTCATGTTGACATGATGCATGTTTTCAATAACTTGAATGTTTTCTCCAGAACATATCAGTTCATTGCAGTTTCTGCAGTAGAATGATATCAACGACGGATTTTCTGTGAATGTTTTAGTTTTCTTCTTCTTGATTTTCATTTTTTTTTCATTTATGCTTTGCAACTGAAATTCATGGATCTGAAATAAAAAAAATTGTGAACACTCAATAAAAGGTAGTGAGATCCATCTTAACAATCAAAAATAAGAGAAAAAGCATGAGTAAATATAAATTGATAGCAACTGCATTACTATCAAATTTCAAACAGCTATTGTATCTATGAAGAGGAGTTTTCTAAGGTAGATGGTATCAGTGAGGAAGCTAATGGAGTATTCTGACTCAACCTAGCATTTAAAAAGACAGTAAGACATTCAATGGAGACAGTGCATGCAAATCTTTCTCATGCATATTCATTGTAGATATCCTGAAAACCTAACCTATTTGTGGCACTCGAGGACTGGAGCTCGCCATCACTGCTCTAGGAAAATTAATGAAGCAAAGAGTGATTCCTAACCATATATTCCAACCGTTCTAATTTATTATCAATCACCAAAAAGAAAATTGGTTCTTACCTGATAATTTTCGTTCCTGTAGTACCACGGATCAGTCCTGACTCCTGGATTTTGCCCCCCCCCCCCTAGTAGATGTTTACCAAACAAAACTCAGACTTATATAGGATGGTGCCACCTACAGTCCAGCAGTATTACGCAATGTCAAAGCAGAATGGATCACCAAACACCCAAACTAACTATATACAGTAACCTAACAACCTCCAAATTGTTCAACAACCCCCAAATGGATACAGGATCCATGTCATGCAACCAAAAACAATTGCAAGTAATCTGTCAAGAAAGGATCAATAAACAGTGCGGACTCGCCATTCCCTTCCAAGGACAAAAATGGGCGGGACTCTGGACTGATCCGTGGTACTACAGGAACGAAAATTATCGGGTAAGAACCAATTTTCTTTTCCCTGTACGTACCCGGATCAGTCCAGACTCCTGGGATGTACCAGAGCTAACCTGAATTGGGATGGGATCCAGAGAGGCCCGCTCTGAGCACTCCTTCTCCAAATCCTCCCGACTCTGGAGCCCAAACATCCAACCGATAATGTCTGGCGAAAGTATCAAGGACTTCCACGTAGCCGCCCTGCAAATTTCCTCGGAAGAAATCTGATGACATTCTGCCCAGGATGCAGCCTGGGAATGAGTAGAATGAGCCCAAAGACCTACTGGCAAGGAGCTACCATCCAATAAATACACAGAATTGATGGTCTCCTTTAGCCACCAAGCTATAGTAGTCTTGGAAGCCATGTTACCCCGTCTTGGTCCACTCCAGAGCACAAAAAGGTGATCTGATACTCGAAAACCATTGGTAACCTCCAGGTAGTGCAGTAATGCTCTATGAACATTGAGCTTCCATAAATCCTTAGAGAAGGGATCCAAGGTATCCAGGTCCGAAAAAGATGGCAGCTCTACCGACTGATTTAAATGGAATGAAGACACCACCTTAGGAAGAAAAGAAGGTACTGTACACAGAGAAACCCCAAAATCCGAAATTCTCAAGAAGGGCTCCCTACAAGACAGTGCCTGAAGCTCAGACAGCCTGCATGCAGATGCAATAGCCATCAAGAAAACCCTCTTTAAGGTAAGGTCTTTCAAGTTTGCCCTGCGCAAAGGTTCAAAAGGTGCCCCACACAAAGCCTTAAGAACCAAATTCAAATTCCAAGATGGACAGGGTTGTCGCACAGGCAGACGCAAATGTTTCGCCACCCCCGAAGGAAACGAGAGACATCAGGATGATTCACCAAGGATGCTCCGTGAATGTTACCGTGTAAAGAACCTAGCGTTGCCACCTGTACGTGCAAAGAACTACATGATAATCCCTTCGCCAAACAAGCCCAAAGAAAATTCAAATTTTCCGGAATGCCCGCCCAAGTAGGGACAATCTCTCTGTCAAGAGACCAGGCCTCAAAGACCTTCCAGACTCTCACATAAGATAGAGAAGTAGATACTTTACGGGATAGTAATATTGTAGACAACAGAGCATCAGAGTACCCCCTGGACTTTGGCCGCTTCCTTTCAAAAGCCATGCCGCTAGACAAAAACGCTCGACCTGGTCGAAACAAATAGGTCCCTGATGAAGCAGATTCAGCCAGTCCGGGAACCGTAAGGGAGCCACTATGGCTAGATTCACCAGAGCCGCAAACCATGGGCGTCTTGGCCACTCGGGATACATCAGATCTACCTCCATCAGATGTAACTCGATGCGGCGAAGGATCCTGCTTATGAGAGGCCAAGGTGGAAACACAAAGCAGGATATCCGTAGGCCAGGGAAGTACCAGGGCGTCCATGCCCTCCGCTCCAGTGTCCCTGCGATGAGCAAAGAAACGAGGAGCCTTGGCGTTCTTGAATGTCGCCATTAGATCCATACCAGGTGTGCCCCACTGGGCACAAATGACCTGAAAATGTCGTCCGCGAGCTCCCATTCTCCTGGGTCCAGATAATTGCAACTGAGGAAGTCCGTCTGCACATTCTCCACTCCGGCAATGTGAGAAGCCGCTATGCAGGCTAAATTCTGTTCCATCCATTCAATCAATAGACGAGATTCCAACGCCACTAGTTGGGTCATGGTGCCCCCCTGACGGTTGATGTAGACTACCGTGGTCGCATTGTCAGAGAGAACTCTGACCGACTTGCCCCTGAGGAGTGGTAAGAAGGCCTGCAGTGTTAACTGTACTGCTTTGGTCTCCAGTCGATAGATGGACCATCGAGCTTCCTCCTGGGACCACTGTCCCTGCACCGATTTCCGCAGACAAACCGCCCCCCAGCTGGACAAGCTGGCATCCATAGTGAGCACTGCCCAGGTCAGAACTACCAAAGGAACTCCCCTTCACAAATTGACCAGGGACAACCACCAATCTAGGCTGGACCGAGCAGACTCCGTCAGAGGTAAGGAGAAATGGAATTGCACCTGTAGGTAATCCCAGACTTTCGGAACCCATTTGGATAACAAGGCTCGCACCTGTATTGGAGTTTGTGCATTCGTTCCTCTGTGAGGGACACTGTTCCTTGCCGTGTGTTGAACAAAGCTCCCAAAAACTCAAGTGAATGGGAAAGGATTAACTGGCTCTTTGACTCGTTGACTACCCAGCCCAGGGATCTCAACAACTGAAGTACTCTGTGGATCGCCTCCTGGCAGAGCAACTCCGACTTTGCACAGATCAGCCAATCATCTAGGTATGGATGTACTAAAAATCCTTCCCTGCATAACTGCACGGCCACCACCACCACCATAATCTTGGTGAACATTCTGGGAGCTGTAGCAAGACCGAATGGAAGCGCCTGGAACTGATAATGCTGACCCAACACTGAGAACCTCAGAAACAGTTGGTGAGTGGCCTAGATCCTGACATGTAAATATGCTTCTGTGAGATCTAGGGATGCAAGAAACTCCCCCTGTCGAACAGACGCAATTACGGACCGTAACGTCTCCATCCGGAACCAAGGGATCCGCAGGCATCTGTTGACCCTTTTTAAGTCTAGCATGGGCCGAAAGGTTACCTCTTTTTTTTGGCACCACGAAGTAAATGGAATAACGGTCTCTTCGAAGCTCCGCTGATGGAACCAGAACAATGGCACTGAGGTCGAGAAGACACTGTAGAGTCTCCTTTACGGCCCGGCATTTTGCTACAAGACCGCACGTGAGACCATAAATCGCTGATGCGTAACCATGTCTTATCACTGTTAGGACCCACTGATCCGAAGTGATTTTGGCCCATTCCCCATAAAATAGAGACAGTCTGCCTCCCACCACTGGAACCGAGGAATGGACCGGCCGCACATCATTGTGAGGGCTTTCCACTTGGCGCGTTCTGGTTGGCGCCAGGTCTACTGAAACATCGCCCGCGAAAGGACTGAGAGTAGGTCTGCTGCCTGATGGCGTTGTGTCGAAAGGAAGACGCGGATCCCCGAGAGGTCAGAGGCCTCCAACCTCCTTGAAACCGAGACCTGGAAGCAAAAGACCCCCTTGACTTTGGCCTATCTTCTGGTAACCGATGCACCTTATTCTCTCCTAAGGACTGAATGAGATCTTCCATTTCTTTCCCAAACAGGAGCTTGCCCTTAAATGGCAAAGATCCCAGCTGAGATTTCAATGAAACATCTGCTGCCCAGTTGCGGAGCCACAACAAGCACTGTGCGGACACCGCCGACACCATGGATCTAGCCGATGTGCGAAGCAAATCATAAAAGGTATCCGCACTGTAGGCAATCACGGCCTCAAGCCATCCCGCCTGGAGTGCTTCCTCTTGGGAAAGAGAATCGTTGGCTAGCAGCTGTTGGACACAACGAAGACCTGTGCGTAAGGAAAAATTAATACACATAGCTGCACGGATTCCAAGCGTGGAGACTTCAAAGATCTTCTTGAGCTGAACCTCCAGCTTGCGATCCTGTAGGTCCTTAAGGGCCATCCTCCCCGGTAACTGGGATGGTAGTCTTCTTCGTGACCGCCGCCACCGCAGCATCCACCTTAGGCACTCTTAACAGCTCCAAGGCTTCCTCCAGCAGGGGGTAGAGTTTATCCATTGCCTTCGCAACTTTAAGCCCCAAATCCGGAGTATCCCATTCCTTGAAAAGCAAGTCCGTTGCCAAAAAGTGGAAAGGAAAGGCTGAAGGCGGACCCCTGAGACCTAACACCACCGGGTCCGTAGCCCCCAACCTAGACTCCCTCTTGGGGCAACTGGATCCCTAATTCCCCTAGGATAGCCGGAATTAGTTGACCCAGCTCATCTCTCCTAAAAAGATGGACAACCTTCGGATCATCACCATCCATCCCATGAGACCCTTGCAGACAGGTGGGTTGGTCTCCCCCTCAACCCCCCTTGGGGGCTGGAACGGGAAATCCTGGTCATCCATGTCTGAAGAAGTGTCCGGATCTTCCAGAGGAGGTCAGATATTGTCCCCTCTGCAGGCCCGGGTCCTGGGCGGTCTTTGCTCGCTTCTGGGGGCCAGATAGGGGGTCCTGAATGTGAGGCCTTTTCTTGCCCGTCTTCCGGGCCTTAAAGGCCTTATGCATTAGTAAAATGAAATCGGATGAAAAAGAAGAATCAGAGGAAATATCATCCCCATCCCCGTCAGGGGCATCTGCATCGTTAGGCAATCCAGGCCTCTTGGTCTGTCCCCCTCAGGGACCCTGCGCTATGGGGACAAATGTGGTGGGGGATCCTCCTCCCTGAGCGCTGTCTGTGCCGCGGAGGTCGCCGGTGTAAGTGGAGCAAAAATGGCGCCCGCTGTCTCCAACGCTGACTCCATAGGACCCAAAATGGTGCCCGTTTCCCCACGCTACGCAGGAACGGATTGGGGGCCGAGGACTGCAGCTCCCCAAAAGCACCGGTCATGGTTTGGACCCGAACAAAGAACCTTCCCGGGGTCGTGGAGGCTCCCTCTCCCCCTGAGACAAGTGGCGCATAAACTATCCCGTGACAGACGCGGCCGCACAGGCCCTACATGCGGCCCGATGCAGCATGACTGCGAGCCAAAAAAAGAACTATCTCCACCCCTCCAGACTGCGTCGAAATGGAGCGCAACAAACCCAACGCAATCGGAGAGAAGAGAGAGTCGAGCCCGAACAAAGAAACCAAAAAAGATTTTTTTTTCAATACCTAATAGCCTCTGGGTCCTGGATCAACTCGGGGGAGTGAGCCGGGCTCCCCGGTATCACCCCCAGATAAATACTCTAGCTGGAAATTGGGCTGTCCACCCAGTACCTCAGCTGCCTCTGAAACCAGGGGGGATGGTCCTTTCAGGACCTCAGAAAGCTATAGTTGATTTTTTTTTTTTTTTTTTTTTTTAAATACCTCACTATCCTGTCTCAAATCTCAAACTAGGCACCATCACAGACTGTAGGTTTTGCACCTCCTCCACCTGCTGGAGACAGAAGAATACTGCCAGACTGTAGGTGGCACCATCCTATATAAGGCGGCATTTTGTTTGGTAAACTTCTGTCTCCATCTGCTGGGGGGGGGGGGGGGAGGCCAAACCCCAGGAGTCTGGACTGATCCGGGTACATACAAGGAACTGTCTTTCACTATTCGCTGTTCATTTTTTTAAATTTTCTCCGTGTTGATTTTCAAGATTTCAACTCGCTTATTTTGATTTTCTTGCACTAATTCTACCTCTTTATTCAGAAAACCTTGGAATGGATTAGGAGGAGTCTAAATATTTCTCACTAAAGGCAACTGCTTCCCAGACTAACAACTTCAGGCCTTACCAGTCCAAGTGACACAGGTATATATGTACAAAAGAAGAATATAAATCTAATACCTTTCTCAGTTTATCTTCCTGATTTCCTCTCTCAGTCTGTTCAGCCTGCATTAAACCCATATCTATACTAGTCCAGTGTTTTAAAATGGACTCTGATGCTCTTCTGATGGGTCCCACCTCTGCGACGGAATGGTGATATATCAATTAGTGCCAACTTCCAGGTCTTGCCAGACACTGCATCCAAATGCCAGTTATGCTCACCTCCTGGTTTAACATTGTTTAAGTCCAGAAAGTCTACCATCACCTTGGCATTTAACAGCTCTCCAAAGATCATTGCGCCAGAGTCAACTGGTAATCCCGTTCAAAACTACATGAGTGTCCATAGGACAAGGCTGCTTCCCGAGTCACAGGGAAAATCCAGGACTTCTCCTTTTGCTTCACCATCACTAAGCTGATCTTACTTGCCCAGGATGTTGAATGAAGTATTACTGCCAAGCTACCACCACCCTGGACATGCCCCCAGGCATACTTTTACCAGTTTATGGGATGGGCAATTTTCAAATGAATCTTTTGCCTGGGTAAAAGGCTTTTGAAAATTGACCACTTGATCAGTTAAAATAAAGAGCTAGGACTATGTGAACTAGCAGAAGCAATATTCCCTTTTATCTCCTCACTACATACACACCATTTTATTGTAGATAGAAATTGGGATTTCTCTTGCTTCAAGAAGAGTCTTCATGGGCCCACCCACTTAATAGCACATTAGCTTTTTTGGCCAAGCAGGGCCAGTGTCACAATATGAGCCACAAAATCCAGGACCTAAGAAACAGCTAGAAACACTGGACCCAAATCTGAATGTCTGATAATCTCTAGTTGGACCCAACTGGCTCACTATTCTTTGGGGAGATTTAGCCTTCCCAAGCCTCAAACTAAATGCCGAAGAAGATTTTACTAGAAGTCCAAACTACTGCTACAGGGTGACCTGTGACATATTAGGGTAGGGAGGCTTCCTGACCTGGAAGACCCCCGGAAGACCAAGTTACTGCTACTGAGATGGTGACACCATCAAAAGCATGGTTCCTGAACTGGAATTCCAAGTTGCTGCTACCAGGTGGTGCATGACATAGCAGATTGCACTCTCTGTCTGTACTTGTCACAAAACAGTGAAAGGGAGAAATACCCTCCTTCCTCCCCTCCTCTCTCTGTCTGCTCAGGATGTTTTAATAAAGATGTACATATACAACAAGCCTTTCTGTCAGGTATTTAGAATGACATCAGAATTGTGGTTGAAAACTTTAAATGATTAGTCACAGGGGTTATAGCTACACTCTTTTTTGCCATAACCTATATCTCTGACCTCCAACTGTGCTCTACCTCTTCTACTCACCAGTAATTTTACCCTAACTCTACACTCATCTCCAACTCTGCTTTATCACTCCTATTCACAGACATGGCCACTGCCTAGAGCTAGTTCTTTTTTTTTTTTACAACTGCTATCTTTCAGACTTCACCACTTTTTGACATAACCACCCTCCCCCATTCAGTCGCCACCAATACTTTCAGGAAAGAAAACCGTAGAACAAAGGGTCATAATAAAAAGAATGAAGAGGGTCGAGTCAGGACCAATGTCAAGAAAGGGTGGTGGATACATGGAACGCCCTCCCAGAAGAGGTAGTGAGTACAAAGATGGTAATGTAATTCCAAAGGGCATGAGAAACAGAGATTTCCTAGTGGCTAAATGATGGAGGTGAAGAAAAAGGATAACACATGTTGACTGGGGTAATCTGCACAGAGCAACAATTACCCTAAGAATCAAATTAAAAAACAAAAACTAAAGATTGCTGGCAGACTGGATGGCCCACTTGGGTCTTTTTCTGCTGACATTAACTATGATACTATGTTATACATACACATCATGAAGGATAAATTATATAATCAGGGATACACTAGTTTCTAAATAATCTCAAGAAAACTAGCTAGTGTGTACATATTTCCGCTTTATATTCAACTTAAGACATATTTTACCATCTCATCTTTTTTAAATTTTTAATTGGAGAGGAATTAAAAGGAGATGGTAAAATATGTCTTAAGTTACACATACACATCATTACAAAAACTGGAAGTCAAGTTTAACATTGATAATGACGAATGGTGCAGATTTTTTCAGATATTAGGCATAGATTCCTGCCTCCAAATGGGGAAAGATCGCAACAATACCTTATCTAAGTATTTTTCTGGATCCATATCTTGAACTTTACGAATGGCTTTGTACATCATTTGTTCACGGAATGAATTCACATGCTCACGTTCAGCAACTCCAGACCCACTACTTGCTACCAATACATAGGTACTATCATCTGCTCGAGCTCGGCCACGTGCCTAAAGTTTGTAAGAGATAAATTAAGGGATATATGAATCATTTACATAGAGTTCCACTCTCGCTGCCACCAATACATTCATGAAAATCTCAACTTTTTTTTTTTTAAACTTCATTACTGCAATATTTCAGGGCATACCCCAAACTTTGTAAAAGGTATAAAAAAAATTATGGGGCAATTTGAAAAGGGAATTTCTGTGGATAAATGAGTGTGTTTAGCTACAGAAAAGACCTCTTTAAAAATTACTTCCCTCCCCCCCCTCCCCCTTGGGAAAGAGGTTCCCACTAGCAAGAGTTTGAGTGGGTTCAAAAAAGTTTGGAGATTTCATGTTTAAAATTTCCGTGCCTGATTTACCCCATGCACTCTGCGCCTCAAAAATACACAGGGTGTTGTAATTTAAAATTTTAGCCATCTAAGTAGCTGCTAAAAATTAACCCAAGACAGCTGGCTAAAACCAACCAGCTAAATCTAGACCTAAAATTTGGAAGCTCAGGATTAGGTGGCTAATTTATGCTCTGACCCAGTTTCAAAATTTACCCCATAAAATACATTTTTCAAAGGGTTCAGCTATTTAACTTTGGGAGTTAGGATCTTAATTTGGCTCTTTTGAAAATGTAAAAGGGTTGAGAGCCAAAATTTAAGCTCCTAGTTTCACGAAGTTCATAAATTGTTAATCCTAAAAAATGGGTGGCCAGAGGAGTGGAGTAAGGCCAGGGAAAAGTGTTAGGTGCGCAGACGGTAACTTTTAAACCAGCAGATGGGCGCTCATGTGCACACGTTTTCTGGCTTATGCCCAGGGATGCGGCTAGTTTATAAAATACACATGTAAATGTTATAAAAGAGGCTGACTGTGAGCACATGTGCACATAATTTTAAGTGGACACACCTATGTGTGCAAATGCTGCTTCTACCAAGAATAGGATAGGACTTGCTAAACTCCCCAGCTTATTAGCCCTCCTTCCCCCTATTGACCCCGAACCTTAAAACCCAGCTGATCTGTTTAGTTTACTATGTTTTATGACTTAAACTCCATACAAAAAAGAAATAAAGTTACGTGCAGGGGACCATGGCATGTACTTGTGCGTCTTAAGTATTTATGCACTAATTTCAATGTGAAATTCAGAAACGCCCATGCCCTGACCAGACCACGCCCTGCCCCTTTTTTGTGAAAAACATTTGTGTGTGCACAGCAGGAGATACACATGTATCTGAGTTGCTTTTAAAATCTGCTTGGTGCACACTGGCCTAACAAATTCGCATATGCCCTAATTGATGCACACGTTGGGCTTTTAAAATTCACTTGTTAGTGCAGATTTTCGGCACTAAGCATCTAATTCAGGATCGTAAATCTATCCAAATAAAGAGCAGACTAAATTTAAGTCTCTAAATTTTGTATCATAATTTAGATGAATTTTCAGATGAGAATTTAGATAACTAAATTTGACTGAAAACGGATGCCTAACTTAGAAATCTAACTTCAGTACCTAAATTTAGGAACCCAGTTTTCTTGAAGTATCAGCCTTCATAAAGCAGATATTCAGAAAAAGTTAACCTCCTAAATTTAGAGTCCTCTCTTATTTTCAGCCGAACTGAGGGGACGTTCAGCTTAAAATTCACCTCCATTCAGGGTCCTAAAAGTTAGGAGGCCTGTTTTCAAAAAAATCTTAAAAAGGATAAATTATCCAGCTAAAGTTATCCAGATAAATTAACAGGGATATTCAGCAGGCTAAACATCTGAATATCCCAGAATAAAGTTATTTGGCTATCTTTGAATATTGCCAATCAGGTTCAAAGTTATCCGGCTAAACGTAGCTGGACAGCAAAGTTTATGCCACATAAGAGTTGACAACATTAAAAAAATAACCACCACGTTCAATTCGGCAGCCATGGCCCACTGCCCCCACTGAGTAGATTCCAAACTAGGGCCTATGGGTCTATGTACCACAACCCCTCAAGCTCCCCATAAATTTATATAAAAGTGTCAGGCTAAAAGGCCCAAGGAGGCAGGCCAGAGGTCAGTGCCCCCGCTCCCCTCAGTGATTCAGGTATTCAATCTTTGAATGGGTCTTTCACTACACCCACTCCCTTCCCCCTCCCTCAAGCCAACTCCATCCATACCTCCTTGTCTGGCATCCTCAAATAGTAAAGGATAATGGAGTCATGGTCCTGGCAGCATCCGATAATACCTTGACAAGTTACCAGTGCAAGTTACCAGTATTGCTGTAAGACTATTATTACTTTGGGTACAACACTTTAGTATAACATAATGAGGATCTTTGGGGGATGTGGAGATTTGTTATCCACTCACAGGGGAGGGAAGCCATGGCCGTTGGACTGCATTTGTTGTTTTTTTTTATATGTTGGTGCTTAACTATTATATTCTTTTGAATATAGCCAGTTTAACAAAGTTATCCGGGAACATGTTCTCAGATAAATTTAGACCTGCTCTGGAGGGCAGTTAGAGTTATCAAAAAACTCATCCTCACCTCAAATACCCCCAACAAAAGTTTAGCAGGATAAGGACTTATTTGGCTAAAATTTAGGAAAATAAGTACCCAAGATATTGAAAGGCTGGCAGTTAGCCAAATAACTCACTCGCTATCCAGTGAAATGCTATTGAATATTGTCTCTAGGTGTCTAAATATAGGGTTGCTATTCATTTGCCTAGATTTAGGATCATAAATTAGGTCCCTAGTGCTAAAAAATCAATGCTAATCACGTAACTAATTTCCCCATCCTAACTCTAACCCTGTAGCCACCCATGTTTTAAGCTCCTAAATTTAGGCTCTTAGTGAAATTAGGCACCTACATTTAGGCACTCAGCCCTAGTAAATTTTAAGATGAGTTAATTTTCAAAGGCTTTAGTTACCTAACTTTTTGAGTTTAGCTCCCTAAAACTGTCCCTTTTGAAAGTTTACTAGGGTTGACTGCTTAAACTTAGGACCCTAAATCTAGAATCTGAAAAGTGGGTGGTAATGGGGCCAAAGTTAAGGTGATGAAATAAAGTAATGAGCAGAACAACTGATTATTAGAACTAGGAGCATAAGTTGGTATGCGGCCAGCTAGCACCATTTTAATTCAGATGGCATAGGGCCTGGAGACTAGGAGGCATACCAGGCTCCACTAGGCAATCAGGGATAGTTAAGGTATGCCGCCGAGGGGTTGGGCTAGGATATGGGGGGGATTCGGGTACCTATTGGAGGGTGTCTGGATGTCTATGGGGGATTCGGAGGCCAAAGAGCTAATTTTTTTTTACAAAGAGGCAGAGTTCAAAAAGAAAGGGAGGGACCTTTACTGCACACATTTATTTCTTGTAGTTTTGAAATCGGGCCACTGGATCCACTTCTACGAGCAGTGCTGGGGGGGTGGGGGGGGTGGATGGGGGTTTCACAAGACCTCATGGGGGTTCCCACATGTTGGGGTGGGTTCATTCAGGCCACTCTGGCCCTTGTACTGACAGCCCCGGGAGCATCAGGTCCTGCATTAGCATCTCGAAGCTCCTGGAAAAAAAGTTAGCTACAACTCCTGAGTTTTTGATAACTTATTAAAATAACTTGGCTTGGAATTTTTCAGGCAAGTTATATTATATTATTCACATGAAACTCTTTAGTAATAAACCGCTTTGCATGCATTTCCATGCAAAGCAGCTCATTATCATGCCTGCATTATCAGGGGTAATATACCACATGCTATTGCTTCCGCAAGGCATTTGCCACGTGGTAAATGCCTAACATGGCAATGACTCCTTAAGTTTGCAACTCATAATAAGTGGTTAACTTAGGGACGTAATGCCTAAAGGTTTTGCCTTTTTGTGTAATGCCTAAAGGTTTTCTCCCCTTTTTGTGTCTATGGGGGGAAATGCTTAGTAAATAGGGCCCTTAAGGAACTAACTTTAGGCCTGCTATTCATTTGCCTATATTTAGGATTTTAAGTTAAGTACCTAATGAGGAAAATCAGTGCTAAGCACCTAAACTCCACCACCCACTTTTTAGGATCCTAAATTTAAGTAACCACTCAGCCATAGAAAATTTTCAAAAGGGCCAGTTTAGGAGCCCAATTCGCAAAGTTAGGCTCCTAAATGCTATGCAAATCATTCTGCCTATGTTTGCTCACACTGAAGCAAACAATGATCACAGTCACTGCCTTCTTGAGATATAAATATAAGATAGTAAAAATGTGTGTTGTTGTTCAAAACAGTGGAGGATCAGCAATGCCTCAATTCTTCCTGTGGAATGAGTGCCTCTGCCCTATTGATGCAGTGACTATGATCGCTGTTTGTGCTACATTGAGCAAAAGTGGATCTACAATTTAAAGACATGGGATGACTAGTGAGATCAGTTGGTCTATGTTCTTGTGATATGAAGTCTGGATAATCTTTCGTTTTGGTTTTTACATTCACCTGTTCATAACTGGCTTAGTAACAGTACCTCGACAGATTGTAAGCTCACCTTCTGATTGGATACTTAGCTTATACTTGTCATTAATCAATTCTGTCATCATCTGGGCATATTTTTACTATCAGCACATTGGTTGAATTCATATGAAGTGGCTACTAAGAGGAGAGTTTAAATATAACTTCACCAATCAGAAACTAACATATTAACCACCAAGTAGTTGATTGGTTTGGCTCTAAGATAAGAAAACTTTTAGGGGATGTGGTATCTGATATAAGTTATTTGGAGTAGTTTTTTGTAAAACATATTCAGAGGATCTCTATTTTGAATTTAGTAACTTTTGAAGATATCTCCCACGGTAGGACATTTGTGGCATGATATATGATTATACTATAGCATACATGTCACGAGTGACTTGCAAAATCATTTTTAGTCGCATAGCACTGAAAAGCAATATAGCATGCTGTCACTGTTAACCACCACTGACTCTAGGTCTTGTACCTGGCCTCACACCTGAGATGTTGCGGTTGTGGCCCTGTGAGATTGATGAAGAGGAGGCAGAAATGGAGGTAGCAAGGAGCCAATTAGGAGGAGCCAGGAGAAGACAGCCTCAGCATGCAAGTCCAATTGCAGAAGGCAGTGACGATCGCTGCCCAACAGGTAGGGAGGTTGCGAACCCAAGAACTGCATGGGCCGCAGATGATTAAGTCTGTACCACATGTGGGAAAGTAGGTTACTGCCAGCATTATTGTGAAAATCAGTGGAAGTATCTGTGGGACACCATTAAGGAGGATCAGTTGGCCAAGAGACAGGAGTGTGAATGCGATGGCAGCATGAAGACCTAAAGCTGCTCATTGGAGAAGTGATAGTGCTACTGTTTGCAAGGGGACCAGGCCCACAGAGGACTAGAGAGAGGACAGCTACCAGTAAGAGTTTGTGGGAGACAAGATTATGGGGGGGGGGGGGGGGGGGAGGTGTATGTGGGGCTGATGAAAATGGGAGTCTGAGGGTAAGTGTGAGGCTGGTGGGGGTGGAGATTTGGGGGTAGCAGGAGGCTGATGGTGGTGGTTGGAGTCTGAAGGTAAGCATGGGGTCTAGGGCTAAGCAAGAGGCTGGTCGGAATCTGGATTAAGCATGGGGTCTGGGGGCAAGCGTGAATCTACTAGGAATGGGGGTAAGCATGAGGAAGGTGGGGGTTTGAGGGTGACCATGAGGCTGCTGGGATGGGGAGCTTGTGGCACTCAAGGAGTTGCCTGCCCCCAAATGAAATTTTGGCACATACTTCAAAAATGTTGCTTACCCTACCCTTGTACTATAGGGCTATAGGGCACAGTGCATAAGATAACAGATCTATTTGTACCTCATTATGATACCGTTCATCATATGAAAGACTGATTACTAAATTATTTTTTGTGACACATAATTTAGTTTTGGGTATTTACAGTTTAAATATATGTGGCTGCATACAATAGTGCTTGTCACTGGAGAAATTACTTACCTGATAATTTCATTTTCCGTAGTGTAGAAAGATGGACTCAGGACCAATGGGTATAGTGTGCTCCTAATAGCAGTTGGAGACGGAGTCACGTCAGCCCTAGTACATATACCCCTGCAGGAAGCTCTGCTCTTCAGTATTCTCTTCGAAAAGCAATTGTGGATATATGTGTGACTGAATAACTTGATTAACGTGATTAACTTGAACTGGTTGATGTGGTTATAACTGGAGACCGCCAGTGCCCTCAACCGAGAAACGCCAACACCCGGTAGGTCTGGGTGTCTTAGAGGGAAGCTTGGCTTACCCACGTTTGTCTTGCTCTCGGGGACTGCCACCCGAGGTTTCCGTGTTTGTCGGCAGCCGTGGGCGGGATGCTGAGTCCATCTGTCTACAATAAGGAAAACAAAATTATCAAGTAAGTAATTTCTCCATTTCCTAGCGTGTAGCAGATGGACTCAGGACCAATGGAATGTACAAAAGCTACTCCCGAACTGGGTGGGAGGCTGCCCTTGGCCCACTTAGTATTGCCCTTGCAAATGCTGTGTCCTCCCGAGCCTGAACATCCAGGCGGTAGAGCCTAGAGAAGGAGTGAATGGAGGACCATGACGGCGCCCGACAGACCTCAGCGGGTGACAGCATCTTGGTTTCCGCCCAGGACACTGCTTGAGCTCTAGTGGAATGGGCCTTGACTTGTAGAGGTGGAGGCTTGCCTGCCTCTACGTAGGCCACCTTGATAACTTCCTTGATCCAGTGGGCTATGGTTGCCCGTGAGGCCACTTCCCCCTGTTTCTTCCCGCTGTGAAGGACGAATAGTTGGTCCGTCTTTCGTACGGATTCCAACCTTTCCAGGTAACAGACTAGGATTCTGCCGACGTTAAGATGGTGAAGGCGGCAAAATTCTTATGCTCGTTTGGCGATGGCAGTGAGATGGTTTGGTTTAGATGGAAGTGAGAAACCACTTTTGGGAGGAAAGAGGGGACCATGCCTAGCTATAGGGATCCCGATGTGAACCTGAGGAACGGTTCCTGACAGGACAGTGCTTGAAGCTTGGAGATACGATGGGCCAATCAGACTGCCACTAGAAATACAGACATCAATGTTAGTAGTCGGAGGGACAGACTGCGGGTGGGTCTGAAGGAGGCTCCTGTTAGGAAGTCTAGGACTAGATTGAGATTCCATAAAGGTACTGGCCACTTTAGGGGTGGTCAGACCTGTTTGACCCCTTTCAGGAAGCGGGAAATGTCCAGGTGAGAGGCTAGGCTGCCGCCCTCCACCTTGGCTCTGTAGCAGGCCAATACGGCCACCTGCACCTTGATGGAGTTGAGAGACAAACCCCTTTCTGTAAGCTGTTCTGCAGGAATTTCAGAATTGTGGGAATTTTGACTGTCTGCGGCAGCATGTCGCGGTCTTCACACCAGGCTTCGAATATTCTCCATATTCGTATGTAGGTTAGAGATGTGGAAAACTTGTGAGCTCGGAGCAGAGTGTCAATCACCGCCCCCGAGTATCCGCTCTTCTTCAGGCATGTCCTCTCAATGGCCAGACCGTAAGAGAGAATAGAGTTGGGTCTTCGTGGAGAATCGGGCCTTGTTGGAGCAGATCCCTGTGTGGAGGTAGAGGGAGAGGGCTCCCTGTCAGTAGTCTTCGCATGTTTGCATACCACGGCCTTCTTGGCCAGTCCGGGGCCACTAGAAGTCCTGGTCCCTTGTGGTGTTCTATCTTGATGATCCCGCCCAGTAGCGGCCACGGAGGGAAGGCGTATAGCAGGATTTCCTGTGGCTAGGCCTGGACGAGGGCATCAATCCCTTGGGATTGTGGTTCCCGTCTGCGGCTGAAGAAATTGGTAACTTGGGCGTTGGACCGGGTTGCCAGGAGGCCCATGGCTGGTGTTCCCCAGCGGTTTACTATCAACTGGAAGGCTGTGGCCGACAGCCTCCATTCCCCTGGGTCTAGACTTTCTCTGCTGAGGTAATCCGCAGTGACATTGTCTTTTCCTGCGATGTGGGCAGCTGAGATCTCTTGTAGGTTTGATTCCGCCCAAGCCATTAGGGGGTCTATTTCCAGGGACACCTGTTAGCTCCTGGTTCCTCCCTGGCGGTTGATGTAGGCATGACTCTGATGTCATGACTCTGATGTCTGACATGACTCTGACCGATTCGCCCCGGAGTCTGTACCTGAACCATAGGCAGGCTAGCCTGACTGCCTGTGCTTCCAGTCGGTTGATGTTCCATCCCGACTCTTCCTTGTCCCATTGCCCCTGGGCGGTCAGTTCATGGCAGTGGGCTTCCCACCCTGGTAGGCTCGCATCTGTGGTGAGCAGGATCCAGATCAGCAGGGATAGCCTTACTCCCTTGCTGAGATGGTCTTCTTGTAGCCACCATTGTAGCTGGGTTCGAACTTCCTCTGGGAGCTGGAGGCGAATGGAGTAGTTCTGGGACATCAGATTCCATCGTGACAGTAGGGAACGCTGCAGGGTTCGCATGTGAGCTCTTGCCCATGGAACCACTTCCAGTGTGGATGTCATGAGACAGACTTGGAGGTAGTCCCTCACCTTGGGGGGGGGGAAGACTGCTTAACAGGTTTTGCAATTGGTTCATCAGTTTTGTTCTCCTTGTAGGAGTCAGAATGACCTTGTATGATGTCGAACCGGACTCCCAGGTATTCCAGAAATTGGGAGGGCTGCAGACAGCTCTTGTTTGTGTTGACCACCCACCCGAGGTTCTCCAGTAGAGTTTTGACTCTGGTGGTCGCCTGATGACTTTCCTCTGGGGATTTTGCCCTGATCAGCCAATCGTCTAGATACGGGTGTACGAGGATTCCTTCTTTCCTCAGTGTCGCCACCACCACAACCATGATTTTGGTGAATGTTCGGGGTGCCCAAAGGGTAGTGCCCGGAACTGGTAGTGGTGGTCCAGGATTGCAAAGCGTAGGAAACGCTGATGCTCATGATGGACCAGGATGTGCAGGTAGGCTTCTGACAGATCCAAGGATGTAAGGAATTCTCCCGGCTGTATCGCCTTTATGACCGAGCGTAGGGTTTCCATGCGGAAGCGAGGGACCCTCAGGTGGCAGTTGACGGACTTGAGGTCAAGGATGGGCCAGAACATACCCTCTTTCTTGGGAACAAATAAATAGATGGAATAGTGCCCAGTATTTTGTTGTTGCGTGGGCACTGGCGTTATGGCCTTTAAGTCAAGCAATTTGGTCAGTGTGGATTCCATTGCCATCCTCTTGAAAGGATCCTGGCAGGGAGATTTCACAAACTTGTCCGGAGGGATTTTGTGGAAGTCCAGATAATATCCCTCTCGAATGATGGTTAGGACCCACTTGTTCGAAGTTATCTCGACCCATCTTTGATAGAATAGGGCAAGCCTGCCCCCTATGGCTTCTTCCTGTGGATGGGTCGGCTGATCTTCATTGTGGGGTGCAGCTGGGGCCTGGACGGACCAGTGCCGGCTCCCCTTTTATAGTTTGTAGTTTATTTAGGTTTTCTATACCATTACATCAGTCATAAGACCATCACAATGGCGTACAATTAAAATGAAAATACAATAGTGTCCATCCTCAAACAGTCATTCGACGTTTCAGCTATTAATACCATAAAGCTATTAATACCATAAAGTGTTGGTAACATTAAATTATTCTAAAACAATATTACATCCTTAGAGTAAAATACAAATATAAAAATCATAAAATGATAAGATCAATAAGCTAAAAAGATTACAATATAAAACTTGCTGATTTATTTGTCATGCCTCTGTAAAAGCACATGTAAAAAGCCACGTCTTTAAGTCTGCTTTAAATTTCTTAATATCTTAATATCTTTTGTTGTGTTTGTTCCGAAAGGACTGGCCCCTGCCTGTGGGGTGAGATGCTTGATATGTACGGTTTGAAGCACTGTGATCCCCTGCCCTTAGATGTTGGGGGGGGGGGGGGGGGGGGGGGGGGAGGGGCGCTGGCTTCTCTTGTTCTTGTCCTCCAGTAGCCGTGGTACTGGGGATTTGCCCCATTTGTCAGCTAACTTCTCCAGTTCGCTTCCGAACAGGAGGGTTCCCTTAAAAGGCATTCTCGTGAGTCTCATCTTGGACGTCACATCAGCTGACCAGCTTTGGAGCCAGAGTTGTCTTCTGGCTGCCACAACGGACGAAATGCCTCTGGCTGCGGTGCACACCAGATCGGAGGTCGCATCTGTGAGGAATGATACTGCTGGTTCTTTTTTTTTATATTTATACTTTATTAGGTTTTTTCAACAATTTAACAATTGTAAAAATTCTCAGGAAAATATTTTGTTTGGAAGAATAACAACCTCAAACAATAACTTCTATACCATAGACAATCAAACAATATCTAGTCCACATCATGGGAGGAATCTTACAAAGAAATATTCGAAGGAAAAAAAACTGTAATCTAATCTTACAGATAATAGGAGATTTTATATTTATTGCAGTTATAATTCTCAACCTAATTCTTTATCAATTAAAAAGGACTCTAAGTGGGATGGATCTTGAAAGATAAATTTATTCTTCTGATGTACGACAGAGCATTTACATGGGAATTTTAAGTAGAATGTTGCTCCTAAAGCCAACACTCTAGGTTTTAAAACCAAAAACTGTTTCCGCCTTACTTGTGTTGCTCTGGCAACATCAGGGAATATTTGAACCCTTTGTACACAAAAATTAAGTTCTTTATTTACAAAATACTTTTGCAGGACTTGATTCTTGTCTCTCTCTCTGCAAAAGGTGACCAAAGTAGTTGACCTCTGAGAAATGTCATCGAGTGACGCTTCCAAGAAGGAAGTTAAATTAGGAGAATGTTGAACAGTGTCCATTTCCTCTTGACCCACTTGTGTCCTTATTCTAGTTTTTGGAATATAGTATATCTTAAAAATAGATGCCTCATCAATTGATGAAATAGCTAGCACCTCAACCAAGTATTTTTTTAGTAATTCCATAGCAGAGATCAGTCTGGTTTCAGGAAAATTCAATAATCTTAAGTTTCTAATACGATTCTGATTTTCCAGATTTTCCATCTCTCTATGGATTACTATACCATCCTTTATAAAGAAATTGTTTACCTCCTTGAATACCTCCACCTGAGTAGACAAAGTTTTCCCCTGTTCTTCTAGTTGTTTCAAGTGGCTATCATGACTCTCCATTACATTCTTAAATTCCAAAACAGTTACTCTATTTTGCTCAATTGAATTTGACATAATTTTCTGAAGATTATCTAGAGCTATCCATACATCTCGCAAGGTTATATTCTGTGGTACTATAGGGTCAGAGACCATTTCTTGAGGTCTCATCCCCAATTGCACCTCAGACATTCCTACATTAATAGAAGCATTATCAGTTCATCATTTGTTTTCTCCACATCTCTTGGTCCTGAAGAATTAGACTGGATTGTAGGATTTAGCTCTGCCATATTAGGTTGAGACAACTGCTGCGGCCCTTGTGCTTCTGGGGACCCAGAGGAAAAAGATATATCAGGAATTGTACTTCGAGTAGGGTAACTTACCCCTCTAGCAACGTGTAGGTCCATGGGTCCCCTTACTGATGTCCCAGGAGAGGAAGTCCAGACCTTTACTTTTCTCTTCCTGCCCATATAGATACATAGAAATTAAAGGAAATTTTACAGAAGGGGCGCATTGATGGCTGCGCACCGTAGCTCACTGGAATTTAAAGAGGGAACCGTCCCCCGCTGATGATGTCAGAGGGGCGGGACGTGAAAGAGTCCAAACTTTCCTCTCCAACTCCGACCCCGAAGGGGCAGGAGCCCACACACAGTCCCGGCCAAAATACCTCTCGACGGAGAGGTCTCTCCTCGGTAATGCCTCCCGAAACTGCTGGTTCTAGTGCTTCAATGGGTGTGGTGGCATTTCTGGTCCTTCATAAGCAGGCGCGTGTCACCACGGCACAGCAGGCCGCGATCTGAAGTGACATAGCTGAAACGTCGCATGACTGTTTGAGGATGGATTCCAGGCGTCTGTCCTGGGCATCCTTGAGTGCCGCTCCTCCCTCGACTGGGATGGTAGTGCACTTTAAGACCGTGCAGACCATGCATCCACTTTGGGGAATACCAGGAGATCTTTGGTAGCGGGGTCCAGGGAGTACATGGCTGCCAAGGTCCGCCCCCCTTTGAAAGTGTCCTCCGGAGCCTCCTATTCCAGGTCAAATCAGTTGTTGGATGGCTTGCAGCAAAGAGAAGTGGCGGAAGGCCTGATGGAGTCTCTCTAAGAGGGGGTTCATCTTAGGTTCCAGTGTGGCATTGTGCCTGGGATAGCGAGCTCTTTCAAGCTGTGCGCCATGAGGTCTGAAAGTTCATCTTTAGCAAAGAACCGCCTCATGTTGGTAAGGTTCCGTTCCTGGAGGGATTTCCCCTTCCTCCAGGGAGTCTTGATCTTCATCCGAGGTGTCCGTGTCCCCAATTATTAGGAAGGGAATGGTTAATAAAACGGAAAATGTCATAATGCCTCTATATTGCTCCATGGTGAGACCACACCTTGAATACTGTGTACAATTCTGGTCGCCGCATCTCAAAAAATAGCAAATGTTGCTTACCTGATGTAACAGGTGTTCTCACAGGACAGCAGGATGGTTGTCCTCACAAATGGGTGACATCGAGGATGGAGCCCACCACGGAAAACTTCTGTCAAAGTTTAAACAGAACTTTGACTGGCCCCTACTGGGCATGCCCAGCAAGGCACTGACCCTGCAGCCAGCAGGGGTCTCCCTTCAGTCTGATTTTCAAAGCTACAGGCAGTGCCTAGAAAGTAAGAATAAAACGAACCCAACACCGCGGGGAGGCGGGCGGGTTTCGTGAGGACTAACATCCTGCTGTCCTGTGAGAACACCTGTTACATCAGGTAAGCAACATTTGCTTTCTCACAGGACAAGCAGGATGGTTGTCCTCACAAATGGGTGAGTACCGAGCTGAGGATGTCCCGACTTGCACCAAATGTACCCAACGGTGTGCAGCAGGCACAATAAGTGAGGAGAAATTTGGGAAAGGGCATCCGCACCCAACCGGGTAGGTGGAAGGGTGTTGGTACATCAGGTTGGAAAAAGGTTACGCAAGACAGACTGGCCGAAGATGGAGTCCTGTCTTCCAGCCTTGTCCAAACAATAATGGGCTGCAAAGGTATGGAGAGAACTCCAGGTTGCAGCTTTGCAGATGTCAGGAAGCGGTACCGATCGAAGGTGTGCCACTGACGTCGCCATGGCCCTCACAGAGTGTGCTTTAACACGGTCTTGAAAAGGAATGCCAGCTTGCTCATAGCAAAAAGAAATGCAGTCCGCCAACCAGGAAGAAAGAGCCTGCTTACCCATAGGTTGTCCCAACTTATTAGGATGGAAAGAGACGAATAATTGAGTGCTCTTCCTATGGGAAACTGTACGGTCTAGGTAAAAAGCTAGAGCTCGTTTACAGTCTAGGGTATGCAGGGTCTGCTCTCCAGAGTTGGAGTGGGGCCTGGGAAAAAAGATAGGTAGTATGATGGATTGATTGATATGAAACTCAGAAACTACCTTAGGTAAAAATTTAGGGTGAGTGCGGAGTACTGCGCGGTCCTGCAGGAGCTTAGTGTAAGGCGGATAGGTAACTAGGGCCTGTAATTCACTAACCCTGCGAGCTGAAGTAATAGCCAAAAGGAATAACACTTTCCAAGTGAGATATTTAAAGTCACAGGAGTGCAGAGGTTCGAAAGGAGGTTTCATAAGACGACCAAGAACCAGGTTAAGGTCCCAGGATGGGGCCGGAGGACGCAAGGGCGGCTTTAGATGGAGCAAGCCCTTAAGAAAGCGTGTTACTAGGGGTTGTACTGAAATAGGATTACCCCCAATACCCTTATGGAAGGCGGCTACCGCACTGACATGCATTCTGATAGAAGAGGTTTTAAGACCTGATTCAGAGAGATGCCATAAATAGTCCAAGAATTTGGAGATTGGACAGGAAAGGGGATCAAGGGATTGAGAAGTGCACCATGATGTGTACCTTTTCCATTTGTATGAGTAAGACTTTCTTGTGGAAGGCTTTCGTGAAGCTATCAGGACCCGAGAAACGGAATCTGAAAGGTTGAAAGGCTGAAGGACTAACCTTTCAACATCCATGCCGTCAGGGACAAGACTTGGAGGTTGGGATGGAGGAGGCATCCGTCGTTTTGAGTGAGCAGATGCGGGTCCTTTCCCAGAGGAATGTGCCTGCGGATGGAGAGATCCTGGAGTATTGGAAACCATACTTGGCGTGGCCAGTAAGGTGCTATCAGGATCATGGTTCCTCCGTCCTGGCGTAGCTTCACGAGAGTCTTTGACACAAGAGGGAGTGGAGGGAATGCATAGAGCAGACCGGTTGTCCACTTGAGGGAGAATGCATCCCTCGGCCGAGAGTGCTGGCTCCGAATGAGAGAGCAGTAATCGTCCACTTTGTGGTTCTGAGGGGACGCAAAGAGGTCTATGCGGGGAGAACCCCACTTGTGAAACAGAGAGGTCGCTACCAGAGGATCGAGTGACCACTCGTGTGGTTGGAAGACACGGCTCAGCTGGTCTGCCAATACATTGTCTACTCCCGGTAGGTAAGTGGCCCTGAGGTACATGGAGTGGGAGAGGGCTTCCGCCCAGATCTGCGCAGCTTCCTGACACAGAAGGAAGGAGCCTGTGCCTCCCTGCTTGTTTATGTACCACATGGCCACTTGGTTGTCCGTCTGGATTAAGATTATCTGATGAAAGAGATGATCTTTGAAAGTGCGGAGCGCATAGCGGATTGCTCGAAGTTCCAGGAAATTGATCTGGTGTTCGGCTTCCTCTTTGGACCATAACCCTTGGGTTTGAAAGTCGTCCACATGGGCTCCCCAACCGATGTGAGAAGCGTCGGTGGTTAGGATTACTTGCGGATCCGGTGGAAGAAAAGGTAAGCCCTGAAGGAGGTTGACCTGAGTCGTCCACCAGGTTAAGGATAGGCGCAGCGCTTGTGTGACTGTGACTATGGAGGACAGAGGCTGAAAAGCTTGAATCCATTGGTGTCGTAGAGTCCATTGTGTTACTCTCATGGCTAGTCGGGTCATGGGAGTGACTTGAACCGAGGATGCCATGTGCCCTAGGAGAATGAGGAACTGGCGAGCCGTGGCAGTGTTCTGAGACTGGAGCTGGCGAGCCAGGGACATTAGGGTGTGGACCCTCTGAAGAGGAAGGTAAGCCTTTGCCTGTAAGGTGTCCAAGTCTGCCCCAATGAAGGATAAGGTTTGAGACGGGACTAAGCAAGATTTCTCGTAATTGACGAGAAACCCTAAGGAAAGGAGTGTTTGAATTGTCAATTTTAGGGAGGATTGAGCTATCTGTTGGGTGGAGGCCCTGATTAGCCAATCGTCCAGGTATGGGTAGACGTGGACACCTTCCTTCCTTAGGAATGCTGCTACCACTACGAGACATTTGGTAAAGACTCGTGGGGCAGAAGCTAGACCGAAAGGGAGGACACGGTATTGATAATGGTCGTGGCCTACTAGAAACCGCAGATATTTGCGATGGGATTGTGTGATCGCAATGTGGGTATAAGCGTCCTTGAGGTCGAGAGAGCACAGCCAATCCCCTCTTTGTAGCAGAGGGAGCAGCACGCCTAGGGTTACCATTTTGAACTTCTCTTTTTGAAGGTATTTGTTGAGGGCTCGAAGGTCCAAAATGGGACGTAGTCCCCCTGATTTCTTTGGTATTAGGAAGTATCTGGAATAGAATCCCTTGCCTCGTTGAGAGGGAGGAACGGGTTCTATAGCATTTGATTGCAGAAGAAGGGATACTTCCTGTTGTAATTGAGCCAAATGGGTGGATAGACTCCACGCTTGAAGAGGCGGGGAGTCTGCCGGAAGAGTTATGAAGTTGAGGTGGTAACCCTGTGCGATAATTGTTAGCACCCACTGATCTGAGGTGATCTGCAACCAAGGTTGTAGAAAATGGTACAGTCGACCTCCTACAGGGATGTCCGGAAGAGGGGTTTGGCATGTGTTCCCTACAGGGGAGTCAAAGGCCAGCCGCAGGCCCAGGAGGAGGGGCTACAGTAGGCCTTTGTTTCCTAGGCTGACGCGGCTGAGGCCTAGTAGAGGATCGAGCTGGACGAGGCCTGGCCGATGGAGGGTAATAACGGCGTGGTCGAAAGAATGACTTCTTAGAGTCTTTCTTTTGCGGTTGCTTGGAGGTCAGCTCAGGTGGGACAGATGAGAGTTGTTTCAACATCTCATGGTGGTCTTTTAACTCCGCCACAATCTGCTGAATTTGTTCTCCAAACAAATTATCGCCTAAGCAGGGTAAATCAGCAAGACGATCCTGAACCTCTGGGCGAAGGTTGGATGATTTTAACCAAGCCCAACGTCTGGCTGAGATGGCTGTGGCTGAAACTTTTGTGGAAGCATCGAATATGTCGTAGGCAGTCCTAATCTCGTGCTTCCCTGCCTCAAATCCCTTGTGAAGAAGGGCTTGAAGCTGCGGTTGGTATTGGTCTGGCAACGTGTCAGCATAGTCTTGCATCTGCTTAAGGATGGCTCTGTTGTACTGAGTCATGTAAAGTTGATATGAAGCTATGCGTGAAATCAACATAGCTCCATGATAGACTTTCCGTCCAACACTATCTAGGAACTTGTTGTCCCTGGTAGGTGGGGTAGAAGAGTGTGGCTTAAGACGCTTGGCCTTCTTCTGCGCGGACTCAACCACAACAGAGCGATGATCCAGTTGAGGTTTTTGGAAACCTGGTGCTGACTGGACAAGGTAGGTGGAGTCAGCTTTTTTGTTAACTGGGGACACTGATGAAGGAGATTCCCAGTTTTTCTTGAGCAGATCCAAAAACACCTGGTGTATAGGGATGGAAGCGATGATTTTTGGAGCATCCAGAAATTGAAGGAGTTCCATCATCTGGTGTCTGTCATCAGCTTCAGATTGTAGTTGAAAAGGTACAACTTCTGACATCTCTTTCACAAAATTAATGAAAGATAGATCCTCAGGAGGAGATCTTTTTCTACTCTCTGTAGGAGATGGTGGCGAAGGCAAATCTGTGTCAGAAGATGTATCATCATCATCACCCCAGGTATCGTAGGGATCAAGTGGGGCTTGTAGCCCTGATGGACCTGGCTGAGGCTCTGAAGGCATCGATGGAAACCGAGGTGGAATCGGTGCCGTAGGTGGAACCAGAAATGGCATCGATGGCTACGGTGCTGCCGATGGAATCGGTGCCTGGCGTGGAATGGATGGAACCGAAGGATATATCGGTGGAGATATACCAGAAGGCACCGATGGAACCACCCCGGAATGGGGAATCCGGAACGGTGTTTCTCCTGCCGATGAAAATCCAGTCGGAGACGGTGGTGTTGTCGATGGTACTGGAATCACCGATGGAAGGGCCGTCATGAGCGCCTCCATGCGGCTCAGTAGCGGTGCTAGCACTTGTATCAACGGCTCGGTGGTCGGTTCCCTCCTCGGTGGCGAAGCCGATGCCGGTGTCGGGGGCGGCACTGGAACCGGTGCCGGAGACGGTGCCGATGGAGGTTGCAATTTCTTCATCGCTTTCTCGATGGCCTCCTGGACCAGCCGGTCCAGTTCTGCCCGGAGACCAGGGGTAACCATACCCGGCTCGACGGGAGAGGGAGGCTGAGGCAGGGCCGGAGGGACCACCGTAACCGGTGGGATCACGGCCCCCGCACCCCGGGAGGGTGAGGGTTTCCTCGATGGCGGCGAACGAGACGTGGAGGGTGTCCGGTCTGTTCGCGGCTTCTTTGTCGGTGGCTCGGCTTGAGCAGAGGTCGATGGCTGTGGATCCTCGACAGGCCGAGACTTGTGCCGTCGATGGCGGTGCCTTTCCTTCCGATCCCCTCGCCCATCCGGGGAAGGGACGGGAGTCGAAGGCCGAGAAGCGATCGATGGCGGACGGTCACCGGAGGGTTGACGATGATGGTACAACTTCGACGGTGCCGGTTCCGATGACATCGATGCTATCGATGGCGTTGGGGTGGGTGCATGGAAGAGGAGCCCCATCTTCTCCATCCTGGCTTTGCGACCCTTGGGTGTCATTAAGGCACATTTGGTGCAAGTCAGGACATCATGCTCACTACCCAAACACATTACACAAACCCTGTGGGGGTCTGTGATGGACATAGTCCGGGTACAATCCGGACAACGGCGGAACCCCGTTGCCATGGCCTGAAGCCAAAATTTAGGCTGGGGATCGGTAAGTGCCAACAGGCCTCAAGGGCCAAAATCGACGGTAGTCGATGGAAAAAGGCAAAAAACTTACCGGGTTCCGTAAGACGACTAAAAATTTGTCGAAGGGAGACCCCTGAGGGGCAAATTTTCTTAGGAAATTAACTTCCAAATTCCTGTCAGGAACGTGGTTAGAGAGCTCCTTTCACCGCGTGGCAACTGCTGCGCGGAAAAAAGAAGACTGAAGGGAGACCCCTGCTGGCTGCAGGGTCAGTGCCTTGCTGGGCATGCCCAGTAGGGGCCAGTCAAAGTTCTGTTTAAACTTTGACAGAAGTTTTCCGTGGTGGGCTCCATCCTCGATGTCACCCATTTGTGAGGACAACCATCCTGCTTGTCCTGTGAGAAATATAGTTGCAATGGAGAAGGTACAGAGAAGGGCAACAAAAATGATAAGGAGGATGGAACAGCTCCCCTATGAGGAAAGGTTGAAGAGGTTAGGGCTGTTCAGCTTGGAGAAGAGATGGCTGAGGGGGGATATGATAGAGGTCTTTAAGATCATGAGCGGTCTTGAATGAGTAGATGTGACTCGGTTATTTACACTTTCGAATAATAGAAGGACTAGGGGGCATTCCATGAAGTTAGCAAGTAGCACATTTAAGACTAATCAGAGAAAATTCTTTTTCACTTAAAGCACAATAAAGCTCTGGAATTTGTTGCCAGAGGATGTGGTTAGTGCAGTTAGTGTACCTGGGTTCAAAAAAGGTTTGGATAAGTTCTTGGAGAAGTCCATTAACGGCTATTAATCAAGTTTACTTAGGGAATAGTCACTGCTATTAATTGCATCAGTAGCATGGGATCTTCTTAGTGTTTGGATAATTGCCAGGTTCTTGTGGTCTGGTTTGGCCTCTGTTGGAAACAGGATGCTGGGCTTGATGGACCCTTGGTCTGACCCAGCAAGGCAATTTCTTATGTTCTTATGTAATGTTGGGGCTTTTGAGCGGTAGAGGCACTTCTCTGGGTTTAGAAGGTCCTGGGATGTTAGGGTCCTCTGGGGGAGGCTGTGGTTGTGTCATCAGAGGTGCCGGTTGCATGTGGACAAAGGTATGGAGGCCTTTGAAGAATTCTACCCAGGAGAAAGATGCTGGGTCTAAATTGAGAGGCGCTGCATCCCCGGGTAGCCCCGTTTGAAGGAGGCTCCTGCTGGGGGTACTGTCTGTTGATCTGGATCCCAGTACCAGCTGGGGAGGAACTTGACCCGGTTCACCTAGAGCCTCCTCGCACTGTAGACACAGGGCCGTGGTCTCTTCGTGCTGCGCAGCTCTAATGTGGCATGCTGGGCAGAGGACCTGAGCTTTGAGCTTCTTGTCTGGTGGAGCCATGGTTTGTGCGCGTAGGAATGCAGAAACCTCCGGATTGTGCGTTCAAGTGTACACTGGGAGGCTTAGTTATGTGCTCCAGGTGGGCCGAAGTTGTGCGTGTAGGTCAGATGCTCGCTCAATAAGATGCGCGCGCCGGTGTGTGCACGGGGTTTACTTATGCGCCCGGCACAGTTGAGCTTGTGGCTGTGTGCCCAGCGCCCTCGTGCTCGTTGCTGTGCGCACGGCACTTATGCGTGCGCCGGTGTGCGCACAAGTGATTTTGTGCGCACGGCTCGCCTCTGTGCGCATGGATCGAATTGGCGGACAGGGCAGTGATCAAGCGAAAATGTCAACGGTGACCATGCGAGCAATATGGCGCCCACCTCGGAGGGTCTCCACGTGGGAGGACCCTCGTATCGGACCAGGGTCTAGCCCGGATAGTGCTGATCAACCCGGTAGCACTGACGCCGGCTGGCGATCTGTGCAACTCTTCGAGCCTCGGAGACCGGAGACTTTTAGGAAGTTTTCTTCCTTACCTTGTCTTGGCGTTTCCCAGTCTCATTCCGGGCGGACTCCGGCTGCGGGGGGAGAGGGAAAGGTACCTTCACCGCCGCGCTTGAAGTTGCACCCGCTGCCTTTCAGCCGCACCCGTTGTCGGGAGCTAAGTCCACACCGGGGACCGGCTGCCGGACTGAGGCCTATCTCTGAGGGATCGTGGAAATCACCTCAGGAATTCTCAACTGGGGGAGGGACCCGTAGGTAACACTGCAGGAGAGCAGGGCTTGTTTGTAAAGGTATGATTTCTTCTTTGTCTTGGATTTCTTTGGTTAGAATACTCTAACGCTGTGCAAGCGTGTATAGAGTCCTGAGCTGCTATGGAGACAGAGAAATACTGAAGAGCAGAGCTTCCTGCAGGGGTATAAGTACTAGGGCTGACGTCAGATTGAAATCTGACTCTGTCTCCAACTGCTATCAGGAGCACACTATACCCATTCGTTTTGAGTCCATCTGCTACACGCTAGGAAATTAATGTTTTTCATAATCCACTTTTTGTTGTGCTATAAAACCTTTAATAGGAAAGTATTTTTTCATGTATTACGCTGCTACTGTTTGTTTTTTTTTATAAACCACATGATTAATTCCTTATACTAACATTGTGTAACTATGAAGGAAGGAGATGAGTGTGAAATCAGACTAAAAATGTGATATAATTTCCTTTACCAAATGCAAAGATGAATTTTATTTTTGAAACTACAGAATAGGTAAAAGATAATTCCACCTACCTGTACCATAGCTATTTCATTAGTGACAAGACCATAACGAATAACAATATTACATTCTTTGATATCTAGGCCTTCTTCAGCTACAGTAGTTGCAATCAGCAGATTTAGCTTCCCAGCACTGAATTTATTGATAACTTCTTTCTGCTCATTCTGTAACAAGCAATGTTATAATTCAGATACACTGTTTAATATTATTTCTTTAACTGTCCCTATAAACATTGCCTTTTATAGCAATGTTTTATTCTCTTGTCTAAAGGAAAATATTTTTGAATAGAATCCCAAAAGAGCTATTCAACCCAATAACATTCATCTAATAATAATAATAATTGTACTGTATAAAGAAATATGGTCATTCTAGTATCTTGCAACTAATCAACTGTAAAAAGGCTTAATACAAAATAAAAGTGCTGGACAAGATACTGTATCAACAGCAGCAACCAAATCAAAGTCCACAAAAGAACTGTAAAAATTAAACAAATGTTAACCATGATTATATTTGATCACTATTCTGTACCTGAGTCATTGGTTTAAATTCACTGTTATGGCCTGCCCCAATCAGGTAATGAGCCCTAACACCCACGTCCTCAAATTTGTCATTGTCAATGATCCACTGTAAGAGGGCAGCTGCACTTTGTCGAGTCTTTGTGAAGATAATTCCCCTGGCTTTCTCATTCTTTGTAAACTCCTCCAATATGGTTCTTCTAAGTTTTGCCAACTTCTCGTTTTCAAACTTAGGATTTGCAGCCAAATCTTTCAGCTTTTTCTTGCTCTCTATAAAATATGTGTACAGACAACCAATATTTTAGAAATACTTGCTCCACAAATGGTAGCATACATATTTATTTAGTTATTTAGATAGTAATTTTAAAACATTGTTTAATATATCTTTACATCCATTTTCATTCTTCTTTCCACTTTAGGACTTTCTTACCATCTTCACACCGATGATAATCAGTTTTATTTCCTGATTCAGCAGAATTGACAATCCACCGCTCTGTTTACCTTCTATTAATTCTTGGTTATCTCACAATAAGTTTGGCCTGAATCCATGAAAGACTGAGATAATAATTCTAGGTAATCCTGCCTTTCCCAACATGTCCAATATATTTTCCTTTCACATACTGCCTGGAAACCTTGGAGTCATTTTTGACACCAAGCTTGACATGAAATCAAATGTCAAGTGAGTCTTACAAACATCTTACTATAAGCTCCATTTTCTTAGACATATCAAACCTCTGCATGAACCTGATGACTTTAGGACTGTTCTCCAATCTTTGGTTCTTACCGAAATTGACTACTGTAACTCCTTATATGTTGGCCTCCCACAATCCACAATTAAGTCCCTTCAGCTGGCTCAAAATTCCACAGCTCGATTGCTCACGAACACAAAACCATGTGATCATATCACTCCAATCTTGTACTTCCTGCACTGACTACCAGTCCAATGGCGGTCCTTATATAAAATATTATCCACAATACATAACTTGATACACAATGTCAGCAGCCCCTGGTTATACTCAATTCTTCATTTCTATGTCCCCTCATGAACCTTAAGATCAACAATCTAATACCTGTTTGAAGTGCCCCCCTCCCAGACTCACTTTTTGGCAGTAACCCGTGAGTGGGCCTTCTCTATTGCAGGTCCTACTTTTTGGAATTCCATCCTACTGCAGATCAGATCTTTACCTAAAGCTAAAGATTTTAAGAAAACATTGAAATACGATCTATTCAACCAGGCATATATAGACCTCAGCAAGTCCTAATTTTTCTGAGGCCTAACTAGCTCTTTCCAGTCTATCATCATTACCTCAGCTATAAAGGCTTTGATTAGTTCAGTCTCAATGACTTGGGCTGTGTACAGGCTTCAGTGCACTATTAGCATTTTGTTATTCCTGATTTGTTTTTATATTCTCTTTGTCATTACTAGTAACCCGCTGCCAAAGTCTTTTTAAATAAATAAATAACATGGTTGACATAACAGTAAAGTCTACATGTATAATCAAACATGCAAACTTTATTAAGTATTTTCAAAGCAAGCTTGCAACTTTGTTTTAAATATACTCAGGCAATTGGCCATATTCACTCGCATAAAGTTACACTTCCTCTTCTAAGGGCGTAATTTAGGGATTTACATTTAGGCGCATACATTTTAAATTCAAAATGTCCAAACCCTTCCTCCTAGAATGCTTCTCCTCAGGTGTGTAATAGTATGCATGAAACTGAGTTACATACGTGCTTTTGTGTGCACTCAGAGTGGGTCAATTTTAGAACAGCCATGTATGTGCATACAATCAGGTTTTATGGCTTAAATGGCTTTGAAATTTACCCTCTTGGAAGTTAATTTTGTAATATCACATGCAGGTTGGTCAGAAAATATATACATACATGTACAAATTACACCAATTTTCAAAGTGGACTTACACTTATACATCCACACAGAAAACCTTTTCAACACACACCTGCTAAAAAGTGTGCAGAAATTTTCTCTGAAAATTTACATTGCATAGTTTTTAAAATTCAAAAGTACACATCAGTTCAAACCCCTTCCCAACCTCACCCCTAGGAATGTCTGTGGTCAGTCCTGGTAAACGTATGTGCGAACATGACATACACACATAAGTTTACCTACGAAGGAATGACTTTTCAAAGGAGTTACATGTATAAAAGTAGCAATTCTCCAAAGCCCATTTCTATGTGGAGTTCATTCACACACGTTAATTAATACGTTTGAAAAATTATCTCCATTTTTGTAAAAGGCTATTTATTTACCTAAAACACAGTTTTATCTGCAGATGTCCCTTTGAAAGTTATCCTTATAAAGAGTAATTTGAAAAGGTATTTCCAAGGATCAAGCAGTGCTTTACCCATAGATAACTCCTTTAAGAAAATTCATGTCCATGTAGGTAAAAGTGCATCCATAAGACTTGCATGAGCACTTTTATCTACATTTGGGAAAGCTGTTCCAGGCAGGGTTTACATTTACACACATAAAAGGTGAATTTTAAAAGCTGGGCACACGCCAAAACTGGGAGATGTAGCACATACACGCATCCATCCGATTTTAAAAGCCGCCTTCATACGTGTGCAAGTCCTGATGTGTGTATATATATCTTGCATTGGGGGAAAAAAGGGGGAAAATGTGGGTGTGGCATGTGCAGGTAAGTACATGTCTGGGTGCACACCCAGGTGTATTTGAGCGTACAGTTACTTCTGCTGTGGAGGAGGTATAAGTCTCAATAAAACTAGTTCCAGGCATGTGTGAAGTGTTTGAGGGGTCTGGGGGAGTTCAGAGGATCTAGCTGAACATTGGATAAACTGGTGGACGAACTGGTGAAACTGGTCATGATGTGAACATGCAACTGTTATAACATTCCCTCACTTGCACGACTTAAAGCAGACATTACGCAGCTGTGCGCACACAGCTGTAAAATTAGGTGCACGCATATGTGCACCAGGGCTATTTTGTAACTTGCCCACAAGTTATAAAATTGCCGCGTATCTGGCCATGTACCCACATACATGCGTACATGTGCGCCTGTGCACCTGTTTTGAAAATTACCCCATGACAGCAACTTTCAAAGGATTTACATGTGTAAATGGAACTACTATTGTAGCAATTTTCAAAAACCATTTACCTGTGTAAAGTGCACTTACATGGTAAAATCATGAACAATTCAATGACATATTGTAGCAATTTTCAAAAGTCCACTTATATGGGTAAATTGCATATATACATATAAAACCAATTTTTTAAGCATTTAAATGCTTTTGAACATCAGGCCCATAGGGCTGAATTTTCAAAAGTATTTACATGTCTAAAGTTTGGCTTTATGCACATAAATAGGCTTTACAAAATTGCCCAGGCGGTTGTGCGCATAAAACTAAGTGCATGTCTCATGTGTATAGTTTTACATGCATAAAGAGAGAGATGTTTTGGTCCGGAGCTGGGGCAGGGAAATAATGTAAATGCGTATGCATGTAAATTTACACTTTTACTTCTGAAAATCAATGTTATGCACATACGCTGCAATAATTTTCACAGCCCCAATTTTCAAAGAATGCTTAAGCACACAAGTCCGCTTTGAAAGTTCAGGTTAAAATCTGAAAGTACTTTTTATTCACATACTTTAAGCCCTATGCGCACAGGTGTAAAATTGCCCTCATACTTTTTGATTTTAAAAAGTAGGCACATCAATTTTCATGGCAAAACTACCTGCACTAGAGATGCTGTGGTGGGACTGTTAATGTTTGTTGTTATTGTTCTACTATTGGTTTCATTTATACTATTCCCAGACATTGTTGCTGAGAATTGAAACAGAGAAATTGAAAATAAAGAAAATAGAAACATTATCTTTAAAGATTTAAAGACTTCATGGTTAACATAGATTAATATCTGAACAACTGAGGCGTCTCAAGGAAATGTTATTACGAGGTATCCCCTGACGAAGGCTGGTGACAGCCGAAACATGGTCCATGTCGGGCAGTATTTGAAACGCTACAGTGGGAGCTAAGTATATTTTTTTATAGAGAACAATTGATAATAAAATAAAGTAAAAAAGTTTTTCCGAGTTTAGGAAAATTGGTTTTTAAATGGATTAAATAAATTTGTGGGTGAGTTGTGTGAGACAACGTCAAATGATTACAGTGAAGTGCTGAACAAACGGCTGATACGGTTTGTGGCCCATTGCGTGGTGAGAGACAGTAGATTAAAAAAGACTTGTACTAAGTTCTGATGACGTTGTTCTCTTGATTTAAATATTAGCATAAAGATAGTTTGATAATAAATAAGTTATTTCATCTCTATGATTGGACAATGGGATTGGAAGCTGTGGCATATAAGAATGTATAAATAAATAAATAAATAAATAAAATCTCTCATACATGTTCACTATGGATATCCTGAAAATTAGGCTTGTTTTTGGTTCATGAGGTCCGGAGTTGGTCACCCCTGCTCTAAATGCTGTATATCATTTCTGTTCATTGATCATTTACTAAATATATTAAGTGATGAGACATAGCCAGTAGATTCTTACCATAGAACAGTTCTATTAGAAATGAATCTGTTTCATTCAGGATTGAGTTTTCATTTGCCAGACACAACTGATTTTTCTTGTTTTTTTCCTCATTGTAAAAATTTTTTAGGTAATTGTAGGCATCAATCATTCGAATGGTATCATTAATTTGTAGTGCATCGTTGTACTTTTTTAGGTGCTCAGCACAAACACGCTCTCTGCGATTTCCTTCTTTTGCAGCTGAAAAAAAAACAAATATATATAGTATCTCTGTGTGTGTGCGTGTGTGTATATATACACACACACAGATATATTGGAGTCTATTTTCAAAACTCTGAGTGCTTGGCTCTGCTGGCTAGATTTTAGTTGGCTAAGGGACCCAAGTACTCAGTCTCATAAAAAATAGTTAACAACCTGCAATAATTGCTGATATCACCAAGGGAATATTTCCCAGAAAACAGTACATTTAGGAGTACATTGTGTAGAAAATAGTGAGAAATATGCACATAACTTGCACCAATTTTCAAAGAGGAATACTGGGTCAGATTTTTAAAAAGTACACGCACGCGTACTTTTATTCGCGCAACTGGCGCAAACAAAAATCAGAGGTCGGCGTGCGCAAGGCTGCGCAAAATTGGCAGCCTGCGCATGCTGAGCCGCGCAGCCTGCCTCCGTTCCCTCCGAGGCCGCTCCGAAATCCGAGTGGCCTTGGAGGGAACTATTTTTTTTGTCCCCCCCACCTTTCCCTCCCTTCCCCTATCTAACCCACCCCCCAGCCCTAACTAAATCCCCCTCCCCTATCTTATTTCGTTGAGTTACGCCTGTCTCTGGCAGGCAAAACTTGCGCGCGTCGCCGGCTCCCTGCCCCGGCACAGGCTGCTGTGCCGGAGCACTCGGCCCCGCCCCCGGACCGCTGTCATGCCTCAGGCCCCTCCCACGGACCGCCACCATGCCCCCAGACACGCCCCCGAACGCCGCGCCGCCCCCAACACACCCCATGACATACCCCCCAAGCAAAGCCCTGGGATTACGCGCGTCCCGGGGCTTCGCGCGTGCCGGCGGCCTATGCAAAATAGGCGTGCAAGTGCCCTGCATGCGTAAATCCAGGATTTACGTGCGCAGGGCTTTTAAAATCTACCCCATGTGCCTAAATCTGCTTTGAAAATTATCCCACCAATCTATGTGCAAAAGCTACATCTGTTAAAACATCCACACAAATCTTTTGTGAATATTTATGCACACACTTTTTAAAATCCAACAGTATGGCCATAAGTACAAACCACTCCCCAGCTCTACTCCTAGGAATGCCTCTTCTTAGTCTGGGTAAATGTATGTGCAAACAAGTCATATGTGTGGGCAATTTTGTAAAAGGCAATTTCTGCATGTAAAACACACTATTGTATCCACCGACATCCCTTTAAAAGTTACCTCTAAATGTCTGAGGTACTAAAGAGTATCAAACCTGGAGTTTTGCGGGGAAATAATGCCAATGCATAGCCACAGATATGAGACATTTATATTAGCCTTCTGGGGTTAATGCAAAGCCTGATGTAGATCGTAATCACCATCCCTTCTCCTCCTCATTTCTTCCTCTAATTATGCAGCGACCCCCAAGTCTCAATCAAGATCCCCTAGGCCAAATGAACCATACCCCTAGACCCATTCATTCCCTCCCAGGAGGTCCCCCACATTACCTAATCTGATGGCATCTAATAAGTGATGAGGCCAAGAGACAGTAGGCTTCCTTAATGCACTCACTGGCTCCATCACACAAAATGGCACTGGCTGACCTTATGTGATTGAAGCAAGGTTGGGCAGAACCATTCTACATGGTGGAGATGGCTAGAGTAAGTGGGCGGTCTGGTCTCTCCTGCCCTATCACTTATTGGATACCGACAGATGAGATAGGTGGCAATGTCCTCCTATGGAAGAGGGAGAGGAATCAGAGGGTTCTTTTGAGCTGGGGAGGCAGGGTGCTTGATTGATAAGACAAGGGAGAGTCAGCCTGAAGGGACTGCCTCCTCACTCTGGGTGATGGGGATCGGGTGGAATTTGTGGGGATGATTGTGGCTCACATCGATCTTTTCATTAGGCCCCCAGAGGATAATGCACAGACTTTAACTACAGCTCTGAGAGGTTTGGTTAAGTTTATGTATTACTAGAGGTTAATGCAAATCCTGGTGATAAACACAATTTGAATTATCTTTAATGAGCTGCACTGCAGTTAGGAGGTTGATCTCTCATGTTAGTTGATCTCCCCCTTCCCCACCTCTCTCTCTCTCTCTGAAGCCTTGGTTGGACAGGGATTTCTACAATCCATGTCTCTCTCCCAAAAGCTCCAGTCTAATAGAAAAGCCTTCTCCTGTACCAATGATCCCCTATGTCTCTCCCCAAGGCCCAAATCAAATTAAAACCCTTCCTGCCCCCATGTCTGCAATCCCCTGCCTTTCTCTCTGAAATTCCTATCTGACTGAAACCCTACCTCAGTGCCAGTGATACCCTTGTCCAAGTAGCCAAGACAAATGCATGAATGAAGCCCCCAATGGGTGCATGTGCATAGAGATATGCATAAATATTGATAAAATATTCACCGAGAACTCATCATATAGATAGATATCTACACAGACACACGGATTCGAGGGTAATTTTTAAACAGCTACATAGTAGTAAAGTCTGCCTCTACATCATATAGGAAACTTTACCTAGTATTTTCAAAGCAAATGTGTCAGTTCACTTTGAAAATATATGAGTAATTGGCAGAGAACTCACACACATTCACTCGTGTGAAGTTACACCTCCAATCAGAGAGTGTAACTTGAATGTGTACACTTATGTGCATAGTTTTTAAAATAAAGTATGTGCGTAAATGCTGACTTCTCTTCTCCCACACCCAGGAGCGCCTCTGCTCAGTTTGAGTAACAGTACATGTGTAGCCCATGTATAGCTCATGGCTGAATGCACTTTTACATGCATTCAGCCATGGGCTATTTCAGTCCAGCCATTTACACACATAAAGCCAGGTATTCGACATTATTTTGAAAATCAAAGCCTCCATTCCTTTCGGACATATAGTTTTGAAGTATAAAGTAAGTTAAAACCAGCTGTGCAATTTCATTATAAACTTTACCTGACTTCTCCTTTTGAACTGCCCATTGCTCGTAGGACTGGGTACCAAATTCCGCATTTGGATAAAACTGACAATAACTTTGAATATCTGTCATAATCTTGGTAATTCTTTCTCCAAATGGATTCTGAAAAACATTAATAAATCATACCATGGAGTAATACAGATGAAGGACTATTTTTGCAAACTCATACTTTGCACACTTAATTTTTTTTTCCTTAAAAAATATTTTCAGAAATGCAATCAGAGTAAATGCAAAGAAGACTCATTTACTTTCATACTAATTTGTGGTTTTACACTGATTTGCATACATCTTTCAAAGAAATGACTTGATTTGTAAATGGTTTCTCTTGTTTTGTGGCTGTAGGGAAAACATTTATAAAAGAGGTCCAAAGACTCATTTTTTGAAGGCATTTATATAATTAGTTATATTTCTTTAAAATTTAAATAGACAGAAATATCCTGAGGCTGATATTCAAAAAAAGATGAGCTCCTAAATGTAGGCACCTAAATAACTAAATGCAAGGTAGCATGCAATTTATTTTGAGTATGCAA
This sequence comes from Rhinatrema bivittatum, assembly GCF_901001135.1. NCBI lineage: Eukaryota > Metazoa > Chordata > Amphibia > Gymnophiona > Rhinatrematidae > Rhinatrema > Rhinatrema bivittatum. The sequence continues at coordinate 93,377,112 of NC_042620.1, forward strand.
ATGGGAGGAGTTAATGCAAATTAGGGTCTCCTAGCACAATTTGCGGCTATTTAATGCACAATAACAAGGGATTTAATGTCTGAAATAACAACACCATTTCTTTTGGGGTAGAGGGACAAAAACGTTATCGCGTGACAGTGGCAGTTATCGTGGATCACAGCTATTATTGCAGCTATTATCACACAGGATAAAATGCGTCCTAACAGACACACCTACCAAACCCTCCTGAGCCAATAAAAACACCTTTTCTTACCTGCCTGTCTTCCTAAAGCTACTATGTTTGGGGCAAATTTATTTACAGTGGGATACTTGCTGCTTCGGGCTGCTCAGCAGCAATGATGGCAACAGGAGCAACAAGCACCATAACAGACAAAGGAAGTTCCAGCACCAGAGCCAGAGCCACTAGGCCCACCGGTCAAGCGTCCTGGCCCATGGCAGTGCTGGCCATGCGATGCAGGGAGCGCATCTTTCATTCACGAACCACATTGCTGGGCATGCCAGAAGAATGTGTGGTTAGCAGGTATCGCCTCAACTCTCAGGCTATCCTGGAATTATATGAAGAAATCAGAGGCGATCCGGATCTGGTCACGGAAAGGTCACACGCTATACCAGGCCTCAAATTATTGCCACCTTGCATTTCATGGCATCTGGTTCCTTCCAAATGACAGTAGGAGTTGTTGGGAGAATGTTTCAAACCTCTTTTTCCTGCTGTCTGGGCCAGATCATAACAGATGTGCATGACTACATTAATCGCTACATAGCATTCCCTCACAATAGGCAAGACTTTATGGAACTGAAGAGAGACTGTCATGCCATTGCCAACTTTCCAAATGTTATGGGAGCTAACGACTGCACTCACATAGCCATCAAACCACCCTGTCGCAGGGGATGAGATCTACTGAAACAGAAAGCTCTTCCACTCCATCAACTGCGTATCCTCAGCATGATAGCCAGGTACCCGGGAGCCACGTACAATTCCTTTATACTTAGGCATTTGCGCTATTTGAAAATTTTAAGGACGGCCTCTATGATGATCGGGCGTGCCGTTAGTGATCGATCAGCCAGGATGTCAGCCACAGTTCGTCTTGACCATCACACTGGTAAATACACTTGATACAGTGAATAAGCCCTAGCTTATTCACTGTATCAAGCAGATGAATGTGTATCTCTGGAGGACATACTGCAGAACAGCCCAGGACTTGCACAGTCATACCTCAAGGTTGATGTTTTTCTGCTATGACATGTGTGGCATCTGTGATGTACTGTTTCATTGTTAGAAGAGTGCTAGAAACGGGTACTGATAGCTTGGTTGTGAATGACATGCACACATTTGGTAGGAACCCCAGATGAAGTTTCACATTATAGAAGATCTGACACAGCATAAGCAAGTGCTATAGTGTTCATACAGTGTCAGAGAAAAAGGTGGCATGGACTTTGGTTTGGGAAATAGTCTTTTAAGGCTCATGCTAAGCTAGAGCACAGCTTCTACTGTCTTATAGCACGCTGTGGGTTTGCAGCAATATCACAAAGTCACGGTAGTGTGCGTGATGCAACCATTCTCTCTTTGCCACAGAGATATCGTTGCAGGATCTGGCTTTGCACTCCGTTGCTATTCCCAACATGCCAGCAGAGACGAAGTTCAACAAGGCCTTATGGTCTATCGCTGTGTCATAGAACGCACTTTTGGAGTTCTCAAAATTAGCTTTCACTATTTGGACAAACAGGGGGAACTTTAATGTATGCCACACCCATAGTAGCAGAGAGAGTTCTGCTCTGATGTATTCCATAATCTCGCTGTACGTCATGGTATACCAATAGACCTACTTCCAGATCTACCCAAGGATCCCTCATGTCCACCTGTAGAAGCAGAGGACACCATGCTGACTTGCAGCTGTTGGGTTTGTGGCATGATGTGGACTCTTAGTCACTGTGCGATGACTCCTCCCATGGGGAGGGGCCCCGTGGGGAACCACAGCAATAGGCTAGACTCAGAGAGCAGATACTGGAGATGAAAAGCTTTATTGTACTGCTGTAGATAACAGGTGATTATGCAGGAAGGTATGGCACTGAAGTCCAGCAAGGTGCCAATACGCTCAGACAGCCTCAGATATAGAAGTCTCACCCAGATGTACAACGTTAGTAGTGTTCCACAGAGCAGGATAAGCCGAACCTGGTGGGAGGTATGAAGAGCTGGATCATAAAGGTACTCACTGAGAGTAGTGTTGGAATCCTCCTGGTTGGTGGTGAAGGCGAACCCGAAGTCCATGGTGCAGGATATGCTGAGCTGGTTAGGCCCTCGAGGAGCGAGTACCTGGGAGCGCAGATAATCCTGGAAGAGAGAGAGAGAGAGATCCCCGAGGAGCGGTTGTCTAGTTTAGAAACCCCGAAAGGTAGTTGGAAGCGAGAGGCCCCCGAAGAGCGGGTGCCCAGAGCTTCTTCAGGAGCGATATACTCCGGAGGGTAGCGAGGATTCTAAGTGTGCAGCTTAGAAGCGGTCAGAGTAGCTAAACTGAAGTCCTTGCTAACTCGTTTGTTGGAAGCAGAGCGGAGGCTTAAATACCCGGAGGTATTGACGTCATGCAGTGAGGATGCCCCCGAGGTTCCCGTCGTGACGTGTAGATAAGCGTAGGCAGCATGCGGGCACGCGCCCTAAGAGGCCACGGGAAAGAGCATGGCGGAGGGGACGCCCATGGGGACGCCCATGCTGAGTTGGAGATGCTGAGGGTTTCGGCACTCGGTACCGGAGGCAGCCATCTTACCCATGGAGGAGGAGAAAGTCAAAAAAGAGGTGAGGCAGAGCAGTCACAGCCATCTGCGACCAACGGACGCAGCAGCAACCTGCTTCAGCAAAGCATCATACAAAGATTTTTTGCCCATTAGGCCATGGAACAGCACCCAGCAGTGTTTCCAGCTGTTCTCCTCTCTATCTTTCTTTCTCTGGGTCAGTGTGAAAAAGAAACCATGTAGGCCTAGTTAAGCTACATCTTTACAATGGAGCAATAGAATATAGCAAAAAAAAAAAAAAAGTATACTCAAAGTAAAGATTTCACCAAAGACATGTGGCTGGCCTAATGTTTTCTGACTGGTAGTTAGTCTAAAAGAGCCATGTTTCGCAATAGATTTCGAGTAGGACTGCCAACACAGTGTACATAGCTTGCTCTAGCTTGTGCTGTCTTGCTTAGCGGACCTACGTCTTGGACCCTGTTCTAGCCCTCTCGTGTGAGTGAGATAGTGGCATTGGTATGATGGAACTCCAGCAGGGCCCTAAACATGGAGGACAACTGCTCAAGAAATCATATTAAATCACAAGTAGCTCTGCTGCTTAAAAGCTACAGGTTGACAGTTAAAAGTATCTGTCACAGAATTAACATTTTATAGCCACATTCCCTTGCTGACATCTGTGTGCATCTAAACACATGCACCTGTACATCAGATGCACTGTGTCACACGGGCATGCAAAGACACTGACGTCAGCTCTGCCTCGTCTGTTTCACAGGCAGTGCTGACATCAGAGTGCTCACCTAGCACACCTTCACTTACAGCCGTTAGAAAAGCACATGTCCAAGAATGTGGCATTCACAAAATGCTCACAGGTCACTGCAAGCTAGCATACCTCTTTGTGGTTGCCTGAACCAATACACAGCTACACCCTGCTACCCCTACTTAGACAAACTGTCAACTCAGGTACAGATGGTGAGGGCCTTGGCCATTGGGATGTCATGCTGGCAATGTTAGCATGAGGAGTCTAAACAAGGATGCTGCTCAGACTGTGTGAAGGCAGGATTGGGAATAGGATGGTGTTATGCCTTTACTTGGATTTGCAAGTCACCTCTGAAATGTCTAGCTCTGAATATATTTTGTGATGACTCTAATCGCACCCACGTCTCCTAAGAAAATGTTCCGGTCATTGAACACAAGGCTAACCTTGCTTTAGGTATGTACATAGAACGTTGCTTTAGGTATGTACATAGAAAATATAGAACCTTGCTTTAGGTATGTACATAGAAAATATGCAGAGTAGTGTGTTGCAATAGCTAGTATCAATTACACTCCATATGCTTTCTGTGGCCACCCTTTAAGCACATAGGCTGAGTACTCCTTGGGAGAGCAGGTTGCAGAATGGTCAATTTCCAAGGTAAGTCACCACCTTTCAGGTCCTTTCTGGTTTGAGGCCCTTGCTTGTCTACATTGCTGCCCTGTCTTGTGGCCAACATATAAGAGTAGCTGTGTCTCATGTGGTATGTCACTTTTACAGTTTGTGGCTGTGGTCACCAAATCAGGTGTGCTGATAGACTCTCAATCATGAGCTCTGTGTTTAGCACAAAGGCTATAGAAGTAGTTTTTAGCTGATTACCTCATGAGCCTACAATCTGCCTCGATCTTAAACCTGTTGCTATGCTGAATGTATAGGTCAACTGCTCCCAGAGGTCTCATGTGGTTGGCATGATGGCTTATGCACTTTCTATGTTGTTCTCTAGAAAGACAAGAATTTAGTGCCACCTGAGGGCTGGAAGGGCCCATGTCAATTACCTCTGATAAATGCTGCCAGGTGTCAATCTTCTGAGCCTAGTTAGGACTCAGACTCTATCATTAGCAGGTAGGGATAAGTCTGCCACACCCATCAATGATGGCTGATTTTGAACAGCTCAGGAACATCTACATTGGGCATGTGTAGGTGCACAAAGTGTTAGAGGTAGTTTGTACAAAATTATGGCCAAACAGATATATATGTTTCTGTGTGCATCTAGGTGAGTGATGTGCTCAGTCTATAATCAGTGTCTGGGGTGATGTCAGCCTCCATCTATGCATACCCCAGAGCAGGCAATGTGTGTGCACCAAATTAGCACACACTGGCTTTGGACACAAGCAATCCTGTGATTCCACCTCTTTTCAAGGGGTGCCTCAGAGATATGATTGTTTAGGAAGGGGGAGAAACAGCTTCACGCTGAGTAAACTTACATTTACCTTAGCCTGACACTGTTTATTCCTTCTGTAAAGGAGGGGGTTGTAAAAATCTGCCAGCGTCAGACCTCAGACATGTGGTACATATCTGAATAGATAGATATCTGCCTGTAGTATATACCTCCAAACACCCCTCCCCCCCACCATCACAGCCCCTGAGGCTCTTCCACCTAGTACTTTGAGTGGGCCTAATTGTCCTGATATTTGGAGGTATACATGGTTCAAAGAGCTTCAGATTATGAACTCTCTAGGACTGGCACCAGCAGCTGCATATTTCTGCTTCCTAGCGCTGACCACCACCTAATGCTTTCTGTACTTTACAAATCTGCTTCTGACTAAAGATTTATGTGATGACAGCATTTAGTGCTCGATCCAGAGAGAAGTCCCACTGTTTCATCAGAGCTGAGATATCTTCACAATGGAAGAGGCCAATGGTTTGTTATAAATATACTATGACATTAGCATAATTATATAACCAATTGGTACTCAACAGCCTGAAGACAAAGCTATAGGACTAGCCAATCATTTCTGCAACTATTCCACCAGAGTATGGAGGCGAACACTAGCTAGCTAGTGCCCATCTCACATACATGCCCATGTACCCAAGAATTAGCTAACAGTATATTCTCTGGAAAATGCAATAGGAGCCACTTGAGAAGCTTCACAGTAAGGAAGGTTTACTCTTTCTGTCTTCCTTAGATGCATACAGTAAACTTTCAGTTGTATGGCCTAGGCCATATGGTCTTGCATGTGAGAAGTGTGCCTAGTTGGAATGGCCTTAAGACAAAAAACATAGGGGCGGATTTTCAGAGCCCTGCTCGCGTAAATCCGCCCAAAACCGGGCGGATTTACGCGAGCAGGGCCCTGCGCGCCGGTAAGCCTATTTTACATAGGCCTACCGGCGCGCGCAGAGCCCCGGGACTCGCGTAAGTCCCGGGGTTTTCGGAGGGGGCGTGTCGGGGGTGGGCCCAAACCGCGCGGCGTTTTCGGGGCGTGTCGGGAGCGTTCCGGGGGCGGGGCTACGGCCCGGGGCGGCCCGGGGGCGTGGCTGCGCCCTCCGGACCCACCCCCAGGTCGCGTCCCGGCGTGCAGGAGGCCCGCTGACGCGCGGGGATTTATGCCTCCCTCTGGGAGGCGTAAATCCCCCGACAAAGGTAAGGGGGGGGGTTTAGACAGGGCCGGGCGGGTGGGTTAGGTAGGGGAAGGGAGGGGAAGGTGAGGGGAGGGCAAAGGAAAGTTCCCTCCGAGGCCACTCCGATTTCGGAGCGGCCTTGGAGGGAACGGGGGTAGGCTGCGCGGCTCGGCGCGCGCCGGCTATACAAAATCCATAGCCTTGCGCGCGCCGATCCAGGTTTTTAGCAGATACGCGCGGCTCCGCGCGTATCTACTAAAATCCAGCGTACTTTTGTTTGCGCCTGGAGCGCAAACAAAAGTAGGCTATTCGCGCTCCTTTTAAAATCCGCCCCACAATGAAAAGACACAAACAGAAAGTGTTTTTTCAAAATCTGTGACCACTTTATTATACAACAAATGTCAACGTCTTTGGTAATCACATTCTGCAAGGACAAGATAACAAATAGCATATAATATTGTAACTGAAATGACCAGTACATTGAGTGTAGACCTGTACATACGTTGTTACAAATGGCAACATTACATATACAATGTTAACATCTTATCCTTTTGTATAATCATGATTACAACAAAGAAAATAGAAAGCAGAAGTGGCAACCCAATAGCTACAGTACAATTTAGAGTTGATAGCGGCAAAACTTTGTGATGGCAAGTGAAAGGCCCAGACAGTTCATGTTGAAAGAGTGCACTCAGGGGGGACAGCCTAAGGGCCAAGGCAGCAGTGTTCATCAAGAAGGCAGCAGGACCAGGACTAAAGAAGGCAGCTTGGAGGCCGAGGACCAGGAGAAGACACTGCAACATGGAAGCAGGATCCCCAGGAGAAGACACAGCTTTATGGAGGCAGCAGAATGATGAGATGACCCACCAGCAGCAGTAGCAGGAGATGAGATATGATGAGAAGAGAAAGAAGCAGGATCATGACTGGAGATCACTTCAAGAAGGTTGGAGTATGGGCAGCGCATCAAGAAGAGCATTATAAATAGGCAGCAGGACAACACAGGCTGACAATAGACCATCCCTATCAGCAAGCCGGCACAGGAACTCTGTAGTCAGGACAGGCTCAGCAGCCTTCTTCCATCTAGCTGGCACAGGAACTCTGTATAGAGGCCCGGCTAGGCTTGTTTCCACAAGTCTTGTAATATGGCAATAAATGCCACCACTATTGCAGCTTCATGCCCCTTTTCTGTGGCATGGTTTTCCACTTGGGTCGACATCTCTTTGGAGGGGGGGATCTACCCCTGGGTCAACTCTCTGAGCATGAATTGCTATGGGGCAGACTCCTAGGATGCTGGGGAAGGCACACGTGGAGGCTCCAGCATGCATTATAGAATTTGTGTCAACACACTGGTCAAGTTGTTGATGAATGTTGACACAATTGTAAGAGCCTGCATGTGTGCTGCCATCTGTTCACACAGGGCCTAGGTCTGACTGTTGACAGCTCTCCTCAGGCAGACTGACTCTTCCTGTATGTGGTGGAGGTATACCCCATGCCTTCTTTCCAGGAGGTCCAGCTGCTCATGCATAGAGGGTTCTTTGGTGTTGGTGCTGTGCTGGGTGGGTACAAGCTGCAGTTTGTGCCTCCAATAGTGGCATGGTAGGCTATTTCAACTCAGTGCCTGCTGCCTCCTGCTGGTGATATAGTGAGCTAGAGGTTGGTTGTGCTGGCTCCACTGCAGGTTACGATCTTCTATGAAGTATAATATGTTCAGGCTTACGTTGAGCAGGCTGGTTGAGCTGAGGGCTGCAGGCATCTGCAGCTGCTCCTCCTCCTCATCACTGACCTGTGTCTGGGCATCTAACTGAATGGGGTGATGGAAAAGTAGTGTGTGTTGCTGGTCCCTGGAGCGTGATGGCTGTGACTGGTGGAGTCCTGGGCAAGAGTTTTAGAAACAAAGAAGAAGACGTAAGTACCAATGCAAAGGAGTACACCTGTACCATTTGGCATCAGATGCACACTTTGCATCAATGTAAGCATCTTATGCCACATGTTGTGGACATCTGTAGCAACCTTGACATTTATAGTTATGGTGAACTTACCGGCTCCGGCTTGGTGGTATCCAGCCGCTTATCCATCCCCTTGAAGACATCTTGTCCCAGCTATTTGATGAGGCCCTCCTCCATCAATATAATGATGATGATGGGATAAGGGCTCCTCCTCCGGTCTGCTGTATTTATTTGTTGTGGCTAGCCACCTTGTTTTACAGTTGGGCCACCTGCTCCACATTCCTTTTCACTCTGCTGTGCTTGGATATGGCTGAGGCAATCGTGCACCAGATCTGGGCTTTGGATACCCTTGATGACTTGGGCGCACGGTTGCTGAAGAGCATCACATAGTTCTCAAGACCCCTGCTATTATCCTATTGTTGTCCTCGACACTGAACTTCAAGCCCTCAGACGACTGTGCTCTGCTGCCAGAACTGGGGGCCACTTCCACTTCTGAAAAGGTGTTATCAGTTTCCTCACTCTCACTCCCCCTTCCACTTCCCTCTTCCCACCCCAACTCCTGCACCTACCCTAACTCCCCTCCTCTCTGCCCTCTCTATCTATCCCTAGCCTGCCACCCAACTGCCTCTATATGCGCTTGCCTATCCCCTTTCCCCTCCCCTCTTCCTATCCCTTCCCTCCTTCCTATCTCTACTTCTGTCCCTACTCCTCTTTCTACCACTCCTGCCCTCATCCTCCATCCTCTTCTCCTCCCTCCTCCTTGTCCTCTCCTCTCTCTCCATGCCTCTCACGCCCCACTCTCCAATCCTCACTCCTCCACACTATCACTCCTCCTCACCACCATCACCACTCCTCAACACTCCTCCTCCTGACAAACACAAACAGGACAAACAAAACATTCACTTCAACAAAGAAGACAAAAAACAAAAGAAAGGGAAACAGATGAGAAACACTAAACAGGAGACACAGCACTCAGAATGCACTAAATAACTCCAATCAACTAACTCACCTCCTCTCTTCTCTCCGCCTGACAGACCCTTATGCATGAAGCCGGTATATAAACAAAAAAAAGATGCGCAATACGTTAATTGATGCGCGATGTATTAAATGACGCATGACACACTAAGGCGTTGTGTGCCGCGATAACATTCCGCATATCGCACTATTTACCTATGGTTTATGGTTTATTGGTTTTTTCTATACCGCCGCATTGGCGTTAGCCTTCACAGCGGTTTACAATTTAAACAATAATGAGAAATACAATAAATACGTCCAATAAAAGATAACAGCTAAAATTTTAAAAGCAGATTAATGAGGTATTTAGCTGTTAAGAATAGAAATTAAAATTATTAAAATAATAGAGCTATTCCTCGATGTATTGTTCAAGGCTAAAAGGTTAAGACAAATTAATAAAAGAAACAACATAAGTAAATATCACAAAAACACAACATAAAATCGGTTCTGCCTGTGGCCATGCCATTCAGTATATCTCAAATTAACCTAACCGCGCCCCTTTTCTTAATGAGGCTGCTAACATGTTATATTTCTGTTTTATTTATAGTCATTTGATGAATCTAGCTGTTACACACCTATTTTCAGTCAAATTTAGAACCCTAAGTTTTCAGCTGAAAATTCACTTAATTTTAGGAGCCCAAAATTTAAGCCTGCTATTCATTATCCTAGATTTAAGTTTCTAAGTTATGTACCTAATGCTGAAAATTAGTGCTAAGCATCTATTTTTCCTGCCCTGTCTCTGCTCTTAGAGCCACACAGTTTTTAGGAACCTAAAATTAGGAGCCTATTGAGGCCAAAATTTAGTAGGGCATTTAGTGGATAAGTTATCCAGCTAAACATCCCACTGAATATACTTGTTTAAAAGTTATCTGGCTACATATAGCCGGATAACTTTAACCCTAACCAGCCATTAGTTGAATATGGCTGGTTAGACCTAAAATTATCCAGCCTTGTGTGGCCTGATAACTAGTTACTTTCCCGGATATTTTCAGAAATATCCAGCTAAGTAGAACATCTTTTAAAAGGGAAAAAAACCCATTAAGTCACAGGCCTCCCTTCCCCCACCACATCTCTATTTCCCCCTCTTCCTGTTGATCACAAAATGTACCTTAATCTAAAACAGATAATGTAAACTTAAAAATGCCGAATGCTGCCGGCTTGGGCCTCCAGCTCCTATCCTTCCCACGAACAAAAAATTGCCATACTGGGTCAGACCAAGGGTCCATCAAGCCTGCAATGGCCACTGTTGGAAACAGCATGCTGGGCTTGATGGACCCTTGGTCTGACCCAGTATGGCATGTTCTTATGTAACTCTGTAGTTTATCCCTTCTGACCCCTCCAAACAGCCACACACACACCCCCTTCTCAGGCAGACAGCCTCCCACCCACCCATTACTTAGATAATGCTGGAAGCAGCCAGGATCGCATTGCAGAGCAATCCCAGCAGGACGAGGGGGCAGATGTTAAAAAGTAACGGGTAGGTGGGAGGCTTTCCACCTGGGAGGGTGGTGCACCCCATCCCAATCTTCTTAAACAGGTCACTGGGCACCCCCACTGCTTCCTCATTCCCAATAAAATAGATCTGAATGCAGTCCCCTTCCCTCCCCCAATCCCTCCCACCCACAGTATTAATATCCCTGCCTGTCTCCCCACCCTCATCCTTCCAGACACCCCATCTCATGGTCTTTAATGCTGGAAGTGTAAACTACTTGTAGTTTCCGCATATGACATACATAGGTGATGTCAACAAAAATAACTTACAACTCTGCCTCCATGTTCTGGACTGGAACATAGGACGAGGAATATTGCATTTTTGCTTGTCTCCGTGCACTGGGCAGTGCAGCAGAGCTCAGAAGTGTTATCCACACTCTGTAGGAAGAAGCTTTATTAGTTGATTTCCTTTAAGAGAATCAAGAAGGAGGGCTCCTCAGCTGGTTATTGTCTAGTTTCAGCTGATCTGCAGAATCTGTTCATAACAGTGAGAGCTCAGCAGGGAGCAAGGTAAATTGTACAGAAAGTAAATTATACATAAATGTTGTGTGGATGCTGCAAATCCTACCTCTCTTGTTTCCTCTGCAATTTCAATCCTTTTATAAGGTTCCTTCACTTGGTTGTTCAGCTGTATTTCATTGCCTCTAACTGTCATAATCTTATATGCATCAAGATTGGCACAGATCTACAAAAAATAAGAAAACAAAGGAGTTTTGCAGTTTATTCTTCACAAAGGGGTCAATTTTCAGCCAGGCCTAGTCAGCTAACTTAGAATTTTCAGTTGCAATCTAGTTGGCTAGGCTGCTGCTGAAAATTTTCCCTCAATCCAGTTCCCTAAAAGTTAGGCAGCTGGATTTAGGATTGACATTTGTGCATTCTGGATTAGGCAGCAAAAATTAGCTAGCTAATGCCGAAAATCAGTAATAGCCATTAAAGTCCTCTCTGGACTGCAGGAACACATCGAAGGTACATGTTCACTGAGTGGCTAGATTTAGCCAGTTAACGGGGTGAAAATTTCCATAGTTAGGTGACTAGATCCTGCTGAAAACTGGTCCCAAACTGTTCAAAATTTTACTCCTGTATTCTTCAATATGTAAGCAGATCCAACAAGAACAACACAGAGGCATATGTATAAAAACGCGTGCTACAATCAATTGTCCAATTTTAATGCACATTTTTGCCATGCAAACAACTTGTGGTTAGTATAAATAGGGGTACATTTTAAAACACAGCGCGTGCGCGTACTTTTGTTCGCGCACCAGGCGCAAACAAAAGTAAGCTGGATTTTATAAGATACGCGTGTAGCCGCGCACATTTGTGCAACTTGTGCACGCCGAGCCCGGCGCATGCTGCCCGTTCCCTCCGCCTCCCCCCCCCCTTCCCCTCCCCTCCCTCCCCGTACCTAACCTCCCCCCCCAGCCCTATCTAACCCCCCCCACCTCTATCGCACAAGTTACGCCTTCTAGAGGCAGGCGTAACTTTGCGCGCGCCGGGCCGGCTGCCGCGCGCCATGTTCCGGTCTGGGGGCTGGTCTGGAGGCCGTGGCCACCCCCCCGGAACACCCCTGGGCCGAAACCACGCCCGCGGCACCACTCCCCGGATGACGCGCCGACTGCGTCACGCCTCCCCCCCCCCCCCCGACATGCCCCCGGATGACGCGCTGACCGCATCACGCCCCCGATACGCCCACCCCAAGAAAGCCCCGGGACTTATGAGCGACCCGGGGCTTTGCGCTCGCTGGAAGCCTATGCAATATAGGCTCAGCGCGCGCAGGGCTGTTTTAGAAGGGTTACGTGCGTACCTTATGTGTGTAACCCTTTTAAAATCCGGCCCATAGGTTCTAAGTTAATGATATGCTCCAAGTGCCACATTAAAGTGAGTACCATCCTTAGAACATAGATGCTGTGCAAAAAATTATCTTGCTACTTCTTTCCTCATGCTGACCCTAAAAAAATTAAACATATGTGTAGATCTGTGTTTTACTTGAGGGGTGGGGGAGTGATTGGCAAGTGGGATCTGGGTTTAGGACTGGAGAGGTTGGTGACTGTAGTCTGTTAGGGAGAGAAGGTTGGTAATCATGGTCTGGGTTGTTGAGGGGTGGGGGCCAGGATACTGGCTTCCACTCTTGTTGAACTGATAGCATGCCGACCACAGCATGCTATGTACAGCCCCAGGCTGAAATTACATTTCATGCACTAAAAATGCTTGCAAAAAAGTTTAAATGCAGCTACTGTAGACTTCATAAACAGCATTATAATGACTAATTAGGTTTGGAGGAGGAAGTGGATCTAGGAAATCATCAGTGAGAATTTAAGGCATGGTCATTATCATGCAATTTGAAAGTTTTGCATATCTAGCATATTATCTTTTCACACTCCTCCAAACATGCAAAAAAATGCCAGGTATGATAGGGCCTTAGTAAATAAATAATGCTATTTTTAGTGCGCATGGTAAATGCATTTACCACACATACTAAATATAGCATGTGTTTTGTGATGTTTGGATTGTGAAGAACTGCAAATACAATTAAATGTGGACAAGTGCAAACTAATGCACTTACGGAAAATAATCCCAACTACGAGTAGACAATGCTGAGTTCCATGTTGGAAGCCACCACCCAGGAAAAGGACCTCGGAGACCTTGAGGAAGATACATTACAATGTTTGGCTCTGTGTGTAGTGGCAGTCAAAAAAGACAAATAGAATGTTAGGAATTATTTGGAAAGGAATAGAGAACAAAACTGAGAAAATAGACAAATACCAACATAACCCTAAGATGCTCTTCAACATAGTAAAAAGCCTAAACAAACCATCTTATGATGATCAGTCCCAATCAACACCAAAGATCACTAGTAACGACTTCGCAGATTTCTTTAATGAAAAAATCAAAATCCTCATAAAGAACAACCTAAAAAATGACTCACAAGACCAGAAAATACAGAACATTCAAACAAAAAGCTGGCCCAACTTTGAGACAGCATCTTCTTTGAAAGTCCAAATGATCATTAAAAAAATGAACCCAGCCAAACACCCTATAGACGCCATACCCATTACAACGATAAAAAATCTTGAACCATCAATAACTAAAACGATAACTGGCATCATAAACCTTTCCCTTACGGAAGGAAACTGCCCAGAATGCCTAAAATCGCAATCATCAAACCCATTGTGAAAAAGGATAATCTTGATCCAGAAAACCCACTGAACTACCGACCCATATCAAACCTACCACTCATTGCCAAAATCATTGAGAAAGTCATCCACACATGGCTCAGTGACCACCTGGAAGAAAACAACATCCTGCTACCCACACAATTTGGCTTCAGAAAGCAACTGAACATGGAGACTCTACTACTAGCAATGAACGACTTCGTACTCAAAGGTTTCGAAAAAGGCCACAGCTACCTTCTAGTCCTACTCGACCTATCAGCAGCCTCTGTTACAGTAAACCACTCTATCATGATTAACTGTCTATCTGAAATTGGAGCAAAGGAAACAACCCTACAATGGTTCTCTTCATACCTATCACAAAGATCCTACCAAGTGCTGCTCAGTTATACCCTCTTAAAGAAAATTAATCTAAACACTGGAGTTCCCCAAGGATCCGCTCTATCAGCAACACTCTAACATCTATCTGCTTCCAATATGCCAGTTCCTATCAAATCTTAATCTGACCCACTTCATCTATGCTGATGACATTCAAATATTAATCCCAATACAAAAATCACTAGAAGAAACTTACAAACTAACAGCCACTTACCTAAGCAGAATAAAGGAAATAATAACCAATTTAAAACTCATCCTTAACTTCGACATGACTGAAATAATCATATTAGACAGAAAGAACAACTCTCCTCAACTTCCACCACTCAACCTAATGAACCAAAATACGGTTATATCTCCAGTCAATCATGCCCGCAATCTTGGAGTAATAATTGACAAGAACTTTCTTTCAAAAACCATATCACAACAAAAACCAAAGACTGATATCATAAACTACTAACACTCCATCATTTAAAACCTTTCCTTTCCACCAACGACTTCAGATCAGTCCTTCAATTACTCATTTTCTCTAACCTAGATTACTGTAACTCACGCCTTGTCAACTTACCTCTAAACACTATCCGCCCACTCCAAATCCTACAAAATGCAGCCGCAAGAATTCTCACTGGATCCAAAAAACATGACCATATCACTCCAACACTTATCTCACTACACTGGCTACCAATAAAATTCAGGATTGAAATCAAAAATACTATCCGTTCTACATAAAATTATATATGAAAAACAAGAAAACTGGCTAAGTTCCTCCATAAAACTATATACCCCAAACAGAAACCTCAGATCAGCAAATAAAGGACTTCTAAAGACACCAACTACTCGTTCCAAACAACTCACCTCAACCCAAAAGAGAGCAATCTCTCTAGGAAGCCCAAATCTCTGGAACTCCCTCCCAACCGAATTCAGAACTCAAGAAAACCTAAAAACTTTCAAAAAAGATCTAAAAACATGGATGTTCACCAAAGCATCCAACTCACCCAATGAACAAACAACGCCAAACCCCTCCGGTCTAACCTGAAGAAAATTGAAACTCAACACAAGTATGTATTATAACAAAGAATTTGAAACGTGAAAAAACTGAACAGCAACTACCTTGTATATGATTTCCCTATGTTAACAATCTTTTGAACCTTTTTGAAAACCTTGTTATCCTCCTTAACCTTGTAATCCTTCGTATTTTTGTAAATTGTTATGATGGCGAAACCGAATGACTGTATATAAAACTCGATAAATAATATATATATATATATATATATATATTCACATATAATCATGTCCCCTCTGTCATCTCTTTTCGAAGCTAAAGAGCCTAACCTGTTTAGTCTTTCTCCATAAGGGAGATTCTAACCTCATTATAATTTTTGTTGCCCTTTTCTGTACCTTTTCTGTGTCCGCTATGTCTTTTTTTCAGATGGGGCAACCAGAACTGCACACAATACTCAAGATACGGTCGCATCATGGATCTATACAAGGGCATTATGATATATATCTATATCATAATATGATATATATCTATATCATAATCAATATAATCTATATCAAATCAAGTTAGTGCTTATCCCTGTGAATATGATACAAGGAATAAATCAACTATCGGGGATCTGAAGGGTGCTTGTGACCCGGACTGGCCACTGTCAGAGATAAAATACTAGGCTCAATGTACCTTATATTCTTATGTTTTGTACACAGGCATCTATGGCAGTTTTGCAGCAGTAAAGTACAAATACACATAGATCGCCATATACTATTTGCATGACTGACATGCATTTCACTATTGCATGGAATTGTGACAAACTCTAACAATGATGCAGACACACAAGATGATGTGCTCAGTCAAGGCTAATGAAATGCTGGGGCTGAGTAATAATATCCAGAAAATCAGTAAACCACAAGGGCTGTAAACTTGTGCAGTCTGACTATGAACAGTACAAGGACATGGGGATCCACCCAGAGAAAAACATGCCTGAGTTAATCTCAGGAGCCAGGATGGGACAATATGAAACTTTACTCTGATGAGCGATGATCAATACAACATGTAAACATAAAGCCTTGGCATCCACTACCTCAAAAAGACACTCAGAATCAGTACTATGCAATCAAAGATTAAAACAGGTAGAACATTCTCTTCAGCTAAAAACAGTTTGACTGCTTTTGACACTATCACTGCTTGGCAGTACTTAAATCCACAGAGCACTGTTACTGTAAAGATTTTACTGCCATCCAGGACTTATTAACAACTTCAGTTTCATGTGATACTACAACTAATGGCTGGGTTGCTTTTTATGGCACAAAAATAGTAATTAACATCCCATGAAGATAGTAAATAATGTCAACTCTAGCATTAAACTAAATTAGATCCTTTAAACATGGTCCATTTTGCCTTTAAAATGGGGATTAGAAACTATGGGGATTATTTTCAAAAGGATTGCCTCGAAGGCCACATCCAGACTCGTCAGCCTTCTGTTTGGCCCATGGCAGAGAGTCAGGTCTCTGCAGCATCAGGAGACAGGAAGAGCAGGAGGTACTTAGTAGGTGGCAGCGACAGTAGAAAGAGCTGTTCTAGGGGAGCAGCAACAGCAGATAGCAGCATCCTTCTGGCACTCCGACACCCCATCCCACGCCCAGCATTCTGGATCTCCAGAAATGATTTCATAGAGCTGAACTCAAAACTATAATCCATAGGTAGAACTGTGCTTTATCCACAGAAATATTCTTTTACAAAACTGTCTGCCAAATATGCAGGTAAAAGGATATACATACTGCCTGTATGCACATAGCTTTACCCTCGGTGAGCAGAGATGTTCCTGGGGGCGGCATTAGGCAAAGGTTTAAACCGTGCACGTACATTTGCAATGGTTTTTCTTTGAAAAAGCGGTGCATACATTAAACAGGTATAAATGTGTACAGATAGTTTGGTGGGATAGTTTTTTCTTTTTAAAGTAAGTACCCATACAATTTCCCTTTAGTATAAAGTCTGTGGGTAAAAAGTACCCGCAGACTTTACACTAATGTGGATAGTTGAAAAATTAACCACTGAAAGATCATCTTGCAATAGTAAGAATACTTTACTTTTAGAATATGTTCCATAGCCTTCTGATTATTTTTGGCCCCTCCTACACCAGGTGATGCCGTTAGTCCCAGGATCTGAGGCAGTGGAACTTCTGGCTTGTTTTCTTTCCTATTTTTCTTGTTTCTTTTCATCTGCTTTAAATACCGGATCATAATGTTGTTGTAGACTCCTTCCTTCTGAGTATGGTGGCACTCATCAATAATAATTAAAGAAAAATCTGGAAAAAAAGAGTTTGCAAAACAGATAATTTCACTTTCAAGTGTTTACGTTATATTATAGTAGTAAATATCCCACTTACTGGATATTTATCTCCTGGCTATAAAAATAATGACTAGGTTTAAAAATTAAAAAAAAAAAAAAAAAAATCTTTACAGAAAATAATCCAGACATTCCTGAAATGTTTTAATTTTAATTTCCAATATATGAAATACAAGAAATATACCTTGTTTGATTAGAGCTGAAATATAAAAAGATAAGCCATATGACAGAAATACCTATAATACCTAAATGTAATCCACTTTGAAGTGTCTAAAAAGCAGAATATAAAAAAGTAAAGAAAATAAAGAAAAAATATTTAACAGCGCCACTTATATAAACAACTCCACAATATAAAAAGGAACAAGAATCACAATTTATAGAAATATCAATTATCCCAAAAATACTACAAAAGGGGTGACCAACTCCGGTCCTCGAGAACTACAAACAGGCCTGGTTTTCAGGATATCCATAATGAATATGCATGAGATCGATTTGCATACATGGAGGTAGTACGTACAAACCTCTCTCATGCATATTCATTGTGCATATCCTGTAAAGCTGGCTTATTTGTGGCTTTTAAGGACCAGAGTTAGCCACCCCTATACTACAAAAATGTAATCAGCTAAAAGTCATGCCAGCATATACATATGATGAACCAAGGACACAGAAACAGAAGGAAGTGGCCCATCAATTGACTAGAAATAAGAAAAGAAGTTAGATGAGATGGCTCATAGAATATGTACTTGTTAGATCGGGATTTAATCACACATTTACATGGGAAATTCAACCAAAATAGCCCACCAAACTGTAAAATACTATGCCTCCTTGCTTCCCTCTTTTTTAATTGCTTTCACCAGTACCTTGAAATGGTCACTAACCAATTGATGGGCCATGACCTGCTGACCTGATTCTCCACCATCTCCATTCTATTGAAAGGAACCACTGGTGGGACTTCCCATTTCCACGAAAGTCAAGCTTCCTGCATTCCTGTTGCTCTCCTGCAGCACCAGGAACTTCCACATCATCTGAGTGCATCTGGAATGCTTTGTCAGATGCCTGCCTCGTGGGATCCGCAGATGCTGTCTGAATTCTGGTACGCAGCAAAACTTAACCTTCCAAGAGGGCTGGCAGATCACTTTCCCCCACCATACTCTTTAGTGGAGAATCACCTGGAAGACCCGCATGCAGTGCTATACCAGGGTACAAATTATATCGCAATGACAGAGAGGAGCACCCGGGAGGAGGTGTGGCGCTTTATGTCTGGGATGGCATAGAGTCCAACAGGATAAACATCCTGCATGAGACTAAATACAAAATTGAATCTTTATGGGTAGAAATCCCTTGTGTGTCGGGGAAGACTATAGTGATAGGGGTATACTACCGTCCACCTGGTCAAGATGGTGAGACGGAGAGTGAAATGCTAAGAGAAATTAGGGAAGATAACCAAATTGGTAGTGCAGTAATAATGGGAGACTTCAATTACCCCAATATTGACTGGGTAAATGTATCATCGGGACACGCTAGAGAGATAACGTTCCTGGATGGAATAAATGATAGCTTTATGGAGCAATTGGTTCAGGAACCGACGAGAGAGGGAGCAATTTTAGATCTAATTCTCAGTGGAGCACAGGACTTGGTGAGAGAGGTAATGGTGGTGGGGCCACTTGGCAATAGTGATCATAATATGATCAAATTTGATTTAATGACTGGAAGAGGAACAGTGTGCAAATCCAAGGCTCTTGTGCTAAACTTTCAAAAGGGAAACTTTGATAAAATGAGAAAAATTGTTAGAAAAAAACTGAAAGGAGCAGCTACAAAAGTAAAAAATGTCCAAGAGGTGTGGTCATTGTTAAAAAATACCATTCTAGAAGCACAGTCCAGATGTATTCCACACATTAAGAAAGGTGGAAAGAAGGCAAAACGATTACCGGCATGGTTAAAAGGGGAGGTGAAAGAAGCTATTTTAGCCAAAAGATCTTCATTCAAAAATTGGAATAAGGATCCAACAGAAGAAAATAGGATAAAGCATAAACGTTGGCAAGTTAAATATAAGACATTGATAAGACAGGTTAAGAGAGAATTTGAAAAGAAGTTGGCTGTAGAGGCAAAAACTCACAGTAAAAACTTTTTTAAATATATCTGAAGCAGGAAGCCTGTGAGGGAGTCAGTTGGACCGTTAGATGATCGAGGGGTTAAAGGGGCACTTAGAGAAGATAAGGCCATCACAGAAAGATTAAATGATTTCTTTGCTTCGGTGTTTACTGAAGA
This sequence comes from Rhinatrema bivittatum, assembly GCF_901001135.1. Taxonomy (NCBI): domain Eukaryota; kingdom Metazoa; phylum Chordata; class Amphibia; order Gymnophiona; family Rhinatrematidae; genus Rhinatrema; species Rhinatrema bivittatum. The sequence goes on from NC_042620.1 coordinate 93,396,813, forward strand.
GGATGTTGGGGAGGTACCCGTAATGGAGAAGGTTTTCATGGGTAATGATTCAGATGGACTGAATCAAATCATGGTGAACCTAGAAGATGTGGTAGGCCTGATTGACAAACTGAAGAGTAGTAAATCACCTGGACCGGATTTACACCCCAGAGTTCTGAAGGAACTAAAAAATGAAATTTCAGACCTATTAGTAAAGATTTGTAACCTATCATTAAAATCATCCATTGTACCTGAAGACTGGAGGATAGCAAATGTAACCCCAATATTTAAAAAGGGCTCCAGGGGCAATCCAGGAAACTACTGACCGGTTAGCCTGACTTCAGTGCCAGGAAAAATAGTGGAAAGAGTTCTAAACATCAAAATCACAGAACGTATAGAAAGACATGGTTTAATGGAACAAAGTCAGCATGGCTTTACCCAGGGCAAGTCTTGCCTTACAAATCTGCTTCACTTTTTTGAAGGAGTTAACACGTGGATAAAGGTGAACCGGTAGATGTAGTATACTTGGATTTTCAGAAGGCGTTCGACAAAATTCCTCATGAGAGGCTTCTAGGAAAAGTAAAAAGTCATGGGATAGGTGGCGATGTCCTTTCATGGAGACAGGAAACAGAGAGTAGGATTAAATGGACAATTTTCTCAGTGGAAGGGAGTGGACAGTGGAGTGCCTCAGGGATCTGTATTGGGACCCTTACTTTTCAATATATTTATAAATGATCTGGAAAGAAATACGATGCGTGAGATAATCAAATTTGCAGATGACACAAAATTGTTCAGAGTAGTTAAATCACAAGCAGATTGTGATAAATTGAGGGAAGAACTTGTGAGACTGGAAAATTGGGCATCCAAATGGCAGATGAAATTTAATGTGGATAAGTGCAAGGTGATGCATATAGGTAAAAATAACCCATGCTATAATTACACAATGTTGGGTTCCATATTAGGTGCTACAACCCAAGAAAAAGCTCTAGGCGTCATAGTGGATAACACATTGAAATCGTCAGTTCAGTGTGCTGCGGCAGTCAAAAAAGCAAACAGATTGTTGGGAATTATTAGAAAGGGAATGGTGAATAAAACTGAAAATGTCATAATGCCTCTGTATCGCTCCATGGTGAGACTGCACCTTGAATACTGTGTACAATTCTGGTCGCCGCATCTCAAAAAAGATATAATTGCGATGGAGAAGGTACAGAGAAGGGCTACCAAAATGATAAGGGGAATGGAACAGCTCCCCTATGAGGAAAGACTAAAGAGGTTAGGACTTTTCACCTTGGAGAAGAGACGACTGAGGGGGGATATGATAAGAGGTGTTTAAAATAATGAGAGGTCTAGAACGGGTAGATGTGAATCGGTTATTTACTCTTTCGGATAGTAGAAAGACTAGGGGGCACTCCATGAAGTTAGCATGGGGCACATTTAAAACTAATCGGAGAAAGTTCTTTTTTACTCAAAGCACAATTAAACAGGAAAATTAGGACTTACCTGATAATTTTCATTCCTGTAGTACCAAGGGTCAGTCCAGACTGCTGGGTTATGCCTCCCGTCCAGCAGATGGAGTCAGAGAGAAACTGAAAAGGCACCACTGATATACCCTGGTGCGCCCCCTGCGATCCTCCAGTATAATCCATAACAAAGCAGTATGAAATTAGAAAACAATGGCAAATTCTGTGACTAGCTCAATATAAAGATGAAACGTATATGAACATGTGGAAAAAACGAGGAAACCATGAAAACAAGCAAGTGCCCGTAAAAAACGGAACCCGAAAAACACGAAAAAACAACAGTTGCAGGACTCTACACTCTTCACTGAAATGGGCGGGCGTCTGGACTGATCCTTGGTACTACAGGAATGAAAATTATCAGGTAAGTCCTAATTTTCCTTTCCCTGTACGTACCAGGATCAGTCCAGACTGCTGGGAAGTACCCAAGCTGCCCTAAACGGGGTGGGACCCTGACAGTCCCGCACGAAGCACACCACTGCCGAATGAGTCCACCGTCGGAGCGCGCACGTCCAAACGGTAATGTCTCGCAAAGGTGTGCAATGTCTTCCAAGTAGCCGCTCGGCAAATTTCCTGCGAGGAAATAAACCCACTCTCTGCCCACGACGCCGCCTGGGAGCGCAGAGAATGAGCCTTAAGACCCTCCGGAACGGCGCGACCTTGGGAAATGTAAGTAGACACAATCGCCTCTTTCAACCAGCGTGCGATCGTAGTTTTTGAAGCTTTATTTCCCTTCTTTGGACCACCCCACAAGACAAACAGATGATCAGACAACCGAAAGGGGTTGGTAACGTCCAGGTACCGCAAGAGCGTCCTTCGAACATCCAACTTGCGAAGTTCCGGTTGCCGCAACGCCTCAGCCCCGTCCACCGCAAATGCCGGTAGGTCCACCGTCTGGTTGACGTGAAAGGCGGAAACTACCTTAGGCAAAAACGAAGGAACGGTACGTAGAGAAACCCCCGAATTAGAAATACGGAGAAAAGGTTCCCTACAAGACAACGCCTGAAGTTCCGAGATTCGGCGAGCTGAACAAATAGCGACGAGAAAAACAGTTTTGAGAGTGAGATCCTTGAGAGTAGCCCTTCGTAGAGACTCAAACGGAGAAGTACAAAGACCTCGGAGAACCAAATTTAAACTCCAAGAAGGACAGATAGGTCGCACCGGGGGTCGCAAATGTTTAACTCCCTTTAAAAATCGTGCAACGTCCGGATGCATGGCAATGGAAACTCCGTCAAGTTTACCGCGGTAACAGCCTAAGGCCGCTACCTGCACACGCAGAGAATTATAGGATAAACCCTTCTTTAGACCCTCTTGCAAAAAAGTCAGAATATGAGACACCGTAGCCTTCCGCGACGGCACTTCCAGACCCTGACATCAGGAGTCAAAAACCTTCCATACCCTGACATAAGCAACCGAGGTAGAGGGCTTACGAGCCTGCAGAAGAGTAGTAATGACCGACTCGGAATATCCTTTCCTTCTCAATTGCCGCCTCTCATAAGCCAAGCCGCTAGACAAAAGCGATCGGCCTGGTCGAAAAATACTGGACCCTGCCGAAGGAGTCGAGGCAGATGACCGAGCCGCAAGGGGCCGTCCACCGCTAGATTGATGAGGTCGGCGAACCACGGCCTCCTCGGCCACTCCGGAGCTACGAGAATGACGGGTCCCGTGTGGGATTCTATGCGACACAATATTTTCCCCACCAACGGCCACGGTGGAAACACATACAGAAGAACGTGCGCAGGCCAGGGAAGAGCTAGCGCGTCTACGCCCTCCGACCCGTGTTCCCTTCTGCGACTGAAGAAGCGAGCTGCCTTGGCATTCAAACGAGTTGCCATGAGGTCCAACCGGGGAGTTCCCCACCGGCGACAGATGAGTCTGAGTGCCTCGGGAGATAGTTCCCACTCTCCCGGGTCTAGTCGTTGCCGGCTGAGATAGTCTGCTTGAACGTTGTCAACTCCTGCGATGTGGGACGCCGCAATCCGAGACAGGTGCTGCTCTGCCCACACCATCAACTGGCTGGCTTCGGTTGCTACCGGTAGACTCCGTGTACCGCCTTGCCGATTTATATACGCTACCGTGGTTGCGTTGTCGGACAGAACCCGAACTGCTCTGTCCCGAATCAAAGGCAGAAAGTGCTGTAATGCTAGGCGAACCGCCCTTGTTGCCAAACGATTGATCGACCACTTGGTCTGAGGAGGCGTCCAACGTCCCTGAGCGGACTGAGACTGACAGACTGCTCCCCAGCCCGTCAGACTGGCATCGGTCGTGACAATGATCCATTGAGGCGGATCCAAATCGGTGCCTTGGAGCAAGTGGACCGGATCCAACCACCATTGTAGACTGGTCCTCGCTGGGGGTAAGATTGGCAAAGGTATCTGAAACTCTTCCGATTTGGGGTCCCAACGAGACAGAAGCGCCCTCTGTAGCGGCCGCATATGCGCAAATGACCACGGAACCAAATCCAGTGTGGATGCCATATATCCAAGAACCTGTAAGTAATCCCATACCACAGGCAGGGGAAGGGCGAGGAGACGGCGAACGTGCGCCATCAGACGCTCCATCCTTGCCTGTGGGAGAGAAACCTTTCCCACTTTCGTATCGAACGAGGCGCCCAGAAATTCCAAATTCTGGGAGGGGATCAGATGGCTCTTGGTGTAATTGACCACCCACCCCAAGGAGTGGAGCCGGTGAAGGACTGCCTGAATCGCATCTTCGCAGAGACGTCGCGATTTTGCTCGGATGAGCCAATCGTCCAAATACGGGTGTACCAACACTCCGTCTCTCCGAAGACTCGCCGCCACCACCACCATTACCTTGGTGAACACCCTCGGAGCTGTCGCCAGACCGAACGGAAGAGCACAAAACTGGAAGTGAGATCCCAGGACCATAAAGCGCAGAAATCTTTGATGGAACTCTTGTATCCCTATGTGCAAGTAAGCCTCCGTGAGATCTAAGGAAGCCAAATACTCGCCTTTGTGTACCGCCGCTATGACCGAGCGCAGGGTCTCCATCCGAAACCGCGGTATGCGCAACGCCCTGTTGACTCGCTTGAGATCCAGAATCGGCCGAAATGTGCCCTCCTTCTTGGGAACGATGAAATAGATGGAATAACAGCCCGTGCGTTGCTCGGCGGGCGGCACAGGCACTATTGCACCCAGCGCCTGCAATCGCTCCAGGGTCTGAGCAATTCGCTGTTGCTTTACCTGAGAACCGCTGGGAGAGATAAGGAACAAATCGCGCAGGGGCCTTGCAAAATCTAGGGCGTAGCCGTGAGATATAATGTCGAGGACCCATTGGTCTGAGGTAATTGTGGCCCATTCCTCCCGAAAGTAAGAGAGTCGTCCTCCTACCTCCGGGACGGAGGAATGGACCGGCGTCCCTTCATTGAGCCGCCTTAGAGGTGGCGAAGGTATGAGACGCCCCTGCGCGTGCCGGCCTTCTACCACGAAAGGAAGGAGTCCATGACTGGGAACGCGGAGACGGCTGTCGGGTAGCAAAAAGAGGACCCCCTTCTCGAGTGAAAACGGCGTTGCCCGCGAAACCGTCCGCGGAAGGTACCCGAAGGGCGAAAAAATCTAGGCTTGTCCTCTGGCAACAAACACTTTATTCTCCCCCAAAGATCGGATAAGGTCTTCTAACTCTGTGCCAAATAACAACTTGCCCCGAAAGGGAAAGGAACCGAGTTGGGCCTTGGAGGAAGAGTCCGCCGCCCAATGACGCAGCCAGAGTAACCTCCGTGCCGACACAGCCGAAGACATAGACCGGGCCGAAGTGCGGAGGAGGTCATAAAAGGCATCCGCGGCGTAAGCCACCGCGGATTCTATACGGTTTGCTTGCTCTGCTTCATCCGGAGGCAGATCTTGAGATGTCAACATCTGTTGTACCCAACGAAGGGTAGCCCTTTGTACCATGCAGCTGCAAACGGCCGCCCGTACTCCCAAAGCCGAAACCTCAAAGATGCGCTTAAGCAACGTCTCCAGCTTCCGATCCTGAAGATCCTTAAGGGCCGTACCCCCTGTTACGGGAATGGTGGTATGTTTAGCCATGGCAGTGACCGCCGAATCCACCCTTGGCACCCTAAGGAGCTCCAAGGAATCCGCAGGGAGAGGGTAAAGCTTATCCATAGCGCGGCTGACCCTAAGAGTTTCCTCCGGATTATCCCATTCCCGGGATACAAGCTGAAACAGTTTATTATGAAAAGGAAAGGCATGCGCAGGCGTGCGGAGCCCGTCTAATTCAAAATCCCCTGGCTGGGAATTGGAGTCAACCTGGGGTACTGGAATCTTTAGTTCCCGAAGAACATGGGCAATCAAGGGATCCAGTTCTTCCTTATGAAATAAGCGGAGTATCTGAGGATCATCCCCCTCAACCGGGTCCGTACCCCCTACATCCATATCAGGATCCGGCGTGGACGGATCCTGTGAAAGAGGGGCCCGGAGCTACATGCTGAGGAGGTTTTGGAGGGGGAGCCGAAGGAGCTGGAGCAGCCTGCTGCGGAGGTGCCGAAGCTGGATCCCCCAAGCCAAAGAGACCAGTAGAATGTCTCCCCCGTTTATCTGGGGCAGGAGTACCCTGCTCCCATTCCGCTTCGGCCTCCATATAAGCCTTGTGGAGCAAAAGTACAAATTGTGAGGAAAAGGGATGAGGCCTCTTCAAAGAACCTCCTTTTGCTCCCACAGGTGGCAAATTAACAGGCCCTGGTAACCCGCAGGGGCTAAGATCCGGTGGGGACGGGGGGGGGGGGGGGAAGAGTCATCCCCTTCTTCCGACGAAACCGCATCGCGATCCGAGTCATTTAAAATGGCCGCCAAATTTTCTAAAATGGCCGCCGCCCCCGGTATCGGCAGTGCGGACTGCCGAGATTTGGCCGACGCTGGCCGTGCCCCACGCCGCGGGGAAGGGGAGCTCCCGGCCGCGGCTGACCCCCGCGAGGAACCCTCACCCCCGGGAAGGCACCGGGAGCAAAGGCCCTCGCGGGAGAGCCGACGGCCCGGCTCCCCACATGCCGTACAAACAGTGCCTCGGGGCATGGTTTTTTGTTTGTTTTTTTTTAACACCAAAAAACGGCGCGAAAAACGGCGCGAGTAAGGGCTGGGTGACAAGCCACCCCTTCCGGAGACCACAGTGAGGAACGCAGGCAGTGGACACAATTACCTCGTTTTTAAATTTTTTTTTTTTATTTTTTTTTTAATAGCGCTGCCACCGGCAGCTAAAGTACCTCACAGACAAGTGGCTGGTGGAGCCTGCAGGGGGTGTAGCACACCCGACTAAACTTTCTTCTCCGAGGAATGAAACTTCTCAGGAGGCGGATAGGGAGAGTGACCGGCCCACCGATTAATCCTCCCCTCCTCTCACTGGGTAAGACTGAAAAAAACCCCGGGAAAAGGCTATAGGGCAGTGCCCTGCCTGGCCTGCTATGGCTCCACTTATTATTACCAAATTAGGTACAAATCACTAATTGATCTAGTCACAGGATTTCTCCTCTATATTAAGTCAAACCTGATACTGAAATCCCTTCACATTCAATTTACAGGAGATCAGGACCGCAAGGTTATGCTCTCTCATCTGCTGGAGTCAGAGATATACTGGAGGATCGCAGGGGGCGCACCAGGGTATATCAGTGGTGCCTTTTCAGTTTCTCTCTGACTCCATCTGCTGGACGGGAGGCATAACCCAGCAGTCTGGACTGATCCTGGTACGTACAGGGAATCTGGAATTTGTTGCCAGAGGATGTGGTTAGTGTAGTTAGTATAGCGGTGTTAAAAAAGGATTGGATGAGTTCTTGGAGGAGAAGTCCATTACCTGCTATTAAGTTCACTTAGAGAATAGCCACTGCCATTAGCAATGGTAACATGGAATAGACTTAGTTTTTGGGTACTTGCCAGGTTCTTATGGCCTGGATTGGCCACTGTTGGAAACAGGATACTGGGCTTGATGGACCCTTGGTCTGACCCAGTATGGCATTTTCTTGTTCTTGATCCTGATAACCGAATCCCTCTCAAAAACACTTAACTTCTGGGATAACTGTCTTCAAGACATAAACCACCTCCTAACGAACCTAAACCTAGTTCTGCACACATCTAAGACCAAACAGCTCCTTATTTCTCCCAACCACAGTGATAACCTTTACCTGACCCACACCAACACCCTGGTCAGCCAAGCAAGAGATAACCAGCTAAATCTAAAGAGGTTCATCAACAACACAACCAAGGACTGCTTCTTCAAACTTCAGGTGCTAAAGAGACTCAAACTGCTTCTGTACTTCCAGGACTTCAGATCGGTACTCCAGTCCATCATTTTTTCCAAATTAGACTATTGCAATTCAATTCTACTAGGTCTTTCCACCTCTTCCACCAAACTGCTTCAAATGCTGCAAAACTCGGCTGCCAGAATCTTATCAAAACGCCAACAAAAGAGACCACATCACACCTATCCTAAAAAATCTGCACTGGCTCACTGTAAGCTTCAGAATTTTACACAAATGTCTAGCCATCATTCACAGATCCGTTTACAATCAAACCCCTATCGATATCCAATACCCACTCACTCTCCACACGTCTCCAAGACCCATCAGAGAAGCCTACAGGGGATCGCTTCACACCCCCCCCCCCCCCCCCCCAGCCAAATCCACACTCCACTCAACCACCAAAGAGAGAGCCTTCTCGACAGCGGTGCCAACCATTTGGAATGCTATGCCCCCTGACCTCAGACAAGAGCCCTGTCTATTAACATTCAGAAAAAAAGTTAAGACTTGGCTATTCCAACAAGCCTTCCCTTAATCTGGGACCCCTCCAGCTCCAGGCACACTCCAAGGCCCTCCAGTCATCGCACCCCCTTTACCACTACTGTAAATACTGTTTTGTTTTGGTTGTATTGATATCGTTTTGTTCAGAGTTTCCTCCGCCATTGGCTCCTCTTCTTCCCAGTTTGAGTACCCCTGTTTTATTGTAACTTTTGCTTTTTCTTGGTTATGTTAATGTTATTTCCCCTATGTTCCATGTAAACCGATATATGATCTGTATCATGAATGTCGGTATAGAAAAGCACTAAATAAACAAAAAAATAAATAAATACAAATTAAATATTCTAATTCTAGATACACAGGGAGAGTTTGTATAGTACCAATTAAATAGAAACATACTTATAATCAGCAGGGATATGCTTTTGTTGAAACGAAATGGGAAATATTTTATAAAATTTCCCATTTATTTTAATTTTGTTTAAAACAATTTGGGTCACTCCCCTTGCTCACCACACCTAAATGATTCCAAACAGGGATGGAAACTTTCAAAACAGCACATGTGCGCACATATATCGGCCCATGCCCTGGTAAGAGGTTGTTTTATAACATACACACGTCACATATGCGCCAAAATTTAAGTGGGGGCGTGCATGTGTGCACAAATCCCACTTCTACCTTATAAATCGGAGGATTTTTAAAGGGGCACGCGCCGACACCATTCCCAGTTTTACCAGTTTGTCCCCAGTTAGAGAGGTCCGTCAACCCCCCCACCCCCGTTGTTTGATAGCCTTTGCTTCCCCCTAGTTAGCCACGAACCATAAAATCTCGCAGATCTGCCTAGTTTTCTTTAAATTTTAACTTGCACGGCATCCATAGCAGAAGTAAAGTTATGCGACAGGGGGCCTCCTTGCGCGCCAGGTCACATCAGTACTGACGCACACAATTTAGGTTCATGCCTTGAAATGCCTATTTGAAAACTTTCAAGATGTGAGCACTGTGAAGATATGCATGTATCTCAGCGGCTTTTAAAATCTGCTCAGCGTGCGCAAGCCTGACTTCTTTGCGCATCCCCTAATTATTGTGCACATCGTGTTGTGTTCCGCGGCCGTGCTAGGCCACGGCCACGGCCCCCTACCTTGCACGCGACGGCGAACCGCCGCGGGAGTAGGTTCCGACTTGAGGCCCGTCGCTCTGGCACAGGTCCCCGTGCTGCTCGCCGCAGGGGGAGCCATCCCTGCTCCCCCCTCGCGGCGCCCAGCAGCGTTTTCCTCCGCAGAGGAAATCCAATATTGCCGCTGCCATCTTTAGGCATGAGGCCGCGCCTCCTTGGCTGATTTAAAGGGACCTGATCCCTTTAACCAGCTGCAGTTGTTCCCTATCAGACAGAGCAGGGGAAAGTATAAAAGCCAGCTTCCTCTGCTCATTCCTTGACTTGGCAATGTCCTTCGTTCGTCAGATCTGCTTGCTTCAGTGAGTCTTCCTGTGCTTTGGATCCGCGTTCCTGTCTTGTCTTGGTGTTCCTGGCTTCAGATTGGCTAGCGGTAATTCCTGGTATTGACTTCAGACTGGCAAGTGGTGATCCCTCGGTGTGTGACCTCAGACTGGTAAGCGACATCCCTCTGGCACTTGACCTTGGACTCCTTCTTGACCGCCATCTTCAAGGGCCCGCCTAAGTCCCAGTGGCCTGGGTCCCTACGGGCTCCTCCCGGGGGGACCGCGGGTCTCCATGGGTGAAGCTCCAGTCAGCCCTTGCACCGAGCTCCTTGACCTCTCAAAGGTCCACCTAAGTCCCAGCGGTCTGGGTCCCTACGGGCTCCTCCTGGGGGGACCACAGACTTCCAGTGGCGAAGACACAGCTCGTCTCTTCTCGTCTCTGCGTCCGCCCCCACAGTCGCCTCAGTCTCCAGTGCCGAGGGTCAGCTGGTCACGTCTCCTGCTCTGCCTCGCCACCCGACGGGAGAACCTATGGATCTTCTCCCAAGGTATACCATCCTCCCGTTGGTCCAAGGGTTCACAAGCCGAGCATAACACATCGAGCTTTTAAAATTCACCTCATAGGAAATAAGACGCATTTGCCCCCCTGTTTTGTTGATATAGAACACTGTAAGCTAATTGTCAGTTTGAATTAGTAATGTTTTTTGTATTTTATTGACTGTACATTTTTATTGGTGTATATTATGATGATATATTTTATTGTTATGATGCATTTATTGTATTATTTTCTGATTTAAACTGCTCTGGGTTGAACTTTTTTCAAGGAAAACAGACTATAACTGTAACATAAGATACGAACACTGAACCGGCAAGTAGGAAATAGTATACTTTCTTTTGCTGGGGAAACCCAGATTTAGATTTGTTTGCTGAGACTGCAAGGGTAATATGCACAGTTTTTGTAAAGCAGCTAGGTGGCACTAAAACCCACAGTCACTAAGCCAGAGGGAGGCAGATACATGGCGGCTGCTTAATATCTGCCCAGGATCAGAGGCCGCCACTTAGCGAGCAGGGTATGAGAATAACTGGGAGGAGTTGAGTTGAGCCAGTTAACTTTTCCAGCTAACTCTGGTTAGCCAAATAGACTTATCCAGCCTACTTTTAGATAGCTGGGTATATTCAGTGGCAAGGGACAAACTAAGTTAGACAGATAGGTTTATCTGGCTAATGAACTCAGTCAGATAGCAGCTGAATATGGACCTCTAGATTTTCCCCTGGTTCTAAAACTTTCTTACTGAAAGTATTAATGTGAACAACAGACTTTCAACACAAGGTCAAATGAAGGACATGCCTGATAACTTAACACCATCCTCATCTTCTAGATTTGCATTGATGAGAGAATTCTCCAGTATCTGAGCGGTACAGATAATGATATCATGACTTTTCACAACTTCAGGAAATGAGATTTTCAGCGCGGTGTCACCACTGAGTTTAATAACCTGATACCAACGCTTTAGGTATGGATGAAATTCTTTCCGAAAATGCTGTTCAGCTAATGGGACCTAAATAAAGATACACAACATGACATGTTCAAACTTTTAACACACAGAAAATAGTTTTCATATTAATTTACCTCAGTATTGCATCACCAAGGTTAATGAAGTGCTCTGACTTCACACTTATAATATCTTAGTATGCTTCTCAAAACAATTACATTTTTTTAAAATATTACATTTGGAAAAATTTATACATGAATTTCAAGCAAAAACAGCACCCAAGAAACATGGAAAGAAACTGTGCTTTACCTAGTACAGAAAAAGGTATTGTATCTGGTCTACCATTGTATGTACATGTGTATATATATATAAGAACGACCTCTGTAGAAGACACCCATTAGACTGGAAAGGTGGTAAAGTCAAATTTAGGTTCGGATTTTACTGACCCCTGGACAGTTACATTTTCCCAATGGTTGTTTACTCTGTAGATATTTGTTTAATAAAGTCTTCCAGCAAAGCATACTGATTTTCTGCTTTAGACTTTCTGTAGAAAACATTTTTTCAAGCATGTTGGATGTGACAAGTGCAAGTTGAACGTTAAGTACACATTTTTGACAAAGACTGGCTTTTATTGGCATTCAATGACAATTTAAAAAAAAGAGTGCTTTTTGGTATTGCTATGAGTATACAAAGGAATTTTTGCTCTTCATGTGGACAGTTGATACGCGTGTATGGTGGACATGCCTTTTTTCACATCGTTTCACTTTTCCCCATTGCCAGGAGGCCCTGCACCACACCAGCTCTTGGGCCAATGACTTGAGAATGCAGGCTGTCAGGGGACAGTTTGCCCAGGAACGCAGGAGGAATCAGGCAGTCTTGCACGAGACAACAATGTCCTTCACATGTTGGGCTGCCTGCAGGCTGCTGCAGCATTCGAAACCCATCAAGGGAGAAAAGGCAAGTATCAATCACTGCTGATTGCCCAGGTGTGCTGGTATCGGTATCGGCACTGATCAGAGGGTGTGTGTTTGCGTGTGGTTGGGGGGGGGGGGGGTTGGAGAAGCAGCAGTCAGAACTGCCAACTCTCCTCTTCTGGACAGTACTTAGGCAAGACCAGATGGGGGAGAGGAATGGGACCTGATTGGAGAGGGTATTATACTGCTCTGTTTAATCTAATGTGTAAAAAATGTAAGTATTTACTTTTGCATAATTCTGATTATTTTTCAGTACATAATTTTCAATTTTGGGCTTTTAATTTCCCGAATCTAACATATATACGGAGAAATATTGATTACTATGACCTAAAGAATCTTTTGTATTGATATGTATTTTGTCTGGGGTTGTGGTGATTTTTTTGCCATGTCAAAATATTTTCTGAACATAAGGTACAATGACTAATAAAAACCATCTTTCAGTGCAATAAGCATACATAACCTAGTATCTCCATGTGGGCAAATTAGTGTCACAATAAAACTCATTTGTATTTTATATTTGATTACTCATCTTTCCAAATCCGGGCTCTAGGTGAGTTCTATTCAGGTAGAGTAAGATATTTCCCTTCCCCAAAAGGATTATAATCTAACAGGATCATTTATCATTTTGCGTTAGGGCCTTAATCCTCACACTAAGCGCAACGCGCGCTGGTTTGCTGTGCTTTATGCCTGAGTTACCCATGCGTTACCAGGGAAAAGTTTTTGGGTTGGTTTTACATATACACAGCTCAATACAGTAAAGTGTGGCCGCGGTTACCCTGCTCCTAACCTGCTCCTAACCTGCTTTCTACTCACTTTCCGGCCACGTTAGCCCTTCCTGCGATACACAATCCCCTTTAACCGATTCTTACCGCCTCTTTAAATCCCCGGGTAACCCCTTCCGCACACGGCATGTATATCAGATGTAAACGATCGAATTAGCTATTCCTTCTCATACAGTAACGCGCGCCCCCACTATCACTATTTTACCCTGCCATTTTGCCCCGCGTTTAACCTGCTAACTTACCGCCTACCCCAACCCCTGCGTTAGAGGCAAGGGTTAAGGGTAGACGGCAAACTTTCCCACAAAAGAAAACCTAAAAACCTAAAATGGGACTCTGTATTGCCACTTGAAAAACTCTAAGCGTCAGATTTCAAAATCGGGATGCTTTTTCCAAATCAAAATTCAAAAACATTAAGAATTATATTGGCGCCATAAAGCCCTGGGCATTAAATATAGGAAAGGGCAGCTTTTAATCTCTTATGTACTGTCCATGTCTATTTTATTATTGTCGGCTAGCCCCCCCTTTTTTTTTTTAAATGATATTGTGAATCATTGCACTATACATGCGATTCCTTAAATGAACTTAAAACAATAATGCTAGATACATATATACTAACATTTGCAGCGAGCCCCGCTTTTGGTAAAGTTGTTATAAATACCTTGGATGTCACTTTCCGAATCGCCCATCTCCATGCGGGCGGGCGTGCAGTCATCAAGGCAGGAGCCGGCGGGCGCGCATTCATCCAGGCGGCGGCGGCGGGAGCCGGCAGGCACACGTTCATCCGGGCGGCGGCGGCGGGAGCGCGTTCATCCAGGTGGAGGGAGCCGGTGGCAAAAGCGGCCTCCAGCAGCCCCCACCGGCAGTGAATGAATGCACGCCTGTGTTCGCCCATGCAATTTCGGCGCTCAAGGCCGGGCATTAGAGAACGCCAACGTCACATGCCGTGAATTCAAACGTCGTGATGTCACACCTTGAGCGCCGAAATTGCACGGGAGTACACAGGCGTGCATTCATTCACTGCCGGCAGGGGCTGCTGGAGGCCGCTTTCGCCGCCGGCTCCCTCCGCCTGGATGAACGCATGCCCGCCGGCTCCCGCCGCCGCCTGGATGAACGCGCGCCCGCCGGCTCCCGCCACCACCTGGATGAACGCGCGCCCGCCGGCTCCCGCCTCGATGAACGTGCGCCCACCTGCCCGCCGGCTCCCGCCTCGATGACAGCACGCGCGCCCGCCGGCTCCCGCCAGTAAGTTTACTTTTTTTTTTACACTTTATTCCCTTTTGTTTTAATTTTCGCCCTGCACCTTTCTTTGGGAGGGGGGAAACCATCCACTTCCTGGTACCTGTCATTTCAAATGTCAGTTGAAATGACATTTGAAATGACAGGTACCAGCGCACCCAGGATACTGTATAGGCGCTGTATTAAGCGCCTATACAGTAAAATGGGTTGCGCGGGCCTAACGCTTCGCAGACGCGGCTTGCATTTGCAAGCAATATAAATAGGGTATCGAGCGGTATGTGAGCAGGACTGTGCGTGCGGCGAACGAGGGTGCGCCCGGCACTGCCGCACTCTAACGCGGCCTTGCTGTATCGACCTGATAGTTAGAGGTACGGACACCAAAGCTGACATCACTGAAGATTTTCTGTTTGAATCGATGAAAGGTACAAGAGGCCTAAGTTTTGCACCTGAGGTAAGAGGGTGAAGTGACTTACCCAAGGTCAAAAGCAGCATCAGTGGGAGAAGAATTTGAACCTCGCCTTTTCTGGTTCTTAGCCCCCTGTTCTAAATAACAGGCTACACCTTCACGCTATTCACTGTAATAATATTCAGTGCAGCTACGCAAAAAATGTTAATGTACGTAGCAGTTTAAAGGGATACCTTATTAACCAGCACAATAACTTTGCCAGGCTTGGATTTTCTTTTCCTCTCTTCTAAATGTTCCTTGGAAATGTACACAGCCACTCTGGTTTTCCCACTCCCTGTAGGGAGACATATTATAATGTTCTTCCCTTCCAGAGCTGGTTGTGCCACCTCCATCTGGTAGTCTCTGAGGGTCATCTCAGGCTCAGGGGAGGCTCTTTTGCTGGCACCCTGTTCTTCATCGTGATCTATTAAGAGAAAATAAAAACACTATTAGCATCAATAATTATTACATGAATATTCTAAATATGTAAATAACTTTCCACCTTGCTTGTTTTAAGGGGGAAAAAAAAAAGCTTATAAGGACTGTACAGAGACAGCTTTAAAATTATGAACAATATACAACCTCACAGCTGCTTTTATGAAGTATGCCACAATAATCTGCATTTCTGCAAACAAATAAGTATAAAAGAATTTTGACAAATGTTTAAACCACATTGCTTACTACTGATAAAGATTTTTTTTCTGTATAGAAAAATAGGAAGAAAACCTCAATTTATTCTATAAGTTAGCAAAATTCCAATTTGCTATTTTTACTTATTTTGTCAATATAAATATGCAGGTTAGTAGCATTTATTGCAAAGATTGAATTTAAAAAAAAAAAAAAAGTTGCTTGTGTTAAAAGGCCATATACGTATCTGTCAAGCATGAGCAACTCATATTTTAAAAATGAAAATTGGTTCTTACCTGCTAATTTTCATTCCTGTAATACCACAGATCAGTCCAGAAAAGTGGGTTGTGTATCCCTACCAGCAGGTGGAGTCAGAGAACAATTAGAACTTTGGACACTGCTACATAACGAGAATGCCACCTGCAGTCCCTCAGTATTGGCCTGTACCCAAGCCCACACTAACAGAACTAACTAGCGGCAGAGGTTGAAACCCAAACAAAAAAACGACAACCAGCGGCCTCACAAACAGACTCAGAAACTGCTTCATTGAGTAACTGTCAACACAGAGCTCCGTAATTAAAAAAAACAGCAAATCGTAAGGCAATGCAGTCTTTCGGTATCTGAAGAAAGGGGTGGGCCTCTAGACTGATCTGTGGTATTACAGGAACGAAAATTAGCAGGTAAGAACCGATTTTCATTTCCTAAACACACCCAGATCAGTCCAGAAAAGTGGGATGTACCCAAGCCACCCTACACTGGGCGGGAACCCGAAAGACCCGCATGCAATACACTCTCACCAAAGGACGATTCATCATCAGCTTTAATGTCCAAGCGATAATGTTTAGTGAAAGTGTGTAAAGAAGACCACACTGCCGCCCTACAAATCTCCTGAGGCGACAGGAGTTGACACTCTGCCCAAGAGGTCGCTTGTGCCCTGGTTGAGTGTGCTCTAAGACCCAATGGCACTTGACGCCCTCGGGAAATGTAGGCAGAGCCGATGGCTTCCTTAATCCAACAAGAGATGGTCGCCTTAGACGCCTTGTCACCCTGTTCGTGTCCCCAAACAGGAGAAACAAGTGATCCGAACGTCGGAAATTATTAGTGACCTCCAGGTAGGGCAGCAAAATTCGCCAGACCTCCAATAGATGAAGGTCCCTGCCCTGAGAGAAATCCCGAGCCCAGTGCGGAAAACCGGGAAGATCCACCACCTGATTGACATGGAAGGCCAAAACCACTTTGGGAAGGAATGAGGGAACCGTGCGCAGGGAAATTCTATCATCATAAATCCGAAGAAAGGGATCGCGGCACAACAATGCATGCAATTCCGAAATCCAGCGGGCCAAGCAAATAGCCACCAAAAACACTGTTTTTAAAGTCAGATCCTTCAACAAAGCCCTGCACAGAGGCTCAAAGGGGCCTTCGCACAGTGCCCGGAGAACTAGATTCAAACTCCAATCAGGACATAAAGGCCGGACAGGCAGACACAGATGTTTAACCCCTTTGAGAAAGCGAGCAATATCCGGATGGACAGCTAGAGACACACCATTCAACCGACCCCGCAAGGCGCCCAACGCTGCCACCTGAACCCGAAGGGAATTAAATGATAACCCCCTAGCGAGTCCTTGCTGCAAAAATTCAAGCACCCAGATGACGTCCACCATCAACGGATTGCAGGAGCATTGGAGACACCATGCCTCAAACAGTTTCCAAATGAGAACATAAGCCATAGACGTGGCTGGATGGCGAGCCTGTAGGAGTGTGGAAATAACCTGCTCGGAATAACCCTTCAAGCGTAAACGTCGCCTCTCAAAAGCCAGGCCGTGAGAGACAAGTGATCTTCCCGATCCGAAAATATGGGCACCTGACAGAGAAGATGCGGTAGATGAGCGAGTTGCAACAGACCCTCTAGGGCCAGGCGAATCAGATCCGCAAACCACGGGCGACGCGGCCACTCCAGCACCACCAGAACCACCCTGCCGGGATGGAGTTCGATGCAACAAAGAAGTCGACCGATGAGGGGCCACGGAGGAAAGGCATACAGAAGAATTCCCACAGGCCAGGAACACACCAGCGCATCAAGACCCACCAAGCCCTGCTCTCGCCGACGCCTGAAAAATCTGTTGGTCTTCACGTTCTCCCTGGTTGCCAGATCCAACTGCGGCACACCCCACCGGGCGCAAATGAGGTTCCACGTGTCGCGAGACAGTTCCCATTCCCCAGGATCGAGCTGTTGTCTGCTGAGAAAATCGGCCTGCACATTTTCCACTCCCACGACGTGAGAAGCTGCAATTCCCCGGAGATGGCACTCTGCCCAGGCGAACAGGAGGCGAGCCTCGAGCACAACCGCGGGACTTCTTGTGCCCCCTTGGCGGTTGATGTAAGCTACCGTCGTCGCATTGTCGGAGAACAAGCGAACCATGCTGTTCTGTATCCAGGGGAGAAACGCCTGTAAGGCAAGCCGTACAGCTCTCGTCTTGAGCCGATTGATGGACCAGGACCTCTCCGTCGGAGACCAGAGCCCTTGGGTGGTTGTGTATGCACACACTGCTCCCCAGCCGGACAGACTGGCATTGGTGGAGATTATTATCCAATCCGGAGGATCCAAGTCCACTCCCCATTCCAGATTGTCGCACGACAGCCACCACGACAGACTGAATCTGGACTTGGGAAATAGCGGCAATGGGAGATGGAACTGTTCAGACACCGGACTCCAGTGCAACAAGAGCGCACGTTGTAACAGTCGCAAGTGAGCGAACGCCCAGGGCACCAAATCCGACTTGCAGATGATGCCACACTGTGGGCTGCTCGCTCCGCAGGAGAGCGTGAATCTGTTCTTGCAACTTCCTCAGACAATCCTCCGCCTCCACCTTGCCTTGTAATGTATCGAATCGCGCTCCCAAGTAAATCAGCTTCTGGGTGGGTTCCAAATTACTTTTCTGCACATTGATGACCCACCTGAGTGACTGTAAGGTGACCATCACCATGTGGACGGACCGTACGCAACCCTCCTGAGACTTGGCATGAATCAACCAGTCGTCCAAGTAAGGATGGACCAGAATACCCTCCTTGCAAAGGAAAGCTGCTACCACCACCATAAGCTTGGTGAAAGTCTGAGGAGCTGTGGCGAGGCCAAACGGAAGGGCTTGAAACTGGAAGTGCTGACCCAAGACCTTAAAGCGCAGGAACCGCTGATGATTCACCTGGATCGGAATATGAACATACGCCTCCGTGAGATCCAGGGACGCTAGAAACTCTCCCTTTCGAACCGCCGCCATCACAGTCCATGGGGTTTCCATACGAAAATGAGGGACCCTGAGACAACAGTTGAGTTCTGCATATCGAGGATGGGACGAAAAGTGCCCTCCTTTTTTTTGGACCAAGAAGTAAATTGAGTACTGTCCCCGTTCCTGCTGCGCTTCCAGCACCGGAACAATGGCTCTGAGGTAGAGCAGCCGCTGCAGGGTATCCTGTACCACCTCGTGTTTGGCGCGAGAGAGCACAAGGGACTCCATGAACACTTCCCGGACTGGACGCGCAAACTCCAGGGCATAACCATCCCTGATCACCTCCAAGACCCAGCGATCCGAGGTTATTCTTGCCCATTCCACGTAAAAGCCGGATAATCTGCCTCAGACAGCTTCTACGATGAAATGGGTGCTTGTGGTTTCATTGGGTGGGTTTACTGCTACCCGACCCGAGGTGTCCAGAGTCCCTCCCGGAGCAGCAGCCACTGCAAAAGGACTGTTGGCGACCCAGTGTCAACTTAGAACCCACCGGAGTGGAATATCTGCCAGATCGAAAATGGCGAGAGTCCCGAAAATGAGACCAAGGAAGTTCTTCCTCCTTGGTCGCTCTTCTATCCTCTGGCAACCTATGGCCCTTGGACTCCCCGAGGAGCTTGACCAACTGATCCAACTCCTCCCCAAAGAGAAGCTTGCCCTTGAAGGGAAGATTACAAAATTGGGATTTTGAGGAGAGGTCCGCTGCCCAATTCCATAACTAGAGAAAGCGACGAGCTGCCACCACGGACACCATAGACCAAGCAGAGGTCCGAACGAGGTCGTATAGCACATCTGCTCCATATGCAATTCCGGCTTCCAAACGGGCCAGCTGCAACGCTCCACCGTCGGCGTCCGCCACATTAGTACTCGCCTCTTGGACCCAGCACAGACACGCTCGTTGCATAAGACTAACGCAGACTGCCACTCGAAGGCTCAAAACCGGCCACTTCAAAAACCCGCTTCAACTGGATCTCCAGCTTTCAGTCCTGCATGTCCTTTAAGGCGGCAGATCCCACCACGGGTATCGTGGTCTTCTTTGTGACCGCTGAGACGGCCGCATCCACTTTCGGAATCTTCAGCAGGTCCAGCACCTCTGACGACAGCGGGTAGAGCTTTCCCATCACCCTACCTACCTTTAAGCCCGCATCCGGAGAATCCCACTCGCGGGTCACCAGCTTTCGGACTTTCTTAGGCAGTGGAAAAGCTGTTGATGGTCCCCGAATACCATCCAGAACCGGATTAACCCCTTCATTATCGGAATCCTCTTGAGTAACCTTAAGACTGAGGACATCCAGTACCTGGGGAATAAGTGGACGAAGCTCATCTTGCTTAAACAGGCAGACAACAGTAGGATCATCACCCTCCACCGGAGGGAGGTCATCCCCATCAGGATCATCCGTATCTGTGTCCACCGGATCAGGATTCTGGTCCGGATCCGCACCCGGTAACTGCGCAGATCCGACCCCCAGACTCTGAACCGGCGCCGCCCCTGCCCCAAAACCTGGGTCATGGGAATCCCCGCAACCATCCTCCCCAGGACGAGAGCGGACCACCGGGCACTGCTGGGTGGCTGCAGGACATCCCTGCTTCAGAGGGGGCTCAGCGGGATCCCCAGCATGCCCGGGTCTCTTTAAGGAAGTCTGTCTCCATGCCAAAAAGGCCTGATGCATCAACAAGATAAACTCTGGGGAAAAATCTCCCATGTCTACCTCCCCATCTGGGGGGTCCTGCGGGGCCGATTCCCCAGTCCCCAACATTGGATCTTCTGCCATGGGGACCAAAGCGGGAGGGGGGGGGAATCCTCTTCTTGCTCAGAGTGTTGCGAGTCACCCGCCCCCCGCGGGGGGGGAGGGGCCACCCCCGATGGGCCTTCCGAACCGGAGCAGTCTGGGCACAACGACGCAGAGTTCAAATTCTGCCCGCGCACCCCACAGGAACGGCAGACTGCCGATTTTCACGGCAGCATGCCAGGCCACGTAGCCATGTGGTCAGAGCAGCTGAGGGAAGAAAAAAATAGGCCCAAGACCTGCAGCCGTGCGAGTGCCACCGGCAGCGCGGGAAAAAAAACATAGAAAAACAAGGCCTCTGCGAGGAACCATGCTGTTCAGCCACCCGGGTGCTGAAAACGCGGCCTGGACCCGGTACACACACTGCCTACCTTCACTATCAACCCGGAGCCCTGGGAGAGGAAGGAAACGAAACTGCGACAGCTCAAAGATGTCCCGACAGCCTGCTGCCCAGCAGACTCCCCCAGTGCAGACTCCTTACCTCAGACTGAAGAGACTTTTTTTTTTTTTAAACTAACTTTAAACAACTAAACTACTGAAGCCTGCACTAACAGGGGTCGAGGGAGCAGCTTCGGGGGTAGGAAGACCAGGAGCCCCTGGCCTGTACACCCCAGGACGGAGTGGGCAAAACACAGTCAGGGGTGTCTAACCCCCTCGACACCCGGCTTCCACTGAGGGATGACCCACGAAGGTTCCTAACACCTCAGAAAGCAAACGAGAAGGAAAAATAAAATAAATTTCCTAATTACCCTGAAAAAAACTAAGACTGCAGGAGATGCATCCTACCACCTGCTTGAGTCAGAGAAATACTGAAGGACTGCAGGTGGCACTCTCGTTATGTAGCAGTGCCCAAAGTTCTAATTGTTCTCTGACTCCACCTGCAACTCCACCTGCTGGCAGGGATACAAAACCCACTTTTCTGGACTGATCTGGGTATGTTCAGGAATGGCCCAATTATATACATATATGCACATGTGTGAGCCACCCAATACGTGGAAAATAGGGGCGGCAGAGTTAGGGTGTGTCAGGGGCATTCCAGGATGGGGCCCAACATTTACATGCATAAATCCCAATTTTAAAACCAAATGCAGCACACATCAGGCTGTTACTTGCGCATATTTACTTCTGCTCTTGTAAAGGTGAAAGTCTGAAAAAAAATCTCATAGCCAAAAACTGACTGGGTGAGGGGTCTGGGTAAACTGGGGACAGTGCAGGCTGAAGATGACCTAGAGATTTACCAATTAGTCCACCAGTTGGTCCAGTCTAACTGGCTATTACTTCACACATGCATGTTTAAAAATCTGCTTAGCTGCCCTTGTTAAAGCTGACAAATTCCTAAGGAAGATATGCGATTAACGTTTGCTCATTTAACTGCTTAAAATTAGGAGTACACATACTAGGTATATTTTAAATCATATGTGCATACTTTTGTGGACAATTTAGAATTCCTGCATACCTGTGCTTGCACACTTGTTCGTTTTAACATTATCGTCCCTGAGTTTAACATTAAATGCCATTTCTGTGGGTAAAAACTGTGCTTTACTTGTGGAAACAGACTTTTTACATAGTGTTACTGCATGCACAAGTTTACCTGCAGTGAGGAGTGGCATTCCTGGGGGGGTGGGAGGCTTTGAGGAGAGGTTTGCAACTATGCACAGACTTTTGAATTTCCAACAGTATGTATGTAATAAAATACCCGCACAAATTAGCCGGTGCAAAATGTGTGTGGGTAGGTTTCCTCCTTTAATTTTCAAAAGCAAACTCACACATGTAAGTTTGCTTTGAAACCGGGTGTAAATTCTATGGGTGAAAGACTTTACATTTCAAATAAAATTAAGAAACCTATATACTAAAGACTAGCATGGAATGTACAGGGATGGTAACTTTCAAACTGGTGCACAGGTGCACACTGGCGCATGAACCTTATTGGCAGAGATAAACTTAACACAGCACAAGACCTGGGAGCACTCAGGCGCTTAAGTATTTGCACCTACATCTCTCAGCCCCGCCCTGGAATGCCCATGTCTACCAAGACTCCGCCCAGATCATGCCCCTTTTTGAATCAGGGTGAGTTGTGCACGCAGTGGGAGATACATGCATATCTGGGCGGCTTTTAAAATATGGTGGGCGTGCACGAGCCTGACTTTTTGACGCATCTCCTAATTGATGCGCACGCCGGGCTTTTAAAAGTCACCTCGAAGACTCTAAAATACACATTAAACTGGTCTTGGAAGACAATGGCATCTAAGTGCTAAACATAACACACAGCTGTGTAAATGAAGGAAGGCCAGAAGCAAATGAGATTTCAAGCGCATTAGAAATAGCAAGGTATGCTCTCCTATACACGCTATTTAGTTTGCGCTTATTAAAGCCTCTAATGTACACTTGTCTTGGACCAGGTGTTTAACATGGACACTATTTCAAGGATTCAATTACCAGCACGCATTGTGGCTTAAACACAGTGGTGATTTTCTGCCAGCTGATTACCGGGTTGCAGGCCTGAAACCTTTTTGTGCTTGCTTCCTTTTCCCATTTGAGAAAAATGGAAGTTGGAGGATACTGCTAGCTCTGACCCAAAACCTTTTTTAAAGTTTTTTTATATCGTTACCACTGCTTAAAGATGAAGGTAATGTACTAGAGATGACACTGTAAAAGTCTACTTTCAACCCCTTGAGCTATAACACATCTCCCTGCACTTCTCTCGGAAAATAAAAATACACCAACACACAATTAGGCCATCCTACAAAAATCCACATTTTGGCACAATAAAAATGTCTTTTCAAACAAAAAGTTGACATGTAACACATGGTTTTACAAAATTGTTTTGTACTTAATGTATAAGGCAAAATGATTTTACCATCTCTAATAAAAGGGCATTCCACAAGTTTCAACAGAATAAATAGCTTGTTTATGATCAGCATTGCTGTTCTGGATGTGGTTTATCAGTCCAAAGACCAACGCAGTCTTGTTGACCCTGAACAGCGATCAACAGTTCCTTATGCGGTAATAAGACTACACACGCCGCAGAGAAATTTAAGATCTGCCAATAAAGGACTTCTATCTATTCAATCATTGGTATCAGCAAAGTTAACATCTGTAAGGGAAAGAGCTCTGTCACTGGCTGGACCAACAATTTGGAACAAACTGCCTATAGAGTTAAGATTAGAAACTAATGTGATCCAATTTAAGAAACTTGGTTATACAAGCAAGCCTTTGGTACAGACAAAACAGACGGAATAAATATTTTCAGTATCAACTTGAATATACCATGCAGCCAAAGCTTTTTGAGACTGCTAATGATATGAATGTTTAGATGAATGAGTTAAATTTGATTTTAAATTGTAATTTGTTTAATTTTAAGAATGTAAGAATGACGCTCTTGATTTCTGTACTGTTTATTTGTTAGATATTGACAAATACTGTAAACCGTTATGATGGTTATATCCAAATAGCGGTATATAAAAGCTTTTTAACTAAATAAATACATGTGGTCAACAATTCTTTTTGTTTAATTAAAGAGTTCATTTCAGATAGCTCTGATGTAACCCCCCTCCCCGGAACTTAGTTATCCAGCTGTTGTAGCTCCAACATGGGCTGCAACTGCTTTGAGGGGAGGGGGAAGTTGGGAGAGGCTCCCTAACTTGGTTCTCAGTTATACAGGGGACATTTCCTCCACAATGTATTTTCAGATTGCCTGCAGAGGGCACCTCTGGGGCTAAGACCAGCACTGCCCCTCCCCCCCCCCCTTAAAAGAAAAAAACACTACAGAGTGTTCATAAAGGGTGAATGATCTGATATATGTGCCCTCCAGAGTCAGGGCTTGCATATTTCCCTCCCTGGCATCAATGGTATGCATATGCTAGGGCTAGCCATGATGCCACTTCTCCTTGCAGACAGTCCTGGCTGGATGCTATGTGAGGGTATGAGTTGGTCATCCTGGGTGTTTGTATATGTGTGGCACAGCCTCCAGGATGATGCATCATTTCCCTACTCCAATTCCTCTACATCAGTCATCCTCCAATTAGTCCTGGAGGACACCCAGTCAGTCGGGTTTTCAGGATATCCACAATTAATATGTATGAGATACATTTCCAAGTACTGCCTCCAAAGCATGCAAATTTTATTTCATGCATATTCATTGTGGATATCCTGAAAATCTGACTCGCTGGGGACCTCTGGACAGATATAGAAATCTCTGCTCTACTCTCCACTCCCCCCTCCACCGTCTTTACATCCTCTGCCTCCTTAGTAGTCATTTGAGATGCAGGTTTTTAGTCTGGTTTTTGTTTTCTTGCTTCCTGAAATTTCTTCCTTTTACTTCTTCTTCTGGAATCAATACAAAATACACTAATTTTTATGATTTTTAAGTTTGTGATATTGCCCCTTTAAATACAGTATGATCTAAAATCAATGAGTGCACAAGTCAGAAATGCACAGGACAGTCATATTTTAACATGGGCAGCTGGAACCTATCAAACACAGCCAGCAGGTTAAGAGTTCTTTTAGCACTGATAGCGCCTCAGAGGCAATCAGCATGCAGAACCAGCTGTTTTTTTCTCTAATGCACCAGGTATTATAAGGCTGTTTTTACAATATAAAGTCAACATTTGTTTTTGTTCCAAGACCATTTCCTGGCAAACAAACCTACTGTTACAATGTAAGCAAAGCTCCACTCTCTTCACCTCTGCCAGTGCTTATCTTTAAAAGTGGTCATCATAAGGTATGCTGATGGAGAAAGAGAAGAACAAGATTCATTTTCCTACTGATTTCATTTGCAGGAAAAAGCACGGAGAGGAGAGCAAGATTTGACATTCCATCTGTATTTCCAAGAAGTACTGGAGAGAAAGCCAAATACAAATACACCACAGGACTTCCAGTTCAGTGGCCGCTAATAAATATGCCTGCTGAAGTCAAGACACCAGGAAACGCTAGACATGCATGCTGATATAGAGGAATATGTGTTAGTGCTTAATCCTTTGTAAACATTGCTCAAGAACTGTTCACTTGTTTGGAAAAATGACCATTATATTATCATCTTGATCAGTAAGACTTAACTGATATGAGTAAGTGCCACCATGTTGTTGAAACTGCCAGTGGGATATTTTCATTTACAAGCACAATTTGTTAAAATCTAAGAAAAAAAAAAATAAGTTGTAGCTTGCTTTTTTTTTTTTTTTTTTTGACAAATCTCAGTCCTTTTCGGTCATCTTCTAAAGATGCAACTCCACTCTGACTCCACTGCACCAAAATAGCTTCAAATTCATAATATTTTGGATGAGCAACTTATTGCATTAACATAAAAAAATATAATTAACATTCTCTACAACAGTGGTTCTCAACCTTTCTAATGCCGTGACCCCGCAATACAGTTCCTCATGTTGCGGTGACCCCTCGCCCCGCCCTCGCCCCATGAGGGTGGGGTGAGGGCGGGGCTTTGGTCATATGGGGGCGGGGTTATGGATGGGGTTGGATTTTAGTGCACACTTATCATTTAATTATGACATTTATAATGTGAATGTAACTCAACTCACCATAGGTTCTCACATGCATGGCACACTGACCCATGATCGTCACGGGGCTAGATGTAAAAGTACAGTTTGTATCCACAGGAACCCCCCTGACCCACAATAATGGATGTAAAGCAGAATTATGACATTCCCCATACAACTCACCCTACAAAAAAGATATTCTGGTTCTAGTGACATCTCAGTAACAGCAACTCAAACTCCTTCTATTTCCAGGCTCAATAGCCCTACTTATGAAAAGACAGCAGTTTACCACCAATGCATGTCCTCTGAGAAAACACAACAAATAAGACCGATACAAACGCTTACATGCTAGCAAAATATCTCATCTCGGTAACAGACACAGAACCGACCTAACATACTCCCAGGATCTGTAGTAATGCACATAAACTAATCCGCACACAGTTACACCTGTATTATGGAATACACTCAAACAGGAGCAACCCTATCTATGAAAAGGCAACACTACAAATATTAAATCAGGTCCTAAAAACCAATACACCTCTTATTAGGAAAACAGAACTAGCAAGCAGCTATAGATCCCCACACAGAAATAATTGTAAAACTATACTATACTAATAAGCAGAATAAATGTTTCAAAACAGCTATGAACATCCAACAATTAAAAACGCATAAAAACTATTAAACATTCTCCAAACACCAATAAAATATTTCAAAAAAGCAGACATCACACAATTAAAATGGCAGTCAAGAAAAATAAACTTAAAAAGCCACCTTTACTTACCCCCTCCAGCAGCTCTCCTACTCCCCTTCCCTGCAGGCCGTGGCACTCACCAGAAGCAGCAGTAGAAGCTAAGCTCTATACTTATGGTCCTCTTCCTTAGTGCCCATGTCTCTCACACACACACACCATACCAGTCATGCCCCCATGACCAGTTTCTGTCTCTCACACACCAATCATCTCCCAAACAGTCTTTGGCACACACACACCAGTCACCTTCCTGAACAGTTTCTCTCATGCCATACACACACACACACAGGCTTCCCACTCCCGTGTTCTACTTACATATACGGGCTTCTCACTCTCATAATCACTTTCTCACACACACACACACCAGTCACCTTCCTGAACAGTTTCTCTCATGCCATACACACACACACACACACACTCACACAGGCTTCCCACTCCCGTGTTCTACTTACATATATGGGCTTCTCACTCTCATAATCACTTTCTCTGTCTCTCTCTCTCACACACACACACTCACTCACTCACCAGTCTCTCACTCCCATGCTTGTTCTCTCCACATGCACAGGCTTCTCATTCCCATAATCACTTTCTCTCTGTTACACACACACCAGTCTCTCTCATTTCCATGCTCACTCTCCACGTGCACAGGCTTCTCATTCCCTGAATCACATTTTCTCTCATTCACACACACACACACCAGTCTTTTTCTCTCACACACACCATCACCTTACCAAGCAGTCTCTCTCTCTCATGCATGCACACTCACCCTGGTTTCTCACTCCCATGCTTTCTTTCACCCCCACAACACCAGGCTTCTTACGCCCATGCTTTCTCACATACCCAGACTTCTCCCTTCCATGCTTTTTCTCTCTCTCACACACACTCATCAGTCACCTCCCTGACTGATGTCTCACACTCTCACATACACATCAGTCATCTCCCTGAGCAATCACTTTCATTGTCTCTCACATACACACACACATCAGCTCTCTGACCAGTCAATCACACACAGGCTGGCTGGCTGCTTCTCTCTCTTTCTCTCACTCACTTCCTCTTCTCCCCCGAGCACAAATGGGAGCTGCGCAGCCTCCACTGGCCAAGAAAGAAGAATCCCATCGGCCGCGGGAGGCTCGTGCTGCTCTCTCCTTTCTCCATTACCGGCTGCTTCAACTGCTCGGGGGCCGATGCTGCAGCCGCCGCTGCTACTTTTTCGCGCGGCGCAGCTCTCTCTCCTTCCCGCGCACCACGATTCACTTCCTGTTCCGGGTCACGGGAGGGGCAGGCGCAGGAAGAAGAAAAGGCCCAGCCGCGGGTGCAGGGCTTCTTCTAGCGCCGCTGCCGTTCCCGCTGGGCTTGAACGTGCTGACAGCCCGGCGGCAACGGCAGCGGGAGAGACCGGGAGGGCACGACCCCTGCGTTTTGGGCGTTCGACCCCCGCCGGGGTCGCGACCCATAGGTTGAGAACCGCTGCTCTACAATAATGTAAGTTTGGAGGAGGGATCAAGATAAAAATCTGGAGTGCAAAAAAGTTTAAATCAAAATCTTGTTAAAGCAAATGAAAATAAACATCACCGTTAAATAGCAAAATCTCTAGTGGTTTATTCCCAGTTGTTCTCTTTCCCCAGTCTCAGTTACAAAATTATGGGGCCTATTTTACTAAGCTGTACTGACGCATTAACATGTGGTAAGCAGTGCTTACTGTGCATTAAGAAACATAATGCATGGCTGAATTACACAGTTTGTGTTAAACTATGCAATCTACCTTATTCACAGAAAGTACGTGATTAACTTTCTCCTGGTAGCATCAGCGTGTTAACATGTATTTCCATCCTCCTAGGTTGGAATTTAAAGGAGTCACATGACCCCAGAAAAGCCCTCTCTCTAGAAAGTTCCAAAAATCCCTGAGGTCTAATGGAATCCCCCTCTCACAACCCTTCTCCTGCACTTAAAAAATAAAAAATTAGTAAAAATCTCCTTAGATATCCTTTTGAACAAAAGCCCCCCCCCCCCCCCCCCCCGCTTCCCCCCACATTCCTGGAACCCTCCCCCTAAAGCTTACTTGAAATCCTTATGGTCTAGTGGCAGCAGAAGCAACCCTACTCTGTTCTCTCCTGGCAGCATCATTTTTCAAAATGGTGCTGGCTGATCCCAGGTGCTCCTTTGCGCCCCTGGGTCTAATTTGGCTTCTTCCTAATTTTTATTTTTTTTTAATTGGTTGAGGAGGAGATCGGGTGTTGGGAGGGCCCCACTAGACCCCCAAGGAATTTCTCGGACTCTGGTTAGGCGGGGGAGGGAGGCTTTGCTGTCATTTTAAACCTAGTGGATCCAGGATGGAGGAGTGCTATAGCGCGTTGCCCTGCTTGAGAACGCACAAGATTCCCAGCTGTGGCAACACATGGAAAATTGTCATGGGATTCAGTAAACTGTGGTATTCAGTAGCATGGTTTAGTGAATCCTGTGGCAGTTTTCCCCGCGGTGCAAATATTGCACATTAATAAATAGGCTCTTACGTCTGTTTAAATCATTTCTGGTAGAATTCATCCATGCTTCCCTCAAATTTCTTCAGTCACTCAATTTCCATCTTCACGGATGCCTTCAAAAATTGAAAGATATGTAATGAGGGTAACCATACAGCTTCATGTCAAAGGGGATCATTTTGTAATGTGCCCGCAGAAATCAGCAGGTGTAAACGTGAGCAGGTAAGTCCAATTAAATACATGCATAAGTTACACCAATTTTCAAATTGCACATATATATTCCTTTTGGAAATTATCCCACCAAAATTACCCACACACAGTTATACATGCTGCTTTGTGTATGGATTTTGTTTTCAAGGAAATTCATGTGCATTCATTTGAAAATACAGAAGTAGGCATGTAACTGCAAACTCTTCCACTCCACTCTCGGGAACACCTCGGCTCAATATGGGTAAGCGTATTGTTGCGCTCGGGGGTGGACCCCTGTCCTGTGGCAGTACAGGGACTGACCACAGGGGGCGGAGCACGGAAGGAGACAGAGGCAGTGTGGATCTTCACCACTGGAAGCCAGAGGTCCCCCCGGGAGGAGCCCGTAGGGACCCGGGTCGCTGGGAGAGTCAGAGTCCGGCGTGCCCACAGACACTGGAAGAGCGCTATCGGGTTTGAAGCTGGAAACAGGTTGGAGGAAAGTGAACCAGAATAGAGTTGGTGAGGAAAAGGCTAGGGACAGAGCCAGAATCAAGAAGGTCAGGCAAGCAGGGTTAAAGTCCAAGAATCAGTCCGAGGAGTGGTCAACGAAGCAAGGGTCACGATCCAGAGGTCAGGCAAGGTCGAAGAGCAGGCTGAGATCTTTGGCAGGCGGCAGGCAGGCTGGTCAGGAACAAGCTGAGGTCTTTACCAGAAAGTCAGTCTGAGATAAGACCAGGGAGACTAACAATGAACACAGGAACAAGCAGGACAAGGAAGCAGGTACAAGCAGTAACGGAACTGGAACGAGACTAGGAACAAGCAAGCAGGAACACGAGCAAGGGCAATCTCAGGAACAAACCGACCCGATTACCAAGGCAAGAAAGTGAGGCCAGGAACTTCCTTATAATATGAGTTCAATCAGGGTGCGCCACGGAACTAGGCCCCACCCTGGAATCTACATCAGGGCAGCTGGTCCGCACGCGCACGTAGGGGTGTGGCTAGCTGCTGAGACGCAGAGGCCTGGCATGAGGCACGGCGCGTGACTGAAGGCCCGGCGACGGCTCCTGCGGGAAGCCAGGGCCTAGCCAGAGTTGCAAGGGCCATGAGGGAGACAGGACCGGGACCCGCTGTGTGACCCTGAAGTTGAGCGGTCCCATGCGTAGGACGACCACAGGTGGGGCACATAACACTTATGTGTATACAGGCTATCCAAGCATAAGTTTACCTCCGTATCAGCCGGGTAATTTTATAACAGGCCATTTCCATGGGTAAAGCACCACTGGAAACTCGTCTTCACCAGATAAGAATGGACCAAAATTCCTTCTTTGAACAACACTGCTGCCACCACCACAACCATCACCTTTGAAAAAAAGTCCTTGAGGCAGTTGCCAACGCAAAGGGCAAAGCCTGAAACTGATAATGCTGACCTAGCAAAACAAAGTGCTGATGATCTTTCCTTATGGGAATGTCAAGGTAAGCCTCAGTTAAGCCATAATCTCAGTGTCTCCATTCTGAAATGAGTCACTTTCAGAAAGTCATTGGCCCCTTGCAGATTGAGACTGGGATAGAAAAAGCCTTCCTTCCTTCTTTGGAACCACTAAGTAAATGGAATAATGGCCTAATCCCTCCAGCTCCTTTGATATTGGGATAACAGCCCTTATGTCTGGAAGCCTCGCAACATTACCTTAACCTCCTCCCTCTTTCTGGCAGAACCATAGGTGTTGGAAATGGGTCGAACAAATTCCAGGGCATACCCGTTTAGCACTATGTCCAGGACTCACTGATTGGATGTAATCTGGGCCCATCTTCAACAAAACGTGAATAGCCAGCCACCTATCTTTTGACTGACGGGGCAATTTTAAAAGCATCACTCGCACAAAAACGGCCACATACTTGCATATGCGTGCCTCGCATGAGCAAGGCACATTTTAAGAAGCTGTGAAGTATGTATATACATACCCTGATCGTTAAGAAAAAGGGGGACGAAAAGGGGAAGGGCATGGGCGTTCTGGGGTGGGGCCAAGACTTGTATGTGTAAATCCACATTTTAAAAAGAGGTGACCACGGCACGGCTTGTTATTCATGTAAATTTACTTCTGGTCCTTATGAGGAGCAAATCTGAATATCTCAAGTTTTAGGGAGTTAGCACAGTGTGAGGGTTCAGGATCAAGTGGGTGCTTGCAAGTTGAACTGGGTGAACTGGTTGATTACATGGAAAACCTTTCCCTTGCGTGAGCATGTTTTAAAATTCGACTGCATACACATGTAAAAGCTGCTAAAGCCCTAGCCAAATTACACGCATGAAGATCTACTTTAAATAAGCGCGTACTTATGAGCACAATTTAAAACTGCATCGTCTCTCCACTTGCCGCCAATACACACGTTCCTTTTAAAATTATACTATGAGATAGGGCTCCCAAGTCCTCACTAAGAGGTCTGGGTGGATCCAGATTTCAAGGCTTCATCCTTACCTCACTTTTTGGAGCAAAGAAACTGGTAGAGGGAAACAGACCTAGATCTCTGACTAGCCGAGGTTCTACCCTGCTTGAACAACCTGGAATCCCAATACCTACCATACATGCAGGATGAGAAGCTATGAGCCAAAGTTCTAAGTCTATCCTCCAGTAGCCTGAGATCCTTAGAGTCTCTCCAGGCCATAGCCATCTTTTCCAGCTCCTCTCCATACAAAAGCAATCCCTTGAAGGGAAGCTTTGTCAGGTTGGTCTTAGAGGTTGAATCCACCAACCAGTTCCAAATCAAACGAAGCCTTCGAGCCGCCACTATGGTTGCCATTTCCCTAGCTGAACAGCACACTAAATCGAAGCAGATATCTGCCAAATAAAGCTACTGGTTCAAACAGCAAAGAATCCTCCAAGGACTCCTCCTGCACAATTTTCACAAGACATCAGCCAGATCTCACCACTATGCAACAGTAAGCTGAAATCTGAAGTGCTATGCTGATGGTCTCAAAAGCCTGCTTAAAAACAGATTCTATATTTCTATCCTGGGAATCCTTAAGCACAGTGCTACCTTCAACAGGGATAGTGGTTCTCTTGGTTATTGAGCAAACCAACGCATCCACCCTGGGAAAACAAAAAACTTTTCCTTCTGGAGAGGATCCATAGGATCCACTCCAAATCAATCAGGTCCTGTACTGCCTGATTAAGTGGAAACATTTGGAGGATTTTCTAAGGCTGACTATAATCATATCCTCTTTGGACGTGGCACTCTCATCTCTTT
Source organism: Rhinatrema bivittatum (assembly GCF_901001135.1). Lineage (NCBI taxonomy): Eukaryota > Metazoa > Chordata > Amphibia > Gymnophiona > Rhinatrematidae > Rhinatrema > Rhinatrema bivittatum. Next base: position 93,429,253 of record NC_042620.1, read on the forward strand.
TGTCATTTACAATATTAAATGTGCCCAGAGACTGGAAAATCAGGATTGCTAGCTATTCCCCATCAAAAGCTGCAGCATAGAACGATGATCTTCTTCTTCCTGAGGACACTTATTCTCTTGTAATTCATTTTCACTTATATACTGTGGAAACTCCCTAAACCCATCAAAAGAGTCATCTGAAGGGAAAAATGAATTCCCCGTCTCATATTTATTTTCTTCCATCCGGTTCGCTTCCTGTCCAGCGAGACTGAGGAATTAGAAGGTACCCAAGGGGCAAGAGCAGTGTCATAAGAGAACCCTTGCCCTATACAAAAGGTCTGTAAGCTTTTGAAACACTTTAGAGAAATAGTTGCCCAGGGCAGGGAAGCCACATCTAAAGAGGAGGAAACCTTCCTCACTGGTCTAGACACAGCTGCAGTCCCTGAAGAAACACCTGGTTCTAAAATTTAATTAATTTATTTATTTATGTGAGGTTTAGTATAAAAGGGGAGGAGTCCAGACATCCCCCTTCACAGCGCCCCTCACTACCATGACTTCATCCAATACTACTAGTGTCGGCAAGTACACTTAATTTTGTAAGCTGTTTGTGTCAATTCACCTGCCACACTGAATTCTGAGCCTCACATGCCTCCACTGGCTTTCGAGCAGTCACAGCAATACCACAATCCTCCTACCAGGCTATACTTTTTTCATGGAGCAAGCGGCAGACAGCAGCAGCCTTCTTCCTGCGCACTGTGCCTGAGGCTATCTTGGAATCTCTCCTCATGCCTGGAAACGTCATTGTGGTCCCCATAAAACTCCAAAGCTTGGTGACTCACCACTCTGGTTCTCAAACCGTATCCCTTAATCTTCCAAAACTCAGTCTGGTACTCCCTGTTGACAGCCCTGCTGCTGTTAATGCCTGCTACCAAACCACTTCCCTTTTTTTTTTTCCTAAACACTTTGTAGCTCCAGTCACAGAAAGCAGGCAAAATTTAAGAAAACAGGTACAAATTGGAGGGGAGGGTCAGAGGGGAAAGAGAAGAGGAGAGGACAGAACAGCCCCCCCCCCCCAATCCTCCTCGAAGCCCCATGGTCCTGATATACAGCACTGAGGGAGGAAACCCTGGCTTTTTCCTCAGACTGTGCTCTTTTCCTTTGGTTTAAATCCCAGGACCCTGCTCAACTGAGTGAGGGAGAACTCATCTTTTACCTCAGGAGCCTCTGCCAAATCTTTTTATATGCAGCCTACCAAGCCACAGCCCAGGATGTTTGCATAAACATTGGCTGGAGACAGAATGTTGGCAGGCTGGTGTCAGCCGGATGCTTACAAGGAATGATGTCAGTGAACTTGTTGATCTCTGTTTCCATCTGCTGGCTGATGTGCATAACCCACTTGTCTGATGGGATACAAAGAACTTCATATATCACGGTAGAAATTATTCCTACACTAGGTCTATCCTCAATCACAAATTTCTGATGCACAAACATTAAGACATCATCCCAGCTAAACTGTATTTATTGCATGTGACCCCTGAATGAGCTCACTAGCGTGTGCTAAGCATTGAAATGGAGAATCTACCAGGAGCGGGGGCTGTTAGTGGCATTGGGGTTGATAGGATTCTTTCCCTAAAGGGGATGGACAATTTGTGGTGTATGCTTCCATGAAGAACCAAGAGAAGCTGAAATAGTCTGGTCTGAGAATAAGTGGCTTGTTTGGAAGCTCAGGGAAGGTAGCCCCAGTGAGGTATCCATCTCTGGGTTCTAGTGATCCATTGGAGACAGCGGTTTCTCTCCAGTAAAGACATTAGAGTAACTGGAAAAATGAAGACCCCTAACCCATGGGGACACCATTTCCAAATGGGGAAGGCTAGAGCCAGTGATTGTTGAATAAAAGGAGAAAAGGTTTCCTGTCAATGGATCCTGAGGAAAAGAGAGTGGTAATCCTGGAAAAATTCTTCTATTTGATGACTTGAGCTGTATGAGAGGAAAGCGAGTAACTACTTTAAGAACTGTGAAGTGTCTTTGAAGCTGTTTCTCCTGTTTTCGTACATGTTTAACTGTTGCTGATTTTTCTGCCATTTCTTGATTTTTATTCTTGGACTTCAAATAAATTATTTTTCCTTGCTTTAGAACACAACTATGTGTGGACTACATTTTTTCTGGTGATCTCTCAGGTCTTGCAGGTAAAACCTGCTCACCATAGAACAAATCCGTACATTTTCCAGACATAGCAGTCTCTGAAGTTTAAAACACCCCCTCCACCCTCCAGTGAAGGCAAGAGGTCATACATTGGTGGCCCAGTATGAGTATTGAGTGAGATATTTGTGTTCCTGAACTATTTTTAAGAATTTTTGTGGAGCCTGTAGCTCTTTATTGCTGTAGACTGTTTGAAATAAAATTTTCATTTTTGGTTCTAATAGCTACAATGAGCCAAGATGGCTGCCATGAGTATCCTGGGGAACATATGAAAGGAGGGGAAAAAAACCCATGGATATTCACCAGGGTGTAAAGCAGGTGATGTTTTTGTTGGCAGAGCCTTGAGGTCTTTTGACATCATCCAAGGAGGAGAATCAATCAGTGGGAGGTCATCTAAGATGATGCCTACTACAGCAGAGGAGATGAAATGTGCCACCAAGAAACAAGGCCATCCCAAAGCCTGTTGTGGTGCAGGCAATACCATACATCAAAATGGCACCATCTGCTGCGGTACATGCGCTGGACAGAGTCAGTTGAAGGGACTTTTGTTGGAATTGTAGGGGAACCAGTTCTCCAAAAGTTAAATGCCTGCTCTGTAAAGAGAGCTGGAAAACAAAACACTCTGAAGAATGATATATAATATTTAAGGACATTGCCTTTAATATTTATTTTGAGATTTCAGGAAGAAATGAAAATGAATAAAAAAATTACAAAATGCCAAAAATATTCCAAATAATTCTACTTTAATTTTCCTCTCAATATTTCTATTTATTTATTTAACATTTATTAATTGCCTATCAGCATTTTTAGGTGGTTTCCAGTAAAAATATCCACTTTTGTAAAAAAAAAAAACAAAAACAAAAAAAAACGATACGATACAAACCATTTAAACATTAACCCCTTTCCGGTCCACCCCGAATATATTCATCAGTGAACCTATTGTATTGTGTTTTCTCATCCTGAAAGGCGTTAATACTTGACCATCAAACAATAAGATAACCTCCTGCTTCCCATCAAGGTATAATAGCTACTCCTAAAATGTGCATTATCTGCTCTTCATAATACTACTCACAACCACTCTCTAAAAGTCACAGATTAAAGGCCAGCTGAAAAAAAGAAAGCTATTTGTGCTATTCAGTTGAGTGCTTTGACACAATTTTTTTTTTCTAAGAGGAAGTGTCCAAGACCTGAGGACACCCTTTTCTACTAACTTTGCCTTTCTTTTCAGCATCTTACCCATATCTGAAAGATGAATTAAATTTACAGAGATTATAAAATTACAGATATTATCACAAATTATATCTACAATTTTTTCTCTGTTATGTCACCAAGCTATGCTGTTTCTGAACAGCATAGCTTGGTGACATAACAGATTTGATTTGTCGGGCTAAGTATTCCATTTTTATAAATTTGGTGATTTGGTGGTATAGTCTGGGGTAAAGATGCGTTTAATATAAAAGTGAAAAATTAAACAAAAAATTGTCGATATAATAAAGAACAACTGCTTAAATATAGAGCAACAAATGACAATAAATGATTAGATGAAAAACGTTCTAAAGGCTGAATACAGCCTGCGGCCCATTGTGTGGCGAGAGGCTGCAAATTAAAGAGTTATAGAGCTTTGACTTGTGATATTGTCATTTGTTTGTATTAAGAATTCTTTAATTTTTCGTGGATATTTGGATTGCATTCTTTATCCTCTCTTCTTGTATCTATTTGATTCCTTGCCAGTTTCCTGTATGAACTAGTGGGTGATGTCTTAGGGCCTGGTTTTAAAAGCATTTACATGCTTAAAATTTGGCTTTGCATGTCTAAATGCACTTTACCCATGTAGTTGGGCTTATGAAAATTGCTACAATATATGCCATTGAATTGTCCATAAGATATTCATGTGTAAATGTGTTTTACATTCATAACTGGATTTTTAAAATTGCTACAATAGTATGTTACATTTACACATGTAACTCTTTTTAAAATGACTTCCTAATGTTGTTAAAAAAAAAAAAAAAAAAAAAAGTGTGTTCCCTGCTAATCCCTTGTACGATCAGTGGATGATTTTTGATGGTGTTTGTTCCCTGCTGGTTCCATGTGTAAACAGTGGATGATTCTTCCGGTACTCGGGCCTAAGTTTGGTGAATGAATTCTCTTTCCCACACAGAGAAACAGAATCCAGGTTTCTAATTAACAGGTGCATGTGTTATACAGTGTAATATATTTATGAGCTCTCTCTTCAGGTCCAAGAGATTGAAGTACCTGCAGAAATATACCCTATATCTGTATTCTTCATTTTCCTTGGCTAAAGTTCAATAATGTTGTGTGTGCTGTGATTAATTGCATTTTTGTTAGCAGGCGGCATCATTTATCCTTCTCTCTCTTTTTAAGGGTGACCCTATGCTGGCTATAGGATTACAAGAGGGTCCCCCTGGAATATGTCCCCTTAAATGGAAATATATCTGTTAGGGCTGCAGCTGTTTCTCTTGTGAATGTTTCTCATATACTGCGCAAGTAGTTATGTGGAACTGAAAAAAGAATTGTCTTTTGCGAGTTCCCAATCTTTTGTGTGTGTGTGTTGGTGGTGGCAAGTGTGACCCCTGTCTGGGTTCACTCGAGTGGTATTGTGATGGATAGGATGCTTCTTTCACCAAAGGGGGTTGGGCAATTTGTGGTGTATATATGGTGCTTCCATGAGGCACTAGGAGGAGCTTAAGGAGTCTAGTTTGAGAGTAAGATGGCTTGTTTGGGAGCTCAAGGAGGGAGACTCCTGATGATGTCCATCTCTGGGTTCTACTGATTTGTTGGAGAGAACATTCTCTCCAGTAAGGGCAACAGGCCTATTCTGGCCTCACTTCACTGGCTACCAATACCTTTCCGCATTCAATAGAAAGTATTGACGACAACATTCAAACTAATTCATGATGATTCACTAATCTGGACCTGCACGTCATTGCAACTTTACAAACCTTCCAGAGTTATGTTCCTCAGGAAAAAACCTACTAGATATTCCTACAATAAAAATCAGCAGGCTTGACATAACAAGGAAGAAGGCGATTTCTGTTGTGGGCCCCACTCTCTGGAATTGCCTTGCCTGATACCTTAAGCATTTGCACAGATCTAAAGGAATTCAAATGTAATTTAAAAATGCATTTGTTTAAGAAGGCATTTGACATTGAAGCAACATAGAACAAGGCCTTATAACTCAGGTTAGTACGCTAGTACTAAAAAGTAACATCTTATTATTATTAGATTGTAGAGATGGAAGAGTCAAATTCTATGTTGTATTAATATTTGTTTTAATGTAATGCTTGTTTTAATCTGTTACTGCATTCTGTGAATGTAATTGTGTAAACTGCTTTGCACAATCCTCTGGAGAAAGCAGTATATAAAAACTTTTAAATAAAACAAACAGGCCAGCTGGAAGTATCAGGCCTCCTAATCCACAGGGACACCATTTTCAACTAAGGAAATCTGGAGCAGTGAGTGCTGAATAAAGGAGAAGCAGTTTCCTGTCACTGGAACCTGAGGAAGAAGATGGTCCCAGAGGTAATCCTGGGAAAATTCTTTGCTGACACAGACTGCATGAGAGGGAGCAAATAACCCAGGATTTCCCAAACCTCCCGTGACCCCACAATCAGTCGGGTTTTCAGGATATCCACAATGAATATGCATGACATAAATCTGCATATACTGTCTCCATGGTATGCAAATTTATCTCATGCATATTAATTGTACATATCCAGAAAACAGACTGGTTGTGGGATCTCCAAGACAGATTTTGGGAAGCTCTGGAATAACAATTTTGAGAACTGTGAAGTGTCTTAGAAGCTATTTCTCCTGTTTTTGTGCATTTTTGGCTGATTTTTCTGCCTTTTCTGCACTTTTATTCTTGGAGTCTAATTAAATTATTTTTCCTTGCTTTGGACTAAATTTTTTCTGGTGATCCCTTGGATTCTGCAGATGAATCCTGCTCCTCAGAACACAAATCTGTGCATTTTCCAGATGCTACACCAAATTGGCTAGCGCTCAGCTGTCTTTGAAGGTGAACTCCCAGTAAAGCAGAATTACTATTTGGCCAGCAAAATATTTTACAAGAATCTGTGTTGCTGATTGTTTCTAATCTTAAATTTGATTCCTTTGAACCACAGACATGCAACAGCAAACTGTATGTTCAGGTGAACAGGAGGAATATGGCTGCCGTATACCAGTTAGAAGATAATAGTATAGTAACAAAATTATCAGGGTGTGTGTATGTATGCAGAGGGGGTTCAATCCAACTTCCAAATCATTTTTTTTTTCTATTACCCAAGAAAGTTTTGAATTTAAGGCCAGAGATTAACACTAAGAAAGGGTACAAGTGGTTTATTACTGCTAATTTGTTTACTAATCTGAAAATTAACTTGCATTACAATTATTAGATTTACAACGGTCTAAGGTTGTTTTTTTGCAAATCGATGTCTGATCATTAAGTGACTTTATGGTTATAAGTCACTCAGTGTCAAATATTTCTATTTTTATTTTTAGAATTAGAATAATGGCAACCACTTACAATTCCGAACACTGGAAGGAAAGAATTCACTAATATTATTAAACTACAATAGCTATTTGAATTTTCAGAATAAAAGAAAGGAATGAAAGTTATATTCTACTTGGATGGTTTATTATTTTAAAAAAGCTACACAGGCAAATGGCTCAAGGGGTAACTGCTGAGTACTGCCATGGGGAAGCTATAGAGGCAGCATTCACTGCTCCCAGAGAGGAGAGAGTCATGTTCACTGTTTAAGGGAGACAGCTGGTGGCCAGATTCACGGTCCAAGATTGCAGGTTCCTGGAAGGAGTCTTGGGACATAGCCCCCAGTTTAGGACCATCACTGCAATAAATTAGACTAAGTGTATTGGGTGAGGGGGATGCAAAATGGAGGAAACCCCCCCCCCCCCCCCCCAGTAGTTATGAATGAAAGCTCATGGTGCCAAATTCCAGCCTTGATTCTGACTGAGCTGGAAGTGCAAAGGAGCAGGATTGTTTACTACTTCTTCCCATGCATTATCAGTGTTTTGCATATCATTCCGCCTGGACTGTTATGGCTATGGCGTAATTCAAATAAATAATTAACTAAAGCCACACACAATTGTTCCTTGAATGCCACATTCAATTGCTATAATTATAATTTCAGAAATAAATGATCTAAGGGATGAATTTTTCCACTATTTTATTTCAGGCAATGACATCTTAATATGAGACAATCTACTTATGTGCTTCAGTAATGGGGTTTATAGTGCCATTTTAAAGATAAATGGGGAGCAGACAAACAGAAAATTATTTTCAGAATAGTGTGAGTTTTCCTTTAACATTTCTTACTGGAAACAGCTTTGCAGATCTCAAAAGTTGATCAAAATTGAAAAGGGCTTTTTTGCTTAAACACTCAAGGCAAAGTGCAATGCTGACACAAGTTATTTGCAAATTTATCATCAGCAGGGGTGCTTTATGATTCAAGCTAATGAGTCCAGAGGTCAGTGCTCCCTATGACATCAATGATCTCCTAATACAATGTAATATGATGTGCCATCTAATACCGTGCGGCATGTCGCATTAAAAAGACTACATCACTACTGTAAGCCCTATTTAGAAAATAAATTCCTTACATCATTGTGCCTTTCAGGAATCCTACCTCCCCCCACAACAATCTGCAAAATCCAAATTATTTTTCATAATATTAAGAGTTGAGCCACATCTCTACCTTTCTTCTTTCACCCTCAAAAAAGATTTAAGGAGCCAGATTTAAGTGTTGAACTTAAAAAAAAAGTAGAAGGCCTTCAAGTTCATTTGCTTAAACAATATTGAAATACTATATTTTTATGCAACTTCAGGAGGCAAACAATTAGACAGAATAAATTGTACCATAACAACCTTTATGCAAACCTCAGCTTGCCCAGATGTGCTTAGTTTTGGGCACAATTTGTTGTGGGGAACATTTGCTATCCTTGGGCGGTGATAGCCCCAGGCCCAATGCCTCATGTTTCAGAAGGATGGGGGAGCACCATACAGCCATGATAGCTCATCCACAACATGTGACACACTTCTTTGGGAGGCCTGGTAGGCCAGGAGCTGCAGTAGCTCACATGGCCATGACATCAGCACCAGGCTATCGAGTGCGGTGCCACCTCATCCCCCCCCTAGGAATAGACTAGCGGTTAGAACATCACTGTGAGAACCAGAGAAGCCAGGGTTCAAATCCCACTTCTCCCACTAATGCTTGTTGTGACCTCACAAGTCACTTCACCTTCCATTACCTCAGAAACAAAGTTAGGGGGGTCATTTATTAAGATGTGTTAGGGATTTCCCCCATGGTCAATGTCTTAACTCAATGATAACATACGGTATTTGAAATACCATGTGTTACCTCCCCCTCTAGAAAACCAGCACAACACAGGTATTAAAAAGAGCTGATTTCCATGCATGCAAATCAGCTCATTACTAGCAATAAATATGCAAATAAAATAATGCAGCTTGCATCAAAATTCGCAAGCTGCATTATTTTATGGAGATTTAGCTACACCTCACAAGTTATAGCTAACTTTTCCAGGGAACATCAAGATGCTAATGCACATTCCAAAACACCCAAGTGTCTCTAAAGAAGCTGAGCAACACACACACAGGCCAATGCCATACCCATGTGGGCAAGGCAGGTGCTCATGATTGAGCGCCCGCTTTCCTAACGATGCAATAGGTTAATGAGCCACTGCGTTAAAAAGGAGGCGCTAGGGGGAATTATATGTCCCTAGTGCCTCCTTGGCATTGGGCACCCAGAAGAAGTGGCGGTGCAAGGTTTAAGAAAATGGGCGCTCAATTTTATGAGCATCTGTTTTCCTAACCTGAACGCCAGCAATACTTTTTTTTTTTTTGTTCAAGTTGCTTTCTGTTATTCCTCCGACTTAATATCACCATGATATTAAGTCGGAGAAACCACAGAAAAGGAGTATTTTCTGCTTTTCTGTAAATTTTTGGAGATCCTCAAGACCTAATGCCAGCTCCGGGGCTGGCGTTAATTTTTGAGGGGAAAAGTGTGTGCGTCGAGCACACACTTAGGGGTAGATTTTAATAGGTGCACGCGCTACCCAGCACGCACACATGGACACACCGATTTTATAACATGTGGGCCTTGCGCACATGCGTGCTGGATTTTGTAATCCATGCATGTGTGTGTGGCGGGGGGGACGGGACACATTTTTGCAAAATTTGCACGGCGACGCATCGCAGCCTTCCCCACTTCCCCCCCGTCCACTCCAATTAAGGAGCAGACTAGGAGGGAACTTCCCTACCCCCCTGCCCATACTCCCTCCCTCTTCCCCATCCTCCCCGACCCCTTAAAACATCCTACCTTTTTTTTCTTTGTTTAAGAACTTACGCCAGCTCCTGAGCTGGTGTAAGTTGCGGGCGCTGGCAGGCTGCTGGTGCGCGATTCCCCGGCACAGCGGCAAATGGCCACTGTACCAGCCGCCTCCAGCTCCGCCCCACCCCCTGGACTGCCCCTCCCCGCCCCTTTTGCGAGGCCCGGCTCTTGTGCGCATAAGCCACGGATTTTACGCGAGGGGGAGATTTTAAAATTTGGCCATTTTTTACATAAGGAAATACTAGCTAACAGCCTCATCAACATGGCATTTACATGTGATGAGCGCAAATAGCCATCTGCTGGTTTGGACACTTGTTTAGGACGTGCTAATCTCCTTATTGCATAAGGAGTTATGGACGCATGTCCGAAACACACATCCAACCGTGGGTTAACCTGTGTGCTAGCCTGAGCGCATGGTATTGCATCGGCCTGACAGTGCACCCTCCAGTCGAGGTAAAACCCTTGGAAGTCTATTGCTGTCCCCTTGTCGCACCACCCCTGCTGCCATTTGAGGCGGCCAAAGTAGCATAAATAAGAAATAAAAGTTTACAGAGTCCCTGCCTCTCCCTCCTAAACCCCATCCCACGTGACAGGTGCAAGAATCTGTAATGTGGCAGGCTGGCACCATTTTGAAAATGGCGGCGACAGGCCCAGAGTCCTAGGAGAACTCCGGATTCCACTGGATCACCAGGGAAATTAAGTTAATGAGCAAGGGAGGGTTGGGGGGATGTGCCAGGATGTAGGGTTTGGAGAAGTTATTTTTTGAACTACAAAGAGGCAGAATTTGGGAAGGAGAGGGTGTGGCCAAGCAAAGACCCTTTAAGCTTGACAGAGTGGGGGGGCACTATACAGGCTGCTCAAGCCCTTTAAAAGATGGAAGCTGCAGGCTATGGGGCCACCATCACGTGCTGTTCACTATGGGCACTTTGCTGCAGTTTATTTCCCAGTGGTACTTTAGCACCAGGAAAAACTATACAGGATTTACAATGCTACAGGACTGTTTACTGCAGGTTAGTGAATCCCATGGTAATTTCTCTCTGGCAAAAATACCACTGCTTAATAAACAGACGTCAGATTGTAAGCCCTCTGGGGCAGGGAAATAACTACTATATCTAGTAACTTGCCTTGAGGTAAGGTTTGAGAAGACAAATCAACCCAAAACCAAGCTCCGGCAAGGTGGGACACTTTCTGGCAGAATTGTCCCTAGCCCCACATTCCCCTAATCCCTGGATACAGGAAATTAAAGCATCATTTTTACTTATTTATTTTTATTCATTTATATACCATCATTCTGTTATGTTCAATCACGGCGGCTCACAACAAACAATAAGTAACATCACTTTCAATTATTACATATTTAAGTCATGACAGTCATAAAAATATAAAATCAATCAAACCAATAAAAGACAAACTACATGTCAAAAGGCAAACAAAATTGCATGTTCTCTTTCTCCTTAGATTATTTGATTACTTCACTCTCAAATGCTTGTATAAAAAGCCATGTTTTTAGATCATTTTTGAAAGATTTAAATTCCTTTTGCATCCTCAATTCTATCGGCATGGCATCAGGAAGATAATACAATGCTTCAAGTTTACCCAGATTTAAATGTAGCTGTTGTAATGTTAGTTTTGTGCATTTATTTTTTTTTTTTACAGTGTACCTTTAATTGGAAATTATCCATGCCAAGAGCAGTGAGCTGGTCCTCAGCAGGTAGGCCAGTATAACATAGCAGATGCAGGTCCACGCCGGAAGAAATTTATACGAGGTCAATTTTCAAAGTGATTTACATTAGTAAAAAAAAAAAAAAGTGTTCCCCTTCCCCATGGGTAATCAACTTTTTTTGGAAATTGCCTTCCTTAATGTGGCAAAAAATTCACATCTTGTTCCTTTTAGTTGCCCTAAGAGGAAGCGTTCCCGAGGGCATGCCTTCGGGAACACCCTGCAACTATATTTGCAAATTTTCACATGCACCTTTCCAGCAAAACCTTTGCCTGCAGAAAAAGCAGGTGCAAGTGACCACACGTACTTTGTATCAGCAGCAAATCTCAGAGCAAAAGTATGTACGTGCTTTCCCTTTGATAACTGATGCTGGCACCATTTATACCTGCAGACTATGTGAGGACAGTTTGAGCTGTCCCCAATGTGTCTGCCTCCTAACATTAGCAAAAAGCTAATTACACCCTCTGAAGTATTCAGATCGTTATGAGAATTCTCCTTTAGCATTCATTGTACATAAACAAAACTAAGTGTGCGTTATCTGTAAAGATACAAAATTATAATAAAATAGATATCAAGTATTAATACACAGAATGAAAAGAAGGCACATAAGAAAAAGGAAAGAAGCAAAAATGATCATGGGCCTGATATATAAAACAGAGTCAGATCTGGGAAGGATTGTCCCCTTCATAGCAGTTAAAGGTATGTGTGGCCTTTCACAGCGTATGTGTTCTTAGCCGCAGTAAAAGAAGGTATTCCAGGGGAAGGGGGGAGGTATTTAGGTTGGGGGAGTAAAACTGACTGGACATTTGGAGGTCTATATTTAGCTGAGCCGGATAAACTTAACTAGTGCTGTATATTCAATGGTGCGGCTGAGCCGCTGAATATACCCAGCCAGATAATTTTACCTGGTAAACTTTAGGAAAGGTCTACAAGCTGACTAGAGTTAGCTGGATAAGTCATATGGCTAATTTGACTCTTCCCAGTTACACCCCCGGAATGCTCCTAACTTCTCCAGCTAAATTCTAGCCGGATATTATCCGGCTAGAATTCAACCAGATACGTTTCCAAATTTTCATTTAGCCGGATAACTTTTCAGTCAACCAGCTACATGCTTTTGAATAAGAAGCTCTACATTTTCAAATGTATGTGTATTATTTTTATCCCCCAATTGGCCATCCACATAAACAGGAAATGCAAACGCATGTTGGGTCTTTTAGGGCATGTACAGGATAGGGCAATTTTTAAAGGGCAGGTCTACAGTATACGTGCTCTAAAAGTGCTCATGCAAGCTGGCAACACTGCAAGCTACTCAAAATTGCCTCCTTAATAAATTATCCTGTGTGCCCTTTTCAATAGCCCAGGGAATGATGAGATGGGATGGGGCACACTGATCCTTGCTGCTGGATTCCAGGCTCATGCTGCCCCAGTTTCGACAAGAGGGAAAGTACAGTGACAGCAGTCCCAAATTTCAGAGGAAGTAACTGCATTGCTAAAAAGGATAAAGTACACACTGTATCCAGGACTGCAGGCTTTGTCCAGAAAAAAAGCACTGAAAGGGCACCTCAGAATTATAAAAACAAATATACTCCAGACGCAGGGTCCACAATGACCCAGGTTGGTGTTGATTGGGAAGTTAAATGTAATAGATTGTTGTATATGTAAACCGGAGTGAAGGCTGCTAGCTATACCTCGGTATAAAAAAAAACCTCTTAAATAAAGTCTGTTCTAAGGAGTCACACTGAAATAGAGAACCCGCCATCTAGTGAAATTAGTTCTGCCATGGGACAATTGCCATATCACAATCTAGGTTTCTATCATGGGGCTAAAGATCCCAGACTAAAGGCCTTAGTCAATCAAGATTTTTTTCCCTTAGGTAAAGGTAAAAAAAAAAAAAAAAAAAAAAAAGCCCAGTTTATTCTGAATAAGGCCCCAAAACCATTACTACTGTGGTTAAGAACATAACCACATACTTCTAAGGTGAATATGGCAGGGGGATTAAAATGTAGAGATTACTTACCTGATAATCTCGTTTTCCTTAGTGTATGCAGATGGACTCAAAACAAGTGGGTATAGTGTGCTCGTGCTAGCAGTTGGAGACGGATCTGACGTCAGCACAGGTACATATACCCGCACAGGAAGAGCAGCAAATCAGTAATCTTCCTTGCAAAAGCTGTATGGATATATGTGTAGCTGACCGATCGATGAAATGAACAGGATTACCCTGACTGATTGATAGTAGCTGGAGACTGCCAGTGTTCTCAACCAGAAGGCGTCGACACCCGACAGGATGGATGGCCTATTATAAAAAACATGGCTTACCGTGAGTCAGTGAATCCCCATGTATGCCGGCAGCCGGGCGGGATGCTGAGTCCATCTGCATACACTAAGGAAAACGAGATTATCAAGTAAGTAATCTCTACATTTCCTAGCGTGTAGCAGATGGACTCAAAACAAGTGGGATGTACAAAAGCTACTCCCGGACTGGGCGACAGCTGCCATTCCCCCGGGTTTAGGCTTTCTCTGCTGAGGAAGTCTGCCGTGGTGTTGTCCTTCCTGGCAATGTGGACGGCAGACATGTCCTGAAGATTTTCTTCCGCCCAAGTCATCAGGGGGGCTATTTCTAGGGATACCTGTCGGCTTCTGATTCCGCCCTGTCGGTTGATGTATGCCACCGTGGTGGCGTTGTCCGACATCACTCTGACCGCTCTGTTTCGAAGTCTGTGGGCAAATCGCAGGCATGCTAGCCTGACTGCCCGTGCCTCTAGTCGGTTTATGTTCCATCCTGACTCTTCTCTGTTCCACTGCCCTTGGGCGGTGAGGTCTTCGCAGTGTGCTCCCCATCCGTTCAGGCTGGCATCTGCCGTGAGCAGGGTCCAGGTTGGGGAGGACATTCTTGACCCCCGGCTCATGTGGCCGGGCTGCAACCACCACCGTAGCTGATTCCGCACTCTGGCTGATAGAGGTAGGTGTACTGTGTAGTTCTGGGATCGTGGGCACCACCGAGATAGGAGGGCGCGTTGTAATGGTCTCATATGAGCCCGCGCCCATGGTATCACCTCCAAAGTGGATGCCATAAGGCCGAGGACCTGTAGGTAATCCCAAGCTATGGGCCGGGTGGCGCTCAGCAGGGCCAGCAGACGATTCCGGAGCTTTGATCTCCTCTTGGAGGTCAGACTGACCTTGTCTTCCTGGGTGTCGAATCGGACTCCTAGGTATTCCAGCAACTGAGAAGGCTGTAGGGAACTCTTGTTCAAGTTTACTACCCATCCTAGGCTTTCCAGAAGAGCTATAACTCTGTTGGTTGCCTGGTGGCTTTCCTCCGGTGACTTTACCCTGATCAGCCAATCATCCAGGTAAGGATGGACGAGGATTCCTTCCTTCCTGAGTGACGCCGCCACTACTACTATGATCTTGGTAAAGGTCTGCGGTGCGGTGGCTAACCCGAAGGGTAAAGCTCGGAACTGGAAGTGTTGGTTCAGGACTTTGAAGCGTAGATAGCGCTGGTGATCCCGATGGATTGGGATATGTAGTAGGCTTCAGACAGATCTAGGGATGTGAGAAACTCCCCTGGCTGTACTGAATTTTTCCAAAAAGCAAATCGGAAGCCGATCCAGTTGGCTGTGATACAGTAAAGACAATGAGAATCGGACGATCAGAAGAAGCCCTTTATTTCAATGCCCGACTCTGGCCGAGTTTCGCTCATAGAGCTGCCTCAGGGGCAATTCAATTAGCAGGACTTAAAATATGCCTGCAGGGCTGCTGTCACACTGTCACAATATCATTAGTGTCTGCAGAACACTCTGACATTCTTTCTGCTAGTGACAGACCACAGAGTTTCCATGTGAAAGCTGGGGACCTGTAGGTGCCGGTTGACTGACTTGAGGTCCAGGACGGGCCTGAAAGTGCCCTCCTTCTTGGGCACTATGAAATAAATGGAATAATGCCCAGAATTTATCTCCCCTGCAGGCACTGGGATTATGGCTTTTAGGGACAGGAGCCTCTGCAAGGTAACTTCTAGTACCGTCCTCTTGGGTGAACAAGGAGATTCCACAAACTTGTCCGGCGGGAGCTGAAGAAAGTCCCTTCTCGGATGATGGCGAGGACCCACTGGTCCAAGGTAATCTCGACCCACCTGCGGTAGAAGAGGTTTAGCCTGCCCCCTATAGCTGCTACCCCCGGATGGGTCAGCTGATTGTCATTGTGGGGTACGGCCGGGACCCGAACCCGAGCCAGTTCCCCTCTTGTTGCGCTTAGTCCGAAAGGACTGGTTCCTGGCCTGCGAACGAGGTGCTTGGTAGCGAGTCCTGTAAGGGTTGAAGCGCTGAGAGCTTCTACCTCTGGATGGTCTAGGAAAAGGGCGCTGGCTCCTCCTTGACCTGTCTTCTAGTAGACGGGGTAATGGAGATGCGCCCCATTTATTGGCCAGTTTCTCGAGGTCGCTGCCGAACAGGAGGGATCCCTTAAAGGGCATTCTCGTGAGACGTGTCTTGGAGGAGTCGGCTGACCAATTACGTAGCCAGAGCTGTCTCCTGGCTGCCACTGAGGATGACACTCCCTTGGCTGCCGTACGGACTAGGTCGGAGGCTGCGTCAGTGAGGAACGAGAGAGCTGATTCCATCTCTTCTCCCGGGGTGTTGTTCCTAGCCTGTGATAAACAGGAATGCGTCACCATGGTGCAGCAGGTCGCAATTCGTAGGGACATAGCTGCCACCTCAAAGGCGTGTTTCAGAATGGTGTCAATGCGCCGGTCATGTGTATCCTTGAGGGCCGCCCCCCTTCCACCGGAATGGTGGTGCGCTTCACAATTGCGGCTAACCAAGGAGATGCTGCACGCCAGCATCTCCTTGGTTGCCGGGTCTAAGGGGTACATGCCAGCCAAGGCCCAACCCCCTTTGAATGAGGCCGACGCATTCCATTCCAGATCGATTAGCTGCTGTGCTGCTCGTAGGAGGGGAAAATGGTGAGTCGTTTGGCACAGGCCCTCTAACAGGGGGTTCATTCTAGGTTCCCCTGGGGTGTCATGGCCCCGGAGAGCCAGTTCCGACAGGCATTGTGAAATCAGGCCTGGGAGATCCTCTTTCAGAAAGAAACGCCGCATGGTCCGATATGGTTCAATCCCCGAGGGAAGTTCTCCCTCCTCGGGGGGGGCTCGTCATCTTCCTCAGAGCAATCTGAATCCCCATAAGTGGGGCTTCCGGGTGGCGAGTGGCCGTGCCTAGGCCTTGAGGGTCCAGGGGCTGGGTCATTCGGAACGTATGGACCCGTTCGGGGAGCAGACTGCATTGTGACAACGGAATGCATCCCCTTGAATAATTCCACCCAGGAGAGCGAAGCCGGATCTGACTTTAGGGGCACCAGGTCTCTCGGGTTCCCTGGCTGCTCACTGCTGCCTGCTAGGTCCGGGGTGTTCCCTGAGGAACTGGCAAGTACGCTGGGCTGCGACCGGTCCTGGCCTGGAACTCACAGGGCCTCTTCACATTGGGCACATAGGGAGTCTGCTTCTTCGCTCTGAGTGGCTCTGAGGTTGCATGCAGAGCAGAGGCTTATGCCTGATTCTGGAGGTGCCGGCTCCGCTGACGCATGGGCTCTCTTACGCTCCATCTCGTCTGTGAACCCAGCTGGAGTCTGCGCTTTGTAATATGCGCGAAAGATGTGCGCCTACCAATCTGCGCTTATCCACGTGCGCCTGTCCACGTGCGCTTAGCAACATGCGCCTATCAACGTGCACTTAACAACATGCGCCTATCAACGTGCGCCTATTGCACGGCTGACGAACCAGGGCAGAAGGAGAGTAGGCAGGCAAAATGGCGACCCCCCTTGGCGGGTTGCCACGTAGGCAGACTCTGCTAATCCTCACTTCCTCGGAGACCAATAAGTAAAGATGTACGCCTTACCTTGTCTTCGGCGCTTCCCGGCTGCGACCCGGGCGGTCTCCGGCTGCGGGGGGAGAGGGTAAGTACTGTCACCACCTCGCTCGAGGAAGTGCACCCGCTGCCTCTAGGCCGCGCCCGAACTAGTCTCGCTCGGGGGCCAAGCCCACGCTGGGACCGAGGCTGCCTCTATGCCGTGCCGGAGCCCTTCTCACTCGGGGGCTAGGTCCCTGCCACGAGTCGGCCACCGGACCGAGGCCCTTACCTCCGAGGGGACCACGGAAATCGCCTCTGGAAACTCAACTGGGGGAGGGACCAAATGGTATCACCGCAGGAGTGCGGGGCTCGTCTTCAAGTAGGTTTCTGCTATGAATTTAGTCGTTAGAATTTGGAAAAACGCTCAGCGAGCGTGAGGTAGCTCCAAACTGCTTTGGAGACGGAAATTACTGAATTGCTGCACTTCCTGCGGGGGTATATGTACCCGTGCTGATGTCAGATCCGTCTCCAAGTGCTAGCACGAGCACACTATACCCACTTGTTTTGAGTCCATCTGCTACACACTAGGAAATAAGGAATTCAGTTAAAAATGAAAAACAGCTCTCCCTCCTCCCCCGCCCCTCCCCCCAAAAAAAAGCCAAAACTTTAAAAATACAAGTTACACACAGACTAAACTAGCACTAGGAATCAAAAACCTTTACTTCTTACTATGATAAATGAACAAGAGGTCCTACCTGAATCATTGCCCATGTCACCATTTTGTACCAGACTATCATTCAAACTGTTTATGCTCGATTCTGCCAAGCTCAGGTCTGATTCTGAAAAAAGAAACAATAAAAAAAAAAGTGTCCTTTGTATATCTAAATACATGTAGCATTTGTACTCAAGTTACAGAAAATTCACACAAAAGCATACTAGACGTTTTTATGGCACAAGAGTTTGAGTCTGTTCAACATGAAATTTGCAGTTTGTGGACAACTGCCAAGAACACAGAACCTTATTCCATATTAGAAGGTGGATGCGTGTTTAGAAACACACTTTTATTCCTTTTTCCAACTCCTAAGCCATTCATCCATGTACCAATGCAGGATCCCAGGCAATGAAGATAAGCATTAAGGCAGCAGGTAAACTTAAGTTCTCTTGCATCTGCCAAGGACCTCAATATCATTCTAGTGGTCTGATGTACAGCTGTCAGCCAAAGTCTGGTCCCCAGGAGACAGAAAATTTTAGAAGCATTCCAAAATTTAACACACCACAGCCCTTTATCTAACTTTTCAAATTCAGAATGGATCCTATCTTCAAAGGAGTTTTGTGAGAATGGGGGAAAAAAAAAAAACTTTCGACATATGGGCCCAATGAGTTTGTTTATATACCTGGGAGAATAAAAAAAAAACAAACCACAAAATATAAATTTAGCCTACTTAATATTTTATGGTTACTTCAGTACTATTTCCTGTTTATTATTTCTTATGTTCTTTTGGCTTCTGTGTAACCTCCCACAAGGCTAATCCCATAACAGAAGGGAAGCCTGTCAGTAGGATTCTACTGTCTAATTATTTATAATTAGAATTTTTATATAGTATACTCCTGGGGGAATTCTGCACTACTGCGGAGCACAGAATTCCCCTCATGTGCAGAATTTCTGTTTTCTGCACAGAATTTGGAGTAGACCCCAGCGTGCCACAAGCAGAGGCCATCCCGCTCGTGGCAAAGAAATAGCAGACCCTAGCAATCACGTTGCGTGAAGACGGAGCAGGCCCCAGCATGCCGCATCATGCTGGTGACCACTATTAAAGCCCATCTCGCTTGCTGCAAAGAGGAAGCAGGCCACAGCATGCTGCGTCGTGGCGAAGAGGGAGCAGGCCCTGGTATGCTACATCGTGGCAGAGAAGCGAGCACCTGCAGCCACAAGCGAAGCCCACCCCACTCGCAGCAAAGATGAAGCAGGGCCCGGTGAGTGTGAGAGACTGTGTGTAGGGGTGTGTGGTAAGATTGCGAGCCTGTGTGCATGTGTGAGAGAGCATGTGTGAGGGTGGGGGTGTGTGCCAGAGAGAGAGAGTCTATAAGGATGATTTTAAAAGGCGCGCACATCCATGTGAGCGCGGTTCCTGGCTCTCGCACATAGACACGCCGATTTTATAACATGCGTGTATGTTATAAAATATGATATCCACGTGTACATTCACAGAATTCTCCCAGGAATAATAGTAATACAAATGCAAGTAATACAAAGAATATTAAGAAAATACCAGTAAAAGGTCAGAAATTTCTCTCCATGACAAAGGAGGAGTTTTTAGTATGCACCAAAGGCCACAGTTAGGGTTAAGAAATAAGAATTTGAAAATGTCTAAAATAAAAAAAGCCTAATAACCCAGTATTGTTTAAGGTTAGCTATTCAGTTAACTCTAGGATTTCTTATAGGATTGTGGAAAGACTTTAAAACTTTTTTTTATTTTAAATGAAAATGGTTAAAATGCCATGCCAAACCACAAATACTGACATTTGTTTCCAGGGAAGCAAATACATACATATTGAGGCAAAGGCGACTCAGCAGTAGCTGAACAGGAACTGGTGCAGTAGCTGTAAATAAAATATCAGCAATATTTTAAGTCCCATTTTACCAACCCGGGCAATGTCCCTTTAAAACAAAAAGAAATTAATCACTCAGCGTAGTGAGAATCAGCATCATAGAACAGAAGTGATCAACTTCGGATGCCAATCAGATAAAGATAAGTGACTTTCAGCTTAATGATATGAAAATGTGTGAGTTGCTCATATAGGGGCGGATTTTAAAAGCCCTGCAAGCGTAAATCCTTCTGGATTTACGCGCGCAGGGCACTCGCGCGCCGGTGCACCTATTTTGCATAGGCCGCCGGCGCGCGAAAAGCCCCGGGACGTGCGTAAGTCCCGGGGCTTTCTAAAAGGTGCGTGTCGGGGCGTGGCCGGAGCGACGCAGCGTTTTGGGGGCGGCGACGCGGGCTTGGTTTCGGCCTGGGGGTGTTCCGGGGGCGTGGCTATGGCCTCCGGACCAGCCCCCGGGACCGGAACACGGAACGGGGCTGCCGGCCGGCGCGCGCAAAGTTAGGGGGGGTGGGCGAGGGAACAGACAGCGCGAGCTGGGCTCGGCGCGTGCAGGTTGCACAAATGGTGCGCGAACAAAAGTACGCGATCGTGCAAAGTTTTAAAATCTACCCCATATTTTTTAAAATATAAAAGAAGCCATTCTATAAGCTAATAACTTGCTGGAGATAGCTGGTATTCCTGGGCTGACAGAACTGTTTTCCCTGCTTTGATAATCTCATGGTCCTATTACCCAAACTTACATGAAGTAACATTATTTAAAACTGAGGCACCACCCTCTGGACACATTCATTTAATAAGGTGTACCTTGTAATTTTATATATATTCGTACACAACGTCAACATTAAAATACCTTTAAATTTAATGCTGAAATTGCAGGAGGCAAAGAACAACCTGTTAACTCAAGTCCAAACTAAGGCCTTGATTTATCAAAAAGCTGGAGAGTCAGAGAGTATGCGAGAAAGAGACCATCTACAAGGCCCACCTAGTAACTCGAGGTGAGGTTTAGGTGTAGTGTGGGAGTTAGGGGCCACGTTTACATGCAGAGTGAGACGAATGAACAGAACAGTACACTCTTGTGAAGATTTGATGTCCTTCAGAGTGAGGAAACTCAGACAACGATGAGATTTGTACATTGTTCTCTCAACCTAGCTCGATGGACTCTCTACCTAAGTAACATCAAGCTAGGTTGAGAGAACACTGTACAAATCTCATCATGCCTGGCCCAATTTCACACATACTATAATGCACACAAAAGCTAGACGTTACTGAGTTGAGGAGGTGGAGTTTGAATAAATGCACAAACTTTAGATTTTAGGAGTATGCATGCAAACTAACATGCACAAGGTATGCCCCACAAAGAGCAGGAGTAACTTAATGTGGGCCAGTTTGCGTTCATTATTTCGGATAGTTTTCGAAGCTTTGAAAACTGGTGTAACTTATGCATGTAACTGCTGTATAAGTTACTCACATATGGGCCGATACAGTACAGTACAGTGCGCTCTGACAGAGCGCACTGTTAACCTGCCATTGGATGCGTGTTTTCCCTTACCCCTTATTCAGTAAGGGGCGGAAAACGCACGTCCAACCCGCCGAACCTAATAGCGCCCTCAACATGCAAATGCATGTTGACGGCCCTATTAGGTATTTCTGCACGATTCAGTAAGTAAAATGTGCAGCCAAGCTGCACATTTTACTTTCAGAAATTAGCGCCTACCTTTGGGTAGGCGCTAATTTCTTCGGGCACTGGGAAAGTGCACAGAAAAGCAGTAAAAACTGCTTTTCTGTGCACCCTCCAACTTAATATTATGGCGATATTAAGTGTGAGGTCCTGAAGGGTAAAAAAAGTAAAAAAAAAAAAAAAAAAATTTGAAGTCGGCCAGCGGCTGTCTGGTCGAAAACCGGACGCTCAATTTTGCCGGCGTCCGGTTTCTGAGCCCGTGGCTGTCAGCGGGCTCGAGAACTGACGCCGGCAAAATTGAGCATCGGCTGTCAAACCCGCTGACAGCCGCTGCTCCGGGCCAAAAGGAGGCGCTAGGGACGCGCTAGTGTCCCTAGCGCCTCCTTTTGCCCGTTTCTACCGCCGGGCCTCATTTAAATACTGTATCACGCGCACAGGCGAGGGGCCTGTGCGCGCGCCAGGAGAGCAGGCGTTCGCCCGCTTTCCCGCGGACTTTACTGAATCGACCCGAAAGTAAAAAAATTACACTTCCTAAGTACTTTTAAGTTGTCAGATCCCTTGTGTTTGCTGGATACCTTGCAACTAGACCAAGAATGCAATAGGAATTGCGATTCAGAAGTACTGTAATACTGTTTGCTATTTCTCTTCTCATCTTCCATGCCTTTCATTACCTAATGTATTACTTGGCAACACAAATGCTCATGCCAATACATTCTCTTTAAAATTGGGAGAGAGAGAGAGAAAGCTGAATTTTGTACAAAAGAAAACTTCTTCATGAAAAATCTCATATAAACTAATTTAGAGGTGCAATATCACCCTCTGCTGGCAATTATCATAACATGCATTCATAAAACCCTAGAAATAGAGGCTAATATTCAGCACTACTTAATTGGATAAGTAAGGACTTATCCAGCTTATTAGTGATGTCTGGATATCTGGCCCCGTTCATCAGCCACCACTTAGCTGGACTACTTATTCAGTTAAGTGCTGGGTATGACAGGAGCATAACAGGGAGGCACTGCTTGTTTAGCTAACTTAGCCGGATAAGTAGCAATATTCACACATATTTGGCTAAGTTAGATCTGCTATTGAACAGGTTAAAGTTAACAAGATGTTTGGCAGCGTGGCTCATGCAGCCTTCCCTAGCTAGGACGCTGCAATGGCGCTGCTCTCCGACTTCTCCCTAGGCTTGTGTAAGCCCAAAATCACTACCTTTAAAGGGCCCACGGCAGGTACTCAGTTATGATGCCCTATGATGACATCACCAGCTCTCAAATACTAAAATATTTCTATTGAAAGTGGTTAGAAAGTATATATTCCCAATATCTAATCAGAACTTAGTCCCAGATTTAATACCTTACAAGAAATCCATTAGCCTTGGCAACAAATCTTCTGCCTTGCAGTGCATGTTGCCAGTGTTCCTGATTCCTGCAATCCTGCCTTGCCTCATGCAGCTTTGCCTTGAATCCTTGCCTAGTCCAGCTTTGTCTTCTCTGGCCATCCTCATTCAGCCTGCCTTGTCCAGTCTTCTCTTTTCCAGCCATCCTCATCTAGCCTTCCCCAGGTCCTGTCTGTCTCGTCTAGTGTGTTGTGTGTCTATATCTCCCTTGGCCTGACCCCTTGCATGAATCTGACCACTCTTGTTACCTGCCTGCCCTGGCATTGGCCTGTTTCTGACACCATTAGTCTGCTGCCTGCCCTGACTCCGATGTGCCTCTGGACTGTAGCTACATTCTCTACCCTAGGGAACCACCTAAGTCCTACTGGCCAACAGAACCTAAGGGCTCAACCTGTGGAGGAGGCAGCTGGTAAAAGTGAAGCTCAAAACTCATGCGCCAGGGTGTGTTCGCCACAGGCTGGTGTATGCCTCATGGATATGCCCTCAAGACTGCGGCAATTAAACCACAGCACAAGAGCCTCACAAACCCACTACCCTTTACAGTTTGCTGAGGCCATGAACTCGGCAAACTTGTCTCAAACCTCCACCATCTCTGGACTGGCATTCCAGCTGAAACAGCAGCAAGACCAGCTACAGGATTTGACGAAATTCATGCAAGGCATGGCTTCCCAGTTTGAGGCTTCTATAGTCATGGCACCTGCTCTGACTCCTCCTGTCCAGTCCACTTCTGTCATGCTCCATCTGCCTAATTTGAATTACAAGCACCTCTCTTCCCCTCAGACCAGATGAAAGTCACTTACAACCTCTCCCTACTGGAAGGTTCCACCCTAGCCTGGGATTCTGCCCTCTGTGAGCATGACGACCCACTACTAGGGAACTTGGGCAATTTCCTGAGGGAGCTGATATTCGACGAACCTGGATAGACACCCTCCATGTCTGCTGAACTACTCCAGGACTGTAAATGAATATGCCATTCACTTTCAGACGCAAGCAGATGAAATCCAATGGCCTGATTGCCATCTTTTGGTAAGGGTTATCAGAGAATCAAATATGAGTCAGCCAAATGTGATCTAACAGTCTGGAGGGCTTGATCAACTTAGCCATATGCTTTGAACTTCATTTCCAGGAGCAAGCCCATGAAAGATGCTCGACTCAATGACCAATTTGTTTAGCTCCCACAGTTACTATACAAGTTCCTTAATCTAGTACTCTGAGGATCCCATGCAAGTAGATTGTTTCAAGTTTCCTCCAGAGGAAAATCAGAGGCACTGGTGCCTCAACCTATGCTTATTTTGTACAGCATTAATGCCCAATTAATCTGGGAAACTCCAGGACCTAGATCTAGTGGGAGAAGTCATCCTAGGTTGACCTTGAACCTCTCCACAAATCCTAGTACCAGTATATCTCAGTCGGGGACACCCATGTCAATGCACAAGCCTTCCTAGAAACTGGTGCTGGGGAAAATTTTATCCATGAGGCATCAGTACATCAATATAGAATTCCAACAGTTCTACTGATCACCACATTCATCATTTCATCTATTCTTGGAGAACCCTTACTGGGAATGGGTCACAATGGTTACCATCCCACTCACTATGCAGACTCACCTCCTGCACCAAGAGCACATTAACTTGTACATGCTTTCCAAGGAAGTTGAGGTCATTCTGGGCATACCCTGGTTCATGTTGCACCAATCCCATATTGACTGGTGTACTCTACAGCACAGCAAATGGAGCCTTTGCTGCCATGAGTGATGTCTCATCAAGGTCTCGCCCAGACAGTTACTCTGGAGTTAACTGGCATGCCACCGCAGTACACAGAATACACAGATATCTTTAGTACAGACCAGGCAGAGCTCCTGCCCCCACACTGTTCCTATGACTGTGGTATTGATTTGGTGCCAGGGAAAAGTATCATCCGGAGGCAGGGTCTACATAGCCTCTATTTCTGGTGCAGAGCATATGTCCAAGGATATTAAAGAAAATCTGGACCAAGGATTCATTCACCCTTCTTCCGCACCTGAAGGGGCTGGATACTTTTTCGCAGGGAAGGATGGGTTGATACATCCCCGCATTAAGTATCATGATCTTAACCCTTCTACCAAGAAGAACCGCTATCCTCTTCTCTTGATTTCTGAGCTATTTGACCTTCTTGGGGGCGCACAAATATTTACCAAACTGGACATTTGGGGAAATACAGCCTGATCAAAAATCGAGAGGGCGATGAATGGAAGACCGCCTTTAACACCCATGATAGACACTATGAATATCTAATGATGCTATTCGGGTTATGCAATGCCCTAGCAGTCTTCCAATTTATGGTAAACAAAATCTTCTGGTAGTTTCTCTACTCCCATGTGGTAGTCTAACTGGATGATAGTCTAGTCTTCTCCAAGTCGTTGTCAAAGCACTGACATCATATGAAACAAGTCCTCCAGAGACTCCATGAGCACCACTTCTATGCCAAGATAGGGAAGTGTACTTTCAAATAGAAAGAACTTCTCTTCTTGGAATATATTAGCTCTTGCCAAGGCCTCTGTTTGGACTCTGATAAATTAAAATCCATACTGGAGCGGCCCATGGTCCTTAAGGTGCTGTAGTGCTTCCTGGGGTTTGCAAAATTATTATATATTATATATGATTAGTCCTCCTTTGCAGCACCACTCACAGCCCTAACTAAGAAGGACTTGGATACCAAAAACTGGACATTTCAAAAAGGATTTCATCCATGTCTATATCACCCAGCTTCATCCAAGCCATTCATCCTGGATGTAGATGTGTCCACCCTCAGGGTAGGCATTGTCCTCCTACAGCATAACTATAATGGAACACTAATGACCTGCTCCTACTTTCTGAAGTAATTCTCTCTGGCAGCGAAGAATTATACCATAGGAGATTGTGAGCTACTAACAGTTAAGCTAGCTTTGGAAGAATGGAGACATCTGTTGGAACCAAGCACCCAGTAACTATCTATATGGATCACAAAAACCTAGAACATCTAAAGCAAGTGCAGAAACTGAACCCCCAAAAAGCCCACTGGTCGTTATTTTTCAAATCGGTTTGACTTTGAATTGCAGTACCGTCCCGCTGAAAACCACTGATGAACAGATGCCCTCTCACGTTCCTTTGATACTGTGAAGGTGACAGCCCCTGATTGTGCAGTGGCTGTCATAATCACAGTCCTTCCTGGGAAAACTCTAGTTTCCCAGCACCTATGAGAAGAAAGTTCTTCAGTGGACTCATGACTCCCATTTGGCAGGTCATCCAGGTATCACTCAAACCTTATAATTGTCTGACACTACTGATGGTCCCAGATGAAGACAGACGTGACATGCTACATAGAATCTTGCCCCACGTGTGCCATGAATAAGATGTCACAACCACTGCTATACCACAAGGAACTCTGGACCTATTTGGCCACTGGCTTCATCATTGACCTTCCCTTCTCTAGCAGCAATACCACCTTATGGGTGCTCATGGATAGATTTTTCTAAGATGGCTCATTTCACACCCCTTCCGGGCCTCCCATCTACGTCTGAATTTGTCAAACTCTTTGTTCAACACATCTTCTGCCTACACAGGCTTCCCCTTCACATTGTCTAAGACTGGGGGTTCAGTTCACAGCCTACTATTGGAAAGGCTTATGCAAGAATTTTAAAATTACATTGGATTTCACCTCTGCTTACCACACCCAGAGCAATGGACAAACCAAGCAAGCTCATCAGAGTCTCAAGGCTTTTCTATGTGAACCAACAGCAGGATAACAGGGCCTCTCTTCTCCCAAGGACCAAATTCTCCCATAATAACCAAGGAAACAGTTCCACTTTTTCATTCCCCTTCTACATCGTGTTTGGGCACCATACCTGTACACCTAGGCCTATTCCGATCTATGACTTTTGCTCAGCAGCTAAACTGATGGGAGAGGAAATCCAGGAACTGTCAGAAGCATACCATCTCCTAGAGCAAATGGCAGAGCATTTCAAGACATGCAGACAAGAAGCATCATCCAGCGACTCCTTTGTCCAGGAAATCTAGTTTGGCTCAGCACCAAAACCCTAAACTTAAAGATGTCATCTCTAATGTTTGCACCATGTTTTATAGATCCACTTCCAATTGTGTGCCAACTGGGACCTGTAGCTTATAAGCTCAAACTACCAGCATCCTTATGAATCCATGATAACTTCCACATCTCAATTTTAAAACCTGACATTCTCTCTTGGCTGAGCAGACCACCTCTCCTGCCCAACAAAATTGCTGTAAAAAAGACACTCAGTTTGAGGTCCAGGAGATTTTAGATTCCTGGAGAGTCCAAAACTAATTGCAGTATCTTATCTCCTTGAAGGACTAAGGACCTGAGGAAAATTCTTGGGAACCGGCATGCAATCTGTAAGCCACCCAACTCATATCCGAATTCCACAAATGGTTTCCCAATAAGCCCAAACCCAGAAGATTGGAGAGAGGGCTTTGGAGGGGGGGATACTGTTAACAAGCGTGGCTCATGGGGCCTTCCTGTGAGCTGCCTCACTTACCCCTAAGGCCGCCAGTGCTGATTGGGGCTAGGACACTACCATGATGCTACTCCTCGACCTCTCCCTAGGTGTGCATGTGCCAGATGGCACTAGCTTTAAAGGGCCCGAGGCAGGAATTCAACTGTAGCGCCCTGTGATGACATTGCCACTATCCTGTACTTAAGGCTCCTGTAGAGGAGCCAACAATGCCTCAGCAATGGGTCTTCTACCTTGCAGTGTGAGTTGCTAATGTTCCTGATTCCTGCTTCTTGACTCGTCCAGAATTGTCTTCTCCAGCCGTCCTCATCCAACTTTGCCCGGTCCTGTCCATCTCGTCCAGTGTCTTCTGTGTGTCTTTTTATGTCTCTCTTGGTCCGATTCTCCATATCTTGTCATCTTGCCTAGACATGACCACTCTTGTTAGCTGCCTACCCAGACCTTGGCCTGTTCTTAAAGCCATTAGTCTGCTGCCTGCCCTGACCCCAGTGTGTCTCTGGACTATAACTAATCTCCTCCACCCTAGGGACCCACCTAAGTCCTTCTGTCCACAAGAATCCAAGGACTCAACCTGTGGGGGAGGCAGCTGGTAAAGGAGAAACTTCAGACACTCCTGCTATAAGGCATGTTCGTGCCAGCGTAGGACTCATGAGTACACCCTCGAGGCTGCATCAAGTACACTGCAGCACAAAGGGCTCACACAGCAGCTACCCTTCACACCAGGTATATTTATATGTTTAATTTTAAAGTTAGCCAGGGATATTCAGTGGCATGGCTGTGCTGCTAAATATCTCGGCTAAGTTAGCTGCATAAGTTTATCTGGCTAACTTTCAATATCAACCCAGATTATTTATTCCCTCAGTAGCCTATTCAATTAGATTAGAAAAAACAGATTCCAACAAACGGTTAGCAAGTCTGTTGCTGTTCATGTTTTTTTTGTTGCTGTGCAACCTGAAAAAAAAAAAAAAAATCTGACCAGCAAAATTTACTTTTTTACTAAACTTACAAATAACAGTGTATACTAACAGTTTTAACACATACAGTTATTTAACTATTTAATGAATTTGAAGCTTGGCACATATATTAATACAACTATTTGTAGATGCCTTCAGGTAAATTTTTTAGATTGTGAATTTTTGGGACCAGGACCTGAAGCCATGTAACTCGGATATCCTAATGGTGCACCTTTATGGAGAACTTATAAAACAGGTAAGACCCCAGCATGACCACCACCCACATGGAACATATTTCTTCTTTTGGCACTTTGATGCCAAAAAACTATATTTTCAATTTTTCCTCCACCTAACATCACTTCTTTAGAAGGAAGTATTCTTAGAGAAGGGATATAAAACGTGAAACTTTATATGACAATTTTCAAAATGATGCAGGCAGGCAAACGTCGGCAGGTACTTCTACCCATGGGTTTAGCAAATGTCTTCAAAAGGGGCAAGTATGAGAATACTTTTTATCTCAAAATTGCTATGGAAAAAGTACCTGTGGAGATAAACAAGTGCATATCTGTGAGTACTTGTCTCCAGCGAACACAATGCGTGGAGTTTTGAAAATGCCAAACTACGCACATTGTTGCCTCTACTGATGCAACACTACCCACAGGAGCACCTCCATGAAAATGTGGGTGAAAGTACATGGATAGTTCCACCAAGCGGATAATTTTACCCACATACACCGAGCAATTATCAAAAATACATTTTACTTAGGTAAAGAGCCAGAGCTTTTGAAAA
Organism: Rhinatrema bivittatum; assembly: GCF_901001135.1. Taxonomy (NCBI): domain Eukaryota; kingdom Metazoa; phylum Chordata; class Amphibia; order Gymnophiona; family Rhinatrematidae; genus Rhinatrema; species Rhinatrema bivittatum. The sequence goes on from NC_042620.1 coordinate 93,458,309, forward strand.
TCGCCCTCTCCGTCTATAATACATTTCACATCTAAAAATGTGAAAACCCATAATTCATGTGTATGTAACGTACTATCAGTCACATGTCTTCCTTACAGCTAAAGTACACAGCCTTGTCTGACTGGAACATGGGCTGCAGTGCTTCCACTTTATGGCACTTGATATTTCTTTTTTTTTTTTGTTTATCACTGATTATGAGGGTTCTGCTCGGACTACAGCAGTTTATAATACTACAACCTATTTTTCTCTCTAGGGGATTTCAGACTATGAATTTGCAACCTTCTGGTTCCAAAGGAAAATAAAATGTTACCACTAAGCTACACTAGCAGGCAAGCCCCAATCTCTTTCAGCCTAGTAGCTCATTATGCCCCCACTATTATTTCACTCTGTTATAACAAGAAGTAGTCCACAATGCCATTTACTCATTCACTCTGGGCGCCTTCTCACTAGCTGGTTAGGTTACCTGAAAGTAGAGTTGCTTCTTCTACAATTGTTCCTGATGCACTTCTCTCAGTCTCAGAGCCATCAACAGCCTCCTCTGCCTGCTCCTCAGATCCAGCTGTTGCTGCTTCTGCTTTGCTTTTGTTCTGATTTTCTTCCTCCAAAATGAATAGTTTTCCAATCCCATTTTCTTCACTTTCTGTGTTCAATAAAAATGAAACAAATTTTAATTTAGGTAAAGTAAATTAACTTTTTTTTTTTTTTTTTAAAGTATCAACATTTGTTGCACTCAGACTTAGTTTCATCACGGTCTGAAAATAAAACTGAAGCAGAGTTTCTGCTCTGAACTTTTTATTGTGGAGAGGTGAGGGACAGACCTGATCCACATAAACCAGCGCCAAGTAAGTGCTACCATCAAGTGGACTCGGCTCACAACAGCAGGCCTTAATGCAGAAAGCTAGTGAAGTGGAAATCGGAATGAAGGAGACAAGAATTACATTTTTGAAAATGGAAGGTTTCCGTTTATCTACAAAAACGATGAGGTATAAAGTAGTTGCATGGCTTTGCAAGTATCCAGAGGAGAGCCCTCATTTATCCATTGTCTGATGAAGTGAGACACCTTTCAGAGAGGTCTATGGAGAATTTCACATTTCGGAGGTCCTGCTAATATAAGAGTATTGCTGAAGGGATCAGCCTAAGAAAAACCTTCCTTTAGTGTTAGCTAGCAAGAGGCATGAATTGCCTGAGCAATCAGACAACTGTTCTAAGAAGCTGAAGGATAAGGGGAGAAATAGGGGTAAATAATTTAAAGAACATAACAGTATAGGCAACAGTAGCACAAAAGTTTCACAGTGGGGAGTGTTAAAACAGGATCCTAGTGGAAGTAAAGAACAAAGGGGTTGATTGTCAATACTGCACTCAGGGAACAAGGACAGCCAACTAAGTTAAGGCTGGCTAACTTTAGGAGAATTACCTAGCTAGCTAGCTAGCTTGTGTGGAATATTCACTTAAATCTAACTGGTTGTAACACTGCTGCCTAGATTTGATTGTGTTATTGAAATGCACAGGGTCTGCCACTTAACTATGCCGGCTAGGTTTAAAATTAGTGCTATTTATTTATTTATTTATTTTTGGTTTTTATATACCAGAAGTTCCTGTATACAATACATATCACTCCGGTTCACATTTAACAGAGATAACTATCGCCGGGAAGGCGGTTTACAAGGAACATATCGTATATAATAAACGGATAATCTAAAATAAAGTACAATCAATTATGAAACAACTAAGATCAACTTAGAACACAACTTGGAACATATAACTGAAGTAATATAAGCAATATGGACATTACATTATTGTTGTAAGACAAGAGTGGTTGTTGTTCTTCTTGCTTTAGCTCTCTGGGAAAGCTTGACGGAAGAGCCAAGTCTTGAGTTTCACTTTAAAAGTAGTGTGGCATGGCTCAAGGCGGAGGTCCGGTGGTAGGGAGTTCCAGATGGACGGGCCCGCTGTAGATAGAGCGCGTTTCCTCAGGGTAGATTTTGCAGGTTGGGTGATCATTCTGTTCTGGTATGCCCATCTGGTTGGTTTTTTAGAAGAGTGTAGTTGAAGCTGGAAGGTTAAGTTGAGGGGAGAGATGTTGTGTATGGCCTTATGAATCATCATGCAGGTTTTGAACTGAATCCTGTATTTGATGGGAAGCCAATGGAGATGCTGGAGGATCGGGGTGATATGGTCCCTTTTTTGGCATTGGTAAGGATCCTTGCAGTGGCATTCAGTACCATCTGGAGTGGTTTGGTGGTGTATGCGGGAAGGCCCTGCAGGAGTGAATTGCAGTAATCTAATTTGGGGAGAATGATGGCTTGGAGTACTGTGCGGAAATCCCTGTAGAGTAGCAGGGGCTTTAGTTTCTTTAGCACTTGTAATTTAAAGTAGCATTCTTTTGTAGTGTTATTTATGAATTTATTGAGGCTGAGTCTGTTGTCTAGTAGTACTCCAAGATCTCTGACGTGAGGTGCGGTGGCATATCCTGAGGTGTCTGGTGTCTGCTACTTGGCCAAGTTACTTGCCTAACCCAACCTGCCCCCAGGAACACCCATAATTTGAGCGGCTACAATATAACCACCTAGTGGCTATGTTTAGTCACTCTATCAGGCGAGAAGGGGGGGGGGGGGGAGGATGTACACCCTGATGGACCTAGCTCTGTGCTTCTCAACCCAGTGTGCTTTTGGAAAGCTCTTCCTGTGCAGCAGTGCTGACAGCCCCAGCATGAGCCTCCTCCGAGGGCTCATGCCTGACTCTATTGGACAGTGCCCCAAATCTCCTGCTTGCTGCTCCATGCCCTGACCACCTGTTCCCCCCACAACTGGAAAGCACTACAGAAAACTGGAAGGGAAGGGCAAGAACAGGAAGCCCACACAGCAGTAATGACTGGCAGAGAAGAGCCCCTGCCCTGCTCCAGCCCCTTCCCTTCCCTCCTGTTCGCTCTCCAGCCCTACCCGCTGCCTGGCATATAGGGCCCTTCTCTGCTATGCTCCATTGGCTTGGAGAATCCCGGTTCTCTGTGCTGCAGACAACTGGGGTTCAGCTGACAACAGTGGAGGAAAAGGAGTCATCACCCAGAGCTCCAGTCAGACAAGAAGGATTTGTGGAAAGGAGGGGTGAATGTTGTGAGTGGAGAAAGGGTGAATGCATACGGGTGAGAGAGCAGTGAAAATAGGAGTAAATGGGTGGGGGGGGAGGGGTAAGGAGGAGAATGAATGCCAGGGGGGACATGGGCACAGGATGCTGACATGGTGTCCTGCACTGCTGCTCCTGCCAGCTGGGAGTGAGGAGAACATCACAAGGACAAGCCAGGATATAATCTGGGGGAGGGGTAAAAACAGAGGCAGTTCGCAGGCTAGATGATACCGGGGATCATGGGAGAAATGTAGGAAGAGAAGACTAAACCTAGGATGAGGGGTAGGGAGGGAAAGAGCAGATTTGATTTGAGGGATAAGGGGAAAAACCAGGAGGGAGCAGGGGAACGGAGGGAGAAAGAGAGTGGATAAGATACTGAGGGAGAGTGAGAAAAAAGCCCTGAATAAGGGGCAGGGTCATGGAGAGGAAAGAGCATGCAGGATAGACAGAGAAAGGACCAGGTATTGGGAAGAGGAAGACTGAAATATGGCTCAGGAACAGGAAGAGGATAGACTGGGAATAGGGGGAAAAGATCTGCAGATGTGGAACAGGGAGAGGGAGAAAAGGTGAAAGGGAAAAAGCTGGGGAAGAGGGTGAAAGAGGGGGATCCTGTATTTGGGGGTGCGAAATACTGGGGCCAATGTAATAAGGTGCGCTAAAGCTGCCACAGGTTTGTACATGCCTGTACGCACGTTTTCTCGTGCACAGCCCTATATGGGGATATGAGGGCTTTTATGCGCGGGGGAAAAAAGCACATACAAACGCACTTACAGACACGCGGTTTTTCCTGCGTGAAAGCATGCTAACAGCATACAAAGGAGGCAATTATCTAATCATAGGCAATGCAGGGAGCTACGCTAATGCTAGTATGGGTTTTTTTTAATGTGAGTTTTTTTACTGCTTGATCGGGGAAAGAATTAAATATCAGTGCCGACTTGGGTGGGGGCCTATATCTGCGTCCAAGCATCCTGAAAACCACCTAGCTGAGCGCATATCTCAGCATCCGAGTGGCCAACTTAGCTAGGCGCTTTTCTGGGTGACTGAGCGGCCAGCATTGCTAGGTGCATTTCTTGGCGGAGTGGCCAGCTTAGGTAGGTGCTTCCCTAGGTGCTTCTTTTGACATCTGAGCAGCCAGATTTGCGACCAGCTCAGCACCTAGCTCAGCATCCGAGCAGCAAGAATAGTAATTAGCTAAGTGCCTTTCTGGGCACCAGAGCATCCAGACTGGTGCCCAACTGAGCACCTATCTTGCTGCTATGCCAGTGTGAATTAGCATCCATGAAAATATTTGCCATGTTTTCTGCAGTACAGTTATTTGAAATATCAAAAATACTTTCCAGACTCATACTTTCTCAAATAGGGAAACCCGTTCATTCGCTTGCGGTACAGTTATTTGAAATATCAAAAATACTTTCCAGACTCATACTTTCTCAAATAGGGAAACCCGTTCATTCGCTTGCTTTTACGCAAGGATTATCAGCGTGGGTTTTGAGCGCAGATGCGGCCGCTTATTACATAGGCCCTTACCGCGCTTAGGTAAGGGCCTATGTAATAAGTGATCATTCATATTCAGAGAAGGTGCTTTTTTGTTTTTTCACATGGCATTGCACAATTTGTATATAGTCGCTTAGTAGCGATGTGAATCCATCGATTTCGGCTGGGAGGGGGATGGAATCGGATCGTCGCAGTTTGGGTTTTTTAAATATCGTGTAAATCGAAAAACCGGCACACTAAAACATCCCTAAAACCCACCCCGACCCTTTAAAATAAATCCCCCACCCTCCCGAACCCCCCAAAATGCCTTAAATTACCTGGGGTCCAGTGGGGGGGTCCCGGTGTGATCTTCCACTCTCGGGCACACTAAAACAACCCTAAAACCCACCCAGACCCTTTAAAATAAATCCCCCACCCTCCCGAACCCCCCCAAAATGCCTTAAATTACCTGGGGTCCAGAGGAAGGGTCCCGGTGTGATCTTTTACTCTCGGGCCTCCGGTACGTTGTAGAAATGGCGCCGGCGCTACCTTTGACCTGTCATATGACAGGGCAAAAGTAGCGCCGGCACCATTTTGTTTTTTTGTCCCCCGACGTCAGGAGCGTAGGAGATCGCTCCCAGACCTCCGCTGGACCCCCAGGGACTTTTGGCCAGTTTGGGGGGGCCGCCTGACCCCCACAAGACTTGCCAAAAGTCCAGCGGGGGTCCAGGAATGACTTCCTGCACGCGAATCGTTTTTCCGTACAAAATGGTGCCGGCCATACGGAAAAACTACAAAAAGAAAATAAAGAGGCATAAAGGCTAATGCATGCTGAAAATCTGTCCAAAACTCAGGCTATTTTTCTTAGGAAAAAAATGAGTAGGCAGGATGAAATTGTGAACATTTGCCAATGGAGAAAGTGTCACTGCTTTACTTATAAAGGAAAACTGGGCAAGATTTTGGAAGAAAACGAGCTGCTGGGTACGATGATACAGTTAGAGGCTGGGGAACAGTGGTAAGCCAGAGATTTAAGATGATCACCGGATTAAGAGTTGGGCAGAAAATTTCTTTTCCACTGTATTTCAGATTTGGGCACCAATACCATGCACTGTGGTTTTTCTTCCCTTCTTCTGGATTGGAGAATTAGCTGTTAGGCAGTTAGAAAGCTGAACTTTATGAACCTTGAGCTTTCTTTCAACATTCTGAATTACCTAGAACTAGCAAACAGTACTTTGGTCTCATTTATCCAGTCCGCTATAACTAACTGTAAAAGACTGACATGAAGCTAAGACTTCCCTGGCTCTTCGTGTGAGCTGAGTCGGAGAAACAGCCTCCACAAAGTGTTCTTTAAGTGGGTTTATTTAGCAATACGAAACACCCAGGAGGGAAAATCAACAAGTGAAAAAAAAAGTCTAGTTCCATCTGAGCGCTCATTAGATATAGCAAAAATAATAGAATAAGACTGTTAACCCCTTAAAAGAATACAAAACAATGACAATGGTTTAAATGTTGCCTGAGCAACAGAAGAAAATAGGATAAAGCATAAACATTGGCAAGTTAAATGTAAAACATTGATAAGACAGGCTAAGAGAGAATTTGAAAAGAAGTTGGCAGTAGAGGCAAAAACTCACAGTAAAAACTTTTTTAAATATATCCGAAGCAGAAAGCCTGTAAGGGAGTCAGTTGGACCGTTAGATGATCGAGGGGTTAAAGGGGCACTTAGAGAAGATAAGGCCATCGCGGAAAGATTAAATGATTTCTTTGCTTCGGTGTTTACTGAAGAGGATGTTGGGGAGGTACCCATAATGGAGAAGGTTTTCATGGGTAAAGATTCAGATGGACTGAATCAAATCACGGTGAACCTAGAAGATGTGGTAGGCCTGATTGACAAACTGAAGAGTAGTAAATCACCTGGACCGGATGGTATACACCCGAGAGTTCTGAAGGAACTAAAAAATGAAATTTCAGACCTATTAGTAAAAGTTTGTAACCTATCATTAAAATCATCCATTGTACCTGAAGACTGGAGGGTAGCAAATGTAACCCCAATATTTAAAAAGGGCTCCAGGGGTGATCCGGGAAACTACAGACCGGTTAGCCTCACTTCAGTGCCAGGAAAAATAGTGGAAAGTGTTCTAAACATCAAAATCATAGAACATAGAGAAAGACATGGTTTAATGGAACAAAGTCAGCATGGCTTTACCCAAGGCAAGTCTTGCCTCACAAATCTGCTTCACTTTTTTGAAGGTTAATAAACATGTGGATAAAGGTGAACCGGTAGATATAGTATACTTGGATTTTCAGAAGGCATTTGACAAAGTTCCTCATGAGAGGCTTCTAGGAAAAGTAAAAAATCATGGGATAGGTGGCGATGTCCTTTCGTGGATTGCAAACTGGCTAAAAGACAGGAAACAGAGAGTAGGATTAAATGGACAATTTTCTCAGTGGAAGGGAGTGGACAGTGGAGTGCCTCAGGGATCTGTATTGGGACCCTTACTTTTCAATATATTTATAAATGATCTGGAAAGAAATACGACGAGTGATATAATTAAATTTGCAGATGACACAAAATTGTTCAGAGTAGTTAAATCACAAGCAGATTGTGATAAATTGCAGGAAGACCTTGTGAGACTGGAAAATTGGGCATCCAAATGGCAGATGAAATTTAATGTGGATAAGTGCAAGGTAATGCATATAGGGAAAAATAACCCATGCTATAATTACATAATGTTAGGTTCCATATTAGGTGCTACAACCCAAGAAAGAGATCTAGGTGTCATAGTGGATAACACATTGAAATCGTCGGTTCAGTGTGCTACGGCAGTCAAAAAAGCAAACAGAATGTTGGGAATTATTAGAAAGGGAATGGTGAATAAAACGGAAAATGTCATAATGCCTCTGTATCGCTCCATGGTGAGACCGCACCTTGAATACTGTGTACAGTTCTAGTCGCCGCATCTCAAAAAAGATATAATTGCGATGGAGAAGGTACAGAGAAGGGCTACCAAAATGATAAGGGGAATGGAACAGCTTCCCTACGAGGAAAGACTAAAGAGGTTAGGACTTTTCAGCTTGGAGAAGAGACGACTGAGGGGGGATACGATAGAGGTGTTTAAAATCATGAGAGGTCTAGAACGGGTAGATGTGAATCGGTTATTTACTCTTTCGGATAGTAGAAAGACTAGGGGGCACTCCATGAAGTTAGCATGGGGCACATTTAAAACTAATCGGAGAAAGTTCTTTTTTACTCAACGCACAATTAAACTCTGGAATTTGTTACCAGGGGATGTGGTCAGTGCAGTTAGTATAGCTGTGTTTAAAAAAGGATTGGATTAGTTCTTGGAGGAGAAGTCCATTACCTGCTATTAAGTTCACTTAGAGAATAGCCACTGCCATTAGCAATGGTTACATGGAATAGACTTAGTTTTTGGGTACTTGCCAGGTTCTTATGACCTGGATTGGCCACTGTTGGAAACAGGATGCTGGGCTTGATGGACCCTTGGTCTGACCCAGTATGGCATTTTCTTATGTTCTTACATTCCCAGTTTATTCTCCTTGTTTCTTTTCCCCTGGGTTCCTCTGATTTGATTTGCTTTCCTGGGCTTCCCTCACTTCCTTTTCTTAATCTGTCCTTTATAGATGTTCTCCCCTTGGAGAGGAGAAGAACTCAGTACACAGACTAAGTCACCAATAAGCCCTCCAGTGACCAGCTGCCATGGAAATAAGGCCAAGGGATGGCTTGTGTCTAATGTGGCTAAAAGAATGCATTGTGTGAACCCAGCATATACTTCTTAGCCACTCAAAAGAGGGCAATTTGTAGATACCCAGATCAATGGCTTTGAAAATTGTCCTCTTAGAGCGTTCAGAACTGGATGAAATCCATACATCTGTTTCAGACCAAATGGGCATCAGATACAGCATTACCTATTGGTCATTATCAACCAGGGCTGGTATGGAAACAAAAACTAGCACTAAAAGGTTCTTTATCTCTGTGTAAAACTCAACGCCCTATTCAGGCCAGCTACCAAAAACGTTCTCCAAGATTAACTACTGTTTCTAGCTGCATCTTTACTTTTGTAACCAGTTAGGTGTCTGGTCATTCGCTTTCTTCCCCCCCCCCCAAATGAGTCTAGAAACCAGTTTAAAAGGGAAAATTAATTATCTTTCTTCAACTACCATGAAATATATGCAAAACTGATTTGAAACCAGCATTCCAGGAATGACAAAAAAAACTTGTTCAGATAGTTAATAAGTTCTTACCCTAAAAAGTCAATATAGAGGAGAAAGTAAGCAAAAGTGTTACTGTGAACTTAGAAAATAAAGTCTGTACCTTCATTTTTTCCATCAGTTTTTCCCATTAATTCATCAGCAAGGTCATCATGACCATTTTCACGTAAAGCATCCAAGAACGGGGAAAACCAACCACACTTCTGTACAATTCTGTTTAGCAGCTCCCTTGTGCCATTCCGTTCTCCTTTTTGATCTTTTTTAGCAAGTATCTAAATCAAACAAAAAGTACTATTATAAATGACATGAATGAGCAATAAATCTCTGGGTTTATTAAATAACATCTCGGAATTGTTTAGCACTATGGTCCTAAGTGGGTCAATTTTCAAATAGTTTAGATGCCTAATACAGGAATTTAGGCACCTAATTCAGATCCTTTCTGAATTAGGTAATTCAGATCCTTTGAATTAGGTAATTCAGATCCTTTGAATTAGAGCTAGGCACCTATATTTACGTGCCTATTTTCACCAGTCACCTAAATTTAGGTCCCTAAAAAGTGGGTGGCTAGAAAGCTAGGACAGGGTCAGGAAAGAAAGTCTTGTGCCTAGCACTGATTTTCAACATTTAGCACCTAATTTAGGGTCACATTTTCTAAGCTACATTAATATGGCATATTAACATACTGTTTTTAATTACAGGTTATTTGCCAAGATTAGAGAATCCTATGTTCATGAAGCCAGGAATGTGTGGATGATACCATTGGCAGCAACATGCATTCATGTCTCCCTCTGAGTCACAATTTTGAAAGAACCAGTTAGTCCAAATTTACATGTGCACCCTCCCCCCACTTCCGAAACAAGCCCCCAAACCAAGTCCTACTTCTTCCCCTCAAGAGATCCCAATTTCCTTAATAGAAGTCCTGCAAATACCCCCAGCCTGCCTTGGTATTAACCCAACCCCCAACAAGAAATGTTCTAAAATTCACCACCCATCACTATTATCAGTAGCCTCCAGCTCCTTCTTGGGCAAGAACTATCCCTAGTCATTCCTGCCCTGCTAGTGTCATAATTAAAAATGTTGCCAGCTTTCTCAAGACTCCCCTTTATCCTACACATGGAGAGGAAGAGGATTTTGGAACTTCTCAGGCTGGGAAGGAACAACTGACTTGTGGGCAGTCATATAACTTGGAACTAAATAGCCCTTGAAATATCTCGGGGGGGGGGGGGGGGGGAGGGATCTATAGAGCATCAACAAGTGTATTAACCTGCTGATGCTCTTGGGAAAAAGTTTAACACACCTCTTAAGTGTTATTTTTCCCTGGCTCAATATGCATTGCGAAGGTTTATCTTAATCCATGTTAAGCCATTTTAATATTATTGAGATGTTTGCAATGCATGTACTGGTAGCACAGCACATTTACATTTTCCTCACAATGGACCATATTTCTGATGCAATATTAGCAATGCTTGCATGAGTGTCACCAATAAAATATGCTAAAGTAGTTTTAAATGTGCTTTAAAAGACAAATATAGCTCCTCTAGCAGAGGTGTTGAGGGTTGTCAACCTTGAATCTGCACATTAACCAGAGCTTCTCATACCTATCCTAGTGATCCTTCAGCCAGTCAAGTTTTCAGGATATCCACAATGAATATGATTGAAATAAATTTGCAAATAATGGATTACCAAAGTATGCCAATTTGCCTTATACATATTCAGTGCGGATATTTTTATAGCCCAACTGTCTGTGGTATCTGCAAGACAGATGAAGTTCTGTCCAAAGTCCTATTTATTTATTTAGTTTGATTTCTATTCAGTCCTTCTATCAACAACTCAGGATAAATTACAACATAAAAATGGAACATACTCCATCATATAACAACCCCTACCCTCACACACTATACAATAATGACTTAAAAAACGACAGCATGTCAGGCAAGTCAATTAAAAATATAATCCAGCATAAAATACATCATAAGCATGGGCCCTGAACTTTGAAGATTTGGGGAACTAAATATGGGGGTGGCCTGTACGGTACAGCAGATGCTACACGGAATATGCTAACATAAGCTTCTGGGCAGACTGGATGGATCAGTTGGTCCTTTTCTGCCGTCACTGTCTATGTTTCTATTTCAAATAAACAGATCATAATCCCTATCATTTAAACATAAAAACCAAAACCACATACCACTCACCACAATTCACTCCTTGCAATATACAGACAAACTATTAGCAGCAGCCTAAAGCACACAACATAAAATACCTATCATTAATAAAATTCAATGTCCAGCCTTCCCCACACCCATCAATATCTAATCCATCATGATACTAATATCCAGCAGTATATAACATCTTAAGATCCATACTACAATGCTCTAAAACATCAGCATTCTAATTTAAATATTCTGAAACTACACCTTATCAAGCCAGTCATAGGATGATCCAGACTATAGGTATTATACTTAAAGCCTCTAGGCCATATGATCCCTTGCAATATTATAAAACAGGGGTTCTCAACCCAGTCCTCAGAACACACCTAGCATGTCAGTTTTCAGAATATTCACAATGATTATGCATGAGATATATATACATACAATTAAGACAATGCATGTAAAGTCCCATGAATGAAACATATGTCATTCGTTTCATTCATTTATGGTTCCCCATTGAAAAGCTTTGGCTGCACTAAAACAATAGACTCTGAGGCTGGGCATGTCATGTGGAGTTTCCATAACAAGCAGCCCTTATGCCTATGACTCAAGTTGGAGGTCAGAGGAAAACTGGGATCGACTGTCAAGGAAACCAAACTGACAAAGCAAAGATACATATCAGAGAGAAGCAGCAACTCACTGAACTTTCCATTCTTTCTATTGCAATCCCTGATTGTTTCAGCTTGCAGATGGATTCTCTCTCTCACTTGGAGAATACATCCTTCTTTGCTGTTGTCTTAGAATTCTGTATTATTACAGTCTTCTGTATCAACAGTGCTTTAGCTCAAGATTAGAAACATTCTGTCTAATCCTGTTAGCTGCTGTCACACTGTGTTAATTTGCACTGGTTAATAGAAAAAAAAAATTTTAACATCTCATCTGCTACTGACTTAGACTTAGAGGAAGTTTAGTGTTCTTTAGCATTTCCTTCCCTTTAGGGGGAAGTCACTTCAAGCTGCTTATCCTGCCTGGCTGGCACTGGATATTTTTACAGTGATTTATTAAATTTTAAAACTGTTGCTACCAATTTAGTACCAGCGCTGTAGCTGAACTTTACCACAGTATCCCACATAGAAAGACTGTTTTAACTCTCTTTGTCTGGGTCTGTATCTGTTAGATACATTGGTGCATCCACAGGTACAGATAGTCAATTTGTGGATTATTTTATTTTGCTACTGCATTTAAATTACTAATGCACTCATTTTTACTTCTGTTTTAACAGTAGTGAGCTCACTATAGCACTGTATCATTCTTTGCTTTTTCTGAGTGTTGTGTGCATCTGTGTGCACTGTAGTCACTAGCAGAACAAAATACTAAAATTGTTGTTCTACTGTAGTGTATTCTCTATGTGCTGTTCAACCTTACACACCAAGGATCACTGTAGTAGTTAGTCACACAGATGACACTAGTGTAACAAACCACCAAATTTTCAGAAATAAAGATTGATAACACCTTTTGTCCAGCACTGTAGCAGAAAAAAAATCCATCATGTCAGGCAAAGGATATGGGAAGCCTGCAGTTGTTGGCAAGGGATTTGCTAGACAGACAACAGCGAGTCCCCCAACTAAGACAAATAGGGATTTTGTTCAAATCCCAAACGTTAGCAGGAGAGACAGGTATGTCAAGCCGCAAGAAGTTGAGATTTGGGGAGAATACGCCAGTTGTTCGATCAGTGTCTCAGCCAGATCCTGCTATCTCAGAGAAGAGGGAAAGAGAAGGCACTAGTAGTACTAGTAGCAGCAGAGTACAACCCCCAGTGTCTAGAGAAGTACAAGTGGTGAAACCGAAACCAGCACCGCAAACCCTTAGTGCAGTAGAGACTATAAGATCAGTTTTGTCATCCTCTTCCGATTCAGAGCTTGATGAATCTCCCTTCAAAGGATTTCCTGAAGCAGAGATGGAAGAGGCATTAGCTGAAGACCCTGTATTAGAAGGTTCAGTCAGTACTGTGCTTGCTTCCACTTCACTGACAGAGGAGAGAGAGCCAGGAGGACATGCTAGTAATGGAGAGCAGGCCACAATAACAGCGCAGGAGCAGAGGATGAGTGAATCCTCTGTTGCAGTTCCTCAGGCTCCATCTGTGACCACCCCCACTTCACTGCTAGCTGCGCCATCCACCCTAAAGGATACAGACAAAGGCAAGGGATCAGGAAAGAAATCTGTGATCTGGAGCTATTTTCAAATGAGGGAGGACCCACGCTTTGCACATTGTAACTATTGCACAAATGCCTCACACTCCTTCCTCTCTCTGACAGCACACTAGTGGGACCTTGCTGAGGTAGGGGCATGCAGCAGCTTCTCGGGGTCCGGAGCAACAGGACACAGGTGGGCTTTGCTGCATACTCATGTGGCGGATAGTTCCCATACCTTTGCCAATATTTTAGCAGCGATTCAACAAATGCTGGAAGGCTGTCTGCTGTATCAGAAAGCCAGAAGTCTCAACCCAGGTTTCTTTATCACTGACAATGGCTCTAATATGATCAAGGCAATATCCAACAGTGGATATCAGGGTTTACAATGCTTCGATCACACCCTACATCTAGCAGTGAAGGAGGCCCTGGAGCTGGGGTCCAGGGATCCAGAGCATGCCTACTACAGAAGTGTAGAAAAATCGCTGGACATTTCCACTAAAACGAGAAGGTGGGTGACCTTCTCCATGAAAAGCAGGAGGAATTAGAGATGTCTCATAAGCGTCATCATAGATGTGAATATCCACTAGAATTCAACCTAAATGATGCTGCAGAGGGTAGTAGAGCGGCAGACACCCCTGCATAATCTGTCTCAGGAAATGGAGTTAGGTGTGCAGGCTCCCCTAGGGCATCATGACTGGTCAGTCATGAGCCAGCTTGTGAAAATCCTGAAGCCCTTTTAAGGATGCCAAAGAGGAGATGAGTGCTACAAGTGCCACTTTTGGAGATGTCACCCTAATAGTAAATATCCTGTTAGAAACGTTGAAGAGCTTTCAACAGGGAATGAGAGGTGAGGTGCTGCGTTGTTTGGCGTCTTGGAAAAGCAGGTCACAGAGAGAGTAGGACCTCTGACCAGAAACATCACATACATGCTCACAACATTATGTGATCCACATGTGAAAGGGAGACTTGCATTGGAGATGAACAATCTGACACATATGAAGAGCATGCTGACAGAGGAGGTCTGTCAGCTAGAGCACCACAGGTTGAGGCAGAGGAGCGAAGTAGCATAGGAGGAAACAACCTCACTGGCCAAGTCAGACAGCAGTTCAAATCAGAGCAGCACCCCATCATCGATACCTAGCACACCCGCCACAGGAAAATGAAAACAATCCTAAAGCAGCTGGGAAGAAAGATTCACATCCAATACCACGGAAGGAGACGGCAGCTCAAATCTCAGTGACACACTATCTCACCGAGATCATAGAGGACATGGAGACAGATGTGCTGGCATTTTGGTCTCACATATCTAACATCTGGCCAGATCTAGTGAGAGTGGCTCAAACCCTATCTTTCTTGTCCACCACCGAGTGACCCCAGCAAATGAGTATTTTCCATGACAGAAGACATCATAAGTTCTCATCGCTACAGGCTGTCACCATACTTGATGGAGAAGCTAATGTTCCTTAAAATTAATCTGCTTTTGCTTGGCCATCCAGAATTGCCATGCAAGCGGCAAGATGAATGAATGGAACGTGAAGATCCTGTAGCTGCAGGCTGCTCTGCCTTTCTGCATGCTGTGCCTCAATAAACAGCAATGGGGCCTATGTCTGGTGTCTAGCAACATCCAGTAACTGTGATTGACTAACTGCATCTGGCTGCTCTGTCCGCAACACCATCAATTGGACCACACTTCACCAACCACATTGATGCTGCTGTCCAGACCCGAGATGCTAGATTGAGGGTTGGAAAGGTTTGCAATGCTGAATCCTGCTATATCCTCAATACCGTGAGTTGGGCCACGGTTCAACCACCATACTGCTGCTTCTTTCCAGGCCTTAAGGATGCACTTGTAGTCTACATTTTCCAGTACATCTGGGTCAGAGGAGACAGAAAGTGCAAAGCAGCTTCTATGAGACTGCTCCAGTCTTAGTGGTGAGGTGAGAAAATGAATTGCACTCATATAAGCTTGTGCTTGCTATCCTCCAGGACCCAAGAAACCATCCACCCTAATGGCAATCACTGCCATATGTAACTTTAAAAAACCAAAGAGACTGAGAATACAAACCAGTGGGTAGGTACATTGACAGTGCAACTGCATCAACCTTACAAGAAGGCTGGAGTAACCTGCATAAGCAAGCATGGTTATAACACTAGCCTCAATGAATATGGGGTCTAGAGATGTTTGGGACAACAGCTTCACTAGTTTTGGGTGGTAATTGGATTAAAGACATGGGAGGGGACCTGAGTTAAAATAAGAATGGGACTTGTAAGAACCAAAGAAGAGTTCAATGCCTGGAATAGCCTACTGATGAATGTGGTGGACAGGGCTGGTGCAAGGGTCTGTAGTGCCCTAGGCAGACCAATGTAACACCACCCTCCCCAACACCACCACCAAAAACACCCTGAGGTGAATGTGCCCATCTGACAGTGCTAGAGATATCGATTATGGTTTCCCTCTTACAGTTCTCTCTCTCTCCATACACCAATTTGTACAAACCTAGCAAGTGCTCTGCCATCACCGTCACCCATTCTTTCACATTTTGAAAATGGTGCCCTCACGTACTCTGGCAGCGCCAGTCCGCAACTGCCTAGTCCTGCGTAATGGTCACGCCAGCCCTGGTGGTGGAGACCAGTTTGTGACCAGTAGTAAGAGGTCAGGTAAAAGACATGGAGCAGGGCAGCTGATGTTGGATTACCTAGGGGAATATATACTGATGCACCCAACGTGGAAGAGCACCAGACAGAAAGGCAAATGAGCAAGCCTGCATGGGCCAACTGGTCTTTTACTTCCTTAACGTATTATACAGTAGTTATGTCACTACGAACAAATACCGAGATCGTTAATACAGTACTCACCACGTCTACGTCTTCTTGGTTGCATATTCCCTTTTGAAAACATGCTATCGTCACCGGCTCGGGTTTGATTTTCTTCACCAAGGTGGGGAAGAGACGTTGCAGTAGCAGCACGCAGTAATCGTCCTGGGCTTCCAAGGCCGGAGAGGGCAGTTCCTCACGTACAAGGTACCTAGCGGCTTGGGAGCACTCGGTTTCTTTCAGAGCAGTGACAAATTCCTGAAAGCAGCCTGCGTTCCGGGACTCCCGCTCCACTGCCTGGAGGAGCAGCTCCACCGCCTGCGCGTTCCCGTGCTCGGCCTCTGCCTTCCTGATGTTTTCCTTCTCCTCCGCCTCCAGGAAAACTAAGTAATCCAGCACCTGCACTGCCTGGATGTTTCGCTTGAGCCTTGGCCTGAAAACCCTTAAAAGCTCTAGCCGGCTCTTCGGATCCGAGCTGTTAATCTCAGCCATCTTTCAGCTCTCCTTGGACCGGTCCCCCTGGGCTTCGAAGCTCTGCGCTAGTGAGTCACTGTGCTCGCCCGGCTCCTCGGAACCCGTGAATAAGCTTTCCGTCCTGCTCTTTAATACTGCGGCTCCTGCTTTCGGTTTCGATTCCTCTCCGGCTCACTTTCGAAACGTAATCGGAATCCAGGAGGGAGGTACCGATACAGTAAAAACTTGCCAACAGGCTGCAGCGAAAAGTCTGCGCTTTCTCTTACGGCGTCTTGTAAAATCTGTTGGCGTAGGTCATTTGCTGCTATGCGTTTCTGGGGGGTTTTCCTTAATGAAGTTCATTTTAGCAGCGTCATCATATTTTTAGAGTTGCATGCATATCAACATTTCAAAGCAACTAGAAAGGAGAGCTGAGAAATTGCACTTAATTGCTTCCTTTTTAAATTCAAAAATATGGTTTTTTTTTACTTTGGGAATTCAAAGAAAGTGGCTTTATAAAGAAACAGTGTGAGCTTGTCTCACGCTGTGAAGTGTAACAAGGAGCAAGCAGAGCGAGGAAAGAGTTAATTGGAATAAAGGGGGGGGGGGGGGCGGTAACTCATGGAGACAGCAGCAGTTTGAATTGCTGCTACGCCATTGGTTACAGGAAATAAACATTTCTGGCGCCTTTTTCTATGGTGCTTCAGTTAACCGGGAGCAGCGAGGCAAAAGGCAGTGCTTGCTTTTAGTGCTGCTTTCGGCAGTTGCTGTGGTTGACTTGGGCAAAAAAAGCAAGGTTTTTTACCTGGTAGGAAGAGTAGGCAGCATGAGGAAACACAGGGTTGGTGAGACAACTGAGGGAGCCTCTGAGTCGGGCGATAGTTGTCCGGAGTCTAATGAGGTGTTTGCAGACAGAGGGAGGGGTGGGTCCTCCCTCTCTCCCATCTGGCTACACTGCAGCAGAGGTAGGAGACATTTCTCTGAACGCCTCCCTTGGTGAGTTTTTGACGGGTTGTTCCCCCATATCAGAGGAGGGGGAGGGGAGCATTATCTTTTTTTCCAGCAATTTTTTCCTGCTTTTAACCCACAAGAAGGTACGGCTGCAAGTGGCTTACTTAATGATTCTCAAAGGAGTTGGGAGGGAGGAAGAGGTCGAGGCACGGTGAGGGGGAGGAAGGGAAGAGAAAGAGTTACAAGGAGGCCTAGTGAGCAGGGGTTGCTAGGGCACGCAGGGGGGGGGGGGGGGGGTTCGGAGTGCCGATTGTCAGAGTGTTTGTAAGGCAGTTGAATTACAACGGAGTGATCTACCTTATAAATGGCCTGTGACCGACGGCCCGCAAATGCGCAGTAGAGCGCAGCTCTACTGCGCATGTGCGGGCAAGGACGTCGGTCAGAAAAAAAAATGGCGGTGGGGCCGCAGGAGCGGGAGGAGAAGCAGCGGCGCCGCGCGCGCGCGGTGCCGCTACTTCTCCTCGGCAGATCTCGGGGGGGGGGGGGGGCGCGGGAGTGACACCCCCCCCCCCCCCCCGAGATCTGCCGGCAGGAGCGGGAGGAGAAGTAGCGGCACCGCTCGCGCGCGGTGCCGCTACTTCTCCTCCCCAGATCTGCCGGCAGATCTCGGGGGGGGGGGGGGGTCACTGCCGCGCGCGGCGCCGCTGCTTCTCCTCCCGCTCCTGCGGCCCCACCGCCATTTTTTTTTCCTGACCGACGTCCTTGCCCGCACATGCGCAGTAGAGCTGCGCTCTACTGCGCATTTGCGGGCCGTCGGTCACAGGCCATTTATAAGGTAGATCACTCCGTTGTAATTCAACTGCCTTACAAACACTCTGACAATCGGCACTCCGAACCCCCCGAGATCTGCCGGCAGGAGCGGGAGGAGTTAATGGAGCCGGGTGAGGGTTGCGGGAAGTCGCGCTTACGGCGCCGGGAGGAAATGGAGGTGGGTGTGGGCTGCGAGGAGTTGCGAGTACGGCGTCGGAAGGAAATGGAGGCGGGTGAAGGGAGGGACTGCGTGGGAGGGAGGGGGACTGACTGAGTGGGAGGGAGAGGGGGGGACTGAGTGAGTGGGAGGGAGAGGGGGGACTGAGTGGGAGGGAGAGAGGGAGGGAGGGACTGAGTGAGAGGGAGAGGTGGGGGAGGGGGGTGGTGAAGAGTGAGGGGAGAGAGAATGAGGGGGAGGTGAGAGACAGAGGGATGTAGCCCGTTTTAACGGGCTTAACGGCTTGTAGGGGTATAAGAAGGAAGGAACGATAAAGGTAATGAGAGGTAGATCTGTACCTGGTCTTGGCAGAAGTCAAGGAATTTGCATTAGGGAGAGTAGCAGTATGGGGGAGGATACCAGTAATCAAAGAAAGGATATTCAAAGGGGAGGTAGCAAGTCACAGGCTGCTTTCATTGCTGACATATTAGAGCATTTTGTGGAAGCTAGATTCAGAAGGGGAGGGGTTGTAGGAGTCAGTGAAGCAGGGGGGAGTGAGAGGTTTGGGGAGAGAGAGAGAGATACGCCAGAGGGGAGGGGAGTTTCCCAGAAGCTCAAGTTCGGGGAGAGAGGAGCAGGGGAGCTGGAGATGGCAGAGGGAGGAATGGCAGGATACTGAGAGAAGGCGGACAGTAGTACACAAAGATACAGGGAGGGGATAGGACTGTGTTTTCTTTCCCAGGTGCTTCAGAAGAGATGTTTCCCAGCACTTCAAGGCAGGAATCGTGGAGAGATACAGCTTTTACAGCAGGACCAGCAGCGACAAGAGGCAGCGGACAGGGGAAAGAGGGACAAACTGTGAATGTGGCAGCGAGCAGTGCAGAAGAAACAGGGCCAGGTAAACAAGGGACAGATGGGGATGTTAGAGAAAGTGAGAAAAAGGAAACACAGGAGTCCCAGTACCAGCTCTTCATCTAGCTCCTCCTCAGCCTCTAGTTCCAGTGAGCGAGGTTCTTTACAGAAAAAAGTTAGAAGAGGGGCAGGGGCAGGATATGGGCCACCCTGCATTAGCGTCCTTACTGGAATTGTGGGAAGAGGTGCCGAAGCAATTAGTTAAAAGAATACGTAAAAAAAAAAAAAAAATCTTGATATTTTTAGATTGTTAGAAGGCAGATGGGGAGGACGGAAGGATAGTAAGAGGGCTAAGAAGAAGGGTAAAAGAAAGGGGACAGGCCCTAACATATCCAAGAATGTGGTTAATTGGACTAGGGGATTTCTTAGAGTGGTAGGGCACTTCGATCCCTCCCGGTATGGAGCATTGTTGTCATATGCTGACAGCATATTGGGAGCATTCAAAGATTACTCTGGTTGGGCATGGCTCAACTATGATGAGAAACTTAGGGATAAGATGGCAGGAAATAGGTTTATGTCCTGGGGTTCTTAGGATATACATCTGTGGTTAACTCAAATGACTCAGAAGATTGAAAACGAGGGTAAAATAGGAGGAACAGTAGGTGCTGACCGTGGTATAGGTATGGGAAGTGCAGTGAGCGTAGGAAAAGGGAGTTCCTTTGGAGGGCATAGGGGCAGCACAATGGTGGAGGGAGGGGGCAGCTGGTAAACGCGATTGCATAGCTTCTGAATCTAACTATACCCAAAAAAGTTATTCGAGACACTGGACCCTCCAAAGTTATGCAGAGACACTACAACCCCACAGGTCTTATGACTGTTCAATTGACCCAGGTCAAATGCATCTTAGGGGCAGGGTCTACCCACTATCTGCCCCCGAAACAGTAGCCATGTCCAGTTGCATCTAGGAAAACCTGGAGTGGGGCTTATTAACGTTACCTTCTGTTCACTTGGCCCATCTGAATCAGGTTAGAGAGCGAGCTTTATCACTGGCAGGACCCAAAATTTGGAACACGCTTCCAACAACTCTTAGACTTGAGAATAATTTTAAACAGTTTAAGCGTAATTTAAAAACATGGCTTTTTAATGAAGCATACACAAGCCATTCTTAGTTTTTTTACCTTTTATTTAGGCTTTTACTGTTTTATCCTGTCTCCAATGCTTATTTCCCTGTACGTACCAGGATCAGTCCAGGACACCTGGGTTGTGACTCCGCACCAGTAGATGGAGACAGACTAAAACTTGTGGGCGGAGCATATATGCCCCTGTGCCAGTCACAGCCCCTCAGTCTTACTCTGTCTCCAGTAGGTGGTGCAGGTCTGGTCACAGCCCTGTCGGGCCTGATTCTGTGTGGTTAGTCAGGTTCGCTTTTGTGGTTGATTTTATTAGGCCTAACTTGGTTTTTTTCTTCAAATTGGGTTTTATTTAATCTTGTTTAATTCTAGTCCCAGTTGCCCTGCCTCCCTGGGGAGTTGAGAGGTCCTGAGGGGACTACCCTCCCCAGGTTGAGGCCGCTGCTAGGGTTGAGGACCCGGCTGGACTAGTAGCAGCGTCAGGGGTGACACCGGGGAGCCCGGTTCACTCACCCCTGCAGGACATAGGGCTTTTCAGCACCTGGGACAGCATTTTTTCTTATTAAAAAAAAAAAAAAAAGTGTTTTTACTTTTGTTTTCAGTCGGCTCTCCGTTCCTTGGCGTTGCGCTCCGTTCCGCTCGAGGGGGGGCGTCTTCGGCAGGGGGGAGGTCGCCGATTTTCGCCGTGTTGAATTTTTGTGTTTATTCGGCGTCCCTCAGTGCTTTTCGGCGCGTCTTTGGTTTCCCGTGGTTTTTTGCAAGGCCGCGCGGCTCGCAGTGCAGGGCCTGCGACTCGGCGCGCGCGCATCTCTCCCGGGACGGGCTTTGCTCGGCCTGCGTCCCGGGAGACGAGGGATCGTCGGCGGCTCCTCGGGGGGCCCGTTCCCGGGTCGCGCGATCGCCGTCGCAAGGGGGGGGGTCCCCCTGATAGGCCTCCTGACCCGTTCCTGGTCAGCGCGGGAATGGCGGCCATTTTGTCTACCGGCCGGGTAGCTTCGCGGGAAACGGTGGGGGCCTCGGTTTTACCTCCTACGCTTTCCCCGCAGCGGTGAAGGTCCCTTCAGAGGGGCCCCAGTCCCGGGGGCATTCGGAAAGCGACGCAACGGATTCGGGCAAGTGTTCTGAAGATTTGGCGCTTTTGCTGCGCCGTTATAAGCGCAGCAAGCGCAGACGGGGGGACGCCTCGCGTTCAAGGGTCCACCGGTCCCCGCCGCAGAAGAAGATGGCAAGGAGGGTGGCGAAGACCACCCAGAGAGCGGCCTGGGGCAAACGGCTTCCCCGAGGGGTGCCGCAGAACTCGGATTCCGAAGATACCTCCGGGGCGGACACAGAGGCCTCCGAGGAGCCCCTGCCTGGGGCCGGGACGGCAGCAGCAGATGGCTCGGCGCAGCCCAGTACAGGTAAAGGAGCGCAGGCCGTCGACGGGGATGTCCCCAAGGTGGTGCGTCTGTTCCACAGAGAGGAACTGTCGCCACTCATTCCGGCCATTCTCCAGGAGCTGGGGATTGAGGCTCCTCCGGTGGTGGTCCGCCAGGAGGCAAATATGGATCCTGTTCTGATTGGGTTCACAGGGCCGGCGGTCGTTTTTCATTTTTTTTTCGTCCACGGATATCCTCTTCAAGGAATGGGATACTCCGGAGTTAGGTCTGAAGGTCAGCAAGGCCATGGACAAACTTTACCCTTTGCCGGAGGACGCGCTAGAGCTCCTCCGACTCCCAAAGGTGGATTCGGCAGTGTCAGCTGTCACGAAGAGGTCTACCATCCCGGTCACGGGAGCGACAGCCCTCCGGGATATTCCAGACCGTACGTTGGAGGTTCAACTCAAAATATTTTTGAGGTTTCTGCCCTAGGGGTGCGTGCCGCCAGTTGCACAAATTTTGCTATGCGTGCTAGTCTGCGCTGGGCTCAGTCCTGCAGGCGAATGCGGGTCTCTCTTCAGAGGAGGCTTCCCAAGCTGACAGATTGGAGGCGGCCATTGCCTATGGCGCGGATGCATTCCATGATCTTTTGCGCACCTCAGCTAGGTCCATGGTGGCAGCGGTGTCGGCACGTCGTCTCCTTTGGCTGCGCAATTGGGCAGCGGATGGCTCTTCCAAGGCTCACCTCGGGGTTTTGCCTTTTAAGGGGACATTGCTGTTCGGCAAGGAGTTGGACGATTTGATGGTTTACTTGGGGGAGAACCGAGCGTTTAAGCTGCCGGAGGATAGGACCCGGTTGAGATCTTCCTTTTCAGGCAGAGCCCGGTTCAGGGGGCCCAGGAAGTCTAGGCCACAAAGATCCTCTGGACCCTCGTATAGGCCGTCTTCCTCTTGGTACACCCAGTGGCAGCAGTCCTTTCGGGGCAAACGTTTTGGCCGGCAAGGAGGGGCCCCATCGGGGGCGGGGTCCAAGCCTTCGCAATGAAGTTCGGCCGGCCCATCCCTCGTCGCGTCCTCGGCACGCTGTTCCAAACGTGGGGACGCGTCTATCCTTATTCCTCGAGGAATAGGCCAGCGTGACATCGGATCAATGGGTCCTCGACGTGATAAAACATGGCTACGAGTTAGATTTGGCTCGCATCCCAACGGACAATTTCCTGGTCTCACCCTGCAAGGATCCCAAGAAGAAGGCGGCGGTGCTAGATACCATCCAAAGACTGGGAGCCATCTCGCCGGTTCCGGCCGCTCAGTACGGCAAGGGCCGGTACTCCATTTACTTCTTAGTCCCCAAGAAAGACGGCACTTTCCGCCCAATTCTGGATCTGAAAGGAGTCAACAGATGCCTTCGAGTCCCTCACTTCAAAATGGAGACCATTCGGTCAGTGATCGCGTCAGTGCGTCCCGGCGAATTCCTGGCGTCCCTAGATCTCACAGAAGCATACCTTCATGTGGGAATTCAACCAGCGTTTCAGCGGTTTCTGAGGTTTGGCATTCTGGGCAGGCACTTCCAGTTCCGGGCGCTTCCGTTCGGCCTGGCGACAGCGCCTCGGACATTCACGAAAGTGATGGTGGTCGTGGCGGCGCAGTTGCGGCGGGAAGGCCTGCTGGTTCACCCTTACCTCGACGATTGGCTGAGCCGGGCGAAGTCTCAGAGTCTGTGTCGGCAGGCGGTGGCCAGGGTGTTACAGCTCTTGCAGTCCTTGGGCTGGGTGGTCAACTTCAACAAGAGTTATCTCGAACCCTCTCAGTCCTTGGAATATCTTGGAGCCCTGTTCGACACGTAGCGAGGCAGTGTGATTCTCTCGCAGGACCGGATATGCAAACTACAGTCTCAGGTGCTACGTCTTTTGTCGCTACACCGGCCACGAGTCTGCGATTACCTGACGGTTCTGGGGTCTATGGCATCCAGCTGGCGTTAGTCCCTTGGGCGTTCGCTCATCTATGGCCGCTGCAGTCCTCATTGCTTTCCCGCTGGAAACCGGTTTCCGAGGATTTCTATCTACCTCTACCTCTCGAGGGGCAGGCGCGATCCAGCCTGAGCTGGAAGTCGGTTCAGGGTCTGTGGTCAGAGTCGCAGACCCGGTGGTCTATCAACCGGCTGGAGACCAGAGCGGTCCGTCTTGCGCTGCAAGCTTTTCTACCCCTCGTGCGCGGACAGGCGGTCCGGGTATGGTCGGACAACGCTACCACCGTGGCTTACATCAATCGCCAGGGAGGGACAAGAAGTCCTCTAGTGGCGGAGGAGGCGCGGCTCTTGATGCTCTGGGCAGAACGGCATCTCAGCCATCTCGTGGCTTCCCACATAGTGGGAATCGACAACGTCCAGGCGGATTTTCTCAGTCGTCACCGCTTGGATCCCGGAGAGTGGGAGTTGGCGGACGAGGCGTTTCTCTTCATTCGCCGGACTTGGGGAATGCCCCACATGGATCTGATGGCCACCTGGCACGACGCGAAGGCTCCGCGATTTTACAGTCGACGTCGCGAAAGGGGAGCAGAAGGAGTCGACGCGTTGGTGCTTCCCTGGCCGGTGGATGTGCTTCTCTATGTGTTCCCACCGTGGCCCATGATCGGAAAGATCCTTCAGCGCATAGAATTGCATCCATCCAATGTGATCATGGTGGCGCCGGAGTGGCCACGCCGTCCGTGGTTTGCGGACCTGGTCCAGCTGTCAGTGGCCGCACCCCTTCGTCTACAGGGATTCCCGGGGTTCCTTCGTCAGGGCCCCGTCTGTTTGGAGGATGTGGCTCACTTTTGTCTCGCAGCATGGTTTTTGAGAGGTATCGGTTGAAGAGAAAAGGCTACTCGGATGCGGTCGTTGCTACGTTGCTGAGATCCAGAAAACAGTCTACGTCCCTAGCTTATGTTCGGGTCTGGGTAGTTTTTGAGGAATGGTGCATGGAGTGGGGCCTAGACCCCACTTCCGCTTCTATTCCCGATATTCTGGCTTTTTTCCAGGCGGGGCTCGCCGAAGGTTTAGCGTGTAATTCCCTTCGGGTTCAAGTGGCGGCGCTTGGCTGTTTGCGTGGTAAGGTCCGGGGGATCTCTCTGGCTCTCCACCCGGATATCTCCCGCTTTCTTAGGGGGGCTAAGCACCTCCGTCCTCCGTTGCGGCCCCCTTGCCCGTCTTGGAACCTCAACTGGGTACTCTCAGCCTTATGCTCAGTGCCGTTTTGAGCCCCTGAAACGTTCTACGCTCAAGGATTTCTCCTTGAAGACCGTATTCCTAGTGGCGATTGCATCGGCCCGTCGTGTTTTCAGAATTACAGGCGTTGTCCTGTAGGGAGACCTTCTTGCGCATCTCCGATTCAGGGGTCTCCTTGTGGACGGTTACCTCCTTCCTTCCTAAGGTCGTGTCGTCGTTCCATTGGAATCAGTCAATTGAACTTCCCGCTTTCTCGGTTGCGGAGTCTTCGGACCCGAAAACAAATGACTTGAGAAAACTAGATGTGCGGAGGTCCCGGCTTCGCTATCTGGAGGTTACTAATCCGTTTCGGGTGACGGATCATCTGTTTGTGTTAACTTCGGGTCCAAAGAAAGGTGCTGCGGCGTCCCGCACGACAATTGCCCGTTGGCTCAAGGAAGCCATTGGTTCTGCGTACATTCTGCGCGGAAAATCGCCGCCGGTGGGTCTTCGGGCTCATTCGACACGCTTTGCAGGGCGGCTACCTGGAAGTCGTTGCATACCTTCATTAAACATTACCGGTTGGATGTTCAGGCTACTGAAGCTGGGGGTTTTGGAGAGAGGGTACTCCGAGCGGGACTCTCTGCTTCCCACCCTCGGTAAGTTAGCTCTGGTACATCCCAGGTGTCCTGGACTGATCCTGGTACGTACAGGGAAAGGAAAATTAGTTTCTTACCTGATAATTTTCGTTCCTGTAGTACCAAGGATCAGTCCAGGATCCCGCCCGCAGTGTTGCGTTATAGTAACGGAGAGTCCGCTCATTATTGTGTTTTTCAGTACGCTGATCCATTCGCTCTCCCGGTTGGGGAGTCTGGTTCCTGTAGGGGTGTTGGTTTTCTTTTCCCTACCAAGTTGTATGGTTAGCTATGGTTGCCTTTTGGCTTTTGTCTACTTTGACATTACGTATGACTGAGGGGCTGTGACTGGCACAGGGGCATATATGCTCCGCCCACAAGTTTTAGTCTGTCTCCATCTACTGGTGCGGAGTCACAACCCAGGTGTCCTGGACTGATCCTTGGTACTACAGGAACGAAAATTATCAGGTAAGAAACTAATTTTCCTTTACCTGTATTACCGTGTTTCCCCGAAAATAAGACAGTGTCTTATATTAATTTTTGCTACCAAAGATGCACTAGGCCTTATTTTCAGGGGATGTCTTATTTTTCCATGAAGAAGAATTCACATATATTGTTGAACAAAAAAATGAACATTTATCATATTCTGAATAGTTGTCTGGTTATGCTGGTTTGTGATGACAACTAACTGAATCCTGCAAGGTAAAAAAAATCACAGCTGCATGCTCTGGTGATCTGTGCGACGGGCATGCTCCCAAATAAAAACTTTGCTAGGTCTTACTTTCGGGGGAGGTCTTATATTTAGCAATTCAGCAAAACCTCTACTAGGTCTTATTTTCGGGGAAACAGGGTATTAGAGAGCGTAATCTGATCTTTTCGCTTTTTGTAGCTTTCATTTGTTTTGCATTTATTTTATGAGTTGTACTTTCATAAATTTTATCAATTTTATAGATTTTTAGGCTTTTATGTATTATAAGATACATTCCTAAAAATCATATTTAGGTATTAAATTGATGTGTATTTTTATTTTATTGTGAACCATTACAATGGTCTGTCTTTGTGATGGTATACAAAACCTAATAAACAAAATAAATAAGCTAGTTAAGTAAGAGAGAGGCTACAAGGAAGCCAGAATACTACTAAAAGATGTTCTGTATTTTGATTGATTTAGAACTGGCTTCAAAGAGCTGGCCTGAGTTATGCATGAACTGAATCATACACTCCCTGCAAGTTAAGGAGGAGAGAGAAATGGCAGGAGAAGGCAGAGCACCTAACTAAAAGTTACTTGTTTTCGGCTTACAAACTAGCCTTAAGGGACAATGTTATGAACTCCCTATGGTCTAGACCAGGCTTCTTAGAGACACTCATGGCTCAAGCATTCTACAAGGACAAGCTGCTGCTGCCATAACTCCCCAAATTTCAGTAGCCACAAAGAAGCAAACCAAAGCACTCAGAAGCATTTAATTAGGCAATGATTCCCCTGTTCCAATACTGAGCAGGCAGAGGATCAGAAAGCCTAGCACCTTTATGGTTATAATCTGGGCTTTCCTGCAACCTCTCTTTTAATTGACTCACCGGTGTCTCTTAAGAAGTCTAGTAGACTAGAATAAATGCTGAGGGTCCTCGTGAGCTGAGCTAATGTCACCTTCATCAACTAAATGAGAAATTACTGCACTAACCCTGAGGAGCTGGAAATGTGGCATGTTGGATTTTTTTTTTTTTTTTATTTTAAAGGCTAACCAAGTGGATTTTAATTCCCACCTTGGAGCACATGTAAGACCCTCTGAAAGAAGGGAAAATTGAGGAACTTACACGTGGACTGTCTTGTGTGCTTAGAGAAAAAAAATAAACTCATTATTGTTTGGAAACATCTATTGGTTATGGACTCTGAATTCTAACACTAACAGCCCGATTTTAAACGGCTGGCTTGCGTAAAAAATGGGGGTTATGTGAGCTGGGCCAGGGGATGGAGAGGGGTGGTCTAGGGGGCAGGGCGGAGATGGAGGCGGCCAGTACAGCGGCCATTTGAAGGGCCTTTGAAGGGGTCAAGGAGGACAGGGGAAGAGGGAGGGAGTATGGGCAGAGGGGTAGGGAAGTTCCCTCCCAGTCCGCCCCTCTAATACAGGCTAGCTCCAACACAATTCTTTGGAGGAAGACAGAGCTGATGATCAACACATAAGAACATAAGAAATTGCCATGCTGGGTCAGACCAAGGGTCCATCAAGCTCAGCATCCTGTTTCCAACAGAGGCCAAACCAGGCCACAAGAACCTGGCAATTACCCAAACACTAAGAAGATCCCATGCTACTGATGCAATTAATAGCAGTGACTATTCCCTAAGTAAACTTGATTGCCGTTAATGGACTTCTCCTCCAAGAACTTATCCAAACCTTTTTTGAACCCAGCTCCACAGGGCCTGATTTACACATTTCTACGTTCTAGGCCAAAGCACAATTCTGCGCCCCCTCCCCCTAAAAAGTAGATTTATAATTTTCTATTTAATATGTATTCCCTGTACGTACCAGGATCAGTCCAGACTGCTGGGTTATGCCTCCCCTCCAGCAGATGGAGTCAGAGAGAAAACTGAAAGCACCCCCTAGATATACTGGTGTGCCACCTGCCATCCTTCAGTATTTCCTCTGACTCCAGCAGATTGAGAGGCATAACCTGCGGTCCTGTCTGTTCTGACTAAAACAATCTTTCAGGTGTTCTTTATGATTTTTATAACTGCTGGCTAGATCAACTGGTTTTATTCTCTTCCTTGCTTAGTGTGAAAAAAAAAAAAGTTGATATTTTTGTAGCAGTTGTTTGTTGGTTTTGCTAGCGCAGCGTACAGGCAGGCACTGAGAGCTTGGCTCTTATTGTTTTACCCGGATTAGTGTCCCTTTTGGTCTTGGGGGAAAGTTTACCGGTGGGCCGGTCACCCTCCCCCCCCCCCCCCCCCCCCCCCCAGAAGTACAGTGATTCCAGACTTTGATCTGAAGAGGGCTTTACTTGAAGAAAAAAAAAAAGAAAGAGTGAATAAAAAGTGGATGCAGGACACATAAGCCCTGTTGGTAGCAGGCAGTGATCCATTTCCAGCCCTAGCCTGCCGTGCTGGTAATTAGCCTGACCAGGGACTCCGGAGGGGGTGGAGGTTTTCACCCGGCGTTAGAGGCGCTTGCACAGGGCTCCTATTTTTGGCGCGCTTTTCTTCTGCCTCCTCGATGCCACGTTCTTCGGCCTGCACGGCCTGCGGTAGGGCGGGGGCGCGACTCTCCCGGGAGGGTCTCTGCTCCCGCTGCATTCCCGGGGGCGAGGGACCCTCCCGGGGGCCGAGCGCAGCCCGCAGCGGCGCGGATCCATCCTCCTCGGCGCGGCTGTGGAGGCTGTCGGCACCGCAATCGTCGGCCCCGCCTCCCAGTGAGGGGGAGCCGGCGGCCATCTTGTCCATGAGGCAGCATGTTGATTCTGCCTCTGAGGAGGAGGATTTTCCTCCGCTTTCACCGCCGGCTTTGAGTCCTCATAGTGGCTCCGAATTTGATGCCCCAAGAGCCCCCCCCCCTCCGGTGTTTCCCGTGGGGGGATCAATTAAAAGGAAGGTGCCTTTCTCCTCCAAGTTTGTGCTGTTGATGCACCAGGCTATTTTGGAGGCAGAAGCAGGCTGGGAGCCAGACGAACCCCCCCCCCCCCCCCCCCCTAAAAGTGCCTAAGGTGTCTTCTGTGCAGGACAAATCGGGAGACCAGGAAAAGGCTGAAGCTCCGGGCAAATCAGGAGCTTGTTCCCTTGGGGGTGCCGACGATCCGGGGTTCCCGGATCTCACCCAGGGCTCACCGGATGGGGCAGGGGCCGACATCTCCAACGCTCAGGGGTCTCGAAGGGGATGACCCCCTGGTTTTACGCCTGTTTGGCAGGGACGAGCTGAACTATTTGATTCTTCATGTTTTGAAGGAGCTGGAGATCCCAGCACCGCAGCAGGACACGGATACTTCCACTGGGGACGTAGCTATGGCGGGTCTGAGAGCCCCCCCGCAAACCTTTCCCTTGCACTCTAAGGTATTACAGATCGTATCTAAGGAATGGGAGGTTCCAGAGGCATCCCTGCGCGTTAGCAGGGCAATGAATTAATTATATCCTCTGCCCTCGGATTCGTTAGAGATTTTTAAGGTCCCTTCGGTGGACTCGGCAGTCACTGCGGTGGTTAAGCATACTACCATTCCCGTCACGGGAGGGGTAGCCTTGAAAGATCTCCAGGACCGGAAGTTAGAGGTCCTATTAAAGCGCATTTTTGAGATAGCGGCTTTAGGAGTCCGGGCTGCGGCTTGTAGCAGTATGGTCCAGAGGGCCACACTGCGCTGGGTGCAACAATTACTAACCACCCAAGAACTCCCGCCGGAAGAGGCGGAGCAGGCCAATTGTGTGGAAGTGGCGGTTGCTTATACAGCGGATGCCCTGTATGATTTGCTAAGGACCTCGGCCCGCACTATGTCCTCGGCTGTTGCGGCCAGACGACTATTGTGGCTCCGTCGTTGGTCGGCAGATGCCTCTTCTAAGTCGCGACTAGCTTCTTTTCCCTTTAAGGGGAAGTTGTTGTTGTTTGGTGAGGAGTTGGATCAACTCATCAAAGACTTGGGAGACAATAAGGTGTATAAGTTGCCGGAGGACAAGCCCCGACAATTGCGGTCTTTCGGAAACACGCGGTCCCGATTTCGAGGGCAACGCCGGTTTCGCACGGGAAGGGGTGGATCTTTTCCCCAAAGGCAGCAGGGCCCCAGGTCTCAGTCTTGGACTCCTTCCTTTCGAGGCAGACAACCACAACAAATGGGTTCCTCGCAGGGTTTGGCCACAGGCAAACCTGTGCAATGAAGGCGTGCGGGCCCATTCCTCCTTCCCACGCATCGGAGGCCGGTTATCCCAGTTTTGGGAGGAATGGTCAAGATCACTTCAGACCAGTGGGTCCTCGACTTGGTGCGTCACGGTTACGAGTTGGATTTTGCTCGGCCCCTCCGGGATCTTTTTATGATATCTCCTTGCGGTCCTCCGGAAAAGCAACTGGTAATAGCCCAAACCGTGGCCCGGTTACGATCCCTGGGGGCAGTGGTGCCCGTTCCGCCGGACGAGACCAGAACAGGTCGGTATTCCATTTACTTCCTGGTTCCAAAGAAGGAAGGTACGTTCCGGCCAATTTTGGATTTGAAGAGAGTAAACAGGGCCTTGCGCGTTCCCCGTTTTCGCATGGAAACTCTTCGATCTGTTATTGCGGCCGTCCACAGGGGAGAATTTTTGGCTTCTTTGGATCTAGTTCATGGTGCTCGGGGAACACTTTCAGTTTTGCGCCCTCCCGTTCGGGTTAGCCACAGCTCCGAGAGTGTTTACCAAGGTTCTCGTCGTAGTCGCAGCCTTCCTGCGCCGTCAGGGAGTATTGGTGCATCCCTACCTCGACAACTGGCTTATCCGGGCGAAATCGGAGGACTCGTGCAAGCGAGCAGTCCAGGTGGTGGTTCAGCAACTGCAGTCGCTAGGTTGGGTAGTCAACTTTGCAAAGAGCCAGCTGGTTCCGAGTCAGTGTTTGGAATTTTTGGGAGCACGTTTCGTGCTCCCAAAAATTCCCAAGTGTTGGGCAGGTATACCTTGGTATACCTGCCCAACACTTGGTGGGCAGGTATACCTTGCCCACCAAGGTATACCTGCTGAGTCAGGTATACCTTGGTGGGCAAGGTATACCTGACTCAGCAGAGACTGGAGAACCTGATGCTTCAGGAACAGAACCTACTGGATCTCCCCTTACCTACGGCATGGGATTATTTGCAGGTAATTGGACATATGGTTTCTACTCTGTAAATGGTGCCGTGGGCTTTTGCGCATATGCGTCCTTTGCAAACAGCTCTTCTTTCTCGCTGGGACCAGAAAACCAGGGATTACGGTGCCCAGTTGCCGCTGATGGAACCGGCTCGGTCCAGTCTAGCTTGGTGGTTGATCCCGGACCACCTCTTGCAGGGGGTAGATCTCGATCCACCTCAGTGGGTGGTAGTGACAACGGATGCCAGTCTAACGGGCTGGGGAGCGGTCTGTCAATCAAGAGCGGTACAGGGAACGTGGTCCCCTCGCCAGGCCTCTTGGTCCATCTTCTGCCCCTGGTACGCGGTCGGGCGGTTCGAGTCCTCTCGGACAACGCAACCACGGTAGCATAAATAAATCGCCAGGGCGGTACAAGAAGTCGACCGGTGGCGACCGAAGCAGCGTTGTTGATGACCTGGGCGGAGCGTTATCTGTCCCGCATCGTGGCCACCCACATTGCAGGCGTAGACAACGTTCAGGCGGATTATCTCAGTCGACAACACTTGGACCCCGGAGAGTGGGAGCTCTCGGCTGAGGCAATGAGTCTCATCACCCTACGATGGGGGATTCCGCACCTAGACCTGATGGCGACTCGGCACAATGCAAAGGCGGCGCGTTTCTTCAGCCGAAGGCGAGAGCACGGGTCAGAAGGAGTGGATGCACTCGTGCTTCCATGGCCTCGTCACGTCCTCCTATATGTATTTCCTCCATGGCCTCTGATCGGGAAGGTGTTAAGACGCATAGAATCGCATCATGGTCGGGTGATTTTAGTGGCCCCGGAGTGGCCAAGAAGACCATGGTTCGCGGATCTGGTTCATCTTGCGACGGACGGGCCTTTACATCTCAGTCATCTTCCGAACCTCCTTCGGCAAGGGCCGGTATTTTTAGATCTGGCGGATCGCTTTTGTCTGGCGGCTTGGCTTATGAAAGGAGACAATTAAGGAAAAAGGGTTATTCTGAGCCTGTCATTTCCACACTGCTTCGGGCACGGAGGCCCTCTACTACGCTTACTTATGCTAGAGTGTGGAAGGTGTTTGACTCCTGGTGCGGTGTCTCAAAGATTGCGCCACGCCGGGCTTCTGTAGCTCAAATCCTTACGTTTTTGCAGGACGGCTTGAAGAAGGGTTTGGCTTACAGTTCTCTGAGGGTTCAGGTAGCAGCTCTGGGGTGTTTGAGAGGAAAGGTTGAAGGGTCCTCTCTCACCTGTCACCCAGACATAGCACGCTTTTTACGTGGTGTTCGGAACTTGCGGCCTCCGCTGTGGCCTCCTTGCCCGTCTTGGAATTTGAACTTGGTTCTCAAAGGCCTCAATGCGGCCCCCTTTGAGCCTCTCAGGCGGGCCTCCTTAAAGGATTTAACTCTCAAGACGGTGTTTCTCGTGGCGATCGCGTCCGCTCGTAGGGTCTCTGAGTTGCAAGCTCTTTCATGTAGAGAACCGTTCTTGCGTATTTCGGACTCAGGTGTGTCGTTGCGTATGGTACCTTCTTTCTTACCTAAGGTGGTATCGGCCTTTCATGTAAATCAGACGGTGGAATTGCCTTCCTTCTCGGCGACAGAACTACAGTCTTCTCAAGGGTCAGATTTGAGACGTTTGGATGTTCGAGTGCTCATGCGATATTTAGAAGTTACCAATGATTTTCAACGGTCTGATCATCTGTTTGTCTTGTGGCATGGCCCCAGGAAGGGGCTTCAGGCGTCCAAAGTAACTATTGCCCGTTGGTTGAAGGGCTCGATCGCTGCCACGTACATTGGTGGCGGTAAGGCTGTTCCTGAGGGGCTCAAGGCCCATTCTCTCCGTTCTCAAGCGACTTCGTGGGCAGAAAGTCACCTGGTTTCGAGCCAAGAGATTTGCAGGGCGGCCACTTGGAAGTCGTTGCATACTTTCGCTCGACATTATCGGGTTGATGTTCGAGGGCCGTCACCTACTTCCTTTGGAAGCAGCGTACTTCGAGCGGGACTCTCGGGGTCCCACCCCATTTAAGTCAGCTCGGGTACATCCCAGCAGTCTGGCCTGATCCTGGTACGTACAGGGAAAGGAAAATTAGGTTCTTACCTGATAATTTTCGTTCCTGTAGTACCAAGGATCAGTCCAGACGCCCGCCCAGTAATGGTGTTTCAGGAGAGTCCGCTCGTAACAGTATCTTTTCCACTCTTTCAGGTATCGATAACTTGATATGGTAAGTGATTATTCATTTCGTTGCCTTTTGGCTTTGTTTGCTTGGTTGGCTCAGTAGTGTTTGAGCGATGTTAATGCTTACTTTTGCAGAGTTTTACTACTTGATCTAGCCAGTGGCCATAGTTAATTTTTGGCGGAAGGATGATCCATTTCTTCTGCTTTGATATCAATTATACTGAAGGATGGCAGGTGGCACACCAGTATATCTAGGGCAGGGGTCGGGAACCCATGGCTCGCGAGCCAGATATGGCTCTTTTGAGGGCTGCATCTGGCTCGCAGACAAGTGTCGCCACACTTTCCCGCTGACCCAGCTGCTCCCCGGTCCTCCTCCGCCCGGGCTTAAAATGCTGTCAGCCCGGGCGGAACGCGGCAGGACAGCTGGAGTCAGCGGCACCGGCGTGCTCTCTTCTTTCTCTCCCCCCCCCCCCCCCCCCCGCGGCCCGGAAGAGGAAGTGGAGAGTATCGGGTGCGTGCGCGGCAAGAAGAGGCCACGCTAGTGCGCTCGGCATCGGCCCGAAGAAAAGAAGACTGCAGCGCGGCTCGGAGGAAAATGAAGAGCTTCCACCGCGGCCGATGGGACTCCGCCTCCGCGAGGGTTGAAAATGAAGAGGTTAGCGTTGGGAGAAGGCTGTTGCTGCTGCCGCGAGTTCCCGGGGTGGGGGAGAGAGTGAATGAGCGAGCAAGCATGTGTGTTTGCTCACTCATTCACTCTCTCTCTCCCCCACCCCGGGAACTCGCGGCAGCAGCAACAGCCTTCTCCCAACGCTAACCTCTTCATTTTCAACCCTCGCGGAGGCGGAGTCCCATCTGCCGCGGTGGAAGCTCTTCATTTTCCTCCGAGCCGCGCTGCAGTCTTCTTTTCTTCGGGCCGATGCCGAGCGCACTAGCGTGGCCTCTTCTTGCCGCGCAGGCACACGATACGCTCCACTTCCTCTTCCGGGCCGCGGGGGGGGGGGGGGGGGGGTTGTGTGTGTGTGTGTGTGAGATTGCATGTATGTGAATGATTGAGAGCCTGTACATGTGAAAGAGAGTATGTCTGTGATTGAGAGCCTGCCTGTGAGAGAGAGAGCATGAATGTAAGTTTGTGATTGAAAACCTGTTTGTGTGAAAGAGTATGTGTGTATGATTGAGATCCTTTGTGTGTGAGAGAAATCATATGTATGTATGATTAAGAGCCTGTGTGTATAAGTAAGAGAGAGATCATGTGTGTCTGTGTGTGATTGAGAGCTGGTTTAGGTGATGGAGCATGTGAGTATGTGATTGAGAGCCTGTGTGTAAATGAGAGAAAGAGAGGACATGTTTGTAAGCATGTGAATGAGAGTCTGTGTGTGAGAGAAAAAGACAGCATGTATTTATGTGATTGAAAGCCTGTGTGTGTGTGTGTAAGTGTGAAAAGATAGACAGCATGTGTGTAAATGTGTAATTAAGAACCTATATAAGTGAGAGAGAAAAAACATGTGTATATGTGAGCGACTGAGAGCATGTGTGTATAGGTGTGTAATTGAGAGCCAGTGTGAGAGAGAGCGCTGGTATGTGACTGAGAGAGGAGAAAGTTCCAAGCAAACCACCCCGCCTCCTGCTAATTCAGAACAATCTCAGGACACCTGGATATCAAACGTTCCCAGGTATGCAGAGCAAAAAAATTTTTGTATCCTTATTATTTTTCATTACTGGGTCTTGTGTCTGCTATTTTGAAATATTTTGTTGGTATCTGGAAATGTTTTATATGAGTTTTTAATTATTGGATATTCCACTCATCAGCTGTTTCGAAATATGTTCTTTTTGTTAGTACAGTTTTACTACTGCTGATTTTATATTTCTTGATTTGTTTTATAAGGATGGGTGATGTTTCTTTTTTCCTTTGTTACACTGCATACAGAGACTCTGGCTTGTTGCAGTTTTCAATTCAGTTTTTTCTGCATGCTTCTTGTTATGCGTTTTGGTCTCTTTATTCTATGTTAGGTGAGGGACAGCACGTGATTCAGGTGAGGTTTTCTGCTGGCGTGTAGTTTCTGTGTAGGACTCTATAGCAGCCTGACTTAGTCCGTTTTCCTAATAGGAGATGTATTGGTGTCTTAAGGCCTGGTGTAATATTTTCAGAGACTTATTGTACTTTAAAAGTGTGATCTTACATAAAATGCACACATTTACTTGTATTTAGTTTTAAACATATTGTATGGCTCTCATGGAATTACATTTTAAAATATGTGGCGTTTATGGCTCTCTCAGCCAAAAAGGTTCCTGACCCCTGATCTAGGGGGTGCTTTCAGTTTTCTCTCTGATTCCATCTGCTGGAGGGGAGGCATAACCCAGCAGTCTGGACTGATCCATGGTACTACAGGAACGAAAATTATCAGGTAAGAACCTAATTTTCCTATAGTTTATTTTTGAAACTTTATTAAACTTGCGATGAGTGAACCCAAAAGCAAAATAAAACAGACCAAAACCAGTAAAAATATTTCAGCCCGCGGGACCCGCATCGCCCCGCGGAAGTTCTTCTGGCTGACCCGACCCGCGCTGAAATATTTTGAACCCGACCTGGCCCGCAAAATGCAGACATCTGCCTATATATCCCATACGAGGTACGACGATTATTTCTTTGGTTACTTCAAATTATTCACCCAGATGGCATATTCGATACAAAAAAACAGCGAATAAAATTGACATAAAATGCAGAAGATTTACATCGATTCTCATCTGACATTATAGAATTTTATTGAAATGTTTTACATTTTGTGTCAAACTTACATTACACCACATTAAATGATGCTGCATAAACAAGCCATAAGTTGTGTGTGTTTCATGTTTTATAATAAAAATCGCAGCCCCCTTATAATTTGGCGAACACCCCAGTCAACTTTTTCTGCTTACGGCTTTCAGCCAAAAACAGTATATAAAAGTAGTAACAATATAAGTACCTATTATCAGTAGATATGTAGAAGACAAGTGATATGAGCGTAATGAATCACTTGGAATCACTATTGTAATGCCAGATCTGGAATTTTCCTCTAACACGTGGTTTATGCTGAATGCGTGAGAGAGAAATAGCAAATGCTTTTTGCCTGTGACTGAGCAAGACAGCGCAAACTGTAGAGATGGGCAACGTAAATGTACTGCTCAATTTATTTAAAGTATATGGATGTAAATTTAAAAAACAGCATTTTATATGGCCTTTTCAAAATAATACTGAAAAATTTGTAAATGTTTGATTGTTATTTCTGCTGTATATATGCCCCCCTGATTGCTGCGCCCTAGGCCATGGCCTAGGTTGGCCTTATGGGAAATCCGACCCTGCAGCTACAATAACTGCACTAACCACATCCTCTGGCAACAAATTCCAGAGTTTAATTGTGCGTTGAGTGAAAAAGAATTTTCTCCGATTAGTCTTAAATGTGCTACTTGCTAACTTCATGGAATGCCCCCTACTCCTATTATTTGAAAGTGTAAATAACCGATTCACATCTACTCGTTCAAGACCTCTCATGATCTTAAAGACCTCTATCATATCCCCCCTCAGCCATCTCTTCTCCAATATGAACAGCCCTAACCTCTTCAGTCTTTCCTCACAGGAGAGCTGTTCCATCCCCTTTATCATTTTGGTTGCCCTTCTCTGTACCTTCTCCATCGCAACTATATCTTTTTTGAGATACGGCGACCAAAACTGTACACAGTATTCAAGGTGCTGTCTCACCATGGAGCAATAACAGAGGCATTATGACATTTTCCGT
This sequence comes from Rhinatrema bivittatum, assembly GCF_901001135.1. Taxonomy (NCBI): domain Eukaryota; kingdom Metazoa; phylum Chordata; class Amphibia; order Gymnophiona; family Rhinatrematidae; genus Rhinatrema; species Rhinatrema bivittatum. The sequence continues at coordinate 93,495,531 of NC_042620.1, forward strand.
TTTATTAACCATTCCCTTCCTAATAATTCCTAACATTTTGTTTGCTTTTTTGACTGCTGCAGCACACTGAGCCGATGATTTTAAAGTATTATCCAGTATCCACTATGATGCTGTTGCGTCCGTCGGTTTCAGACTGCTTCGACCTCTGTGCCTCACCTTTCTTCCTTCTTTCTCCTCAAGCCTTGGGAAGATGGCTGCTCCTGCGTCTCCATGCCGCTTTCTCCGGCGTCCGCGGATTGGCAATGGCAACGGTGTTCGCCATGATTTTCTTGAGGGCCTCCTAGGGTGCGCGTGCACACGCCACCCATGTCTTTATCCATGTCATGGCGGGAACCTCGGGGGCGACCCCTCTGAGTGATGTCATCACATCCTGGTATTTAGCCTGCCCTTCGTTTGCTAACAAACTGAGTTAGCAAGGATTGGATTGCCTACGGTCTAAGCTGCTCTGCCGCTTCCCAGCTGCCGCAGGAAGCTCTCTCTGCCCTTTGGGGCTCCTCGGGGGCCCTTCTGCTCTATTTCAGGTATCTCTCTTGGGATACTGGGTACTCGCTCCTCGAGGGCCTGCTCTCCCTAATCTAGTGCCTGCCACTGAACAACTTCTGCCTGCCAGGACCTTCAACTATACAGCTTTCTGCTTCAGTGAGTACTAACCCTTTCAGTCTGTCTCACCTTTAGCTTCAGCACTCTGTGTCTACATCCGGGACCTGTCCCTGCTACGCCGCGCTGCCTATCACCTACTCGAGTGTGAGACTGGTCTCCTCTGCTGAGGACCCCTAGACTACTTCACTGGGTTACCTTCACTGCTGCTCACTCCCCCAGGTAGTACCATCGAGCTGTATAATAAGTACAACTTCTCTGTGTCTGCATGTATAGAGTCTAGCCTATTTCTGCAGTTCCTCATGGGGCTCCTCCCCATGGGAGTGCCATCACCGCAGTACCCAAGAATCCATCCAACACCTCATAACCATAACAGATTGCTAACTCCCTGGATTCGGCTCAGCTCTCCGCTTTGAAGGCCATTCCGGGCCTGGCCCAGTGAATCTCCGAACAACAGAATTCGTTAGACAACTAGACTGTTGCCTTTAATCAGCTACATGCACAGATGAATGTGCCGGCTGCCTCAGGTAAAGAAGTTACACCGCCAGAAGTGACTGTCAAGTCTACAGTGCCTCTCTCTGCTCCGACACACTTCACGGGTGAAGTTTGGAAATGTAGAGGATTTATTAATCAATGTTGCATGCACTTTTCTCTGCAACCTAACCATTTCCCTACAGCATATGCCAAGACCACCTATATCCTTTTGTATCTGGACGGAAGAGCGCTGGCTTGGGCCTCACCGCTGTGGGAGCACAATGACCCTATCCTGAATGATCTTGCCCGGTTTCTTGAAGTTTAAGTCGGTATTTGATGATCCTGCCCGGTACTCGATAGCAGGATCAGCTTTGGTTCATCTAAAACAAGGTAACAAACCTTTACCAGACTTCGCTATTGAATTCAAGACGTTGGCTTCTGAATTACATTCAGACCCTAGGTGCCTGAAAACCCTATTTTTTGAAGGCCTGAACTCAGGTTGAAAGATGAACTGGTGACTCGTGAGATGCCCGAGACCTTAGCGGAACTTATGCAGTTAGCAGCAAAGATTGATCGCCGAATTCGCGACAAAGTTCAAGAGGTCAAGAGTCCCAGAAGACCACTCCAGGGGGAGATTTGTATCAAGTCTGTACCCAGGTCTACACTCCTAGGGCCTGCTGCTGGCGAAGAAGAACCAATGCAATTGGGCCGCAGTCATTTGACTTCTAAAGAGAGACGAGTCCGAAAGAGGTTGGGATTATGCATGTATTGTGGACAAGCTGGTCATGCTGTACAAACATGTCCTATATGTCCAGGAAACTGGCAAACCTAAATCCTGTGGGAGGACTCTTCTTAGGTCTAAATGCACCCTCTCCTCCACTCTCTCCTCCAATATCTTTAATCTGCGGGCCTTTGGAATATCAGACCCTTGCCTTAGTAGACTCTGGGGCAGGGGGAAATTTCATTTTGAAACGTTTAGTGGAACATTTGCGGATCCCTACCACTACTATGATGCCTCCATTACTATTATCCTCTATTCATGGAGAGCCCTTACCGGGTGAAGTAACTCTGCTTACAGAACCAGTGAGCTTGCATACCGGTGCTCTCCATACAGAAACTATTTCCTTCTTTGTGCTAGAGAAGGCCTTGCACCCTTTGGTACTTGGGCTACCATGGCTGCAGAAACACATGCCACAATTCAACTGGACCACTTTGGAGCTTTCACATTGGGGCCCAGACTGTCATGGCAAATGCTTAATGGAAGTCTCTCCAATACCATGCATGCCAACTACCCCATTGTTGCCTGGGTTTCCGCCTCAATATGCGTCTTACCAAGATGTATTCTCAAAGGAAGCTGCTGATGTGTTACCTCCACACAGATCATATGACTGCGCAATTAATTTGAAGCCAAATATGGAACCACACAAAGGAAGGGTCTACCCCCTCTCTGTAATGGAGAATAAGGCAATGTCAGAGTACATCCAGGAGAATCTCCAGAAAGGCTTCAAAAGATCTTCTAAGTCTCCTGCCGGGGCAGGATTTTTCTTTGTGGGGAAAAAGGACAGAACGTTACGTCCATGCATTGACTACAGAGGTCTGAATGAGATCACCATAAAGGTCCACTACCCTTTACCACTCATCTCGGAGCTATTTGATAGGTTACAGGGAGCCAAGATATTTTCCAAGCTTGACCTCAAAGGAGCGTATAATTTAGTTCGCATCCGCTTTGGCGATGAATGGAAGACGGCTTTTAATACCCGGGATGGACACTTTGAATACCTGGTGATGTCCTTCAGCTTGTGCAACGCCCCGGCTGTCTTCCAAAACATGATGAACGATATTCTGCATGATTTACTCTACCAATGTGTCATTGTCTACTTAGACGACATCTTGATATTTTCTCAGGATCTGCAATCCCATCAGGAAGATGTCAAAAGAGTTCTGCAGAGACTTTGCGAGAACCGCTTGTATGCCAAATTGTCTAATGTGAATTTCATAAAGAATCCGTGCCCTTCTTAGGTTACATTGTCTCAAACAATGGTTTCCAAATGGACCCTCAGAAGCTTGAGAGTATTAAAAAATGGCCACAACCCATGGGCCTAAAGGCTCTAAGACGATTTTTGGGATTTACCAATTACTACCGGACCTTTATTAAAAATTGCTCTTCGTTGACTAGTCCATTAACAGCAATGACTAAGAAGGGAGCCAACACTGCTACTTGGTCTATGGAAGCTGTGACTGCGTTCCAGAAGTTAAGACGCCTTTCAAAGCAAATCATGTCTGATACAGTAACAGGAGCTATCCCATCTCTCCCCTGTGCCCCAGTGCTTTACTGGGCGTACCCAGGGGCTGAGGATTTTGATCCTTGCAGTGGGGGCTTGCTGCAGTCCCCCTGCAACTTCCTGAAACCCTCTTCCTTTTATTTTAATTTATTTTACTTCTTTTCTCTTTTTGCTTTTATTTTATTCCTTTTATTTGTTTAGTTTGCCTGCCTACTTCTTCAGCTTGGCCAGGGGGCTCTTCCAGGGGCATGGGTACTCCCACAAGCAGGTAAAACTTTAAAATAATTTTCAGTCTGTCCATATTCAGTTATTCCCCTGCACCACAGTGTACTGATAACGTCTGTGATACAGCCTACAAGCAACTGCAGGAAATAGTTGTGCAAAGGCTGCTGGGAGATTCCAGAAGCAAGGCTGTTTCCTGCAGTTTATTGGGGAGAGAGTCAGATGTTCTAGAGGCATTTGCCCAGCTTATTTTTCTCCTCCCTGAACAACAGAGAAGAAAGTACTGCTTTGTTTGTTCTCCCCCTTCTCCACCCTAGAGACACTACCTCCAACAGGCTCACTCTAGTGCTCTAGCTCCCCTCCCCCTTCTCAGTTTCCACCAGTGCAACTGACTACTGTTTTCTTCAGAGCAAATCTCACCACCTCTGTCTCTGCTCAGGGTAAGGCAGCTTGATTAGTCTTTTCTGGGACAGTGGAGGTGGGGAGTTTACAGCTGAAAGGACCACAGTTCACCTCTGGGTTGTTTTTTTTCTGCATCAGATAAAAAAAAATACAGTCCTTCCCTTCCTCTTTCCTCTCCATTTATTCTAAAAGACAGGGTTTAGTTACTTACCTGCCTTTTCCTTCAGTTTGCTCGTGTGTGTGTGGGAGAGAGTCTAGTGTGAGTGTTTGCCCCACCTAGGTGGAGTTTCCCATTTTATTTCTCTCTCTTACCAGGCCGAGTAGACCTTTAGCTTTCTTTCCCCATTGCAGCCTATAAGTTTTAGGAAGTTATATTTCTTCTCTCCCCCCCCCTCCCCCATTTACCCACTGTCTGTGTGAAGTTTAACACAGGCTCCCCCAGGTTCTCGACTGCATTTAAGTCAATACCTGTTTGTTGGGGTTTTTTTGGTACCCCCTCCCTTTTCTCAAGCCTCACACAACAACTTGCACCCACTGCTGGCTCTGCACTTTCTCCTTATTTTTTCTCCCCTTATTCAAGAACATTCTCAGTTTTTTCTATAACATTAAAAGCATGCCTAAAGACAGCAAGAAAGAATAGCAAGCTGGGCCAGATGTAGCTACTTTTCTGGCTGTCAGTGAGGTCTTGAAAGCTTGTGGATATACAAGACCACCAGCTACACCCACCACTCAACCAACCACAAGGCCGGGGCCTCAACCTTATCCAGAATCAATGGATTCCAACCCCTGTCGTTCAAGGGGAACTTCAAACCCCCTCTACTCATGGACAAATCCCTTCAGTTATAAAGCCTGGACCCAGGAACCAAATGCCACAAAATCTGACCACCATTCAGCCGCATCTTACATCTTCAGCAAACAAACATACTCTTTATGCCTGCAGGCACCCCTCAGGCATAAAGAAGAGCAAATGAAACAGCCCCATGCAAATTCGCCCTCATACCCCTTGAGAAACAACCATGAGCCAGGAATATCTAATGGCCACCATAGGAGACAAGCAAAAATCCTCGGGAAGCTCTGCACCAGCAGGGTGCATTGCTATGGGATAATCACAGGTAAGACAGGGAGAGATCAACATGCTGCCCTGGCCAGGCTCAGGAGGATCCCACACTCAACCATGCACCATCCTGGGAGGGAACATAACCTTGTCAGGTGCCACCTTGCAGACAATACAACCTAGTGCCATGGTAAGTGGGATGCAACCAGGAGCAGTTTTAATGCTGCCTACCTTGGTTGGAGGTGGGATGGGAATCCAGTCTAGCATAGCTGGGGGTGGGGGGGGGATACCTAAGCTCAGCATTCTATTGAGTGTAAGAGGGGATCCCAATCTGGCACTGAGGGAGGGAGGGAGAATACCACCTCAGACTGTCGACATTCAGGGAAGATCTTAACTGAGTCCTAGCAGCACTGAGAGGAGGAGAGATTTCCACCTAAGCATCATTTTGGTTGCGGGAATACCCCAAGTGGCATCATATAGTGTCAAATCACAGCACCCCAAGGTGTGCCAGTGCTTGCCCTGCCAAAGCCAGATGGACCGCCAACCGGCAGACTGAATTTGTTTGCGCCTAGTAAGCCTATTATGTTGGGTGATGGTATCACACAATTATGCGGAGCCCCACGCAGAGAAGAAGAGGCTTTCTGACCTAGAATGAAACAGACAAAACAAAAATCCATCCAATTCATACCTTGGAGGAGGATACTCCCCATAGAACTAGAACTAGACAGCTGCAGCTGTGCCTGATTGCCCCCAAGCCCATGTATAAGGTGGTGGTGGCCGTCGGCATCCCAAATTTTCTTTCATAGCCCAGTGGCATAATTCCCAGTGGAGCAGCAGCTAACTTGAGCCATAAACACGAAGTCCGCTGCCTCATGCTCCCTAATGATGAGCCCCAGGATTTTGCCACGGCCATGGTGAAGCTGGTGGGGCTATAGAACATCTAGCCTGTGTAAAATGTATGGGAAGGCAGTAGGTTTTCTGTTTTCCCTAGCAACCACCTACCAGATGTTCACTGAAGGGCTGGTGGTGAAACGGATTTTCCACCCCCTCGAATGCTTGGATGGCTTGAGAACTCGGGTCATCCTCTTCAATGTCTTCCCCTCACCCCCGCTCAAACATGCCTTGGAGTTGCACTTTCATGCCCTGGGGGAGCTGAAATTGCCTATTTTGGTTCTTCCCACACGGCACAATGACCGTGCATGCCACCGGATCCAATCGTATAAATGAGAGTTGTTGATTCAGGAGGTCGAGAGGTGGTTTACCATTCTCCATGACAGTTTTGTATATTGTGTGCACTACTCAACGGAGGAGGTGAGGTGCTATGTGTACGGGGAGATTGGGCATACTGGAAAGAGGTGCCCGAGAGTAACATTAAACACCACCATCACCAAGGCCATCCCTCCAAGTGACTGCCTGTTGTGTTTTGGACATTGAGGCATGGGCCCTTGGTCGTTCGAAGAGATGGCACCTCCCACAGGGCGGAGCCCTGCGGGGACTTGCAGCAATAGGCTAGCTCCGAGCAGAGATGGACACAGAGAAAGTTAGTCTTTATTATACTGCAGCGTAGATGGTAACCCGAGGAACGGGCAATGATCCCAGCCAGAAGAGGAGATGTCTGATGGCAATGTTCCGTCTGAAAACTGCAGAGTAGAAAAGGCAGTTACACAGTCTCACCAGGTCCCGAGAGGGAGATAGGTCAGGTAGTGGTCCGCGAAGCGGGGTAGGCCGAGAACCCAGGCCTAGATGGAAAGGCCAGTGAGAGTAGATCCGGTAGTGGTGCGGTATAGACGAGGATCTATTTGAGAGAGATGAGACAATGCAGAGACAGAACTGGAGCGGTAGTACTCATTCTGATGCTGGCAGCTGTAGTAGGAGAGAACCCCCAAGGAACGGAGGTCCGGGACGAAATAAGCCCCCCGAGGAGCCGGGTACCTTAGGCATCCTTGGTGGTAGCAGATAACCCCAGAGGGTGTAGAGGAGTGAGGCAAGGCCCCCGAGGAGCGGGTACTTAGGTCATCCTGGAGCAAGAGTACACAGAGCGGAAGCATCTGGTAATGTAGAAAGGTCAGCATGGAGGATTCCTTGCTAACTCATATTAGGAACCGTGAACAGAGTTTAAATATCAGAGCTTGTGAGGTCATGCAGTGGGGACACCCCCGAGGTTCCTGCCATGAAGCACGTAAAAGGACGGGGCTGTGCGGGCGTGCCCTAGGTGACTCCGGGAGAAAGATGGCGAACGCAATCGCCCATGCTGGACCGGAGGGGTCGGCGTGGAGAAACAGAGGCAGCCATCTTCCCAAAAGGAACCAAGTCAGGCAGGAAAAAGGTGAGCAATAGAGGGCACAGCCGTCTGCGACCGATGGGCGCAACACCGCCAAGTCGAGCACCTCGACCACAGTAATCTCAGCCCCTCCAACAAAGGCCTCCAGCGACACCTCCAGCAAGCACGATCCCATAGAGGGCATAGTTCCGTGGAAACAGAGCAGGCAGGATCCCAATCCCAGCCTCCCCCCCCCCCCCCTGCCCCCACATAAAACAACCAGAGAATGCCCAGAGCTGGAAAAAGAAGGTAGCCCCCACCAACCCTGCTCCTTTGGCCAAGATCAAGGCCCAGAGGGCTCCTTTTTCATCAAGCCCCATGAAATCCTTACCACCAAAGCCAAGCGACAGGGACTCAGAGCTGGGGGGCAGCAGAATCCAAAGACTCTAAAGCCTCTAAGGGAAAGAGCCCATAAAATATGTCCGCATGCAAGAGGAAGCAAACGGCCACAGAACCTAAAAAGATCAAAGCTTACCTGGTTGTGTTTCCCTCTTGCAGCACTTCTGTCCATACTGAAAAGTAGAACCAAAATGGTAAAGCTCTGGCTGGAAATGCTCCACCTTTGCCTGACAGTATACCATCCCAAGAGATGGAGGTAGACGAGGGAAAAGGAGAAGAGGCAGGGACAGAAGCCAAAGTAGGAAGAAAGCCAAGAGGCTACTACTTCCTACAGCAACTTACCAGGTACCAGGAGCATCATTTGCCTCAATTATTTCTGTGTTCAAACAGAAAGAGCTACGGGGGTTTGAGGAGGGGCAGACCTTGAAAAAGTGAAAAGCCAAGCACACTGAAAGTATCAGGTAGGTCACCGGGGAAGAGACTGCTGAGGAAGGAGAAGGCAACATTGCTGTCACCTCACTTCCAGGTAGGGTTACCAACTTTTTCATAGACTGTGACTGGACACTTCAGGACTGGGAGGAGGGGGTGCCCCATTCCTTTCTGACATAATAAATTTGCATATATTTGTCACCTGCTCCTCCCTTTTCCCTCCATTCCTTGTACCTTGACTGTCTCTTACCCCTCCCACTGCCCCTTATCTCTCTCCCTCCTGTCTCCTACCTTGTCTCTTTTCCTGTCTTCTCCAGGCCCTGTTCCCCCTCTCTTTCTCTCTCTCTCTCTCTCATTTTCTGTGCCCTCCTGTCTTTTCATCCTTAGCCCCTGTGCCCCTGCTCTCTCTTCCTCCAACCTCTCCTGTGCCCTATTGACCTCCATTACCTGTGCCCTCGTCTGTGTCTGTCCCTCCAGCCCCTGTGCCCTCTGTCTCTCTCCTTCATTCCCTGTGCCCCTCCCTCTCCCCTTCCTTCCATGCGGCACCTCTGGCTTTCTCATTCAGCCTGTGCAACTCCCTCTCCCTTCCCAGCCTGTACCTCCCTCATTCCCTACATCCTCTTATTTTTCTCTCACATCCCATCTTTTTTGCCTCCTCTGTGCCATTCTGAGATATGCAGGAAGTGCTGCTAGAGCAGCCAAGAGGAGGGAGAGACTGAGCTGTGTTCTCATATCCTCTCCCCACAGCTTCCAATCACAGTAGAGAGAGGAGGTGGGGGAAGATACACAGAAGCAGCTGCTAAGGAGAGTGTGCTTAGATGAGGTCCCATCACCTCCCCCTACAGCTACCAATCACAGCACAGCGAGAGGAGACAGAGCCGCTTGTTCTGCCTTAGTCCCTTCCCCTACCTGTAAACAGGAAGTGGTGCAGAGATGTAGGGGAAAGGAACTGCCTACCACAGGAGACAGATTTTTAGTGTCCGGTTAGTACTTCTGACTGGACACTGTACAAGTGAACAGAAAACTGGAAAGTCCAATTCAAAACCAGGCAGTTTGCCACCCAACTTCTAGGACTAGAGGGTATAGAATGGGAACAGCCACCTTCCTTATCTGATGCATCTCACAACTGGGTTGAGCTGATTCCCTCTGACTTCAATTTTAGGATTCCCTGCTACTACCGGGTCTCAACTCTGAGAATCTCAAACTGCCACTAGTGGAACTCCCAAGTTTACTCCTGGGGGAATTCTGCGCTACTGTGGATCGCAGAATTTGCGCAGAATTCCCCCCCTGTGCAGAATTGCCAAATTCTGTGCAGAAAATAGCAGAGGAGACCCCGGCATACCGTGAATGGAGCGTGTCCCGTGGCACACGCTCCATTCGCGGCGAGATGAAGGCCCGGCGCGCCATTCACGGCGAAAGGGAAGGCCCCCGTGTACCGCGGGACGCGCTCCGTTCGCAGCGAAGATGAAGGCCCGGCGCGCCGTTCGCAGCACATGGGGGCCTTCCCTTTTCGCTGCGAACGGCACACCGGGCCTTCATCTTCGCTGCGAACGGAGCGCGTCCTGCAGCATGCCGTGAGAGAGAATATGTGTCAGAGAGGGGAGGGGAGGGTGAAAGACAGCAGGAGCGTGTGAGAGAGAGCATGGGGGGGCGGATACCGGTGAGAGATAATGTGTATGTGAGAGAGGGGAGGGTGACAGAGAGCATGATTGGTAAGGGGGGAGGGAGGTGAGAGAGCATGGAAGGTAAGAGAGGGTAGGTGGGGGATGCTTGAGTGTGAGTTTGAGAGAGGGAGCCTATATGAGGGGAGGGGGATGCCAGTGAGAGAGAATGTGTGGAGGAGAGGGGGTGTGGGGGAGGGTGAGAGCAGCTTGATTGGTAAGTGGGGGGGGGATGCTTGAGTGTGGGTTTCAGAGAGGGAGCCCTTATGAGGGGAGGGTGACAGAGAGCAGGAGGGTGTGAGAGAGAACATGGGAGGTAAGAGAGGGGGGCTGTGGGGATGCTTGTGTGGGTTTCAGAGAGAGGGAGCCTATATGAGGAGATTGTGAAGGAGTGTGTATGTGTGTGAGAGATTGAGAGTTCATGTGTATGAAAAAGGGATTGTGTGTGTATGTGAGGGTGCTAGCCTGTGTGAAGGGATTGTGTATTTGTGAGACAGAGCCTGTGTGAAGGGCTGCGTGAGAGAGACATAGGTAGCCTGTGTGAGGATGTAGGTGTGAAAGAGAAAGGGAGCTTGTGTGGGTGTGTATGGAAGAGAGAGGGCCCTGTATGAGGGGATGTGTGTGTGTGCGAGAGACTGAGGGAGCCTGTATGAGGGTGTGTGTATGTGGAAGGGACACTCTTCCAGTGAATTTCTAGGGAAATTCTGCTCAAAATATTTAAAATTCTGCAACTTTAAGTAATAACTTTTTTCTGTAATAATTTAAAATGTAATTGCTTAAAGACTGTCATGTAAATTGTGTTATTTTGACCAATATAAAGTTTGCAGAAATTTGCAGAATTTTCAGTTTTTGTGCGCAGAATTTAAAATTTTTGTGCGCAAAATTCCCCCAGGAGTACTCCCAAGGGATTTCCCTCCCTGCCTCTCCTGACACCATTGGCCGCAATGCAAGTGATTATTGCAGCAGCTGGGGAAGAGCAGGGGACTCCCCTTGGTAGGTATAATTGGCAAAGGCAGGGAGCCGGGTGAAGCTCTGGGGACTAGTCCTAGAGTGGGGGAGGAGCATCTGGTTGAACAAGGATAGACCACCGTCCCACTGGAACTGGAGATACACCCCCAGATCAGAGGTAGCACCTTCCCAGGAACAGCAAGTGGTCTCCTGTTTGAAGGAACCACCAGGGGAAATGTTGACTCAGCTGGACCCAGGATGGGAAGGGAAGCAGAGGGAGCCTTCTAGTAGCGCCCCAAAGGACAACTACTTTCAAATGAACCACAAAGCACCATTGCCTTCTCCTCGGGCCACAGAGGTCTAAATTCCCCTATCCCCTATCATGAACTGGATGCCTTCCTCCATGAGCCATGAAGAAGGGTTAGTAAGGTGGACAGAGCTCTCAGGAAGTAATCTGGAGTGGAGCACTTTCGCATCGCCACTGACATCCTCCTGAACCACTTTCTGAAGAGCAAGACTGTGAGCACAGCGAACAAACAGCATGCTCACAGGTTCGGCTTGCTGCTGGAATTCCCCCCCGTGAGGGATCTGGTCAAGTGTCAGATTAATCTTGACAGAAAATGGCTCTGATGATCAGCACCCTTAACTCCAACGGCTGCAGGGACAGTCTCTGCAGGAGCTGGGTACTCTCCTTTCTTTGGAAGAGGTGGTAATCCACAAGCCTCCTGCAGGAGATCCATACCATTACCAAAAGTGAAGCCAACTGATTCCTGGAGTGGCACAGAAGGGCATTTTTTAGCCATTCCAGATATGCTGGAGGGTGACCATCTTGCTTGTGGAATCCTTGCAGGCCGATATGCTAGATATTCAATACTTTTGCCATTTGCCAGCCCTAGTGCAGAATTTGGATCCTGCTGAGGAGGTTGTGCATGAACGTGACTTTAATTGCAACCTCGACGCCCATGACCATCAAGGCTGGGCAGTAACACGTGGTCAGGGCCTTCAAGAGATTTAGTGAATCCCCAGCCCCGACTGATTTCCTTTATTTAATTTTTTTCTTTGTGGGTTTTGTTTCAAGTCAGGCACGGCTAATCCAAAACCCTGCCCGAACTGATGCTGCACTCAACCGCCACTTCCTTACACCCACAACCAGCAGCAGGAGTCGCAACCAATTGAGTATCCTCTCCTGCCGCTGCAGGGCCAATCTCGCAGCTTATTGTGACATCGAAATGTGACAATAGAAGTTCACGTTGCATCAGTGCGACTACCATGGTCCATGCCACTCATGAAGAACCTGTGATCTACCAGGCCACTGCTATGGAGCCCAAACTGTGGCGATTGAAGATGAGACCCGGCAGGCCACTGCAGGGATGGGGGGGAGGGGGTGGTGCTGAATAAGAGAGGACATGTGACTCAGTGGAATGGGGAAGAGAGGGGGGAGGCCCTGAACCTGTGTGTCTGAGAGCGAGCAATCCACTGAATGTAGAGAGTGCCAGTATCTGTGTGTGTGTGTGTGTGTGTGCACAGAGAGCCAATGAATGTGAGTGCCAGTGTCTGTGTTTGTGTGTGTGTGTTTGCAGAGAGTCAATGAATAAGAACATAAGAACAAACCATACTGGGTCAGACCAAGGGTCCATCAAGCCCAGCAACCTGTTTCCAACAGTGGCCAATCCAGGCCATAAGAACCTGGCAAGTACCCAAAAACTAAGTCTATTCCATGCTACTGTTGCTAGTAATAGCAGTGTCTATTTTCTAAGTCAACTTAATTAATAGCAGGTAATGGACTTCTCCTCCAAGAACTTATCTAATCCTTTTTTAAACACAGCTATACTAACTGCACTAACCACATCCTCTGGCAACAAATTCCAGAGTTTAATTGTGCATTGAGTGAAAAAGAACTTTCTCCGATTAGTTTTAAATGTGCCAAATGCTAACTTCATGAAGTGCCCCCTAGTCTTTCTATTATCTGAAAGAGTAAATAACTGATTCACATCTACCTGTTCTAGACATCTCATGATTTTAAACACCTCTTTCATAATTGTACAAAGTATTCAAGGTGCGGTCTCACCATGGAGCAATACAAAGGCATTATGACATTTTCCGTTTTATTCACCATTCCCTTTCTAATAATTCCCAACAATCTGTTTGCTTTTTTTGACTGCTGCAGCACACTGAACCAACAATTTCAATATGTTTTCCACTAAGATGCCTAGCTCTCTTTCTTGGGTGGTAACACCTAATATGGAGCCTAACATTGTGTAACTATAGCATGTGTTATTTTCCCCTATATGCATCACCTTACACTTATCCACATTAAATTTTATCTGCCATTTCAATGCCCGATTTTCCAGTCTCACAAGGTCTTCCTGCAATTTATCACAATCCTTGTGATTTAACTACTCTGAACAAGTTTGTATCATCTGCAGATTTGATTACCTCACTCGTATTTTTTTCCAGATCATTTATAAATATATTGAAAAGTAAGGGTCCCAATACAGATCCCTGAGGCACTCCACTGCCCACTCCCTTCCACTGAGAAATTTGTCCATTTAATCCTACTCTCTGTTTCCTGTATTTTAGCCAGTTTGTAATCCATGAAAGGACATCGGGATTCGCCACCTATCTCGTGACGTTTTACTTTTCCTAAAAGCCTATCATAAAGAAGTTTCTCAAACGCCTCTGAAAATCCAAGTACATTACATCTTCCGGTTCACCTTTATCCACATGTTTATTAACTCCTTCAAAAAAGTGAAGCTGATTTATGAGGTAAGACTTGCCTTGGGTTAAGCCATGCTGACTTTGTTCCATTAAACCATGACTTTCTATATGTACTGTGATTTTGATGTTTAGAACACTTTCCACTATATTTCCTGGCACTGAAGGCAGGCTAACCGGTCTGTAGTTTCCCGGATCGCCCCTGGAGTCCTTTATAATTATTGGGGTTACATTAGCCACCCTCCAGTCTTCAGGTACAATGGATGATTTTAATGATAGGTTACAAATTTTTACTAATAGGTCTGAAATTTCATTTTTTGAGTTCATTCAGAACCCTGGGGTGTATTCCATCCGGTCCAGGTGATTTGCTACTCTTCAGTTTGTCAATCAGGCCTACCACATCTTCTAGGTTCACCGTGATTTGGTTCAGTCCATCTGAATCATTATCCTTGAAAACCTTCTCCAGCATGGGTACTTCCCCCAACATCCTCTTCAGGAAACACCGAAGCAAAGAAATCATTTAATCTTTCCGCGATGGCCTTATCTTCTCTAAATGCCCCTTTAACCCCTCGATCATGTAACAGTCCAACTGACTCCCTCACAGGCTTTCTGCTTCGGATATATTTTAAAAAGTTTTTACTGTGAGTTTTTGCCTCTACGGCCAACTTCAATTTTCAAATTCTCTCTTTGCCAAGTTAACTTGCCAACGCTTATGCATTATCTTATTTTCTTCTGTTGTATCCTTCTTCCAGTTTTTGAATGAAGATCTTTTGGCTAAAATAGCTTCTTTCACCTCCCCTTTTAACCATGCCAGTAATCGTTTTGCCTTCTTTCCACCTTTTTTAATGTGTAGAATACATCTGGACTGTGCTTCTAGGATGGTATTTTTTTAACAATGTCCCCGCCTCTTGCACACTTTTTACCTTGTAGCTGCTCCTTTCAGTTTTTTTCTAACAATTTTTCTCATTTTATCAAAGTTTCCCTTTTGAAAGTTTAGCACGAGAGCCATGGATTTGCTTACTGTCCCCTTCCAGTCATTAATTAAAAATTGATCATATTATGATCACTATTGCCAAGCGGCCTCACCATAGTTACCTCTCTCACCAAATCCTATGCTTCACTGAGAATTAGATCTAAAATTGCTCCCTCTCTTGTCGGTTCCTGAACCAATTGCTCCATAAATATGTCATTTAATCCATCCAGGAACTTTATATCTCTAGCATGTACCAATGATACATTTACCCAGTCAATATTGGGGTAATTTAAGTCTCCCATTATTACCGCACTACCAATTTGGTTAGCTTCCCTAATTTCTCTTAGCATTTCACTGTCAGTGGATGGTAGTATACTGGTGGATGGTAGTATACTCCTCTCACTATAGTCTTCCCCGACACACGAGGGATTTCTACCCATAAAGATTCAATTGTGCATTTAGTCTCATGCAGGATGTTTATCCTGTTGGACTCTATGCCATCCCGGACATAAAGTGCCACATCACCTCCTCGGTGCTCCTCTCTGTCATTGCGATATAATTTGTACCCCAGTATAGCACTGTCCCATTGGTTGTCCTCCTTCCACCATGTCTCTGAGATGCCAATTAAGTCTATGTCATCATTCACTGCTATACATTCTAATTCTCCCATCTTACTTCTTAGACTTCTGGCATTAGTATACAAACATTTCAAAGTTTGTTTTTTGTTTGTATTTTCATTATGCTTTTTAATTGATAGGGATAAGTTAGAATTTTTTAGCTCAGGTGAGTTTTTAGTTACAGGCACCTGGACTACTTTTCTTATTATTGGAACCTCACTGTTGGGGTGCCCTAATTCTAATGCAACATTAGTATCCTTTGAAGATACCTCTCTCCGAACCATGTGCTGCTGAGCGACTGTCGGCATTCCCATTTTATTCTAGTTTTAAAGCTGCTCTATCTCCTTTTTAAAGGCTAGCGCTAGCAGTCTGGTTCCACCCTGGTTAAGGTGGAGCCCATCCCTTCGGAAGAGACACCCCCTTCCTCAAAAGGTTCCCCAGTTCCAAATAAAACTGAATCCCTCTTCCTTGCACCATCATCTCATCCAAGCATTGAGACTCCGGAGCTCTGCCTGCCTCTGGTGACCTGCGCATGGAACAGGGAGCATTTCAGAGAATGCTACCCTGGAGGTTCTGGATTTAAGCTTTCTACCTAAGAGCCTAAATTTGACTTCCAGAACCTCCCTCCCACATTTTCCTATGTTATTGGTGCCCACATGTACCACGACAGCCGGTTCTTCCCCAGCACTGCCTAAAATCCTATCTAGGTGACGCGTGAGGTCCACCACCTTCGCACCTGGTAGGTATGTTACCAGGCGATCCTCACCCCCACCAGCCACCCAGCTGTCTACATTCCTAATAATCGAATCACCAACTATGACGGCTGACCTAACACTTCCCTCCTGGGCAGTAGGCCTTGGGGAGATATCCTCAGTGCGAAAGGACAATCATGAGATCTTCTTCCTCCAAGGCAGCATTAGGGCTGCCAGTCTGAAGTTGGGACTTGGCTACTATGTCTCTGAAGGTCTCATCTATATACCTCTCTGTCTGCCTCAGATCCTCCAGGTCTGCCACTCTAGCCTCCAGAGATTGCCTGTGTGTGTGTATGTGTATGTGTGCAGAGAGCCACAGAATGTAAGAGTGCCTGAGTATGTGTGTGAGGGAGAGAGAGAGCCACTGAAGAGAGTGCCAGTGAGTGTGTGTGTGTGTGTGTGTGTGCATGCGTGTGTGCAGAGAGCCACCAAATGTGACAGAATGCCTGAATATGTGTATTGTGTGTGTGTGTGAGGTAGAAAGTGCCTTTTTTTGTGTGAGAGAGTACCTGTGTGTGTAAAAGCCAGAGTATAAGAGTACCTTTTTTTTTGTGAAGGAGACATAGCCACTGAATGTGAGAGAGTACCCGAGTATGTATGTGTATGTTTATGAGAGTGAGACAGCCACTGAGTGTGAGAGAGTGCTTTTGTGTGTGTGTGTGTGGTGTGTGTGAAGAAAGAGCTACTGAGTATGTGTGTGTGAATTAAGTGTGTGTATGGAGAAAAGAAAGAGGATAAAGTTTATATACCCTTCCCCCCAACTAATTCGGGTCAAACTCAAGGCGACTGGAAATTAAAAGTTCCCAGGTATGGAGAGCAGAGGATTTTTTTTGTTTTACTTGTTGGATGTTATTTGATATGTCTGTTGTTTTTAAATATTTTATTGATGTAATATTTGCAGTGGTGCTCTTTTCTGGGTAGAGTTGTTGCTGTTTGAGTCCTGGGAGTTAGTGTTGTTTTGATATGGCAGATGTGTTGCTTGAGTAAACTGTATTCTTGGCAGACTGTGATAGCTTTTACTGGAGTTATGTAAGTGTTATCCCAAAATTCTGTACATGAGCTATTGAGACAATGTAGGATCTATCTATAAATGTGAATATTTCTTATCTGACATAATTTTAAAAGCTCTTATACAATATTTTTAGGTAAAGGTATTTTGCAGGTATTTTTAGGCAGCCTGGCTTGTTCTGTTTACCTAATAGGTGGTGTAATGGTGTTTTAGGGCCTGATGCAATATTTGCATTGTTGGTGCATTGTTTAGTGTACTGGCAATTAGTGCTGTTTCGGTATGGGAGGTTTACTATATTGTAGTTATTTATTCATGGCTTTCTGAGGGGCAAGCCCACACCCAATGCATAATACAAAAGCCTAATGCCATATGGGTTCCAACTGTCTTTTGTATGTTGGGGAAAGAGGACAGAAGGCATGAGACTGCTGAAAGTTGGGGAGGGGAGGGGAGTAGTGGAGGGTAGAGGGAATGGAAGGAGACAGATTGTTGGTGACTCAGGATTTGGGGAGGGGGAGAGTTGGAACTGGAAAGGGGGCTGAGGGAGCGAGACTGAATCCCCAACTATAAATGTCACTGCACATCACTGAGGCTAGGAATATTACCCCTACTTGGTGGTAGCCTTGTGAAAGATAGTTAGCCACTTCTCCCTGGCTGATATCTGGCAGCTGCTTCACCCAGCTGATTTCACCTCCTTCACTTATGTCTGGGTGGTGGGGGAACAAATCAGCTACACCCAGATCGACCGGTTGTACATAAGAGGCTTCTTAAAGTCATAAGCCTTTTCGAGTGCCATTGAGGTGGCAGCTTTCTCGGACCACCACCTGCTGTCTGTGAAGGTGAGGCTTGACTTGGCTGGTCCTCATGCCACACACTGGCATTTCAAGAACTCCTTGCTGGAGGACAGGGACTTCATAGCAGCAGTCTGAGAGCTCTGGGTGGAATGGCACACCTTTGAAGTGGAATCTACCTTGCGGAGACAGTGGTGGGATGTGGAGAAGGTCCGCCTCAAATGACTCTGTCAAGATTATGCTAGGAGTGTTTGCAGGGAGCATGGTCAAGAGATGAAATACCTACAGGGAGAGGTGGTGCATCTTGAAGCTCCCTTCACAGACCTGGAGAGAGTCCTGGCAGTGGCTCGGGACTTTTACTCAACTCTATTCTCTCCGGAGACAGTCAATTCAAACTCCTGCAGGGTCTTGTGGAAGGCGCTTCCCGCCATCAGTCAGACAGCAGAAAAAGGTTAGAGAGACCCTTCTTTCTAGCTGAACTTTCTGAGGCTCTGAGCTGGATGCCCTGTAACAAAACGGCGGGCATCGATGGCCTGTCGGACAAGTTTTTCTGCTAATTTTTTGACCTGCTGGGATCCGATCTCCTGTGGGTTCTAGAAAAGCCCTGGAGACTGGAGAGTTACTGCTGTCATGTCGCTGTGAAGTTTTGACCCTGCACTCCAAAAAAGGGGATCCACATAACTTGCAAAACTGGCAGATGGTCTTACTACTCTGCACAGACTAAAAATCCTGGCCAAAGCACTTTCACTGAAGCTAGGATCTGTGCTAGACCACATGATCCACCAAGACCAATTTTACATGGTCCCAAGCTGCTCGATCTTTGATAACATCTTTCTAATCCAGGACCTGATCTATTATTGCCGTAAGAAGAACCTGTCAGTGGCTTGTTGTCTTTAGACCAGGAGAAAGTGTGTTGCAGGGCATCCTCCATACACACACTTAATTCACACACACATAATTCGAAAGATTGGATCATGGGTACCTCATGCAGACCCTGCAGGAGTTTGACTTCGGCAAGATTTGTGGGTCTTTTCCACCTCCTGTATTTGTCTGCCGAGTGCTTAATCAAAGTAAATTGGATCCTAACAGCGCTCCTGGCTTTTGGGAGGGGAGTACATGGTGCAACCGTCCCTTCCCGATGACTTTATTCCACCTACCTTTCTTTCTTTGCACCTCCTCTCGCTGTGGATGGACGCCTGGCTGCCGCGGCGTCTGCCTGCCGTCCTCTCCGACGTCCCCGGTCCAGCTTGGGCGCTGCCTCCCGCCATGCTCCACTAGTACCTTAGGGCGCGTGTGTCACGCAGCCCTCACTCTTATTTCCTGCTTGGTGCGAACATCAGGGGCGTCCCCCTGTGATGACATCACGCTGCCTGGATATTTAAAGCCTACTATGTTTGCTAGCCTTTGAGTTAGCAAGGGGATTCCTTACGGATGGGATTCACTCTCCGTACCCAGCTACTCTGCCTCCAGTCTTCCATTGGACTCTTAATGCTAATGGGGGACCTGCTCCTCGGGGGCATCACTTGCTTTTCAGGTCGCTATCAGGAAACCGGTACTCGCTCCTCGAGGGCCCATGTTCCCTGACTCGCTATCTGCTCCTACCTTCTCTTCTGCCTGGAAGGATTCGCTATCTTCAACACCAGTGAGTACTATCATCTTCACCTCAGAGCTGTTCCCTGGAACCAGGTACTCGCTCCTCGAGGGCCTGCCTCCGTTCCAGCCCTAGTGTCATCTCCTACGTGGAACGGCTGTGTGAGTACATTACCTTCAAGCCTCTTGGCTCTCAGGAATCAGGTGCTCGCTCCTCGAGGGCCTGCTCTCCCTATCCTGGGGTTTTCCATACTGGGGCTTGTGCATATTCCACTGTACTCATTATTCTCAGTTCTTTGCACTACAGCACTGCTACCGGAGGAGTCACTGTTCCAGCGCCTGAGGGATACTAGCCCAGCCAGGCTACTTCTACTGCTCACCACTGCCACCTCTGGTGGCTTCATCACATTGTCTAATAAAAGATCAATTTCTGTGTTTGTGTGTCATAAGCTGAGCCTGACCTGTGGCCCCTCACGGGACTTCCCCCCCGTGGGCGTGGTCAGCTGCCACAGTGTCCAAGGGTCCACACAAACCTCACTAATTTTACCAGATTGCTAACTCCATGGATCCAGCACAGCTCAATGCTTGCAGGCCATTCCAGGCCTGGCCCTAGGCACTGCTGAACTACAAGACGCATTGGAGAAACTCACTTCAGCGTTTCATCAGCTACAAGCACAGAAGACGCAAGGTGCTATTTCCAGTAATGAAGGTCAGTTACCTGAAGTAACTATAAAGACTATGGTACCTCTGGCTGCTCCAGTTCGTTTCTCTGGAGAGATTCAAAGAACTAGAGACTTCCATAAGATAGGTAAGAAAGGGGAAGTGGTGATCGTTGGTGACTTTAATATGCCAGATGTAGACTGGAAAATCCCATCTGCAGAATCTAAAACAGTAGAGCAATAGTGGATGCCATGCAAGTATCTTTGTTCAAACAAATGGTATTGGAACCCACGAGAGAAGGAACTATTCTCGACTTAGTGCTCAATAATGGAGATATTGTCTCTGATGTCAAGGTGGGCGCCCACCTCAGCACCAGTGATCATCAAACGGTATGGTTTAATATCACTAAAAGAATATGGAAAAGAAGCACAAAGACCAGTGTTTTACAGTTCAAAAACACAGACTTTGAGGAAACGGGGAAGTACCTAGAGGAAGAACTAAATGGATGGGAAAATGAGAGAGATGTGGATCAACAGTGGACCAATCTAAAAGGAGCAATCGCCAAGGCAACTGCTCTATATGTTAGAAATGTAAAGAAAAGCAAAAGAAAAATGAAACCTATCTGGTTCTCAAAGGAGGTGGCTGACAAAATTAAAGCTAAAAGAACTGCATACAAGAAATACAAAAGATCCCAAAGGGAGGAGCACAAAGAAGAACATCTGATTCAACTGAGGGAGACTAAGAAATTAATCAAGTTGGCAAAAAGTCAAGCAGAAGAGAGGATTGCCAAGGATATAAAATATGGTGACAAAACATTTTTCAGATACATCAGCGAAAAGAGAAAAGTCCAAAGTGGTATAGTGAAATTGAAAGGTGGAAATGATCAATGTGTGGAGAGAGACGAAGAAATGGCAGAAATATTAAACGAATACTTCAGCTCTGTGTTCACTAAAGAAGACCCTGGAGAAGGACCATCTCTACACAACAAGAAACTGGAGGGAAGCGGAACAGAGGAAAATCCATTTACAGTAGATAATGTATGGGAAGAGCTAAAGAATCTGAAAGTGGACAAAGCCATGGGGCCTGATGGGATTCATCCAAGGATACTGAGGGAGCTCAGAGATGTGCTGGCGGGACCGCTGTGCGACCTGTTCAATAGATCCCTAGAAACGGGAGTGGTGCCGAGTGATTGGAGAAGAGCGGTGGTGGTCCCGCTTCACAAGAGTGGGAACAGAGAGGAGGCTGGTAACTACAGACCGGTTAGCCTCACTTCAGTGGTGGGAAAAGTAATGGAGTCACTGTTGAAAGAGAGAATAGTGAACTATCTACAGTCTGGAGAATTGAGGGACCAGAGGCAGCATGGATTCACCAGAGGAAGATCGTGTCAGACAAATCTGATTGACTTTTTTGACTGGGTAACCAAGGAATTGGATCGAGGAAGAGCGCTCGATATCATATACTTGGATTTCAGCAAAGCTTTTGATACGGTTCCGCACAGGAGACTGGTGAATAAAACGAGAAGCTTGGGAGTGAGTGCCGAGGTGGTGACCTGGATTGCAAATTGGTTGACGGACAGAAGACAATGTGTGATGGTAAATGGAACCTTCTCTGAAGAGAGAGCGGTTTTAAGTGGTGTACCGCAAGGATCGGTGTTGGGACCGGTCCTGTTCAATATCTTTGTGAGCGACATTGCGGACGGGATAGAAGGTAAGGTTTGTCTTTTTGCGGATGACACTAAGATCTGCAACAGAGTGGATACGCCGGAAGGAGTGGAGAGAATGAGACGAGATCTAAGGAAACTGGAAGAGTGGACGAAGATATGGCAGCTGAGATTCAATGCCAAGAAGTGCAAAGTCATGCATATGGGGAGTGGAAATCCAAATGAACTGTATTTGATGGGGGGGGAAAGGCTGATGTGCACAGAGCAGGAGAGGGACCTTGGGGTGATGGTGTCTAATGATCTGAAGTCGGCGAAACAATGCGACAAGGCGATAGCTAAAGCCAGAAGAATGCTGTGCTGCATAGAGAGAGGAATATCGAGTAAGAAAAGGGAAGTGATTATTCCCTTGTACAGGTCCTTGGTGAGGCCTCACCTGGAGTACTGTGTTCAGTTCTGGAGACCGTATCTTCAAAAAGACAAAGACAAGATGGAGGCGGTACAGAGAAGGGCGACCAGGAAGGTGGAGGATCTTCATCGGATGACGTACGAGGAGAGATTGAAGAATCTAAATATGTACACCCTGGAGGAAAGGAGGAGCAGAGGTGATATGATACAGACTTTCAGATACTTGAAAGGTGTTAATGATCAAAAGACAACGACAAACCTTTTCCATAGGAAAAAAATCAGCAGAACCAGGGGTCACGATTTGAAGCTCCAGGGAGGAAGATTCAGAACCAATGTCAGGAAGTATTTCTTCACGGAGAGGGTGGTGGATGCCTGGAATGCCCTTCCGGAGGATGTGGTGAAGACCAGAACTGTGAAGGACTTCAAAGGGGCGTGGGATAAACACTGTGGATCCATAAAGTCAAGAGGCTGCCAATGAAGAGTGGGTGACTCGCCAGAATGATGGCTACTGCCTGGAGTCAATACCCTTATTAAATAAACATACACATGCTTACTGTGACTCCAACATCGCTCTAAGCTTCAACAGCAAGAGGAAATGTGGAAAAAAGGATTCACACTCACAAAGAGTGGAGTAGCTGGCTTGTTACGGCGGTTACTACCCCAAATCAAATAAGCCTGATACTTCACTTTCAATGCATATACAGCATAGTTCTCTGATTCAACGGCAGGGGAGAAGAAAAACTGATACTTCACACATCCAGCAGAGCTCTCTGCTTCAACGGCAGGGGAGAAGAAAAGAGGGTTCGCACTCACAAAGCGGGGAGTAGCTGGCTTGTTACGGCGGTTACTACCCCAAATCAAATAAGCCTGATACTTCACTTTCAATGCATATACAGCATAGTTCTCTGATTCAACGGCAGGGGAGAAGAAAAACTGATACTTCACACATCCAGCAGAGCTCCCTGCTTCAACGGCAGGGGAGAAGAAAAACAACCAATAAGGGCTGTATAACATAGTCTGGGTAAAACAAATAAGCATGGGTGTAGCTTGCTTATTGCGGCGGCTACTACCCCTAACTAATCAAGCTAGATATTTCACTTGGCTGCAGCTCCATCACTGCTCTCTACATTAAAGGTGGGGGTGGAAGGGAAATAGAACCAAGAGCTAAGAGAAACAGATAAGTATGAGAGAAAAAATGTGTGAAGCTTGCTGGGCAGACTGGATGGGCCATTTGGTCTTCTTCTGCCGTCATTTCTATGTTTCTATGTAGAGGTTTCCTAAACCAATGCTGCATGCATTTCGCTTTGCAGCCTGCACACTTCCCCATAGCCTAGGCCAAGACTACTTATATTCTATCTTATCTTGATGGAAGGGCCTTGTCTTGGGCTTCAACGCTGTGGGAATGTAAGGATCCAATCCTGCAGGATATTGATGAATTTCTAGAATTATTTAAATCCGTTTTTGATGATCCTGCTCGAATGACTGTTGCTGGTTCTGATCTGGTGGACCTGAAGCAAGGCAATCGACCACTGGCTGATTTTGCAATAGAGTACATCGAGGAGAATTTACAGAAATGTTTCATTAGACCTTCAGTCGCCAGCCGGCGCAGGATTCTTCTTTGTGGGGAAGAAGGACAGAACCTTACGTCCTTGTATCGACTATTGAGGTCTGAACGAGATTATGATTAAAGACCATTACCCCCTGCCTTTAATCTCAGAGCTGTTTGACCAGCTTCAGGGAGCCAAGATATTTTCGAAACTTGACCTGAAGGGGGCTACAACTTAGTCCGGATTTGCAGTGGTGATGAGTGGAAAATGGCTTTCAACACTTGAGACAGTCATTTTGAGTACTTAGTAATGCCCTTCGGCTTGTGCAACGCACCCGCTGTGTTCCAGAACATGATGATTGACATTCTGCGGGATTTGTTGTACAAGAGTGTTGGAGTATACCTAGATGACATCCTGATATTTTCTCAGAATCTGTCTACTCATCTAGAAGATGTCAAGCAAGTTCTACTAAGACTCCGAGAACACCGACTCTACGCCAAGCTATCCAAGTTCAAATTCCATAAAGACTCCGTGCCTTTTCTTGGCTATATTGTGTCTAAAGATGGCTTCCAGATGGATCCCCAAAAATTAGAAAGTATCAAGAATTGGTCCCAACCTACCAGCCTGAAGGCCTTGAGATGATTTTTGGGGTTCACCAATTACTATAGAAGCTTTATAAAGAACTATTCTTCTTTAACGGTGCCCTTGACTGCTGTGACCCAGAAAGGGGCCAATGCTTCTAAATGGTCTGCGGAGGCCATTTCCTTGTTCAAAGATTTAAAGACTGCCTTTTCCACGAAACCATGCCTACATCATCCGGACCCCAACAAGCCATTCATTGTAGAGGTCGACATCTCTGACGTCGGTGTGGGGGCTGTTCTGAACCAGACTGGAGACTCCAAGTCCTTACGTCCCTGCCCTTTCTTCTCACGACATTTCTTTCCAGCAGAGAAGAATTATGAGATCGGTGACAAAGAGGTCCTGGCTATTAAGTTGGCATTCGAGGAATGGCAGCCTTGGCGCTCAACATCAAATTACCGTGTTTACGGACCATAAAAATCTAGATTATCTCCGCCATGCGCAAAGTCTTAACCATAGATAAGCTAGATGGTCCTTATTTTTCAACCGCTTTGACTTTGTGCTCAAATATCGCACTGGAGACAAGAATACCAGAGCTGATGCCCTATCACACTCCTTTTTTATGTCGTACCCTGTTGAAGCTACTGAGGTATTACTGGTGGCCAACTATCAAGGAAGATACACTCTCTCCTATGTGGCATCTTGTGCCAACTGTGCCAAGCACACACCTACTTCGGGCCAACCATGGGGATTGCTGCTTCCAGCTCCGGAACAGCCCTGGATGCATATCACTAATGATTTTGTAGTTGATCTACCCCTTTCTGGAGGAATGAATACTATCTGGGTCACAGTCGACTGCTTCAGCAAGATGGCCCACTTCGTGGCACTGCCTGGCTTACCCTCAGCCTCGGAACTTGTGAAGCTCTTCATAGTCCATATCTTTCGCCTCCACGGTCTACCAAAGCATTTAGTTTCGGATCAAGGATCACAGTTCACGGCAAGATTCTGGAAGTCCCTGTGCAAACTCTTCGACATCTCTCTAGATTATACATCTGTCTATCATCCTCAATCAAATGGCCAAACAGAATGGATGAATAGGACCCTGAAACAGTTCATTCGGGCCTATGTGAGTTGCCGTCAGAATAACTGGGCTGAAATGTTACCATGGGCTGAATTCGCCATTAATTCTCATCCAGCAACATCAACTGGATCAATACCATTTGAAGTGGTATATGGACGCTCACCATCACCGCCACTTCCACTGAAGCTCTCAGTGACGTCCCCAGCAGCTCAATCCACTGCTAAAGAAATCCATCATTTATGGACTCAGATGAAAGCAATGCTACTTAAAGCGAGTGATCGAGCCAAAAAGTTTTATGACACTCATTATTCCAAAGCGCCTGTCTTTCAATCTGGAGACAAAGTCTGGCTATCCACTAAGCACCTTAGACTGAAGATACCCTCCTCTCGATTTGCTCCTCGCTACGTTGGACCATTTCTAATCCTCCGACGTCTTGGCAATGTTACCTACAGTCTGAAGTTACCACCTGGATTGAACATCCGTAACGCTTTTCATGTTTCACTTCTGAAACCACTCATCAGTGAATTATCTTCCAAATCTCAGGAACCATCTCCTATCAATGCAGAAGATGACCTAGAATACAAGGTCGAAGCCATTTTTGATGTCCGCAAATGAGGCAAAACCTGGGAATACCTTCTCTCTTGGGAAGGTTTTGGCTCCCAAGAAAATTCTTGGGAGCCTCTGGCTAATATCCTTGACAAAGAGATGCTCCATCAGTTTAATCTCTCGCATCCTTGGAAACCAAAACCTGGTACCCGCAGAGGAGCCCGCCCTTTGAAGGGGGGTACTTTGCAACCATTCCATCACGATGGCTTCACTCCGCCTACCGTTCTTTCTTTGCACCTCCTCTCGCTGTGGATGGATGCCTAGCTGCCACGGCTTCTGCCTGCCGTCCTCTCCGGCGTCCCCGGACCGGCTTGGGCGCCGCCTCCTGCCATGCTCCACTAGTTCCTTAGGGCGCGCGCACTGCTCGGCCCTCACTCTTATTTCCTGCTTGGTGCGAACCTCAGGGGCGTCCCCCTGTGATGACGTCATGCTGCCTGGATATTTAAAGCCTACTATGTTTGCTAGTCTTTGAGTTAGCAAGGGGATTCCTTTCGGATGAAATTTGCTCTCCGTACCCAGCTACTCTGCCTCCAATCTTCCATTGGACTCTTAACGCTAATGGGGTACCCACACCTCGGGGTCCTCACTTGCTTTTCAGGACACTATTAGGAAACCGGTACTTGCTCCTCGAGGGCCCATGTTCCCTGACTCGCTGCCTGCTCCTACCTTCTCTTCTGCCTGGAAGGATTCACTATCTTCAACACCAGTGAGTACTAACATCTTCACCTCAGAGCTGTTCCCTGGAACCAGGTACTTGCTCCTCGAGTACCTGCCTCCGTTCCAGCCCTAGTGCCATCTCCTACGTGGAACCGCCGTGTGAGTACATTACCTTCAAGCCTCTCAGCTCTCAGGGATCAGGTAATCACTCCTCGAGGGCCTGCTCTCCCTATCCTGGGGTTCTCCATACTGGGGCTTGTGCATATTCCACTGTACTCATTATTCTCAGTTCTTTCCAGTACAGCACTGCTGCCGGAGGAGTCGCTGTTCCAGCGCTTGAGGGATACTAGCTCAGCCGGGCTACTTCTACTGATCACCACTGCCACCTCTGGTGGCTTCTTCACATTGTCTAATAAAAGATCAATCTCTGTGTTTGTGTGTCCTAAGCTGAACCTGACCTGTGGCCCCTCATGGAACTTCCCCCCGTGGGCGTGGTCAGCTGCCATAGTGTCCAAGAGTCCACCCAAACCTCACTAATTATAACAGTACATCAGGGCTGTTCCTTGTTCGGACAACTGTACACCTTGGCCATTGAGCCATTTCTCTCCTGAATAGGCGGCTCACAGGGCTGATACTGCAAGAATCCAGACTCCAGGTCACTTTATCTGCCTATGCCAATGACATGCTCCAAGACCCATTTGATCTGGAGAGGATATGAACCTGCCAGTGGGCGTATTCATGCACATCCTCCGCCAAGATCAACTGGGGGAAATGTGCTGGGCTTTTGATAGAACTGCAGCGGGGGGGACCTTTTTCCAAGTGATGTTGATAACTTTTCATGGAGCCAGAAAGCCCTGAAATATCTGAGGAACCATCTTAATGAACTGGTGAGAACTGGAGGAGAAGGTGGACACTCGCCTGGGGTTGTGGTCGAGACTGTTACATCTGGTATCCTACTGCAGGAGAGTCTTGGTCTTAAATTAGCTGGTGTCTAGCATGCTGTGCATTGGCTGACCACCCCGAGCCCTCCTGCGGAGTTCCTCATCCACATCCAGAGGAAGCTGCTGGACATTTTCTGGACCTAGAATAGGCACTGGGTCTCTGTGAGAGTCCTGTCCCTTCCTGTGAAGGAAGGAGGACAAAGCATTGTTTCTCTAAAAATCCAGGAACACAAGCCAAGTACAAGCCATGCAGAGATTCCTATATGCAGACCTCTCTCATCTGTGGCCCCCCCCCTGGCTGCTTTTTATTTCCACCAGGAGGGTGGGTTTTAGTAAGACTGGCAGCTATTTGTAATCAAACCAGAAGGGTACACTGGTCGCCAATTGGTGCTGCCGTCTTTCTATCAAGACCTTGTTAAGTCTTGGCTCATGATTTCCGCCTCAAGGCGATCAGCGGGTCCTGTGGGAGACTACTGGGAAAAGCCTCTATTCCACAACTCCGCTCTGGGTGTGGAGATGTTGGAGTCCCCCACGGTATGCCATTGATTTGCTTCAGCTGAAATCACCAAGGTCAGCCAACTTTTAACGGTGAACTAGGGGAAAAGACCTAACATCCCTAGCTGGGGCCATTCAAGCGATAGCTAACTGAGTACCCATGAAGCCGGTAAGGGGGGGGGGGGGGGAATCCTCAGGCTACAGATCCCTGCCTACCTTCCATCCCCCCTCTTCTGATTCTGCATATAGGCCCCATCCCCAGAGCCTCTTCCCCATCCACCCCTTTTCCCTCACCCCAAAGCCCCAGCAGGCTACTGGTGATCCTCACTGTAGCATTGCAGGAGATTCCATGCAAGAAAATATATAATCTGATGCCCTAGTCTCGCACCCTGACACAGACTGGTATGGCATGTTGGGGGATAAGGCAAGGCCAAGATGGAAAAGTTTCTATAGCACCCTGACACCACAGCAATATGGAGACCACTCATGGCAGGTTGTACATGGGACAATATGCATGGGGAGCATGTTAGAAGCTATCTCAGGTGCCCCACCCCTGTGCCCCTTCTGTGCCACACACACATATACTGGGGCTTGCCCCAAGTTAACTCCCTTCTTCAACTTTTTAAAAAATCTATTCCTGAAATTCTGGCTTGTACTCTCACCTCACCTCTTCATGCACAGACACCCTTTCGGGAAATCTCTAGCAGAGAAACACTGTGACCACCTGGTGAACTTACTCCTGGCCACTACAAAGCAGACAATCAGATGCAATAGGGAGGAAGAAAGAGCTGGTGGCAGAGCGAGCAATTGTGAGGCCATTTTCAGAGCGGAAGTAAGAGCCAGAATTCAGACTGAGCATTACTGGGCAGTCACCAATAACACCATCGATGTATTCCCCCACCTGTGGGCCATCTAGGATGTTCTATGTTCCAACCCCCTTCCCCCTATTCATTGGTTGCTGTTGCACATTGTAGTTATTTAGGAGAGTTGTGGGTGGATCCTTGGACCAGTGGCAGATGACCACGCCCCCGGGGAAGATCCCGAGAGGGACCACCAGTCAGGCACAGAGTTAGGAGACAGACACACACTAGTTCTTTTATTAGACAGTATACTGAACCACCAAAGGTGGCAGTAGTGAGCTGGAATGCCCGGCTGGGCTGTAGTCTCTCAGATACTGGAGCAGCGATCCCTGGAGGCTGAGCTGTAGAGAAACTGAAATATAGTGAGTAGGCAAGGTATGCAGAGTTCATGTATTGAACCTGATGGTAACACACAATGTCTCATAGAAGCCAGGAGCTAGAATGTATAGGCCCTTGAGGAGCGAAGTACCTGGTTCCAGGAGAAAGCTCTGAGAGAGCGATGGTAACTCACTGATGTAGTTGGCAGTGATGACTTCCAGGCAGAAGAGAATACGGAGCAAATCTGGGAACGAGGGCCCTCGAGGAGCGAGTACCGGTTCCAGACTGTCACCTGAAAAACAAGGGGGAGAGCGAGGCCCCAGAGGAGCGGGTACCCCTGGTAAGTCCGAGGAGGCAGAGTAGCTTAGGTAGAGTAACCCAACCCTTGCTAACTCAATCTGTTAGCAAATTCTAAGACCTTATATATCCGTCGCGGGGTGACGTCATCTCAGGGGGACGCCCCCCAAGGTCGCGCCATTGCCCGGTACTTCAGTCGGGTGGCCGCGCCACCGCTCGCCCTAGGGCCTCCAGGAAACATGTCTGGTTGCAGCATCTAGCCGGTCCGGGGACGCCGGAGGACTTCGGCAGAAGGACACCGCGGCAGCCAATCTTCCCGCGGTCGAAGAGGGAGTCGCCAAAAAGGTAAGAAGGGCGGAGAGAGGGTGTCGGGAACCGGCGGACACAACACACATCTAGAAGAATTAGTAATCACCTTTTTTCCTGTGCATAATTTTTGTTGAGGTTATCCAGAAGATGTTCCTTTAGTACCTCGAAGGCCAGTTAGACAGTCAGTATTGTTATTTAGATACTTTGAAGTATTAAATAGAAGAGGACCTCCAATTGTCCAATACCATCCAGGGCAATTTGTTGATGAGCAGATAGTTGTTTCAGTGTGGTAACCCATGGGATCATGAGATGCAGGTTCGCAGAATGTTTTGCATAAACTGTAATTGTTTTTGGCTGCACAAGCTGGCTTTGGCAGTTTGGAAGGCGTCTGCCTATTGAAGAGATGTGCAAAGACTAAGCTTGCCCTACGATGGGCTAGAGGGTTGCCCTGACCTGTGCATCCAATCAGACCCATTTCTGATAAGAAGGAGCCAAAACTGATGACATTTTATTGTATAGATGGTTTTGAAATGTGACTTGTTTTAGAATGTATTTGATTTTTATGTTTTAAATAGTTGTTTTTATTGTAAACTGCCCATGATTGTTAATTTAGAATAACGGTATATAAATAAATATGAAAATATGAAATAAATATTAGAGGTTTCAGCCTATTAGAATTGACTTCACTTCTTTTTCCAGCCAAGAACTAGATCTTTTTTTTGTGTGGGAGGGGGGATTGTTTTGTGTGTGTCCTCTGGTTTGCAGAAGGAGAGATGAAGGATTTGGGATCAGTGTTGCTGGGAGATTCAAGGAGCCGGGCGGTTTGCTGCAGCAGACTTAGAGAGCAAGAAGTTAGAGACAGTGGCATAGCCGGAACTGATTTTTGGGTTGGCACAAATTTAACATGGGTGGGCTGTAGGCATGCAAGTCTGAGACCTACTAGTTATATTCTTATTGATAAATAATGCCATATTTTGCACCTTACAATGACTTTCTAAGTAAATTGCAACAGCGATTATGCATCATGCGTAAATCTTTAAAACATTTTACCTCAATTATTTCAAGCACTTACCAGAATTAAAAATTCCTTATTAAACTGTATTAATTATCTTATATTTATTGCAGTTTATAAATGCACAAGTATATCATGTAAAATGCAAAGAAAACAAACAGATCCAATCAATCATATAATAAAACAAAAATTTATATATTTTTTATGAATTCTCTTTGTAGAAAGCCAGAAATCATCATAACTACAATAAAATATCATTAATCACCAGAACAGGTGCAGAGCAGAGCTAGGACAATTCACTTTACAACCAACATGAAAAACAAATATTCAGATTCTGGTGTTACCTCAACAAAAAATATCCCTCCACTGCTATTTGGTGAAGTAACAAACTCCTGCAAAGAAAGAGACATCTAGAATATTGCCATACCAATCAGTCACAGCACTGATTCTCAGAACTGAAATAATAGCAATCTTACGAAAAAGCAGCAATGCAAATACTACACTGGGCGCTAGAACATTAATATATCACCTACTGGAGTAACAGAACAAGCTGGACTACTACAGAGAAACTAAATGAAAGCAGAAATATTGCACTTCAGTCACACACACATACTGGTAAAACAGAGACTGACCCTTACCTAATATAGAAATAAGAGACTACAAATTAGAAACAGCAACACGCAAACAAAACCGAAATAGAAAGCCTGAGAAACTAGACCATGAACAGTGGAATGCTGAAGAAAGAGCAAAATACAAAAATATAAGAAATGAACATTCCCAAAGATGGCATATTCCAATTGCTGAAATCTCAAAATAATTTTTTTTTTTTTACCTTTGTTGTCTGATCTTTGTATTTTTCTAATCAGTTGGTCACAGTCTCTTTTTTCCCATTTTTCCCTTGTCACTCATTTCCTAATTCCTTTTCAGTGTCTCTCTTCTCCTACTGTTGACATTGTATCTGCTACCCTTGTATCATGAACATAGAATTATGAAATCAATAACTCTCTGACCCATTCAGTATTCTTTTAAATTGTTCTGAATTATTCTTTAGATTTAAAAATGACTAGTGCACAGCTATTCTTGAATAAACTGCAGTAACAAATTTGAAACTTTTTTCTCTCTTCTAAAGAAGAATATTTTTTTAAACACCTACAATTGTTAAATCCGGGAAACTAGCCAGCACTCTGCTATCTTTGTGATTAATGTCCTAAATTTGGCAGAGTTCCCAGAACTTTTCCCTTTAATGGTAATACGGAACCAGAATAAAATAAATAATTCATTATATTCTTACAAACTTAAAAATAAATATATTTACTGTATCTTAGTACTGCATTTAAATATTAGAAATATTGGAGATTGTACCCATCCTATGTTATGTTTTAATATATGAAATTAAATGTCTTCTTGTCAGTTAAAGACTGATGAGCTATGATCAAGGCACATAGATGTCTTGCTGTAGATTTGATGGAAGATCAAAGAATTTCTCTTTTATAGTCAAATGTTCTTGTATATTTAGCTTGACTAGTACATGTAGCGATCAGAGGTTCTAGATTAATATTCTAATTTATAAGCCATAATCTGTAACCTAGACTGACGGTATAAAAACAGTGAAGGCCAGTCACTCGGGGCTATTATGCTGATTTCAGTGTAACACGCTGGCCTGGTTCTTCTAATTCGTATTGGTAAGCCATCATTTGATTCATATCTCTTATCGTACAATTACTTGATCTGATTTAGATTAATTGATCCTTAGTGGCACTGATGTGTTAATTTATGTGACATGGGTTTCTAATGCCAGGAGAGTAACTTTTACGTGTAATCCGTTAATGAAGTCTTTCCCCTTAGAAATACTTATCAGAACAGGAACAAGACACTGTTTTCTTCCCTCCCTCCCTCTCACACACACACACACACACACACACACACACATTTTCTCTCACAGACTCCCTCACACACACAAGCCCTCATGCTCGTATGCTCTCCTCCCCCACACAAGCTCACATTCTCTACACACACACACACACACACACACACACACACACACACAAAGCTTTCACTCTCTCATCCCCCCCCCCCACAGGTTCCCATTCGTATACATACACTGATGCATACCCAGGCTCCCATTCTCACCCACATACAAACATTCAAGCTCCCATTCCCACCCAAATACACACATTCAAGTTCCTATTCTCACCCACATACACACATTCAAGCTCCCATTCTTACCCACATACATACATTCAAGCTCTCATTCTCATCCACATACACACATTCAAGCTCCCATTCTCATACACATACACGTAAGGCCTTTTCATTAGGCACAGCCCACCACCCATGGCTATGCCACTGGTTAGAGAGAATCAGATGTGAGAGACAGAAGCCCTCAACACAAGCCACTCAGAGTGCAGTGTCACCCAAGAAAACCTACAGCCAGGATCCCATGCTGTATCACCTGCTGCAAGACCTGGAGCCAAGTACCTTATAACTATTTAACCAACCTTTAAGAAGAGGCTTTCTAAAGCACTGGCTTACCATTTGTTATACTTGAACTTGGTTTGTGGGCCCTTGGGTCATGGAGAGAGCTGACGCCACCCACAGGGAGGAGCCCTGTGGAGACTCTCCACGACAGACGGGGTCTCAGCAGTGATGGACACAGGAGTCAGAGATATATTTATTATACAGCAAAGAGAAACCCAAGGAGCGGGTTTGTAAACTCAGTCCTTGAGTAGGAAGACCTGAGATGGATTCTCTCCGGTAGTGGTCCGAAGAGCGGGGTAACCCGGGAAATACTTGCTTCTTGGTAGTTATTGTGCGTGGTAGCTCCAGTAGTGGTCCACAGCGCGGGGTAGGCTGGAGATAGATGTTGGCAGCAGGCACAAGACAGCATGGATCCAGTAGTGGTCCGCAGAGCGGGGTAACCCGAGGATCCACACAGGAAGAGAGAAGCAGAGTTGAAGATCAGGTCTAGTACTCACTCCGTGGTGTTGCAGTAGAGATATCGTTGTAGCAGCAGCGAAGACCCCGAAGTAGGGACACTGAAGGGTCATCCATAGAAGTAACGAGAGGAACTCGCTAAGCTGGTGAAGGTGAGACTCTCAGGGAAGGCTCTCTGAGGAGCGGATAGCCCTGAATGCAGCAAGGCCCCCGAGGAGCGGGTACCTGAGTCACTCAGTCAGGAACGCAGGAACAGTGAGGCAAAGCGTCTCTGAGAAAAAGGAATTGAGCAAGATGGAATCCTTGCTAACTCGTTGGTAGGAAGGTCCGGTAGGCTTAAGTACATGTAGGCAGTGATGTCATGCGGATGGGGACGCCCTCGAGGTTCCCGCCATGACGAGGATAAGACGGAGGCAGGCGCACCGCGCACATGCCCTAAGTTACACCAGATTCAAGATGGCGACCGGGACCGCCCACGTCAATCCCGGGGACACCAGGGAAGTCGGTCATGCAGAGGCAATGGTGGCCATCCTAGCCAGAATCGGAGCTATAGGGGCAAAATGAGGTGAGCAGCAAAAAGTCGCAGCTGTCTGCGACCAACAGGCGCAACACCATTTAGCGTTTTCCTCAGCCTATTTTAGAAGTACTACAGACTCACTGAGGCATAACCTTCAAGACACTAGGTGCACCGAGAGTTGCTTAATACTACTTTGCTTCCCGTTGCTTGTCATAGATGGATTCTGAAGTGCGGGGGTTTGCATTTGCCCCAGAGATTAAAAAAAAAAAAATCATCCTCCTCTGGACCTACTCAGCCCAGGACACCACAGCCACTTTCATCGAATCTCCTCAAGGGCCCTGTTGTGTCCGTCGGTGCCCAACGCCCTCTCTCCGCCCTCCTTACCTCTCTGGCACCTCCCTCTCCGGCCATTGGAAGATTGGCTGCCGTGGCGTTCTTCTGCCACAAGTCCTCGGGCATTCCCGGACCGGCTCGACGCTGCTATCCGCCATGTTCCTGGAGGCCGAGGGGCGCATGCGCGGCGTGGCCCCGACTGAAGTATCGGCAATGGCACGAATCTCGGGGGCGTCCCCCTGAGATGTCATCACCCATGACGGATATTTAAGGTCTCAGTATTTGCTAACACATCGAGTTAGCAAGGAAATGAATTGGATTCCTCCTAGCTACTCTGCCTCCTCGGACTTACCAGAGGTACTTGCTCCTTGGGGGCCTCGCTCTCTCCTTTGTTTTTTAGGTGACAGTCTGGAACCGGTATTCGCTCCTCGAGGGCTCTTGTTCCCAGACTTGCTTCATATACTCTACTGCCTGGAAGTCATCACTACCAACTATTGGGCCGATACAGTAAAGCGCGGCCGCAGTTATCCCGTTTCTAACCCACTGTTTACTCACAATTTGGCCGTGTAAGTCCAACCCGCGATTCACTATCCCTTTTAACCCAACCTTACCGCTTCTTTAAATCAATGGGTAACCCTTTCCGCCCGCGGCATGCATATGATATGTAAACGATCGGATTAGCTATTCCCTCCCATTCAGTAACGTGCGCCCCGACTATCGCCCTTTTTAACCTGCAGTTTAGCCGCTTCTTTAACCTGCTAAATTACCACCTATCCTTACCCCTGCGTTAGAGGCAGGGGTAAGGATAGGCGGCAAACTTTCCCCCAGCCCCCGCTCACCTGCCCTGGCTGCCGGTCTCCGGGGCAGCCCCAGTCCTCTCTCCCCTCCTCGCGAAGCAAGGCGCAGGGCGAAAAGCGGCGCGACATGCTATTAAAATATTGTAAATAAAGTGTAACAAAAGTTAACTTACTTTTTCTTACAGTCCTCTCTGCCCTCCTCCGGAGGCGCGCACCGTGGCTCCCCTGCCTCCCGGGGGCCGCTGGCGGTGAAAGCGGCTTCCAGCGGCCCCCGCCGGCGAAGATGGATGAACGCACGCCTGTAGTGCACGGGCGCTTGTCAGCAAAGGCGCATGAACAGGCATGCGTGACATCACGGCGTACGTTCATACGCTTTCGCTGACGTGGGCGCCCGTCAATTTGGGTGCTCAAGCCAGCGAAAGCGTATGAACGGGCGTGCGTGACAAACGCACGCCCGTTCATGCGCCTTTGCTGACGAGCGCCCGTGCACTACGGGCGTGAGTTCATCCATCTTCGCCGGCGGGGGCCACTGGAAGCCGCTTTCGCCGCCGGCTGCCCCCAGGAGGCAGGGGAGCCACGGTGCGCGCCTCCAGAGGAGCATGTCGAGTCGCTTTTCGCCCTGCGCCTTGTTCGCCTTAGGTTTTCTTTTGATTAAAGTTGGGATTCACTTCCTGGTACCTGTCATTTCAAATGTCAAATGGGTGGTGGTGGGCTGTGCCTAATGATTGCTCCTCCCATCAGCATAACGGATTAGAACAGATTACTAACTCCCCAACAAGACATAGCTTTTCCCTACTTTTATGGGACATTAAATGTAGGTTTTTTTCCTTGGATTCCCTGCTGGGGTGTACCTATAGGCCAAGTAACTACTTAAATATTTAGAATATATCTGGGTTTGTGGTTGGGGTTCTTGCTTTTATTATAATAGCAAGTGATTTCAGTATTAAAATCATCTGCATTTGCTCTCTGTAATATTGTTATTACTCTTACTGCCTTGGGCTGGTACGAGGTGGTTTAATTGGTGAGTGCTAGTTAAGTATATGGCGTACTGCACTGTGATGCATATTGCTGTGTTCATGTGTTTTTCCAGTTTTACTTCCAGTATCTCAGTAAAAGGGGTTACTCTGTTCTTATATGTGTGGTAAAATGTTATTTATGAGTAGTAATGTAAGTAACAGGCCACAAAGATCAATTTTGGTGTGGTTTGGGGGTGCTAGGCAGATTTTGGAAAACAAACCCAAAGGTAATTCGCATTAGCATGTTTATCTTCTCATGTGGTAGCCCAATCCCTGTGCAGAGAGATAATAACTCCAGGAAAAGGGAGGCCAAATGTAAAAAAACACCTTCTTATAAAATAAAAGTGTACAAAACTCCAGATGATAATCAACAATGCAAAAAAAACAGGTTTTCATCAAAATGCCAGCAAACACTGCTCACCAGAGGAATTGCACATTTTAGGATTTCAAAGGCGTAAGTCTCTATGATTAACATTCTAAGGCAGCAACAAAAGCATGAAACACCGATGACTAGAAGAACAGTGGCCTGTTAGAGAAGGGGTAGAGGAGATATGGAGATGCTGGAAGTATGGCGGGCTGCAAGAAGCAAAAGAGGTAGCATAGTTTAGTTTATTGGAGGGGAGAGAATGTAGATGTGTGGCAGGGAAAAGCCTGAGACCTGGGGGGAGTGTGATTGGAAGAGCAGCCTCATATGAGGCAACAATAAATGAAAGAACAGCAGCTTGTGTTGGGGTTGGGGGAAAGAGAAGCAACCTAGGATGGCAGTTGTGGAGTAGAGAAGTAGCAGGCAATGAAGGGGGGAGATGGAAAAGCTGTAGGCTATAGTGTAACCTAGAGCACTTCTGAAACCCTCAGAAGCCTCTGCTAGGGAGTCCTGAAACTCCCAGAATTCTTTTCAAAGAATAACTGAGTTTCTGCACTGCTGTGAGGAAAACAAAAACCCGGAAAATAGTACGAAAGGCTGCAACCTTGAATATGGAAATAAACGAAAGCCTCTAACTGGCATAGATTCTTATCAGAAGGGTATAACTGCAATGTATCTTATATTCTCTTAGAAGTCAAGGTAAAAAATAAAGAACCAGGGGAGGAGCTGAGATGGCGCTCTGAAGAGAGAGGAAGGCGTTTGAGCTCTTATCATTCACTCTAATTTTCCTTGAACAAAATGCCGCATACCAAAAGAAAGGGTCGGCTTAGGGAGGTTCCCTCTATCCCTACTGATGCTGGCCCTGTGCAACAACGAATTGAGAGTTTTTTCACCGCGCAGGACAGAGAAACTCTGGGAGTGTCTGCTGCGGGAATTGGTGAAGTGCAGCCTTCCCCCACTAGATATGCAAGTCACACTAAGCCCTGGAGCTCCTTAGATTCCCTCTCCCCCAGCCCACGAACGTGCCGAAGACCTGAATACACCAGTCTAGTTAGGTATGCTGGAAGAGCCAGTGTTAGCGAGGGTAGGAACCCGGTCCGATGTGGTGGTCATCGGAGATGGTGGCTGAAAGCAAGAACACTTGAAAATTTACCTCAAGGGGCTGAGAGGCCTAAATTTCAACTAAGTGCAATTCAAGCATCCACCCCGAATGGGGTATGGGACTCTCAGGTCTATCCAGTAAAGTGCGGC
Source organism: Rhinatrema bivittatum (assembly GCF_901001135.1). Lineage (NCBI taxonomy): Eukaryota > Metazoa > Chordata > Amphibia > Gymnophiona > Rhinatrematidae > Rhinatrema > Rhinatrema bivittatum. The sequence continues at coordinate 93,533,342 of NC_042620.1, forward strand.
CGCGTTTACCCCGCTCCTAACCCGCGTTCTACTCACTTTCTGGCCGCGTTAGCCCTTCCTGTGATCCACAACCCCCTTTAACCTACCCTTACCGCGTCCTAAAATCCTCGGGCAACCCCTTCCGCACGCGGCATGTATATTGCATGCAAATGAGCGAATTAGCTATTCCCTAGCATCCAGTAACCCGCGCCCCGACTATCGCTATTTTACCCTGCCATTTTGCCGCGCGTTTAACCTGCTAACTTACCGCCTACCCTTACCCCTGCGTTAGAGGCAGGGGTAAGGGTAGGCGGCAAGCTTTCCCCCAGCCCCCGCTCACCTGACCTGGCCGCGTCCATGGATGCTGGTCTCCGGGGCAGCCCCAGTCCTCTCCCCTCCTCCCGAAGCAAAAAAAAAGTGAAAAAAAAAATTGCAAGAGAGAGAGGGGAGAGGACGGGCAATCCTACGCTCGGCGACTTACTTTTGCAGCTCCCCTCCGGACATCGTGGCTTCCCCCGTGTCAGTCCCCTCTCCCCTCCTCCCGAAGCAGGGTGCGAAAAGCAGCCTTGCTCCGGGAGGAGGGAAGAAGGGACCGGCAGTGTAAAGCGACGAAGCGGCGAAGCGACTTACTTTTTGCAGCCCCTCCGGACATCGGACGACCTGTCCTGCCTCCAGCTGCTCGCGAAGATGGATGCCTGCACGGCCGCTGAAGACGTGAAGTCACATGCCGTGACGCCAAACGTCGTGACGTCAATTCTTCAGCGGCCGTGCAGGCGTCCATCTTCGCGAGCAGCTGGAGGCAGGAGAGGTCGTCCGATGTCCGGAGGGGCTGCAAAAAGTAAGTCGCTTCGCCGCTTCGTCGCTTCCCCGACTTCCTGGTATCTGTCATTTCAAATGACATTTGAAATGACAGATACCAGCGTGGCCGTGAAGCGTTAGGCCCGCGCACCCAGGATACTGTATAGGCGCTCTATCCAGTAAAATGGGTTGCGCGGGCCTAACGCTTCACGGACGCTTCTTAGACGCAGTTTGCATTTGCAAGCTATTTACATACAGGATCGAGCGGTAGGTGAGCTGCACTGTGCGTGCGGCAACTGCGGGTGCGCCGGGCACTAACGCAGGTCTATCCAGTAACCGCTCGTTACTGGATAGACCTGTCTGTGAGGCACCAGGAATTGGGTAAGTCCCACAGTGATTTTTTGACTACTTCTTCTTCTTTACTTTGTTTTGTCAAGCCTGGAACAATTTAGAACTGGTCTGGGAAGCTCTTAACACGATTCAAAAGTCTGTTTCCTCATTAACCATGATCATGTCGGAAAGCAAACAGTTGGTACAAGCAATGGAGGTTATAATTTCTGCTCATGATGATAAGATTTCTACTTTGGATCAATGAACAGAGGCTAGGCAATTGGTTCAGAATGAACTGGTGCAATCAGATTTAGTTAATGCAAAAAAAGATGGAAAATATGGAAAACACTATTAGAGCTTTAAATCTAAGAGCTTTGAATTTTCCCTGTGTTAAATTTACACCTTGTGATGTTTTTAAAAGGTATTTACAGGAAGCCTTTCATTTTCAGAAGAATTTTTCCCTCCATTATCCCGGATATATTATATAGTTCCGGTAAAGAAGAAAGTTGAATCCTCTAATGTGGTACAGGAAAATGGTGAAGCTGTTGCTCATATAAGTAATTTATCTGCAGTTTTGGAATCTTCTGATACAGAGAATGTAGAATACCGTGGAACATTGCTTATGACATTTATATTTCCTTCTGATCGTGATTCAGTGTTAAAGTTATTTCTTCGAAATCATGGAAAATTGTTCCTGGGAGAGAAAATAAGGATATATCCAGACATTGCTAGGATTACACAGCAACGTCATAAGAACAACACTCTCAAATCCGGTTACTTCAAACTACACGCCCTCAAAAAAATCAAACCCCTTCTGCACCTCAATGATTTTCGCACCAAACTACAAGCTTTCATTCTTTCCAAAATAGATTATTGCAACGCTATACTGCTAGGTTTACCCAAAAGTACGTTGCTGCCGCTACAGCTTCTATAAAACGCTGCTGCATGCATTCTCACTAGCACACATAAAAGCGAACATATCACCCCTATTCTTAAAAACTTACATTGGTTACCTGTTGCCGAAAGAATAGCTTATAAAACCCTCACACTGATCCATAAAGCCCTACACAACCAAGAAATGCATTGGTTATCTGACCACTTCATCTTTCACAAATCAAACAGACCAATTAGGCAACAGCACAGGGCTACTCTTGTCATACCATCACCTAAGCAATCCAAGCTTGCTTCCACCAAAGCACGAGCTCTTTCATTAGCTGGGCCCGTCCTTTGGAACAAACTCCCTCCCTTCCTGCGGCAGGAACCCTGCCCAAAAAAATTTAAACATAACGTAAAAACTTGCCTCTTCAAGCAAGCTTTTGCTTAACATCCTACCCTGGCACTTTACTACTTGTAATTGAATTCCTTAATATTATTATTATTATATTTTTATTACTATAACCCCCTGTTTCCTGTAAATAGATCCTCCCTTCCTTTCCCTATTATATATGTGTTTGATCCATTTTTACTTATTCCCCTTCATAAGTTAAGTTCTAATGTTGTCCTGTTATTATCTGTTCTGTTCCTTGTTACAATTGGTTCCAATTTCTATGTAAAGCTCGGTTAGCTATAATTTTGTTTTAATGTAAACCGATGAGATGTTCCCAACGTTCATCGGTATATAAATCCTCTAAATAAATAAATAAATAAATAAATAAATAAATAAGAAGTATCTTCAAATGGGCCCAGAAGCATGTCAGTTAGGAGCTAATATGATAATGCGTTATCCATGTAAATGTGTTCTAAGATTTCAGATTAACAGATGTTATGCTCAGGCTTGTGGACTCTTGGGCCGACGGAAGGATAGTATATCTTGGAGGAAGATCCGTAGGTTCTCCCGTCGGGTGACGAGGCAGGAACAGAAGATGTGACCAGCTGACCCTTGGCACTGTTGACAGGTGTGACTGTGAAGGCGGATGAGGAGTCGTGATGTCAAGGAACGGAGGTGTGTCTTCGCCACTGGAAGTCCGCGGTCCCCCCAGGAGGAGCCCGTAGGGACCCGGACCGCTGGGACTTAGGTGGACCTATGAGAGGTCAAGGAATATAAGAACATAAGAAAATGCCATACTGGGTCAGACCAAGGGTCCATCAAGCCCAGCATCCTGCTTCCAACAGTGGCCAATCCAGGCCACAAGAACCTGGCAAGTACCCAAAAACTAAATCTATTCCACAGACGTACGGTGCAAGGGCTGTCAGGAGCTTCACCCCTGGAAGCCCAGGATCCCCCCGGGAGGAGCCCGTAGGGACCCGGGCCGCTGGGACTTAGGTGGGCCCTTGGAGACGATGGTCAGGAAGAGGTCCAAGGTCAAGTGCCAGAGGGTCATTGCTTACCAGTCCGAGGTCACACACCGAGGGATCATCACTTGCCAGTCCGAAGTCAAACACCAGAGAATCACCGCTTACCAGTCCGAAGTCAATACTAGGAATCACCGCTAGCCGATCCGAAGTCAATACCAGGAATCACCGCTAGCTGATCCGAAGTCAGGAACCAGGAATGCCAAGACAAAACTGGAACAAGGAGTCAAGACGCTGGAACTCACCGAAGCAAGCAGACTCAAACAACTCTCACAGAAGACGTTGCCAAGTCAAGGAACGGTCAGAGGAAGTCTCCTTTTAGACTTCCTCTGGCCCTGTGGATAGGAATCAGCTGAGAGCAATTAAAGGGACAAAGTCCCTTTAAATCTAGTGAAGAGGCGTAGCCTCGCACCTAAGATGGCGACGGCCATCTTGGATCCGGGCCACGGGGGAGAGCAGCAGGCGACCGCGAGGGAGGAGCAGGGATGGCTCCGAATCCGGTGGTTCTCTCAGGGGCCTGCGCCGATGCGCAGGGGTGCTGAGCCCGAAGCAGGGCAGTCAGAGCCGACGCTGTCGGCGGCACGGTCAGGAAACGAGGTAGGGGACCGTGCCTGTGGGCGGCCGCGGCCGCAGAACACAACAACAGATATGTGTTCTTTGAGCCTTCACAATTACATTTATTTCTTGACTCACATTTACCGGAAAATGTCAGCTAAATGGTAGTCGAAGTATACTAAATATGTGTCCTGGCACCTCTCTCTGTTTCCTAATTATGTGCAGGTAGTATTTGCTTTGAATCTCCTCCCCCAATTTCATGGTAAAAGAAGTGATGGGGTTGTGAGTAAAAGAAAGTATTTCTTTCTCTTTTTCTGAAACTGTATTTCCTTTTTTTTTTAGATTTAATCCTGCCACTTTGTATTTCATTGATATGCTGCATTGCTATCTATATTGTTTAAACTTAATAAAAATAAAATGGAAAAAAAAAGAATGAACCAAACACCAAAGCATACACGCAGCTACAAGATATCCAGCTTAGCCAAATATGTCGGGCTTCACCCACTCCAGAAAAAAACATGTTTAAAACATAGGATAATAACTGTAAGTAAACTTTAGGTTGTATCATATATACAGTATATATACCAATAGGAAGTATAGAAGTAATCAGTAATTAAATACAGTTAGTCATAATAGGGTGTGAGTGCAATGTCAAAATGGAACAAAACCATGGCTCCCAAGGAAAGAAAATAGAAGAAGTAGAAAAAGCAAAAGAAAGAGAACAGGAAAAGGACATCAACAACTGCCAACATTAGGGAGTCAGGCCTGGGAGCAGAACAGCGTCAGACCGGCCACCCATATTGTAGCTGCTGCCATACAACAGGCGTGGACATTGTTAAAAAATACCAACTTATGAGTATACAACAGGCATGGACACCCCATTCCAGATCAAGCAACTCTTGAATCGCATCCAGAAGAAACATGAGGCCTTGCGTGGGTTAATCAAAATGGAATCCTTCCTCTGCACCCCTAAGGTGCAGTCCCAGCCATTCCGAGGGTGCTCAAGGTTTGAGAGATCAAGCTCAGCCATTCATCTCAATGAAAGAAACATACAAGAGTTCTATGCGGCTGCAAATCCAGGGGAATCTTCCCTTCCACAACAGGAGAACCACTGCCATCAGCATTGGTGTTATCTTGATCCACATGCATTCGAACCTTGTCAGGCCGTGCTGCACCATGGAGCTTGCCAATAAGGCACTGGAGAACTCCTAGGGCTTGGTCCTAAACTAGTAGGCATTGTACACAGACAACCACCCCTGTAGAAATGTCTGTAATCCCTGGAAGAATTGCACCAAGGAAAAGGAGGATGGGTCCATTCCAAGTTCCTTAGGCCCGAACAAGGGGCCCAAACCTGACAACCAGAGAGCGAGTCTCCCCTGATGACTTTGCTAGTGGATCAACAGATGGAGGGGAACACCTACTTTGTGTCGCCTTTGGTTCCTCTCAAACCAAGTAGAGGGACCATCTGGCAATTCAGATGGAGGCAAATTCTCAAGAGCATCCAGGCAGCGCTGACACAGGCCTGTAGAAACGTCCAGGTGTATCGCCCTGATATGGTATGCAGCACAAATAAATAAGCGCTTAAACTTATTTGCTGCCAGCGCCATGGTAAGAAATGTGCTCAGACAGGTATAGGGACGTGCCCCGCTAGATGCACAAAAAGTGCGTCCAGTTACCAGCGCATAGGAATCACTTCCAAAACGGGCACACAAACAATGTGCATCCAGGCATGTGCTTAGTATTCTCTCCCAACGTAGGCATACAAGCCCTGCATCCAGGTCCACACACTCAAGGAATGCCCAAACTAGGTGCACAAGCTGTATGTCAAGAAGGAAGGATGCCTAACTTGGATGCACAAGGTGACACACAGATGTACATCAATGGCACAAAGGGAAGGCATGCAAACTAACCGTCACAGCCTACCATGTGGCAAGAAGCCTGAGAGCGGGGCCTTGCCACAAGGCTGCTCAACCTGCAGTGCCTGACTCACCTCCACAACTTACAGAACTCCCCAGACACGTGAGCAGGAAAGCTGAGTGCCGAGGGAAACAGACCCAGTAGGAAACTCCTCACCAGGAAGTTCCTGTTCTTCTCCTTTTTTTTTTTTTTTAATACAAAGTAAAAGCTTTTACCTGAGCTCAGCTCTCCGTGGCTGAGAGCAGGAATGGGTCCTGATTATGGGGGGAGAGGGTGAAAGCCTTCACAACCAAGCTTCTCTCAGCCTGCAACCTTAATGTAATCTCAAATCCACACCACCAAAGGCTACAGAACTGAAGGCACTCTACTGAGGGAGGTGCTGAATGGAATCAGCACAGGAGGCAAGCGGTGCTATATAAATGTTTTCTTGATGTCTCCTTTCCTCCTTTCTTTTTTTTTTTTTTTTTTACTGTAAGGAAATACACATTTACCATCTGCTGGAGACAAAAATTCTGGCTGGCTGATGTTTGAGTGGGACTATATATCCAGAACGTCAGCTTTTGTTCCAACTCCATCCATTGGCAGAAGTGCATAAGCCATTGGTGTGATTGACCTGCCAGAAGAGGAAATAATATGTTACTCCTGGGGGAATTCTGCGCTACTGCGGAACACAGAATTTGCACAGAATTGCCAAATTCTGTGCAAAAAATAGCAGAGGAGACCCCGGCATTCCGCGAACAGAGCGCGTCCCGTGGCACACGCTCCATTCGTGGTGAAGATGAAGGCCCAGCACACCGTTCGCGGCGAAAAGGGAAGTCCCCCATGTGCCGTGGGACGCGCTCTGTTCACGGCAAAGATGAAGGCCCAGCACGCCATTCGCAGCACATGGGGGCCTTCCCTTTTCGCCGCGAACGGAGCGCATCCCGTGGCATGCCGGTGAGAGAGAATGTGTGTCAGAGAGGGGAGGGGAGAGAGAGAGAGAGCATGGGGGAGGGATGCCGGTGAGAGAGAATGTGTGTGTGAGAGAGGGGAGGGTGACAGAGAGCATGGTTGGGAAGGGGGGTGGTGTGGGAAGGGTGAGAGAGAGCAGGAGGGTGTGAGAGAGAGCATGGGAGGTAAGAGAGAGAGGAGTGGGGTGGATGATTGAGTGTGGGTTTCAGAGAGAGGGAGCCTATATGAGGAGATTGTGAAGGAGTGTGTATGTGTGTGAGAGATTGGGAGCTCATGTGTATGAAAAAGGGATTGTGTGTATGTGAGTGTGCTAGCCTGTGTGAAGGGATTGTGTATGTGTGAGACAGAGCCTGTGTGAAGGGCTGCGTGAGAGAGAGACATAGGTAGCCTGTGTGGGGATGTATGTGTGAAAGAGAAAGGGAGCTTGTGTGGGTGTGTATGCAAGAGAGAGGGCCCTGTATGAGGGGATGTGTGTGTGCGAGAGAGTGAGGGAGCCTGTATGAGGGTGTGTGTATGTGGAAGGGACACTCTTACAATGAATTTCTAGGGAAATTCTGCTCAAAATATTTAAAATTCTGCAACTTTAAGTAATAACTTTTTTCTGTAATAATTTAAAATGTAATTACTTAAAGACTGTCATGTACATTGTGTTATTTTGACCAATATAAAGTTTGCAGAATTTTCAGTTTTTGTGCGCAGAATTTTAAATTTTTTTGCGCAGAATTCCCCCAGGAGTAGTAGAAAAAATTCACCATAATACATACAAAAGTCTATAGTTGGAGAAATAGTTGTTAAATCTTTGCAAGTAAAACCATATGTATATATCAATTTATCAGAAGAACCCCTAGACAAAAAAAATTAGTCTTACATTTAAGTACTCTCTAAACAAGTTTATCAGCAAGAAACCTTTTTAACTGTGAAAAATAAATGTATTCCCTTGAAATACAACACATTTACATGGACATTTCAGAAAAAAAGAATGCCCCTATTCTTTTTGCTGCATCTGTGTACTCGTGAAAAGGTTAGGAAAAACATTAATCTTACTTCCAAAGAAGGGAGAGATCTTTTTCTGAAGAAAAGTTTCATACTATCTCTCTATCCATTTCATGTTGACAGTATATTGATGTGTGCTTGGATGTTCTTTTTGATCAGGTTAGTGACATCTCCAATGATTGGTTTTACTAGTTTTCATCTGATGTCAGAACTATTCAGCACGCCTCTCTTCATTTCAAAGCACAAAGCTTTTTCATTGGATCAAAAAGTCTTCTTCTTTGATATTTTGACAGTGAACTGAGGGTCAGTAAGACTAATCACTTTCTAGTTGGAAATGTATTTTTTAAGATAAAGTATTTACCAGTTGTTTGCCTGTCTGAAATAGGTCCATGTGTGCACTGTACACACAGTGGTGAGTGATGGTTTTTGTTATCTTATGTGTTCTTATAGATAGGACCAGTTAGAGCTGATTTAGAGTACATGAAATGGTACTTTTTTTTCTGGTTGTTTGAATCCTCCAGTTTCTAGATGTAAGCACATCTCTTTTTGGGCCATATGTACTAAGAATTGTTTCCATAGATAAGTTATAAAATGTATTTACTGCACCAGCTCCTCTGAATGAATAGCTTTACAGCTGGCACTGTGCTGTGTTATGGTGGTTTCACAGTAAGAAACAATATGTAGAATTATTGTGATGTAATTGCTTAGAAATCTTCAAAAAAAGGTAGAAGAAAAAGAAAGTCTAATATAAAGCAAGAAACAACTGAATGAAACTAACATATAAAACATTTTCTTATCAAAATGAACTAAAGCTGGAGGACAATGATCATTGTGAAAATGAGGTCTAACATGGAAGCCACCAAAGTGTCAGACTCTTGTGAATGCTGTTTTGTGCATTTAGTAGCTGAAGTTTCTTGTATATTCTGCTCAGCATCTGTTCCCTTTCTTCATCATCTAAGTTGAAGAACTAAGGACTAGGGATGTGAATCGGGCTTCAGATGATTGAAAATATCAGACAATATTTTCAAAATCGTCAGAAATCGGGGGCTCCCCCAAAACGATAGGAAAACCCCATGATATTGATCATGGGGGTTCTCTTATCGTTTTGGGAGAGGGCGGGAAAAACTGCACACAAAAATAACCCCTAAACCTACCCCGACCCTTTAAAACTAATCCCTTAGCTTCCCCCACCCTCCCGACCCCCCCCAAAAACTTTTTACAGGTACCTGGTGGTCCAGTGGGGGTCCCGGGAGCGATCTCCCGCTCCTGGACCATCGGCTGCCACTAATCAATATGGCGCCGATGGCCCTTTGCCCTTACCATGTGACAGGGTATCCGTGCCATTGGCCGGACCCTGTCACATGGTAGGAGCACTGGATGGCCCGCGTCATCTTGTGCTCCTACCATGTGACAGGGGCTGACCAATGGCACCAGTGGCCCCTATGACATAGTAAGGGCAAAGGCTATCGGCACCATTTTGAATACTGGCAGCCGATGGTCCGAGTGCAGGAGGTCGCTCCCGGACCCCCGTTGGACTTTTGGCAAGTCTTGTGGGGGTCAGGAGGGTCCCCCAAGACTTGCCAAAAGCCCCTGGTAGTCCAGAGGGGGTCCGGGAGCGATCTCCTGCACTCGGGCCATCGGCTGCCAGTAATCAAAATGGCACCGATAGCCTTTGCCCTTACTAAGTCACAGGGGGCTACTGGTGCCATTGGTCAGCCCCTGTCACATGGTAGGAGCACAAGATGGCACGGGCCATCCAGTGCTCCTACCATGTGACAGGGTCCGGCCAATGGCACGAATACCCTGTCACATGGTAAGGGCAAAGGGCCATCGGCGCTATTTTGATTAGTGGCAGCCGACGGCCCGGGAGCGGGAGATCACTCCAGGGACCCCCACTGGACCACCAGGTACCTGTAAAAAGTTTTTGGGGGGGTCGGGAGGGTGGGGGAAGCTAAGGTATTAGTTTTAAAGGGTCAGGGTGGGTTTTTTGTTTATCGGCTCGGGCGCAGCCGATAAACAAAACCGCGATCGGGCCCGATGGAAAAAAAAACCACATGTGAACCGGAATCCGAACCGATTCCGGTTCCGATTCACATCTCTACTAAGGACTTGATTTACTAAAACGTTTCTTCCATTCTCTGCCTATGAGGAAGTTGCTTAATATATGAGGCCCTATGTGTTTAACATAGTTCTTATCATAGTAATGATGGCACAAAAAGACCAGCCGGCCCATCCAGACTGCCCAGCAAGTTTCCTATGGTTGTGACTGCTGCTCTGTGTAGGTTAACCCATAGTTCTCTTGAGGGTAGTAACTGCTGCTCCATTCAGACTACCCCCAAGCCTTATATTAAAGATAGCAATATTTACAATCTAAACCAAGCAACTGAAATATTCATTACAAAATTGTTCTTACACAGTGAGCAGCCTTCATGATAATTTAGACAATGCTGCTTGAACATGCTTTGCTTTTTGGACTTGGCCATTGAAGCAGTCCTGTGCTTTACCCTACTGTCTTCATATCAGTATCCAGAACCATAAAAGTTGGGGCCTAGGGTTGGCTGTCATCTGAACCTAATTTCCCTTTTTTTCCCCTGCCGTCAAAGCAGACAGAGATGTTGCAGTTGCGTCACAAACATCAGATTAATTGGTTAAGGTGCCTTCTGTTAAGAGTAGTAACTGCTGCTCCGTGCAGGTTAATTCCATTGACCCTTCATTTCCAGTGTTTATCCCATGCCTTTTTGAATTAGTTTACTATTTCATCCTCACCATCTCTTCTGGAAGGGCATTCCAGAAATCCACCACCCTCTCTGTGAAGAAGTATTTCCTGACATTGGTTCTGTTGTTCCCCTTGGAGTTTCATTTCATGACACCGATTTCTACAGTTTCCTTTCCAAAGGAAAAGGTTTGAAGATCATACATCATTAAAACCTTTCAGGTATTGAAGATGAGTATATCTCCCCTGCACCTCCTCTCTTCCAGGATAAACATATTTAGATCCTTCAGCCTCTCCTTATAACAATTCTTATACAGACCCCACATCATTTTGGTCATCCTTCCCTGAACTGCCTCCATATCCTTTTTGAGATACGGGCTCCAGAACTGTACACAGTACTCCAGGTGAGGCCTCACCAAGGACCTGTACAAATGCATTATCACTTCCTTTTTCCTGCTAGTTATTCCTCTCTCTATGCAGCCCAGCATTCTTCTGGCTTTAGCTATCGCCTTGTCGCATTGTTATGTTGTCTTCAGATAGCCAGAAACTATTACACCAAGGTCTCTCTCTCTCTCTCTCTCAGTCTGTGCACATTAGTTGTTCACCTCATCACATATTGCTTTTTTGGATTACCACACCCCAGATGTATAACTCTGCACTTCTTAGTATTGAATCCCAGCTGCCAAGTCTTTGACCACTCCAAGTTTTCTTAAATCACTTTTAATTTTCTGTACTCTTTCAGGCATGTCTACTCTGTTGCAGATCTTAGTATCATTTGCAAATAGACAAACTTTACCTTCTATCCCTTCCATAATGTCGACCACAAAGATATTAAACAGAACCAGTCCCAAAACTGATCTCTGTGGCACTTCAGTTAATACCATTTTCTCTTCAAAACAGATTCCATTCACCATTACATGGTTTCAAGTCAGTCAACCAGTTTGTAATCCACTCCACCACCTTGGCACCCACTCCCAAGCTTCTCATTTTATTTATGAGCCTCCTATGAGGGACTGTATCAAAAGCATTGCTGAAATCCAAGTAAATCACATTGCACTTTCTTCCTTGATCCAATTCTCTATTCTCTCAATCAAAAAAATCTATCTGAATAGTCTGACAGGACCATCCCCTGGTGAATCCATGCTGCCTCAGGTCCAGCAACCCACCGGATTGTAGATAGTTCACTATTCTTTCCTTCAGCAGAGTCTTCATTAATTTTCCATCCACCGAGGTGAGGCGAACTGGTCTGTAGTTTCCAGCTTCCTCTCTGCTACCACTCTTGTGAAGTGGGACCACCACTGCTCTTCTCCAATCTTGTGGCACCACTCCCATTTCCAGGGATCTATTGAACAGATCTTTCAATGTAACCACCAGCAGATCTCTGAACTCCTTCAGTAGTCTGGGATGAACGTTTTCTAGCCCCATGGCCTTGTCCACTTTCATTTTTCCTAGCTCATACCATAAATTCTCGTCTATAAATGGGGTTGCATCTACCCCATTGCCATCCATGGTTTTATCAACCAGCAACTGTCCACCTCCCAGGGTCTTCTTTAGTGAACACCGAACAGAAGTATTTGTTTAATATATCTGCTATTTCCTTTATCTTTCTCCATACTTTGCTCCTTGTCAGCTTTCAATTTCACTATCCCACCTCGGGCCGTCCTCTGTTCTTTGATATATCTGAAAAATGTTTTGTCAGTTCACTTTAACTCTTTGTCAGTCCTTTCTTCCACCTGACCTTTTGCTTTCCTAATTTCTTTCTTCATCTCCTTTATTTTTACTAAATATTCTCTTTTTGGGATCCTTTGTACTTCTTGAACGTTGTTCTTTTGGCCTTTACTTTTTCAGCCACCTCCTCTGAGAACCAGATCATTTTTTTCCCTCATACTTATGTTTACTTTTCTAACATACAGTTTTGTGGCCTTTGTAATAGCTCCTTTTAATCTGGCCCACTGTTGTTCCACCTCATCCATTTTATTCTAGTCTTGTAGTTCTTCCTCCAGTTATGTTCCTATTTTGACAAAGTCCGTATTTTTTAAATTCAAAACCCGGATCTTTGTGCGACTTCTCTGTATCCTATTTTCTATATCAAACCATACTGTAGGTGAGCACCTACCTGAATATTAGAGACATTATCCCCATTAGTGAGCGCCAATTGAATATTGCACTCTCTCTCATGGGTTCCATTACCATTTATTTGAGCAGAGCCCCTTGAAGATCATCCATTATCTCTCTACTTCTTGTAGATTTTGCTGAAGGGATACTCCAATCCACATCCGGCAGATTAAAATCTCCAACAGCAAAACTTCACCCTTATTTCCCACTTTTTGTATGCCTTTGATCAGATCACTATCCTGTTCTTCTGTTTCAGTCGGAAGCCTGTAGACCACATCAGTGTAAATAGAAGTGCCATCTTTTATTTTTTTAGGACAGCCCGTAATGCTTCTTCCCTACCCCATGTTCCTTGCATTTCAGTTGCTTGGATATTTTTTTTTTACATAAAGAGCTACTCCTCCCACTTTTCTGTCTTCTCTGTCCTTCTTTAACAAGTTATAGCGTGAGATGGCCATATCCCAATCATGAGACTCAATGAATCAAGTTTCTGTAACAACAACAATGTCCAAGTTGGTGTCCACCATAAAGTTCTGCAGCTCTGAAATGTTATTGCCCAGACTATGAGCATTTGTGGTCATAACTTTACAATTTTTCTGCCTTGGAGGGTCATTTATCAAAATGCGTTAGGGCCTTAACACCCGCGATAATGGCGTAATGCATGCGATAAATACTGCATCACAAATTGCATATGCAAATGTAAAATTAGTAGTTGAGTGGGAGGAGTTTGGGATTTAATGCCGGAAATAACTACACCTTTTTCTGTACATTATGGGATTTATCAAAAATCCCGAGAGGGAGAGGGAGAGAGAGTGAGAGTGAGAGCATCTGTGGAGGCTCACTTGTATTTGAACATTTTATACCACTGTAAGAGGGGGCATTATGAATTTGGGGTGAGGTTTATGGGGTGCAATGGATTCTGGAGGGCAGTTTTATATGCATAGTCATACATACGAACAGAACAGTTACCACCAGTGAAGATTTAATGTGATTTTGGAGTGTTGAAATGTAAAAGAAAAGTAGATTTGTACCATGTTCTCTGTACCTAGCTTGATGCTCTCTCTACCTAGCTGCAATCAAGGTAGGTAGAGGATAAAGTGTACAAATCTGCTCTTCTTTTACCTTTCGTCCTTCCAAATCACATTAAATCTTCACTGATGGTAATAGTTTTGTTCACACGTATAACTGTGCATGCCCCCCAGAACCCACCCCAAAAAACCTCACCCCGTGTTACTAGTGGCCTCTCTTACAGTGGTATATATAATTAACTTTTTTGGGAACCTATGCAATAAATTTAACTCGTGTTGTGAAAAAATACCTAGGTGTTACCAGGAAATTTATCCTAACCATGCTCTTTTTATCACAGGTGCTATTTTTGCCATATTTATAGTAGAATTATGAATCTAGGCCTTGGTTTGCTGCTCTTTGCAGCCATCTTTTTTGAGAGGATTGATTTTGTTGTTTTCACCTCCCACTTCCTGTAAATTTTATTGGCCATCTCCTGTCATCCCCATCCTCTAGTTTAAATGCCTAATGTATGATTTGAATTTCATGCTTAGCATCCTCTTTCCAGCCACAGAGAAATGTAGGCAGTCCTTACCATATAACCTTTCATTGTTCCATAAAGGGCCCCAGCCTCCAATGTATCCAAAACAATTTTCTTTACACTTTATTTTGAGCCATGAATTGAAATTATCTTTATGGCATAGCCTTTCCTTTCCATGAACCAGTAATACTTCCGAAAAGGCAATAGTCTTTGCCATGTGTCGCATCTTCTTCCCTAGGTTTTGGAAATCTTTCCATTCTGTATGAGTATCATTTCTAGCGAGGTCATTTGTCCCCAGATTGTTACGCTCGCCGCCCGCAGCAGCCCCACGGTGCAGCCCTCTCACCTTTCTAAGCAACTTCCACGCTCCAGCTCCCCGTTGCTTGCGGCAGTGGGCAACTGGCTCCGACCTGCTCCACTTCCTGGGACTTCCAGCCAGGATGTCTCCATCCGAAGGCCTCTCCGCCGTCAGCAGTGTCGCGCCCCTCCCTAGGTGCGTGCATCAGTAAACCTTTTAAAGGGTCCGCGGTGGGAACCTGGCCAAGGACCCGGATGCTGACGTCAGATCCTTCAGTGTATAAATGCTCAGGCCTTCCACCATAGCGTTGCCTTTGCAACAGGTTTCCTCGGTTCCCTGTTTGGTTCTGAGTACTTGTTGCCTCCGTGCTTCCTTGTTCCGTGTTCCTGATTGTCTCCAAGTTCCTGATTCCTCGTTCGTCTCAGCCGTACTTTGATTGACTTCCTGGTGCTGACCTCTGCAGCGTCCGACCTTGCCTGCCTTCTCCAAGCCTGACCTCTGCTACATCTGACCACGCTTGCCTTCTCTGTGCCTTGACAATTGCTACACCTGCCTTCTCCGTGCCTTGGGGGAAATGCACATAAAATAGATGCCTAAAAATGTCCGTTGGAAACTTTATTCAGGAGACTCACAGGTCCAATGCACAAAATGCCCGACTCAGGCCGAGTTTCGCCCCCCTCGCGGGGGCTGCCTCAGGGGCTACAATAAATAAATATCGGTTATTGACAATACAATACAAAAAATTACAAGACTAACACAAATAACAAAAAAACAAATAAATACTTAAAAGGTAACAATGGATAAATGACATGTATAAAACATTTAAAATGAAACATGGTCCTGATTGTCTCCAAGTTCCTGATTCATTGTCATTGTCATTGTCAGCAGTGATTTTATCTTACACTTTTTTTCATTCTGTTGCCGAATTGTCTGGCTGCTCAGTCCTCTGCTGATCACTCTTGGTACAATTCTCCTGGTCTTTTATTTACAATTTAATTCACAGCATAAACATAGAAACATAGAAATGACGGCAGAAGAAGACCAAATGGCCCATCCAGTCTGCCCAGCAAGCTTCACACATTTTTTCTCTCATACTTATCTGTTTCTCTTAGCTCTTGGTTCTATTTCCCTTCCACCCCCACCTTTAATGTAGAGAGCAGTGATGGAGCTGCAGCCAAGTGAAATATCTAGCTTGATTAGTTAGGGGTAGTAGCCGCCGCAATAAGCAAGCTACACCCATGCTTATTTGTTTTACCCAGACTATGTTATACAGCCCTTATTGGTTGTTTTTCTTCTCCCCTGCCGTTGAAGCAGGGAGCTATGCTGGATATGTATGAGCCTGTTATTGAATTTGATTCAGCACGGGAACTCAGCAGTAGTTACCTTAGGTTTTCATATTTATAGGATTTTTATAACTTTTAGTTTCACTGGTTCATACATTGAAAATCAGAGATAGTAGTTGTTTTCACTTTCAGTTTAAGTGACTACCTGTCTGATTCGTATCTTTTGAGCGTTCCTGCACATTGAGGTAGTGTTTATTTAAAGTATGCTAATACATCACTTTAGAATTTACAATTATTTATCAGCTTAATTTTCTGTTCACCTCTGTCGATTATATTGTAGTCAATCATTTGCTGCCTTGAATACTAATCAGCTTTGGAGTCCACACTAAAAGCAGTGCCTCTCACTGTCATCATTACACTCCGTGTGGAATCTATATTTACGTTATTAATTTTCATATTACAAGTAAGCAATTTTGATTTATTTTCACAGTTATAGACGGTTGTGCCAGCTCAGTGATTTGCACCTTATGCTAATTTAGTTATTTCCATTTCTGCACACATGCAGTTATTTTTTAATATCACACATTGTTGGTGCTTGTTACAAGATTATCACCCACTTTTTTCACCCCACCTATTGGATCTCGTAGGCTCACCTATAGGTTATTTACGGTTCTATATTTTTTGATCTTAGCTTTCATGCAATTTTTATTTTTCATTTTTCTTTTTTTATTTCTATTTTATTTATTCACACATCTTTTGTATCCCTTTTCTTTATGCTCTTTGTTGTTTCAATACTTGTCAGTTTTTTTTTTAATTTAATATTTATTAACTTTTCAATATTCACATAAAGTAAACATTATACAATGCGTAGATTTATGTTCACAAATTAGGTTCAATATCATAAACTTTTAATTTCTTACTCAGTTAAATCATTCAAGTTCTCATCTATTATTCCAAGCAATCCTGGGGGGGTTTACATGGCGGTTTACAAGAAATCAAAATATACTTTCACAAAACATTTAGACTGTCACATGACTGCAGCAGAACTTACTATACGATGCTACGATTACTCCAGATTCTGGGGGTTGCTAGGCTCAAGAAACTTCTGCAATTGAGCAGGTTCAAAGAAAATATACTTCGCATTCAAATGTTTAGCAACACACTTACTGGGATACCTCAGGCTAAAACTGGAACCCCTAGCCACTACTTCAGACCTTAAAGATAGAAAATTTCTTACGTCTCTCTTGGGTAATATGAGATATATCTGGATAAATCCAGATTTTTTTTTCCATAATAAACTTCCTCCCTATTTCTCATAAATATATTTAGGATCAGATCTCTATCTGCTGAAAAAGTGCATGAAAGGAATAACGTCATTCTCTTTTTAACTTCAGATTCCAATGATAATTCCAAAATCTGAGTCAGATTTAACGGGTTCTCTTCTTCCTGATCCACTTCTTTTGCCTTTTCTCCCTTATTCGGTAGGTAGTACACTCTTGATACCTTCAGAAGCCCTTCTGAAGGTATTTTCAATATCTTTATCATATAATTCTTTAACATTTCATAAGCAGAAATCTCTTTTATAAATGGAAAGTTCAGTACTCGGAGATTTAAATATTTTGTCTGATTTTCCATGTTCTCAAGCTTCTTCACATTTATATTTTCCACTCTCAAGATCTCAGTTTGAATATTTTCCACTTTGTCCATACGTTATTCCATCCCATGCAGTTTATCAGCATGTTCCGTCATAGTTCTCTCAATTTTCACAATCCTATTATTGGATTCCAATGTATTACTGGTCAAATTGATAACAGCTCTTTCCAACCCCTTCATAGCATGCCACAGGGACTCCATTGTTATCACCTTCGGCGTCTCAATGGGTGTGTATTTCTCCAATAGCTGTTTCTGAGTCATTCTCCCCCTCCTGGGGGTATTCCCACTCATAACCTCCCGGATAGCTCTATCCTCCTCGTCCTTGCTGGTTCTGGGTAAGCCACTCGTGTTAGAATTATCAAAGTCAATATTTCCAAGGTAATATATGTAGAGGACTTACCACCCAGCTAACACAGCTTCCGACGGGACCGGGGGAGGGGGGGGGTTATCGGAGCGCCGGGACTAGTGTGATCTCCTCGGCCAGCAAAGGCCGACATTCGCCCTGTGTCGGCGTTTTGCAGCGGCCACCTCCACCGGCAATTTTCCTGCTGCATCGGCGGCGAAAACCAGAACCTATTGACCGCTGGCTAGTGAGATTATATGAATCGGGGGGTGGGAGGACATTATGATTGATCAAAAAGATGTTAAAAGATTCACTATTATTTCTACCGATCCCGTGGTAAGGGCAGCTATCAGAACAGTAGTTTGGCAAGGGGACATGATGGACTTGTTTAGAGTAGTGCCACTGCCCACTAAAACAAGGTATAGCACTGTATTAGATTGGCCCCGTCAGTAACAAACCATTATATAATATGAATGATATATACAGTGTATCAACTAAATTACCATGCAAACATGGTGTCTGAGGAATTTTGCAGGGAGATTTCATGGACCTACCCCTTGCCCGGTACGGCTCAGGCAGAGATTATGCATTACCGTAATCCCGGCACACTGCGTCCATTATGTTGACCTTGCTATTTAAATACGGCTGGAAGAAAATTGGAGATTTGATTCAGGCATCAGAGAGGGTCCTAGATTTCGGGATACAAGAGCACAATGATAAGGACTTTCACATTTAAAGGTGAAGTATGTGCTAGAGGAGAAGGTATTTGAAAGGGATACAGGGATCACCGAAACCGAGATACCGGTCGCCCGGGTGTCAAGGAGAGATACGTTTGCAGCATGATAGCTGCCGGAGTGGCTAAAGAGAAAATAGATGGTATTCCAACCAAAGACATGTATAAATTGTATCTGCAAAAATGCAAGGGTAAACAAAACAAAGTTTACGTGGAAAAGGAGGAAGACTGGGGAAAAGTGTTACTAACAAGATGAACCAATTGTTGCAAGAGAAAAAAGAGCAAGAGGTAAATGCTACAAACCCCTTCATAAACGAGTCTGAGTCCGTACAACCCAGCGCCCCACCTCAGGAGGCCAATAGTACCAGACTGTATCCGGACTTATCCTGGGCACAATAGGAAAAAGGCCATACCCCCCCAAATCGCTGCCATCACCATGGATAATCGCCCCCATATTGGGGTAGAAATACAATGGCGAAATGAGGCACAGCAGGTGATGGCTTTAGTAGATACGGGGGCGGAGGCCACTTTAATATTTGGAAATCCCAAGAAACATGGGGGGGCAAAAGGTAGAATTAGCGGGTCTCGGAGGAAAAACTGTGATAGGAAAACGAACCATAATTTCTTTAGTCGTGGGAGGATAAAAAATTCCTCAAGCTAAGGTAGTAATTGTACCCATTAAGGAATATATAATTGGGATGGATCTGTTACAGGGACTTAAGTTGAATACAACATGTGGGTAAATGGTGTTTGGAAAGGCGCCAAGTAAGCAAGTAGCATTTGAAAACAAAAGACCAGTATATCTATCCAGAACAATATAGTGGGTAGAACTGTGGGTCCAGAAATAGCTTTGCCTAAAACAAGGGGTCCAGTATGCCAAAAGCAATACCGGATACCTGGAGGACATAAAGAGATAACAGAAACAATTAAGGATTTACAGGAAGTGGGGGTGCTAATTCCAACCACTAGCCGTTGGAATAATCCCATCTGGCAAGTGAAGAAATCAGATGGTTCGTGGAGAATGACAGAAGATTATAGGGCTTTGAACAAAAATACAGACCCTCTGACTGCTGCGGTCCCCAATATTGTAACATTGGTAGAGCAGATACAGCAACATTCGGGGAAGTGGTACGCCGTAATTGATTTAGCAAATGCTTTTTTCACAATTCCTATCTGTAAAGAAAACCAAGAACAATTTGCCTTCACGTGGGAAGGACGACAGTATACCTTCACTAGACTACCTCAGGGATACTTACATAGCCCTACCATATGTCACCGGAGGGTGGCAGAAGATTTAGAAAGGTATGATTGTCCAAAAGACATACAATTAACTCATTACATTGATGATATATTAGTACAAGGGGATACAGAAGAGCAAGTAGCGATAGCTCTAGCACAAGTAGTAGAAAATATGGAGAATAGAGGTTGGAAAATTAACAAGAATAAAATACAAGGACCTAGCAACACTGTGAAATTTTTGGGGATACAGTGGTCGAATGGTAAAAGAGAAATCTTACCAAAGGCAAAGGATAAGATATTGTTGTTTTCCCCGCCACGGAATCAAATAGAAGCCCAGAAGTTTATAGGACTATTTGGATTCTGGCGACAGCACATTCCACATTTGGGCAAATATTTTCCCATTGTATAAAGTCACTCGAAAAAAGGAAAAAATTTGAATGGGGAAGATTACAACAAGATTGCTTTTGATCAGGCTAAGGTCGCTATCCAAACAGCATTAGACTTATGGCCTATCAGGGAAGGGCCAGTAGAATTACAAGTTTTGTTTTCATCTTGTCATGCGGACTGGAGTTTGTGGCAGAAACAAGACGGTAAAAGAGTACCATTAGGGTTTTGGAGCAGGAAATTACCTGATGCTGCATGGCAGTATTCAGCCTTTGAGAAAGCAGGTTACTAGCATGTTACTGGGCTTTGTTAGACACGGACCAATTAACTCAGAACCATGAAATCCTTATGCGCTCTTTAATCCCAATTATGCAGTGGGTACACAGCACCCCGCATACCCATCAGATAGGGTATATGCGCAACGAAGCTTCCATTGTAAAATGGAAATGGTATATCCAGGACAGGGCGAAATCAGGCTTGGCTGGGCACTCCATGCTCCATGAACAGGTAGCGGAAATTCCTATTAATCAAGAAAAAGAACAGATAGAAACATTGGATATTCCACCTTCTCCAGTTACTACCGGGGTACCATTCGACCAATTATCCAAAGAACAGCAGTTACATGCTTGGTTTACAGATGGTTCGGCTAGAATGAAGGGAACCGAGCGATTATGGAAGGCTGTAGTGTATAATCCCCATACAAACGAAAGTCAGGAGGAAAGGAAAGGCAAATCTAGCCAGTTTGCGGAACTTTATGCCATATGGATGGCTTTACAAAAAGGGGAAACGGATTGCCACATTTATACTGACAGTTGGGCAGTCATGAAAGGAATGACTCAGTGGATACCAAAATGGCATAAAGATCAATGGAAGATACATCACTGCCCGGTATGGGGCGCTGACATTTGGCAAAAAATCTGGGCTGAGTGTCACAAAAAGCATGTTACAGTGTTCCATGTAGACGCACATGTGAAAGATGTTTCTTTATCTAATCTGTACAATTCCATTGCAGATAAACACGCAAAAATCCAAGCCAGTGTCACGACCACAAACGAGCAGGGGATATGGAAATGGGCACACGAAAAAAGTGGTTTCGGAAGCTACTCACAGGTGGGCCCAAGCCAGAGGGATACCAGGATCCCTCCCTGATTTTCAAAAACATACTCACACATTGTGAATATTGTCAGTTGACACATCCAAGGTCACCACAAGCTATTGAGCAGGGGCATATCCATCGTGGTTTAAGTCCTGCCACTATTTGGCAAATATATTTTATAGGCCCTTTACGAAAATGTGGAGGAGATGTATATTTATGCACCTCAGTAGATACATTTAGTGGAATCATGATGGCTGTGCCTGCATCAGAGGCTAATCAGAAAGCTACGTTAAAACTTTTAAATGAAATGAGTCTGTATTATGGAATACCAAAACAAGTTCAGAGCGATAGAGGGACTCACTTTACTGGTAATTTAGTGCAGCAATATGCTAGAGACAACTACACTGAATGGATCTTTCACGTTCCATATTATCCACAAGCTGTCGGCCTTACTGAGCGTATGAATGGGTTATTAAAAAATATGTTACGCTCTCTTACAAAATTTGCCACCATGAAGGGGTGGAAAACTGTATTGCCCACAGCTCTACAGCTGCTAAATAGTAGATCTTTAAAAAATGACGGAAAGACTCCTTTCCAGAAGTTTTATAATCAGGAACCCGCTTCTACTCAGATCCAAAATATCATTTGCTGGGCCATGGCTTCGGGAAACGTCGAATTGCCCCGCCAAAATAATTATGAAGCTGCAGGATATGATGTAACCAATCCCACCGCTATAGTGATACCTCCCCATGAATCTTTATTGTATGATTTACAGATTGGGTGCAGCATCCATAAGCAACATTTTGGATGGCTGTGTATTCGATCTAGTTGGGCAAAACAAGGCATAACTGTATTGGGGGGAATCATTGATTCTGACTACCGTGGTCCCATATATGTACTGTATCACAACTTGACGAATAAAGAAATTTACGTTCCTGCCCAAACCAAAATGGTACAATTGATTATTATTCCCTATGTAACAGACCAAATGGTATGGGGAATTCCCAATTCCACTCCCCGAGGACAAGGTGCCTTTGGAAGCACCTCCAATCCAAGTAAACTACATCCAGGAGCTAAAATATGGATCTTCACACCTCATAGAGAACCTAGAAAAGGTGAAATTTTAGCTGTTGGCAAAGATGCAGTACTGACTGTACTACCAGAAGGAGATGAACATTGGATACAGGTACCCAGTATTCGATGTAAACTAAGGGAATAACTAACGATGTGTTCTCTCGCTACAGGTTGGCTTGCACCTCCCGTTTATGGCGATCAACCTCTTTGCCATCATTGGTATGGTGCACACCCTATATCAGCCTGTAGAAGTATCCTCCGGACGGGGGACTATCAAGTGGAAGAACAGCACCTCCTCTCGGACGCAGGATAATTTCACATGTACAGCATACGATGCTTGTGTGGTTTGGAACATCACCACAACTGAAAAAGTAGTGAAAGCAAAGACAACTCAGGCCAAAATCACTAGATTACTCGTCAAGTATCACATCGGGGATCAGTTTTCTATAGCCAATTACACCACCATAGAGTGTCGTAACTATTCGGCTCCTTGTCTACAATATACCCGAGCTATGTGGAAGGAGAAGATATGCAATTCCACCCCAATCCAATCACTCAATATGACACTTACTAGTATTAATGACTGGGTGCTAGTATGTGAAAATGCTACTGTAATTACAAATCGGGCCCGCTTTGGGTACTTTTGGACGATGCTACCTATAAAAGAAGTTACTAGTCCTTCCCAGCTGGTGGTCCGATTCCCCGAGACATGCATTCCTTTTATACCATATGTTACAAAACATGTATTGAAATTTAACATAACATTTCCCCACCGACCCAAACTTACATGATATAAACGAGCATGGTATGATACACTATTGGGAGGATTGGGTACAGGAATGGGAGCATTAAATACTATGGACATAGAGGTATTAGCGAACAGAATTGCCACAGCCGGAGGGGGATACAGGCCTCATCACTAACATTATTGCAAATTGGATTCCCGACCCCACACACATGCAACAGTATGTGCAGAAGTATTTGCATTTAAATAATGATTTGGTTATAGAAGGGTGGAATGCCACTTGGGAAATGGGACATAATCTGACTGCATTTGTTAATTGGACACAATCCTGTATGCAAGCTTTGTATCTACAACAACAGATAGAGATGATACAAACCAAACTAACCATGAGTATTTCTCCTATTTGGAAGGAATTGTTCCAATCATATGTACCATACCCATATCCTGTAGGCTGGCTGCCACAGCCACAGTATACGATATGCGACACAAATTGGTGTACAGGCTGAATCACGTTTTATAACGCCTCCAATACATTAACAGATACTGTATGTAAATTTACATCACTTCCTTTCCCAGTCTATCTTCCTGAAAGAGGAAGTATGCTAATACAAGTTTGCATACTAACAATTGGATACGGACCACCAATAATCACACTATTGACAATACAATATGTACCCCTACACTAATGGGATTGGCTTGCCCTTTAATGTATTCCACATTACCCGATGATTGCTCGTTGCAGCAACCTTTGGCACATTGTAGCCTTCTAATATTACCTGATAATGTAACTGGTTTCATAATTCCATTCCCTGAAACTGTATGTGTATATAATTTGACTTTTACAGGATGCCTGTATAATGTTACTTGGTTTACTTTTGGTTCTCGACAATATTATTTACCACCAATGGACATCGCTGATGTGCAATTGGGGGTAAAGTTGGACTTATCATTCTTTAAGACACCATTGTTGGATTTGACTAAACTGCAAAAGGTTTTGAATACCTCAGATTCATTGAAACAGACCCTGAGACATGTGGACATTGCTGTAACTGGTGCCCTGCTTCGAGCGGACTTGCCAAGGAACGCCTACTACATTTACAACAACAATTGATAAAAGACACCTCTCATTCTTGGTGGGATGTGTTTTTTGGACGTTCCTCTACTGCCACAATGACTCTGAATTGGATTTTTCATCCTATCCTTATTGTAATGTGTGTATGCCTCCTGTGCCTAGTATGTACATGTTATCTTACCTATCGAGTGCATAAAATAGCACGTCAAAGTAAATATACCACTACAGTGGCTTCGTATGCAGTGGTGCCTGCATTGGAGAATGATTGATCAAGGGTGGAGTGTAGGATAAACATGTTCTTGTTAAACAGGTTGCACAGCTCAGCTTTCTGGCTCCCTGTCAGGAATAAGGCGGTCTGATCAACCACCTGCACGCCAGGGACAGGATGAGTCCGACTGGGTAATAGCAACTGTTGATACATAACATGGGGGATAGTGATCAATCATTTCTCTCTCGCACGCACACTTGTTTACGGCACGGTATAAAAGAACAGGACTTTCCAGTGTCCGGCGGGAGTAGGAGATATTGCCTCTATAGACGTATAGAGTGCTGGACACTGAAAACCCCCTTCTCGCCTTTGCTGACCTGATGACTCCTCGATACAAGGCTGATGACACGAAGAGTGCTGGATGGCATATGCAATCATGTGGTATGTAAATAACTTTCTGTAAATAACGTATATTACCATGATGTCACATTAATAAATGATGTCATAGATATTGTGTCGGAGTACCTTACTCTCTCATTCCCAACATTCCAACAACCGATGTTCAATTTTACTGGCGTCAGTTGTCGAACCCGCTGACAGCCACAGGTTAAGAAAACAGACACCGGCAAGATTGAGCGTCTGTTTTTCTAACTCATTGACTGGCGGCAGATTTTTTATTTTATTATTTTTTGGTTCCTCCGACATAATATCGCTAGGATATTAAGTTGGAGGGTGTACAGAAAAGGAGTATTTTCTGCTTTTCTGTACACTTTTCTGGGTTGCTTAGGGCAGGTGTTAATTTCTGAGAGCAAAATGTGCAGCTTGGCTGCACATTTTACTTTCAGTATCCCGGGCGACTAATAGGCTCATCAACATGGATTTTGCATGTGATCAGTACTATTAATATTTGTGAGGTTTGCTGCACGTTTTCGAGGTGTTGTTACCTCTTACAGTATAAGGAGTAATAGTCGTGCGGCCAAACGGGTGCTAAATGGTGCACTCGGCTGAGCACAGGGTACGGTATCGGCCTGCGTGAGTGCTATATAAAGTTCAAATACGTGAGCATCCATAGAGGCTCTCTCTCTCTCAATCAATACACAGAAAAATGGTGTAGTTAAATCTCATGATAGTGTGTTTACATTATCGCCTTCATTTCCATTTACTCCTCCCACTCAACCACTTATTTTAAATTTGCATATGCATTTCGCAATGTGGTATTTATCGCATGCATTATGCCGTTATCGTGGGCGTTAGGGCCCTAATGCACACGATAACATCTTAACATATTTTGATAAATGACCCTCTTATTCATTTATTGACTTGCTTTTGAGAGCTGACAGTTCCTTCATCAGGTCATTCTCTTAGAGTAACTTCTCAAACTGGATTTATTTTTGTGTCAATACAGTAGACTGTTACAACCTGGTAGTCGTCTGCAAGCATCCTAAAGGTCTCAATTTTACAAAAAAAAGCCTAATCAAATGCATATCCATTAAAAAAATAATTGAGGAATTTTTTTTGTCTGCCACAGAATCAGGAAAAACAAGTTCCGCCTCTAAAAGATTACTAGTGGCCAAGGCACATATCACTCCTGGCTTTACTCTATTGCAGTTATGCTCTTGTAGTTGCTACATGCAACCGCGTCCTAACTGTCAAACCTCCAGTGCAGCGCAACCTGGAGGTAGTCGAGTCGACTCCAACACCAGAGCTCGTGAGCGGAAGCCGTGTGCAGACGGGCGCGCGCCGACCTAACGTCCGCGTCCCATCTCCCCTAGTTACTGGAAGAGGCGAGGTCTCTGTGACGCAACCCTTAGCGGAGGCACGTGCGGAGAACGGAACGTCGCTTAGCCAATGGGAGCAGACGGGCGGTGATCGGCTGCACTTCCGAGGTTTACGGCAGTCACTCTCAAGGCTGAGCCAAGTGTGAGTGGGCTCGAGACATCCAGTGCTCCTCCAGTTCAGGCCGTGGTGACATCTGAAAGGCTGCGCAGTCAAGGAAGCCATGTCGTACCCTGGCTTCGGAGGCGTGAGTTTATGGTTCTGCCAGAGACGCCCCCCCCCCCTCCTCCCATTACCCTTGTTTCCAGATATTTGCACTGTTCTCCCTTTCTCAGAGCTCTCTTTCCATCTCGGGCCCGGGGTCCAGCGGGGATAGGATGGAAAGGGACGCCTTGCCTACTTTCGCGTTTCCACCCCTCCCTGTCAGAGAGCCGCCATGGAGCTTGTCAGGCGGTGGCCAGGCCCGAGGTTACCTGTGGATATCAGGGCTCCGCCTTGGGGTAGGGACAGCGCGCCTTCCCTGAGTATAACTCTGGTGCTCGGGAAACAGGCGGACCCGAGGGTGTTTAGTTCCTGGTTAGTACCGCTGAAGAAGGCGGGAGGAGTTTCCTTTTAGCAGTAAGGATTAACAAAGGGAAAAAACTCCTAGGCTTTGGTAGTCAGATGTCGGGTCATGCAAGTTCCCAGGGAAGAAAAATATTTTCTTTCCCTCCTCTCTAGCCGCACTCCTGGTGTCATCCAGTTTCGCAAATAATAATAATAATTTTTTTTTTATTGACGGAAGTAATAGGGTAGTGTGAGAAGACTTAGGTATGTAGGAATTAAGATTAGGAAACATGTTTTAGGGATTATTTATTTTACAAGACTTATAGCCCACATTTTTCAAAATTCAGAGTAGGTTGCAATAAAACATGCATAAATATTAAAACAGACGCAAGTGACATTTTTCCAGTATAGGACAAATTTAGTTGAAATGCAGGAACATTCTGGAAAAAGGCCTTAAAAACATCATGAACTTAAAAGCTTCCTTAAAAAAGTCTTTAAAGCCTTGTTAAAGTTGGCTGAATCTGCCATAAATCTAATGTGCTGAGGAAGAGAACTTTATAGAAGAATAATTTTTCTACTGAGGAATTTGCTACCTAGAAAGCCTGATCCTTGGTTTCAGTAAGATGTGTTAACTTTAAAGATGGTATTTCCAAAGGCCACAATTTGTGGCACATATGGTGCGTGAAAGTTTATATATCCTAAGCACCACATTGATCCAAGGAACTACTGGATTAAATTTCTGAATTAATAAGGTGACTTTGTACTTCGTGTGCCTTTGTGTTGGAAACCAGTGCAAGGACTGAAGTATTGGTGTGTTATGGCTGCGAAGGCTCGTACTGGTTAACATGTGAGCAGCAGAACTCTGAATGATTTGCAAAACCTGGATCGAATTAGCAAGCAAACTGAAGAGGGAGTTGCAGTAGTCTAACACTGGAAACATCAATGTTTGCCTAATAATTCTGTCTATGCAACATCCACATCTTGAAGAAGGTGGACTTCACTACAGATCTAATGTAGGATGGTATATTTGTGTTCACGCTCTTTCTTTTTTGAGCTTTGTTTTTAATACTTTAAGAATTAGTGTTAGTGCAGAGAATGGAGGGAACAAATAACATCTCTAGAGACAGAAGCTACAATAGGCCCATTTCCTGAAGAATTGCTTATCCCTGGACAAGATCTGTGCAAGACTCATTTCCTGGACATATCCTGATCATTCCATACCAGTGGGTTTATACCTCCCTACCAGCAGATGGAGGCAGAGAACAAACCCTTGAGGCACTGCTATATAACTGAGTGTCACCTGCAGTCCGTCAGTAGTTCTGTCTCCAGCAAATGGTAGAGGTGCAAACCTGCAGTCCTGACTGACGTGGAAGTTTGTGAAGTGGTGTAGCTCCCCGAGGTTCCAGGTTCCGATTGGCAGGCCATCCCTTGGATCGAGCGGGCGAATGGGGGGTTTGGATACCCCTGGCTGTTTCAGCCAGTTTTTCCGGGGTCCCTGATAGCCAGGGGACTGACTCACTCTTGGTGTCCGGAGGTTCCCTCCTACCTGCTGCTGGACTCTCCAGGGAAATATCCCCGCTGGGGATTTTTGATTCTTTCTCTTTGTGGGTAAAGCTAATTAAAAAAAAAAAAAAAAAAAAGCCTGCATTTGCTTCTGCAGAGGCTGTGGAGAGTTTCCAGCCCAGGATAATCTGTCTGGTGGTGGTGGTGGGGGGGGGGGGCTGTAACTGGGGCGGCCGGCCTCGAGAACTGTTGAGGTTGGTAAGGGAGTGGGAGCAGTGTGGGCAGGTGCAGGAGCCTTCTCCTGAAGGGGGGGCTCACAATTTCAGTGCACCGCTTTTTTTTTCTGTAGACCCACGTTTGCGCGCTCTGCCTGTCCGTCTCTGCCTTTCTCCCATGGCAGCGCTTCCAGGCGGCTCGGCCACCATGTGGTGAGGCCCACTTCGCGCAGCAGCACATCTGCTTAACGGGGAGATTGAATTTCTGCCGTGATGGCAGAAAAATCTGCGGGCAGCAGCCTGCAAGGCCTGTGGGACCTGGTTCACCTGCCTGAGTCCCCTCTCCCTGTGCACAGCTTGTGCTTTGGGGGGGAGGGACTCTCCTCCAAGGGGCCCAAGCTCCGGAGGGCCTCCTGATGAGGGGGGATCTGCAGCAGGGGTCAAGGGGGTTGCTCCCCACCTGCTGCTCCTGTGGGAGCTCGCAGCAGTACCCGCTTCTCTTTCCCCTGTAGTGCAGGGACATGGTGAGGATCGGGAGGAGGGGGGAGAAGTCTCTATTCAGTAGCCCTGAGCGGGCCTTGGGGGGAGGGTCTGGTAGGCTGTTTCCCGGCGTTTTTTTGGCTGATACACAACCCCTTCCTGGCTCGGAGAACTAGGGAGAGGTCTTCTGGGTCATCCAAGAGACCATGCTCGGGGTCTGCGGGCTCTCTGGGCCGTGCAGCCAAGTGTCGTGAATCATGGGACTCGTGTCTGGACCTTGTTCCCAGGGACCTGGATGACTTGGATGAGTTGCAGGGGGATCAAGAGGTAGACCCGGATGTGGGTCTGAGCCCTGGCCTTGATGCCACCAAGGATGATTCGGAAGCCTCCACCGAATCCGGGGCAGATGATGATGACTCTCGTGTAGTTCGCCCTCTCATTCCTCAGGTGTTAGACAAGCTGGGGGTCAAGTTGGATCCAGAGGAGTCAGATGGCGAGGATGTCAACCCAGCTCTTGATGGGCTGTGGGGTCTCTCAGCGCTTTTGCCATTCCTAAGAAGATTCAAAAGCTCATTAGCCGGGAGTGGAATTCCCCGGAAGTGGGCTTGAAGGTGGGGAGAGCGATGTCCAAGATATATCCCTTGTTGGATGAGCATTTGGATTGTCGGAGTACACCTCAGGTGGATGTGGCGGTCTCTGCAGTGACCAAGAAGACTACCATTCCGGTAGTAGGGTAGGCTGTGGTGAAGGATGGCCAGGATCGCAAGCTGGAAGGGCATTTGAAACTGTGCCAGCTTGATGCAACACGCCTGTTTATGTTGAATTCAGAAACCGCAGGAGCCGACATCCTCAGGAGTGCTATCTCCTGATCAACAAATGAGATAGATGCCGAATGTCCTTTAAAAGCATTTATTGTAGTGGAGACGCACAAACTGCCCGACTCAGGCCGAGTTTTGCCAGTGAGGCAGCCACTTGAGTGGCGAAACTCGGCCTGAGTCGGGCAGTTTGTGCGTCTCCATTACAATAAATGCTTTTAAAGGACATTCGGCATCTATCTCGTTTGACACCATTACGACTTTCATAGATCGCCTTCCTTCTTGTTTTGTTGGCCTATCTCCTGATCAGGCAGCTTGCCTTGAAGTGGGAGTGGCTTATGTGGTGGATGCATTGTTTGACCTCGTGCACATGACAGCCAGGACTATAGTTTCTGTGGTTGCTGTGTAACGACTCCTGTGGCTGCGCAACTGGTCGGCGGACATGTCGTCCAAGACTCAGTTATGTAATCTACCTTTTAAGGGGAAGCTTCTGTTTGGAGAAGATCTGGATCAACTGATGGAAGTCTTTAGGTGAAACCACGGGCTGTAGATTGCCGAAAAAGGGCAGTAAGAAGCCTTATTTGTGTCGTGTGCATTTTCATAAGTCGACGTTTTCGGTCAAGCAGAGGGGCCTCCTTTTCAGGTTTCAAGCAACTGTCTGGTCGCCAGCAGTTCTTTCGGGGCTCTGGCAGATCCGCCAGAGGTGGTGCTGGTCAGGTAGCCGGAGCTGGCAAGCCGTCCCAAAGATATCAGGCTGGCCCTCTCCTCTGACGGCGGTAGGGGGCAGGCTGTCCCTTTTTTTACGAGGAGTGGGTCAAAATCTCCTCCAACCAGTGGGTTCTAGAGGTAATGATAGATGGTTATGCCTTAGAATTTTTGCGTTTTCCCAAAGAAGCCTTCCTGGAATTGCACTGTTCTTCCCGAAACAAACAAGCAATAGAGGGAGGACCTTTCGAAGGTTGATAGCTCTTAATGCCATAGTGCTGGTGCCGACCAACGAACAGGGGCAGGGAAGGTATTCTATTTGTATTTATTTAAAATTTATTAATCGTCTAACACAAAAAGGTCTAAGCAATTTACAGTAAATACATACAATCTATATAAATAAAAATGTTAAATAGTTTGTACAAAATTGCTAATCTCAGAAACCACTGCACCGATTGCTTTCAAATTTGGACATAACCTTCCTTTCGCATACGGGAAGGTTCTTCTGTACTTACATTACATATGTCACACCTGTGACAGATAAAAAAGATTTAAAAATTGGTTCCACAAAACAGTGACATCTGGTGGACGTCGGACATCAGTGCAACCTCTTACACCTTTCACAAACACACACCCCACACACATGACAAATGTATTTAATTCACACACCCTCCGAACACACAGAAATCCACACTCCTCACACCCCCCCCCCACACACATACCAATTGGACTTACTTCACACACCCTCCCAAAACACACCAAAACGCACCAAATTCCAGGCTGCTACACCGGGGGGGCCACGCACATGTCACATGTTGGCAATTCCCACACCCTCCAAACTCGCACAAAAACACCCTCCTCTCACCCCCACGCACATGCCTGATCTACTTACTGCCCACACCCTCCAAACGCACACAAAACTGGAAACAGGTCCGCGCTGCTCCAGCGGGGGGGCCAAGAACGGTCCAGGACACATCGCGTACACTACGGCCGTCGGCTGCCAGCAATCAAAATGGCGCCAACGGCTCTTTCCCTTACCATGCCACTCGGAGACAACAATGGCGGCAGTAGCCCATGTGACATAGTAAGGGCGAGGGCCCGTCGACGCCATTTTCAGGACTGGCAGCCAGCAGACCTTTGCCCTTACTATGTCAGGGAACCTAGCGCTCCCATTTCTCCTCCACAGTGACATAGTCAGGTCAAAGGGCCGTTGGAGCCATTTTCATTGCTAGCAGCCGACGGCCCGAACCCCCAAGACTTCGATCCCGAACCGAACACCCGCTCCACCGACTGACTGTTTGCACAGGTATCCGGGGGGCTGCACGGTGGGGGGCCGTAGTTATTTTCTTGCGGGCGTGTTCGGGGGGGGGGGGGGGGTGTTTCGGTCATTCTGCAACTCGGGCGGGAGGGTGGGTTACTGTATTTCACCGGGGTGCGTATTTAAACACTGTGTTTATGGTGGGGTTCTTTTGGGGTGGAAAGACGGAGGGCAAACACAAACACAAAACGGCCCTGATCTCCGAAAGGCACCAAATTAGCCCTCTACAAAATACTTAACTAAATAGAGAGTGCTAACTTGGTTAGACACTCCCCTATTTTGATACAGAACACGCACAACCTCCCACTGACGGACCACGTTTACCACCACCAATTTCTATTTCGGTGTTTTTTTCTCAATCGGCATCCTAGCTGCTTCTTACAGTCTGGGTCCTCTTACCTAAGAAAGCATACATTTCAGGGAGAATGCATACATTCTGGGTCCTCTTACCTAAGAAAGCATACATTTTCAGGGAGAATGAGGGGAGAGAGTTGGAGCGGGGACAGGGGAGGGAAGGGGGGGGGTGACTGACCAAGGGGGAGGAGGATGAGTGACTGAGGTAAATGAGGAAGGGGGAGGGAGGGTAAAGAACCTGACTCTGCCACTGCAACGCGTGGCTGGGTACCGCTAGTAAGCAAATAAAAGAAAAATCTAAAATTTATCAAAAGTATGAAATGATAAATACATAACACAGATAAACATTTCAATAAACATTTTAAACATTTATTTGTGGTTCCAAAAAAAGGAGGGCACCTTATGCCCCATCTTGGATTTACAGGAGGTGAGCTTGTGCCTACGGGTGCCGTGTTTCAGGATGAAGACGCTGTATACAGTGTTTGCGACATTCCGCAAAGGCATTCCTGGCGTACTTTGATCTACCGAGGGCTATCTGTAATTCCCATTCGGAAGGACCATCAGAAGCTTCTGCGCTTCAAAGTGCTGGGTCAGCATTTCAGTTTCGGGCTCTCCCTTTCGGTCTAGCTATGGCCCCTCAAACATCCGCAAAGGTGATGGTGGTTTTGGCTGTGGTCCTGAGGAAGGAAGGAGTGTTGGTCCATCCATACTCGGATGATTGGCTCATCCATGTGAAGATGGAAGAGGACTGCACCGTGTGATGCAGACTCTGAGCCACTTGGGATGGGTGATCAACGTGGCGAAGAGCCACTTGGTTCCATCTCAGTCTCTCGAGTATCTAGGAGCCCATTTCGAAACCCTGAATGGCCGAGTGTCCTTGTCGGCGGACAGGGTACAAAAGGTACAGAAACAAGTTTCTCGTCTGCTGAGTCTACTAGTACCACGGGTCTGGGACTATCTGCAGGTCTTGGGTTCCACGGGTCTGGGACTATCTGCAGGTCTTGGGTTCCATGGCATCGACGTTGGACCTGGTTCCGTGGGCCTTTGCTTATTTGCGGCCCCTGCAGAAGGCACTGTTATCCCCCTTTTGAAAGGGGCCAGGATCAGCCTGGATTGGTGGCTGTCTAAGACCAATTTGGAGAGAGAGGAATGGACCTCGAGATCCAACCTACCTACCACACAAGTGAGAGACTTAGGAGTGATAATAGACAATCGGTTGAACTTCAAGGCGTACATCAACAAAACAACCAAAGATTGTTTCTACAAACTCCAGGTACTAAAAAGGATAAGACCTCTTTTCCCACGCTCAAGATTTCAGAACGATCATCTAAGCAGTCATTTTTTCTAAATTAGACTATTGCAATTCGTTATTACTAGGTCTCCCCTCATCCTACTCCAAACCGCTTCAGATGGTACAAAATTCAGCAGCCCGTCTGCTGACAGGCGCCAGGAAAAGAGACCACATCTCTCCCATCCTGAAAGAGCTTCATTGGTTACCAATACACTTCCGAATCATGTACAAAGCCATATCTGTCATATACAAAACCATCCATCAACTCACCACTCTTGATCTGCAAATCCCTCTCCAAATTTACAACTCGTCAAGACCCACCAGAGATGCTTATAGAGGTTCCCTCCAAGTACCCCTCGCGAAAACTACCAGACTTGTTACCCTAAGAGATCGTGCCACTTCCACAGCTGGTCCTCCCCTTTGGAACTCCATTCCCTCAGATCTCAGACAGGAGCCCTGCCTCCTAACCTTTAGAAAAAGACTTAAGACTTGGCTGTTCAAGCAAGCTTTCCCGGACACAGTCTAATGTCTTCACCATCTCCTTCTCTAAACAAGCAGTCCACAACCATGTTTTTGTATATAATTTGTATATTGTTTAATTGTTACTAATCTATCCTCTCTTTTCCTCCTTCTCCCAGTTCTGCTACCCTTGTTAATTGTAACTGTACCTTCTGCCACCACAGTTCCAGTTTGACGTATCTATTGCACTCCTGTTTTATGTAAACCAGCAAGATATGTTTTTCATGATTGCCGGTATATAAAAACCTAAAATAAATATGCGGCCCCTGCAGAAGGCACTGTTATCCCCCTTTTGAAAGGGGCCATGATCAGCCTGGATTGGTGGCTGTCTAAGACCAATTTGGAGAGAGAGGAATGGACCCCGAGATCCAGGATTTGGGTGGTGGTGACCATGGTGGCCAGTCTCAGGGGATGGGGAGTGGTGTATCTGGACCGCTCTGCTCAGGGCCCGTGGTCATTGGCGGAGCAGACCTGGTCTATCAATAGATTGGAAACGAGCAGTCCGCAGAGTGTTGGTCGTGTTTTTGCCCCTGTTGCATGTGCTGTCAGACAATGCAACAGTAGCTTACATCAACCGCCAAGGAGGAATAAGGAGCCACGTGGTGGCACAAGAACAGCTGCTCTTTGGGTGGGTGGAATACCACCTAGAAGGAATTGCGGCCTCCCACGTTGTAGGAATTGACAATGTACAGGCAGATTTCTTGAGCAGTCAACAGCTGGATCCCAGGGAGTGGGAGTTGTCCCCAGAGGCATGGATCCACATTTGTGCCAGATGGAGATCTCAACCTGATCTCATGGCCACATGGGCCATGCGATGACAAAACGGTTTTTCAGTCGCAGAAGGGAGCTTGGTGCAGTGGGGCTGGATGCCCTAGTATGCCCATGGCCGACGGGGATTCTGCAGTATGTCTTCCCCTCCGTGGCCGCTCATAGGACAGGTGCTATGACGCATAGAAGCACATCCAGGAATGGTGGTACTAGTAGCACCTGAGTGGCCGCGGCGCCCATGGTTCATGGATCTGATCCATCTGGCGGTGGGCAACCCTCTTCGATTCTCATCAGCGGGGCTTACTGCCCCAAGGTGCCATATTTTAGGATCAGGAGGATCGCTTTTGTCTCGTGGCCTGGCTTTTGAGATGCAACATTTGCGCATGAAGGGAGATTCAGAACCGGTGATTGCTACCCTTCTCCAGGCTAGGTGGCCAGCTACCTCCCTGGCTTATGTCAGGGTTTGGAAGGTGTTTGAGGCCTGGTGTACAGGGCACGGTTTGGATCCTCTGTTGGCTTCTGTTCTGCACATTTTGTCCTTTCTGCAGCAGGGTTTATCCAAGGGTTTAGCTTACAATTCACTGCTGGTCCAGGTTTCGGCTCTGGGCTGCCTTCGAGGCAGGGTCCAGGGCAAGCCTTTGGCCTCTCATCTGGAAGTTGTTCGTTTTCTGAAAGGAGTGAAGCCATTTAAAGCCTCCAGTTAAAGGTCTGCCTGGAATGGAATCACAATTTAGTATTGCAGGTGCTCTGTGATGCACTCTTTGAGCCTTTGCATCAGGCAACCCTGAAGGATCATACTTTGAAGACTGTTTTCTAGTGGCTATTTGCTCCACCATCCACCAATCCCACCATGTTATGCCTATTCTGGAAAAAGCTGGCACCCTCACTTCCAGGGTGGGCCCCTCTAGGGATGGCAGGATTAGATCTGTCATGACATTAGGAAGCAACCAAAGGCGCTCTCCTCGCATAGTACCATGATATATGGCCCTTACCAATTGGAATACCCTAGAAAGGGGACAAAGAAAGGGAAGAGTTTTTAAACAAAAACTGCCCCCAGATACAACAAGAGTGGAATGACCTCAGAATTCTCTGATTGTGGCAAGTCAAGCGAAATGGTGAGAGCACCTTGTGTCTTGGGACCTTTCGGGAGCTTACTCCCATATTCAGATCCAGATATTCCATCAAAACCTATTAAGGTCCTGGATATTAGACATATAGTCTGTTTCAAGTGCATCTTTCGGCCACGTGACAGCCTTCAAAACCTTTACCAACGTGTCTTGTAAGGGTAGAAGCAGCCCGTCAGTTGCAGGGCGTTAAGAATACGTTCATATCTAGACAGCTGGCCTAAGGGTCTATTCTGCTCAATGGAGTCATCAAGCCTCAAAATAGTACTCCACCTCCTCCTAACAGTCAGTCTGGCAATGAAGTTCTTGATAACCTAATCAGGTGGGCTCAAACCTCCAGAAAGGGATGACTCTAGGGTGATGGTTCCAATGGATGCCAGCTGGAAAGGGTAAAATGCACAGTGACAGGGCCAGATGACCTAAGTGCACATGCCAGTATAGAAGATGTCTTGTTCCGTGAACAAGAGCCATCAGGCTAGCTTGGATGCATCTGCCCGCTAGTAAAAGGGTCAACAATTAGGACTCTCTCAGACAAGGCCATAATAGCAACATGGGTAAGGGGGTACTAGTAGCTTGCATCATGGCTGGAAGTAGCATGGCTGCTCAAGTAGACAGAATAATATCCTCTACAGCAGCCTATATAGAGGTACCTTCATTTTCAGATTTTATTTTGCCTGGGAATTTCAAAGAAATTGTGGAAAAATGATTTTTCCACTGCTTTTTCTCCTGTGTGGTCAGTCATTTTTTCCATTGATGTTTTTTTGTTATAACATTGAAATTCCCAGGGAAAATATAATAAAAACTGAATATGAAGATCCCTACCTATATAGCAAGGAAGAGAAAATTACAAGTCAGATTCCCCAACAGAAACAGGATGGATCCCGATTTTGAGACATTAGAACCAACAGTGATAGGGGTTCCTGCGCACGGACCTAAGGGTCCAATGATGGACATGTATACATGTGTCCATGGCCAAGGTTCAACCTGCTGTAGGGCTCACCATGGTCACAGGCCAGACAATAAAGAATGTGGTGAACCATCTATCTAGTTGGCCAAGAAGGCGCTGGTTCATGGATCTCGTAGCTCCTGTATGGAACCCCATCATATTTGTCCAAGGCAGTGCTTCTCAACCAGCGTGCCAGGACACACCAGTGTTCTTGGGAGAGTTCTACTTGTGCCTCCGTGCTCAGCCTGGCAGCCTCAGCATGATCCTCCTCCTTGGGCTCATGCTGGATCTACTTGACAATGCTCCAAATATTTAGTTGTTTGTTTCAGCCCCTTCTTCCTGTCCCACTACAACCAGACAATAATGAGAGAGACCAGAGGGGAGGAGCAGGCTCAGGGAGCCCACATGGTAGCAGTGAATGGTAGAGAACAGCCTCTACTCTCTGTTTAAATCCCTCCCCACCTAGTCACTTCCCATCCTCACTTGCTGCCTGAAGGGCAGGGCTCTTTGCTGTGTTCTGTATAGGTGGAAAGTCAGGTCTTAAATGTCTGTGCTACAGGGACTAGGGACTCAAGTAGCAGAGTAGCGAGTCATTCAGAGATGCAGCCAGGTGAGAATGATTTAAGGGAAGGGGGTTGAGAAAAGGGGTGAGTGCTTAGGGGAGGAGACACAGTATGCTGATACAACAGTGGTCCCCAACCTTGTTTGCACCAGGGATCGGCTTCAAGTAAGACCATTTTTCCATGGCCCGGCAGGGCGGGGTGTGGTGGGGCAGGGGCTGGATTTTAGTGCATACTCATCATTTAATAACGACATTTATAATGTGAATGTGACTCAACTCACCATAGGTTATCACATGCATGACACACTGACCCATGATCGTCACGGGGCTAGATGTAAAAGTACAGTTTGTATCCACGGGAACCCCCCCTGACCCATAATAATGGATGTAAAGCAGAATTATGACATTCCCCATACAACTCTCCCTACAAAAAAGATGTTCTGGTGTCATCTCAGTAACAGCAACTCAAACTCCTACTTCCAGGCTCAATAGCCCTACTTATGAAAAGACAGCAGTTTACCACCAATGCATGTCCTCTTGAGAAAACACAACAAATTAGACTGATACAAACGCTTACATGCTAGTAAAATATCTCGGTAACAGACACAGAACCGACCTAACATACTCCCAGGATCTGTAGTAATGCACATAAACTAGTCCACACACAGTTACACCTGTATTATGGAATACACTCGAACAGGAGCAACCCTATCTATGAAAAGGCAACATTACAAATATTAAGTCAGGTCCTAAAAACCAATACACCTCTTATTAGGAACTAGCAAGCAGCTATACATCCCCACACAGAAATAATTGTAAAACTATACTAATAAGCAGAATAAATGTTTCAAAACAGCTATGAACAGAATAACATCCAACAATTAAAAACTCATAAAAACTATTAAACATTCTCCAACACCAATAAAATATTTCAGAAAAGCAGACATCACATAATTAAAATGGCAGTCAATCAAGAAACATAAAACTTAAAAAGCCACCTTTACTTACCTCCTCCAGCAGCTCTCCTACTCCCCTTCCATGCAGGCCATGGCACACACCAGAAGCAGCAGTAGAAGCTAAGCTCTATACTTGTGGTCCTCTTCCTTAGTGCCCATGTCTCTCTCACACACACACACCATACCAGTCATGCCCCCATGACCAGTTTCTGTCTCTCACACACCAGTCATCTCCCAAACAGTCTTTGACACACACACACACCAGTCACC
This sequence comes from Rhinatrema bivittatum, assembly GCF_901001135.1. Taxonomy (NCBI): domain Eukaryota; kingdom Metazoa; phylum Chordata; class Amphibia; order Gymnophiona; family Rhinatrematidae; genus Rhinatrema; species Rhinatrema bivittatum. The sequence goes on from NC_042620.1 coordinate 93,571,804, forward strand.
TTCCTGAGCAGTTTCTCTCATGCCATACACACACACAGGCTTCCCACTCCCGTGTTCTACTTACATATATGGGCTTTTCACTCTCACACACCAGTCTCTCACTCTCACACACCAGTCTCTCACTCCCATGCTTGTTCTCTCCACATGCACAGGCTTCTCATTCCCATAATCACTTTCTTTCTCTCTCTCACACATACACAAACACACACTAGTCACCTGATCTCTCTCATGCATACACACAGACACACACACACAGGCTTCCCACTCCCGTGTTCTCTTTCAGATATACAGACTTCTCCCTCCCATGCTGTGTCTCACACACACCCAGGTGTCTCACTCCCATGCTCACTCTCCACGTGCACAGGCTTCTCATTCCCTGAATCACATTCTTTCTCTTAGTCACACACACACACCAGTCTCTTTCTCTCACACACCCTGTCACCTTACCAACCAGTCTCTCTCTCATGCATGCACACACACACAGGCTTCTCACTCCCATGCTTTTTTTTCACACACCCCCTCCCCCCACAACACCAGGCTTACGCCCATGCTTTCTCACATATCCAGATTCTCACTTCCATGCTTTTTCTCTCTCTCACACATACACATCAGTCATCTAATTGTTCCTTGAGAATAGATTCTACAAGGTCAGGATCAATAGAAGGGAAATAGAATCAAAAGGTTACTAAGAGCCAAGAGTAACAGATAAGGTCCATCAGGTCTAGAGGACGTGTATAAAGAGGAGGCAGCAAAACACTGCACGGAGCGGCAGTAGCCACAGAGGCATTCACGGAGCGGGATGCCAGTGGCCAGTGGTTGGTGTTCCACCTTCACGGAGCGGAAGGATGGAGGGCTGCCATCTCCAAATTAAAAAAAAAAAAAAACAAAACCCAGGGGAGGGTAAGAGTATGTAAAATTAACGGAGAGTTCAAAGGCTATAGGTATTACCAATTATTAGGCTTATTCAATATTTGTTGATAGTTAATGTGGCTTTCAATGCATACTTCACTTTCAATGCATATACAGCATAGCTCTCTGCTTCAACAGCAGGGGAGAAGAAAAACATACTTCACGCATATCCAGCATAGCTCTCTGCTTCAACGGCAGGGGAGAAGTAAAACTAATACTTCACGCATATCCAGCATAGCTCTCTGCTTCAACGGCAGGGGAGAAGAAAAACTAATACTTCACGCATATCCAGCATAGCTCTCTGCTTCAACGGCAGGGGAGAAGAAAAACAACCAATAAGGGCTGAATAACATAGTCTGGGTAAACAAATAAGTATGGGTGTAGCTTGCTTATTGCGGCGGTTACTACCCCTAACTAATCAAGCTTGATATTTCACTTGGATGCAGCTCCATCACTGCTCTCTACATTAATGGTGGGGGTGAAAGGGAAATAGAACCAAAGGTTACTAAGAGCCAAGAGAAACAGATAAGTATGAGAAAAAAGAAGTGTGAAGCTTGCTGGGCAGACTGGATGGGCCGATTGGTCTTCTTCTGCCGTCATTTCTGTGTTTCTATAATAACAAGGAATCACACCCAATCAGATCTAACCTGGGTGTCCCGCAAGGATCATCCCTCTCTCCCACACTCTTTAACATTTACCTGCTGCCACTTTGCCAATTACTTTCCAACCTCAAACTAATGTTTTACCTATTCGCTGTTGATGTACAGATTCTTCTCCCAATCACAGATTCTCTTCAAAAAACTTGGGCCCACTGGAACAGTTGTCTACGATCCATCAATAGTCTGCTCACCAGCCTAAACCTCATCCTCAATCCAAACAAGACCGAGATCCTCATTTCGCCAGATGATAACCACGTTCTCCTCAACTCTCAAAGCGCTTCTCAATTTGCTAAAACAGTCATCAACCATTCCCCTTCCGTTAGAGACTTAGGGGTTCGGCTCGATAACCACTTCAACTTAAAATCATTCGTCCACAACACCACTAAAGAATGTTTCTTTAAATTACAAGTACTTAAAAAAACTGAAACCTCTCCTGCACTTCAGAGACTTCCGTTTGGTACTTCAGTCGATTATCCTCACTAAGTTAGACTACTGTAATTCTCTCCTGCTAGGTCTCCCAGCGATAACTATCAAACCCCTACAGATGGTCCAGAATGCCGCGGCTAGGATACTTACCAACTCAAATAAAAGAGACCATATTACGCCCATCTTTCATTTTCTTCACTGGCTTCCCATCAAATCTAGGATCTCCTTCAAAGCTCTAATGATGATCCACAAAGACGTTCATAACATCGACCCTCTTAAACTAAGTTCTCAATTCCGTCCACATACCTCAGACAGACCAGTCAGAAGTGCGTACAAAGGATCCTAGTATGCCCCTCCGGCCAAATCCACCCTAAGAAAGCGAGCATTATCGACAGCAGGGCCTACCCTTTGGAACTCTCTGCCACCGGAGTTACATCAAGAACCCTGCCATCAAACCTTTAAGAAACACCTCAAAACGTGGCTTTTCAGACCAGCTTTCCGGAAACCCAAGACTACTCTGACACCGGTCAAAGGACATAACTTGGATCTAGGATCTCTCCTTCCACAGTTACTTCCGCCCGTTCCTTCTCTCCTTATCTCCTGACCGTCCGCCCTTTCTTCCTCACCTTCCTTCCACTTTTATCTCTACCCTTTCTCCCCTGTCCCCTTCTTCACACCTTATCTCATCTAATATTGTTCATTGCTTTATTCGGTTCTGTGGTCTTCAGTTATTCCGATGTAGTTACTCTGCCCTGTTATCCATTGTTACCCCGATTTAAACCTAATTTCCTGCTAGTCTTCCAATGTTCAGTTGGTTTCCCCAACCGCATTAATTGCAGTCAGGCCATTAAGCCAATGTTACTTAAATTTTTATGCTTACGTTCTAATGTTAAGGTTTAAGGTTTATGCTAATGTTTATTGTCAGTGCTCTAATGTCTATAGGGTCTCCTTCATGTTCCCCCTCGGATTGTTTATATGTTTACATGTTTATATTCTCTTAGACGCAATGTTTTAATGTAACGCCTTACCCGTGACTGTTCTGTTGTATTGTAAACCGGTGTGATTTGTATATTATACAGGAATGCCGGTATATAAGAATTCAAAAAAAAAAAAAATCTCCCTGAGCAATCACTTTCATTGTCTCTCACATATACACACACACATCAGCTCTCTGACCAGTTTCACTCAATCACACACAGGCAGGCTGGCTGCTTCACTCTTTCTCTCCTTCACTTCCTTTCCCCCCTGAGCACAAATGGTAGCTGCAGCAGCCTCCTCCTCCAGCCCCTGCAGGCCAAGAAAGAAGAATCCCATCGGCCGCGGGAGGCTCATGCTGCTGTCTCCTTTCCCGATTATCGTCTGCTTTGATTGCTCAGGGGCCGATGCTGCCGCTGCTGCTACTTTTCCACGCAGCACGGCCTTTCTCCTTCCCTCGCACCGCTCTGTGTATCACTTCCTGTTCCGGGTCACGGGGGGGGGCAGGCGCGGGAAGAAGAAAAGGCCAGCCATGTGTGCCACAGCTTCTTGCACCGCTGCCGTTCCCACTGGGCTTGAGCGTGCTGATAGCCCGGCGGCAAAGGCAGCAGGGAAGGAAGAGCAGCGGGAGAGACTGGGAGCACACGACACATCTGCTGGTGCTTGGCGGTGCCGCGGCCCGGTCCTGGTCCGCGGACCGGTGGTTGGGGACCCCTGTGATACAATATTATGCATGTTGCTCCTTTTGGGTGGGGAAAGAGGAGCAGTGAGAGGATTGGAAGGAAGAGCTGGGCTATATGAAGAGAAAGGGGGAAGAGAGGGAATCGGGTATGAAGAAAGGGGGAAAACCAAGGGGGGGAGAGAGTCCAGTGACTGAAGGTGAGGAAGAAAGAAAAAACCCTGGATAAAGGTAATGGAGAGGGAGAGAGGACCAGGTATTGGGAAGATAGAGATGGAAAAATGACTTAGGAACAGAGAGCGAAGAGGGATGAGAGCGAACTCTCAATTTGGGGATAGAATTCTAATACGGTGGTTCTCAACCTTTTTTCTATCAGGTCATTCCTGAGAGATGCTCACACGCGTGACACGTTGAACACATGACCATCCTGGGACTTAATATAAGCCTATGCTCTGCATCCGTAGGAGTCCCCCCAGTTCCTAACAATGGATATAGAGCAGAACTAAGATATCCTGTACAGCTTACCATATAAAAAAGATATTCTGATTCAAACAAACTCCTTCTGCTACCAGGTGCATTGTAAAATAATACAAACAAACTCCATTCTGTACATGTCTATCAAACCTGCCATACCTCAGCAGCACTAACTCCAAGTAATGAAACAATAGCCCTACCCATGAAAAGGCAGCAGTTCACCACCAGTGCAATATAATAATGAAAAAATACAACAAATAAGGCTGATACAAACCTCTAGTCACATACAGACAGACCTGCTTTCATCAAATATAGAATAAAAGATCACAAATTAAAAATGTGGAAACAAAACCTATGGCCCTTGCACCCAGTCACTCCTCTGCATTGCCCCCATCACCCCTCACTTCTCAACTTCTCAATCATCCCTTCACATGCTCATATCCTTGTCCAAACATTCCTGATACCACCTACTCCACATTCTCTTCCCTGTGCTCCCTCTCTCTCCTGTTCAACTTTCTGCTTTTCCCTACCCAGAATACATCTGACCACTTCTTTCCTACCCTTCCCTGCTCAGCATCCTCCACTACCCGCTCCCCTTTCCCCACACCTCCATTTCTCCACTTGCATTTCTCTTCCCTGCCCAGCAGACCCAACCCCTCCCTCCTCCGCCTTTCCCTATCCAGCAACCCAACCTCCTTTCCCCCATTCCTGACTCCCTGTCTTCCCACTCCTTCCTGCCCAGTACATTTCCCCCCTCCCTCCCTCCCTCTATCAGCAGCAGATTGAGGGCAAGAAGCATTGAAGAGAGGAAGATGATGCAGCAGCAGTGGATCTACAGGTCATGCATCTTTCTTCCTTATGCTCCTGCTTTCACATCTAGGCCTCATGGGGTGAAGCGAGCATCAGCCGCTTCACTGCCAAGACAGGCAGTGGAAGATAGTTGGTGTCCTGCCAGACCCATATGAACAGGAGTTGGTGATATCGTGCTCTGATCTGGGTGAAGGAGAAAGGAACAACCTCCCACTGGCCAGAAAGAGGAGAAGGAAGCAAGAGCAGCTTCCTTTCATACCGAATAAAAGAGAAGTCAGCCAACCTAACCAGGCTGATAAGGAAAGATCATTCTTCTGCTGGCTCTGTAACACACCTCCCGGAACTTTGACACACTAGTGTGTCCCGATTCACCTGTTGAGAACTACTGTTCTAGAAGATAATGGAGGAGAACGTGAATGAGTAATAGGAGGAGAAAAAGGAATGAGAAAAGAGCAACAAGGGAAGTAAAAGTATTAAAATATCTACTCAAAGAAAAGGACAAGAAGAAAAGAGGACACTAGAGAAAGGGATAAACAAAAAAGGAGCGTAGAGAACACATGAGAATGAGGGAAGAAAAGGCACTCAGCCAGAAAAGCAAACCAGAGACATCAAAGGTTGGAAACTTTAATTGCCTGATAGAGAATATTAATATATCAGTATAAAACGTACTGGAGCATTGATCGACTTCTCTCACATGGAATTTACATGTTGGAGTTGAATTTTTTTGGCTAATTTTGACATTTCCTAGCTTGTAGACAGATTTATTTCAGGACCATTGTGTTATGCTCCCCTGCCAGCAGACGGGGATGGAGTAAGCTGACGTCATATTATATATACTCCTGCAGTGACCCCAGCCTGCTAGTATTCTCAGTCTCCAGCAGATGGTGAACTTGCATCTCCCTATGGGGATTGTGTAGGCTTTTTTGGAAGGAGAAATTGTCTTCTGGAAAAGAGAGCCCCGTTCCTATGGTGATGCCAAAAGGTCCCTCCCCCAGTTGAAAATTCCTGAGATGATTTCCGTGGTCCCTCAAGAGGTGTGCCTTGGTTCGATATCTGGGTTTCTTGGCGTGGACTTAGCTGCTTGTCTAGCTGAAAGGCAGCAATTGCAGGAGGCCAAGCGCAAAGGTAACAGCAGATGCTTTCTTCCCCCTCAGCCGGAGACAGTCTCTACTCAGCCAGTAAGCGCTGAGCTCAGGTAAGGTTTAAGAAAAAAATGTTTAACCTTTGGAGACAGACAATTAGAGGGGTTTTAGGACTTCAGCTTGGTGTGCTGTCCCAACATTCGTTTCTGCTGCTGTTGGGGTTGGGGTACTGGGCAGCCTGACAGGTTGAGCAACCCCAGTGGGATAGGCCCCACAGTTAGGATTTTTGCGTGCATGCTGCGTGGTAGGCTGCGGTGCTTTGCTGCCCTCTACAGGCCGTCGGTGTGTGTACTGTCGGCTTTGTGCATGCGTTGTGCGCTCAGTTTTGGGCGCGCCTTTTGGATTCACAAATTTTGAACTGTTTCAAATGTTTTTGCTTTGTGCACAAGTTGTGTGTGTGCCTTACTTCTCTGGCATTTAATATTTGTATGCATAAATTTTTGAGCGTGAGTTGTTTAGATATACATTTACCGCTGCAATGGCGCTGGTAAACAAGAAGCCTGAGCACCTTTCTCTTTGTGTTGCCTGTCATATTAGGGCTTCTCAACATGACCTTTCTTCTAACTTGTGTCAGCGCTATTCGGACACTCAGGGAGAGTTGACTTCCTTGGATTTTGCTAAGCCTGACTTCTCCCATTCACACCTTTGTGCTCCTTCTAATATAATTATATTTATGTTTATGTTAATAATTTAACTTTTATTAATGTTATTTAGCTTTTTGCTTTGTTTAAAATTATTTCATTATTGACGTTTAAATGTATTAGACTAAGGAATTTTACTTCCTGCTTATTCTGTTTCATTGTAAACCGGTTTGATATGCATTTTATGCAGGAAAATCGGTATTAAAAATAAATAAATAAATAAATAAATAATGGGTTGGCTGGGGGGACACCAGACTTTGGTTCTCCCATGACTGGCTCCTATGCAGGAGAGTGCAGTTCTGTGGTCCCCCTCCAGTTCCTTCTGGGCTTGGTTTGGACCTGGCTGCTTTTTCTTGGGTGGAATTTTTTCAAGGCTTACAAGCGTTTTCCCAAAGTGGATGCACGTCTCTAAGCGGACGACTATCCCCAAGGAGGGAGGAGCAGCCTTGAAGGATGTGCATCATAGGATTGAGACTATCCATAAGCAGTACTTTGAGGCAGTGGTGATGACTTTACAGATTGCACCACTAGGGTGCAACAAGAAGCAATTTTGATTGTTTCTCTCAGGAGGTTGATTCTGGATTGAATTCCAGAGCAGTTATGGAAGCCTGCTGCCGTTTTTTTAGTAGACGTGATTTGATCCGTACCGCGCCCAGAGTGGCTTCGGTGATAGCAGCTAGGTATCTACTCTGGTTACAAAATTGGTCAGACGCAACCTCCAAAGCTAATTTTACAAATATGCCCTTTAAAGGCTTTTTATTATTTGGGAGCAAGTTGGAGAAACTGGCCAGTAAGTGAGGCAAATCTCAGGTTCCTCAGTTGCCAGAGGATAAGAATCTGTTACAGTGCCCCTTTAGTATGAAGTATCTCCGGGGTTCTAAGTGGTTTCGTCCCTGCAGAGGGTCGACTTTTCAGAGGACTCAGCCTTTCGGTTGGTCTCTGACATTTCGTTCCAGACAGCCCAAGAGGGGAGCAGGCTTGGGTGGCGGATCTTCCCACACTTCCCAGTGGAGGTTTGCCGATCCACATTCAGGAGCAAGAGATAGGGGGACGTCACTCTTTTCAGAGGTGGGTCGAGATCACATCAGCTCAGTGGGTCCTGGAGGTGATAGGAGAAGGATATGCGCTGAAATTTCGCAGTATTCCTCGGGACATGTCCATAGTGTCTCCTTGCCACTCCCCACAGAAGAAGCAGGCAGTGGAGTTTATGCTTCAAAGGCTCTTCAGGTTGAGGGCTGTGGTTCTGATGCCCTCGTGTCAAGGTATGGGGCGATATTCCAACTATTTTGTTGTGCTGAAGAAGGAGGGTTCCTTTCGTCCTATCCTGGATCTCAAGAGGGTCAGCAGTCATTTGAAGGTAACTTTTTTGCATGGAAACCGTATGCTCTGTGATAATGGCAGTGCAGTTGGGGGAATTTCTGACCTCCCTAGATCTGTCCGAGGCCTACCTTCATACTCCCATCCATTTGGAACACCAACGCTTTCTGTGTTTTGCAATGTTGTGGTGCCATTATCCGTTTCGGGTGCTGCCCTTAGCTCTAGCCACCGCCCCCAGGTCTTCCAAAGTTATGGTGGTAGTAGTGAAGGCCAAGAGAAGGGATCCCAGGGCACCCATACTTTGACTGGCCTGTTCATGACAAGTCTCAGGAATAGAGCCGCCTGGTGATACACAAGGTTGTCTCCTTGTTGCAGGATCTTGGTTGGGTGGTGACCTTGGCCAAAAGCAGTCTTCAGATGTCCCAGTCGTTGGGAGTATCTGGGGGTTCGGGTTGTGGATCGCTGGGGCCATCCTTTCCTAGACCTGCTGGTGATTTCTCGTAATGCGAAGGTTCTTCGATTCTTCAGTCTTGGGAGAGATCCATGGTCCCTGGGCATAGATGCGCTCATACAGGTCTGGCTGGAAAACAAGTTGCTTTATGCTTTTCCTCCGTGGCTCTTGCTGGGCAGGATAATTCGCAAGATTGAAGGCCACAGGGGGCTTATACTTCTGGTAGCGCCGGACTGGCCCAGGCATCCGTGATGGGCAGATTAGAGAAGACTCCTGATGGAGACCCCCTTTTTGTCTTCCGCTGCACATGACTATTGCAGCAGGGAACTGATTCTTCATGAGGATCTGACTGTTCAGTCTTATGGTTTGGCCCTTGAGAGGGCTCACCTTTTGAAGCGTGGATATTCTTTTGTGGTGATTGCCACCTTACACCGCGTTTAAAAGTTCTCCACTTTCTTGGCCTATGTGCGGGTTTGGAGAGTATTTGAGGCTTGGTGTGAGGAGTGTGGTGTTCTTTCTTGTTCAGTTAAGATTCCGCTCATTCTGGACTTTTTGCAGAATGGGTTGAATAATGGATTGGCCTTTAATTCTTTGAAGGTTCAGGTTGCGGCTTTTGCCTGTTTCAGAGGCCTATTGAATGGCGGTTCCTTATCTCATCCTGATGTGGCCTGTTTTTTTGAAGGGAGTGAAGCATCTTTAGGCCTCCCTTGAGATTACCAGTTCCATTGTGGAGGCTTAATTTGGTACTGGATTTCTTTGCAGGCCCTGCATTCCGACCGCTGCATAGCCTTTCCTTGTGGTTATTGACCTTGAAGACAGTGTTCTGCCTGAAGAAATTACTTGCCTGAGAATTTTGTTTTCTTTAGTGTAGAGAGACACTCCGTTTCCTGCCCTTGGCTGCCGCATGATTGTGTCAGCAGTCATTCTGTTGAGCTCCAGGTCCCAAGGGATTACTGGTAAGTGTTCATCCAGTCCCTGGATTGGAGTACCTAGATTTTTACATGAGTTTAGTGTTTTTTGTTGGTTGAGTACAGTTATGGTTGCTGTTTTTAATCAAGGTTTTTGCTAGTCTGTCCACAGTCTCTTTTGAAGAGAATACTGGCAGGCTGGGGTCAATGCAGGAGTATATATAATGTGATGTAAGCTTGCTCCATTTCCATCTGCTGGCAGGGGAGCATAACCCACTGCTCCTGAGTCCATCCTTCTGCACTAAGGAAAACAAAATTATCAGGTAAGTAATTTCTCCATTCTGGTATATAATTCTCTTGTATGCAGGATATATTCTCTAGCACAGAGTCTTTTATATTGGAATAAAACATTTTGTGGTAACAAAAAATAATGTGCTTTTAGCTATATCTTGAGAGTAGGTTACTATAGTTTTCCTTGGACAGTCCACCAGACTTTCTCCCGCACACCAAAGTGAACTGCATGTTCACTACTAGCATTATGGAGAACAAGTATCCCAGAAGCACCTACAGAACTCTGGTAATCCCTATCTCCCTCCTTCCCAGTGACAGGAGAAGAGCAATGTTTGTTGCCTGTGTGCAGCTCCTATTCTAGTGTCAATCTAATGTTTGAATGTATGGGGTCCTGTAATCTCACAGGATTGACTGGTTCCACGCGTTCATATGTCAGAAGCCGGCAGAATGAGGCAAACACAGGTAAAATGTGTTACTCTCCTATTGCTGGTGTGAGGCGGGTAGGGGTGGAGAACGAGAATTACACAAAACATGAGGATTACTCCTCTAAGTAGGACCTTGCCTTCTATGAAGCAGTAGTCCCAAAAGCTTAGACTTCCTACAAATGAGCCTGAACCAAAGGGTTGGCACTCAGTCTCATGAAGACCCAGGTAGCAGCATTCACATGGGATGGGAATTGAGTTAAAGGCACCCTAGTAGCAGTGCATCCGGATATAGAATGTCTCCTGCCATTATTCTGCCCAGTTGTTCCCCAGAGGATCTCGGTCAGGTGTTAAAGGCCTTGGCAGACATAAGCACATAAATTGCCATGCTGGGTCAGACCAAGGATCCATCAAGCCCAGCATCCTGTTTTAAAAGATCAAGCGAATGGTCAAAATAATTTACAATAGGAATTAAAAACTGTACGTCATCTGCTTCAATGTACTATGAGAGTCCTAATCCTGAGAGGAGCTTGCAAAGAGGCAACAAATAAATATTAACAATGTCGCCGAACGTGAGGAGCCTTGTGAGACTTCCGCAGTTAAGTTAATCATCTTAGATTCCTCATGAGCTATTTTAACTTTAAAGGAACGGTTCTGTAAAAAGGATTCAAACTTGTTTAGCGTCTTATTAATCAATCCAGTTTCTTTTAAGTCTCTGCAACACAATATCATGATCGACTGTATCAAAGGCAGCACTAATATCTAACATAACTAATAAATATTTTTGTCCTTGATCAAGACCTTTTAGAATTGTATCTGTCAATGAAAAAAGTTTCTGTACTAAAAAATTTTCAAAATACAAACTGAGCAGGATAACGAACATTATTCTCTTCTAAAAACTCAGATCGCTGTGTTTGAACAAACATTTTCTATTTTTTATAAGAATGAAAGATTAGATACTGGTCTCAAATTCTTTAAACAGGAAAGATCAAGATTGGATTTTTTTAAAATAGGTTTTACAATTGCACATTTTAAGATATCAGGAAAGCTACCTTGTTCTAAAGACAAATTCACAATATTTGCAATCGGTCTGGCTAAAATATTGAAGACAGATTTAAGACTCGTAACTGGAATTGCATCAGTTGGGTTCAATTTCCTAATCAAACTTTCAATTTCTGTAGAACTTAGTTTCAAAATCAGACCATTGAATATCTGGAGTAACAGGAAGAAATACCTTTTGCTGCACAAGCGGAGTCAAGTCACTGATTAAATTTATGATCTTGTCTTTAAAAAAGGTAGCAAAAGCATTACAATCATTAATTTTCACAAGGTGCTGTGAGGGTGTTAAGCCAGGTTTCACTAAATCATGAACATAATTAAATAGCATTCTAGAGTTAAACATATATTCATAAATTCTCTTTCCATAAAAATTCTTGCACATATCCCAAGAGTGTAGGACTTTCACTTTAGTCTGTCAATTTTCATTTTAACACTTTTTTTCCTCTCAACCATTTTCCTATAAGGATGACATTGCTCTCCTTCCATTAGATTAGAGAGCTGCTACCTTTTTACCTGGCACGAACTCAAGCCTTTAGAAAGTTTTTGACTGAAATAGACCTAGTAATGTGACAATTTCTATTTCAGTAGCATTCTGAATCTCCTTCTCTTACACCTGGGCGAGATTAACCTTAGTGAGACATGTCGGTCATGATGGCATTGCCAATGAAGGGTTTAGTTTGTTTGTGCATTTGGAATAATAGTTTACACTACTATACTTCATGGGCTTATCAAGTGGTAGAACCCAGCTCTTTCTCCTAGGGCCTATTCTTATGGTCTCAGATTGTCATTCTTGAAAAAGTAAAAACAGGTCTCTTTAACAAAAAATGTTTCTCTTGTATTGGCAACTGTTGTCATGTAGAAAGCATTTTTTGTATGCATAAATCATAATTTATGCACATAAAACATGATTTGTGTGCAGAAACCATGTTTTCTATTCATGAAATGATTTGTGTGTAAATCCTTGCTTTTATGTTTACTAAGCCTTTTCTGAATGTACATTTTTGCATTTGTGTATATTTTTGACTCCCAGAGCATTAGCATACCATTAGCTTGCTTACTTCTGGGGGAATTCTGTGCACACAAATTAAATTCTGCATACTTTATATTGGTCAAACTAACTATATATATCACAGACTAATTTTAAAATGTAATACAGAAAAGTTCTTACTTAAAGATACAACTTTAATATTTTGATTAGAATTTCCTTAGAACACTGTGTCCCTTTCACTCTTTCTTCCTACTCCCTTGGCCAAACCCCTTTCACTTTGCCCTCTCAGAGCTCTCCACACTTCACTCTATCTCCTTTCCCCCTCTAGGCTCAACCCCTTCTCTCTCCACTCCCAGAGTTTAACCCCTCTCTCAATACTGCCTCTGACAGATTCCCTCTCTCTTGCACATGCATACATACTCCTCTCTCATGCATCTACACACCTCCTCATACAAGCTCCCTCCCTCTCACTCGCATGCACACACTCCCTTTCACGGATTCCGTCTTTTTCCCCATAGATAAGCAGCATGAATTAGCCTTGCTGTCTGGGATATCCTCCGGGCAGCTAGGTGGTGGTGCTCTCTTAGAACACAGTCTTTCAGTGTAGTATGCCTGCTTGGATCTTCCCCCATCCTCTTCAGTCCGTTTTTTTTCTGCTTGCCTGACTGCATGCGGAGCTGCTCTTCTTCTCTGAAGTGTAAAAAAAAAAAAAAAGTTAAAAACAGAAAATCTGTGGAAAAGGTGTTTATATCTTCGCCTCATCACTTTTTTTTTTTTTTACTTTCTTTGACATGCTGCGGCCACCAGGCTTCAAATTTTGCCAATGCGGCAAAATCATGTCCGTGATGGCCATGAGAAATGTTATATATGCCTGGGTCCGAACCATGACCAGGCGGCCTGTAGGGATTGTGAACGCATATCCCCCCAAGCCCAGCGGCAGAGGGCTGCCAAAAGATCAAAACTGCGAGAAGCGGCATTGGGCTCGTATGCCCCTTCGGAAGAGTCTACTTGATCCTCCTCCCCCCCCAGGCCTCCAAGAGTCAACGCAGCGCAGAGCCGCCTTGGTAGGGCCTCCCGGTTCGTTGCATCGGCGCTGAAGACATCTACGCCGAGTGGCGTTGGGGCCCCGCACCACAGACTCATCCAATGCAGGAAACCAACCGCATGCTTCGGGATTGAAGCATAAGCACAAAACATCCACACATCGAAGCAAGTTGGCGCTGATGCCATCGACTCACACACCGGCAAAGACCCGCAAGAAGCACTCTTCAGAACATAAAAGACCCAGAGAGTCTGCCCCTCTTTGTCGTGGATTCAGATGTGGCACACTCTTCACCAACCATCTCTCATACTTCCTTGAATTCATCCAGAGTCTACGCTAGCCTGTCCACTGCCTCCCAGCACAAAAGGAGATCAGGCCTTGAGCCTTTACAAAAGAGGCACAAGGGGGCCCCCCATGATCCCCCCTTCACCCATAGTTCCGAACACGGATATACTACTGGCTGCGATACCCCCTAGTGGTCCTCCCAGGGATCCTAGACCGCCACCCGCTGATCCACACAGACAGCCTCTGCCAACGCCTCAAGACACCTTGGCCTCACAGGCGATGTCCCAGATTTCCCTTATCCTGTCGCAGTTCCTTACCACTGTGGAGCAGCAAGGGAGACACCCAGCAGAAACACCGCTGGAAGCCCCACCATCGCTGCAAGACAGCCTTAGTTCAGTGCCTTCCCCTGGCCAACCTCTGCCAACTCCTCCTCCTGGGGATTTTCCCCCCAGCTGTCTGTCACCAGGAATCCTCCACAGGGTACCCCTCTAATCTGGTGGAGGAACAACCTGAGCCAGTCTCTCCTCTGGAAGACTTGTCCTATTCTAAGTTTCTGGAGAAAGTGGGGCAATGCCTCAACGTCGAGATGAGGAAAATCCCTGACCCAAGAGCAGACGTCCTAGGCATCCTCAGGATATTTGAGTCACTGGTGGAGCCCACGGCTTTGCCCTCTCATGAAGTCCTAGACGTGGTCATGACCAGAGCCTGGGAAACTCCTCTTGCGGGACCATCAACTTCTCGCAAGACGGAACTCAAATTTCATATGAGGCAATCCCTGTACTATTCTGCGGTACAGCTTCCTCATGCCTCTGTAGTCATGGAGGCTGCCATGCAGAGGGCTAAAACGTCTTGCCTTCACTCAAACACTCCTCCTGGGAAAGATTCAAAGTATTTAGATGACTTCGGGAAGAAAGCTTTCCAAGCGATTACTGGATTACCACCATCTACTATACCAGAAGGGACTGGCTACGGCCTCAGTCAGAGTGCACCTCAGTGCCATAGCAGCTTATCACTCTCTGCACAATGAAACCCCAATCTCTTGTCACCCGCTCATCTCCAGATTCATGAAAGGGATTTTACATCTCCAGCCTCCGATCCAGAAGCCTCCAGTCCCATGGGATTTGAATGTGGTGCTAGAGCAACTGATGCTACTGCCCTTTGAACCACTGGACACTTGCCATTCCAAGTTCCTCTGCTGGAAGGTGCTGTTTCTGGTCACAGTCACCTCCGCAAGATGTGCAGCGAGCTGCAGGCCCTAGTGCACTACTCGCCATTTCTGGAGTTATATCACAAGGTTACGCTGCATACTCATCCCGCCTTCCTTCCTAAAGTGGTATCAGTTTTCCACCTTAACGAAACCATTACCCTTCCAACCTTTTACCCAAGGCCACATGGTAATGAGGCAGAGAGTAAGCTACACATGTTGGATTGCAAGTGGGCACTCGCTTACTACAAACGCCGCACACACGCTGAACACATCTCTGTACAAAGGATCTCCCTCGCTCTCACTGGGCCAGGTCTGCTTGCAGTACTCTGTGCCTGCTCCGTTCTTTGCTATGAGTGAGATGGACTCCGCTTGTGGCAGTCCTGGCTGCTGCATTCTTTGCCGCAAGTGGGATGGGCTCCACTCACGGCATGCTGCACATATGTCTAAATTCTGCGCAAAAATTAGAAATTGTGCGCAGGAGGAAATTCTGCAGTAATTCTGTGCTCTGCAGTTTTGCAGAATTCCCCCAGGAGTAAACTTACTGCATCGGGTGCAAAAATAATTTTTAGCTTATGCTTAGCTTAATACATCTTCTTTGTGGGCCAGATGTACTAAGGTTTTTCTCCAATGTTGTATCTTCATGGAAAATGCTTAGTACTTAGAGGATTATGTAATCTGAGCATAAGCAAAAAATGTGATTACTACTTATGTCTTCGTTATGAATAATTTTTTTCTACATTTTCTAATTCTCTGGTCACGTGCAGACGATTCAAACAGTTGCCAGTTTCTCTGCAGTAAAGTTTGTAAGTGCAGTTCTGTTAGATGAGCTATGCCACAGAATTCTGTATTAATGCTTCACAGTTTGTTTTTTTCATATAGTAGAAGCTTTGCACTATAAATTGGATAAAATGTACTCTGGTATAATACGTTCTGTTTCTTCTTTTTCAAAAGTATGGTGGTTATGGTGCTCAGATGTCTGGAATGCAGATGCAAATGGGACAGCCAGTGCCAGGTGCAGTACCAGGTGCTCCTCATGGTGGATACTCTGGATATCCTGCCTATTCTGCTGGTGATCCAATGTGGGCCTACTTCACTGCTGTAGCTGGACAGGTAAATAAATGTTTTGTATAGTTAAATCGACCTTGGGGAAGATATCTCATTTTCTATTTGTATTTGACATCTAGTAGCAGAAAATAGGAAATGCTATACATTATGAAATGCTAATTGGAACCTTGGTGTAGATTGTTGGTGAATGTGCACATTAGCAATATTGAACTTTTGTTTTAGTGGACAAATACAGTTCTGGGCAAAGTTCTATGTACCTGAGACATGCCAATAACACACACACAGTTGACTATGCTGTCATCTCTTGACTGACTTTTTCCTTGGAAAGGACAGAACCTCTAGAAGTCTCTGAATTTCATAGAGACTAGATGTAATTTGAAATATTAAGCAAACTTCTCTCTGCCAGCATTCTGAGAAAGGAAGCAAGTGATTGCAAACTGAGAACACAATGGGAATGGACTAGCCCTGAAGAGATTGCAAGCAGTCTGTAGTGTATGGGCTGATCACTCCTCCAACCTTCCCACCCCTCCACTCAGAAAAATATCAAAATGGGGTTCATGTAATTTAGTGTGAGTTTTAACCCATGTTTGTGTGCATGCTTCCCTAATTTTCTGTATAAATAAATAAAACATAAAATTAACCCTAGCATTGAACAGGGTTGTTCTGCTGGTTTTTTTGTTTTTTTCTTAACAGAGAAAACATATGCTAAAATATGGGTTAAAACCTATTATCCCAGGACAAGCAGGATGCTAGTCCTCACATATGGGTGACATCGGCAATGGAGCCCTATGTACGGAAAAACTTCTTTAAAAGTTTCCATGAAAGTTTTGAATGGCACCGGAGTGCCTACTGAGCATGCCATGATATTCCCTGCCACAGGGGTCTCCCTTCAGTCTTCTTTTTTCCGCAAAGCCGTTAGCATCGCGGGCTAAATTGGAGTCCTAAGGTGATTTTCACTTTTTCCGTTTTCGGTTCCCGGCCGGGACCGATATTTTTTGGGTCATCGCCGTCGACGGCTGTCCGGCGCCATGGCCTCCAGCTTTAAGAAATGTGTGAGGACAATGTCGATAACCGACCCTCACTTTGACTGTGTTCTTTGCTTAGGCAAAGATCACAATATCCAAACATGTAAATCTTGTGCGGAGATGACTACCAAAGGTCGTCGTCTTCGAGCTGAGAAGATGGAGCAGTTGTTCAATATACAGTTGCTTCCAAGGCCTTCGACTTAGCACAATCATCGCCATCCGGTTCAGTCCGACAACTAATGCTGAAGCAGAAACGTCCGGAGGCGGGAGATGCCTCAACGCCATCCCCTTCCGTATCATCGAAGGCATCGACCTCGGGTAGCGAGAAGCAAAAAGAAAAACATCGCCACCGGCATCGAAGACGCCAGGCACCGATGACCGAGGATCCATCGTCAGGTACGGCCTCACCTGCAAAGAAACCCCAGACGGGGACTGAGGCTCTGAGGCCTAGTGATCCAGGGCAATCCCCACCGATATCGGTGACGGGCTCCGTACCTCCTCAGGGCTCTGAGGAGGTACGGAGCTCTGAGGAGCTCTGAGGAGGTACGGAGCTCTGATATCACCAGCTATGAGAGTGGAACTTGATACGTTCATACGTCAAGCGGTGCAACAGGCTCTGCGCAATGCGATTCCGCCTCAGCCATCTACACCTCCATCGATGCCGATTCCATCCCCGAGGGATCCAACTCCATCGATGCCGCTGACACCGACGAGGGCCCGGGAACCGAGGGCTATTACGGTACCTTCACCGGTGCCACCAGTACCTACACCGGTGCCCACACTGATACCACCGATGCCAGCACTGGTGCCCAAAGAAGATGTCTCCGTGTTACATCCAGTGATCACTAAACTGGACACACTCCTGGACATTCTCTCTAATAAACTACCAGAGGAACCTGTTCCAGGCCCATCTGGGGTACCAAGGCCCCCAAGGCCTCGTTCTCCTATCTTACCACCACGACCTAAGGAGCTAGTCACTCACCACACACCACGTGAGATGCCTGTGGACACCAGTTCTGAATATTCTTCGGATGAAGAAATATTTTCAGAACCTTCTCCACCTGATGACCACAGGAAGTCACCTCCTGAGGACTTCTCCTTCACAAATTTCGTAAAAGAGATGGCTGAAACCATCCCCTTTCCCATACAAACAGAGGTGGATGCACGACAAAAGATCTTAGAGGTCCTGCAGTTCGTGGACCCTCCCAAAGAAATGCTGGCAGTCCCTGTCCATGAAGTTTTCCAGGAACTGCGATACAGGATTTGGGAGCATCCAGGATCGGTGTCGGCAGTAAACAAGAGAGCAGAGGCAACTTACTTGGTGCAACCTATCCCAGGGTTTCAGAAAACACAGTTGTCTCACCAGTCAGTGGTCGTCTAATCCGCCCAAAAGAAGGCGAAAAGACAAAAATCCCACTCTGTACCACCTGGAAAAGAGAGTAGGTTTCTGGACAACTTTGGATGGAAAAGTTTTCAAGGTTCTATGCTGGTGTCTAAGATATCTTCCTACCAGTTATATATGAACCAGTACCAAAGGAACCTTTGGAAGCAGGTTCAAGAAATCTCTCTTTCTCTTCCTGAACAGTATCAGGAACCATTACAGGATATCATTCACAAAGGCCTCGAATCAGGTAAACATGAGGTTTGTGCCACCTATGACTGACTGTTTCGAGACTGCGGCAAGACTTTCAGCATCTGGTATAGCTGCAAGGAGGTGGGCATGGCTCAAGGCCTCTGATCTACGCCCAGAGGTACAAGAACATTTAGCAGATCTACCTTGCGTGGGGGATAACCTTTTTGGAGAGAAGGTAAAAGAAGCTGTGGCAACCATGAAGGACCACACTGAAACATTAAAGCAGTTATCTTCACTACCACAAGATACTCAGCCTTCTACAAGGAAGCCTCCAAGGTATGACACTCGACGGCCTTATTACCGTCCACGTCGATATTACCCCCCCCCCAGCAAGTAGGCCCAGAACTGGCCGGCCATCTCAACGCCAACAGCCTAGACAAAGGCCTGCAAGGGCTCAACCACCACCACAAACTGCCACTACATCTGGTTTTTGAAAAGCCCCAGAGAGCAGCAGCCAGATCAACCCATTCCCAAATATGCCAGTAGGAGGTCGAATAAAATACTTCCACAGCATTTGGACCTCCATCACCACCGACCAGTGGGTGTTATCCATCACAGCCCACGGTTACAAACTGGATTTTCTTACTGTCCCAAAAGAAAACCCACACTTCCATCTTGGACAGTAAATCAACATTCCATAATTCTTCAAACAGAATTATCCACCCTTCTGAGAGCCAGGGCCATAGAACCAGTTCCTGGACCTCAAAAGTGCAGAGGATTCTATTCCAGATATTTCCTCATTCCAAAGAAAACAGGAGGCCTTCGTCCCATTCTAGACCTCAGAAATCTCAACAAATTTCTCAAAAAAGAAAAATTCAGAATGGTATCCCTAGGCACCATTCTGCCTCTTCTTCAAAGGGGAGATTGGCTCTGCTCTCTGGATCTTCAAGATGCCTACGCTCACATCCCCATCTTTCCTCCTCATCGCCAATACCTGCAATTTCGGGTATTGGATCAGCATTTTCAATACAGAGTGCTGCCATTCGGCCTTGCATCAGCACCACGAGTATTCACAAAGTGCATGGCTGCAGCAGTGGCACACCTTCACAAACAAAGAGTGCACGTGTTCCCTTACCTGGACGATTGGCTCATCAAGAGTCAATCAAAAGAAGGAGCTCTCACTTCTCTCAAGCTCACTATCCATGTGCTTCACTCTTTGGGATTTCTCATCAACTACCAGAAATCCAGTCTGTCACCAAATCATCTTATACAGTTCATAGGTGCAGAACTAAACACTACGATAGCAAAAGCTTTTCTTCCAAAAGATCGAGCTCAAACACTTGTCCTTTTGACTCACAATCTTCGCAACCAATTCCAGGTAACAGCTCACCAGTGCCTGATTCTTCTAGGGCACATGGCTTCCACAGTTCACGTAACTCCCATGGCCAGATTGACCATGCGGCTACTGCAATGGACACTCAAAGCACAGTGGATACAAGCCACTCAGCCAATGTCCACGCCCATTCATATCACACCAGAGCTCAGATTGGCACTCATCTGGTGGACATCAATGAACAACCTGCTCAAAGGCCTACCTTTCCAGCAACCAGTTCCACAAGTGACTTTGACTTTAACTACAGATGCATCCACCTTAGGGTGGGGAGCACACACTGGTCATCTAAAGACACAGGGCAGGTGGACACAGCTCGAAGCCTCTTTTCAAATAAACTTCCTGGAGCTTCGAGCTATACGCTATGCGCTACATGCGTTCAAGGACTGCCTTTCACACAAGACTGTTCTGATCCAAACAGACAACACAGTAGCCATGTGGTACATCAACAAACAAGGGGGAACAGGCTCTTATCTCCTTTGTCAGGAAGCAGCACAAATTTGGGACTGGGCCCTGACACACTCAATTCTTCTTCGGGCCACTTACCTAGCAGGCATCCACAACATAGTAGCGGATCGCCTCAGTCGTCAGTTCCAACCGCACGAATGGTCCTTGGATCCAGCAATAGTATCCAAGATCTTTCAACGCTGGGGTCAACCGACGATAGATCTCTTTGCATCCCAGCTCAACTACAAAGTGAACAATTACTGCTCTCTACTCTGACAGCAGAACAGCCTACCCAAGGACGCCTTTGCTCGCCATTGGAATTCAGGCCTGTTATATGCGTATCCACCGATACCACTCATAACCAAAACACTAGTGAAGCTACAACAGGACAAGGGGACTATGATACTCATAGCCCCATACTGGCCTCGACAGGTATGGTTCCCCACACTACTAGATCTCTGTCAGGGATCCAATTCGCCTGGGAGTAGCTCCCAATCTCATCACTCAGGAACAGGGTCAGTTGCGCCATCCCAACCTTCAATCCCTGTCCCTGACGGCATGGATGTTGAAAGCTTGATCTTACAACCTCTCAACCTTCCATCCTCTATATCTCAAGTGCTTATAGCTGCACGTAAACCTTCCACTAGAAAGAATTATTCCTACAAATGGAAACGGTTTACTTTGTGGTGCACTCAGAAAGATTTAGATCCTTTCACTTGCCCCACAACCTCACTACTGGATTACCTTTACCATCTCTCAGACTCTGGTCTTAAGACATCATTTGTAAGGGTACACTTAAGTGCAATCTCAGCTTATCACAACAAGCTGGGAGATGTATCTATTTCAACACAGCCTCTCGTCAGTAAATTCATGAGAGGCCTAACTCATATTAAACCTCCAGTTCATTCCCCAAGCATACAATGGGACCTGAACGTAGTATTAACCAGGCTTATGCGTTCTCCATTTGAACCCATACATACCTGTGACCTTAAATTTCTCACTTGGAAAACGGTTTTCCTTATAGCCATTACATCAGCTAGAAGGGTCAGTGAACTACAAGCTTTAGTCACATACGAACCCTTTACAAAGTTCCTACATGACAGAGTAGTCCTCCGTACACATCCAAAATTCCTTCCTAAGGTTGTCACGGAATTTCACTTGAACCAATCAATAGTTTTACCAACATTTTTTCCTAGGCCTCATTCCCATCAGGGGAAGAGAGCCTTACACACTTTGGACTGTAAGCGTGCGTTATCCTTCTATTTAAACCGCACAACAGCCCAAAGGAAATCCAATCAGCTGTTTGTATCCTATGATCCAAACAAACCAGGTAAAGCAGTGGGTAAGCATACTCTGTCAAACTGGCTAGCAGATTGCATACAATTTTGTTATGAAAAAGCAGGCCTTACTCTTCCAGGGCGAGTAAGAGCCATGTCAACTTCAGTAGCACACCTTCGCTCTGTACCTATTCTTGACATTTGCAAAGCAGCAACATGGAGTTCTCTTCACACCTTTGCAGCTCACTACTGTTTAGACAAAGAAGGAAGACAAGATTCAGCCTATTGACAATCCGTCTTAAAGAACTTGTTTCCAGTATAATCCCAACTCCTTCTACATCCAACCTGCTGTGATCTTCGGCTGATTCATTTCATCAACAATACTTCACTGTTGCTTCACTACAAAATGACTCAGCCTCTAGCTTGCTAATCACCCATATGTGAGGACTAGCATCCTGCTTGTCCTGGGATAAAGCAAAATTGCTTACCTTGTAATAGGTGTTATCCCAGGACAGCAGGATGTAGTCCTCACGAAACCCACCCGCCACCCCGCGGAGTTGGGCCTCATACGTTTTATTATTTTATTTTTGCTAACGCTTATTGCTACAAAACAAGCCTGAAGGGAGACCCCTGTGGCAGGGAATATCATGGCATGCTGGGCATGCTCAGTAGGCACTCCGGTGCCATTCAAAACTTTCATGGAAACTTTTAAAGAAGTTTTTCCGTACATAGGGCTCCATTGCCGATGTCACCCATATGTGAGGACTACATCCTGCTGTCCTGGGATAACACCTATTACAAGGTAAGCAATTTTGCTTAATAGGATTAACATGTGTAAATTCAAATTGCAGGGTAACGAATTTAATAGCTATTACCAATCAATGAAGGGAGGCATGACTGCTTTGTGTGTGCGTGTGTTTAACTCCTGAATCAGAACAAGAATTAAACTTTTCATAGTACTCCTTTGCCGTTGCAGCATTTTCCCAAAGAGTAAGGAGAAAAAGGTGCTTGTGCCGAGCAGTCAGCCCCTTATCTTAGTCTCACAAGACTTGTCTTGGAGAAAAAATTGCCTTACAGAATTCCTCTCCTAACAGTTTAGAAAACTTCCTAGAATTTGCCCATTACTCTCTGGTACTGAGGGATTTTTTTAAAATTGAGACCTAGAAAGAAAGCACCTTTTACAGACATTGTTTTTATGCATATATAAGGTGTGTGTGTGGGGTGTGTGGGGGGGGGGGGGGGGGTATTCCAACATCAGGGATTGGAGGTGGGGTGGGGGGGGGACCTGCAGCAGAGGGGAAAAAAATGCCACCAGCTTCAGCCTTGACTTGCAGGTGGGGGAGGGGGGGTAATCAGCTGCTGATAGAGGAAGTTACCTGGTGAGATCAGAAAACAGCAAGTGCAGCCTTAGATGTTCTAGCACAGTGTTTCCCATACATTGTGCCTTTTAATGATCAGTTGTGCTATGGAAAAGTTACCACTGATTGCTCAGATGTAGACCAGCTCCTTGGTTACCCTCAGCACCTCGCAGCAACAAGAGTCACTAGTTGTGGTTCTTAAACATGTAGTAGCTCTTCTAAGAACACATGCAATAATACATGCCTCTTCTTCCTAGCTGCAGTATGAGTCCTGGAGTGTGGTAATTAATAGGCAGCATGCAGTTGATGGATATCTGGGCCCCACTTTGTACAGCACATACAGTGCACACAGCATCCTCTTCATTTTCCTTCTGAGATGCCTTTTGAGTCCTTCCAGCCTCTGTCTTATCCCCAGGCTGAGTGAGATGGGAAGAGTATGTTCTGAGCATTGGAATTTCTATTTATTTTTATTTTTATATTCTGCTTTTCACACTTTTTTCAGCACCTCAAAGCGGATTCATTCAGGTACTGTAGGTATTCCCCTATCCCCCAGAGGGCTTACAATCTAAATTTGTACCTGAGGCAATGGAGGGTAAAGTGACTTGCCCAAGGAGTGACAGTGGTTGTCTGGGTCATAGCCCGCTGCTCTAACCACTAGGCTACGGCTCAGAGTGTTGAGCAGCAGCAGTGGAGGAGCTTTAGCTACCAAGGTAACTAACTGAGCCAGCTGCCTGTACCACACCGTATGTAGAGGTAACTGGACTATTGTGATGGGTTCATTTGGGTCTCTGTCCCCTTTTTCCCTTTGTTTTAAAATTTGGCAGGGACAGTGGTGGGGCTTTCAATGCTTCCTTAGCTCTTCTTTTGACTGAGTAGTCTCCTTGTCTGCATTGCCTGCCCCGAGGAGGCTGGTGTGCCACACAACACTTTTGTTATAGATGTGCCTTGGGCTTGAAAAGGTTGGAACACTGTACTAGCACCATCTTATGGTTATGTTAGACGGGGGTGGGAAGGAGGATAGTTTCTGCTAGCATTCTGTGTAATCTGTTAGGAGCACACCAAGGTGGGCTGTGGCATGAGGGTTTCCTGTGCCCCCAGGGCTTGGAGGGGAACTGTATGTGCTGACTCTATTTGTATTGTGGATTTGCAATTCAGTGGGAAGCAAATGGCTCATGAGCTTAAAAAAATATTTTTTTTCTTTCAATATGCAGATTGAATTAGCCATAACCTGTGTGATATCATCCAGCAGGCACCAAGTAGACCTCTCTCTCATGAGCATGTGTGGGAATTCCTGCTAAGGCATTGCCTCATGAGTCCCTTCAGTCTTTTTTTTTTTTAATCCAAGCACTAGCACAGATGTGTACCTCTTCTCTCTGTTTTTTCTTAAGAAATTTCAGAACTTTAAAAGTTGCCTCGCTGCTCCCCAAACATCACTTTTCAGTGTTATCTTTTCAAAAATTTTTTTTTGGTTTATTTTTTCATTGGAATATTTTTCAAGAAGAAAGCTATATAGTAAGTGGATTTAAAGACTGGCAGGAAAATGTACATTTTGGATGGACACTAACTCTATTGGTGCCTGTGTACAGATCACAATCAAACACAATGGTGGATGAATATCTCCATGAATGCAACAGTCCAGGGCCTGGAAAATGGAGGAACAGTGTAAGTCCTCTTCTCGAAGTTCAGCGTCATCGTCTTCATGGAGAATACAGTTGAGCATCACCTGCTTTAAAATATCTCCTTCATCGATAGAACAGGCCAAATCCTTTGGGTCGAATAAACATAGCTGTTAGGCATCAGTGAAAAGGAGGTACCTAAGAAGCATAGAGTCTCAAGTGCATCTGTGCTATTGGCACCTTTGTTGTCATCTGTACCATTCAAGTACAAATATTTAGTGCATTGAGCCTCAAAACATTAATGCCTTTACTCATTAAACCATTGGATGCATTATACTGTAAATCTTTGTACACAATTATATGCTGATCAGGTCAAGTTCTTTACTGGAGTAAAAGGGGATATGACCCAGATCCTATTTGCTTTTTCTGCCTCTTCCAGTACAAATTCTACAAAGCCCAGAAGATGTGCAACATTCTATTCTAATATCAAAAGATGGTGTTTTTCCATTACACCAGGTCAGAGGGCATGTTGGCTGCTTGACCAAATAGTTTTTTGTGAAAGATTTCTTTACCTCATTAGTGGCTAAGGATATGAAAGCTACCATTCAACTTTTCTTTGCCAAGATGTCATCTTTACTTCCATGAGAGAGTGCCAGAATCCACATCAGAACCCCTGCAAGAAGTTTTTAGCCCATGACATTCACATGCAGCGGACACAAGTCACTCTGAGAATAAGCATCAGGAGTTCTCTGAGGCGATTCAGGATCCCTCCTTGGTCACCAGCTTATCATTGGATTCCTGGATCATTGTTCCCTTAACTCTAGGCTCCTCAGAGGGATCAATGGGAATTTTGTCTCGACACCCCCAGCAGAACACTCGTCTCCTCTGGAATAACCTTTCCTACTTGCAGATTTCTAGACAAACTAGGAAAAGATTCTGGAGTGAATGTTCTTAAGGGCAAAGACCCTCATGCAGGTATCTTGTCTCTTCCAGGTTCTGGAAGCTCCAGCTGATCAGCAGGGATCCTGGTTCATTGTATCCTGCAAGATTTACAAATGAGAATGTGGGAAAAATCCCATTTCCTGTGCCCCTGTAGTAAAGACACTTGACTGCAAGGACAAAAAAAAATCTCTGGGCTTCAGAATACTATAATTACTCAATCAGTAGTGTGGAATCAGCTCTTAAAAGAACAAAGACAAGAAGATTGTATTCAAATATGTTGCCAGGAAAAGATCTCTGGCTACTGGACAATTTTTGCAAAAAAGTTTTAAAGCTTCATGCTTAATGCACAAATCACTGCTCATCAGTTTTATATGGTTCAGTACTTATACGACTGTATACAAAAACTGAAGCCATTTTTTTCCAACCATTGAGGACAGACTTGCATACCCTCAGCCCCTGTTGTATGCCAAAGAGTTTATATGCCGCCTTCTTCAAACTGTCTGAGGTGTCTATACTGCTTTATGCTCATCGAACACCATGCAGTTTGCTTCATGGCCTGGTTGAGAGTCAGTACCCTATACACAGATGTCCATGGAAAATTGATGGATATGCCCTGCCTCATTGATAACTACTTCAGAGATAAGTTGAGAGAACAGTGGCTCAGATTAAGGAACAACACCATGGCAGTGCACTCCCTCTCCATGGGACCAGAGCAGCAGTCTCCTAGGCGTCCAGTCTATGCTTTTAAAAGATATTATTTTCAGGGATGCCTCTCTTAGTGTTATCTGATGTAATGGAAGTGTACTCTTGTGATGTGGTTGGCGCAGCCTAGTAGACATTGGGTCTGTTGTAAATATTCCAGGTTCTTGCGATCGAATGTCTGGCTCCTTTTTTAAGAGATGACACCAGTCTTCTAATGCAAATTTTACTGCCAGGAGCTCCCAGTCCCTGATTGTATAATTTCTCTGAGGAGGTAAATTTCCTGGAGAACTAAGCATAGTAAGAGGGAGGTCATTATGTTGAGGGAGGGCAGCCCCTACGCCGAAGGCAGAGGCATCTACCTCCAAGACAAAGGACTGAGAAGGATCTGGGTGTCTTATGCAAGGGTTTTATGAAAATTGCCAGTATGGTCTCTTCTGGCAAGTGCTTAGTGTCCATGCCCTTTTTGGTAAGGGCGGTAAGAGGAGCTGTGAGTGAGGAATACCAGAGTATAAACTGTCTGTAGTAGTTCACAAAGCTGAGGAAGCATTGTAATACCTCGAATCCCATGGGCTGGGACCAGTCCAAGATGGCCTTTTACCTTTGTGGTGACCATGTGAAATCCATACCAGGAAATGATATACCTCAAAAAGGGGAGCTGTTCCTGCTCAAATGTGCATTTTTTAACTTTGCATGCAGGTGGTGTTCCCACAGCCTCGGTAACACTTGCTTGATGTGCTCTCAATATTGAGCCAAGGATAGTGGGAAGGTGTCATCCAAGTATCCCAAGTACACCAAGTGGGAATATAGAAATATCACTGCCGGTCAGTTCATCCTTAATTTGGCCAGAAGATGGCTATCTAGCTGTCTTCCTCCTATCGGAGCTCTGAAGCCAGGGTGCAAAATTATATGGCACATTGCCCAACTGTGCACACATCCTGGTGAATGTGTAGTAATTCCACAGCTGTGAAGGAGGCATGGCCAGGCTCATTGAAGACAAAGTGGAATTGTTGGAGAAAGTTGTTCAGACTCTGCAGGATCGAATCGTTGCATTCCCATAACAGGAAAGCCCAGGCAAGAGCAGTGCAACCTATTAAGGAGAGCATATAAATCACCTTAGACTGGTTGGACAGAAACTGGGCTGACTGAAGCCCAAAGTGCATATGGCACTAATTTTATAAAGACACTGCATTCCTTATGATTCCTGAGGTATCTGATAGGCAGTGGCGAGTGTGATATGAGTCCCGGGAGATGGGTTGGCTTGGCTGGAGGTGAAGCCATAGGGGCCTGAACTGGCACTGGAAGCTGAGCCTGCATGGCGTACATCCTTACAGCCAAATTCTTGAGCAGCCCAGTCACTGGGCTGCTCAAGAATTTGGTCCAGGATACTTTGCTGCTGCTGAATGTGTTGGGCCAAGCCTGGAATAATGAGTGAGTCAATGGCCTCAGCAGTTTTGTAATAGAAGTGGATTCTCGTGCTGTGGCGTGGTTGCTCAGCCTAGTAGGCAAACCCACTAGGCCCATGCTGACAACTGCCTGATGCTCCTTGGGCTGGGACAGAGCTGGGGATTCACCTGTACAAGTCCTGTTCCCCGCAGGTTGACCCCTTGGGTTCCAGGGACCGGCAGGACTTAGATAACGGTCCCACAGGGCAAACATGAAGAGAGAATCTGGGACCAAGCTGAGGTCAGGAATGTCAGCAAGCAGAGAATCGCCGGGTACAGGCGAAGTGTCGGGGCAGGCAGTGAGAGTGTAATTCAGGTCCGATGCAATGATCAGTGCAGGCGACAGGCAAGGGAATGGTTCAGATCTGAAGTAATGGTTGGTCTGGGTAGACAAGCAGGATAAGACAGGGCAGGCTGGACTAGACTAGGACAAGGCAAGATAGGAATCAGGAACCAAACGAGGCAACACACTGCACGACAAGGCAGGAGACCCATTGTTGAGGCAAGGACTGAGGACGCAACTAGGTTTTAAATCCCACCTGCAGTAACATCATCAATCAGCGACAAAACATTTCCCACCGTGGAGCCTACTTAGGCTGAATGGTGGTGCGCACGCACGTGCTCTAAGAATCTGCACAGCATGATGGGAGGAGGCAGTGGCAGCGGTTTTCCTGCCGCATGAAGAGGAGTGGTGGCATCAGGCAGTGTCTGGGGTGAGTGTGGCCAGTTGCGAGATGCCCCCATGACCAGAAAAATGTTAACACCAGATACCATCCCTACTTCTAGAACAACAACATCAGGTTATGCCTTGTGCCCAACACTGTGAACGCTGTTAACCTAAATCAGCGCAATAGGTCCAGCCCAAACCTTGGCCAAGACTTTGACCATTCTTCTGACCCAGCAACTATCTTCTCCAGTAGGAAGAGAGAATCCACCACTACCTAGAAGAATGGTGGAAGATCACCAAAGACCTCTGAGTTCTCAAGATAGCGGAGTCTGGATACTGCTTGCATTTCTCCCAGTTTACTGGCTTCTTTACTGTTCAGCCTTCAATTTGGATCCATCTCCTGTGACACAATTCCATCTGGAAGTGGAGTCGCTCTTTGAACAACAAGCGATTAAATCTGGTTCCTCCTTACCTCTATGGTTGAGGGTTCTATTTCCGTTATTTCCTCATCACAAAAAAATCTGAAGAACTGAGACTAGTCCTGGATATAAGAATCCTGAACATCTGCATACCCTGGAATCAGCAGTCTTGTAATAGAAGTGGATTCTTGTGCTGTGGCGTGGTTGCTCAGCCTAGTAGGCAAAATGAATATCCTCCACACAATCCTCCCTTTCATCCAGAAAGGGCAGAGGATGTGTGCTCTGGAACTAAAAGATGCTTATGCTAACATCCTCATCCACCTCCCCATTGACAATACCTATGTTTATGGTGGATTGTTCTCATTACAGAGTGCTCCCCTTCGGCCTCTAAGCCACTCAGTCTTCACCAAATGCCTAGCTGTAGTAGCAGCACATCTACGCTGTCAAGGCACCCAGATCGAATGTCTTGAAACAGTGAATTCCTCAGATTTCTAATCTCGCCAGAGAAATCAATATGTCTCTCAACAGTTGCTGGGCTTTCTTGTGAATTTCAAGAAATTGACTCTGATTCCATCCAGAAAATTGTTCACTGGGGTATGGTTAGGTTCTCTGCAGGAGAGAGCTTTTCTTCCTTCAGATCAAGCTTACAGACTTGAACTGATCAGTCCTCTGCCAGAGAAGTGTTAGCTGTTCTTGGTCACATACTAGCAGCAATCGACATAGTTTCGACTTGCCTGCACATATGTTGCCTGCAGTGGGGCCTTCGATTCCAAGGGGACCAGTTTATTCGGCCCCTAGCAACCAAAATAGTGATTTCAACAGAAGTGAAACAGAAATTGAATTGGTGGCTGGACCCCTTCATTTTACAGGAAGGAGCACTGCTGCGACAAGCTCCTCACCCAGTAACCTTAGTAACAGATACTTCCGCAAAGGAGTGAGGGACCAACACAGGCCCATTTCGAATTCAAGGAATATGGTCATTCCTGGAGAAACAATTTCAAATCAATCATCTTGAGTTGTGAGTAATAGGTATACTCTAACAACTTTCACTCACCTCCTTCAAGGAAAGAACATTCTCATCCAAATAGGTAATAGTCATGTTCTACATGAACAAAGGAGGCAGTATGAGATCTTCTGATTCTTTGCCAAGAAGCGATTTAAAAAAAAAAAAAAAAAAAGGGAATGAGCATGCAGACATCAAGCTGTACCGCAAGTGACTTACCTTTCCGGAATCTCCAACATGCTGACAGATGGCCTCAGCAGAATCCTTTTGTCCCCAGAAATGGTCCCTTCAGTCAACCACAGAGACTGTTCCTTCTCTGGGGATTTCCAGCAGTTGACCTATTTGCATCAGAACAAAACAGAAATCTAGAAAATATTTTTTGCTTTCTTCCCAGCAAATTCAGATCCACTCAGGATACTTTTGTGCTAGACTGGAATGTAGATCTCATGTATGCTTTTTCACTGATTTTTCTAATAGCCAGAACTGTGCAAAAAGTACTGAAGGTTTGGGTCTGTCTGATCCTCATAGCTCCAGCTTGGCCCAAAAAGTCTGGTTTGCTTTTCTAGTACAGCTATCCAATCATTCTCGCATATCTTTTGTATCAGATCCATACTTGTTAATTCAAGAAGATCATCTTTTTTCATTGGGATCTTTTCTACCTCAGCTTGACAGCTTGGAAGTTGAATGCTCAGTGATGAGATTTATCCTTTCCTAAACCGCTAGAGGACATGTTGGTGTCTGCCCAAAAACTTTCAATTGGATCCCGTTCACATGTGAGCCAAAAGAGTTAACTAAATTATCTGCTTTTACTCTCTGAATTTGGCCTTGCCACCTCATCAGTAAGAGTACATCTCTGTGCTCAACTGGCACTGGAAGCTAAGCCTGTATGGCGTCCATCCTTACAGCCAAATTCTCGAGCAGCCTGGTCACTTAGTAGAGAGTACCTTGCTGCTGCCGGATACTTTGAACCGAGCCTGGAATATCCTGAAGCAAAGTGTAAACCTAGCTCCATTCATCCATTAATGTCAAAATTCATGAAAGGCTTGTGGCATACTAAACCACCAGTTGTAAAATTTAAATATGATCCTGGCACAATTGTTGAAGCCACCCTTTGAACTGCTGAAGATGGCCTTACCCAGATTTCTAAATTGCAAAGTAATAATCTTGGTCGCAGTAACCTCAGCCCGAACTGCAGGCTTTAGTTGATCATCCACCTTTATATGCAACTTTTTTACAGTAGGCTGGTCCTAACACCATCCAAAATTTCTGCTGAAAGTGGTATCAACCTTCCAAATTAAGCCATTGTGCTACCTATGTTCTTCCCAAAACTTCATGCACATAGCTTATAAACAAGCTTTTGGCTTACTACAAGAGAAGAACTCTGCATCACTAGACTTCTCAAATATGTCTTTTATGATCCCAATAAATTGGGCATAGCATTAGCCAAACATACATTGTCCAACTGGCTAGTAGACTTCATGAGGCCTTCACATAAGACGCTATCAAGGCTCATCAGGTTAGAGCCATGATTGCATCAGTGGCTCATCCATGAGCCATTCTATAGAACACATCTGCAAAGTTGCAACATGGTTATCAGTACACACTTTTACATCCCATTACTATCTGGGCAATCTCTCAAACTGTAATAGTAAATTCGAACCAGCAATTTTGCATAGCCTGTTCATCCAGTAGTCTTCTCTCCATGGTGGGGTCCAGGTTGGTTATTCACAGGGGCGGATTGACCTATCGGGGGATCAGGCTTCCCCCGGTGGGCCGGTCACTCCTGTCACGTGATTTTTATTTTTTTTTTGTATTATAAAGTTTCCAGCCAAAGAGAAGTGGGGCTTCTGTGGCCTGAAGAGAAACTTGCGGAGCCGGGAGAATGGCCTGCAAGGCCGCGGCAGAGCCCATCTTGCCGTGGCAGAAGAAAGCCATGCAGGCCGGGAGAGAACCTGCAAAGCTGCGGCAGAGCCCATCCTGCCGCGGCCAGAAGAGAGCCATTCCGGGGCCGAGAGAAGACTGTAAGGTCGCGGCAGAGCCCATCCTGCCGCGGCGTGAAGAGAGATCAGCGTGCAGGGCCAATGCGCCACCAGTCTGGGGGCGGCGATAGCATGACTTCTCCTTCTTCCTGTCCGCACGGCCCAGAAGAGGAAGTGGTGGGTCCGCGTGGGCGGGAAGAAGAGCGCTGGCCGTTGCAGGAAGAGGTAGCATTGGCTCAAAGTTTGCGCGGCATCCAAGAAGCAGAAGCAACAGCGCCTCAGCCTCCACCTCCACGCAAGCGCATCCCCTGGGCCATCTCAGGAAGAGGCATCAAGGGCCAGAGGAAAATCAACAGTGATACCTCCCTCTCCTCCCTGCAGAAAACAGAGCAGCATCAGCCCCCACTGCCTCAAGAAAAATGAAGAGGTCCTCTGCCATGGGGGCTGAAAGAGGAGGCTGCTGCTGTACTTCTACTGGGGAGGGGGGAAGAAGTGAGTGAGTGAGAGCGTGTGTGTGTATGTATTTCTCTGTGAGGGCATGTATGGGTGAAAGAGCATATCTGTCTGTGAGAGCTTGCATGACTGTATGACTGCATGTCTGAGACAGCGTGTGTGTGTGTGAGAGAGCATGATTGAGCATGTGTGTTTATATTGGGAGGAACAACCCCTCACCTCTCCCCTGCTAATCCACAACAATCTCAGGGCATCTGGAAATCAAAAGATTCCAGGTATGAACAACCAGGGATTTTTTTTATCCTTTTAAAATGTAAAGTATTGCATAGTGTTGAAATATTTTATTGGTCTGGAAAATGTATGAGTTTTCAATTATTAGATGTTCTGTTTGTCAGCTGTTTTGAAAAATTCTTTTTATTAATATGGTTTTACTTCAATTGATCCTTTATATTTACTGATTTTGATATTTTTTTCAGGTATTGTTATATTTCTGTTTTTTCGTTGTTGCACTGCATAATAGTCTGGCCTGTTGCGGTTAACAGTTCAATTTTTGTCTGAATGTTTGTAATAGTACTTTATGGTTACTTTATTCTGCTTTTTGAGAGGATCTGTTTGTATTTTGCATCTGTGACTGAGTTGACTTATTCTGTTAGTGTGGAGGTTCTGTGTAGGGATCTGTAGCAGTTTGGATTTTTCTGTTTGGCTTTTTAGGGTCTGGTGTAATGATCACAGTGTTGCCTTTTCATAAGTAGGGTTGTTAGAGTTTGCGTGCTGGCAGTTATTGCAGTTTTGATATGGAGATTTACTGTATTGAAATTGTAATCCAGTTTACTTGTGGCTCTAAGGGCAAAGCTCATACCCAATGCACGTTACAATAGACCTAATACCAATTCCAAGGGTCTTTTTTTACTTTTTTGCAGGGTTTTTCAGCACTCCATACAAGTATAATATACATGTTGTAAGTAATATTTTTACCTCACAAGATGTTTATTTTGGAGATATCTTAGCTCAATTCCATCAGGTTCCAGAATTTTAACATGGCGTGCATTTGGGAGCTGTTGACATATGTGCTGCAGGGAAAGGGCTGGTTTTGAAAAAATCCCCCAGGCCTATATTTTCCTGCAATTCACCACTGGTGCATATATATGTAAATTATATTGTATGTGTAATTGGGTACCCATGGGCCAGTTGGAGAAAAATCCCCCGGGCCACTACTTTCCCACAATCTGCCCCTGGTTATTCAATCAATGGACTCCCCACATGTGATGTGTAATTCATCCTGCTTTTATCGATTTGTTTAAAAACAGGCTTGCTTATCACAAACATTTTCCCATCGATAGCAGGGCTGAATTAGCCATGCTGTCATGGGAACTGTCAGTCAGGCCCAGGAGGCGGAGCTTCCTAAGTGATGTCAGAGCTTTGCTCTGAGGCTGTGCATGGTTCCCCGCGCTGATAACGACTCTCCTCAGTCTGTTTTTCCGCGCACGGGATCGCATGCGGATCCTCAGACCTCCTCAGCAAAAAACCCAAATACTGGAAAAAGAACGAAGAAATGAATGACAAGGACGCTCCCCGACCTTTCGGATTCAAGCCCTGCCTCTGCGGGAAGGTCATGTCCATCACAGATGGACATGACCGCTATTATCGTTGTCTGGGACCAGACCACCCCGCTCGAGGCGTGCCCCCACTGCGGTCGGATGTCGTAGAGGACACGCCGGCAGAGGAAGGAGAAGATGGAGCGTCTCCAGGCCTCGAGGACAGAGTCTTATGCCCTGCCGTCAGAGGCCCACTCTTCCCTGGGGCCTAGTACGTCCGCGCCGGCCCCCCAGTGTCGAGCGGCCTCCATGGAACCTCCGACTGCGAAGCACTGCGCAAGAGCCTGGCCGCCGGGAGTCGAGATCCCTCCCGAGCAGAAAAGCGGCGGCCGGAGCCGCATGTATCGTAGCGGTTGGTATCCGAACCAAAGTCGCACGTCCAATCGCAACGCGGGGTGGACGCGACGCGGGCTACGAGACCTACGGTGCCAGAAGAGCCAACGCCTCGACCAGGATCGGCCAAGTCGCTCCGGCCGGCG
The DNA here is from genome assembly GCF_901001135.1 of Rhinatrema bivittatum. Classification (NCBI taxonomy): domain Eukaryota; kingdom Metazoa; phylum Chordata; class Amphibia; order Gymnophiona; family Rhinatrematidae; genus Rhinatrema; species Rhinatrema bivittatum. The sequence goes on from NC_042620.1 coordinate 93,605,921, forward strand.
TTGACGACGCACCCTCTGCCGACACCGACGCGGCGCAGATACGATGCAAGGAAACTAAGCAGCTGCGCCGTGACGATGTGGCACGCCGCCGAAGCGAACAGATGCACACCACGGCACTATCAACGCACATCGTACCGCCCTCGACTCCAACGTCTGAACCCAGAAAGAAAGCATCAAAAAATCACCCGAGCTCATCAGAACATCAGAGACCGCGGAAGAAATCTCGGTTTGTGCCACTGTATCAAGAAGGTCCAGGGATGCTCCCTTGACCTTAACGCCCTCGTCACCGGCCTCCTCATCCAGGTCCGACAGACGCGGCTGCGATTCATCTGTCTTCGTCGTTCAGCTCCCTGGCCTCCTCGGGTACTGAATTCTCAGGCCTATCATTGGCGTCCAAACGCCACTCCAGGGGTGACATTCTACAAGAATCACTGGCAAAAAAAAACGCAAGGTGAAAGAAAGAATGCACACATGTGAACCGGTGAATCAACCAGATGCAGTCATACTTAGGGCAGCCATTCCAACGACTAGACAATCGGTGCCAATCAGACCACCGATGCCGGCAGAAGCGAAGGATGCTTTCGTTAACCTTTCCCTGGCATTGTTGGGATTCTTTGAAGTGATGAAGTCCTCGTACCAGATGGGAAATTAATCACCCAGTACAGACAAGGATTCTCCACAACCCTTGTTGGACTCATCCCCGCAGAATATACATCCATCTCCACGGGCACTCTCTCCGGTCCCGACACCGGCATTGCAACCTCAAGGATCCTATACCCCAGAGTCACCGGACCAGCAGCCCACATCACCGGATAGTTCAACCGGATACCCCTCAGAACCAGGGGATGAACCGGCGGAAGCATACTCCCCTCCGGAAGACCTGACCTATCCAAATGTTTGGAAAAAATGGATTCGGTCCTCAACCTGAACATCCAGAAAGTGCCAGATCCGAGATCGGCGACCCTAGATCTCCTAAAGATTTTCGATCTACCAGCAGAGCCTAGCTCTCCCCCTCCACATGGGATGTTGGACTCAGTACTGGAACGGTCCTGGGAAAACCCTTTTCAACTCCCACCGGTTTCGAGGAAGACCGACCAAGTATAAGGTACAAAAATCACCTTACTACTCAACACAACTACTACCCCATGCTTCCTTGGTAGTTGAGTCAGCGATGGCGAGAGCGCAGAAGTCTAGATTACACTCTGCTACCCCTTCGGGCAGGGATCTGCGTTCACTAGATGAATTTGCAAAATGCACGTTTTAGGCGTCAATGCTGGCTGCCCGCATTAACCATCACCAATTCTATATCATCCAATACCTCTACAAGTGTGTGCAATGGATGAAAGACAGTTAGATCCTCTCCATCCCATTGGGGACACAAATCATGTTCAAGACCTGGAGGAAGGCATTCGCCATTTGTTGCGCACGGTCTACAAAAGTTTCGCGATCTCGCTCGCCTCTGGTGGCTATTGCGGCACGGCGTGGCTGCGGGCCATTTCCATTCGAGACTATGTCCACGAAAAATTGGCTAATTTACCGTGCAAAGGGACAATTTGTTTGGAACCAGTTTCCAGGAAATGGTAGCCCAACTAAAGGAGCAGTCCCTGGCAGTACAATCATTAGCGATTCCACAATCCTCTCAGATGCAAGCACCGCTACCTCTTCCTGGTTGAATATCACCAGCAAGATTGCGGACCAAATTTGCCCATCCGCCTCTAAAGTTCTTCAACCGGTCCTAGAAAACAGGAAACCCTGGTTCACGCCAGAGCTGAAAGCGCTCAAACAAGAACTAAGAAAAAAAGAACAAAGCTGGAGAAAAAACCCTTCCACCACGACACAAGCTACCTACAAATCCTTCCTCAACAGTTACAGACACACTATCCTCAGAACAAAAAAAGACTTCTATTCTAAAAAAATCGACAACTTCATCTTTGATTCCAGGGCTCTTTTTTCCTTTGTATCAACACTCACCAAACCATCCCTCCCTACCATCCCAGACAACCAAGCTCTCAACAAAGCAAGCGAACTGGCCAACTACTTCAAGAAAAAAATCACCACTCTGACTGATCCTCTCTCCACACTCAGTCTCCCGCCTCTTTCGGCTCTTGTGACCCTACCTCATCCAACCACAAGTCTGGAAGCATTCGAGCCCACCTCATCCCTCGAGGTAGAAAATTTTCTCAAGAACCTCAAACCATCCTCCCACCCTTTGGACCCCTTACCTACAAACCTCCTCATCTCCGTCAGGAACACTATTTCCAAACCTATCGCAGATATCATAAATATCTCCCTAACCCAGGGCCTAGTACCAAACCAACTAAAGCTTTCAATTCTTAAACCTCTATTAAAAAAAACCAAACCTACCACCTATGGACCCAGCCAACTTCCGTCCCATAGCCAATCTACCGTTGATTGCCAAATTGATGGAGAAAATAGTGAACAAACAGCTCTCGGAGTACCTGGAGGAAAACAACATACTGGCCCCGACGCAATACGGTTTCCATAAAACTCGAACACTGAATCCCTCCTCCTATCACTTACAAACACCATTCTACTGAACCTTAAAAATTGTCAATCCTACCTACTCGTTTTGTTAGATTTATCCGCAGCCTTTGACACGGTCAAACACGCAATTCTCTTGGAACGTCTAGCAAACATAGGCATCCAAGGTCCCGCCCTCATCTGGTTCAGGTCCTCCTTAGACAACAGGTTCTTCAAAGTGAGGATAAACCATAAAGACTCCCCACCTATACTCTCTGACCAAGGAGTCCCCCAAGGTTCCTCCCTCTCTCCAACTCTGTTCAATATATACCTTCTCCCGCTTTGTCAGCCACTTACCGATCTTAAGCTAACTCACTACCTTTACGTGGATGATGTCCAAATACTCATCCCCATCACAGAGTCCCTTCATAAAACCCTGGCTCATTGGAATGTGTGTCTACAATCAATCAAGGACCTACTATCCAGTCTTAACCTAGTTCTTAACTCCAATAAAACTGAGATGCTCATCATATCACAGGATGACATCGCTACCCGGCTCAACCCTCCAAGCTCCGTGCAACCTACAACTACTAACTTCAACCCTTCGTCCGCCGTCAAGGACCTAGGAACCTGGCTAGACAACCAACTTAATCTAAAAAAATTTATAAACACCACCACAAAGGAATGCTTTCATAAATTGCAAGTCATCAGAAACCTTAAACCCCTGCTTCATTTCAACGATTTCCGCCTGGTGTTACAATCTATCATTCTATCAAAGATTGATTACTGTAACTCACTCCTGCTTGGTATCCCAGCTAACTCCATCAAACCACTTCAGATGGTACAGAATGCCGCTGCGAGAATCCTCACCAACTCTTAAAAAAAAAAAAAAAAAAAGACCACATCACCCCGATCTTACGTTCCCTGCACTGGCTGCCTGTCAAGTTTAGAATCCTTTTCAAAGTTCTCACAATCATTCACAAAGTGACGTACAACCTCGCCCCACTCTCGCTAAGCATCCAATTAAGACCACACACATCAGCCAGACCCATCAGATCCACATACAAAGGCACACTGTATGCCCCTCCAGCGAAAACTTCAAGGAGGCGGCGAGCCCTATCTACAGCAGGTCCGCATCAATGGAACGCTCTCCCACCTGACCTTCGACTGGAACCATGCCACCCAACTTTCAAAAAAAAACTGAAGACTTGGCTCTTCACCCAAGCTTTCCCTGATACCTAATCTCTGCCTTGGACTGTTTTTTTAATGGCCGTGCCCCTCCCCTTCTTTTCCCTGCCCCCCCCTGCATACATAGTTTCCCTACTGCTTTAGCCCATATTGCTCTATGCACAGCCCTTGATCGAAGTTAATGTACCCTTTGCACCAGTTTGTGCCAAGTCCCGTTACCTCTATATTGGCATCGCCTACGAGTGAAGTTTTTCTACTGTTCTTGTTTTCCATTGTTATCTACTGTTCTGTGTATAGCCCTTAATCAATATTCTATGTACAGCTCATGAGCAAAGTTTACCGTTCACTGTAAACCGAGGTGATCTGTATCTCATACAGGAACCCCGGTATAAAACCCAATAAATAAATAAATAATAAAATCCTACTCCGCACCACGCAGATATCCCACGATACTGCACAGACAAACCTTCCAATGCCACACGTATCAGCCGTATGCCTCCTACTGGCCCCCACCTTATCAGCCGCTACCCATCCACAGATTCAACAGAACCAGAACCGACGAGGACATCCCCGGGGCCAACACCCACAAACGCAGCAAACCGCCGCCCCGGCCAAGACTAATCGTCTTTTTGAGCGTGACTCAGCCACCACCGCGACAGGTACTAGCAGGAAACATCACACACACATCCGGAAATGGGAAAAGATCACAAGCGACCAATGGGTACTAGATATTTTTCACCACCGGTACAGAATTCACTTCCACTCTCCCCCTCCGCTTCCCCACACAGGATCGAAGGGGTCCAGACCACATCAAAACTGTCTAGCACAAGAGGTAGGGGCACTATTACAACAGGCAATCCGCACCGTTCCTCCAATGGAAAATTGCACGGTATTCCAATCTTATTTATTTATTTATTTAGAAACTTTTATATACCGGTATTAGTGGGGACATCATACCAGTTTACAATTGAACAAAAGACTTGAAAGTACATATTAACGAGGAAAAAGGAAAAACATGGAGGGGGTTAACCAGAGGCAGAATGGAAGCGATAGATTAAAATAAACAAGAACAAAAAACATAACATAGCAATATAGTAATATAGTTAAATCCTTAACATAAGGAATATGCGATCACCGAGAGGTGGTGCAGGTGTATTGAGGGGTATACTATTCTGGATAGGCTTGTTTGAACAGTAGTGTTTTTAATTCCAAAGAAATCCGGGGACCTATATCCGATTCTGGACCTCAGAGAACTGAACAAGTTCATTGTCATGGAGAAGTTCAAAATGATATCTCTCAAATCTCTGCTTTGAGAGATTTGAGAGATATCATTTTGAACTTCAGGCTCGGGGTTGAATCATTTTGAACTTCAGGCTCGGGGTTGAATCATTTTGAACTTCAGGCTCGGGGTTGGATCAAGGCAGATATCTCTGCCTTGATCCAACCCCGAGCCTGAATGCTCCATCGATCTCAAGGATGCATATACCCATATCCCTATGCATCCGTCGTCCTGGCGATACCTGTCTTTCCAAGTCCACGGCCAATCCTTCCAATACAAGGTCCTGCCCTTTGGCCTGTCCACAGCGCCCAGGGTGTTCACCAAATGCATGGCAGTGGTGGTGGCGTTCCTCCGCCAACGGGGGGGGGGGGTCAAGATCTTCCCTTATCTCGACGATTGGCTGTTAGTAGCCGCCAGCCCGGACACCCTTTGGCAGCATCTCCAGAACACAATTCAGTGCCTGGACAAGTTGGGGTTAATCATCAACTATCAGAAGTCCAACTTACATCCTACACAAACGATACAGTTCATAGGAGCTCAGTTGGACACTATCAAATACCGAGTTTTCCTGCCGGCCGACAGGAAACTAACAATGCAACTCCTTTTCCGCAATCTAAGGTCAACTGTGTCGCCAATGGCACATCAAGTCTTGCAAGTTTTGGGGCACATGGCTGCCTCGATCCACGCAGTCTCCAACACAAGCCTATGCATGCGCCACCTCAAATGGGGTCTCAAACGACAGTGGAAACACTCGCAACCACTACACTGTACAGTGTCCTTGACAAAGACTATGAGGACAGATTTGGATTGGTGGCTACGCAAACCAACACTCACCAGGGGAGCTCCTTTCACTCTCCTGCCACACAATGCAGTTCTAACCACAGATGCCTCCCACAAGGGTTGGGGAGCTCACCTCAACCACCTCCAGACGCAAGGCCTCTAGTCACAATGCGAACAATCGCTTCACATCAATCTCTTAGAATTGAGAGCCATCCGGTACGCTCTACACACCTTCGTCTCTCACCTTCAAGGCCACAGGGTGATGGTCTACACGGACAATCAGGTGGCCATGTTTTATATAAACAAACAAGGGGGATCAGGCTCTTGGACCCTATGCCGCGAAGCCCTAATCCTCCTACAATGGTCCGTCCACTCCATTCACGTACAAGCAACTTACTTGCCGGGAATCGCCAATACGCAAGCGGACCGGCTGAGCCTAATCTTTCATCCACATGAGTGGTCCCTCGACAACCAGATAGCCGAGTACATCTTCCAGAGATGAGGTCATTCGTCCATAGAACTCTTCGCCACAGAACACAACCAGAAAGCCCATCGCTTCTGTTCTGTATGGCCAACTCCGCACAGGGTAGCCCAGGATGCTTTCCTCATTCCGTGGACGGAGCCACTGATGTACACATTTCCCCCTATTCCCCTCATCACAAAAACCTTACAAAAGTGCATGAGGGACGAAACGCAGATGATCCTCGTGGCACCGGCATGGCCACGGCAACCATGGTACGCACACCTTCTACAACTGTCGTCGGACACACAGTTTAGACTTCCCAACCATACTTCACAACACTCTCTACAAAAGCAACTCCGCCTGGCTCAAGAAGATGCCCCACTTTCACATTTCCCGTCGCCCCACAAGATCCTCCCAAACAGGCACCCTACACACACCCCCCCTAAAGACAGCACATCTCTCCACCACCAGGGAAAGAGCCTTTACCATCGCAGGCCCGGCCCTTTGGAACTCCCTCCCCACACACACCTCCGTCTTGAACCCTCCCTGACCAATTTCAAAAAAGGCATCAAGACCTGGCTCTTCAGACAGGCCTACCCTGAAACCAAACCCCCGTAGACAATCCCCTCCTCTTAAGCCAACTCCTCCCTCCCACCACAAATCCTGCACACCCCATTGGATCTCTCATTATCATGCCACCTGAAATTGCCTTGACGTAAGTTAATTGTATTCACACACTGCTGTAAATAAGTTACAATTTATAGAATGTATAATGTAAATAAGTTATAATGTATAACCCTTTCTAAATTATCACACCTCTGCAGTCCTTCTGCGGTAAATACCTCCTCCTGTAATCTCCTCCACTATAATTATTGTTACGCTCCTCTACTTTCTCAGCTGCTATCCCTTCCTCCTCTATCTATACCCCTCACTCCCGCCCCCTTTTTCTCGCCTGCTCCCTCCCCCTTGCCCTGTTTTTTGTAATTTTCCTCCTTTCTCAAGTTTATTGTAAACCGGCGTGATGTGCCCGCACGAACACGGTATATTAAAAGCTGTTAAATAAATAAGAGAACCTGCTGTCCCAAGACACAGTGTCCCTCCTACATCCGTTACACTCCTTTGCATCTCACAGCTTAGAGTTTGAACGGCACCTTCTGTCGGAACAAGGCCTATCCATTACAATTCAAGAAGTCATCTTAGCAGCTCGCAAACCATCCACAAGGAAAAACTGCCACTTCAAATGGAAGCGCTACACCACGTGGTGCGACACCAAAAAGGTGGACCCGTTTACCTGCACACTAGAAACCTTACTAGACTACCTATACATCCTATATAAGGCTGGTTTCGCTGCAGTGTCCGTCAAGAGTCCACCTCGGTGCGATAGCAGCTTTTCACCGATTGCACAATGGCCAACCCCATCTCCATCCACCCAAATTCTCTCGATTTGTAAAAGGGCTAACACATCTTCGCCCTCCAGTCTCAAAACTACCCGTTCCATGGAATCTAAACTTAGTTCTGGAACTACTGATGGTCTCACCTTTCGATCCACTAGAATCCGCACATCTGAAATATCTCACCTGGAAGGTGATCTTCCTCATTGCAATCACATCTGCTCGACATGTTAGTGAATTGCAAGCCTTGGTACATTATAGCCCATACCTTCAGTTTTACCACCATAAAGTGCTCTTACGGACACATCCCTCCTTCCTGCAGAAGGTAGTCTCCCAATTCCACCTCAACCAATCAATTGAACTACCAGTTTTTTATCCAAAACCTCACAAAAATGACAGAGATTATTGCATACCCTGGACTGCAAAAGAGCACTGGCATACTATAAACAAAGAACCCATTCGCCCAACAGGGCATCACAGCTCTTTGTCTTGTTTAACCCGAATGCCCTGGGCCTTCCAGTAACCAAACGGCACCATCTCTAGCTGGATCACCCAGTGTATACAGTTCTGCTACCAGAAGCGTAACTCTACATTGCCATCTCAGCCCACGGCCCATCAAACACGGGCAGTGGCTACCTCCATCGTCCATCTACGACATATTCTAGTGGTAGACATTTGCAAAGCAGCCACGTGGACCTCTCTTCACACATTCAGTTCACATTACTGTTTTGACCAACAGTCAACGGACGATGCAAGGTTTGGTACAACACTGCTACAATCATTGTCCACAGACTCCAAGAGGTCGACTGTCACCGAATGACCATCACGCTGTATTAAATAATACCTATGACCTATGAGTCAGCGTGCTGGGAGCTTAGGACTCCCATGGCAACATGGCTAATTCAGCCCTGCTATCGACGGGAAAAAGCAAGTTTGCTTACCGTAAAAGGTGTTTCCGTAGATAGGATGAATTAGCTATGCTGACCCACCCACCTCCCTAACAGTCGACATCAACTCTACGACCACGTTTGCTTTATCACAGACTGAGGAGAGTCGTTATCAGCTCGGGAAACCACGCGCAACCTCAGAGCAAAGCTCTGATATCACTTAGGAAGCTCCGCCTCCTGGGCCTGACTGACAGTTCCCATGACAGCATGGCTAATTCATCCTGCTATCTACAGAAACACTGTTTACGGTAAGCAAACTAACCATAATAAATAACCGCCCGCTTACTGGAAAATTGATTGTCTAGCTATATTTAGCTTTGAAATTGACTGAGGGGGCTCACAAGGCAAAGCCCAAGTGGGGATTCCTGCACATACTTAGTAGAGCAAAAGCTGTGTTAGCTATGACAGAGAGGTCCATTTGGTGCTGCTGAATGACATCACCCACATGTTATGGCTAATTCATCCTGCACTTTACAGAAAACATTTACAGTAATCAAATTTACTTTGTGTAGTGTATCTTTTTTTTATTCAAAGAACATTTGTATGTCATTAGCTTACTTCATCCCATAGGGCCACAGAAAATCCGCAAGTAAAATCAGCACCAAAATTTTGATTTGATTTTAGAATTTTATTATATCGGCTCCAATATGAGTAGATGAATCACTTAAAATAGTGTCAATCTTTCACATCCATTGATGATAAAATCTTATTTAAACTGAGTTCACACAATTAAAAATCCCTTTTTCTTTCTGTTTGATTTTATTTCTAGGGAGATTTGCATGTAGTATATTTTTCTCAAAGTTCCTCTTATCACTTCCATGATTTGTGAACATGGCATTTAAGATGTTGAGGATAATAACTTAAATATAAGCCACTGGATTCTGTAGAGGCCAGGGAATGGAGATGTTGTCTGTATCTGTAGCTATGTCCTGGGAGAATTATACATTGGGCAGGTGGAAATAATGGCTGTATTTTATATCTTTTCCGTGTTTGACTCCCTTTCCTATTCCATATTGTTGTAGGGTTTGGGGGTGCTGTGGCCCAGTGGTTTTTTGGGGAGGAGGCAAATACAAGAAGTTTATGTGGGCAGCTGGTGTTCCTCTGGGGAACTAATGACTTCTGAGTTTCCCTGGGTATCATCTTTGTCCCTGGTGATGTTCAACCTCTATCTTCTCCCTCTTTGTAACTTGTTACAAGGGTTAGGATTTTTTTTTTTCGCAAGATCTATACTGCTGGCATTCAGTTAGCATTCCCTGTGACTTGATCAGTTGAAGATACTTTGCCCACATTAGTAGTGTTTTTGTGAAAATAAAGTTCTAGATGACCAGGAATGGATTTCTCTGTAGAGAATTTCCCTACCCAGTTGCCATTGAAAGGCTTGGCTCTGCCTGATCCTTACTTTGTTTGTAATCTGTGTGTGTGTGGACTCTGCTTTAATATGTTTTGTACTGACAGTCTGCAAAATTCAGTGGTAAAAAGGCATGAATGTTGTATGACACATGAAAAAGAACAGCTCAGAGAAAAAGTTAATACAGAAAAAGCAAGACCTTCTTAAGATTTAGAATGGATTTTATTTTCAATGATCAAACAGGATGCTGGGCTTGATGGAGGCTCAGTCTGACTCAGTATGGCAACTTATGTTCTTGTATAATGAATTACATGATTCATATAACTTGATACTAAGTTAAATAGCTCAATTTGCTGGAGAGGAAAGGAGAAATATCTTACCTGTTAATTTCCTTTTCCTTGAGACGTGCTAGATCAGTCCAGACAAGTGGATTTAGTCCGCCTTCTAACTGAAGAAGACAGAAGAGACACTTTATCCATGACATTATGACTAGTCATAAGGGAGCAGAAGTCTAAGAACTTGCCAGCTGTGTTCCCTGTACGTACCTGGATCAGTCCAGACTGTGGGTTGAGCCTCCTTTCCAGCAGGTGGAGACAGACTAAAACTTGAAGGATGCCCTATATCAGGACAGAGCCTATCCTCTAACCCTTCAGTATTGTCTGTCTCCAGCAGGTGTAGCATCTCCCCTTCGGTTCTCTGCTGTAGGCTAGTCAGCCTTTTCTTCTGTCTTTTGCTAGGCTCAAGCAAGTATTTTCTTTTGGTTCTCGCTTTAAAAAAACAAAAAAAAAACAGAGAAAGGTAAGTTTGTCTTTTTTTTGTAGTGATTTTTCCTTTTTCTGTGTGGGAGAGGTCTCCCAGCTCTTGCCCGGCTCAGGGGGGGCTTTGCCCCTTTTGCAGGAGGGGGTTCCCTGCATAGCCTGAGTCCGTGGATGCTTTCAGGTGTGGGGACCGAGGCTCTCGGGGTCTCGTTCCCCCCTCTGGCTGCCGAGAGGGTTTTAGAACCCGCTGCTGCGCTCAGTAAAAAAAAAAAAAAAAAAGGAACAGTTTTAAACTTTAAATAAGTTGCAGGTACTCACCTACCTCTAATTTATTTGCAGCAGTTGACCAGCATTTTTTAATTTTTCTGGTCTTAGCAGGCCTAGAACCGGCAGCCAGACAGGCAGGAGGCAGCAGGTTTCCCTCCTGCTCTCTCCGGCCCTGCAGGCTGTCAATCAAAGCTTTTTTTCTACTTTTTTTTTCTTTAGCCGCAGCTCTGCTCTTCCTCGGCAGGCAGTCTGCCTCTTTTCTGCAGCCCCCTTCGAGTTTTTTTCGAAGGGGCTTTTTCTATGCCTGCCTGCCGGGTGGGGAAGGTCCCTCCTCGGCAGGGATGGCAAATTTAGCTTGGGGATCGAGTCCCCAGAGCTTGGCTAGGCCTTTCCCGGGTCGGGTAAGCCCGGGAACGGCCGCCATCTTGGATTTTTTAATGGCTCCGTTTTCGGAGCTCCCTGGGGCTGGGGGGCCGATTTTTTTTTTTTTTTTTGCAGCAACCTCCCGATTTGAGCCCCCAGCCCCCCAGGAAGGGATTCTTGCCACCCCCTCGCCTTCCCCTCCCCCACCCGGGATTTTTGGGGTCGTTTTTCTATGTTTTTTCCCTCCTCCTGTGTAAATTCCCTTTAGTGGGCATGCAGGAGGAGGTGGAATGTCCCCCCCCTTGGCCCCCCCCACCCCGGGACAAATCCTTAAAAAAAAAAAAAAAAAAAAATTGAATTAATTAATTACATCAGTAACTAAAATTTCCTGCTCCGTGCCATTGTTAGTTCGGCCGGCTGCTGAGCCCCGGGGTCCCTTGGGGCGCGGGTGGTCCCGGAAGTGCCCCCTCCCTGTCCCCCGACGGATCCCATTACTCTCGGATCCTATAGCCAGCCCGGGTGCGTTAACTAATCTTCCTGGTGCCGCCTCTTGTCCATGGATGTGGCCCGGGTCCGGGTGGGATCCTGGTTTTGTCAGGCGCCTTTTCCTTCCTTCCCGCCCAAATAGTTGTGCCTGCGGTTCTGCAGGCTCCCCGGTCGGGCCGTGCCCTGAACGAGCTCCCCTCTAGGTGGCATGCTTTGTGGGAAAAAAAAACAAAAACCCCATAATCACTCTGTGGACTCCTTCTGCGGTCGTGTTTCAGGAGGGTTTTCCCGGTTTTTCAAGCGTGGGGCCCACGGTCTGCCTGCTGACCACGGTTTCGCGAGGCTCCTTTGAAGCGCACTCTGATTTTTAGCGCTGTGGATGTTTTCCTCTATTTGCTGCGTTCCTGCTGTGCGCAGGTCTCTTATGGAGTCATCGGCCAGATTCCTCTGCGCCCGGGATCTCCCGTGGCCAGAGGCCGCGCATTCGACCCTTCGCCGCCTCTAGCCAGAGGCGCTTGCCTTGGAGATGTCGCCACATGGCTCCTGTAGCTGCGCCACTGTTCGGCCGCTCCGGCCTCCTCCGCCCCGGTTGGGTATGTTGCCCATTCAGAGGTAAGGCGTTCCTTGTCCAGGACCCTTGAGAGACTTTGGATTCCTTAGGGCAGAGCTTCCAAGTGCTGTGTTCGGGACCATTAGTGTGTCGCCTGTAGTATGGAGGTGGTGTCGCCCAGTCCACAGGGCCGGCTGAAGCAGGGAACTATAGCAGGAAGATCGGCGGGCCAGTGGTTGGGAGCTTACATCACCATGGCCCGAAGAAAAGGGTCACGTTCACCCTCCTCCTCCTTCCTGCCTGTGCAGCCCTGGAAGAAAAACGTGCCGGAGCCGCGTGGGCAGGAAGGAGGAGGAGCATCTGCTGCGTACAGAAGAAGAGCAGCATTAATGGGCCGTTGCGGATCCCACGTCGCGACGGCCCGAGAAGAGGAGGAAACCCGATAGCAGGGCCACTGTGGATCCCACGTCGCGGCAGCCCGAGAAGAGGAGGAAACCCGATAGCAGGGCCGCTGCAGATCCCATGTCACGGCCAGGGAAGATCAGGGCCTCTGAAGAGCCCATCCTTCGGCACCCGTGCAGAGGGACAGCATGTGCCAGTGAGAGCCTGTGCTTGAGCAAGAGAGCATGTAGGAGTGAGAGAGCCTGTGTGTGTGAGAGTGAGACAGCATGTGCACGAGAGAGACTGTATGTATGAGAGAGAGGCATGTGAGAGTGAGAGCTGTGGATGTGTGAGATTGCATGTGAGTGAGAGCCTGTGTGTGTGAGAATGTGTGAGATAGCGTGTGAGAATGAGAACCTGATTGTGTGTTTGAGGGAAGACAGATGGAGAGAAAAGAAATAGAAAAAAAGACCCTGTAAAAGGAATTGGCAAAAAAACAATAAAGGAAAGGTGGAAAAAACCTGTGACCAACCGATTAGAAAACTAAGATCAGACAAGCAAAGGTAAAAAAAAAAAATTAACTTTTTAGTGATTGGCACATGTAATCTTTGGGAATGTGCAAGAGTAGCACTTTCTCTATGCCGATCTCACAATGTACGAGATCAGCATGGAGGAAGTGGAAGCCTTGCAAATATTTATTATGAGATAGGTTGTGTTGTGAAACATTTATTTATGTATATATTTAAGGAAACATACATAAATTGTTGAAATACATTTTGTTCGTTTAAAACCTTTAACTTCTGGTTTGCTGGTAGACTGAATTACTGTGTCACGAAATTAATGTTTGTCCTAAAAAGTGTGTCAACCAACATGAAAAGTTGGGAAAGCTCTGCCTTAGGGGATGGTAGGGGCCATCAGCTGTTGGTGGCCCGTCTGCAACCATCCTGGTCCTTTATAACCTCTCTAGTCCATGCTTTCAGGTTCCAGAGTTGGTATACCCCACGTGGGCACGGTGTCTCCTCAGGGGGGTTTGTCTTTCGTGATTCTGTTGGGTGCCTTCTTCTGCGCTCAATCCTTACGCCTGCACATACTCTGGAGTATCTTTGCCTCGTTTCTCGGTCCCCTTCTGAGGTGGTTGCCTCTCCCTCTTCTCCGCGGACTGGGTCGGGCTCCGGTCGGACCAGGGGATCTTCGACGTTCTCAGACACGGGCACGTCTTCGCCTTCCTCGTGTTTGGCGGGATCCTTTTTTTCTGTTTCCCTTGGTGGTCGGTCCCTGCAACATATGGTGCAGCTAACCCCCGCCAAGCTCCTGTGTCTGGGCCCGGAGGCCCCGCTGCCAGCCAACGTACCTCCCGCAGGCCACTATCCTATTTTCTTTGTTCACTCTTGGACCTCACAAGAGTCCCCGGGCTCTCAGTTCCCACTTCTTCACATGCTCTCCCTGTGAGCATACTCGTGCCGTCCTCCCCCCGGGGCATTCCTCGGCCCACTCGTTTCTCTCAGTGGCATAATCCACTTTCCACTTTCCGATTCTTCGTGGCTGCCATAGTCTCTTCGTGTTCGCGTCCTCCGCCGGGACTCCGAGTTCTGGACGCTTCCCTTTGATCTCGCGACGGAACCTTGCATCTTCACCAATGTCTAGGTGTTGATGGCCGCAGCTCTCCACCGGGCAGGACTCCTAGTCTACACTTATCTAGGTGTCTGGTGCGTCAGGGTCAAGGCGGAGGTTCTTGGGCGGTCGGTGTATCGCGGGTTAGCTTTCTTTGCGTCTCTGGGGTGGATACTGTATTTCTCTTAGAGCAATCTTCAGCCCTTCCCGGAGTTAGAGTACCTTGAGACTCCGCTTCATCACCTGGGTAGGCAAGGTCTTCTTGCTTTGTGTGCGGGCCCTCAAGTTGTTTGGCTGGTCTCAGTCTGCCCTTGCTCCCTTCCTTGACGGCTTGTGTCTGCCTGTAGATCTTGGGCTCCTCGGCTCCCTCGCCCTTGTCCCTTGGGTCCTTGCTCCAATACGACTGTTCTAGTTAACTTTGCTGTCCCGTTGGCAGCCACTGGCAGAACAGTCTCACACAGTTTCTCCCGTTCTTGGGCTCTACCGTCGCCGTCTCGCAGGGGTGGATTTCCCCTGCTTTTTCTTTTGCTACCAGGCCTACCTCTCCAAGTTTCCCAGTGGACAATAGTGCCCACGGATGCTAGTCTTTCGGGCTGAGGAGTGGGCGGCCGCTCCTAGTATGCCCAGGGGACCTGGCCAGCGTCTGTCTTGCTGGCACATTACGGAGTCTTGGGTGATGTTCCTGGCTCTTCTGGAGTTTCTCTCATACGCAGCAAGATGCTATGGGTCTTGCCCGACAACTCCAC
Source organism: Rhinatrema bivittatum (assembly GCF_901001135.1). Taxonomy (NCBI): domain Eukaryota; kingdom Metazoa; phylum Chordata; class Amphibia; order Gymnophiona; family Rhinatrematidae; genus Rhinatrema; species Rhinatrema bivittatum. Next base: position 93,620,960 of record NC_042620.1, read on the forward strand.
CTCCGTGGCTTGTTTCCATCACCCAGGGGGTGCTCTCAGTCCGTGGGTGGCCCTGGACACCAGCCTTCTCTTAGCCTGGGCAAAGCGACACCTACAGTGCCCGGCAGCCTCCCACTCCGCGGGCTAGGGAAATGTTCAGGTTGCTCTCTCCGTCGTCAGTTGCTAGATCCCGGGGAGTGGGGACTCTTGGCTCAACCATGGTTTCCTCATCGACAGGTGGTCCCCTCCCACCTGGGCCTCATGGCGACTCTTCTCCATACCATGGTAGATTGGTTCTTCTGCTGGAGGGACCATGGCTCGGCGGGCGTAGTTGCCTTGGCTCTCCCTCGGCCGGCGGTACGTCTTTTTCTACTTCCCCCCCCCACCCCCCCCCCATGGTCTCTGGTCGGGAAAGTTCTTAGACTGATGGTTCTCCACCGGTGTCCCATGGTTTTGGTAGCGCCCGAGGGGCCTTTTCAGGCCTTGGCTCACAGTTTTTTCTCAACCTAGCGATGGTTGGACCCCTGCGGCCACGCCATCTTCCTCGGCTCCTTAGATAGGGCCCTGTATTTTTTCGACCAGGCCGTTCACGCTTGTCTAGCACCCTGCCTTTTTGAACGGCGATGTCTCCGGTGTGAGTGTTTTCGGAGTAGGCCGTCTTCGCCTTCTTTCGGGCCCGGAGACGGTCGACTCTCCGGCGTACGTGCGCATCTGGAATGTGCTTGAGTTTGTTTGTGCGAAGTCCGGGTTTTTCGGCGTACTCCGCACCAATCTCCTTATTCTTTTCTTCTCTGAGGCAGTCTCTCCGAGGATCCTTCCTTCGTTCTCGGTGCGTACCAGTCTACCCCCTCGCCTTTCTCCTGAGTCGAGTGGCAGGTTGTCCCTGTGCGGCAACCCGTTTGCGACTTGGACTTTTCAGGGGCGTCAGGTATCTACATCCACCTTCTCGCCCACTTGTCCGTCGTAAACTTTTCACTCGGTTGTGCGGATCCATCTGTACGGCCCTGTTCGACCCTCTCCGTCGCGTCACCCTGCAGGCCCTTATGCTTAAGACTGGCTTTTGGTTTTTATCTCCTCTGCTCGTCAGATCCAAGCACTGTCCTGGCGCGATCCCTTTTCGCGATTTTCCGACTTCAGGGTAGCCCTCGTACGGGTCCTTCCTTTTTCGTGAAGTTTCGTCTAACTTCTTTGTCCTTCGGTCGGCGGAGCTCCCCGCTTTCTCCTGCGTCTGGTGACGGTCCCCCTTATCTTGGTGCCATACGGGGTCTCTGTTACCCGACCCCGCTTCCATACGAGTTCTCTTGCTCTATTTCCTTGTCCCCAATGGCTTTTCGTGCATCTGTCCATCTTTCTGTTCCCTTGAATGGGTCCCATCAGGGTAAGCCGGCTTCTGAGTCCACTATAGCGCGCTAGTTGCAGGAAGTGATCTTTCGGTTGTTCTTTGTCATGGCCTGGCGGTTCCCCGAGGGTCTTCAGACTCATTCTTTGTGTTCTCGAGCTCCTTCTTGGGCGAACATTCTTTTGTTCTTTCCATGGACGATTTGCACAGTTCATACTTGGTCGTCCTTATCTCTTTTTGCTCGACACTATCGCCTAGATGTGTAAGCTCTGCTTAGGTTCTTTTGGGCTACCAGTGCTTCGAGTGGGACTGTCTTGATCCCACCCGTTTTAGGGAAGCTTTGGTACATCCCACAGTCTGGACTGATCCGGGTACGTACCGGGAAAGGAAAATTAGTTCTTACCTGTTAATTTTCGTTCCTGTAGTACCACGGATCAGTCCAGACGCCCTTCCCTGTTTGTCTTTTTCTGTCCTCTCGAAGCTGTTGTTTTCTTGCAGTTCTGCATAGTCTCTCGTTTTTGTACAAAAATACTGAGCAAAAACACCGGAAGCCTTGATTGTTCTCATGCCAAGAATATGCAAGAGCGGGTAGTTAGACCATGCTCCTTACATTTTTCTACAGTTGCTCCATTTGAGCTTTATGGTTAATTGCTTGATCCTACTTGGTGGTCTTGTTTTCTGCTTTAACATATGTTATACTGAAGGGTTAGAGGATAGGCTCTGTCCTGATATAGGGCATCCTTCAAGTTTTAGTCTGTCTCCACCTGCTGGAAAGGAGGCTCAACCCACAGTCTGGACTGATCCGTGGTACTACAGGAACGAAAATTAACAGGTAAGAACTAATTTTCCTACGTGTAGTCAGGGCCTTATAAGGGATTCAGTGAATCCCTGGCCCTAACAGATGTCCTCTTCACTTTTTTTTTTTGCATTTTTTTTTCTAGTCTGACAGGGATAAACCAAATCCCTGACCGAGCCAATGCTGCACTCAACCGCACAATCCACTTGCCCCCCCAAAGCCAGCAGTATGTGTCTCATTGATGCTACATCTCCTGCTGCTGCAGGGCCACTCTTGCAGCTGTTACCTCGAGATCGTCCCGTGGCAGCAGAGGTCAGTTTGCATCAATGCGACTCATGTTATAGTCCATACTGCTGCAGAGCCTATCTTGCGCTGACTGAAGATGAGTCCCAGCAGGCCACTGCGGAGCCCATCCTGCCACAGCTGAACATGAGGGCATGAGGCAGAGAACAGAGAGGGAAGCCCTGAGCATGTGTTTGAGAGCAAGCAAGCCACTAAATGTGAGCATGTGCCTAGTGTCTTTCTGTCTGTGTGTGGAGAGAGCCACTGAATATGGGAGAGAGGAAGAGGGCCTGTGTGTGTTTCGTGTCTGTGAGAGAAAGAAAGGGGAAAGTGCCTTTCTTTTCTGTGAGAGCCACTGAGTGTAAGAGTACCTTTTCTTTTTTTTTTTTGTCAAAGTTCCTGTGTGTGTGAAAGAGTGCCTTTGTGAGTGCATGTGACACTGAATGTGAGAGGGCCTATGTCCTTTTGTATGTATGAGGGAGAGAGCCATTGAGTATGGGAGAGGGCCTGTGTATGCGTGAAATAGAATGAACAAGTGTTAGTGTGTGTATGGGGAAGAGTAAGAGGATAAATCTGGAAACCAAATGTTCCCAGGTATGGAGGGCAGAGGATGTTTTTATTTTAATGCTATTTGTTTTAATTGTAGCATGTTATGTGATACATCTGTTAAAATATTTTATTGATATATTTGCAGTATTGCTGTATCCTGGGTAGATTCATATCAGAGAAGAGATAAATGTGATGCCATGTGCACAAAATAAATAAAAAAAAAGATGAAGGCTATGAACAGCAGGTTTAAAGAATTTAAGTGTTTAAGTCCATAAAGAGAAAATTGTGTAATCAAGAGGGTTATGAGCATTTGAGGATGCAGTACAAATGCGGCTAAGCCTTAAATGCTCATAAGCTCCTGATTACACTATTTTCTCTATTGAAATATATTCTGGTTATGTAAAACGTTAAAGATTCTCTGATGTAAGCCGTCCCTCCCGATGCAGCCTATGCGAAACACTGTCCCGTGTCGGTGGACTGAGTTTAATTAAAAATTAATATTACACATCTTCAAGGAAAATTGAACCTTATTTGCTTCATTAGCTTATTGCTGATTTACGGACCATTAATGCAGCACACTTAATTAAATGTCTGATCTGACATCTGAAGAAGGGGCCTAAGTCATTTTAAAAAGCATAAGAGCATAAGAAATTGCCGTATTGGGTCAGACTAAGGGTCCATCAAGCCCAGCATCCTGTTTCCAATAGTGGCAAATCCAGGCTACAAGTATCTGGCAAGTACCCAAACACAAAGTAGATCCCACGCTACTGATGTCAGTAATAGCAGTGGCTATTCTCCTAGGACAAGCAGGATGGTAGTCCTCACATGTGGGTGACATCATCCGATGGAGCCGGCACGGAAAACTTTTGTCAAAGTTTCTAGAAGCTTTGACCAGTTTACTGAGCATGCCCAGCATGCCACTATCCACGCTAGGTCCCCCTTCAGTCTCTTTTTCCACGGTGCAGTTGCCTCACGGTTTCTGGAACTCTGCTTCCTTTACAGTTTTGTTTTGTTTTTTGGTGCCTTTTTCGGGGTTTTTTCCCCATTCCATCATCAGGCCTCCCTTTGCGGTCTGTGCCTCCCCTTGGCGCGGAAGGTAAAATATTTTTCTCCTTTTGCGGTCGATTCCCGGAGTCCCACTTCTCTGTGGCCTCCCGGCCATCGACTGCACGCCAGTTAGTTTTTTCATGGCATTGTCTGGCTTTCATTGGTGCCCGCGAACCATGTCTATTGGAGATCCATGTGAGGTTTGCATCCTCTGCCTGGGGGTCTCGCATGACATCAGAGGGTGTCAGCTGTGTGATCGGATGTCCCCCCAAAAACTGTTGTGAGCGCCTCAAAAAAAATGGAGAAACCTTTCTGTACCAAAATGTCTGCTCCGTCCTGGGGGTCGATAACTCCGAAAAAGAGTTTACGTCTGCAAAGGATTGTGGAAACAGTGACCATTCTTCGCTGGTCTTGCCGGTTTCCAGGGCATCTTGATCCTATGCTTCCTCTGCACTGGGGAAGGACCGGGCTGAGCACCGTGGGAGATCCCACAAACACACACCGATCACTGTCCTCCATGCGGCTCTGGTTCCAGTGCTGTACCGGTGGCCGCACTGCCACCGAAGTGACCCCGTGCATCAGAGGCTCCATCTTCCGATATAGCCAGGAGACCTGGGCGTTCCCCCACCGATATCAGTGCTGGGCACCATGTCGTCTTGGGGAACCGAGGAAGAGCCGGTGACGCCTTGTCCCCTTCAGTCAGTCCTCACTTCACCAGATTTCCAGGAGGGAGTTGGACCGCAGGGTACAGACCGCGGTGCTCAGAGCTCTATGGAGCGTCAAGCCGCTCGTGCCACCGGAACCTGTGCAGGAGCCTCCACCATGCATGCTGGCACCTCTGCTCAAGCGTCTGAACATCCTGTTGGGCGCACTACTGACACAATCGGTGTCCGAGGGATCTTCAGTTCCCTGGTGGCCACCGATGCCCCCCTCAGGAGCAATCCTGAAGAGGATGAGGCGGCCGGTGCAGTTTTTTTCCAAGGCCTCGTTTTCCCGAGCCTTTGCCCAGACCAACAGGCCTCCCGTGGCCCTCTGTCTCTCCCCCCTCCCCCCCCCCCCCCCCCCCCCCCGGATGCTGGGGGACCTGTCGATTCCCGTGATGCCCTTGGTTCTTTCAAAGCCATCAGCACCCAGGGCTGGAATCCCCTGCAGGCATCGTTCACGCCGTGATGGTCTTAGCGAGGAGGGAAGGCCCCTATGACTCATGGGGGTGCGATTCCTCTGAGTCTTTATCAGAGTACTCCAATGCCTTCCCTGCCGCTAGAGAGGCATCTATCCCCTCCAGAGGATCTCTTTTGCGGGATTTGTCAGGGCCATGGCCAAGGCTATCCCCTTCCAGTTGCTCACGGGAGAAGATGCATGATATAAGATGCTGAAGGTGCTCCAGTTTGTCGATGCTCCCAAGGTGCTCCCATGACTTCAAGGATGTTCTCCTTTGGATGTGGGAGCACCCCCCTTTCATTTTGTTTTTATTTTTTTTCACTTGTATTTTCTGTTACGAGACTCAAGGGGGACCTCGGTTTTTCAACGTCAGGTCCCTTTTTCTGGTTGGTGCTCCTTCTATGGCGCGGTAGGTTATTTTTTAACCTTCCTAGCGATCAGTTGCCGGTGTGTAGCTCCCTCGGTGGCTGGTGGTCATTGACTTCTCGCCGGCTATTTTTTATGGCGGCGTCCGTTTTTCGACAGTGCCCCCAGTGACCGTGGACCATGTCCATTACTGATCCGCACAAGGTATGTATCCTCTGCCTGGGGACATCATACGATGTCTGAGGGTGTTAGCTGTGTGATCAGATGACCCCCCCCAGGGCCGACGTGCTCAGCTAAACAAGATGGACAAACGTTTTGGTCCCAAAAAGTCTGCTCCATCCATGTCTGCATCGGGGTCGTCGACCCCTGGAGGCTGAGGGGAACCGTTGGATACCTTATCCCTATCTACTCCCCTGGCTGGTTCGTCCAGGGAGAAAGGTGCTGGTGATAGGCCCTCTCCAATGTTGATGCTCTCAAAGACATCAGGATCTTCAGCTTCCTCTGTGCCAGGAATGACCAGGTCGAGTATCATGAGAAATCCCACAAATGCAGTCACCAATCACTGTCTGCGTAAAAGCTCCGGTTCTGGTGCTGCGCCGGCAACTGCTGTGCTGCCACCGAAGCGACCCCCTTGGCGAGGAGGCCCCATCCTCCGACAGGCCTGGGAGTAACTTCGTGTGTGCCCTGTTCTTTGAACTTTTCAAAAGAGCAAACAGCTCATTAACGTTTACTTGTTCTATTCCACTTATTTTCTAGATGTCTCCCCTCAGCTGTTTCTTCTGCAAGCTCGAGTCCTAACTTTAGCCTTTCTTCAGTCTGAAATTGTTCCATCCTCTTTATCATCTTGGTCATCTGTACCTTTTTCTAATTCTGCTATCTTTCTTAATGTGGTGACCAGAACTGAACACAATATTCAAGATGAGGTCGCACCATGGAGCGATACAGAGGAATTATGATATTGTGTTTATCCTCCATTCCTTTCCTAATAATCCCTAGCATTCTATTTGCTATTTGGCGGCTGCTGCTGCACACTGAGCAGAAGATTTCAATGTATTTTCAACAATGACACCTAGATCCTTTTCCTGGCTTGTGACTATTTCAATGCACTCTACCTGGGTTTGCCCGATTCAGCCATTCATCCTCTCCAACTAGTCCAAAATGCTGCCGCTCGCATATATTATCTGGTACTTCATTGAAAAACCATATATCTCCAATACTCTACTCTCTACATTGGCTCCCTGTCAAATTCAGAATCCAATATAAAACGCTATCCATTATTCACTCATCATACACAACTCATCTTCAACTTGGCTGTGTTCCAATTTGCGAATCTACAAACCAACAAGACATTTAAGATCCTTAAATAAAAACCTACTAAACGTTCCAATGGTCTGCCTTGCAAGGCTGGACATTACTCGAAAAAGAGCTTTTTCTGTTGCAGGCCAAATATTTGGAACACCTTACCAAACACCCTTCGTCAGATTTCAAATTTGCAGGAATTCAAGAAATCACTAAAAACGTATCTTTTTCGATTAGCTTTTGACACTCTTATCAGAACACTCCTAATTTCTCTCGATTAACATCTCTCCCTCATTTCTCAGCTATATTACCCAACAATATTTTTTGTCTTGTGTCCTTTTGTTTACTGAAATTGGATATCACCCCAATCCTTCAAGAAAAAGCTTAAAAACCTGGCTATTTCTTAAAGCCTTCGCTGCAATAACATGACCGAACTCCAATACCAGAACAAACCTCTACAGCCCAGTCAACAGCCAGCCCCCTATCAACCGACATACACCCATACACCTCTCACTGACCACTGAGACTCCAATGTAAGATATTCTATTAACCTTTCACTGACCACTGAGACTCCAATGTAAGATATTACCACTGAGACTCCAATGTAAGATATTATTTCTGGGCATGACCACTGTAAAATAGAAGCTCTTCCACCTTGTCCTAACTACAAGACGTAAATCCTACGCCTGACTACAACATAAGAGTTCCTTTCACTTTGACCTCCATTAATGTTCCTCTCCCTCGTTAACCATTTCCATGTTCATTCATATCCCTTGTTAACCACTTCCATGTTACAATTGTTCAATGTATTAAGCAAATGTTCAATGTATTAGACAAAGGAAAATCCTGATTTCCTGCAGTTTTTGGTTGAATGTAAACCGATGTGATATGTAAAATCGAACACCGGTATAGAAAAAAAATTAAATAAAATAAAAATTTTATTTTATTACTCATTTTTTAATCATTGTATCAGTCTTTTTTGTTTACTGTTTTTATTGTTTTATACTATATTTCCTGGCGTGTAGCCAGATGGACTCAGAACAAATGGGATAGTATCCGCGTGCTAGCAGTTGGAGACGGATCTGACGTCAGCACGGGGGTGTATATATCCCCACAGGAAGCGTAGCTATTCAGTAATTTCCGTCTCCAAAGCAGTTTGGAGTGCCTGCACGCTAGTTGAGCGTGCTTTCCAAGACTACTTTAATTTTTCTCTTTTTCTTCTCAGTCTAGATTCTACTTTGTTTTTCCCGTCTATTCGACTTAGAGCCCCGCGCTCCTGCGGTAGATACCCAAGGGTTCCTCCCCCAGCGAGCTCCCGGGGTGATTGCCGTGCTCCCCCGGCGGTGAAAGTCCTCGGTCCTGCCGAAGCGCGGCAGTGACACAGCCCCCGGACGCAGTTCGGGTGAGGCATACGAGGCCCTCGGTCCCGGTGTGGACGAGGTAGCGGGTGCATATTCTCAATTGCGGCGGTGAGGTGGTCCCTTCCCCCGCAGCTGGAGACCGCCTGTGTTCAAGCCGAGAAGCGCCGAAGCTGGTAAGGAGTACATCTCTTCCACGGGTCTCCGAAGCGCAGAGGATCGGCGGCATGGCACGCCGTGAAGGACGCCATTGTGGGGCCTTGCTCAGGTACTCCGCGCCCGTAATAGGCGCGGCTTTCTTCCTCCTTTGGCGTATATGGCTTTGTTTCGGTGCCTTGCTGAGCGCCTATTTAATGCCACTGAGCGTATATCGCTAGCCGCATATTTCTAAGAGCCTATTGAATGCAATTTGAGCGTATATTGCTGACCGGTTATTGCTGAAAGCCTATTGAATGCATGTTGAGCATATATGGCTGACCGCCTATTGCTGAAAGCCTAATGAATACTAATTGCGCATATATTGCTGACCGCTTATTGCTGAAAGCCTATTGAATGTAAATTGTGCATATACTGCTGACCGCTTATTGCTGAAAGCCTATTGAATGCACATTGTGCATATACTGCTGACCGCTTATTGCTGAAAGCCTATTGAATGCACATTGAGCGTATATTGCTGACCTCTTATTGCTGAAAGCCTATTGAATGCACATTGAGCGTATATTGCTGACCGCTTATTACTGAACGACTATTGGATGACAATTGAGCGTATATGACTAATCGCTTATTACTGACAGCCCATTGAAGGCCATTGAGAGTATATTGCTAACTGCATATTGCTGAGTGCCTATTGCATGCCATTGAGCTGGTTTCTTGGCTGCCTATTGCTGTGCACACGTTGAGCGCCGGTTGTATTAAGCACCTATTGCTGCCGCATATTGTTGCTGTGCGCCTGCTGTATTAAGCGCTTATTGCTGCCGCATATTACTATTGAGCGCCTGTTGTGTTAAGCGCCTATTGCTGCCGCATGTTATTATTGGGCGCCTGTTGTATTAAGCGCCTATTGCTGCCGCGTATTATTATTGAGCGCCTGTTGTATTAAGCGCCTATTGCTGCCGCGTATTATTATTGAGCGCCTGTCGCATTCAGCGCATATTGTTCAATGGATCAGAACACTGCAGAGTCTTCAGCGACGGCGCCGCCTGCTTCAGGCATTGCAGCCCTTGGCATCTGCTCTGCATGCCACCTTAGGGCCACGCGCAGTGATGAGCCAGACTCTCTATGTGCCCAATGTGCGGAGGCCGTGCGGCCCTCAGGCCAGGACCGGTCTCAGCCACGATTTGTGGACAGTTCCCCAGGGGCTACCCTGGAGTTAGGGGGCAGTCTCGACCAATCAGGAATCCCGGGGGAGCTTGTACCCCGGCGATTAGAGGCTGCTTCCATTTCCTGGGTGGATCTCTTTAAGGAGATTCATGCCTTCGTACAGATGCAAACGGTTTCCCGTCCAGGCCCTGCGGTTCCTGTGGTGGCTGCGACTGCTGCTGCGGGGGCGGCTCCTGGGGATCCGGTTCCTGGACCCTCATGCCCTTATCGCGAGCAGGACTTCCCGCCGCTGGACAGTCCGGATCAGTCAGACCAGGAGGTCTCACAGGATGAGTCCGAACTCCCGGACGAGGGGGACCTTCCCCCAGGGACTGAGCCATATAGAACCATGAGGCGGTTCTTCCCTAAAGAGGATCTCTCCGACCTGGTGTCTCAGTGCTTGGCGGAGTTGGATATTACAGGTCCCAGCGCTTCGGTACCCTCTGCGCAGAACCCCCTGCTGGAAGGTCTTCGTCCTACAGCCTGCCATTTTCCATTCTTACAAGCGGCACAACAACTGATCGATTTAGAATGGGCGGCACCAGCGGCTGCCTTCAAAGGGGGTCGGGCCCTGAAGAGCATGTACCCATTGGCACTGGCTATCCAGGACCTGCTGGCGTGCCCTCAGGTGGACGCCTTGATTAGCGCTGTGGTCAAGCGCACTACCATTCCAGTTGAAGGGGGGACGGCCCTCAGGGAGCCTCATGACCGGTGACTGGACGCCATTCTGAGACAGGCCTTTGAGGTGACAGCTTTGTCTTTGCGGATCGCCACCTGCTGCACGGTGGTGACGCGTGCCTGTTTGTCACAGGTTAGAAACAACGCTCCAGCGGCGGACATGGAATCCGCTCTTTCATTCCTTACAGATGCGGCATCTGACCTGGTCCGGACAACAGCTAAAGGGATTTCATCCTCCGTAGCTGCCAGGAGGCAGCTCTGGATCCGGAGATGGTCGGCTGATGCACCTTCTAAGACACGCCTCACCAGATTGCCCTTTAAGGGCTCTTTTCTATTTGGCAGCGACCTTGATAAACTGGCCAGTGCATGGGGTGCCTCTCCAGTGCCCAGATTGCCGGAAGATCGGTTCAGAAGGGGCCAGCGCGCCTTTCCAAGGCCCTCCAGGGGCAGGAGTTCCCAGCGTTTCGTTCCTTTCAGGGGTTGCTACCAGGCACCACGTCCTCCGGCCAGGAATCAGTCCTTTCGGACCAAGCAGCGCAAGAGGGGGAGCGGGCCCGGGCTCGGGTCCCGGCCGCGCCTCCCAATGAGAATCCGCCGATTCATCTGGGGGACGGAGCCATAGGGGGCAGGTTAACCCTCTTCTACCCCAGATGGGTCGAGATTACATCGGACCAGTGGGTCCTCACCGTTATCCGGGAGGGATATTATCTGGACTTTCATCATCTCCCTCCGACAGGTTTGTGGAATCTTCATGTCCCATACACAAGAAGGCAGCATTGGAAGCTACCCTGGCGAGGCTCCTGTCCTTGAAAGCCATCATCCCAGTACCTGCCTGGGAAGTGAATTCTGGACATTATTCCATTTATTTCATGGTACCCAAGAAAGGGGGTAGCTTTCGACCTGTCCTAGTCCTAAAGTCGGTCAATCAATACTTACGGGTACCAAGGTTTCGCATGGAAACTTTACGCTCCGTCAAGGCCACAGTACAGCCAGGAGAATTCCTCACGGCATTAGACCTGTCAGAGGCATACCTGCATATCCCGATCCATCCGGATCATCAGCGCTACCTACGCTTCCAGGTTCTCGGCCGCCACTTCCAGTTTCGGGCTCTGCCTTTTGGGTTGGCAACGTCGCCACGGACATTCACCAAGGTGGTAGTAGTGGTAGCGGCGGCACTCAGGCGGGAAGGAATACTGGTCCATCCCTACCTAGACGACTGGCTGATCAGGGCAAAATCACGAGAGGAGAGCCGTCGGACAACCAACAGAGTGATAGCTCTTCTGGAAAGCTTGGGCTGGGTAATCAACCTCAGCAAGAGCTGCCTACAGCCTTCCCAGTCACTGGAATACCTGGGAGTACAGTTCGACACCCAGGCAGACACAGTCAGTCTCACAACCAAGAGAAAGTTGAAACTTCAGCAGCATATCCAGTATTTGATGAGAGCCAGTCGGCCCACAGCCTGGGATTATCTGCAGGTTCTTGGTCTCATGGCATCCACCCTGGAAGTGGTACCTTGGGCGAGGGCCCATATGAGACCTCTACAACACTCCCTGCTCTCTCGCTGGAGCCCCCGTCTATGGAACTACTCCATGCACCTACCTCTACCAGCCAGAGTGCGGACCCAGTTGCGGTGGTGGTTGCAGTCCAACCACATGAGCAGGGGGTCGAAGATGTCCTCACCCACGTGGACTCTGCTCGCCACAGATGCCAGCCTGAGCGGCTGGGGAGCACACTGTGAAGAACTCACCGCACAAGGGCGGTGGAACAGAGAAGAGTCAGCATGGAACATCAACCGTCTAGAGGCCCGGGCAGTCCGATTGAAATGCCTTCGATTTGCTCACAGACTGAAGAACAGAGCAGTCAGAGTGATGTCCGACAACGCCACCACGGTGGCATACATCAACCGTCAGGGCGGAACCAGAAGCCGACAGGTATCTCGGGAGATCGCCCTTCTGATGACTTGGGCAGAGGTGAATCTTCAGAACATCTCCGCCGTCCACATTGCCGGGAAGGACAATATCACAGCAGACTTCCTCAGCAGAGAAAGCCTAAATCCGGGAGAGTGGCAGCTCTCCCCCACGGCCTTCCAGATGATTGTGGATCATTGGGGGATTCCGGACATGGATTTACTGGCGGACAAGTCCAACGCTCAAGTACCCAGATACTTCAGCCACAAGCGCGACCCGTTCTCACACGGAATCGATGCTCTGGTTCAGCCATGGCCTCCAGGGACTCTACTGTACGCCTTTCCTCCGTGGCCTCTGCTGGGCGCGGTCATCCGCAAGATTCAGAGACACCGGGGACTAGTTCTTCTAGTGGTGCCAGACTGGCCAAGAAGACCCTGGTACGCGGACATGAGAAGACTACTGGCAGGGGAGCCTCTTCCCCTGCCTCCTCTCCGAGACCTTCTACATCAAGGTCCCATTCTTCACGAGGATCCGGCTCAATTCTCTTACGGTATGGCCCTTGAGAGGGCTAGATTAAAGAGGGGTTACTCGGAGCCCGTGATTGATACTCTCCTCCGAGCTCGCAAGTTTTCCACATCCCTCACATACATCCGGATCTGGAGAGTATTTGAAGCATGGTGCGACACTCACGGCACCAATCCACATGCAACCACAATCCCTATTGTGTTGGATTTCTTGCAGGATGGACTTCAGAAGGGTCTCTCCCTCAGCTCCATCAAGGTTCAGGTGGCTGCGCTGTCTTGCTATGGTCCCAGGAGGGATGGCAAGACCATCGCCAAGCACCCAGATGTTTCTCGCTTCCTGCAAGGAGTCAAGCATATTCGTCTGCCACTGAAGTGGCCTGTGCCTTTGTGGAACCTCAACCTTGTTTTGGATTTCCTCGCAGGATCCACCTTCAGGCCCCTTCAGGGCCTGTCTCTTCGTTCTCTAACCTTGAAGATGATGTTCTTGCTGGCTGTATGTTCAGCCCGCCGCATCTCAGAGCTACAAGCATTGTCCTGCCGTGATCCCTTTCTCAGAATCACTCCGGAGGCTATCCATCTTCGTACGGTTCCCTCCTTTCTACCTAAGGTGGTTTCACAGTTTTATCTTAATCAAACCATATCCTTGCCTACCATGGCAGGTCTGAAGAAATCTGAAGAAGGGCGTTTATTACGCCATCTCGATATTGGCAGATTGCGGCCCAGATATTTGGAACTTACACAAGACCTACGAAAGACGGACCATCTGTTCGTCCTGTACAGCGGGAAGAAGCAAGGTGAAGCGGCCCACCATCGCCCGCTGGATTAAAGAAGTTGTCAGAGCAGCGTACGTAGAGGCTGGGAAGTCTCCGCCTCTACAAGTCAAGGCTCATTCTTCCAGAGCACAAGCAGCATCTTGGGCAGAATCCAGGATGCTATCGCCTGCGGAAATCTGTAAAGCAGCGACGTGGTCCTCCCTCCATACCTTCTCCAGGTTCTACCATCTGGATGTCCAGGCCAGGGAGGACTCAGCATTTGCGAGGGCAGCCTCCCACCCAGGCTGTGAGTAAAGCTTTTGTACATCCCATTTGTTCTGAGTCCATCTGGCTACATGCCAGGAAATGTTGAGATTACTACCTGATAATCTCCTTTTCCTTAGTGTAGACAGATGGACTCAGCATCCCGCCCAGCTGCCTGCGTACATGGGTTTCACCAATTCAAGGTAAGCCATGTCCTCTGTTTCCATAAGAGCGTACACTCTACCAGGTGTCCACGCCTTCCGGTTGGGAATGCTGGCGGTCTCCAGCTACTATCAATCGGTCAGGGGAATCCTGTTTCACTTTTTCACTGAGTGTCAGTACACACACCTATAACAGCTTTTGCAAGGAAGATTACTGAATAGCTACGCTTCCTGTGGGGATATATACACCCCCGTGCTGACGTCAGATCTGTCTCCAACTGCTAGCACGCAGATACTATCCCATTTGTTCTGAGTCCATCTGTCTACACTAAGGAAAAGGAGATTATCAGGTAGTAATCTCAACATTATGTTCATTTTTGTATGTGTATGTGAACCGTTTTGATCAATTCTGTTTTGTAAAAGCGGTATACAAACATTTTAAAATAAATAAATGTGGTACCTTGCATTTTGTAGCTATAGTTTGGGTAACTCTTTCTTTCCTAAGTGCATCATTTTGCACTTGTCTACATTAAATTTCATTTGCAATTTACATGTGTACAATTGGTTCAGGAACCGACGAGAGAGGGAGCAATTTTAGATATAATTCTCAGTGGAGCACAGGACTTGGTGAGAGAGGGTAACGGTGGTGGGGCTGCTTGGCAATAGTGATCATAATATGATCAAATTTGATTTAATGACTGGAAAAGGAACAGTGTGCAAATCCAAGGCTCTCGTGCTAAACTTTCAAAAGGGAAACTTTGAGAAAATGAGAAAAATTGTTAGAAAAAAACTGAAAGGAGCAGCTACAAAAGTAAAAAATGTCCAAGAGGCATGGTCATTGTTAAAAAATACCATTCTAGAAGCACAGTCCAGATGTATTCCACACATTAAGAAAGGTGGAAAGAAGGCAAAACGATTACCAGCATGGTTAAAAGGGGAGGTGAAAGAAGCTATTTTAGCCAAAAGATCTTCATTCAAAAATTGGAAGAAGGATCCAACAGAAGAAAATAGGATAAAGCATAAACATTGGCAAGTTAAATCTAAGACATTGATAAGACAGGCTAAGAGAGAATTTGAAAAGAAGTTGGCTGTAGAGGCAAAAACTCACAGTAAAATTTTTTTTAAATATATCCGAAGCAGAAAGCCTGTGAGGGAGTCAGTTGGACCGTTAGATGGGGTTAAAGAGGCACTTAGAGAAGATAAGGCCATCGCGGAAAGATTAAATGATTTCTTTGCTTCGGTGTTTACTGAAGAGGATGTTGGAGAGGTACCCGTAATGGAGAAGGTTTTCATGGGTAATGATTCAGATGGACTGAATCAAATCACGGTGAATCTAGAAGATGTGGTAGGCCTGATTGACAAACTGAAGAGTAGTAAATCACCTGGACCGGATGGTATACACCCCAGAGTTCTGAAGGAACTAAAAAATGAAATTTCAGACCTATTAGTAAAAATTTGTAACTTATCATTAAAATCATCCATTGTACCTGAAGACTGGAGGATAGCAAATGTAACCCCAATATTTAAAAAGGGCTCCAGGGGTGATCCGGGAAACTACAGACCGGTTAGCCTGACTTCAGTGCCAGGAAAAATAGTGGAAAGTGTTCTAAACATCAAAATCACAGAACATATAGAAAGACATGGTTTAATGGAACAAAGTCAGCATGGCTTTACCCAGGGCAAGTCTTGCCTCACAAATCTGCTTCACTTTTTTGAAGGAGTTAATAAACATGTGGATAAAGGTGAACCGGTAGATATAGTATACTTGGATTTTCAGAAGGCGTTTGACAAAGTTCCTCATGAGAGGCTTCTAGGAAAAGTAAAAAGTCATGGGATAGGTGGCGATGTCCTTTCGTGGATTGCAAACTGGCTAAAAGACAGGGAACAGAGTAGGATTGAATGGGCAATTTTCTCAGTGGAAGGGAGTGGACAGTGGAGTGCCTCAGGGATCTGTATTGGGACCCTTACTGTTCAATATATTTATAAATGATCTGGAAAGAAATAAGATGAGTGAGATAATCAAATTTGCAGATGACACAAAATTGTGATAAATTGCAGGAAGACCTTCTGAGACTGGAAAATTGGGCATCCAAATGGCAGATGAAATTTAATGTGGATAAATGCAAGGTGATGCATATAGGGAAAAATAACCCATGCTATAATTACACAATGTTGGGTTCCATATTAGGTGCTACAACCCAAGAAAGAGATCTAGGTGTCATAGTGGATAACACATTGAAATCGTCGGTGCAGTGTGCTGCGGCAGTCAAAAAAGCAAACAGAATGTTGGGAATTATTAGAAAAGGAATGATGAATAAAACAGAAAATGTCATAATGCCTCTGTATCGCTCCATGGTGAGATCGCACCTTGAATACTGTGTACAATTCTGGTCGCCGCATCTCAAAAAAGATATAATTGCGATGGAGAAGGTACAGAGAAGGGCTACCAAAATAAGGGGAATGGAACAACTCCCCTATGAGGAAAGACTAAAGAGGTTAGGACTTTTTAGCTTGGAGAAGAGACGACTGAGGGGGGATATGATAGAGGTGTTTAAAATTATGAGAGGTCTAGAACGGGTAGATGTGAATCGGTTATTTACTCTTTCGGATAGTAGAAAGACTAGGGGGCACTCCATGAAGTTAGCATGGGGCACATTTAAAACTAATCGGAGAAAGTTCTTTTTTACTCATCGCACAATTAAACTCTGGAATTTGTTGCCAGAGAATGTGGTTCGTGCAGTTAGTATAGCTGTGTTTAAAAAAAGGATTGGATAAGTTCTTGGAGGAGAAGTCCATTACCTGCTATTAAGTTCACTTAGAGAATAGCCACTGCCATTAGCAATGGTTACATGGAATAGACTTAGTTTTTGGGTACTTGCCAGGTTCTTATGGCCTGGATTGGCCACTGTTGGAAACAGGATGCTGGGCTTGATGGACCCTTGGTCAGACCCAGTATGGCATTTTCTTATGTTCTTATGCCCAGTCTCCCAGTTTTGCAATGTCCTCTTGCAATTTCTCACAATCCTCTTGTGATTTGACAATTTTGAATAATTCTGTCTCATCAACATATTTTGGGTGGGTTTTTTTTTTGCCTGTGTTCGCTGGGTCCCTCTTGGTCCTTCCTGTAGTGCTCCTAGTCAGGGATTTTTGTCATGTATCGGTCAGTTTCCTTTCATGGTCAGTATCCCCTTGGCGGCGATGCTTCATTGCCTGCAGTCCCTCTGCCATCGTTTTTGACCTTGCCATCTGTTTTGCCCCCATTATGGCCGCGTCTTGTTTCCAGCAATGCCCTCGGTGCCCAAGGATCATGTCAGTCACGGACATCCATGATATATATGACCTCTGCCTGGGGGCATCGCATTACGTCCAGGGTTGCTGCAAATGTGCACAAATGACCCTGAAGAGACAACGTTTTTGGCTCGATAAAATGGAACACCTCTTTGGGTCGGTAAAGACAGAGCCATCGAAGGACCTCTAGGCTGCACCAATGGACAGCGAGCCATTGACAGTGGCAGCACTGTCAGTTCCGTCAGCGAATGGGGTGCCGGAGACAGACCCTAGTCGGCCTCGTCTGGGCTGAAGACATCTGGTTCCTCACCATCAGCCTCAGCATGGGGAAAGATTGTGCAGCTCTTTGAGGGAAGCATCGGCATCAAACGCTGTTGATGCATGGTAATGGGCACGGGGATGCGCCAGCTCATGCTGTGATGCACTCAAAAGGGACCCCGTAGCAAGGAGCGCCAGACCAGCATAGATACCGGGGGTCCTCAATGGTCTCCACTGGTCTGTATCACTTTCAATAAAATCAGACCACATGATGCTACATTTTGGGGTAATGTGCAGTTTGGAAAGGAAATGTCTTAATTTCATGGTAAATCATGCAAATTGCTTTTAAGTGCTATTGGGTCCAGAGATGAAACTCAACAGTGAGCTTGGGGTCCCTTAAGTTTCTTTTTTTCTAAAAGACCTTCTAATCCATTTTCTAAGATAAAAATTATTAGTGTACCCTAAACAGGCTATATTCATACTAACCAAAAAATTAATCTTCATGAACTTGTAAAGGTGCCAGGAATAGATAAGTGTATTTGTCATCAAACAATACTTTGTATTTTTGTGTAAATAAAAGCTCATTCTAACCACAATATTTGTTTAGGAGCAGTTCTTAAATTTATTTTATTTTTATTTTATTTTTTGCGATCCTAGAGTTTCCTGTTGCTCCTTTTGACATCCAGCTTAGTTGGAGCTAGGGTTGGGATCTAGTGTCACAAGCCTTCATTCTCAACTACCTGGGGATTTTTCCCCTAATTCATATCCTCTCACAACTTACTTTAATCATTGCAGTGACAGTTCTCTGCTGGGAAGCATGCCTCTGGGTTCCTCCTGGAACCAGATAATTATGGGCTATAACTTAGACCACAAGGTGTTACAATTGTGTGATGACTAATTGCCTTCCCTAACTTCAACTGACTGGAGTAGAAGATCTGGGCCAGGAATTGTCAGATCTCTCTGAATGGCAGTACACAGCACTACCACTGAGCCACCAAGGGTGTCCCAGCTCCCAATTTATGAAATGTTGTGCTCTTGGGTACCTTTTGATTTAGACACTTTTTTTTCCCTTTCTGTTAAGTATATATAGTACTGCCTTCTAAACGTTAAGGCCCTGGTCATGATTCCATATACTAAGGTACCAGAGCTGAATTAAGAATACTGCTCATTTTATTCTTTTTAGAAAGGTGATCTTTTATGAAAAGATATGCATGGCTAATCAAGCAGTATTTCAGAGAGAATGTGAAACCAGTCCAACAAGTTTTGAGTAGGTTTTGCATGCCATTAGTCTGAAACAGGATATATATGTGTCTCAACTCAAGTAAAGAGAACAAATAAAATATCTTTTCCTTGCTGCTTTGAGAAACATTTGTTACATCTCCAATTGTGTTTATTCACACTTATTATTTATGAGCTTCATTTTTAGTAACAAAGATTTGGTTGAACACAATACTAAAGAAATCTCTAGTAGCTTGGACAATACTAAGAGTTTTATGAATTGGTGAAGGGTATAATGAGCATTTTGCAGTGTTGGGGATATTGGTTTTACAATTTTTGTTAGCTCTGTTTGAGATTGGATTAGAAAATGCACATTTTTTCAAAATTGTAAATTTGATCTGGCTTTCAATTGTAATTGTGTGCAGTTGGCTCTTCAATTCCACAAAATTCTTAGCAGTATAGATAGAAACCCAGCTTAAGATTGTTAAATAATCATACTGATATGCTTGTCTGGATATTTTTTGGTTTATACTAGACCTTGACTAAACTTAGGAGTATGATATGCTCACTTGTCAACATTCCTCTTCGTCTTTAGTTTTTCAGGATTTTTCATTTCACTGTGATTTAGGGGGCAGGACTTTAACTAGCTCTTAAGATTTATATGGAGTTTCTTTCATGTTGGTGTAAGATGCTTTATTTGGAATTTATTGATATTTATAATGTAAATCTTTGGGTGGAGCTATCAAAGGAACTTTTAAGGCTTACAGGCCAATGTGTGCTGATCCACCTTTCCAAGGGCGCTGAATGCAAAAAAAAATAGGCTGCCGCAGTAAAAAGGAGGAGTTAGGGAAAATTGTGCGCCGCTTTGGCAGCAGGCGCCTGAGAGAGGTGGCTGTCAGCCACTTATTTTATTTTTATTTATTATTTTTATATACCGACATTCGATCTCAATCGAGATATCACACCGGTTTACATTCAGGTACTGTAGGTATTTCCCTATCCCCAGAGGGCTTACAATCTAAGTTTGTACCTGAGGCAATGGAGGGTAAAGTGACTTGCCCAAGGTCACAAGGAGCGACAGCAGGACTCGAACCCTGGTCTCCTGGTTCATAGTCCACTGCTCTAACCACTAGGCTATGCCTCCTCCCTTCTTAGGAAAATGGATGCTCAATTTTAGAGCATCCATTTTTCCTAGCCTGTGCACAGCCACAGGATACATACAAATGGACGCTCATTAATAGCCAAAATACTGTACCTCTGTTACATATGGACGATACAGATACTTCTACCCAATAGAGAATAAGGGACTACAAATTAGAAACAAACATGCAGACAAAACTGAAATGAAAAGCCTGAGAAACTGGATTCTGAACAATGGAAAACTGAAGAAACAGCAAAAGATGGCATATTTCAATCACTGAAAGTCAAAATAATTTTTTTTATCTTTGTTGTCTGATCTTCTAATCAATTGGTTCCAGTGTCTGTTCCCCTTGTCTGTCTTTTCCTAATACCTTTTTCAGGGGGTCTCATTATTTCTGATTCTTCTTCTCTCCTTATCATAGTGGATAACACATTGAAATCGTCGGTTGAGTGTACTGCGGCAGTCAAAAAAGCAAACAGAATGTTGGGAATTATTAGATAGGGAATGGTGAATAAAACGGAAAATGTCATAATGCCTCTGTATTGCTCCATGGGCGCACCTTGAATACTGTGTATAATTCTGGTCGCTGCATCTCAAAAATGATATAATTACGATGGAAAAGGTACAGAGAAGGTCTACCAAAATAAGGGGAATGGAACAGCTCCCCTATGAGGAAAGACTAAAGAGGGTTAGGGCTGTTCAGCTTGGAGAAGAGAAGTCTGAGGGGGGGATATGTTAGAGGGGTTTAAAATCATGAGAGGTCTAGAACGGGTAGATGTGAATCGGTTATTTACTCTTTCGGATAATAGACTAGGGGGCACTTCATGAAGTTAGCTTGTGGCACATTTAAAACTAATAGGAGAAAGTTCTTTTTCACTCAATGCACAATTAAACTCTGGAATTTGTTGCCAGAAGATGTGGTTAATGCAGTTAGTATAGCTTTGTTTAAAAAAGGATTGGATAAGTTCTTGGAGAAATCCATTACCTGCTATTAATTAAGTTGACTTAGAAAATAGCTACTGCTATTACTAGCAACAGTAACATGGAATAGACTTAGTTTTTGGGTACTTGCCAGGTTCTTATGGCCTGGATTATCCACTGTTGGAAACAGGATGCTGGGCTTGATGGACCCTTGGCCTGACCCAGTATGGCATGTTCTTATTCTTTTTTTTTCCTATTTTCGTCAGTTGGATCCTTTTTACAGTTTTTGAACGAAGTTATTTTTGCTAATATAACCTCTTTCACATCATCTCTTAGCCATGCTAGCAGTAGTTTGGCCAGCCTTCCACCTTTTCTAATGCATGGAATTCATCTAGTCTGGACTTCCAAGATGGTATTTTTAAATAATGCCCATACCTTTTGTAGCTGCACCTTTTTTAGGTTTTTGTTTTTTTAAACTATTTTCCTCATTTTATCAAAGTCTTTCTTTTGAGAATTAAATACAGCAGTAGATTTGCTTGATGTCCTCCCTCCAGTCATGAACTCAAATTTGATTGCATTATGATCGCTATTACCGAGTGGTCCCACTACATTACTTCTCACACCAGATCCTGCATTTCACTAAGAATTAGGTTTAAAATGCCCCCCCCCCCCCCCCTCTTGTCTGGAAACAGACTAGCTACTCCATGAAGTAATCGTTTATTTCATCTAAAAACTTTATCTCCCTAAATAGCCCCAATGGGACATTTACTCAGTCAATATTGGGGTATTGAAATTTCAAACACCACACGGGCTGGAACTGCACTTTCAATGAGAAATCCAAACAAACAACAAGTGCAGAATAACTTATTGGATCCAAATATTTATTTGAGAAGGATATAAATGGCAACTCCACTGTCAAGTTTATCGTATGATTCCAATTGCAGGTAGGGGTCCCCCGACACGGACCCCGTGTTTCGCCCACTGGCTGCGTCGGGAGGGACAACACCGTATGATCACAAAATCTACAAATAAAACTTCAACATTTAACATGGATCCTAATAAATCATAGGTACAAAACGGCACCGTTATTCTGCACTTGTTTGTTTGGTATTGAAATTTCCCCTTATTACCATGCTGCTGTTCTTTGTTTTCTTTTTAGCTTCCCCCAACTTCTCTTAGCAATTTGTCACCAGTCGGTACATTTAGGCTAGGTGGATAATAGAATGCACCCACCGCTCTACTGTTGCCCATCATCCACAGAATTTCCAGCCATAAAGATTCTACTGTGCATTTATGCTCCTGTAGAATCTTTAATCTGTTGGACTCTATGCCATTCCCTAACATAAAGCACCACCTCACCACCAAGTTGATCCACTCTCTCCTTGCCATATAATTTGTACCCTGCTATGGCATTGTCCCATTGGTTATCCTCCAACCAGGTCTCTGAGATGCCAGTTGTCTACCTCTTATGCACATTTATGGAAGTATAGAACTTGAGAACACAATGGGAGATATTTAATATATCTTTAACTTTAATAACCCACAATTCCCAACAGCATCAAAGTGAGCAACAAATTTCCATATTACAATTATACACCATCCATCGCACCTAATACTAACACACCTTCCCTATAAAAATAAACAAAATACATCTAAACACCCAATGATAGCCATCCATAATCATCCCCAAAGTCTTATTCAAATGCTGAGACAAATAGCCAATCTTCCTATATTTCAATTAATTGCTCTCAGCATGAATCTCCCAAGGGACTTTATTCCAAATACTCAGGGCCATGCAGCTAAAAACAGTTTTAGAAATCTGTGCAAGCAAGCTAGTTCCACTTATTGGGTAGCTAGCAGTAATTAAGAGACTGACTTCAGAGCAAGAGTTGGGATGTGCCCTATTAAGGCCGGCCTTAGATACTGATGCTCGATTCCATTTAACCACTTATAAACCAGCACCCAGCCTTTAAATTGCAGTCTGAACTGGACCAGTGCCCATGTAGATCCCTGAGTATGGGACTAATATGGTCCCATTTCATTTTTCCTATAATCTATGCAACTCTGTGGTATATGCTGTAATGCTTTCAAAATTAGCTTCTGAAGTACCAACAAAAAACAATACGCTTGGCTCATAACTGGAATGTACCAAGGTAGTCAAATTTCAGCAATGCAAGAAAACTAGAAGTTGACGAATAGACCTCATCTTACAGAAGAAGACCTAATTATCACCAAGATTTCATCTTGCATTGTTAGTTTATCCAACCACTCACCCAGAAATTGCACACATCTTTCTTTTTGTTTGAACTCCCTCTTAATTGTGGACATATATCAGATAAAGACCATGTACCCTTACCAGTCTGCCTATCTACAATTCCTGCTCTGCTTCATTGTCCCTTCTTATCCCTCAGATCTTCTGTGCTTGTCCCATGCTTTCTTGAATTCTGATCCTCTCCTTGTCTCCATTGGGAGAGAATTGCATGCATCCATCATCCTTTCTGTAGTGTAAAAAAAAAAAATTGCCTTAGACTACTTGTTTTCCTTCTTTCACATTCATCCCATGCCCCCCTCGTTCTAGAGCCTTCTTTCAGTTGAGAAGTCCACCTCTTGTGCATTTATTTCTTGGAGGTATTTAAAATATCTGTCATTGTATATGTCCTTTCCTCCTGGGTATATATGTTTAGATTTTTGCCTGCCCATTATGATTTATGATGAAAACTGTGGACCATTTTAGTAGCTGCTGTCTGGTCTAGTTCTATTCGGTTCATATCCTTTTGAGGTGTAATTTTCCAGAATTGTACACTGTACTCCAAATGAGGTCTTATCAGAGACTCAGAGTCAGTATTGCCTATTTTTTCGGCCTGTTGGTTACTCTTCTCTCTATACACTCAAGCATCCTTTTCATTTGTGCTATCACATTATCTTCCTGTTTGGCCATCCTAAGATCATTGAATATGATTACCAACCCTTCCTGTATCCCCCCTCTATCCCACTTTTGTTTTGTGCACTGAAGAACTTCACCATCTATGCTGTACTGCTCCCTTGGGTTTTTGCAGCCCGAATATGACTATACATTTTTTTGCATTAAATTTTACCTGCCATTCCTCAAGCTTTATTAGATCCCTCTTCATGTTTTCCACATCTTCCAGCATGTCTACCCTGTTGCAGATTTTGGTGTCATTCCCCCTTCCGCAGTATTGCTTACAAAAATGTTGAACAGAACCGGACCCAGGACAGATCCTTATGGCACACCCCTGGTAAGCACCCTTTCCTTGGATTGCAGTGTTTAAAGTTAATAAAAATAACTTTAAAATAAGTTATCGGTTTTCTGGATTTGTGCGGATGTTATGTTAGCCTTCTTTCAATTGTTAAACACTTCAACCATTTGCTTGAAATAAAGAAGAAAATATTGTTTTGTAAAAAACTTGTATTTTCTCCAACAATTTAACATGCATGCTATAACCTTAACTTAATTTTGATAAGTTCCATAATTTGTGATTTAACTGAAATACTTAACATTTGTTTTAAATCTACCTGTCTGTTTCAGGGCATGTCCTCTAGACTTAGGGCTGGATTTTAAAGGCCCTGTGCGCGTAAATCCATCCGGATTTACGCGCGCATGGCACTCGCGCGCCGGCGCATGTGTAAGTCCCGGGCCTTCGTAAAAGGAGCGGGGAGGGGCGTGTCAGGGGGCGGAGCGGGACCGGGGGCGTGGCGCCAGCGCGGGGGCTTGGTCGAGGCCTCCGGACCAACCTATCTTAAACCCCCCCCCAACCTGGCGCGCGCAGGTTGGGGGGGGGGTTTAGATAGGGTCAGGGTGTGGGTTAGAAAAGGGAAGGGAGGAGCGGCCTTGGAGGGAACAGGCAGTCCGCGCCGGGCTCAGCGCACGCAAGTTGCACAAATGTGCACCCCCTTGTGCGCGCGCCGACCCCGGATTTTATAAGATACACGTGGCTACGCACGTATCTTATAAAATCCAGCGTACTTTTGTTCGCGCTTGCGCAAAATTATAAAATCTACCCCTTAGTGCTGTTAGTGTAAATAATTGTTTCCCATTTACTTGTTCTATAACACATTTTGCAAACTATCATTTATCCCCTCTTTTCCAAGCTGAAGAGCTCTAACCTGTTTAGCTCTTTTTTTTATTATTTTTGTAAGGAAGGCAATCTGTCCTCCTCATTTTTGTTGCCCTTCTATTTTGTGGTCCAGAGAAGGCAACAGTACTGTCACATACTCAAACAGCCATACGCCTTTAAAATAAATGTTATCACACACTCAAACTCAAACTCAAATCCTACACTAAAAAAGAAAAACCAAAGCAGTGTATGTAGCTTATGAAAATTGATCCAGAATAAGCAGCCCCATGCCTACCTGCTTGACAACAAGAGAAGGTATCACTGTGGATTACCCAGTACCCACAAGAGAAGCTGCTGCAGTACCATCCCTCCCCCTCAAACATATATACCTACCCAAAAAGACAAACTGATAATGCAGCCCCCAACCCACTAACTAGCAAGATAATAACTCGGTGAAAAAGCCACTGTGGCCTTCTGTTCCCACTTCATGTCAATAGTAGAAGTCTCCAGTTCCCCACCCCCCAAAAAAAACCAGCTTTCCTCCCCATATCTGCCAGCCAAAAACAAATGGGATTTATATTTGAGCTACAAAATACAATGAATCAGTAATACATGGACATACATATTACAACCAAGAAAACAGTAAACCAGTTATCAACTACTGATCCTGTTAATTGGTAACAAAAGATCAGTTTTGCTCAACAGTTTTTACTATAACCCCTCCTTTCTGCCCCCAGTACCCAACTCGTAAGCATAGAATAAAAATTATACAAGATTAAAACAGAAAAGAACAAAGTGAGATCTCATTTACGAATTGCCATACAACTTTTGTGTGGAAAAAAAGAACCTCAGGTTCCCAAATCTCCAAACCACTTGGAATTATCTAAGTTTGCCGAGAGAAATTCAAACTCTATTTGCTTACATTTTGACCACTCTGTTTAAGTGTAGGAAAAGTAATTTTACCCCAGAACCAAAGAAGCACTCTTCCCTCAGTGGCCTATAGCCTTAAAGCAACTTGGAAATGCTTCCCCTTGTGCAAGTCAAGAGGTCAGTAGAAAAATAGAAAAACCCTGGTATCATTGGGGATCACCATCCCCAAAATAGAGGTTACCATTTTAAGAATATTGGGGCAAGAAAAAATATGGGAGAGGGTGTGCCCCTCTGTCTACATATTCTCCAACACGGGCCAGATTTGGCATTCACCATTCATTTTTAAGCAAGACTGCACAAAGTAAGCACACATTCTTATTCTGCTGTTCTATAACATTTAGAGATCATAAGAACATAAGAAAATGCCACACTGGGTCAGACCAAGGGTCCATCAAGCCCAGCATCCTGTTTCCAACAGTGGCCAATCCAGGCCATAAGAACCTGGCAAGTACCCAAAAATTAAGTCTATTCCATGTTACCATTGCTAATGGCAGTGGCTATTCTCTAAAGTGAACTTAATAGCAGGTAATGGACTTCTCCTCCAAGAACTTATCCAATCCTTTTTTAAACACAGCTATACTAACTACACGAACCACATTCTCTGGCAACAAATTCCAGAGTTTAATTGTGCGTTGAGTAAAAAAGAACTTTCTCCGATTAGTTTTAAATGTGCCCCATGCTAACTTCATGGAGTGCCCCCTAGTCTTTCTACTATCCGAAAGAGTAAATAACAGATTCACATCTACCCGTTTCACATCTACCCGTTCTAGACCTCTCATGATTTAAAACATCTCTATCATATCCCCTGTTAGCCGTCTCTTCTCCAAGCTGAAAAGTCCTAACCTCTTTAGTCTTTCCTCATAGGGGAGCTGTTCCATTCCCCTTATCATTTTGGTAGCCCTTCTCTGTTCCTTCTCCATCGCAATTATATCTTTTTTGAGATGCGGCGACCAGAATTGTACACAGTATTCAAAGTGAGGTCTCGCCATGGAGCGATACAGAGACATTATGACATTTTCCGTTTTATTCACCATTCCCTTTCTAATAATTCCCAACATTCTGTTTGCTTTTTTGACTGCCGCAGCACACTGAACCGACGATTTCAATGTGTTATCTACTATGATGCCTAGATCTTTCTTTGGTTGTAGCACCTAATATGGAACCCAACATTGTGTAATTATAGAATGGGTTATTTTTCCCTATATGCATCACCTTGCGCTTATCCACATAAAATTTCATCTGCCATTTGGATGCCCAATTTTCCAGTCTCACAAGGTCTTCCTGCAATTTATCACAATCTGCTTGTGATTTAACTACTCTGAACAATTTTGTGTCATCTGCAAATTTCTTTCCAGATCATTTATAAATATATTGAAAAGTAAGGGTCCCAATACAGATCCCTGAGGCACTCCACTGTCCACTCCCTTCCACTGAGAAAACTGTCCATTTAATCCTACTCTGTTTCCTGTCTTTTAGCCAGTTTGGAATCCTCGAAAGGACATCGCCACCTATCCCATGACTTTTTACTTTTCCTAGAAGCCTCTCATGAGGAACGTTTGTCAAACACCTTCTGAAAATCCACCGGTTCACCTTTATCTACATGTTTATTAACTCCTTCAAAATAGTGAAGAAGATTTGTGAGGCAAGACTTGCCCTGGGTAAAGCCATGCTGACTTTGTTCCATTAAACCATGTCTTTCTATATGTTCTGTGATTTTGATGTTTAGAACACTTTCCACTATTTTTCCTGGCACTGAAGTCAGGCTAACCGGTCTGTAGTTTCCCGGATTGCCCCTGGAGCCCTTTTTAAATATTGGGGTTACATTTGCTATCCTCCAGTCTTCAGGTACAATGGATGATTTTAATGATGGGTTACAAATTTTTACTAATAGGTCTGAAATTTCATTTTTTAGTTCCTTCAGAACACTGGGGTGTATACCATCCGGTCCAGGTGATTTACTACTCTTCAGTTTGTCAATCAGGCCTACCACATCTTCTAGGTTCACCGTGATTTGATTCAGTCCATTTGAATCATTACCCATGAAAACCTTCTCCATTACGGGTACCTCCCCAACATCCTCTTCAGTAGACACCGAAGCAAAGAAATCATTTAATCTTTCTGTGATGGCCTTATCTTCTCTAAGTGCCCCTTTAACCCCTCGATCATCTAACGGTCCAACTGACTCCCTCACAGGCTTTCTGCTTCGGATATATTTAAAATTTTTTACTGTGAGTTTTTGCCTCTACAGCCAACTTCTTTTCAAATTCTCTTTTAGCCTGTCTTATCAATGTCTTACATTTAACTTGCCAACGTTTATGCTTTATCCTATTTTCTTCTGTTGGATCCTTCTTCCAATTTTTGAATGAAGATCTTTTGGCTAAAATAGCTTTCACCTCCCCTTTTAACAATGCCGGTAATCTTTTTGCCACCTTTCCACCTTTCTTGATGTGTGGAATGCATCTACACTGTGCTTCTAGAATGGTATTTTTTTAACAATGACCATGCCTCTTGGACATTTTTTACTTCTGTAGCTGTTTTTTTCTAACAATTTTTCTCATTTTATCAAAATTTCCCTTTTGAAAGTTTAGCACGAGAGCCTTGGATTTGCACACTGTTCCTCTTCCAGTCATTAAATCAAATTTGATCATATTATGATCACTGTTGCCAAGCGGCCCCACCTCCGTTACCTCTCTCACCAAGTCCTGTGCTCCACTGAGAATTAGATCTAAAATTGCTCCCTCTCGTTGGTTCCTGAACCAATTGCTCCATAAAGCTATCATTTATTCCATCCAGTAACGTTATCTCTCTAGCGTGTCCCGATGATACATTTACCCAGTCAATATTGGGGTAATTGAAGTCTACCAAGCAAAAGCATGAAGCAAAGTACCTTGCACATCAGTAAATATCCACATATACAACGTGCAAGGAAATGGTAAACCAAGTCCACCTTCAAGGTTATAATACTTTTTTATTTAACTGAGTTTTTTCAATATTGTTAATGGCAACTCCATATATCTTCAACAACAGTCATTTAAAGTCCCCCGACACGGTCCGTGTTTCGCGGTGGCTGCATCGGGAGGGACCCACAATCAATATCATCTAGAATATAAAGACAATAAAGCTGATGGACTTGGCAAATATGGCTATACAATTTCAACAAGTTTCTTACAAACATACCTTATATATGCATCATGGAGCGCATCGGCTCACACGACTAAAGGCCATTTTAAGAGGTCGTTTGGCGCCAAAAGACAGAAGCTATTGCGATAGGATCGTCAGTGTAAACCCCGCCCACCCTGTACATGGTTCAACCAAAAAGGTGCCATTCTACATCCCTATTTAAACCCTTGGGATGGACAGAAGAAAGCGTATAAATCCACTTCTGTTCCCGTCTTCCCAGAATCTCAGAATAATTCCCTCCCCAATAGGGGGGGAACGACCACCTCTAAAACTGAGAACTGCAATTCAGCAATGGTGTGTTGGTGTTGAACCCAGTGCGTGACCAAGGGTTCATCCATCCTCAGGAGGCGGATATTCGAACAATGTTCTATAATGCGGGTCTTGACCATCCTAGAGGTCTTACCCACATACAGCATGGAACACGGGCATTGTATAACATACACAACGCCCTTGGTGGTACAATCTGATGAATTACGAAGGTTAAACTGAACCCCAGTATCCGGATGAGTAAATGAGTCTGACTAGTGTGGTTACATATTGTGCAGTGCCCACAGGGGCCGTGATGACCACCCCTGATATCCCTCGCTTGTTTATTAAAGCTCGCATGTACTAGCTGATCCCGGAGGTTGCTAGCTCTCCGAAATGGGATAATCTATCTTTATCACAGTTGTTTCAGGCACCGTTACGTTTTACATTTCGGAGAGCTAGCAACCTCCGGGATCAGCTAGTACATGCGAGCTTTAATAAACAAGCGAGGGATATCAGGGGTGGTCATCACGGCCCCTGTGGGCACTGCACAATATGTAACCACACTAGTCAGACTCATTTACTCATCCGGATACTGGGGTTCAGTTTAACCTTCGTAATTCATCAGATTGTACCACCAAGGGCGTTGTGTATGTTATACAATGCCCGTGTTCCATGCTGTATGTGGGTAAGACCTCTAGGATGGTCAAGACCCGCATTATAGAACATTGTTCGAATATCCGCCTCCTGAGGATGGATGAACCCTTGGTCACGCACTGGGTTCAACACCAACACACCATTGCTGAATTGCAGTTCTCAGTTTTAGAGGTGGTCGTTCCCCCCCCTATAGGGGAGGGAATTATTCTGAGATTCTGGGAAGACGGGAACAGAAGTGGATTTATACGCTTTCTTCTGTCCATCCCAAGGGTTTAAATAGGGATGTAGAATGGCACCTTTTTGGTTGAACCATGTACAGGGTGGGCGGGGTTTACACTGACGATCCTATCGCAATAGCTTCTGTCTTTTGGCGCCAAACGACCTCTTAAAATGGCCTTTAGTCGTGTGAGCCGATGCGCTCCATGATGCATATATAAGGTATGTTTGTAAGAAACTTGTTGAAATTGTATAGCCATATTTGCCAAGTCCATCAGCTTTATTGTCTTTATATTCTAGATGATATTGATTGTGGGTCCCTCCCGATGCAGCCACCGCGAAACACGGACCGTGTCGGGGGACTTTAAATGACTGTTGTTGAAGATATATGGAGTTGCCATTAACAATATTGAAAAAACTCAGTTAAAAAAGTATTATAACCTTGAAGGTGGACTTGGTTTACCATTTCCTTGCACGTTGTATATGTGGTAATTGAAGTCTCTCATTACTACTGCACTACCAATTTGGTTAGCTTCCCTAATTTCTCTTAACATTTCACTGTCCGTCTCACCATCTTAACCAGGTGGACGGTAGTATTACCCCTATCACTATAGTCTTCCCCAACACACAAGGGATTTCTACCCATAAAGATTCAATTTTGTATTTAGTCTCATGCAGGATATTTATCCTGTTGGACTCTATGCCATCCCGGACATAAAGCGCCACACCTCCTCCCGGGTGCTCCTCTCTGTCATTGCGATATAATTTGTACCCCTGTATAGCACTGTCCCATTGGTTACCCTCTTTCCAGCATGTCTCTGAGATGCCAATTAAGTCTGTCATCATTCACTGCTATACATTCTAATTCTCCCATCTTACTTCTTAGACTTCTGGCATTAGCATACAAACATTTCAAAGTTTGTTTTTTGTTTGTATTTTCATTCTGCTTTTTAATTGATAGGGATAAGTTAGAATTTTTTAGCTCAGGTGAGTTTTTAGTTACAGGCACTTGGACTATTTTTCTAACTATTGGAACCTCACTGTCGGGATGCCCTAATTCTAATGCAACATTAGTATCCTTTGAAGATACCTCTCTCCGAACCATGCGCTGCTGAGCAACTGTCTGCTTTCCCCTTTGTTCTAGTTTAAAAGCTGCTCTATCTCCTTTTTAAAGGTTAGCGCCAGCAGTCTGGTTCCACCCTGGTTAAGGTGGAGCCCATCTCTTCGGAAGAGACTCCCCCCTTCCCCAAAAGGTTCCCCAGTTCCTAACAAAACTGAATCCCTGTTCCTTGCACCATCATCTAATCCACGCATTGAGACTCCGGAGCTCTGCCTGCCTCTGGTGACCTGTGCATGGAACAGGGAGCATTTCAGAGAATGCTACCCTGGAGGTTCTGGATTTAAGCTTTCTACCTAAGAGCCTAAATTTGGCTCCCAGAACCTCCCTCCCACATTTTCCTATGTCATAGGTGCCCACATGTGCCACGACAGCCGGCTCCTCCCCAGCACTGTCTAAAATCCTATCTAGGTGATGCGTGAGGTCCGCCACCTTCGCACCAGGTAGACATGTTACCAGGCGATCCTCACACCCACCAGCCACCCAGCTATCTACATTCCTAATAATCGAATCACCAACTATGACGGCCGACCTAACCCTTCCCTCCTGGGCAGTAGGCCATGGGGAGATAGCTTCAGTGCGAAAGAACAATGCATCACCTGGAGAGCAGGTCCTTGCTACAGGATCCTTTCCTGCTGCACCTGGTTGGTGCTCTCCCATCATGAGACCTTCTTCCTCCAAGGCAGCACCAGGGCTGCCAGTCTGAAGTTGGGACTTGACTACTATGTCCCTGAAGGTCTCATCTATATACCTCTCTGCCTCAGCTCCTCCAGGTCTGCCACTCTAGCCTCCAGAGATCTGACTCGTTCTCTGAGAGCCAGGAGCTCTTTTCATCGCATGCACATGTACAACTTCTCATCGGTGGGTAAAAAATCATACATGTGGCACTCTATGCAAAAGACTGGAAGCCCCCCTCTTGCTGCTGGACTGCTGCCTTCATCTCAATTTTGATCAGTTCCTAGTTTTTAGGTTGCTATGGGAGTAGGAATGTGTCTAACGTCCTTTAAATGTATTAGTGAATTCACTATGTGTCTGGTAGTGGCCTACCGGGGTCTGATCAAATTCTCAAAGTTTTTGTTGATGTTTTTTGTTTTTTTGTTTTTTTTTTGTGAAAGTGGCACTTGCCTATAAATTAAGGGATGAGCTAGGGGTGGGACGGTTTGGAAATCCAAACAGTCTAACTTCAGTTAGTCAGCCAGAGTGACTCACTGCTCTCTTGATTAACAAATGTTGGTCCCTATTCAAACCCAGTCACACTACCTCAACACCTTTCCAAGGTGAGTAACTGAGCTGAACTATTCAACTTTTTTACTTAGGTATACACTGCTCCTAGCTTATTTCTAGCTCTGGCTACTTTTTTTTTTTTTTTTTTTTTTTTTTTTTTTTGGGGGGGGGTTTGTGGGGTTTTTTTCCAATACAAACACTCAGCTTGTATTAATTACAAACACTCATTTCTTTAAAAGTCTACAGAACACTCAGTTCTGCGGACTTTTAAAAATAAACACACTACCTACTGCTTACTAGCTACCTTATTGACTATTTAAAAATACAAACAGTCTAACTTGTTTGTTCACTGCCTTTCTAACTATTAAAGGCAGAAACACTCTAAATAATATTCCCAAATAGTTAACTTTGCCCTAATATTTTTAAAAAAGACAATGTCCCAAGCAAAAACTTACTGATTCCTTTCAGCCACCAGCAAGGTGATCCTCTCCTCTGTGTTCCCACTGTAAGTCCAGCCAAATGAGGGCCTATTCCTCTTTCTGTGTGGATTCATTCAGTTCTTTTTCCCAAACTTTAACCCCTCTATGTAAACTACAATATTTAGCCCACTGCAGCACCTTGTAAATTTTTCTTAATCTTCCTTTAGGAGCTTTATATAGAAAAATCATCCTTTCCAAAATTTAGGGCCCTAGATGCTTCCCGGCTGGTCGGCTGATCAGTCCTCGAAGACTCGGCTGGGCACACTGCCCTTCAAAGGTAAGATGCTCTTTGGCGAGGATCTTGAGAAGCTTATGGACTCCTTGGCTGACAACAAGGTCCATAAGCTCCCAGAGGACCGCCCTAAGTCTTCCCGATCCTTCGCGGCCTCTCGCTCTCGCTTCAGGGGCCAGCGTCGCTTCACTTCTCGAGGGCGGGGCAGTTCTGCGAGGGGGGGGGTCTTCTCGTGCACAGTCCTGGTCGCCTTCCTTTCGTGGCAGATGGCCCTTTCACGAGGGCCAGCCCGTGCGTGCCGCCGCTAAACCTGCCACGCAATGAAGTTCAGCCGACCCATTCCTCGGTTCCTTACCTCGGCGGACGCCTCTCCCTGTTCTTCGAGGAATGGGTCAAGATCACGTCGGATCAGTGGGTCCTTGACATTATCAGAGACAGGTACGCTTTCGACCTCGTCAGGGAACTTCCAGATCTTTCTTTTCTCGCCTTGCGGCCGGGCCAAGAGGGACGCGGTGGTCCAGACTCTCTACAAGCTTCTGGATCTGGGAGCGGTGGTCCCAGTCCCGGAAAGGGAAATTGGCGCCGGCCAGTATTCTATTTACTTCACCGTGCCCAAAAAGGACGGGTCCTTCCGCCCAATATTGGACCTCAAGAGGGTCAATCGGACTCTCAAGAACCCCCACTTCCGCATGGAAACCCTGTGGGCGGTCATTGCGGCGGTCCGCCCCGGAGAGTTCCTTGCTTCCCTCGATCTCGCAGAAGCTTATTTTCATATTCCCATTCACCGTGACTATCAGAAGTATCTCCGATTCCACATTCTCAACCCAGACTTCCAGTTTCGAGCTCTCCCCTTCGGCCTCGCGACCGCTCCTCGCACCTTCACGAAGGTCATGGTGGTAGAAGTGGCGGCCTTGCGCCGGGAGGGGATTCTCGTCCATCCCTATCTGGATGATTGGCTCATCAGGGCCAAGTGGGAGACCTCTTGCCGGCGGGCGGTGGATCGTGTCTTGGACCTCCTTGCCTCTCTCGGGTGGATAGTGAACGTTTTCAAGAGCAAGCTTCAGCCCTCCCAGGAGTTGGAATTTCTGGGAGCCCACTTTGACACCCGAGTAGGCAAGGTTTTCTTACCTTGGGCGCGAGCCCTCAAGCTGATCGATCAGGTCCAGACTTTGATTGCCCTACTCTCCCCGACAGCCTGGGATTATCTCCAAGTCCTGGGATCCATGGCTTCTACCATCGACCTTGTCCCCTGGGCTTTTGCTCATATGCGTCCGTTACAGAAAGCTTTGCTGTCCCGTTGGCAGCCAGTGTCGGAGCAGTTCCACGTAGTCCTTCCGTTCTTGGATTCTACTGCCGACGAATTACAGTGGTGGCTGTCTCTTCCTCATCTTCTGCAAGGGATGCCTCTTCAAGCTCCACAGTGGACGATAGTGATCACGGACGCCAGCCTGTTGGGCTGGGGTGCGGTCTGCCTTTCTCAGTCCACCCAGTGAACATGGTCGCAGACTCAGTCGCGCTGGCACATCAATCGACTGGAAACTTTGGCAGTCCGCCTGGCGCTTCAGGAGTTCCTTCCCCTGATCCGTGGCAAGGCAGTACGAGTCCTGTCTGACAACTCCACCACAGTGGCCTCCATCAATCGCCAAGGGGGCACTCGCAGTCCCCTGGTAGCCTTAGAAGCCAGCCGTCTCCTCGCTTGGGCGGAGCGTCACCTAAGTGCCTTGCGGCTTCTCAAATCGCCGGAAAAGACAATGTTCAAGCCGACTTCCTCAGCCGGCAGTCGCTCGATCCGGGAGAGTGGGAGCTCTCGGATGTGGCCATGGCTCTGATAGTGGACAGGTGGGGTCCTCCTCACCTCGACCTCATGGCGACTCTGCGCAATGCCAAGGCCAATCGGTTCTTCAGCCGCTGGAGGGAGCATGGCGCAGAGGGCGTGGATGCTCTGGCTCTACCTTGGCCATCGGACGTCCTTCTGTATGTGTTTCTCCCGTGGCCACTGGTGGGGAAAGTTCTCAGGAGAATCGAGCTCCACCGGGGACCGGTGATTCTCGTCGCTCCCGAGTGGCCGCGAAGGACGTGGTTCGCGGATCTCATCAATCTAGCGGTGGATGGGCTCCTGCGCCTCTGTCATCCCCCTCGTCTCCTCCGGCAGGGGCCTGTATTTTTCGACCAGGCCGATCACTTCTGTCTTGCGGCCTGGCTTTTGAACGGCGTCGCCTGAGGCGCAAAGGTTATAGGGAGGAGGTCATCTCCACCCTGCTGCAGCCCGGAAGCAGTCAACTTAAGAACATAAGAACATGCCATACTGGGTCAGACCAAGGGTCCATCAAGCCCAGCATCCTGTTTCCAACAGTGGCCAATCCAGGCCATAAGAACCTGGCAAGTACCCAAAAACTGTCTATTCCATGTTACTGTTGCTAGTAATAGCAGTGGCTATTTTCTAAGTCAACTTAATAGCAGGTAATGGACTTCTCCTCCAAGAACTTATCCAATCCTTTTTTAAACACAGCTATACTAACTGAACTAACAACATCCTCTGGCAACAAATTCCAGAGTTTAATTGTGCGTTGAGTAAAAAAGAACTTTCTCAGATTAGTTTTAAATGTGCCACATGCTAACTTCATGGAGTGCCCCCTAGTCTTTTTATTATCCGAAAGAGTAAATAACCAATTCACATCTACCCATTCTAGACATCTCATGATTTTAAACACCTCTATCATAGCCCCCTTCAGCCGTCTCTTTTCCAAACTGAAAAGTCCTAACCTCTTTAGTCTTTCCTCATAGGGGAGCTGTTCCATTCCCCTTATCACTTCTCTGGCCTATGTGCGCATCTGGAAAGTTTTTGAGTCCGCGTGTACGGAGGCGGGTGTCCCTGCGCGCTCCGCCTCGATTCCTTTGATTCTTTCTTTTCTTCAGAAGGGTCTCTCTAAGGGCCTCTCCTTCAGTTCTCTACGTGTTCAAGTCTCTGCGCTCTGCTCTCTCCTGGGTCGGGTGGACGGTCATGCCTTAGCAGCTCTCCCTGACGTGATTCGTTTCCTGAGGGGCGTTAGACACCTCCGCCCCCCCTCTCGGGCCACGTGTCCGTCGTGGAGTCTCAACCTAGTCCTTCGTGCTCTCTGTGCGGCTCCCTTCGAGCCTCTTCGCCACGCTACGCTCAAGGATCTTACTCTAAAGACTGTCTTTCTGGTCTCTATTTCCTCTGCTCGCCGTATTTCCGAGCTTCAGGCGCTGTCCTGTCGGAAGCCCTTCTTCCATTTCTCGGATTCTGGGGTTTCTCTCAGGACGGTTCCTTCCTTCTTGCCTAAGGTTGTCTCCGCTTTTCATGTCAACCAGTCAGTCGAACTCCCAGCGTTCTCTCCGGAGGAGATTGCAGGTACAGCAGGTGGCGACCTTTGTCGCTAGATGTAAAACGAGTCTTGCTTCGCTATCTCCAGGTCACCAATGGCTTCCGGGTATCGGACCATCTCTTCGTCCTTTGGAGTGGTCCCAACCGCGGTAAACAGGCTTCTAAGACCACGATTGCGCGGTGGTTGAAGGAAGCCATTTCCTCTGCGTATCTTTGTCAAGGTCGTCTGCTTCCTGAGGGTCTGAAGGCCCATTCTCTGCGTTCTCAGGCTACTTCATGGGCGGA
Source organism: Rhinatrema bivittatum (assembly GCF_901001135.1). NCBI lineage: Eukaryota > Metazoa > Chordata > Amphibia > Gymnophiona > Rhinatrematidae > Rhinatrema > Rhinatrema bivittatum. The sequence goes on from NC_042620.1 coordinate 93,657,595, forward strand.
GAGTCAATCTGTCTCCCCGCAGGAGATTTGCATGGCCGTCACTTGGACGTCTCTGCACACTTTTGCTCGGCACTACCGTCTGGATGTACACGCTCCGGTGTTCGGTTCCTTTTGGCGGCAAGTGCTTCGAGCGGGACTGTCTCGGTCCCACCCAGTTTAGGGAAGCTTTGGTACATCCCACTGTCTGGACTGATCTGGGTACATACAGGAAAGGAAAATTAGTTCTTACCTGTTCATTTTCGTTCCTGTAGTACCATGGATCAGTCCAGACGCCCTTCCCTGTCTGTCTTCTGTCCTCTCGAAGCTTGTTTTCTTGCAGGTCTGCAGATTTCCATATATTTCTTTGTGCAAGATTACTGAGCAATTACACCGGAAGCCTTGGTCGTTTTCTTATACCAAGTTGATGCAAGAGCGTATAGGTATACCATGTTTTCTACATTATTCTATATTTGCTCCGTTGAGCTTTACAGTTACTTGCTTGATCCTATTCTTGGGTTTGTTGTTTTATGCTTTGACAAACATTATACTGAAGGGGTAGAGGATAGGCTCTGTCCTGATATAGGGCATCCTTCAAGTTTTAGTCTGTCTCCACCTGCTGGAAAGGAGGCTCAATCCACTGTCTGGACTGATCCGTGGTACTACAGGAACGAAAATTAACAAGTAAGAACTAATTTTCCTATCATGTCACACAAGAGACAGAGACAAGATGGAGGCAGTCCAGAGAAGGGTGACCAAAAAGGTGGAGAGTCTTCATCGAATAATTTGAGGAGAGATTGAAGAATCTAAATATGTACACCCTGGAGGAAAGGAGGAGCAGAGGTGATATGATACAGACTTTCAGATACTTGAAAGGTTTTAATGATCCAAAGACAAGACAAACCTTTTCCGTCGGGGAAAAAAATCAGCAGAACCAGGGGTCATGATTTGAAGCTTCAGGGAGGAAGACTCAGAACCAATGTCAGGAAGTATTTCTTCACGGAGAGGGTGGTGGATGCCTGGAATGCTCTTCTGGAGGAAATGGTGAAGACCGGAACTGTGAAGGACTTCAAAGGGGCATGGGATAAACACGATCAATAAAGTCTAGAGGACGTGAATGAAGAGTGGGTGGCTCGCGGGAATGACTGCTACTACCCGGAGATAATACCCTTATTCAATAAACATTCACACGGTTAATGTGACTCCAACATTGCTCTAAGCTTCAAAGGCAAGAGGAAATGTGGAAAAAAGGATTTGCATTCACACAAAAGCGGGGAGTAGCTTGCTTGTTACGGCAGCTACTACCCCAAACCAAATAAGCCTGATACTTCACTTTCAATGCATATCCAGCATAACTCTTTTTGCTTCAACAGCAGGGGGAATGAAGAAAGTTGGATCTATATACAGACAACAACCAACAAGGACTGAATTATTTAGTCTGAGTGGGCATGGGTGTGGCTTGCTTATTGCAGCGGTTGCTTACCCCTAACTAATTGGGCTAGATATTTCACTTAGATGCAGTTCCAACACTGTGCTCTCATTAATGGTGGGAGTGGAAAGGAAATAGAACCAAAAGGTTACTAAGAGCCAAGAGTAACATAAGTATGAGGGAAAAAAAAGTGCAAAACTTGCTGGGCAGACTGGATGGACTATTTGGTCTTCTGCTGTCATTTCTATGTTTCTATGTGACACTTCCCTCCCCCCTGCTTTATGTATTCCCACCACTTCCTCATAGTTATTCCAGAACCAGATAGCTTCTTGGGGGGAAACATCCCAACCATAAATACCAACCTCTCCCTCAGTTTCCAATTCCTTCAGTTCAACTTCTAACCAGTGTTGACTAGTACCTGAGGCATTCCACTGTGCTATAATAATATTAAATAAAGCAGCCTTGTAATAAGCAGAAATATCAGTTTAATTTATTTCCCCGTTTGCTTTGGCCTTCTGCAAAACTTTCAGAATATGGGCAGATTTACCTGCCCGTAACAAATTTCAGTGCTGTTCTATTCAAATCCTGAAAGAAACTGGAGGGCAAGTAAATAGGCAACATACCAAATACAAAATTCTAGGCAACCAATACATATGGCATTTGTTCTGCCCAACCAACTCATGGGTTATCTCTTCCACTTCCCTACTTCCTCTTTTAATCTAGCTAAAAAATGAAGTTTTAGACCTATTTCAATTAATTTGTAACCTATCATTAAAATCATCCTTTGTACCTGAAACTGGAAGATGGCCAGTGTAACTCCAATATTTAAAAAGGGCTCCAGAGGTGATCTGGGAAACTATAGACCAGTGAGCCAGTCTTCAGTGCTGGGAAAAATCATGGAAACTGTTATAAAAAAGAAAATCACAAAACATTTAGATGGACATGGTTTAATGGGACACAGCCAGCATGGATTTACCCAAGGGAAGTCTTGCCTCACAAATCTGCTTCACTTTTTTTTTTTAAGATGTCAAACATGTGGATAAAGGTGAACCAGTAGATGTGTGTTTGGATTTTCAGAAAACATTTGACAAAGTCCCGCATGAGAGGCTTCTAAGAAAACTAAAAAGTCATGGGATAGGAGGTGATGCCCTTTTGTGGGTTGCAAGCTGGTTAAAAGATAAATAGAGAATAGGATTAAATGGTCTGTTTTCACAGTGGAATGCCTCAGGGATTTGTACTTGGACCAGTGCATTTTAATATATTTATTTATAAATGATCTGGAAAGGAGTCCAATGAGTGAGGTGATCAAATTTGCGGATGACACACAATTATGCAGAGTAGTTAAATCTCAAGTGGATTGTGATAAATTGCAAGAGGATCTTGTGAGACTGGAAGATTGGGCTTCCAAATGGCAGATTAAATTTAATGTGGATGAGTGCAAAGTGATGCATATAGGGAAAAATAACCCTTGCTATAGTTACACAATGTTAGGTTCTATCTTAGGAGTTGCCACCCAGGAAAGAGATCTAGGCACCGTAGTGGATACATTGTTGGCTAGTGTGCTGAGGTGATCAAAAAAGCAAACAATGTTAGGAATTAAGAGAGTGGCAAATAAAATGTTGGATGTCATAATGCCTCTGTATTGCTCCATGGTGAGACCGCATCTTGAATACTGTGTACAGTTCTGGTAACCACATCTAAAAAAAAAGATATAGTTGCCCTGGAGAAAGCTCAGAGAAGGGCAACCAAAATAAGGGGCATGGAATGGCTGGGCCTATGAGGAAAGTTTAGGGAAGTTATGGCTGTTCAGTTTGGAGAAGAAATGACTGGGGGGGGGGGGGGGATATGAGGTCTACAAAATCATGAAAGAACTTGAACAAGTTAATGTAAATCTGTTATTTACTCTCTTGGATAATAGGACCAGGGGATACTCCATGAAGTTAGCAAGTAGCTCATTTCAAACAAATCAAATTCTTTTTCACTCAGCACATAGTTAAGCTCTGGAATTCATTGCCAGAGGATGTGGTTACAGCAGTTAGTGTAACTGGGTTTAAAAAAGGTTTGGATAAGTTCCTAGAGAATAAATCCATAAATCTATTAATTAATAAGCAATAGCAGCTTCAGATTTATTTAATGTTTGGTTACTTGCCCAGTTACTTGTACCTTAGATTGGCCACTGTTGGAAACAGGATACTGGGCTTGATGGACCCTTGGTCTGACTCAGTATGGCATATCTTATGTTCTTATGTTATAAAGCATGAAATACCATTGTGGAGACTCTTAACTGAGCTAATATTCCTATTTGATCTTATGTATGTTTATCTAATGGTACTTAATGGCTGCTGAGATCAGTTGATATCTTTTTTTATTTTAAATACTTTGGAGAAGGGTTGGGTAACTGAGAGACTTTCAGAAATGATGGTAAAAGGGTAGAAACTTGACATTTAGAAATAAATTGTTTTTCCTTATTATCCATTCCAAACCATTGCAGACAAGTGGATTATGTCCCCCTGCCAGTAGATGGAGACAGAAGTAAAGCTGACTTCAGTACTGGTGGTACTTGTGCCTGCAAGTTTGTTCAACCTACAAAGAGACAAAGTCAAGCGGAAGAGAGGATTGCCAAGGAGATAAAAAATGGCGACAAAACATTTTTCAGATACATCAGCGAAAAGAGAAAAGTCCAAAGTGGTATAGTGAAATTGAAAGGTGGAAATGATCAATGTGTGGAGAGAGATGAAGAAATGGCAGAAATATTAAACGAATACTTCAGCTCTGTGTTCACTAAAGAAGACCCTGGAGAAGGACCATCTCTACCCAACAAGAAACTGGAGGGAAGTGGAATAGATGAAAATCCTTTTACAGTAGAAAATGTATGGGAAGAGCTAAAGAATCTGAAAGTGGACAAAGCCATGGGGCCTGATGGGATTCATCCAAGAATACTGAGGGAGCTCAGAGATGTGCTGGCAGGTCCGCTGTGTGACCTGTTCAATAGATCCCTAGAAACGGGAGTGGTGCCGAGTGATTGGAGAAGAGCGGTGGTGGTCCCGCTTCACAAGAGTGGGAACAGAGAGGAGGCTGGTAACTACAGAACGGTTAGCCTCACTTCGGTGGTGGGAAAAGTAATGGAGTCACTGTTGAAAGAGAGAATAGTGAACTATCTACAGTCCGGAGAATTGATGGACCAGAGGCAGCATGGATTCACCGGGGGAAGATCCTGTCAGACAAATCTGATTGACTTTTTTGACTGGGTAACCAAGGAATTGGATCACGGAAGAGCGCTCGATGTCATCTACTTGGATTTCAGCAAAGCTTTTGATACGGTTCCGCACAGGAGACTGGTGAATAAAACGAGAAGCTTAGGAGTGAGTGCAGAGGTGGTGACCTGGATTGCAAACTGGTTGACGGACAAAAGACAATGTGTGATGGTAAATGGAACTTTCTCTGAAGAGAGAGCGGTTTTAAGTGGTGTACCGCAAGGATCGGTGTTGGGACCGGTCCTGTTCAATATCTTTGTGAGCGACATTGCGGACGGGATAGAAGGTAAGGTTTGTCTTTTTGCGGATGACACTAAGATCTGCAACAGAGTGGACACGCCGGTAGGAGTGGAGAGAATGAGACGGGATTTAAGGAAGCTGGAAGAGTGGTCGAAGATATGGCAGCTGAGATTCAATGCCAAGAAGTGCAAAGTCATGCATATGGGGAGTGGAAATCCAAATGAAATGTATTCGATGGGGGGGGGGAAAGGCTGATGTGCACGGAGCAGGGGAGAGACCTTGGGGTGATAGTATCTAATGATATGAAGTCTGCGAAACAATGTGACAAGGCGATAGCAAAAGCCAGAAGAATGCTGGGCTGCATAGAGATAGGAATATCGAGTAAGAAAAGGGAAGTAATTATCCCCTTGTACAGGTCCTTGGTGAGGCCTCACCTGGAGTACTGTGTTCAGTTCTGGAGACTGTATCTACAAAGAGACAGAGACAAGATGGAAGCGGTACAGGGAAGAGCGACCAGGAAGGTGGAGGGTATTCATCGGATGACATACGAGGAGAGATTGAAGAATCTAAATATGTACTCCCTGGAGGAAAGGAGGAGCAGGGGTGATATGATTCAGACTTTCAGATACTTGAAAAACTTTAATAATCCAGACGACAAACCTTTTCCATCAGAAAAAAATCAGCAGAACCAGAGGTCACGAGCTGAGGCTCCAGGGAGGAAGACTAAGAACCAATGTCAGGAAGTATTTCTTCACAGAAAGGGTGGTGGATGCCTGGAATACCCTTCCGGAGGAAGTGGTGAAGTCTAAAACTGTGAAGGATTTAAAAATAAACACTGTGGATCCATCAAGTCTAGAGGGCGTGAATAAAGAGGAGGCAGCAAAACACTGCATGGAGCGGCAGTAGCCACAGAGGCATTCACAGAGCGGGATGCCAGTGGTTGGTGTTCCACCTTCACGGAGCGGAAGGATGGAGGGCTGCCATCTCCAAAAAACAAAAAACAAACACAAAAACAAAAAACAAACACGGGTGGGTAAGAGTATGGGGCAGGGGTGTGGCCTGCTTGTTACAGCGGTTGCTACCCCTAATTGAGCTGGATGTTCACTTGGATGCAGATATGGCGCTGCTCTCTACATTGGTGGTGGGGTGGAGGGGAATTAGGGCTGGAGGGTACTGGAAGCCAATAGTAACAGGTGGGAGAGAGAAAAAGGGAAAAAAATGGGATAAAGTGCGTAGCTTGCTGGGCAGACTGGATGGGCCATTTGGTCTTCTTCTGCCGTCATTTCTATGTTTAGCTATGATTAGGCCACTCCTATGAAGGCTATAGGCTCAGGTTTCCAATGGAGAATAGGCCAAGTCTTGGAAGCATTCAGTCCTGCTACTGGCAGTATACTCTCTCTCTGTTCTTGGAGAGCAATGGGGAAGTAGTAAAGAAAAAAAAAAAAAAAGGCAACTTAGCATGACAGCTGGTGCATTTTGCCTGGCTTGTTATCTGCAAAGTGTAGGCATTCTGCCCAAAACGAAACTGGGATCGTTTCCCTGATCAAGCCTCGAGAGAGGTAGTGCTGTAATGCAAATGGAGCAAGGCCTTGACACGTCTGTTTTGGTGGAATCAGCAGCTATTTTCTGCCGCTTCATACAAAAAAAAAATTCAAGCATGCCAGGCTCTTTATTCCCCCCTTTCCCTTAGGTAGTTGAACAGGGAAGATCTGTGGAGGTTACATATTTCCCTTAGGCATGGCAGAGCCTATGCAGTTTCAGTTTTGTACAGAGTTGTTTCATCAGGTGACCTCATAGGCATGCTGGAGCTCTTCTTTCCCATGTTCCCTGCTAGCAATGTGGCCTGCGTATATGACTTTTTTCTTTTTTAACCGTACTGTATAAGGATATTTCAAGTTAGAGATTTTACAGTAGATTATCAGATTTAATCAACAACAATCTAACAATATGAATTCTGTAGGGAGCAGATTCAAGACACTTTGAGGTAGTCAATTATTTTATTAGAGGCATACATGAAAACAATACAGTGCAATTTATTTTATTTGGTTTTGTTAGTTTCAATGTTAGTTTTACAGTGTAAGCGCTGTCATGTAAGATAAGCTTAGAAAATTTATTCCTTGCTTAACTTACCCTTAAAATTATGCAATTGCCATCTAATTATTCAAATTGTAAAGTAATTTGAACCATTGTTCTCACCCTTTGAAGTACTGCGTCAGACCCGGGTCACTCCTGTAACAGGATGTGGTCTGACATCCAGGAATGGATCCTTATCCCTTTAGGGAATGGCAGATAAAAACCCCAAAAGTCTCTCAGACGTCTCCGTGAAGTATGACAGCAGGAAGGATAAAAATCACTAATTGGACAAATATACTTCCAAGGTAAATCTGGTAAACAGCATTCACTTTAATGAGCAACTGTGCTGAGTAAAACTGTTTTAACTTGCAAGTCGCAATGGTAGTGTCTGGCACAATCAGTTCTAGAAGCACTACTTTCAGATGGCCTTCCTGAAGTCCATGAATGAAAGTCACGGAAAGAAACCCTTAGCCAAGGTTTTTCAGATAAAATATGAAAGTTTGTTCAAATGCTGTCAGACATCAAAAATCACCTGTCTGATATTAAAGCTAATCTGTCCATGTAACTCAGTCTCTCTTGATTATCCAACTCCTGCTCTGAATTGGATGTTGCCATCTCCTATAGACACAGGATTGGTGGGATGCAGATGTCATCTACGCCTCAATGCATAGGATTATTCTCAGATTCATTAAAGCTCATCGGCGAAAAGCAGTTGTTAAAACAGTTTTGCTTCATAGCTGGTCTTCAAAGTTTACCAAGGAGATGTTCTCAGTTCTGGTCCAAGGTTTCTTTTCTTCTTATTTGGGAGGTGTTGCAACTCTCTGATATGAAGAAACAGTCTTCTCCTCTGTATGAAACAGTCTTATAACAGTTAGCCAAAAACCCACATGGCCACAAAACTCCATTTTGTCTTGCTCTTCAGACCTGCACTTTGGTTCAGTCTGTGTGCAGTAATAGGCCTCAAAGTTCATAATGTGCATCCTATTTAGAACACTGGTGTCTACCTTATAGCTGCTCAACAAAATGAACAGCTGGAAGAAGAGACTATCCAAAGGGGATGGACAGGCTCCTCTTTTCCTTTTATTCCCCTTCTTGCTTCCTTTCTCCTCACAGGTAGCCAGCCAATTGCTTCCTTAGCTGGACTGGCCGCCCAATGGCATGGCCATACAGCATACAAGGTGAGATCTAGAAGAATGTTCGCTGGCCATGTGGTGAAAAGGCACATGTCTGGGGGAAAGAAGGTGTCATCAGTGCCACGCCCATAAGGAAGGCCTAACTAAGCACTGGTTGGGCCAGTTAAGTTGCCTGCACGCACCCTCCCTAACTTCCATCTGACGGGAGGGGCGCACAACCAGCTATGGGGTCCGGGTTGGGGGTATTGAGTGCCCTGTCACCAGCAGAGCCTGCGCACTGTGGATTGCAGGCACAATTGTCCCCCATTTCAAATTAGATTGGAATTAACAAAGTATTCAATTTTGTCTTATCAAGTAATGTTATGGAATTTTTTCTACTCCGCACCCCCTTTGTGGAATTCTTTACTACAGGGTATTTGAATAGTAACCAATTATTCTAAATTTCACAAGATCATACAGGTTTGGCTTTTTAAACAAACTTATTAACTGATCAAATGTTTCTGTTTTCAGATTTGTTATATTCTGTTCTATATTGTATGATATGTATTAGTTTTATGTTGTGTGTGTTTATTTTTTGTAAACCCTTTTGTTTTATTTGAAAAGCAGTAAATCAGATTTTATTTAAACTACACTACTAAACTAATTTATGGTATTGATGATCTTTCCCACCTTATAAATATTTCCTAACATCTAACAGTGTGGGATAGTTGGAAGTTGTGTTCTATCGACGAAAAACTGTTTGAAGATTGCTTACATCAGCTGAACTACACAAATGCGTTCTCAGTATAACATCCTTGATTTATTCATTTTTCTCTACTTTCATAAAATCTGTAGATATTTTAAAAGGGATTGTTTTGCAGATATATTCAATAGTGATGAATTACATTTGGTTACTGTTAAGATAAGGAATTGAGGAGTCCCATTAGCAATGCAGATAGTTTCCTGCATCATATTTCATGGTTTATTAATCTTTGAAATACTTAAACATTTTAATTGCCAGGATTTCTCCTTTTTAGGCATGTATGATTTTGATCAATGGAAGTTCCTGTTTTAGTGCATCTGAACAAATAGTGATCCTATCAACTAGGTTGTGTGTGGACAGAATTTGCTAAAATTGGAAATGAGATTGCCATTCCAATTCCATAATAAAATGATAGTTTGGAATGCCCAAATATTTGGCAATAGTATTTCCCCATAGAAACACTATGAAATATACCTCATTTGTGAACTACTGCCAGTTTATCTCTCTCAACTTGTTTTTGATCTGGCTTTGGAATATGTCATTTTTGCTATATATTGTATGAACTTGCACACAAGTTAATGAGCCAACTGTTGCTCTGCAGGATGGTGAAGTGGATGCAGAGGAACTTCAGAGATGTTTAACGCAGTCTGGAATCCATGGAACCTATACTCGTAAGACCTGAATGAGATACTCTTGTTTTAACACATTTTACAGTGATTTATAAGTTAATATATTCCTGATGAAAATATTTCTCATTTGTTAAACTTTGCTTTGCAAGTTGTACTAGTCCAATTACATAGAACAGTCTGTTTCCTATGTTAAGCTCATAACCAGGATAGCAATTAAAAAAAAAAAAAGTAACCATAAGATCATCTACTACTATTAATGTATGTTTTTGTGGTGTCTTATGTATAATTGTAATGTGTAAGCATCTTCTAGTTAGATGATGATCAATAAGCAAACTAGAGTATGGTGCAAGACTTAGGTGTTGTAAAAGTTACTTTTTACCAGTATCTAGTTAGTAAAAACAACAAAGTTGTTGCTTGACCTAATGTGAAAACAAGGCTTTATCCTGGTTACAAATATATAAATAAAAAATACAATTCTTTGTAATTGGACTAAACAGAAATGTCAGTTTAGTATAACATGATACTAATTTTAAAAAATAGCACATTTTCCCTTTTAAAAGAAAAAAAATATATAAATGGTAGTAAAATAAGCCATGTTTGTGTGCTGCCAGTTTCAATACCTGCTGGCTGAGTGTGGCAGGCCTGACATAGTTCAGCCAATCGAGGTGCTGTTAAGATATCTTCCAAAAGAAGAATGAAGATGAATTCGTTGATTTACCAGTCTTTATCATACCCTTTGATCAACCAGTGGGAATTTTATGACCAGCAACTCAGTTGGAACAGTTATTGCAGTCTGTCAATGGTCCCCAAACTTTTCAGTAGAAGGAACACATGATATTTCAAATCACTGAGTGTTCTAGACTAGGGTGGAAAGGAGGGCATTTCTGAAAACATGCCTTCCTGCCCATCTGCTTGCCTTCCCCTTCTAATTTCCCTCAGGAGCATCTCCTTTCTGTCTCTTCACTTTCCTCAGTATAATGGCTCCTTTACTGCAGAATCTCCCCTTTGCCACTCCCCCTCAGCTGGTTCCCCAGCTAATGCCCCCTTAAAACCATCCTCTTCCCCCAGCTGGCTCATCCCCACTCCCCCCCTCCAACAGCTGTAAACAGTGACTCAGTGAACAAAGTTGTATTTTGTACTTGTAGCAGTAGTCTTGCCCCTTCAAGCTGGCAATCCGTCTTTGTTGAGCTGAAGAGAAGGCATGGCATCAGCAAATTTTGAACTGCAGATCACCCCTGACAGTGTCCCCCCGCCTTTGTATGATGCCTGGGACTGGTCTTTTCTCCTCCTCTACCTTTGAAAATGTTATCATGGGCTTCCTTTATGAGAACAATGGTGGCTTTCTTCTAGGAGAAGGGGAATCCTCTCCCTTCTGAGAAGGCTATCACAAGCTTCTGATGTCACTTCCTGTGCAGTGACTGATCTTTTCTGCTCCAGGTTGTCCTCATACTACCATAGGCTTCTGAAGGCTGTGCACTCTGGGGATGTAAGCTGTGTGGCCAGTGTATGGCTTCTGATGAAATACTGGTCCTGAAAGTTCCCCCTCCAGTAACATTCCCTTCAATGATGCACTGCCTGGGTTGCAGCTTCTTTCTGTGGTGGAAGATAATTTTTTGGGGATGTACATTGTTACTTTTGCCCAGGCCACAGGACTATGATTTTTTTTTCTGTCCCCTCCCCCCCCCCCCCCCCCCCCCCAAAAAAAAAAAAAGTACCTGATTTTTGGGGCCTCCTGCCAGTAAGCTGTGATCCAGAATTTCACAAGCAGGCTTTATTCATATGGCAACTGAACAGTACACAGCAAGTGTCCTGGTTTACATTGCAAGCTTTATACCGGATGCTAACGCCATTACTTCAAAATAAATGTCACTCAAGTTAGGTCACTGTCTCATAGGTCTATTTCTGGGTCCTTAAGACTCAGTCCTCAGTTATATTGTTGAACACTAAGATGTTCCCAGAGTTCCCTTTTGAAGCCATGAGGACCAATCAAGCTACTCAGGGGTGGGATCACTGGGTTTACATTTCACCAAGCTGTCCTGTGACTCAGAGGCAAAATACCTGCTTCCAATCTACATTTTCCTAGCGTGTAGCCAGATGGACTCAGGACCAGTGGGTTATGTGCTCTTCTGCTAGTAGATGGGAGACTGAGTCAGATTTCAGAGCTGACATCACCCTAGATATACCCCTGCAGTGACCTCAGCTCCCTAGTATCTCTCCGTCCCCTAGCAGATGCGGACACTATCATACACACTAGCACAATGTTAGGAAAATTACAGCAAGAAGACAAAATTACCTTAAAGAAGATCTTCTGCGGTGATACCTAGGGATCCCTCTCCCAGTTGAGAATTCCTGAAATGATTTCCGGATCCCTCAGAGGTGTGCCTTGGTCCTGTAGCCGGTTCCCGGTGTGGACTTAGCCCCCAGAGTGGCTGAAAGGCAGTGGGTGCATAACCGAGCACAGCGGAAGGTAAAACCCTCTCCCCCTGCAGCTGGAGACCATCCGGCACACGATCGGTAAGCGCCGAGACCAGGTAAGCAGAAAACTTTAAATTCAGGTCTCCAGAGCTTGAATTGCAGTACTGATTCCTCCTTTCTTCTGGCGAGGTAAAAAAAAGGGAGCACTGATCGGGTTGAGCAGCTTTGGTTGGGCTAGGCCCCGATCCAGTGCAAGGGTCCATACATGTGGAGACCCTGGGGGGGGGGCACCATCTTATGCGTGGGGGGCGTCAGCGCCATCTTCCCTTCTCGACCAGCAAACAACCATTCCTGTTGAGGCTGGACAGCTGATGCGCCTAACTTGTGCACGTCCAGTACAGACGCATGCACAACTGAACCGCGCGCATAACTACATGCACAGCTACGCTTACAACTACACACGCGCATTGAAGCTCATTACCTGTACGTCTAGACATAGAGGCAATGGCATCGGCGTCCAAGAAGGCCAGAAGGCACTCTTTGCACAGCCTGCCACGTAAGAGCCGCGCAGCCTGAACTGGAGTCCTGCCTGTGTCAGCATTGCGAAGAAGCCCAGGGGGGACCAAAGCCTGGTCCCTCACTGTCTGAGGATGGGTCTGGAACTACTACATACGATAGCTCCCCGGATCTATGCAATTCAAAGATGGCTTCTCCACAAGAGGGTACCTCAGGGGCCCCTACTCCGACTCCCCCTGGGATTAACATGGACCCAGGGACCTTCTGGTTAGAAGTTTTCCCAAGGGCTGCAAGCCTTCGTTCAGGTGCAATCAGCCCCAGCTGCGTCCCGGGCTCAACACCTGCCAGAAGCAAAAGATCTTTCTGGCCCTACTTGGATGCCTCGAGACATGCCTTGCCTAACCAAGAATTTCCCTGGCAGGGACCCAGACAGATGATGATGGTGCCTCCCTGGAAGAAGGAGAAATCCCTCCAGGCCTGGAACCATACCAAACCATGCTTCGCTTCTTCCACAGGGATGAATTACCAACCCTTGTTTCCCAAACTCTGAAGACTCTGGGTATTCCAGGCACGGACCCGATGATGAAACCAAAGAAGAAACCCCATCTTGGTGTCCCTTCGTAAAGCCTCATGCTACTTCCCAATGATGGAAGCCATCCAAGAACTGATTGACCTAGAGTGGGATGCCCCAGAGGTCAGCTTTAAAGGAGGTCGGGCCTTGGAAGCTTTATACCCTCTGGAACCAGCGACCAAAGAACGCCTGCGTTTTCCGAAAGTAGACACCATGGTCTGTGCCGTCTTAAAGCGAACAACCATTCCCGTTGAGACTGCATTGAAGGATACTCAGGATAGACTATTTGAATCCATTCTTAAGCAGGCCTTCGACTCAACAGCAATAACACTGTAGATTGCTTCCTGCTGCGCACTGGTGGCACGTTCCTGTTTGCTCCTCTCTCTTGAGGCAAATAACTCCAGAACATATACTGGTGAGACGATGGAACCTGCAGCAGCCTTTCTGGCAGACGCAAGCTCAGATCTGGTGCGTACCTCAGCCAGCGGAGTAGCCTCTGTAGTGGCAGCCAGAAGACAACTATGGCTGCAGAATTGGTCTTCTGATGCGACCTCTAAAGCGAATCTCACAAGAATGCCCTTTAAAGGATCTCTCTTATTCAGAAGCGAATTGGAGACGTTAGCCAGCAAGTGAGGCGAATCTCCAGTGCCTCGGCTACCGGAAGACAGGGTCAAAAGATCCCAGTGCCCCTCCCCCAGAAGAACCAGGGGCAGAGGCTCGCAATGCTTTAGACCCTACAGGAACTCGTAGTTCCAGGCACCTCGTCCCTCCGGAAGGTCCCAGCCCTTTCGGAACAGACAGACCAAGAGAGGAACAGGCCTGGGGGCAGGCTTCAGCAGTATTCCCCAATGAGAATGGGCCGACCCATCCACAGGAAGAGGAAATAGGGAGTCGACTTTCCCTCTTCTACCAAAGATGGGTCGAGATCACGTCGGACAAATGGGTACTAAAGGTTATTTATTTATTTTATTTATTTATTTATTTAAGAGTTTTTATATACCGTCATTAAGTTATTCACCATTACTCTCTGGAGTTCCGCAGCATCCCTCGGGATAAATTTGTCACCCTGCCGCTCCCACACCAAGAGACTGGCAGTGGAAGCCACTCTGAGAAGACTATTCAGTCTGAAGGCAATAACTCCGGTTCCTACGTCCCAACAAAATATGGGGCGCTATTCTATCTATTTTATTGTTCCCAAGAAGGAAGGATCATTCCGACCCATCTTGGATCTCAAGAATGTCAAAACGTTATCTATGGATACTACACTTCCGCATAGAGACTCTTCGCTCCGTAATAATGGCAGTACAACCAGGAGAGTTCCTAACCTCCCTGGACCTCTCCAAAGCCTACCTTCACATTCCAGTCCATCAAGATCACCAGCGTTTTCTAATCTTTGCTATACTAGGTCACCATTACCAGTTCTGAGTGCTACCCTTCAGCCTAGCAACCGCCCCCAGAATATTCTCCAAAACTATGGTAGTCATGGCGGCAACACTGAGGAAGGAAGGGATCTTGGTACACCCTTACCTGGACGACTGGCTGATCAGGGCAAAGTCTTCAAAAGAGAGCTGGCAGGTGACCAGCAGAGTCAAGACTCTACTGCAGGAGCTCGGTTGGGTCGTAAACACAGGCAAGAGCAGGCTGCAGCTCTCTGTCTCTAAAGTACCTGGGGGCCCGTTTTGACACCAAACAAAACAGACTTCCTCTCTCCCCCGATGAGAAGGAAACTGATGAAACAATTACGATTGATGACCAATGCACACCCCAAGGTATGGGACTATCTTTAAGTCCTCTGCCTCATGGCATCAACCCTGGAGCTCGTCCCGTGGCCAAGGGCCCACATGCGACCACTCCAGCGCTCCTTACAGTCACACTGGAACCCACTGTCCCAGGACTACTCGCGTCTGACTACCAACAGAGGTAAGAACATAGATTGCCTTATTCCTCTGATGCCCATAAAATTCGACAATCAATACTTCAGAATTGGCACGTCTTACAAACACATCAGATTTTTCAAGTTCCGCTACGTATTACCAGTGAGATCTGACTGTTCTGTGTCTTTAGACTTTAATGATACTTCACAAGGATCACATGTTCCAAATAATGATTGTGCAGTGTGTGCTTCATCCATGTCTATTCAGAATTCGTTGACCACTAGTACTGGATACCAAATTTTTTTGAAATATCATACCACCTGTTTATCTACTATAGTTATTTACCTGATCAGCTGCCCTTGTGGATTATTATATGTCGGTAAAACTAAACGTCTTTTGAAAACTAGGATGATTGAACACAGATCGAACATCAGACATTCCAGAATAGATGAACCCTTGGTGATGCATTGTTTAAATTCTGGGCATAATTTTGCTGACCTTCAATTTTGTGCTATTGATCATGTTCCCCAACACTGGCGTGGTGGGTCTGTTGAAATAGAACGTGAAGAGTCTTTCACTACTGCATATTTGAAGACATTTTATAATAACCAAAAATCTTAAAAAAAAAAAAAAAAATTTCATTAAAAAGAATTTTTGAAGGTGGGTGATGTGTAGACCGGTTGGTCACTTGATAAGTGTCACAACGACAGGCTTGCTGACACCTTTTAGGTTATGTTGAAACGTTTTTATTAAATTTTCCAAAACCAAAACCATACATCCTCACTGCGAGGTGGGTACACTGACACCTCACAGTGCTAGCAATACAACATAAGAAAAAGCAAGAATACCCCCCCCCCCTTAGTGAGTGTTCAAATTGATAAACCATTCAATATCAGCCAATCATCCTATATTAATTTCAAGGAAACTTGTCCGGTGCACCAGCCAGTCTCCTCCGCAATTAAGCGTTGAGGACCAAACTACGGGCTTTGTGTGGCAGCGACTGTTTATACAACTCCCACCGTGCGAGGAATCTACGGCTATTCTGTGGGGAGGAGTGGGACACCATCTTTTCCATAAGCATCATCTGATGAAGTCCGTTCCTCCACGCCCAGAAAGAGGGGGGCTCCAAGGACCTCCACTGTAGAAGAATCATTTTTATTCCCACCAAGCAAGCCTTGCGCAGGAGCATGCGAGCACCAGAATCACGGATACGTATTGGGGAGATGCATCCAAAAAGTAACCACAGTGGGGTGACAGGGAACGCCTTGTCTATTAATTCAGCCATATAATCTGCAAGCCGCCGCCAAAAACGAAAAATCTGCGGGCAGGACCAAAAGGCATGGGACAAGGTTCCCGGGCCCCGGCCACACCAGGGACACTGAGCCGTGGATCCCGGTATAAAATGTGAGGCCGCATGCGGGGATAGATAGGCTCGTGTAAAAAACTTAAACTGCATCTCCCGATAATACATGTTATCCGTTGTTTTAGTTATACGCTTAAAACAGCTACGCAAGATGGAGGCCGTCACCTTGAAGTCCCCATCCCCATTCCAGCGGGCCTCCAACACTGTACATTGATCAGAGCCCAGATTCCTGCGCAACGATTTATAATACCAGGATAGGGACGGAGCCCCTTTGTCGGAAAACCGAAACAGTTGATCTAGGGTAAGAAATACCAAGGGACTTCGACTGTCTGCCGGCAATGACTGTATATAATGGCGTATCTGGAGATAAGGAAAGGTGTGCGTCTGGCCAAACCCATAGGTTGTCATGAACTCTCGAAAAGGGAGTGGGGCCCCCTCCATTGTCATCAGGTGGCCCAAATATGTGACCCCCCTCTCTGTCCATTGACAAAAATAGATGGAGGAACTACCAGGGTTAAAATCGGCATTCCCAACTACGGGGAGGAGATGCGCACACTGGGTCCGTATCTTTAATAATTTTAATAGTCTGCACCACGTCTGTCGCACAGGGCGGACAAACACTGTTTGAGTAAGAACAGACGGGAGAGATGCCACACTGGACTGCACCACATAGGACGGTGCCATCGGGTTCATAACTGCCCTATCTGCCCCGAGTGGAGTGTAGTCCGTCCTGCACAACAACCAGTCCCTAATAAGTCGGAGATTACTGGCTAGGTTATACGTCCCCAAGTCTGGTAATCCCAGGCCCCCTTGGCTCCAACGGGCTTGTAACCAAGCCAACGGCACCCTTGGTTTCCCCCCCTTCCAGAGAAAGTGCCGAACGGCCCCTTCGAGTTTCTTAACATCAGTCCTCCGCAATAGTAAAGGCAGATTTTGGAATACGTAAAGCCATCTAGGTAAGATGGTCATCTTAAACAGATTTACTCTGCCGCTAAGCGAAAGTGGTAATCCCCTCCATCCCGCCAAGCCGTCAGTTGTGCTACGTATGAGAGATGGGATGTTGGCATGATAGAGGAGTTCCGGATCCACCGGAATGTGCACCCCCAGATAGCGCAAGTTGTCTGCGGCCCATTGCAACGGGAAGTCCTCCGGCCACGTCTCCCGAAGTGTGGATGGGTATGCTAAGACTTGGGATTTGGACTCATTTAGTTTGAAGCCAGAAAATACCCCAAAGGCCCAGATCACCCGCAACAGCGCTGACAGGGAAGCCTGGGGCGACGTGATGAAGACCATCAAATCATCAGCAAATGCTACACTTTTAAAAATATCCCTATCCATACGCACAACTCTAATCTCCTGAGTTTGTTGAATAGCCAGGAGCAGGGGCTCTAATTGTAAAATAAATAATAGTGGCGACAGAGGGCAACCCTACCTCGTACCTCTAGTCAACCCAAAAGGCTCAGACTGCGCTCCGTTCGCTCAAATCATCGCCTGAGGGTCCGCGTAAAGGAGTTGCAGCGCCTGCAGGTAAAACCCCTCAAATCCCATATGGGTCAACAGGCCGAAGAGATAACTCCATTCGACCCTGTCGAACGCCTTCTCAGCGTCAAAACTAATTGTTAAATAAGGCGTATTAATTTGGCGACACATAATCATGGCTGCGAGAACCTTACGTATATTGGCTAAAGCATGGCGTCGTCGGACAAATCCTACCTGACTTCCCCCTACTAGTGAAGGTATAACCACCGCCAGCCTATCCGCCAGCAGTTTAGCTAATAGCTTAACATCAGCATTCAGCAGGGATATCGGGCGGTAGGATCCCGGTGATTGGGGGTCCCGTCCTCCCTTCGGGATGAGGGTAATCTGGGCCAGGTTGCCATGGGCGGGAAACGTGCCTTGGTCAATCATAGCCGTATAACCTGCTGCTAGAGGACCCACTATATGATCTACCAAAGTCTTAAAGAATTCAGAGGTGTATCCATCTGGGCCTGGCGCCTTTAATGGTTTAGCCTGTTGGATAGCTGTCCTGACCTCTGCCTCTGTAATAGGGCGATTCAACCATTCCCTCTGCCCCTCCGTCAGACCCGGAATCGGCAGCTTTTCACAGAATGCCTCATAGGCCTCTGCATGATCCCCCCCTGAGGTATATAACGTAGCATAGAACTCCCTAAATGTGCGTAAAATAGAAGGGGTGTCCCTAAGGAGTGAGTTATCAGATCCTCTCAACACCGAAATATATCGACTGGGGCGGTGTGAACGAATCAAATTGGACATCAGCCGCCCGGTTTTATTGGCGTATTGGTATAGCCGAAATTGGTAATATAGGAAACTTTTCTTGCTCCAGTCATGGATTAAGGAGTTCAAGGCTGCTTGAGTGGACCGATATTCACCCCGGGACTGGTCACTAGGGCAGGCGTTTAACCGCACTCGTGCCTGGCGTAGCCTGACCGTTAAAGCTAAGATTTGTTTGTTGATCATTTTATTTCTATGGGCTGTGTAAGAGATAATGGCCCCTCTCAGGACCCCCTTAGCTGTATACCAGAAGAGAACCGGTTGGGTGCTATGTGTCTGATTGGAACGAGCATAATCTTGCCATTTTTCCCGCAGATACACCTTTTAGGTTATAATATATATTTATTTTGGTTTCCACTAATTTATTTGCAGATTTCAATTACCCCAACATTGACTGGGTAAATGTAACATCAGGACTTGCTAGAGACAAAGTTCCTGGATGTAATAAATGACTGCTTCATTGAGCAGTTGGTTCAGGAACCAACAAGAGAGGGAGCTATTTTAGATTTAATTCTTAGTGGAACGCATGATTTGGTAAGAGGTAACTGTGGTGGGGCCACTTGGCAACAGTGATCATAACATGATCAAATTTAAACTAATAACTGGAAGTGGGACAATAAGTAAATCTGCAGCTCTAACACTAAACTTTCAAAAGGGAAACTTTGATAAAATGAGGAAAATAGAAAAAAATGAAAGGTGCAGCTGCAAAGGTTGTGTTCAACAGGCTTGGACATTGCTTAAAAATACAATCCTAGAGGCGCAGTCCATATGTATTCCATACATTAAGAAAGGTGAAAGAAAGCAAAACGATTACAGTCATGGTTAAAAGGTGAGTTGAAAGAGGCTATTTTAGCCAAAAAAAAATCCTTCAAAAACTGGAAGAAGGATCCATCTGAAGAAAATAGGATAAAACATAAGCATTGTCAAGTTAAGTGTAAACCACACATCAAACTAAAGTAAGCCACTGGTATCTGTTTATCAAACAATTCCAAATTGTCGAACCACAACAATCCAATAGAACGCTACTTGATCAATGATATATTTGTAGGACCTCTGATCTACATGAGAATGTTAAACATACAAACTCAATTGTAGTGTACAGGTCCAAATTTAATTTTTATTTGTTGTAATGAACTTTTTTTTGAAGTTTTTTTTGCATGTTTCTTATTTTAAAAACATAGCAAGACCCCAACTATTCAACCTTATTGGGTGCATCACCATCCCACACATGAGAACTGGATAAATCTTTCAAAAAAAGGCAACCACTGTGTAGATCTTTAAATCATACTTAACGGGTTTCCTATAACTACAAGTCCCAGAGGTATACTCATCTTTAGAACGTCCTAAACGTCCCGACACGGCCGTGTTTCGGACCGTCCTGGTCCTGCTTCAGGGGCAACGATAAGTTCAAATGAATCTCAGGGTCTCCAAAGAATTTTTGGGTTCAATTCAATTTCTATAATTTATTCCACGGTCGGCGTCTCCGACCGCCATTCTGTTGCAAAAAACATGGCCGCTCTTCCGGGGTTATATACACACATCCGGCATGCAAAGATTGGAATTCTAAGTCCTCTATCAGGTCATCTTACATCCACCTTAGTCTTCTATCAGGTCGTCTTATGAATTTAAAGAAGAACCACCATTACGGTGAAAAACTTTATTTAGAACTGACCTTCTTATCAAGGCTGTATCCGCCGAAACGGAGCGCAAGAGTATTACAATTTCATTGTGTGCCGTATCAATTACAGGCACACAATGGAAATTGCCTAATTCCACGATAGTGGTACGACAATCTGCTTTGACAAATTGTGATTCGGAATGTGTAATATACGTAATACAGTGTCCTTGCGACAAGGTATACGTTGGACGAACCAAGAGAAAAATTAGAACTAGGCTCATCGGGCATAGGAGCTGTATTAAAACTGGCAAGCTCACGGCACCCCTGGTACAAATTTGTTCACAATTTGGCCACCAATTTTCGGATCTGAGATGAACAATTTTAGAACATACTACAATCAACACTCGTGGAGGGAACATTCAAATCTTTCTCAATCGCCGTGAACATTTTTGGATACATCGTTTAAACACAGTTGAACCTTTGGGACTTAACGATAAGATAAATTGGTACTCTTTAATTTGAGCGTAGAATCCATCATATGTGACAGGACCCTTTTTCTGTCTTGAGACCATGATCTGAATGGTCCCTGATCATGTTCTGTTTTTCCTTATCATTAATGCAGCTATTATGGAGAAGTACAATCCTCCTTTCTACATTCTGATATATACAGCCCTGAGTAGAGGTCCTTTGTAATTATCAGTTTCAGCACAGTGGAGTAGGTCATTTTAAATTGTAAGCTACTAGCCGGTATCTATTCTGAAGTTGAAATTGTAATAAGAGCAACATCTAGGCATATCCGCCTCTCACATTGCCAGAAAGGTCAACATCAGAGCAGACTTCCTCAGCAGGAGAAACTAGGACCTAGGAGAATGGGATCTGGCAGACGAAGCCTTTCAGCTCATTATGGAGTTCTGGAGCTTCCCAAACCTATTCTTGTCAACCTCAGTTGCGCAAGTTCTGTGGTTTTTCAGTCGCAGATGGTACCCGAAACTGCTGAGCATTGACTCTTCCTTTCAGGAGTGGCCACATGGTGGCCTGCTATATGTATTTCTGCTCTGGCCTCTGATAGGCAGGATTGTCCATAAGATTGCAAAACAAACCAACACCATCCTTTTGGTGGCTCCGGATTGGGCCTGGAGGCCATGGTATGCTTCAGAATACTACCTCAGAAGGATCTGTTGCAGCAGGGACCCATTCTGTATGACAGTCCGAGTTGGTTTTGTCTTACGGTTTGGCCATTGAAAGGGCTCGGTTGTGGAAATGTGTTTATTCACCTGCCGTGATTTCCACTTTGCTTCAGGCCTGGGAATTTTCTATGTCTCTGGCCTATGTTAAGATTTTGGAGAGTTTTTGTAACCTGGTGTACTGAACGAGGTTTTCAGCCTCTCAGGTTTGGAATTCCTACAGTATAGATTGCATAAAGGACTGGCCCTTAACACCTTGAAACGTCAAGTGACAACACTCACTTGTTGTTTGTTTGTAGGTTTTTTATTTATTTATTTGTAGGTTTTTATATATTTATTTATTTAGTGATTTTTTTATATACCGCGGCATGTTAAAAACATCACCTCGGTTTACAATAAACAATAACACAGCAATAAGCTTATACCGACAACCGTTTGCACATCGTGTCGGTTTACAGATAACTTAAAACTTTTTGGCAGTGTCATTACATAGAACTTTTTGGCAGTGCCATTACATAGAACAGTTAAACGAAGCATATAAGAAAAACACATGAACAAATGGAAACTGGGTAACTATTTACAGGGGATGACGATTCCTCAACCGGGACGGAAGAAGGAGAAGTCGACAGGAGGACATTGTAAAAATAGTACGAGAAGCACAATGTGAGGATAATAAATCGAAAAAGTGTAAGCAGCTCATAAGGTCATCTGGGAGAGAGTTATTGTGAGAAAATGTCGACAGGGATGCATTGTAAAGGGTGATACAGGGAATGCATTATACACAGCTTAGAGGGTCATCAGGAAGATGGTTGTTGAGGGAAGGGAAGGCCTGTAGGAATAGCCAGGTTTTTAGCTTTTTTTTTAATTTGGGTGTAGATGTTTCAGAGCGCAGGTCTGGGGGCATAGAGTTCCAAAGGGTAGGACCGGCCAGGGAAAAGGCTCTGTTCATAGTGGAAATAAGTTTCGTGGATTTGATAGAGGGGGTGCGGAGTGTCCCTTGGAGGGCAGTACGAGTAGGTCTATTGGAGGTGCAGGTAAGCAGTGGGGGGTTGATCCAGTCCGTGTTTCCATTGATGATGCTTTTATGAATAAGGGAGAGAACTTTGAAAAGGATACGAGACTGTATTGGTAGCCAGTGAAGATCGATAAGGGTGGGTGTGATATGGTCACGTTTTCTGGCGTTAGTAAGGATACTTGCTGAGGCGTTCTGTAGGAGTTGCAAAGGTTTAATGTGTGTAGCAGGGAGACCAAGGAGGAGTGCATTACGATAGTCTATTTTGGAAAAGATAATAGTCTGTAGTACTGTGCGAAAGTCAGTGAAGAATAAGAGAGGCCGGAGTTTTTTGATAGTTTGGAGTTTAAAATAGCAGTCAGCAAGGATAGATTTAATGAAGGGTTTAAGAGAGAGCTGGTTGTCAATAAGGACACCAAGGTTACGGGTGTGGGAGGGGAAGGGCATGGCGGAGTATGCAATGGGAATGGAGGGAGAGGAATGTTTGTTAGAGATGATGAGGAGTTCAGTTTTTTATGGGTTAATGGCAAGTTGCATGTCAGTGAGTAGCTGGCTGATGGAGGTCAGGCATGAGTCCCACTTTTGAAGAGCAGTTTGGAGGGAGTTATAGGGGGCGAGTCATTGGTGGTCCTTTTATCTTCCCATCCTGATGTCTCAATTATCTTTATCCTTTGTGGCTTCCAGTGCCTTTCTGGGACCTTAACCTGGTCCTGGAAGTTTGGCAGGTCAGACCTTTTCAGCTGCTGCGAGGTCTTTCCTTCCAGCTGCTTAGCTTGAAGACAGTTTTTCTTCGGGCAATCTGTTCAGCACGTCAGGTTTACAAACTGCAGGCCCTTCTTGCTATGAGTCCTTTTCTGCATATGACTCCAGGAGTGGTACAGCTTCAGACTGTGCCTTCATTTTTAACAAAAGTAGTTTGGAGTTTCATTTGATTCAGTCCATTTCCCTGCCCACCTTGAATAGGGACTAGGATGGAAAGGAGTATCATTTTTTGCATTCCTTGAACGTCGAGCAACATTTGCTGCAGTACTTGGAATTTACCAAATCTGTCCAGATGTCTTCTGCCACCATGGAGTACAAACAGGCAATCAAATATGGGGCACCAATGACACAGGCAACTATAGCCCGTTGGGTTAAGGAAGTTGTTACAGCCGCCTATGTAATTGCTGATATCCCTTTGTCAAAACAGATTAGACCACATTTGACAAGGGCATAGGCGGTATCGTGGGCGCAAGTTTGTTGTCACCTGTCGAATTGTCGAGCGTCTGCAGTCATCCTTGCACACCTTTTCTAAGCATTACCGCTTGGATGTTCAGGTTAGGGAGGATACTGCACAGGTGGTGTTGACTGGACTGCCTGCAGCCTCTCGCCCTTTTCTGGAGTAGCTCTGGTACATCCTGCTGGTGAGGATTGGCCTTCCTGAATGCAGAGGCAGGAGAAATTACTACTTACCTGATAATTTCCTTTCCTCTGAGGGCATGCCAATCTTGACCCACCATCAGCTGCCAATGTTTAACTCTGGTTTCTTTTTTTGGGATGGACATTGCATGCAGAATGTTGTTCCTGCTATTCGCAGAAGACTGGTACGTGGCTTATGCAGCCCCCTTGGTTTAGTGAATGTTATTACTTTTGGCTGAGCTTAAATGTTTCCCATGGGTTGGAAGCATGAGTGGTTGATTGTTAATGATAATGTTCAAGTTTAATCAGAATACTGGCGGGCTGATGTTGGGTCGGAACAATAAATCTGTGATGAAAGCTTCTTACTCTGTCTTCATTTGCTAATAGAGGTGCATAACCCACTGGTGGGGCTTGGTCTACTCTTATTAGAGGAAAGGAAATTATCAGGTAAGTAGTAATTTTTCCTTTCATTGTGTGAGAACAGTTATAGAAATATATTCCAAAAATAATTAAAGAATAAAAAAACAAAACACCTTCATTGCATAAATCTTCACATTCTATCAGAACAAACCCAGATTAGATCCAGTTAAAAAAATATTGCTTTAAACTTAGTAAGTTTAAGTATAATCTAACTTGTCCAGACACCATAGTCAAGCTAATTCAAATTCTCCTGGATGCAAATTCAAGCTGTTTGTATACATTAAATTTCAAACAGTCAAAACATGCTGCCAAGGAGCTGCCAAAAGAACTCCAGGATAATGTTGTTCAAAAGTACAGAGTGAGAGAAAACTATATAAAAATTTCAGTATATTTGAATATTCCATGGGGCAGTCCCAAGTCTATCATTGTAAAGTGGAAAAAGTTTGGCATCCCTAAGACACTGCTGCTCTCAGGCCATCCCTCCAGAGTCTGTAACCATGGGAAAAGGAAACTGTTGTGGAAGGTCACTTTGAGGCTTATGATTACTTAAAAAGAACTACAGACATCTCTGGCTAAGCCTGAGGAACATGTTGACTGTTCAGTTATGCCATTTGACTGTTCAGTTATGGGAGTTTGGCAAGAAGGAAGTCTGAAGAAAAGCCATATGAGGTGTTGTATAGCGTTTGCAAAGAAACATTTAGGGAACACTTTGCATATGGAAGAAAGTTTTGTGGTCTGATGAAACCAAAGTGGAACCTTTTGCTCTCAAGTCTTAAGTGTTGTGTGGCATAAAACAAACACAGTGCATCACCTTGCTAACATCATCCTTATAATATAAAGCATTGTGGTGGCCACATTGTTGTGGGGATGCTTTGCAGCAGTGGGGATGGAGAGGCTTGTGACGGTTAAGGAAAAGATGGATGGTACAAAATACAAGCAGATCCTAGATGAAAACCTGTTCCATTCTGGTATAGACCTAAGACTGGGGAGAAATTTCACCTTTCAGCAGAATGATGATCCTAAGCTCAAAGCAAAAGCAATGATGGTGTGCTCAGCAAGAAGAAAGTGAATGTCCTCAAAGCCTGGACTTAAATTCAATAGATGATCTGTGGCAAGACTTGGCCACAGACAAGCCTCATTCAACTTGAAAGAGCTTGAACTCTTCTGCCAAGAAGAATGGGCAAAAGCTGCACCAACTTGCTATGTAAAGTTGGTAGACAGTTATCTTAAATGTCTCATCACTGCTGTTGCTACAGAAGGGGATTCCATAAAATATTGAGTCAAGGTCTCTTTTAGTCAGTAAGGAGGTCCAGACAACTGATCCGTAAAGATAGACTTTTATTGCCAGCAAGATGCAGCTAAGACAAGGGCTTAGTACAACTGCATGCCCCTCCCCTTCAGGAGCAGACTCTTATGCACTTTACAGTTCTTATCTTTTACACATGCGTTCTAAGCATTGCTGAGCAAGCATATTCCGGCTGAAGGGGCTACTGACCCCCTCCCTAGACACCCTGGAACTTTCGTGAAACTTCTCCCATGTTCTGCAGGAGAGGCTGCTGGGACTTGCAGTTCTGGAAAGGAATTTGCGAGTCTGCAGCAATACAGCCCGTCACATAATACATCCATTGTTCTAATCTAGGTTACAGCAGTGAAAGCTTATCAGAGAATAAGAACAGCGAAGCCAAAAAAATTAAAATGTGCAATGTGCTGACAGAGAGTTTCTCAATGTCCTAATTACAGCTGTATTGCAGACTGTAAGTAAACCCGTCATGAAGCAGGGAATTCTGGTACATGAAGTCCTGTTTGGCAGGAGTTTCAGGTTGGCCTTTGTCAAGTTGTAGTCTTCAGACCCCTTCAAAGGGGTGTGAAAACTTAAGCAATCAAGACTCCTAGTATTTTTTCTTAATTTTGGAATATTTCTGATGATGAAAGTATAGAGTAGATTGCGTAGATCAGTGAAACTCCTATTTTAATGTACTTTTTGGGGTTTTTTGACCATATAAAAAGTGAGGAAAATTGTCATATGTCCAGGCAATAAAGATGTATACCGATGCAGCTTGTTCAATTTTATTGTATTCCAAATTAATAACTTCATTAAATATGATGTAACTATAATAATGAAATTATTACTTTGGAATACAATAAAATTGAACTGGTATAAAGACAAGTGGCATCGGTATACATCTTTATTGACTGGACATGTGACAATTTTCCTCACTTTTTATATGGCCTGATATTTATGTGAGACTTTGATATCCACCTTTGCCTGATTACTTGCTTGTATTTTTTTTTTTTTTTTAGACAATGTGAAAAATGTACAATGGTGTAAAGATATTTTTGCAAGGCACTGTAAATAGATTGAATCTCCTTGACTATATCTTGTAACTTTTGGTCCTGTAGTTTTTACACCTTCCATTCTTCCCTAGTTATCATTTTCTAGTATGTTTGGTAGTGGTTTTATAATCTGTTACTCATATACATAGCGCCTGCTTCTGCAGCAATTAAAATGAACATGTCTTTATTTGGTGGCACTGTACTAAATATAATTTATTTGGTTTGAAAGAGGCAAACTTTGCATTTTCACATCTACCCTTGTTGGCATAGTATAGTACTGAAACATTGATTTAGTTATAAATCAGCTTACCTATGAGGTTTTCTAAAGTACATCAAGCACCAAACTGCTGATGTAGAAGGTTAACCAAGGCTAGCTAGTTTGTAACTGTAAAATCTGAGGGTTTTTTCATTTTTGTCCAAATCTAGGTAAACATTTTTCTTTACATTGTTCTAGTTGTGTTTATGGATCATGTGTGTTAAAACAATAATTGATAGATGTGAAATGTATGGAATTTTTTTTTTTTTTTTTTTTTTTAGCAGTGATCTTACAAATGTATGAAAACATCTGACAGTTATATAAACTTACAGACTTCAGGATTTACTTCGGTTGCATGGCGATCAAACATCTGCCAGTAGAGGGAGATGACGCTCCAGTTACAGAAAGAGTTTAGTAACTTTATGCATGCTCATTGTGTGTGGCTTTTTTTTCTTTCTTTTTTTCATTCTAGTTTTGAAGACTCTCTTCTGCAACCTAGGTTCAGCTTCTCTCTCACCTTGGATCATCGAACCGAGGCAGACAGTTTTTCCTCATTTGTATTTCCTTTCCCTCCCATCACTTCACCCGCTGAGAACTGCACCTTCCAGGGCTCTGAGAACCTCTAGCCAGATTGTGACCACCCCCCCCAGCCCCCCCCCCCAATTCAGGACTAGGGGTTCCTTTGGAATTGTTGCCTTTCCTCAAGTTAGTCAGCAGGTATCTTCCTGCATGGGTACATATCACACTTTCAGTTTCCAGAAGCTGTGTGTTACTTTTGCAGCACTCCAGATGGTTCAGGGGTGAGAGAGAGAGTTGTACACAGCTTCCCTGCACAATAGCACAGGGCACTACAGTTGATAATTTCTAAATACTTGGAAATTTTACATGTTGGAGGATATTTATGGTTATCGATATATTTTTTCTGTCATTAGTTGCAGTGAAAATTTCATTGCCCAACTTTCGTTCTTTCTGTGATCTAAAAATATATCCTTACTTTAATCCAAAAAACATTGGAAATTTTAACTTTTTTTCCAATATTTTTCTTTCAGCATTCAGTTTGGAAACCTGCAGAATTATGGTAGCCATGTTGGATGTATCCTTCAACAGCAAACCATTTGTTTTTCCACTTGGTGAACATTTACAGATTATTAATCTACATAATATATCTGAAATCTCTCTAACCTGACTGTAGCATCTTGCAGTGAGTGAGGCAGCTTTCTTAGTCTGCATGACCACTGTATATTAGATCATGAAATGAACTATTTTTGGCTTTATCAAATACTCTGTTATAGCCTAGAAGTAGCTTTAGAAGTAGAATTTTAATTTGAGTGGCCTTAAATTGTGCAAAAGCTATGCACAGGAATAGATATCTGAAGGACAGAACATAATTATTTATATTTTTGTTTTCAGCTATCTGTTACGTGGAAAGCAATTCCTTATTTTAGCACTTACATAATATTTTTAAAAGCACAATAAAATCTGTCACAAATGTATAATCTAAATGGGTATCTCTGGCAACAGCTCTCCCAAGGTAAGGTTACAGGAAATGCCAGTGGGAGAAGCAGGATTTAAACCTTAGCTTCCTGGTTCTCAGCTCATTACTCCAACAATTAGGTTATGTTCTCTCCCCAAAAGTATGCGTCTTCTAATGTTACAAAGTCTAGATACAGCATATCTAGAACAGGGTTGGCATTAGATCCAAAGGGGCCCAGCGCAGACACTGAGTGGACCCAGCCTGTAT
Source organism: Rhinatrema bivittatum (assembly GCF_901001135.1). Classification (NCBI taxonomy): domain Eukaryota; kingdom Metazoa; phylum Chordata; class Amphibia; order Gymnophiona; family Rhinatrematidae; genus Rhinatrema; species Rhinatrema bivittatum. The sequence continues at coordinate 93,686,065 of NC_042620.1, forward strand.
CAGGTACCCTGACGCTCTACTTAGCAACATTGCTCTGATTTGACAAGGGAACCCTAGACCCCTTTTGTTCTGAAGCCCCAGGCAGTAGCCCTGCGTGCCCCAATCTAAAATTGGCTCTGAACTGGAGAGCCATTGTAAGAATGAACAGTGTCCCTTGTTCTGAATAATTTTGGATATGCTAGTTTAATGCTTTGTTCAACAATTTAATTATTTATTTTTAACCACACTACATCAGAGAGATTGTACTGGAAAAATGGGATTTAATGAGTTCAAAGAACTCTGGGCAGTTCTTAGTGCTTGGAAGCAAAATTTCATAATGTTTGATCAAGACAGAAGTGGGACAGTGGAACCTCATGAATTGAGTCAAGCCATTTCTGCAATGGGTAAGAACATTTAAGACTTTGCATATTGCATTTAAAACATCTAAGCCTGGAATCAAAGTGTGTTGTGTTGTATTTATAGCAGTGTTTTAGTATGATGAAAAATATTTTAGCCATTTAAAATTGTCAGTAGCCAAAAAAAGAAAATCTCCCATGGACCACCAGAACATGGCTGTTTCAAAGCCCTTACTTCTTCAAAGGTGAAAACTTTTTACCATTTCCATTTTCAAGATTTCAGTTTCATGGATCACAAATTCCACAGAAGTATAACATTTTTTGAAAAGATATTTCTCACAGGACAAGCAGGATGGTAGTCCTCACATATGGGTGACATCACAGAATGGAGCCCAATCACGGAACACTTTTGTCAAAGTTTCCAGAACTTTGACTGGCCCCTTCTGGGCATGCCCAGCATGGCACTAACCCTGCAGCCAGCAGGGGTCCCCCTTCAGTCTTCTTTTTTCCGCGCAGCAGTAGCCTCGCGGTAAAGGAGCTCTGCATTGATTCCTGACAGGAATTTTCCTCACGGAATTACTAAAAGTTAAATTGCCCCACAGGGGTCCCTCTACCTTTTTCAGTCCGCGCTACTCCGGTAAGCTTTTACCAGTTTCCCGTCGATTACCGTCTAGTTTGGCCTTTGCGGCCTACTGGCCGTCGACCCTACCGCGGCTACATTTTTTCCATGGCGTCGGGGTTTCGTCGGTGCCCGGACTGTACCCACACCATGTCTATCACAGACCCCCATAAAATCTGTGTAATGTGTTTAGGACGTGAGCACGATGTCTTGACCTGCACCAAATGTGCCCTAATGACACCGAAGGGTCGCAAGGCCAGAATGGAGAAGATGGAACTTCTCTTCCGTGCTCAAACCCCGACTCAGTCCATTGCATCGACATCGTCTGAACCGGCACCGTCGACTTCGCGCCAGCATCGACCACCGACCAGTGACCGACCGGCATCGACGTCTTCTCTGCCATCAACACCCTCTACTCCCCCTCAGGATCGAGGGGATCGCAGGGAGACACATTGCCATCGACACTGTGAAACTCAGACCATCGAGGGAGCGAAATCATCGACTTCGCCATCGTCCGAGCTGCTGTCGAAGAAGCCCCGTCCAGGAAGGGCACCGACCATTCCTGCGACCGACCGGGTCTCCGAGGCGACCCTCACCCGATCGGGGATCGGGAGCTGCAACTCCGCCTTTAACGGTGGTCCCTCCGGCTATGCCTCTGCCTTCTTCTTCTGTTCCTGAGCCGTGGCTGCTTGCTCCAGGTCTCCGAGAAGAACTGGACCGGATGGTCCAGGAGACCATCGACAAGGCGATGCAACGTCTTCAGGTTCCACAGATTGTGGAACCGATCATAGACCCGATTCCAGCAGTGCTGGCACCACTGCTATCCAGGATGGAAGCCCTAATGGCTGCCTTTCCACCGATGGATCCCTGGTTTCCGATTGCTCAGATGCCCTCCCCACTGACAGCATCATTGGGAGGAGAAACACTGTTCCGCATTCCTCCATCCGGAGTTATGCCTCAGCCATCGATGCCGATACGTCCCTCGCCACCAATCCAACCATCGGTGCCGATACGTCCATCGGCGCCACCGAGCCATCCATAGAATCCTCTCTGCCTATACCGGTGCCTTCGATGCCATCATCGATTCCTCAGATTCCTTCGGAGCCTAGACCAGGACCTTCAGGTATCCAACCACCCTGTCCCCCTCTACTTCCTAGAGGAAAGGGTGTTGATCTTTATGATACCTGGGGAGATGATACCTCATCAGACACTGATGACTTACCTTCTCCACCTTCACCCACTGAGTGTAGAAAGCGTTCTCCTCCAGAGGACCTCTCATTTATAAATTTTGTGAAGGAAATGGCTTTCCTTTTCAATTGCAGACGGAACAGGATGATAGGCACCAGATGATGGAGTTGCTCCAATTCCTGGATGCCTCCAAGGTAATAACCTCTATTCCCATCCATCAGGTCCTTCTTGATCTCCTAAAAAAGAACTGGGAAAATCCAGGAACAATTGCTCCAGGATACAGGAAAGCTGACACTACTTATTTAGTACAGTCAGCCCCAGGTTTTCAGAAGTCACAGCTTGATCACCACTTGGTCATGGTAGAGTCTGCACAAAAGAGGGCTAAAAGGTCAAAACCTTACCCGTCTACCCCTCCTGGTAAGGAACAAAAATTCCTAGACAACATTGGACGCAGAGTATTCCAAGGGGCCATGCTCATCTCCGGAATTGCTGCCTATCGGCTTTATATGACCCAATAGAACATTGTAATCTTTAAGCAGATACAGGACTTCTCAGACTCCCTGCCTCAGCAATTCCAAGACCAACTACAAATCCTTGTAAGCAAAGGGTTTGAAGCAGGCAAGCATGAGATCAGAACATCTATGACATTTTTGACACCTCTACTAGAGTATCTGCAGCTGCTATTTTGGCGAGACGATGGGCCTGGCTCAAGTCTTCTGACCTTCGCCCAGAAGTGCAAGACCCGGTTGTCCAACCTGCCTTGTGTAGGAGTTGATCTGTTCAAACAGATCCAACGGATGGTGGCTGAATTAAGACCATCATGAGACCCTAAAACAGCTCTCTTCGATGCCTTCCGACTTCGCCTCAAAGCAGCCCTTTAGAAAGGACTCTGTCGTTCTACCGTCCAAGAAAGTCGTACCCACCACCAGCCAGATCCCATGCTATGAGACCTTATCAGAAACCTCAGTCTCACCAAAGCAGAAAACAAAAACCACCAGCAGCTCCCCAGTTGGAGCCTGCTTCAGGTTTTTGACTTCCACTTGGAGAGCAGCAGCCAGATTCCTCTGTCGCACATACCAGTGGGAGGTCGATTGTGCCACTTCCACAACATGTGGCACTCAATCACATCCGACCAATGGGTATTGCTTAGGGTTACCATCTGAACTTTCTCGCCCTGCCACCGGACTCCCCACCTCTGCAGACGTGGAGAACGTCAGACCACTCCATTCTTCTGGATCAAGAGGTCTCCCTCCTTCTCCAGTCAAGAGCAATAGAACCCGTTCCATGCTCTCAGCAAGGCCTCTGTTTCTATTCCCGGTACTTCCTAATCCCCAAAAAATCGGGAGGTGTCTGTCCTATTCTAGATCTATGGGCCCTCAACAAGTACCTCCAGCGAGAAAAGTTCCAAGATGGTCACCTTGGGCTCGCTTCTACAAAGAGGAAGACTGGCTCTGCTCTCTGGACCTCCAGGACACATACACCCATATTGTGATAAGTGCAACCCATCGCAAATACCTGAGATTCCTAGTAAGCCTCAAGCACTATCAATACCGAGTGCTCCCATTCGGCCTAGCGTCTGCTCCACGAGTCTTTACAGAATACCTCGTAGTCGTCGCAGCATTCCTCAGGACACAAGGTGTTCAAGTCTACCCCTATCTGGATGACTGGTTAATCAGGGCTCCCACTCAGCAAGCTGTTCTGTCGTCCCTCAATCTAACCTTACACACTCTAATTTCGTTAGGGTTTCTTGTCAATTACTACAAATCCTACTTAGTCCCATCTCTAACCTTATCGTTCATTGGGGCAGACTTGGACACCTTACAGGCAAAGGCTTTCCTGCCTCGACAACGAGAACTGAACATCGTGTCTCTTGCTCACCAACTGCAGTCTCAACATGCTGTAACTGCATGCCAATTTCTCGTCCTTATGGGACATATGGCGTCCTCAGTCCATGTCACACCAATGGCCCGCTTGGCCATGAGGCTCATGCACTGGACTCTGAGGTCTCAATGGACTCAAGCTATTCAGTCCCTGTCTACCATTGTCCACGTAACTGACTCACTCCGTCTGTCTCTCGCCTGGTGGAAAAGTCAGACCAATCTCCTCCAGGGATTGCCCTTCAAGGTTCTGAATCCTCAAATCATTCTCACCACTGACGCTTCCAACCTCGGGTGGGGAGCTCACGTAGCGGACTATCTCAGTAGAGAGAGCCTTAGACGTAGGGGAATGGATGCTGTCAACCACCAAATACATTTCCTGGAGCTGCGAGCAATCAGATATGCTCTCAGGGTGTTTCAGGATCACCTTTCCAATCATTTCATCCTGATTCAGACGGACAACCAGGTGGCCATGTGGTACATCAACAAACAGGGAGGGACGGGCTCCTACCTACTGTGTCAGGAAGCTACACAGATATGGGCGGAGGCCCTCTCCCACTCGATGTACCTCAGGGCCACCTACTTGCCGGGAGTGGACAATGTGTTGGATAACCTAAGTCGTGCTTTCCATCCGCACGAGTGGTCCCTCAACCCCACAGTAGCGGACTCAATATTCCAATGTTGGGGTTATCCTTGCATGGACCTCTTTGCATCACCTCAAAACCGCAAAGTAGAGAACTTTTGCTCTCACTCGCAGCCAACACTCTCATCCAAGAGATGTGTTTTCCTTCTCATGGGCAACCGGTCTCCTATATGCATTCCCTCCACTTCCACTTCTATCAAAGTCTCTCGTGAAGTTACGTCAGGGCAAGGGATGCATGATCCTGATAGCACCTCACTGGCCTCGCCAAGTGTGGTTTCCAATACTTCAGGATCTCTCCATTCGCAGGCACATTCCCTTGGGAAAGGACCCACTTCTGATCACTCAGAACGACGGATGCCTACGCCACCCCAATCTTCAAGCTTTGTCCATGATGGCCTGGATGTTGAAAGGTTAATTCTTCAGCCACTTAACCTTTCGGAGCCAGTTTCCCATGTCCTGATTGCTTCACGGAAGCCTTCCACGAGAAAGTCTTAACTCTACAAATGGAACAGGTTTGAGTCATGGTGTTCTTCTCAATCCCTTGTCTAGACTATCTATGGCACTTGTCAGTCAGGTCTAAAAACTTCCTCCATCAGAATGCATGTCAGTGCGGTAGCCGCCTTCCATAAAGGTGTCGGGGACGTTCCTATTTTAGTACAACCCCTCGTGACATGTTTTCTGAAAGGCTTGCTTCACCTCAAGCCTCCACTGCGTCCTCTGGCCCCTTCTTGGGACCTTAATCTGGTTTTAGGTCGGCTCATGAAACCATCATTCTCCAATTATGTGATCTTCGCTTTCTCACATGGAAAGTGATTTTTCTTTTGGCAATAACGTCTGCTCGCAGAGTTAGTGAGTTACTGGCCCTAGTTACCTATCCGCCTTACACTAAACTTCTGCTGGACTGGGCAGCTCACCCTAAGTTTTTACCTAAGGTAGTATCGGAGTTTCACATTAATCAATCCATTATACTACCTACCTTTGTTCCCAGGCCCCACTTCAATCCAGGAGAACAGACTCTGCATACCCTTGACTGAAAATGGGCTCTAGCGTTCTATCTAGACCGTACAGCTGCCCACAGGAAAATCACTCAATTGTTTGTCTCTTTCCATTCCATCAAATTGGAGCAGCCTGTGGGTAAGAAGACTCTCTCCTCCTGGTTAGCGGATTGCATATCCTTTTCTTATCAGCAAGCAGGCATTCCACTTTAAGACTATGTTAAAGCACATTCTGTGAGGGCCATGGCGACTTCAGTAGCACACCTATGCTCTGTGCCGCTTCCTGACATTTGCAGGGCTGCTACCTGGAGTTCTCTCCATACCTTTACAGCCCATTATTTCTTAGACAAGGCCAGAAGACAAGATTCCATCTTTGGCCAGTCAGTCTTGCACAACCTTTTTACAACTTGAAGTACCAACACCCTTCCACCTGCCCCGTTAGGGTTCAGGATGCCCTCTACCAAATTCCACCCCAGTCCTTGTGCCTGTTGCACATCCTGGTTATATTTGGTGCATTTCTCGGACATCCTCAGCTCGGTACTTACCCTTATGTGAGGACTACCATCCTGCTTATCCTGTGAGAAAGCAAATGTTGCTTACCTGTAACAGGTGTTCTCACAGGACAGCAAGATGTTAGTCCTCACGAAACCCGCCCGCCACCCCGCAGTGTTGGGTTTGTTACGTTTTCTTTTATTTTTCGGCACTTCCTGTAGCTTTAAACAAGACTGAAGGGGGACCCCTGCTGACTGCAGGTTTAGTGCCATGCTGGGCATGCCCAGTAGGTGCCAGTCAAAGTTCTAGAAACTTTGACAAAAGTGTTCTGTGATTGGGCTCCATCCTGTGATGTCACCCATATGTGAGGACTAACATCTTGCTGTCCTGTGAGAACACCTGTTACAGGTAAGCAACATTTGCTATATTCTATATTTAGTGGGACATTATCCATTGGGAGACTTAGCAATATTATCTAAGAATTGTCTGCTAATCTTAAATGATTTGTATGCCCATTTGCTGTGAATTAAAGGATTCTTAGTACCTCTTTGTTAAATATATTTATTAAAAAGAAGTTCCTGAAATACATTTCAGTAGTACCTTAAACTTGGATAAGGCATGATGCTTTGAGAGCTTATGCTTTTATATTATAAGCGACATTTATTTTTATTGTCTTATAAGTCAGAGATTTTAAACAAAATATGCATCTGTGGGCATGTTAACACCCACCCAAACTCGTTAGTGATATGATATAACCATTGCCAAAGCAGGAAGATTAAGAAAAGAACATTCCTGCTTCTCTTTTCTATAATGTATACTTTGAATAATTAAAATGAGCTTCCCGCTTCTTTACCTTTTTGGCTAAGGTCAAATGTAAGGTTGAAGTCAGCTGAGGACAGTCCCTTCTTGGCCAAGTTTAACTGAACCTCCCTAGGGGAGAAAAATGTGTCACATCTTAGTCTTTGGCTAAGAACTGTGTAATATGGAGCTGGGGTGGGAGAGGGGAGTTAATGCTCTATTTGGCTGCACTAGGACCCAAGACTGTTTAGACCATGGCCAAACTGGCAGCATTAAATGTCCCTTAAGTAAAAACATAAATTCCCTTTTCAAAACGGAGAAAAAACTAATTAGTTTGGTAAACTTTGTTTCCTAGCAACTGAGTACATTAGAGCACACTTATATACACTAAAGGGGGTCATTCTCTATAGGGATCGCACGCGAAAAGGGACTTTTCGCGTGTGATACCGGAGTCAGGGCGGCACCGGGGCCAAAGCTGTGAAGACATCGCTGATGGCGAAAGGTAAGGACCCTTATCGCCGCCAGTTTCGCAGTGCGAAAGCTGGCAGCCAGTGCACTGCAGTGGTGCGATGGCTGCCGGCTTTCGCAGGCCCGCCCCCCCCATTAACGCCAGATTCTCTAAGGTCTGTTTTTTTGTTAGAACCGAATACTTCTGAAAATATGGCTTAAAATTGTGTAACTGGGAAGCACGTGGAAGTTGTTTCACATAGCTTGAACAGAATTTAATACACAGAATTTCTTTTCCAATGGTATTAGCTGCTGTCCACCATAAGTAAGATAAAAAAAAATAGTAATTTATCCACAAGAACATTTGTAAGTTGTTGAACATTATAATGTTTGTTCTTTTTTTTATTTTTTTTAGGTTATAGGTTAAGTCCTCAGACATTAAATACGATAGTAAAACGTTACAGCAAGTCTGGCAAAATCTTTTTTGATGATTATGTAGCTTGCTGTGTAAAGCTACGGGCATTGACAGGTATCTATACATACTCTTATCTTTGTTATATAGTTAAATGGTTTATACATTAAGTACAAAAAAAACTCTAATTTTGTATTCTAATTGTCATAAGGTATTATGATTTATACTGGTATATATCTTGAGCATTTTTTTCTCCATAGACAAGCAAAATGGCAGTCCTCACACATGATGGAACCTGGCATGGAAAACTTATGTCAAAGTTTCTAGAACTTTGACTGAGCCTCATTGAGCGTGCTCAGGCATGCATTATACCTTGCATCCACACGCGGTCCCCTTCAGTCTTTTTTTTGTAAAGCCTGTCCTTTTGTGGACTGGTGAGAGCCTCTTCGCAGATTTTGTTCGGTTGATGACTGAGGCTGTGGTCCTTAGATTTCAGACCAGAGGTGTGCGAGCGCCTCGCAGATATGCCATATACAAGAGGGAATCTCTTTGGAGATAAGGTCAAGGGCGTGGTGGCCCAAATCCATCATGCGACCCTTCAGCAGCCCTCCATATGGGCGGAAGCTCTCTCCCATTCGATGTACCTTAGGGCCACCTGGTTGCCGGGAGTGGACAATGTGTTGGCAGACAAACTGAGTCACATCTTTCAACTGCACGAGTGGTCTCTCAACCCCTCCGTAGCGAACTCCATCTTCTGACAGTGGGGATATCCTCAGACCTCTGCGTCTCCTCAAAACCGCAAAGCAGAGACTCATTGTCCCTCTCGTGGGCAACCAGTCTACTTTATGCATTCCCTCCACTTCCTCTTCTCTGAAAGACTCTCTCATGAAGTTACGTCATGACAAGGGAATCATGATCCTGATAACACCTCACTGGCCACACCAAGTGAGTTTTCCAATACTGCAGGATCTCTCCATTCGCAGGCACATTCCCTTAGGAAAGGACCCGCTCAAAACGACGGGTGCTTCCTTCAGGCCTTATCCCTGACTGTATGGATGTTGAAAGGTTAATCCTTCAGCAACTTAACCTTTCTGAAACAGTTTCCTGTGTCTTGATTGCTTCACAGAAGCCTTCCACGAGAAAGGCTTACTCTTACAAATGGAAAAGGTTCATGTCATGGTGCTCTTCTCAGTCCCTTGACCCCTTTTCCTGTCCAATCACGAGGTTTTTGGACTATCTCTGGCATTTATCAGAGTCAGGACTAAAGACTTCTTCCATCAGAATGCATGTCAGTTAGGTAGCTGCCTTCCATAAAGGTGTCGGGGATGTTCCTATATCAATACAACTCCTTGTAACACATTTTTTGAAGGGCTTGCTTCACCTCAAGCCTCCACTACATCCTCCGGCCCCTTCTTGGGACCTTAACCTGGTTTTGGGTCAGCTCATGAAACAACCATTCGAGCCTCTTCACTCTTGTGAACTTTGATATCTCACATGGAAAGTGATTTTCCTTTTGGCAATCACTTCAGCTTGCAGAGTTAGTTACCTATCCGCCCTAGTTACCTATCCACCTTACACTAAATTTCTACAGGACCGGCAGTACTCCACACTCACCCTAAATTCTTACCCAAGGTAGTTTCGGATTTTCATCTAAATCAATCCATCATACTACCTACCTTTTTTCCCAGGCCTCATTCCAATCCAGGAGAGCAGGCTCTGCATACCCTTGACTGTAAACGGGTTCTAGCGTTCAGCCTAGACCGTACAGCTGCCCACAGGGAAGGCACTTTCCATCCTAACAAATTAGGACAGCTTATGGGTAAGCAGACTCTCTCTTCCTGGTTGGCGGACTGCATATCTTTTTGCTACCAGCAAGCGGACTTTCCATTTCAAGACAGTGTTAAAGCACTCTCTGTAAGGGCCATGACGACTTCAGTAGCACACCTCCGATCGGTGCCGCTTCCTGACATCTGCAGCGCTGCCACCTGGAGTTCTCTCCACACCTTTGCAGCCCACTATTGCTTGGACAAAGCCGGAAGTCAAGATTCCATCTTCGGCCAGTCTGTCCTTCATAACCTGTTTACAATGTGACGTGCCAACACCCTTCCGCCTGCCCGGTGGGTTTCAGGTTGCCCTCTACCAAATTCCACACCAGTTGTTGTGCCTGTTGCACGCCTTTGGGTACATTTGGTGCATGCTCGGACATCCTCAGCTTGGTACTCACCCATATGTGAGGACTATCATCCTGCTTGTCCTGTGAGAACACCTGTTATAGGTAAGCAACATTTGCTTTTTCAGTGATGCAATTTTGCATCTTTTGCTCTTTTGAATGAATCTTATGCAGGAATGATAAAGACCATATCTAAGCATCCTCTCTCTTTAGGAGAAACTGAGCTAAGAATAGGCATGTACCAACAATGTAGTAGCATATATGAATGATAAATTGGGTGGATGGAGAGAGCTAGGTGAAGGGGGTCTGAAAGAAAAGTTTTCTTCCTAAATTATTTGGCACAATAAATGCATATTACAGATCCAAAGAAAAGTAGAATTTCAGTAGGTTGATATCTTTCATTACATGAACAAAAAAAATGTTGTAGTCCATGAGTTTTCAAGACCGCATAAATGAATAAATGGGTTGTCTAAGGTTAATCATATTCCTTGTGATTCCAGTTGAAAAATATATTTAATACAATTTTGAAAAACTGAGTGTACTAACAATTGGGTTATAAAGTTCAGAAATAAAACTGTATTTACACTTTATCTTCAAACTGTTTAGATATTCTAGTTATCTAAGTGGTGATTCATGGAGTTGGGGGTGGGTAGGCTAAATTTTCTTTATTACTTATATTTCATTTTAAAGACATGTGGATGCTAAGTTTTCTTTTCTCAAAATCTTGAACTGCTTAACCATAGAAAATTTAGGTTTAAAAGTATAATAAAAATGTATTTGGTAATTTGAATAGAATACATTAGTAAATATTGTGTAGCCTTGAATAGCTGTAATTCTGCTTTCTTTTCTCCAAAGATGTCGTAAGGCGAAGAGATAACATGCAACAGGGCTTTGTTAATTTTTCATATGATGATGTAAGTATAAAATGTGAAAGATGTGTTTTTTTTAATAGAAAAGTTTTTCATGGATTTGTATATAAAATGTATTCTGTGAATGCCCTCATGGTTTACTGTTAATGTCATATAGTAGAAAACCTGAGTCCAATTTCATCCTCTGTCTCCTGCCTCACTTTCTGTGCTGATACTGCTGTGGAGACAACTGTGAATTTTAGAAAAAGCACTTAGGTGCTGCTCTTTGGAAAGATTACTTAAGAGAAGCAAAATTCCCTGTACGTACCAGGATCAGTCCAGGACACCTGGATTGTGACTCCGCACCAGTAGATGGAGACAGAGCAAGATCTGTCGGACTCAGCCATATATGCCAATGTGCCTGGCACAGCCCCTCAGTCTTACTGTCTCCAGTAGATGGTGCAGGTGCAGTCACAGCCTCTGCCTGCCCTGAGTACTGTTAGTTAGAAAGGGTTGGTTCTTTTGTTGGTTGGTGTAGTTTCTTAAAAAAAAAAAAAGAGGTTTGACGGGTAAAGTAAGCAGAAGGAAGTTTTAGAGGAAGCTGTCTGTCCTGCCTCCCAGGGGGGTTGGAAGGTTCTGAGGGGACCATCCCCCCCCTGGTTGAGGCCGCTACTGAGGGTCGAGGACCCGGCCTCCCACGGGCAGCAGCGTTGGGGGTGACACCGGGGAGCCCGGTTCACTCACCCCCTACAGGAGCAGGAGCCCCAGGACCGAGGACAGCGACAGGTTTGAGAAGAATTAAAAAAAAAAAAACTTTAACTCAGTTTCTTTGTGCCGGCTCTCCGTTTCTATGCCGGGGGGGGGGGGGGGGGGATTCGTTCCGCTCGGGGAGGGGAGTTGTTTGAATTTTAATTTTTTATTCCTCTTTTAATTCTTGCTTGCTGGTTCGCCGCAACCGCGTGGATGCCGTGGGGAACAGTTTGCCGCGCATGCGGCTTTCCCGGGAAGGGATTTGCTCCGCCTGCGTCCTGGGCGGGGAGGGACCGTCCGGGGGGGGGCCGATCCTGATCGGCACGTTCGCCGCCTCGCGCTCCTGCGGCTCCTGTCTTGCCGGCTGACCCCTTCCCGCTCAGCGCGGGAGTGGCGGCCATTTTGGGGTCAGCCCGCGAAATCGCGCGGGAGGCTGCCGGGGATAGCGGCATGCCTCCTGCGCTATCGCCGCAACAAAGGCCTTCGGGGGGGGGGGGGTCGCCCCGAGGGAGCTGAGTCCCCGATAGAGGCCAGTGCGGGTGCTGACTCCTCGGACTCGGGATCCTCTCTTTCTTCCAATTTTGCACTTTTGCTGCGCAAGGTTCTGAAGTACAAGGGCCGCATGCACAAGGGGGAAAGCATGGACACTAGTAAACCTGGCTCAAGGAAGAGAAAAACCCAGGAAGGCCCGGATTTCTCCCCGGCTCCTTCAACAGGGAAGCGGCCACCGAGGGGTGTTCCTCAAGATACGGATACTGACTCCACCTCGCAGGATGAGGTGGATCTGCCCGGCGAGCCCCTGGGGGGGGGCCGATGGGGCGTTAGGGGACAGTTCTGCCCAGACCGGTCCGGGCAAACCATCGCAAGCCGGTGATGGAGATGACCCTAAGGTGGTCCGGCTTTTCCACAGAGATGAACTGTCCCCGCTTATCCCAGCTATCCTCCACGAGCTCGGAGTAGAGGCCCCGCCGATAGTTTCGCGCCCGGGAGCCAACATGGACCCAGTCCTCTTGGGTCTCACTGGTCCAGCAGTGGCCTTCCCATTCCATTTCTCGTCGTCGGACATCTTGTTTCGGGAATGGAATACACCTGAATTGGGTCTGAAGGTGACCAAGGCCATGGATAAGCTCTACCCACTGCCAGAGGACGCGCTGGAATTTCTACGGCTTCCGAAGGTGGATGCGGCGGTGTCGGCAGTAACGAAGCGGTCGATGATCCCGGTCACAGGAGCCACGGCCCTTAGAGACATACAGGACAGGAAGCTGGAGGTGCAGCTAAAGAAGATTTTTGAAGTTTCAGCGTTGGGGGTTCGGGCCGCCATCTGTAGTAACTACGCCATGCGGGCTAGTTTACGCTGGGCCCAAGTTCTCCAGGCGAATGCAGATCTCTGAAGAAGAGGCCAAGCAGGCAGATCGACTGGAGGCGGCCATAGCATATAGTGCAGATGCTCTCTACGATCTACTGCGTACTTCGGCTAGGTCCATGGTCTCTGCCGTCTCGGCACGCCGCCTGCTTTGGCTTCGCAATTGGGCGGTGGATGGATCCTCCAAGGCTCACCTTGGAGCGCTGCCCTTCAAGGGAAAGTTGCTGTTCGGTAAGGAGTTGGATGATTTGATGCTTTCCCTTGGAGAGAATAGGGCCTTTAAGCTGTCGGAAGACAGGTCTAGAACTCGGTCCTCCTTTACTGGTAGGTCCCGTTTCCGAGGTAACAAGAGATCACGTCCCCAGAGGTCTGCTGGTCCTTCTTTTACCGATCGACTTCCTCCCGGGCCTCCTCGTGGCCGCAGTCCTTTCGGGGGAAGCGTTACGGTAGACAGGGGGGAACCCCATCCGGTACGGGGTCCAAAGCTTCTCAATGAGATGCGGCTGGCCCATTCCTTGCGTCAACCACAGGCCTTCGTTCCAAATATAGGGGCGAGGTTGACCTTGTTTTTCGAGGAATGGGCCAGAATAACATCCGACCAGTGGGTCCTCAACGTCATAAGGCACGGCTACGCGTTAGATTTTGCACGGACTCCAGCAGACAAATTCCTGGTGTCGCCCTGCAAGTGTCCAAAGAAAGCGGCGGCAGTGCAAAGTACCCTCCGGCGTCTGGAAACCTTGGGAGCAATCTCCCCCGTACCTCCCAGTCAGCAAGGCAAAGGTCGTTATTCCATTTACTTCATCGTGCCAAAGAAGGACGGCACGTCCCGGCCACTCTTGGATCTGAAGGGGGTAAACAAATGCCTGCGCGTTCCACACTTCAAGATGGAAACGATTCGGTCAGTGATTGCCTCGGTACATCCAGGCGAATTCCTGGCCTCCTTGGATCTCACAGAGGCGTACCTCCATGTCGGCATCCAGCCATCCTTCCAGTGGTTCCTCAGGTTTTGCGTCTTGGGCAGGCACTGTCAATTCCGGGCTCTCCCCTTCGGACTTGCCACGGCTCCTCGCACGTTTACGAAGGTGATGGTAGTGGTGGCAGCCCAGCTTCGACGGGAGGGGTTCCTGGTACACCCCTACTTGGACGATTGGTTGATCCGGGCCAAGTCCGAGGGTCGGTGTCATCAGGTGGTGACCAGAGTCCTCCAGCTGTTACAGACCCTGGGATGGGTCGTCAATCTCAACAAGAGTCATCTCGTCCCTACCCAGTCCTTGGAGTACCTGGGAGCCCTATTCGACACGAAACAGGGCAAGGTATTTCTTTCCACAGAATGTGCACGCAAGCTTCAGTCTCAAGTGCATCGGTTGTTGGGTCTTCGGCTGCCGCTGGTCTGCGATTATCTGATGGTTCTGGGGTCTATGGCGTCCACGCTGGCGTTGGTTCCTTGGGCTTTTGCTCATCTACGACCATTACAATCTGCGTTGCTTTCCCGCTGGAAGCCAGTGTCAGAAGAGTTTCACCTACCGCTTCCGCTCACAGCCCAGGCAAGAGCCAGTCTTCACTGGTGGCTCAAAACTGGACCATCTGACTTGTGGGGTGTCCCTGCTACTTCCCGACTGGACAGTGGTGACGACGGATGCCAGCCTCTCCGGTTGGGGAGCGGTCTGCCTAGGCAAGTCAGTGCAGGGCCGGTGGTCCTCCACTCAATCGCAGTGGTCCATCAACCGTCTAGAGACCAGAGCGGTACGCCTGGCGCTGCAGTCCTTTCTCCCATTGGTCCGGGAGAAGGCGGTCCGCGTGTTGTCAGACAATGCAACAACGGTGTCGTACATCAATCGCCAAGGGGGGACAAGGAGTCCACTGGTGGCAGAGGAGGCGCAACTCCTGATGGGCTGGGCAGAGCGCCATCTCAGCACCATTGCAGCGTCTCACATTGCCGGAGTCGACAAGGTTCAAGCGGATTTTCTCAGCCGTCATCACCTGGATCCCGGGGAATGGGAGTTGGCGGACGGTGCGTTTCGCCTCATTTGCTAAAGGTGGGGGCTGCCCCACATGGACCTGATGGCCACGTGGCAGAACACCAAGGCTCCTCGGTTTTACAGTCAACGTCGAGAGCGAGGGGCCAAGGGCATCGACGCGCTGGTTCTGCCCTGGCCGACGAACGTGTTACTGTATGTGTTCCCTCCGTGGCCGATGATAGGCAAGATCCTAAGGCGCATAGAGTTGCACCCGTCCAACGTGATCATGGTGGCACCGGAGTGGCCACGGCGCCCATGGTTCGCGGATATCGTTCAGTTGTCGGTGGAGGCTCCCCTTCGCCTCCAGGGATTCGCGGGGCTTCTCCGTCAGGGCCCCGTTTGTTTGGAGGATGTGGATCACTTTTGTCTCGCGGCATGGCTTTTGAGAGGCAGCGCCTGAAGAGAAAAGGCTATTCGGATGCAGTGGTAACCACGTTGTTGAGGTCTAGGAAGCAGTCTACGTCCTTGGCTTATGTCCGTGTCTGGGTAGTTTTTGAGGAATGGTGTGTGAAACGAGGGCTGGATCCCATCTCTGTTTCAGTCTCAGATATTCTGGCTTTTCTTCAGGCTGGTCTTGCCAAAGGTCTTTCGTGTAGTACTCTTCGAGTCCAAGTTACAGCGCTCTGTTGTCTGCGGGGCAAGGTTCGCGGATCCTCCCTGGCCCTACATTCGGATATCTCCAGTTTTCTTCGGGGGGCTAAGCATCTCCGCCCGCCGCTGCGTCATCCTTGCACGTCCTGGAATCTTAATTGGGTTCTTTCCACCTTGTGTGCATCTCCGTTCGAACCCTTGAAGCGGTCTACTCTTAAGGATCTCACGTTGAAGACTGTTTTTCTGGTCGCGATTACTTCGGCTCGGCGAGTCTCGGAGTTACAGGCGCTGTCTTGTAGGGAGCCGTTCTTGCGGATCTCCGACTCGGGAGTCTCCTTACGGACGGTACCTTCTTTCTTGCCAAAAGTTGTCACCGTTTCATTTGAACCAGTCTGTTGAGCTTCCCGCTTTCGCGGTTGGGGAGTACTCGTATCCGAAATGGAAGGAATTACGGAAGCTAGATGTGAGGAGAGTCCTCCTTCATTACCTGGAAGTCACTAACCCTTTCCGGGTGTCGGATCATGTCTCTGTCCTGTTCTCCGGTCAGAAGAGGGGGGCTCAGGCCTCCAGGACGACGATCGCCCGCTGGCTTAAGGAGGCCATCGGCTCAGCGTACATAGTCCGGGGGAAGCCTATTCCAATTGGTCTCCGGGCTCACTCGACGCGCTCGCATGCTGCTTCCTGGGCAGAATCTTCTCGGGTGTCACCTCAGGAGATTTGCAGAGCGGCAACTTGGAAGTCTTTATATACTTTCGTTAGACATTACCGGTTGGATGTTCGAGACGCCGATTCCTGGGGTTTTGGAGAGAAGGTTCTTCGAGCGGGACTCTCTGCTTCCCACCCTCGGTAATTTGGCTCTGGTACTTCCCAGGTGTCCTGGACTGATCCTGGTACGTACAGGGAAAGGAAAATTAGTTTCTTACCTGATAATTTTCGTTCCTGTAGTACCAAGGATCAGTCCAGGATCCCGCCCATAATTGCTGCTCTGAAGTAACGGAGAGTCCGCTCGCAGTTTGGCTAGCTATTCTGATCACTGGTTTCGCTCCCTTGGTTTGGGAGTCCTGTTCCAGTTGGGGGGGTTTTTGAATGGCTCCCCGTTAAGGTTGGGTTATTTTAGCTAGTTTATTTGTTCTGGTTTTCTACTTTGACATTACGTAAGACTGAGGGGCTGTGCCAGGCACATTGGCATATATGGCTGAGTCCGACAGATCTTGCTCTGTCTCCATCTACTGGTACGGAGTCACAACCCAGGTGTCCTGGACTGATCCTTGGTACTACAGGAACGAAAATTATCAGGTAAGAAACTAATTTTCCTTTATCTCTGCATGAAGCCACTCTGTAATCTGCAACTGCTTTATAATTGACCATACAAGGTCATCATATGCCCTAATTTTTATATAGAAAAAGGCAATTTATATGATTCATAACCTAAAAAACTAGGGGTTGAGAAGTTTTGAGTATTAGTTTTGAAACCTTATGACAGATCAGATGGGATACATCCTAAAACAGCGGTTCTCACCTGGTGTGTCGCCAAGCACACACGCAGGTGTCACCACACTTCCCGGTCCCCCGCTGGCCCAGCTGCTTCTGCTTCTTCCGCCTGGGCTATACACGGCAGGATAGCTGGAGTCAGTGGCACTCGCAGCATGGTCTCTTCTTCCTGCCTCTGTGGTCCGGAAGAGGAAGTGAAGTGCAGCAGCCACACACGCAGGAATAAGAGACCCTGTTAGGGTAAAGTCTCTGCAGCGCCGGCCTGAAGAAGAGCAGCAGCGTTGGCCCGGAGCAAAACGAGCAACATCAGCCCCCATGGCCGATGGGACTCCTTTCTCGAGGCCATGAGGGCTGGAAAAGAAGGCTGTTGCTGCCATTAGTTCGGTGGGGAGAGAATGAGTGTGTGTGTGTGTGTGACAGCATGTATGTAAGTGTGACTGAGAATCTGTATGTGTGAGAGCATGTGTGTAATTGTGTGATTGAGAGTCTAGGTAAGTGAGAGGGCAAGTATGTGTGTGACTGAGAGGAGAAATTTGCAAACTACCCCCCCTCCTCCTAATTCAGAATAATTCAGGGCACCTTGAAATCAAATGTTTCCAGGTATGGAGAGCAGAGCATTTTTTAATCCTTATTTTTAATTACTGGGTCTTTGTGTCTGCTGTTTTGAAATATTTTATTGATATCTAGAAACGTTTTGTATAAGTTTTTAATTATTGGATATTCCATTCGTCAGCTGTTTTGGAAATATGTTCTTTTTATTAGTATGGTTTTACTGCTATTGATTTTGCATTTCTTGCTTTATTTTATGAGGACCGGTGTGTTCTCTTTTTCCTTTATTGCACTGCATACAGAGACACTGGCTTGTTGCGGTTTCCAGTTCAGTTTTTGACTGCATGTTTCTATTTTGTTTTATGGTCTCTTTATTCTTTGTTAGGTGAGGGTCTGCACATGTGATTGAGGTGATGTATTCTGCTGCATGTAGTTTCTAGGTAGGGCTCTATAGCAGCCAGGCTTGTTCCATTTTCCTAATAGAAGTATTGGAGTTTTAAGGCCTGATGTAATATTTTCAGTGTTGCCTTTTCTTAGGTAAGGTGGTGACAATTTGAGTGCTGGAAGCTGGTGCTATTCTGGTATAGGAGGTTTACTATTTACATAATTTATGTTCAGAGAGTACTCTTATTTTTACCTTGTCAATCTTAGCAAAAGTAATACGGGGCCGTTTTATTTTTTTTTTATTTCCACTGTAGATAGTAATGAGCAGTGTGTCACGCATGTGTGAACCATCTGTAAGGTGTGTCCCAACCGAAAAAAGGTTGAGAACTACTGTCCTAAAATGTTAAGGGAATTTAAGTACTGTCAGCTCCACTGACATTTCTGTTCAGTCATTCTTTGACAGAAGTCCCAGAAAACTTGAGACACGCATGTAGCCCTTCTTCACAAAAATGGGAGTGGTGAGGAGGCAGGTAACTACAAGCCAGTTAACGTTATTTTTGTGGTGGCAGATAGGGAACAATGCTTTCCTGTATTAGCAATTCCATTATCTTGAGTCTAGCAGATTCCAGGAGCCAAGGCAGCATGGTTTTAACAGAAGGAGTTTGACTAACACGCAATCAATTTGTTTGACTTGTGGTCAGGGATTTAAATCAGGATGGAACATTTGATGTTGAGCAATTAAATTTCTGTAAGGCCTTTGACAGTGTTCCACCCAGAACTCTCATAAATAAACTGAGCTACCTATAAGTAGTTAATTTTAAATGGTAAATTAGGTTAGGAGCTGGTTAGGTGATAAGAAACACCATATGGTGGTAGATGACGTTTGCTTCAAATAAAGGATGCTTTGGCTGTGAATAACAATATTGTAGCACTAAGAACTAGAGGAATATTAGGGTGAGGTATGACTGACAGATAAAGGTATAGAATAGTTTTGTAATCATTGTTAAAATCTCATGTGGAGTCCAGACGAGAGCTACTTAAATGGTACAGAATATATACAATGATTGGTACAAGATTTAAGGACTCTGTACTCTAGAGGAGGGAAGGAAGGAATATGATTGAGTGATACCTCAAAGATTCACAAGAGGCAACCATTTTGTAATGGTAAGAAATTCTAGAACAAGAGGGGTCATGATATGCTGAAGATTAAACAAAGATTTCTTCATAGAAAGTGGTGGATTCATGGAAAAACCTACTAACAATTATATAGGCAAACGCTTGAATGTCAAAACAATGTGGGATAAGCATTAAAGGATCCTTGGTTGCAGAAGAGGAAGCAAGCTGTAGATATATCATAGGGTCTTCAGTATTGCAATAGGAAAGAAAAACGTGCTTATTAGATGGGCCTTTGGATCATTATTTGCCATCATATTTTGTTTTTAAGTTGCCATGTCTAACTGAATCCATCAAAGTCCCACAGTGATGAATTAGCCATACAGACCATCCAGCTAGTGATGTAGTAGAGCACCTTATGAAAGGTCATGGTTGTTCCAGACAATTAATATTCACAGACAATGGAAATTCCCCCACATTTTTTGGATAATGGTTTTCAATCTTTCAGGACTTTTTCATGAATTTGAGACCATGTGTATCCCAGGTTTGTGTTAAAAAAAAAAAAAAAAAGCAAAATTCACAGTACTGTATATGGAAAAGTTAACAGAAGCTCTTACAGCTTGGGAATTTCTGCACCAAAAAATAAAATATCCATATAATATTTGTCAATATAACTTAAAACCTCCAACAGTCCCAGATCCGTTACCTGTTTCTTTATCTACAGGCATGCCTCAAGTTTCAGTGCTCTCAGCCACATTATTTAACATATCTTTCCATTGTGCCAGTTACTAGCGAGTCTTGATGTAGGCTACAAAATTTACACTGTTGATGTGCAGTTCTATATTCCCAACCCTTTTGCTAGGGATACTCTCAGCACGATATCTAATTGCCTGACTGTTAGTGAATCCTGGCTTTCCACTAATATTTTTCTTCCTTAATCTATGTAAAACTGAATTTGTTCAGCTCGACAGTCTCCTCTCGCTCCTAGGACAACGTTCCCAGATCCCTGTTTGAGAATGCTGCTGTTTTGATTCACTATCAGGCCCACAACAGTACCTTTATTTTTCCTACACACAAATACCGTAGTAAACTGCTTTTTCAAACTGCATCTCCTCTGAAATCTGCAACCTTTCCTTGACAATGACTTCCAGCTGGTTATACAGTAGTCAGGCATTTCCATCTTAGATTATAGTAATGCCTTCTAAGTCTGCTGCATACCACTATGAGGGCATAAGAACATAAGAAAATGCCATACTGGGTCAGACCAAGGGTCCATCAAACCCAGCATCCTGTTTCCAACAGTGGCCAATCCAGGCCATAAGAACCTGGCAAGTATCCAAAAACTAAGTCTATTCCATGTTAACATTGTTAATGGCAGTGGCTATTCTCTAAGTGAACTTAATAGCAAGTAATGGACTTCTCCTCCAAGAACTTATCCAATCCTTTTTTAAACACAGCTATACTAACTGCACTAACCACATCCTCTGGCAACAAATTCCAGAGTTTAATTGTGCGTTGAGTAAAAAAGAACTTTCTCCGATTAGTTTTAAATGTGCCCCATGCTAACTTCATGGAGTGCCCCCTAGTCTTTGTACTATCCGAAAGAGTAAATAACCGATTCACATCTACCCGTTCTAGACCGCTCATAATTTTTTTTCCTCCCTCAGCTGTCTTTTCTCCAAGCTGAAAAGTCCTAACCTTTTTAGTCTTTCCTCATAGGGGAGCTGTTCCATTCCCCTTACCATTTTGGTAGCCCTTCTCTGTACCTTCTCCATCGCATTTATATCTTTTTTGAGATGCGGCAACCAGAATTGTACACAGCATTCAAGGTGCAGTCTCACCATGGAGTAATACAGAGGCATTATGAAATTTTCCGTTTTATTCACTATTCCCTTTCTAATAATTCCCAACATTCTGTTTGCTTTTTTGACTGCCGCAGCACACTGAATCGACTATTTCAATGTGTTATCCACTATGACGCCTAGATCTTTCTTGGGTTGTAGCACCTAATATGGAACCCAACATTGTGTAATTATAGCATGGGTTATTTTTCCCTATATGCATCACCTTGCACTTATCCACATTAAATTTCATCTGCCATTTGGATGCCCAATTTTCCAGGCTCACAAGGTCTTCCTGCAATTTATCACAATCTGCTTGTGATTTAACTACTCTGAACAATTTTGTGTCATCTGCAAATTTGATTATCTCACTCGTCATATTTCTTTCCAGATCATTTATAAATATATTGAAAAGTAAGGGTCCCAATACAGATCCCTGAGGCACTCCACTGTCCACTCCCTTCCACTGAGAAAATTGTCCATTTAATCCTACTCTCTCTGTTGCCTGTCTTTTAGCCAGTTTGCAATCCACGAAAGGACATTGCCACCTATCCTATGACTTTTTACTTTTCCTAGAAGCCTCTCATGAAGAACTTTGTCAAATGCCTTCTGAAAATCCAAGTATACTACATCTACCGGTTCACCTTTATTCACATGTTTATTAACTCCTTCAAAAAAGTGAAGCAGATTTGAGAGGCACGACTTGCCCTGGGTAAAGCCATGCTGACTTTTTTTCATTAAACCATGTCTTTCTATATGTTCTGTGATTTTGATGTTTAGAACACTTTCCACTATTTTTCCTGGCACTGAAGTCAGGCTAACCGGTCTGTAGTTTTCCCAGATCGCCCCTGGAGCCCTTTTTAAATATTGGGGTTACATTTGCTATCCTCCAGTCTTCAGGTACAAAGGATGATTTTAATGATAGGTTACAAATTTTTACTAATAGGTCTGAAATTTCATTTTTTAGTTCCTTCAGAACTCTGGGGTGTATACCATCCGGTCCAGGTGATTTACTACTCTTCAGTTTGTCAGTCAGGCCTACCACATCTTCTAGGTTCACCGTGATTTGATTCAGTCCATCTGAATCATTACCCATGAAAACCTTCTCCATTACGGGTACCTCCCCAACATCCTCTTCAGTAAACACTGAAGCAAAGAAATCATTTAATCTTTCCGCGATGGCCTTATCTTCTCTAAGTGCCCCTTTAACCCCTCGATCATCTAACGGTCCAACTGACTCCCTCACAGGCTTTCTGCTTCGGATATATTTTAAAAAGTTTTTACTGTGAGTTTTTACCTCTATAGCCAACTTCTTTTCAAATTGTCTCTTAGCCTGTCTTATCAATGTCTTACATTTAACTTGCCAACGTTTATGCTTTATCCTATTTTCTTATGTTGGATCCTTCTTCCAATTTTTGAATGAAGATCTTTTGGCTAAACTAGCTTCTTTCACACCTCCCCTTTTAACCATGCCGGTAATCGTTTTGCCTTCTTTCCACCTTTCTTAATGTGTGGAATACATCTAGACTGTGCTTCTAGAATTGTATTTTTTAACAATGACCACGCCTCTTGGGCATTTTTTACTTTTGTAGCTGCTCCTTTCAGTTTTTTTCTATTTTTCTCATTTTATCAAAGTTTCCCTTTTGAAAGTTTAGCATGAGAGCCTTGGATTCGCACACTGTTCCTCTTCCAGTCATTAAATCAAATTTGATCATATTATGATCACTATTGCCAAGCGGCCCCACCACCGTTACCTCTCTCACAAAGTCCTGTGCTCCACTGAGAATTAGATCTAAAATTGCTTCCTCTCGTTGGTTCCTGAACTAATTGCTCCATAGAACTATCATTTATTCCATCCAGGAACGTTATCTTTCTAGCGTGTCCCAATGATACATTTACCCAGTCAATATTGGGGTAATTTAAGTCTGACACAAAACTTCAAAGGTCATATAAAATGTATGATGTTTTATTCCTTCAATATGGCAACTCCACAAACTTATACAGGCAGCAGCTTAATGGCGTCCCCCGACACGGACCCGTGTTTCGCCGCGGGCTGCATCGGGGGGGATCACCACTTCAGGCATTCACACAATAAGCTGTAACACGAAGAATAAACAAGCGTCAGGATAGAAAAAAGGGACTTACAACCGACCATAATACACTGTACAAAACTTCACATACCTGTTCACAGCATTTAAAGATAAACGGGAGCGCAATGCCCTTTTACAATGACAGGTATTTAAAGATGACAACTGGCGCCAAAATTACGGGAAAGGCAACCACGTGAGTCAAAGGACTCCAGTCATTGGCTGCCGTTCCTATAAAGCACCAGAGCAGTACCAAGATCAGCCTACCCTGCTAGTCAGTATTCTTCAAAAAAATAAAAACCATTCGATCTCACGGTTTAAACCTTTCGGAAATACTGTATCTAGAGTAAAGATCCACCGTTGTTCAATCCTGCCTAATACCTCAGAGTAATTACCCCCACGAGCGGGACGCGGAACAACCTCAATAACACAAAATGAAAGGTCTGAGAGTGAATGAGATTTTTTAAGCCAGTGATCAAAAAAAATCTCATTCACTCTCAGACCTTTCATTTTGTGTTATTGAGGTTGTTCCGCGTCCCGCTCGTGGGGGTAATTACTCTGAGGTATTAGGCAGGATTGAACAACGGTGGATCTTTACTCTAGATACAGTATTTCCGAAAGGTTTAAACCGTGAGATCGAATGGTTTTTATTTTTTTGAAGAATACTGACTAGCAGGGTAGGCTGATCTTGGTACTGCTCTGGTGCTTTATAGGAACGGCAGCCAATGACTGGAGTCCTTTGACTCACGTGGTTGCCTTTCCCGTAATTTTGGCGCCAGTTGTCATCTTTAAATACCTGTCATTGTAAAAGGGCATTGCGCTCCCGTTTATCTTTAAATAAGAACATAAGAACATAAGAAAATGCCATACTGGGTCAGACCAAGGGTCCATCAAGCCCAGCATCCTGTTTCCAACAGTGGCCAATCCAGGCCATAAGAACCTGGCAAGTACCCAAAAACTAAGTCTATTCCATGTAACCATTGCTAATGGCAGTGGCTATTCTCTAAGTGAACCTAATAGCAGGTAATGGACTTCTCCTCCAAGAACTTATCCAATCCTTTTTTAAACACAGCTATACTACCTGCACGAACCACATTCTCTGGCAACAAATTCCAGAGTTTAATTGTGCGTTGAGTAAAAAAGAACTTTCTCCGATTAGTTTTAAATGTGCCCCATGCTAACTTCATGGAGTGTCCCCTAGTCCTTCTACTATCTGAAAGAGTAAATAACCGATTCACATCTACCCATTCTAGACCTCTCATGATTTTAAACACCTCTATCATATCCCCCCTCAGTCGTCTCTTCTCCAAGCTGAAAAGTCCTAATCTCTTTAGTCTTTCCTCATAGGGGAGTTGTTCCATTCCCCTTATCATTTTGGTAGCCCTTCTCTGTACCTTCTCCATCGCAATTATATCTTTTTTGAGATGCGGCGACCAGAATTGTACACAGTATTCAAGGTGCGGTCTCACCATGGAGCGATACAGAGGCATTATGACATTTTCCGTTTTATTCATCATTCCTTTTCTAATAATTCCCAACATTCTGTTTGCTTTTTTGACTGCCGCAGCACACTGAACCGACGATTTCAATGTGTTATCCACTATGACACCTGTGAACAGGTATGTGAAGTTTTGTACAGTGTATTATGGTCGGTTGTAAGTCCCTTTTTTCTATCCTGACGCTTGTTTATTCTTCGTGTTACAGCTTATTGTGTGAATGCCTGAAGTGGTGATCCCCCCCGATGCAGCCCGCGGCGAAACACGGGTCCGTGTCGGGGGACGCCATTAAGCTGCTGCCTGTATAAGTTTGTGGAGTTGCCATATTGAAGGAATAAAACATCATACATTTTATATGACCTTTGAAGTTTTGTGTCAGGACTGAACATTCATCTGCACTATCTGTATTCTATGATATTGCTTCAGGTGCAGTACCTGCTCATTGTGGTAATTTAAGTCTCCCATTATTACTGCACTACCAATTTGGTTAGCTTCCCTAATTTCTCTTAGCATTTCACTGTCCGTCTCACCATCTTGACCAGGTGAACGTTAGTATACCCCTATCACTATAGTCTTCCCCGACACACAAGGGATTTCTACCCATAAAGATTCAATTTTGTATTTAGTCTCATGCAGGATATTTATCCTGTTGGACTCTATGCCATCCCGGACATAAAGCGCCACACCTCCTCCCGGGTGTTCCTCTCTGTCATTGCAGTATAATTTGTACCCCTGTATAGCACTGTCCCATTGGTTATTCTCTTTCCACCATGTCTCTGAGATGCCAATTGTCTGTCATCTTTCACTGCTATACATTCTAATTCTCCCATCTTACTTCTTAGACTTCTGGCATTAGCATACAAACATTTCAAAGTTTGTTTTTTGTATTTTCATTCTGCTTTTTAATTGATAGGGATAAATTAGAATTTTTTAGCTCAGGTGAGTTTTTAGTTATAGGCGCTTGGACTATTTTTCTAATTATTCGAACCTCACTGTCGGGATTACAAATCATTCAGATTGCCGCTTTGCATTATAATTGATGCCGCTGTACATGAGCACATTATACCAATTCTACATAGACTCCACTGGAATTGAATTGTCTGGAGGGTCCTGTTCAATGACCTTGCCCTTAGCTGTGCTAAAGATCTATCTCCCCACTCTAATGTTTGCATTCTTTTAGACATCTGCTTAGCTGGTCCCATGCTCTGGAATTCAGTTCCTGATGGGCTTAAATCTGAACCATCAGTACTTGGTTTCAGAAAGTTAAAATTCATTTCTTCAAGCTTGCATTTGATAACTAGCTTCATATCTGCACTATCAGCATCTGGCTCTTTTAAGCTCCTTCAGGGATGGCAGCACTGGTGTAAATGAAGTTTGTTATTTTTAATATCTTGCAGCCTTCTTGTGTTTGGCTTTGTTTTTGTTTGCATGTTCTTCATATTGGGATTAATTAAGTGAATTTTAATTTACCTGCCTAGAATTTTGGATATGTGAGTAATAAGTCTTTTAAATAAATAAATACAGAAAAATGCTGATATTCAAAGATGCAGAATTTGTAACTTTTTGTTGTAGTACTACTATAATATAGCAGAAGGTAGTAACACAAACTAATCTCTCTGCACAACCTCATTAGTCTTTTAACAATCCCCTCTGGAGCTTCGGCTGACATAGAATCCATTGGCCCATATAGGGCCAATATGGGCCAGTTCAGCCGCTGCCTCAATATGGGCCAATTCAGCCGCTGCCTCATTCCTCCTACTTGTGTAACTTGTATAACTACAGTACCTGAATGTAAACCGATGTGATATCTCAGATCGAATGTCGGTATATAAAAACAAATAAATAACCAGTGCTACTTGAGCTTCCTTCTAGTCCACTCAGGATAATTCAGCTTTCTCTTTCTAATCTGCACAGATCAATTCAGCTGTCTCCTCTTTCTCCTTTCCCATACTGCTGGGGTAAAAGGTCATTGGTCTGGGGTGGTGCCTGATCATACAATACCACTAGACAAGCTTTAGCTTACCTTCAGTTAAAACCACTGGAAGGCCAAGATTTTTTTTTTTCCAGTCTGATAATGTTTGCTTATAGGAAGTTCAGATACAAGGTGTTCTTCAATATTTGGATACAATTCCTGAGAAAATTAGGAGGCAGGAAGGAACTAATGAAACTAGAAATATTGAGGTTCTTATGTATTATATTTTCTCACAGGACAAGCAGGATGGTAGTCCTCACATATGGGTGATATCACAGGATGGAGCCCAATCACGGAACACTTCTGTCAAAGTTTCCAGAACTTTGACTGGCCCCTACTGGGCATGCCCAGCATGGCACTAACCCTGCAGCCAGCAGGGGTCTCCCTTCAGTCTTTTTTTCTGCGCAGCAGTAGCCATGCGGTTAAGGAGCTCCTCAGAGATTCCTGACAGGAATTTTTCTTCACGGAATTACTAAAATTTAATTTACCCCACATGGGTCCCTCCAACTTTTTCAAGCCGCGGTACTCCAGTAAGTTTTTTTACCCGTTTTCCGTTGATTACCGTCTAGTTTGGCCCTCGCGGCCTACTGGCCGTCGACCGTACCACGGCTCAATTTTTTCATGGCCATGGCGTTGGGGCTCCGCCGGTGCCCGGACTGTAATCGCACCATATCCATCACAGACCCTCACAAAGTCTGTGTAATGTGTCTCGGATGTGAGCACGATGTCCTAACCTGCACCAAAAGGTCGCAAGGCTAGAATGGAGAAGCTGGAACTTCTCTTCCGTGCTCAAACCCTGACGCCGTCGATTGCATCGATGTCGTCAGAACCGGCACCGTCAACTTTGCGCCAGCATCAGCCTCCGGCCGGTGACCGTCCAGCATCGACGACTTCTCGGCCTTTGACACCCTCTGCTCCCCCTGAGGACCAAGGGGATCGTAGAGATAAACATCGCCACCGGCATCGAAAGTCTCGGACCATCGAGGGAGCGAAATCATCGACTTCACCATCCGAGCCGCCGTCGAAGAAGCCCCGTCCAGAAAAGGCAACGACCTTTTTGCCAACCGGGTCACCGAGGGAACCCTCACCCGACAGGGAATCTGGAGCTGTGACTCCGCCTTTATCGGTGGTCCCTCCGGCTATGCCTCTGCCTCCTTCTGTTCCAGAGCCGGGGTTGCTTTCTCCAGGTCTCCGAGAAGAACTGGACCGGATGGCGATGCATGGACTCCAGGTTCCTCCAGTACCGATTGCGGAACAGACCACTGACCCGATTCCAGCAGCATTGGCACCGCTGCTCTCGAGGGATGAAAGCGCTTATGGCCGCATTTCCACCGATGGACCCAGGGTCACCTATGGCTCCGGTGCCCTCCCCTCTTGCTTTGTCATCGGGAGGAGAAACACCGTTCCGCATCCCTCCATTGGAAGTTCTGCCGATGCCTCAGTCGTCAATGCAGATACGTCTGGTGCCACCGATCCACCCATCGGTGCCAACGCGTCCATCGGCACCACCGAGCCATCCATCGGTGCCTTCGATGCCCTCATTGGTGCCTCCAGTTATTTCTTTGAGTCCTTCGGAGCCTCGACCAGGACCTTCAGGGATCCCACCGCCCCGTCGTCCTAGTCCCTAGAGGAGCAGGTGCTGATCCCTACGACACCTGGACTGATGATTCTTCATCAGACACCGATGATTTACCTTCACCTACTGAAAGCAGAAAGCGTTCTCCTCCAGAGGACCTTTCCTTTATAAATTTTGTGAAGGAGATGTCTGAATTTGTTCCCTTCCAATTGCAGACTGAACAAGATGACAGGCATCAAATGATGGAGCTGTTAAATTCCTGGATGCTCCCAAGGAAATAACCTCCATCCCTATCCACCAGGTTCTTCTGGATCTCCTCAAAAAGAACTGGGAACATCCTGGGTCTGTTGCTCCAATCCACAGGAAAGCTGTCACCACCTATTTCGCTCAGTCAGCTCGAGGCTTTCGCAAACCTCAATTGGATCACCAATCTGTTGTCAGATCTGCCCAGAAAAGAGCAAGGAGATCAAAACCTCACACTTTCTTTCCCCCAGGCAAGGAACAGAAATGTCTAGATGCCATTGGTCGCCGTGTCTTCCAGGGATCAATGCTCATCTCCAGAATTGCCTCTTATCAGTTCTATTTGACTCAATATAATAGGGTCTTATTTAAGCAGATACAAGACTTAACAGACTCCCTGCCTCAGCAATTTCAAGAGCAACTCCAAACCCTAGTAAACAAGGGTTTGAGGCAGGCACGGATGAGATCAGATCATCTTTGACACTGCTACCAGGGTATCTGCAGCTGCTATCTCGGCAAGACGATGGGCCTGGCTCAAGTCTTCTGACCTTCACCCTGAAGTACAAGACAGATTATCCGACCTGCCTTGTGTAGGAGATAATCTGTTTGGCGAGCAGATTCAACGAATGTGGCGGAACTCAAGGACCATCATGACACCCTAAGACAGCTCTCTCTGATGCCTTCTGAGTACTCTTCAAAACAGCCCTTCAGAAAGGACTCTAAGAAGTCATTCTTCTGCCCGAAGAAGTCCTACCCACCACCAACTAGAACCCGTTCTACGAGACAGTTTCAAAAAGCCCAGTCTTGTCAGACACGAAAATAAAACCTACAAGCAGCTCTTCAGCCGGGCCCTGCTTCCGGTTTTTGACTCCTGCGTAGAAAGCAGCAGCCAGCTGCCATTACCCCACATACCAGTGGGAGGTCGATTGTGCCATTTCAAAAACAGGTGGCACTCAATCACCTCAGACCAGTGGGTCCTAGCGATAATTGCTCAAGGTTATCGTCTGAACTTTCTCTCCATTCCACCGGACTCTCCACCTCTACCGACATGGAGAACATCCGAACACTCCATCCTTCTGGAACAGGAGGTCTCCCTCCTTCTCCAGTCCAAGGCAATAGAACCAGTGCCCTATTCCAAACAAGGCCTAGGGTTCTATTCCCGGTACTTTCTAATCCCCAAAAAATCGGGAGGCATTCGTCCAATTCTGGATCTACGTGCCCTCAACAAGTCCCTCCAGCAAGAGAATTTCAAAATGGTAACCTTGGACTCTTTGTCCTCTTTTACAAAGAGGAGACTGGCTCTGCTCTCTAGACCTCCAGGATGCATACACTCATATCGCGATAATTCCATCTCATCGCAAATACCTGAGGTTTCTAGTAGGCCCCAAGCACTATCAGTACCGAGTGCTTCCATTTGGCCTCGCGTCTGCACCACGAGTCTTCATAAAATGCCTCGTCGTAGTTGCAGCCTTCCTCAGGAATCAAGGTGTTCACGTCTACCCCTATCTAGACGATTGGTTAATCAGGGCTCCCACTCAGCAAGCTGCTCTGTCGTCCCTACATCTTACTTTACACACTCTAATTTCACTCGGATTTCTCGTCAACTATGACAAATCCTACTTAGTCCCATCTCAAACCTTATCATTCATTGGTCAGACTTGGACACCTTGCAGGCAAAGTCTTTTCTGCCTCGACAGCGAGCTCTCACTTTTGTGTCTCTTGCATACCAGCTGCAGTCTCAGCACTCCACGACTGCACACCACTTTCTCATCCTCCTGGGACACATGGCGTCCTCAGTTCAGGTCACCCCAATGGCCCGCTTGGCCATGAGTCATGCAGTGGACTTTAAGGTCACAATGGACTCAATCCATTCAGCCCCGGTCGACCATTGTCCACGTAACCAACTCACTCCATCAGTCTCTTGCTTGGTGGAGAAATCAGGTCAATCTCCTCCAGGGCTTGCCCTTCCAGGCTCCAGGCTCTCAAATAACTCTCACCACCGATGCTTCCAACCTCGGCTGGGGAGCCCACGTGGCCGATCTGCAGACACAAGGATCTTGGTCTCCAGAGGAATCCAAACACCAAATAAATTTCCTGGAGCTGCGAGCAATCAGATATGCTCTCAGGGTATTTCAGGATCGCCTCTCCAATCAAGTCATCCTGATCCAGACGAACAACCAGGTGGCCATGTTGTACATCAACAAACAGGGACGGGCTCCTACCTTCTGTGTCAGGAAGCTGCGCAGATATGGGCGGAGGTCCTCTCCCAATCAATGTACCTCAGGGCCACCTACTTGCCAGGAGTGGACAATGTGTTGGCAGACAAGCTGAGTTGCACCTTTCAACCGCACGAATGGTCTCTCAACCCCTCAGTAGTGAACTCGATCTTCCAACAATGTGGTTATCCTCAAATAGACCTCTTTGCGTCACCTTAAAATCGCAAAGTAGACAACTTCTGCTCTCTCACTCACAGCCAACATTGTCAGCCAAGAGACGCGTTATCCCTATCATGGGCAACCGATCTCGTATATGCATTCCCTCCACTTCCACTTCTCTCAAAGACTCTCGTGAAGTTATGTCACGTCAAGGGAACCATGATCCTAATCGCACCCCACTGGCCGTGCCGTGTGGTTTCCAGTACTTCAGGATCTCTCCATTTGCAGGCACATTCCCTTGAGAAAGGACCAGCTTCTAATCACTCAAAACGACGGGTGCCTACGCCACCCCAATCTTCAAGCCTTGTCCCTGACTGCATGGATGTTGAAAGGTTAATTCTTCAGCCACTTAACCTTTCTGATGAACCAGTTTCCCATATCCTAATTGCTTCACGGAAGCCTTCCACAAGGAAATTGTATTCTTACAAATGGACCAGGTTCACATCATGGTGCTCTTCTCAATCCCTTGACCCCTTTATCTGTCCAATCACAAAGTTTCTGGACTATCTCTGGCACTTGTCAGTCAGGTCTAAAAACTTCCTCCATCAGGATGCATGTCAGTGCTGTAGCTGCCTTCCACCCATATCAGTACAACCCCTTGTAACACGTTTCTTGAAAGGCTTGCTTCACCTCAAGCCTCCTCTTCATCCTCTGGCCCCTTCTTGGGACCTCAACCTAGTTTTGGGTCGACTCATGAAACCACCATTCGAGCCTCTTCAATCCTGTGACCTTCACAAGGAAAGTGATTTTCCTTTTGGCAATCACTTCCACTCGAAGAGTTAGTGAATTACAGGCTTTAGTTACCTATCCGCCTTACACTAAACTTCTGCAGGTCCGGGCAGTACTCCGCACTCACCCTAAATTCTTACCTAAGGTAGTTTCAGAGTTTCATCTCAATCAATCCATTATACTACCTACCTTTTTTCCCAGGCCCCATTCCAATCCAGGAGAGCAGGCTCTGCATACCCTTAACTGCAAACGGGCTCTAGCGTTCTACCTAGACCGTACAGCTGACCACAGGAAAAGCACTCAATTGTTTGTCTCTTTCCATCCTATCAAATTGGGGCAGCCTGTGGGTAAACAGACTCTCTCCTCCTGGTTGGCAGACTGCATATCCTTTTGCTTTCAGCAAACAGGCATTCCACTTCAAGACCATGTTAAAGCGCACTCTGTGAGGGCCATGGCGACTTCAGTAGCACACTTATGCTCGGTGCCGCTTCCTGACATTTGCAGGGCTGCCACCTGGAGTTCTCTCCGTATCTTTACTGCCCATTATTGCTTAGACAAAGCCGGAAGACAAGATTCCATCTTTAGCCAGTCTGTCTTGCGCAACCTATTTACAACGTGATGTACCAACACCCTTCCGCCTGCCCGGTGGGGTTCAGGATGCCCTCTGCCAAATTTCATCCCAGGCCTAGTGCCTTACATGCCTGAGTACCTTTGCATATTCGGACATCCTCAGCTCGGTACGCACCCATATGTGAGGACTACCATCCTGCTTGTCCTGTGAGAAAGCAAATGTTGCTTACCTCTAACAGGTGTTCTCACAGGTCAGCATGATGTTAATCCTCACGAAACCCGCCCACCGCCCCACGGTGTTGGATTCATAATGTTTTCTTATTTTATTTTCGGCACTACTTGTAGCTTTTTAACAAGACTGAAGGGGGACCCCTGCTGGTTGCAGGGTTAGTGCAATGCTGAGCATGCCCAGTAGGGGCCAGTCAAAGTTCTGGAAACTTTGACAGAAGTGTCCGTGATTTGGCTCCATCCTGTGATGTCACCCATATGTGAGGACTAACATCCTACTGTCCTGTGAGAACACCTGTTACAGGTAAGCAACATTTGCTTCCCATGTATTTAATAGACCTACAACATAACTATGCTTTTAAATACATATCTATTAGCAATCATTCATTTTCCATATGTAAGTTTTAAAAACTGTACATTCAAGTACAGTTCATGTAAACTTAGTGGGTGGTGGTCAGTAAAACAGATGGAGATATAATACTTTTCTTTCTCCCAGGACAAGCAGGAATAGTAGTCCTCACAGATGGCTGACATCATCAGATGGAGTCCCTTCACGGAACACTTTTGTCAAAGTTTCTAGAACTTTGACTGGCACACTGAGCATGCCCAGCATGCCACTAACCCTGTGGCCACATGGGGGTCCCCCTTCAGTCTCTCTTTTTCCGAGCAGCAGTTGCCTCGCGGGTCTAGGAGCTCTGAGAGATTTCTCTCACACTTTCGTCATGGAAAATTCAGTTTTTCCTTCACTATTCCCTGTCACCGGGGTCCCTATCGCGCACCGAACTCCTCCATCGTCGGTAAGTTAGAACCGCGTATTTGCGTTTGGTTCCCAGTGGTGTACTGTTTGGTGCCTGACGGACACAGACCGCACACCACCCATCTTTTCAATATGGCGACCGGTTTCCGCAAGTTCCCAGAGTGTTCGAGGACTGTCCATAACAGACCCACACAAAGTTTGTGTACTATGTCTCTGGGCCTCCCACGATGTCCAGTGTCCAAGTTGCGCACAAATGACCCCCCAAAGGCCGGCACACCCGACTAGAGAAGATGGCACACTTGTTTGCGCCATCAACCTCAGGTAAGGCTGCGCCGAGTTGAGGGGACCCATCTTCTTCAGACCCCTCTCCATCGACGCCTCGTAAGGACAAAGGAGCGAGTGACTGTCCGTCACAGACATCGACCCATTCCAAAACATCTGCATCATTGTCCTCTGTGCTGGAGAAGGACTGGGTTGAGCACCGAGGGAAACATAGCCATCGGCGCCGAAGGGAATCGCAGTCTGGTGCTGGCACTGACACTGGAGCGGCATCGGCCTCCACCAAGCCACCTCCAAAGAGGGCCCGGGGAGAGGAGCCCCATCCTCCTCTGGAACTGGGACCCCGAGGCTATCCGTACCGATACCGGGCACCGAGCCTCCACATACCCCTGTGGACGCTCCAGTGAAGCCTACCCTGCCTCCTACCCCAGGCGCTGTGCCATCCACAACAGTCTTTTGGGAGGAATTGGATGGTCCAAGAAGCAGTGCTAAATGCTCTGAGGCTTCTAGTTGCCACCAGCGCCAGCTCCCATGCCACCGCCGGAACCGGTGCCTTCGATGCTGGCTCCACTTCTCGAGTGCTCAGACACCCTCATTGGTGCCTTGCCATCGATATCCGCTCCATCAGGTACCTTACTACCAAGCCAACCACCGATCCCTACCCCGATCTCAATACCGATGCCGGCATCTTTGGAGGAAGAGGATGCAGGCCCATCTCAAGAACCACTGATGCCAGAGCCGATGCCAGGTCCTTCAGGTCTCTCAATCGACGCCCATCATTGGCACCAGTGCCGGCGTCCCCGGCTTCGATACCAGTGCCACTTATTTCGGTGCCTCACCGTCCATCGGCGCCATCTTCCTGCCCTCTTAGGTTTGGGTTTCTTCCTCTATCTGGAGGTCGGTGAGTGAAGGGAGAACCTCCCTATGACCCATGGGATGATGCTTCGTCCGAACACTCCTCACAAGCTTCTGAGGAGCTTCTTTCTGAGCCTTCGCCCCCAGAAGAAAGGTGCCATTCCCATCCAGAAGACTTCTCCTTTGCTAGTTTCGTTAAGGAGATATCCAAAACTATTCTATTCCATTCCAATTGGAAACTGAGGAGGACGCCAGGCACAAAATATTGGAAGTCCTACAATTTGTGGATTCTCCAAAGGAAGTAATGGCAATTCCTGTGCAAGAGGTTCTTTTAGACCTCTTACACTGCCTCTGGGAGCACCCAGGAACTGTGCCTCCAGTTAAGACTGATGCCACATACCTGGTACAGCAAGCCCAGGTTTTCAGAAAAGCTAATTGCCCCACCAATCTGTAGTGGTAGAATCGGCTCAAGAGAAAGCCTAAAGGTCCCGCCCTCACTCCTCTGCCCCACCTGGAAAGGAGCAAAAGGCGTTTGATGCCTTAGGCCGCAGGGTGTTCCAAGGGTCAATGCTAACTGCTCGTTTAGCGGCCTATCAGCTTTACATGACCCAATATAATAGAAATCTCTGGAAACAAGTCCATGAATGTTTTGAAACTCTGCCTGAACAATTCCTGGAGGGCTTGACCTCCATCCTGCAGAAAGGATTAGAGGCTGGAAAGCATGAGGTCAAAGCAGCGTATGATGCTTTTGAAACTGAATCTAGAGTCTCAGCAGCTGGAATTAGTGCCAGGCGCTGGGCTTGGCTTAAAGCCTCTGACCTCTGCCCAGAGGTGCAGGACAAACTGACTGATCTCACCTGCACAAGAGACAATTTGTTTGGGGACAAGATCCAAGAAGCAGTGGCGCAGCTCAAGGATCATCACGAAACATGCGCCAACTGTCTACTGTCACCTGAGATACCCCTACTGCAGCCCGAAGGGGCACCAGGATGCAACTTTATAGGCCACGCAGGTATTACCCTCCTGCATCCCGAGCTCGGACAGCCCGGCCTTCTCATAGAGGCCAACCTAGTCAGCACAGAACCCTTAGAACGCAGCCAGCCTCCAAGACTGGACCTGCAGTGGGATTTTGACTCTTATATAGAGAGCAGAAGTCACCCTCCCTTGTACTCCCAACCAGTTTACCGGTGGGAGGCTGCCTGTGCCACTTCGCCAACAAATGGCACTCAGTCACCACCGACCGATGGGAGTTATCTATCGTAACCCACGGTTACCACCTCATTTTCCTTACTGTGGAGCCTGAGCGATCACACAGTACTCCTCGAGGCAGAACTCTCTACCCTACTGTAGTCCAGAGCTGTAGAACCGGTTCCCCGGATGCAGCGGGGAAGAGGGCTGTACACTCGATACTTTCTAATCCTGAAAAAAAAAAACAGCAGCATACGTCCTATCATGGACTTCCAAGCCTTAAACAAATTCCTCCGCAAGGAGCGGTTCAGAATGTTTTCCTTGGGCACCATGCTTCCGCTTCTGCAGCAAGGAGATTGGCTCTGCTCTCTAGATCTTCAGGATGCTTCCGCCAGTATAGCAATCTTTCCTCTTCATAGCAAATACCTGCTATTTGTAGCGGGACACAAACACTTTCAGTACAGAGTACTACCGTTTGGCCTTGCTTCAGCACTCCAAGAATTCACAAAGTGTCTGGCAGTTGTAGCAGCACAGTTGAGATGTGAAAGCGACCATGTCTGCCCATATCTGGACGATTGGCTCCTCAGAAGTCCATCCAGAGAAGGTCACTCCCTCCATCTTACCATACAGTTGTCCCAGTCATTGGGGTTTCTGATAAATTACCCAAAATCCCATCTGACTCAGTCACGCCAGCTTTCATCAGAGCAAACCTAAACACCACCATGGCTAGAGCGTTCCTCCCCAAGGACCGCACAAAGACACTTTCCAACATGGCCAGTGCAATCCAACGTTGTCAGACAGCCTCTGCTCGTGTGCTCCTAACCTTGCTGGGACATATGGCATCCACAGTCCACGTCACCCCAATGGCTCATCTTACCATGAGAATGACGCAATGGACCCTGAAATCCCAGTGGTCCCAAGTCACTCAGCACCTCTCAGAGGTCGTCCAGATAACCAGCCAGCTTTGACAATCCCTGGCTTGGTGGGCACAGGAGTCCAGTTTATGCAAGGGACTACCCTTCCAACCACCAGAACCTCAAATAATGTTGACCACTGATGCCTCCAACCTAGGCTGGGGAGCCCATGTCAGCGGACTTCAAACCCAGGGAGTGTGGAACTCCAGTATGCCCTATTCGCATTCCAGGATTGCCTATCCAACAAGGTAGTCTTGATTCAAACAGACAACCAGGTAGCCAGGTGGTATCTAAACAAACAAGGGGGAATAGGCTCTTACCTGCTCTGCCAGGAGGCAACACAGATCTGGGCCTGGGCTCTGTCGCATTCCATACTACTGCGAGCCACCTACTTGGCTGGCAAGAAGAATCTGATGGTGGACCGTCTCAGCCGGACTTTTCATCCCCCACGAATGGTCCCTGGATCCATCTGTAGCGAACAGAATTTTCCATCAGTGGGGTCAGGCAGACATCAACCTCTTTGTCCTTTCAAAACTGCAAAGTGGACCGATTCTACTCTCTGCAAAGCAGCCGCAAGACACCAACGATGGATGCCTTCGCCCACTCATGGAGCACGGGTCTGCTGTACACATACCCTCCTATTCCTCAGATCAGCAAGACTCTTGTGAAGTTACGTCAGGACTGGAGCTCAATGATCCTCATAGCCCTGTATTGGCCACGACAAGTCTGTTTTCCCATTCTTCGTGACCGCTCTGTCCAACAGCCTCTTCGCCTGGGCACAACACCAACTCTCATAACGCAGCACCAGGGTACATTACACCATCCGAACCTCCAGTCTCTGTCTGACAGCCTGGATGTTGAAAGGTTGATTTTACAATCCTTTGACCTTTCCACTGATGTCTCCCAGGTCCTCATAGCTTCATGAAAGCCTTCTACTCGATAATCTTACGCAAATTAGAAGAGATTCTCCTTGTAGTGCATGCCAAAAGTTCTAGATTCCTTCTGCCCCACGGCAAGGCTCCTGGACTACCTCTGGCACCTCTCTGAGTCTGGCCTCCAGACTTCATCCGGGTACACCTAAGTGCCATATCCGCTTCCCATAAGGGAATAGGGGATGCCCTAATTTCGGCGCAACCCCTTGTAGGGTGCATTGAGAGGCTTACTACAGTTGAAGCCTCCACTACGTCCCCCAATTGTGACCTGGGACCTCAGGGTTGGGTTGGCGCAGCTCATGTGGCCTCAGTTTGAGCCCCTGCATTCCTGCAAGTTACGACATCTCACTTGAAAAGTTATTTTCCTAGTGGCCATAACATCCGCTCGCAGTGTCAGTGAGCTACAGGCACTGGTAACGTACCCGCCTTAAACAAGATTTCTCCATGACCGGGTAGGGTTCTACACTCACCCTAAATTTTTTGCCAAAGGTAGTAACTGATTTCCACTTGAATCAATCCATAATACTGCCCACTTTTTTCCAAGGTCTCACTCACACCCAGGTGAGCGGGCTGTGCACTCCTTGGACTGTAAACGTATGCTTGCCTTTTATTTAGACCGCACTGCAGCCCATAGGCAGTCCACCCAACTTTTTGTCTCCTTTGACAAAAATAGACTCGGAGCTGCAGTGGGCAAGCAGACCCTGTCCACCTGGTTGGCGGACTCTATTGCGTTCTGCTACCAGCAGGCAAGCCTTTCACTACAGGGACGTGTGAAAGCGCATTCAGTCAGGGCCATGGCAACGTCAGTAGCACACTTCCGTTCAGTACCCATTACCGACATCTGCAAGGCTGCAACTTGGAGCTCTCTCCATACCTTCGCAGCTCATTACTGTCTGGACAAAGCTGGCAAGGCAGGACAGCGTTTTTGGCCAGTCTGTCCTGTGTAATTTGTTTCTAGTTTAGAAACCCAACTCTTCCTACTTACAGCCACTGTGAATTTCAGGCTGCCATTCCTTACCAACAGCACCCCTGTTGTGCCTGTTACACATTTTTGGGTGCTGGTTGGTCCATTATGTTCTAAGGTGCCTGTAGCTCACTATTCACCCATCTGTGAGGACTACCATCCTGTTTGTCCTAGGAGAAAGCAGAGTTGCTTACCTGTAACAAGTGTTCTCCCAGGACAGCAGGATGTTAGTCCTCACGAAACCCGCCCGCCATCCCGCGGAGTTGGGTTCACCTACGGTTTATTATTTTATTTTTTGCTCGTACGTTTTGCTTTTAAACAAGACTGAAGGGGGACTCCGTGTGGCCTCAGGGTTAGTGGCATGCTCAGTGTGCCAGTCAAAGTTCTAGAAACTTTGACAAAAATGTTCCATGACAGGGCTCCATCTGATGTCACCCATCTGTGAGAACTAACATCCTGCTATCCTTGGAGAACACCTGTTACAGGTAAGCAACTCTGCTTTGTGGTTTTATGACCTGCTTCTGAAAGTATTTGTGTTCATAAACCAGATTAATGGAAAATGGATTTTAATGTAGCTGTACACACTTCAAAACTAGAGGCTTTTGCACATGTTAATGTGAACTTAGAGAATAATTGAAAATCTTTGAATGCAAATAGTGAGTCTAAATTTCTTACACAGTAGATGAGTTTACATGAGGCTATAAAAATAAATATTTGAAAAATTAATTTGATTTTAGTGAAATAACTAATAGAAATAAGCATGCTGTTTTATTTAGACAAGTTCCATAAACACAAATTTCAGTGGCTGAAACATAAAAGCACTTGAAATTTGCTTCTGTAGATTCTGCCAAGTATATAGCTTGTCTTAGTTTGTTGGAATGTGACGTTCTGGCAAATAGTAGTGCTTGGCTTCCCCCTCCCCCCAATAAGTTAACACCACAGAGAAAAGTAAAAAAACCTTCAAAAAGGTAGCTATTCTATATTGGTGATTCAAATTTATTTATTTATTTAAAGCTTTTCTATACCGACTTTCTTGAAACAAGTCAAATCAAATCGGTTTACATGGAACAGAGGCGTTAACCAAACGAAAACCATAACCAGAAGTAGCAGGAAAGTTACAATGAAACAAGGGAAGTAAACTGGGAGGATGGAAAAGCAGCGGTATAAACTATATAAATAATAGGTACTAGAGAGACCTACATCAGATCCATGAGGTGGCTATGTAATGTCAGTGCTAGTCTTGATTAGGGAAGGCTTTTCCGAACAACCACATCTTAAGATTCCTTTTGAAAGTCTGAAGACAAGTTTCCTGTCTGAGGTCCAGCGGTTTGGTGTTCCAGCTCAAAGGACCAGCTGTAGAGAAGGCCCGTAGTCTGATGGATGATCGGTGAACTGCTTTGTTTGGGGGAGCTTGTATCAATCCCTTATAAGCTACCCTGATGGGTCTTGTTGAAATGTGAAGTTTGAGAGGAAACTGAAGATCGAGGGGGACCTGATGGTGGATGCATTTGTGAATAATGGTGAGGGATTTGTGGAGGATTCTGAAACTAACTGGGAGCCAATGTAAATCCTTGAGGATCGGTGTAATGTGTTTTCTCCGATTGGTTTTTGTCAGAATTCTCGCTGCTGCATTTTGTAGCATCTGCAGGGGTTTTGTGGTAGAAGCTGGGAGACCTAGAAGAATCACATTACATACTAATGTATCAATAGGCTGAAATGTAAATATTGTGCTGTTCAATTTCTCCCCTTCCATCCCAAGTTTATTTTCCTTGTTTTTTGTAACTTTCCCTCTCCCTTTTTCTGATTCACTGTATTTAAAGTTCAAGGTTCTTATTGAAAATATTGTTTTTTACGTTACGTTATGCTTTACACTCCTTGTTATTTGTAAACCGGGTTGATGTGATGCCTATCATGAAACTCGGTATAACAAAAACAATAAATAAATAAATAAATAAATAAATAAATAATCTAGCTTAGAGAACAAAATGGCCTGGAGAACGGTTCTAAAGTCGTGGTGGTATAGAAGGGGCTTGAGTCTTTTTAGCACATGAAGTTTAAAGAAGCAATCCTTGGTAGTCTGGTTTATGAACTTCTTTAAACTCAGATGATTATCGATTATGACTCCCAGGTCTCTTGCTTGTGAGATATAAGTGAGAGTGTTGGCTTGAGACTTCTGGTGGTGTTCGACATCTTCAGGGGTGAGAAGGAGTTCCGTCTTGGCTGCATTCAGCACCAGGTTAAGTCTGGTCAGGAGGAGGTTAATCTTTTGCAGATAGATGTCCCATTGCTTGAGAGCTTTTTCCAGGGATTCCGTTACAGGGATCAGGATTTGCACATTGTCTGCATAAATGTAGTATTTTAGATTTAAGGTCGTGAGCAGTTGGCAGAGGGGAAGGAGATAGATATTGAACAGGGTGGGAGATAGCGAGGATCCTTGGGGAACTCCAAATGAGGAGTTGATGCGTGGAGATTCCTTATTTACTTTGACTACGTAGCCTCTGTTGCTGAGAAATGAGTCAAACCAATTGAGTGCTGATCTTGTTAGCCCTATATCTGCTAGTCGATTTACTAGGATGGAGTGGTTAACTGTATCGAATGCAGCGAAGATATCGAGGAGCACTAATAAGAAGGAATGCCCTTTGTCAAGGCCTATGTTGATATAGTCTGTAAGGGAAATGAGGAGAGTTTCAGTGCTATGAGATATACGGAAACCGTATTGTGAAGCATGGAGAAGTTTATGTTCTTCAAGATACTTTGATAGTTGGTTGTTAACCACTTTTTCCATTACCTTGGCTACGGTTGGCAGGTTGGGAATAGGGCGGAAATTGTTGGGGTCACCTGGGTCCAGGTTTGGTTTCTTGAGTATGGGCTTAATAGAGGCCATTTTGAGAGTGTCTGAGTAAATACCTTGTGAGAGAGAACAGTTAATGTTTGCTAGAAATTTGGATATACAATCCGGCACTAGCAGTAGAAGTTTGGACGGGATGTGATCGAGTGGGTGTGTTGAAGGTTTCATTCTCTTTAAAATGGTTTTAATCTCCATTTCGGAAGTAGGTTCGAAGGATTCCCACGATGCTTCCAATTTTGCAAAGGATGCTGAGGGGCTGGGTGGCGTGACGGAGATGGTTGGCAGTCTGGTTAGAATATTGGAAATTTTATTCTGGAAGAAGAGTACCAGATCATTAGCTTTCGATTGCGCTTGGTCATTAGGGATGGGTGGGGTGGTGGGTTTAGTGAGTTCTGCTACGTAAGAAAAGAGGGCCTTCGGCTCAAACACCAGGTCATGGATTCTGAGGCCATAAAAATCCCTTTTTGTTCGTAGTGTAGCATTTCTGTAGTAATGGAGCGCAGTTTTATATATGGCTAGCGAGCAAGGGTTAGGGGTCTTCCGCCATTTCTTTTCCTTCTGTCTGAGGTCTTGTTTTAATGTGTAGCTCCTTTGTGAACCATGGTTGTTTGTTTTTCTGAGAGTGGTCTATTTTCTTTGTCAAGGGAGGGCAAAGGCTGTTAGCTACAGCCTCCGTAATGTTGAGCCAAGAGAGTAGGGCTGAGTTGGGATTTGATAAATCCAGGTTAGGAAGTTCTTTAGCCATGGAGTTGCTGAGGGCTTCTGACGTGCAGGATTTCCTGTAGTGTATCGTACTGTGGGGAGGAGGCGCTGGGGATCTCCCTGTCATTTTGATGGTAGAGGTAACTATGGAGTGGTCCGACCATGGAACTGAGAAGGGGTGAAAGCTGTGTGAAGCTGGAGTTAATGAATATGAAGTCTAGCGTATGACCCGCTTTATGCATGGGCTCGTTGATGAGTTGCTTGAATCCCATGGCCGTAAGAGTGGTTAAGAATGACTTCTAACATGCAAGTAGCTGTCAAGAACACTTTCAATCCAAGTAGCTTTTCCAAGTTCACAGAGTATGAACCAGTTTTTTTTTTTTTTAATCTAAGAACTATATTAATCCTAGCTCTTCACTTCATGCAAAAAAAGTACTTGAGGATCGGTTCAGTTTGTCCATTGTTTTCTGCTGTCACAATAAGTTCCTTGAACATTCTGCAGTTTGGTTCAAACATGGGGGGGGGTTAGGTGAATCTTGGGTCCGGCACCTACTTTATTGCACCTTGGTCAAATAAGGGTGAAATCCTTTTCCAAAAGGGTTAAAGTTGAAAAGTACTAGAAAATCCATACATAAGCTTGTCTTTCACATTTTTTCTTGTTTAACTAGTGCAGCTATATAGAAAATACAATGACAAAGAGAATGCCTTTACATTTACTGTGTGCAAATATCTCTAATATACTTGTATTTTCTTTAATTATGCAAAATGGTGACGTACTTAACAAATAAGATGACATTCTTCTGCATGCTTGTATCAGATTTATTGTAATACTTTCTATCCTTTAGTTTTTGCAGTGCACAATGGCTATTTAAGTGTCACAAGAGTGAAGAACTGTGAGGATCAAAATCCAGTCTGTAACCTCCGGTGGGAATGAAATGAATTAATTCTGCTGTGAATTAAAACTCTTGTAGATTTTACCATGTTTCTGCCAGTTACAGAGCATCTATTTGTGTAACTGTTTTGATTTTAGTGCACAGTTCAGAGCAATAAAGGAATTTTATTTGCATTTTGTTTTTGAACCCTTATGCCATTTTGTATGCTATATAGTCATAATGTCAAAGTTGCAATTATGTCTTGTGTTCACAAGCTTAATGGCATTTACATTGAACATGGGAGAGTTTATTTGTAATGGTCTTTTATCTCAATCCACCCACACGGCGGTACTTTACCTTGGGTGCATAACTGCAACTGTACATGAGTGAAGTCATATACTCTGCTGCTGTCTGAAAGTCCAGACAGTTTTAAAATTGCAGCTTTTTATGTGGAATAAATTGTATAATGGCAAATCTTATCACTGGATATTATTTTGTAGGTTCTGTGTATTTTCAGCATGATTAACATTTTCTTTTTGAACCCCAAAATATTAAACACTTTTGATAAATTCAAACAAGTGACTGTAGAGACTTTCTCATAAGGTTAATAGAAATTCTTTCTTTCTTTTAAATTAATGCATACCTGAAGACAACAATAGTTGCAATGTTGACTCTACCAGCGTTTTCTCCACTGCTGCTCAGTTTTTGATTATATAATATATTTTTTTAAAACTGTAAACCTGATAATTTTTCCTTTCAAATTTTCTTAAAACTTTCAAGACATCAACAGTTTAATAAAATTTGCATCCCTGCATCTTTTTGGTCTTTTTGACCAAGTTCAACATAAGATCTGAGCCATGAGCTAAGGATAGTACCCTCCCCACCCCCATCTTGGCCTTTTGTTTGAAATCTGCATCCCTGTTGTCCTTCCTGGTGCGCCTAGTTATTTCTCCGCCCCTAAGATCCCCAAGTAAATATCCCTTTAATGGAAATGTCAGTATGAGGGATTATTCCTGCCTTGTATTTGCATGTATGAGTGAGTGTGGTTATATAAATATATATTATACACAATGCAAATACTTAAATCAGTAATCCAAGCAGCTTTTTCTGTAGGTAAAGTAATATGGTTAATGTGCTTAAATATGTAGGAAAAAAACAAGTAAACAAATTAGAAGTGGTACATTTTTCTTGAACTAACTTAATAAATTTGTGACTAACCAATGCCATCTATAGCTGCTCACTGCAAAATGAGTGAAGGATGGTGCTTCCTGCATATACAAATAGAATAATCTGACCTAAAAAATATGAGCAGAAAAATGAGAACATGCTTGTGTGAAAATAATTTTCCAGACCATTTCATTATTGATCTAAGTGATTTTATAAGAGAACTTCAAAAATATCTACATTTAGACTTTGATTTTCTCATTCATTAGCAAGTGTCATTTTATTGAAGTGTTTTGGCCTTTTTCACACCTATCACAATTCCTTACACATTAAAATAAATATCTCTATGGCTGTAACAACACTTGGTTTAAAATGTCAAATAGTGTGTTTGTGCATATAGGCAAAAGCATGCTTAAGTCAAAATCCAGTGTTCTCCGAGGACAAACAGGATGGCAGTACTTGCACATGGGTGACTACATCGGATGGATCCCAGCCCGGAACTTTGATCTCAGATTCTAGAGCAGTGGTTTCCAAATCTGTCCTGGAGGACCACAAGCCAGTCAGGTTTTCAGGATATCTACAGTGAAAATGCATGAGATAAATTTGCATGAACTGACTCCATAACATGCAGATTTTCTCATGCATATTCATTATGGATATCCTGAAAACCCGACTGGCTGGGGAGTCCCCCAGAACAGGTTTGCGAACTTTTGTGTTAGAGCTTTCAAAAGTGCCCTACTGAGCATGTACAGCTGTAGTTATCACCCTACCACCTAGGCAGAGTCTCATTCCCCTCCCCGCCCCCCCCCCCCCCCCCCCCCCATGGAGCCGTGTGGTTACAGGGGCAGTGTGGTCACAGTATACAGCTTTGCCCTCTCATCACAGTTTTTGTTGCAATTTTTGTTTTTCTGGAGCTGCAGCTGTTTTTCTTTTCCTTACAGTAGATTTTTTTTGTTACATTTCATTTTTTTTCTCTTCATTTCAACTTTCTGCCAGCCCCATGGCGGGCCTTAGTTGCTGTGCAGCCTGGAAGAGTCTAATTCTGTTCCTTAAATACTGCATCTGCATTTAGTTTGTCCTCTCCTTGCTCTGTCTATTTTTTTGCCTTTGTCTGGTGCTGACAGGACTGACAGAATGCAGTCTGTGGGTGATCCATTTAGGCCAGTAAGCCTGGGAACTCACCTGAGTTCTGCCCGGGCAGGAGTTACATGTCATTTCACCAATTGATTGACATTGATGGAGGCTCGGA
The DNA here is from genome assembly GCF_901001135.1 of Rhinatrema bivittatum. Classification (NCBI taxonomy): domain Eukaryota; kingdom Metazoa; phylum Chordata; class Amphibia; order Gymnophiona; family Rhinatrematidae; genus Rhinatrema; species Rhinatrema bivittatum. Next base: position 93,731,046 of record NC_042620.1, read on the forward strand.
CAGTGATGGGATTGAGGACTGCCTTGTTCCTGTGGGGGGGAGAGAGCTGCTCATCCCCCACATTCTAAGGAACTAGTCTCCACAGGCAGGAGCCCTAGATGCAGCCGCCTCCTGCTTGCCAGTGATGGCAGTGCAGTCTCCTTGTTAGAGAGGGTGAACAGGATCCTGGGCAAGCAGCACTGCTGCTGCACCTTCGGTGACATGCCTCGTAACAGTTGCCCATGCAAGTGTACTGATGGTCTGACGCATTGTCAGGACTGCCATTGTGCGCCATAGTCACCCTTGACGCCATTGAAGTGCTGGGTGCCCCCAATCCCATCTAAGTGCATGACTACCCTTGACGCAGTAAGGGCCATCGACTGTGGGCACACTCAAGCACCATGCGCATGTTGTCAATTACCCTAGCTGGGGGTGAGAGCCCTTCCATGCCATAGGCATTGGGTGCTGTCATACGCCATCGAGCACCATGGTTTCTTGATGCGTTGAGGACCAGGGCTACCATTGTCACCCTTGATGCTATCAGAGCCACCTTTGATGCCATAGATGCCTAGATGCCATTGTGTGGGGTTGCCCTTGAGGCTATTGGGCGTGTTTGCCAACGATGGCATTCATGGCTGATCTTGATGTCTAGCGCCATCGCTGCCAAGGGGCACTGGGATCGCCATTGAGCACCTGGTCGCCATAAAGGCTATCTACCACCAGGGCGAGAGGGTTCTGAGAGCCCTCAAGCACCTTGGAAAGCCCTAGGCTGATGGGTGGCGTTGGTGTGGTTGCAATGCCATCGAGTGCCGGGGTTTCCATTGACCTGGGGCATCCAGGGTGCACCATGGTCCAGTGCCCTCGAGGCTATAGAGACTTGGGGCTGCAGATGACCCCCTTTGCAGTGTCCTGAAGGGACATGGGCATCTGGGTGCCATTGATGGTGTAAGACCATCTGGTGCCATGGGTGCTGATGCTTTTGGGTACCCAGAGCCATCCTTCAGCACAAAGGGCACTGGGCTCATGGGGCATCAGAGGTTAGCATCAGGCCTAAGCACTGGCATGAATGCTGTCAAGCCCACAGCATCGATGCTGTCAGGTGCATAGCTAGCCAATGGGAACCATCGAGGAATGTGGCTGTTAGCTGTTCCTTTGTCCACCGATGTGGCATGTCTGTTGCGGGGCACCTGGTAGTGTGTTGGTGCTGCAGGGCCTTCGCCTTTGGCACTGCAGGTGTCATCGGTACCGCTGGACCATCAGCGCCTTTGGGCACTAGTCTCTGTGATCCACAGATATTGTCAGCCTGTGGTGTTTGTGAGCAAGCAATGTCTTTGGGCACTAGGTACACATGGGTGCTGCCAAGATGTTGAGCATGCTTGGGTGCCTGTGGTGTGGTCAAATACCATTGGAGCCTTGGGCGCGGTGTGTGAGCACTAACATGCTATTGACACTGGTGGTGCAGTTGATACTGTAGGCACTGCTGGATGCAGTCAGATGCTGCAGGGCGGCACTGCCGAGCACCATGGTACAGTCTTTTATCATGGGCTTTCCTTCCACTGTTATGCAATGGAAAGGGCAGTGAACTATTCACATCCCCAATTCAAGGATTGCGATCAGCCTCTTGAAGCGCTGTCAGGTACTGTATACCTTGAGGGGGCAATGCCACCCACCACCAAGGATGGCCATAGAACCCCAGAGGCACTAGGGATGCCATTGTCGTGCTGTACATGCTGACTCCATTAACAATAGTGCAACAATGGGATATGGCAGGGGTTGTCTACTTCTGGTCCATTTGCATTCCAGTTGGCAGGTGTGCCTTTCACCATACCCATGGCTGTATGAGTTAGGGGATGAGGGACTCCAACAAAGGTGCTACACGTTTGCTGTGGTGGCTTGTTAGCTATACTCCTCCCCCCCCCCCCCCCCCCCCCCCAAAACCTTTTTAGGGATAACCTAATCTGTGGGCATTGAGGTCCTGATTCATGCAACCATTGTTTTACTTACTACACCAACATAATTCCATAGGGAAAGTATACATAATCATGGCCTTGGGTATTGATACCTAGGCCAGGATGCTGGGCAGTCTGTTCTGCAATCAGACTGACCATGCCCTGGTACCCTTCGGGTTGCCAGGTCAGTAAATAAATCCTGTTTCTACAGGGTTTGCACTTGCAGTATCTCTGCTTTCTGTCTCTTGGAGAATTTCTGCATTTCTTGTCCAGGGGGTTCGCTCTCAGTTTTGGCTGTTCCTGTCATGCTGAGAGGTTTACATGGGGGGGGGGGGGGGTGTTATCGCTCTACTCGAACTTGTTTGGTTGGGGTTGATTAAATACAGCCTAGTGTTTTTTCTTATCCCTGCAGCCCTTGGGTCTACTTCCTTGTGGTGTTTTCTACTTCCGGTCAGAATGGTGGGGAAGGGGAGAAAAGCTAGGGAATTGGTGGTATATCTTAGTGCATATCTACAGGCAATAGTACACCACATTTCCTTGTATTCTTGGCAAGTTCTGGCCAATACTCCCTTTAAGTTTTTATACTTCACTAGGTTGACCAAAGTGCCTCCCTCCTCATCTGTGCTATCCTATGGACAGGATGGATAGGCCTACCCTTGATAGGTTGGAGCATGGGTGAGCGTCAGACCTAGCTTCTCTACTTGAGTGTTTTTGGGCTAGCAATACTGTTTCAGAGATTGCCTTTCATCCCCTGACATTCTTGTTGTCTGTCTTGAGAGGTCAAATCTGTCTGGTACTTTGGCAAGTAAAGTCTGCCACAGACCTGGGCACACTGTTCCTGCTGCTGCTTCCAAGTGTTGCTTGTGATTTTCTCTCCATTTTGCCTATCAGCCAATCATTAGGTGTGCTTCTGCAAATGCATTCTGTCCTGCAGATGCTAGTGACTCAGTTTCTTTTTGGAGGGCTCTCTGTCCCCTGTTGGTTTTTTGATTGTCTTGTAACACTGAAGGAAACTATGTGGTCTTTGTCCAAGCGTTCTTTTCATGGTTGATTCTCTAGGCTTTTTCCTGTATTCAGGAGGATCTAGACCTTTCCATGTCAGGTTTCGCTGATCCAAATACCTGACTGTAATAGTCCTTGAGGCAACGTATGCTTCTCACTGGACTTCACATCATGCTCCAGCCTTAGGTGTCTTTGCCACGCCTTGGGGTATTTGTGTCCCATTCTGTTCTATGACTTTTTCTTTTGTAAAACCCAATCCTTCTTGCCTGGATCTGTTTTTGGGTAGGCTACCTCACAGGCATAAGAGAAAAATGGTGCTTTCAGTACTGTGGGGTTCTCCACTTTGTCCTGCACAGGCAGCCTATAGCTTGGGAATCATCCATGTGTGAGGACTACCATCCTTTTTCTAGAGAAAGTAGTTGCTTACCTGTAGCAAGTATTCTCCAAAGACAGCAGGCTGTCAGTCCTCATGAAACCCACCCGCCTCCCCTGGGAGTTGGTTTCTCCATCTATTAACTATATCATAGATTGAGGGACTCTGCCTAGGGAGCAGGCTGATAACTACAGCTGCAAACTCTCTAGAATATTTGAGATCAAAGTTCCAGGCTGGGCTCCATCCAATGTCACCCATGCGTGAGGACTGACATCCTGCTGTCCTCTGAGAACACATATTACAGGTAAGCAACTCTTCTTTCTGCATTCTCAAAAGCTAGTCTCTTGTTCAGTAAAAGGTATCATGTTTAAGTTATTTGACCATTTTTTCCTATCTTCTTTTCTGTGGAGAAATCATGACATGCCTAGCAACTACAGTAAATGTGTTGGTTTTTCATGGCAGTTTAAAAAAAAAAATTGGAAAGTAGTATAGCTAGGATATGAGAAGGTGTTTTTGCTCTCCTCTCTCCGCCCCCTGATGTTGAAAGGTTGGTATGTGTTTACTACACACTCTTTAAACTTCCGTGAAATTAATAAAGCTCTTCAGTCCCAACTCTTAGCTATAATTACGCTACATTAGGTAAATCACTCCTGCCTCCCAGTTTGATATGAGTGGCAATGGCTGCAAGTGAGAGTATCCTTTGTAAACTTTGTGATGCTCACTGTTGTTTATTAAAAACAGTACAAATTTATGGAATTGTTGAAAAGCTTTTCTGTGCCTAAGGCATTTTTAATATTGCTGGACTAGTTCTTTAAGTATGTATTGAACTTTATTCCATTAGTTTGTTTTATGTAAGAGTTTTGATACTGTACTGTAGAAATAACCGTATACTTGTGCTTTGCCTTGAGCAGTCTCATTCTATATCTATAGAGGGAATCATCTGTTGAAACTAGTGTATTATGTTACAGTACCACAAGTGTACTGAACATAGCAAATCCAGTAAAAATGACCTTGCTGAATATTTTTTATACTGAAATGTATACAACTTGTTAGACCCATAATAACTGTGTATAGTTCATGGTAATTAAAATGTTGCCGATTCAGACTCTTTATTAAATTTTTGTGCTTGTATCTTTTGTATTCCTTGACTGGATTATTGTAGTATACAGTAGTTCCTATTCCAATATTTGTCCTATGAATAGTGTTTTATTCAGTAATATTGTACATTGCTTTTAATGCATATTTGTCTTTAGTTGTACAGCAAATTCAGTCACATTGGAGAATATTTTGTAAACTGACTAACTTGCTATAAAGATTTATATCATAAAATTTGTTAGATACAATAGAATGTTTTAGCTTCATAAAAAGATTTTGGTAATGCATTGAACACCTCTGATATAAAATTGCACACAACTTAAAATTTTACATCTGTTAATACAGAATTGTAAAGTCATTTAAAATACCTTTCTGCTTATATGCTTCATTATACCTACAACATTGTCTCTTAATCTGTCAAAAAATGTATATAGCTTACCAAAATCAGACAAATCAATTGACTCTATTGCTCCCAAAAGGAAAGGAAACTTAGGTGTAAATAAAAGTTCAAGGCCTCTCTCTACTGTTGCTGCAGTGCAGTTTGATAACATACATGCAAGACCTGGAAAGAATATTAAAGCTTGTAAGCAAGTATTTTATACAGAAACAAGTAAACAACCTTTTACAAAAAAAAAAATCACTATACTGCTATAAGAGAACACCTACTATAGTATAGATGTTGGCAGAGGAGGACCAGTTTGAGCACTCATCTATCCTGTTGCACCAGCCCATAGTATTCTAGCTCTGATGCCTTATTTTGTCTCTGGCCTCTTCCAAGTCCCACTTCAAAGACCCATGTCTTTGAAATTGCTTTGAATTATCTGGCTGCACATACTAGATATCTAAAAACTAAGATTGGAGTGTTGGAATATATGGTACCGAATGAAGATGCAGAATGACTGGCATCACAGAGCACTGGAGAAAGAAGAATAACCAATAGGACACTGTGATACCAGAGTATAAATTTATATCAAAATAAACCAGGTCAAATTGCTGGAGGGATTGGTGATATGTTAGGATATTAGAGTCTCAATAGGATAAAAATCCTACGAGGGGGGGGGGGGGAATAAAAAAAAAAAAGCACTGATAAAATTGATATCTGGTGAAGAGTATAGTTCAACTGGCCAGAATGAAGAGACAGTGAAATGCTAACAAAAATTAGAGATGTTAACAAACTAGGCAATACAGTGGAAGACTTTAGCTACCCAAGTATAGCTTGGGTAAATGTCTCATTAGGACATGCTAGAGAGGTAATAGTTCTAGATGCCATAAATGACTGGATTATGGAGCAGTTGGTCCTGGAATCAACACAGGGCGAGCATACTCTAGATTTCCGAGTGTGTAGCAGATGGACTCAGGACCAATGGGTATAGTGTACTCCTGATAGCAGTGGAGACGGATCAGATTTCAATCTGACGTCAGCCCTAGTACATATACCCCTGCAGGAAGTGCAGCTCTTCAGTATTTTCCGTCTCCATAGCAGTTAGGGACTCTATGCACACTCGCACAGCGTTAGAGTAATTTAACAAAGAAAACCAAAATAAGAAATCTTACCCATACAGAAGAGACCAGCTCTCCTGCGGTGACACCCATTGAGTCCCTCCCCCAGTTGAGATTTCCCAAGGTGATTTCCACAATCCCTCTGAGGTAAGCCTCTGTCCGGCGGCCGACCCTCGGCGAGGACCTAGCCCCCGACATCGGGTGAGGCTGAGAGGCAGCAGGTGCAACCTCGAGCGCGGCGGTGAAGATATTTTCCCTCTCTCCCCGCAGCTGGAGGCCGCCCGGAACAAGACCGGGAAGCGCCGAGACAAGGTAAGGTAGAAATCTATTTAAAAGTCTCCAGTCTCCGAAGCTCGAGGAGCCGCACAGGTCACCAGCCGGGACCAGTGCCACCGGGTTGATCTGCCCTAGCAGGGCTAGATCCCGGTCAGATCAAAGGGTCCTCCCACATGGAGACCCTCCGAGGTGGTCGCCATATTGTCTACGTGGTCGCCGTCCTGTTCACTGTTCCTATCCGTGCGCACAGAGGCGAGCCGGTTGCACAAATACCTTGTGCGCACAACGTCGCGCGCCCAAGTACCGGGCGCACAAGCGACGCGCTTACTCTGCCGGGCGCATAACTTCGACCTGTGCACACAGCGCACACCAAACCTACGTGCACAACTTTGCACACCGGAGCACACAATTATTTTACGCGCACAAGCCATGGCTTCACCGGAAAATAAACTTAAAGCTCAGGGCCTTTGCCCAGCATGCCACATTAGAGCTGCACAGCATGAGGAGGCCACGGCCCTGTATATACAGTGCAAAGAGGCCCTAGGGGATCCAACTCATGGCCCTCCCCAGCCGGTACCGGGCTCCAGCCTCTCGAGCAGTACGCCGGACCTAGCATTGCACAGAGGGACCCTCCCTCAAACAGGGCTCCCCAGGGACACGGCTCCTCTTAGTCTAGACCCAGCATCTATTTCCTGGGTGGAATTCGTCAAAGGTCTGCATACCTTCATCCACATGCAAGTGGGTCCTCCTATAATACGGCCACAGGCTCCACCAGAGAACCTCAACAGGCCGGGACCCTCTATGCCCAGGGAAGTGGCCCCACCTTTGGGGACACAGACAACTCAGATGAGGATTCAGAACCCCTGGAGGAGGGGGAACTCCCTCTGGCGACAGAGCCCCACCGAACCATGAGACACTTCTTCACCAAGGACGAGCTTCCAGACCTGGTTACACACAGCTTAAAAGAGCTTGCTATCCCGGGCACAAGTGCCTCGGGAGAACCTAAGACGAACCCACTATTAGATGGACTCCATCAAACCTCCCGCCATTTCCCATTATTACAAGCCGTCCAGCAACTAATTGACCTGGAATGGGATGCCCCAGAAACTACATTCAAAGGGGGCCGGGCTCTGGCAGCCATGTTCCTTCTGGACCCAGCTGCCAAAGATCTGGCATGTCCGAAAGTGGATGCCATGGTCTGCGCGGTCTTGAAGCGCACTACTATCCTGGTGGAGGGAGGAGCAGCATTCTAGGATGCTCAAGACAGACATCTGGAATCTATCCTCAAACAGTCCTTTGACGTCTCCGCTATGTCTTTACAGATCGCGGCTTGCTGTGCCGTGGTGACACGCGCCTGCTTAGCACAGACCAGGAACAACACTCCTGGGGAGGCCCTGGAACCAGCTGATGCCGCTTCTGATCTGGTACGCACAGCAGCTAGAGAAGTGTCTTCCGCCATGGCAGCCAGAAGACAAATCTGGCTCCGAAACTGGTCGGCCGACGCATCCTCCAAAACGACTCACAAGGATGCCTTTCAAGGGAACATTCCTGTTCAGAAGCGAACTAGAGAAACTAGCCAACAAATGGGGTGAGTCCCCATTGCCGTGGCTACTGGAGGACAGGAATAAGAGAAACCAGCGATCCTTCCTCCGAACCTCCAGGGGCAGAGGATCACAGCGCTTCAACCCATATAGAAGCACATATCAAGCAGCCCGCCCCGCAGGCCGGAGCCATTCCTTTCGGAACAAGCACAACAAAAGGAGCCAGCTCTGGCCCCAGCCGCACCCCGCAATGAAAATCAGCCGACCCATCCAAAAGAAGAAGCCATAGGGGGCAGACTTGCCCTATTCTACCAAAGATGGGTCGAGAGAACTTCAGACAAGTGGGTCCTAGCCATCATTCGAGAGGGATATTACCTGGATTTCCACCACCTCCCTCCGGACAAGTTTGTGGAATCTCCCTGCCATGACCCTTCCAAGAGGATGGCAGTGGAAGCTACACTGACCAGATTGCTAGCCTTAGAGGCTATAACACCGGTGCCTCCACAACAAATAAATACTGGACATTATTCCATCTATTTTTATCGTCCCCAAGAAAGAAGGAACGTTCAGACCCATCCTGGACTTCAAGGCGGTCAACAGTCACCTGAAGATTTCTCGCTTCCGCATGGAAACCTTATGCTCAGTAATAAAAGCAATACAACCGGAAGAGTTCCTTACATCCCTGGAACTGTTGGAAGCCTACCTACACATTCCGATCCATCAAGAGCATCAGCATTTTTTACGCTTCTCGATCCTGGACAGTCACTACCAGTTCCGGGCACTACCTTTCAGGTTAGCCCCTGCACCCTGGACATTCATCAAGATCATAGTGGTGGTGGTGGCAGCAACACTGAGGAAGGAAGGAATCCGCGTGCACCCTTATCTAGACAATTGGCTGATCAGAGCGAAATCCCCAGAGGAAAGCCACCAGGCAACCAACAGAGTCAAAACTCTACTGGAGAGCCTCGGGTGAGTGGTCAACACAAACAAGAGCTGCCTGCAGCCCTCCCAATCTCTAGAATACTTGCGAGTCCAGTTCGACACCAAACAAGACAAGGTCATCCTGACACCAAGGAGATCAAAACTGATGACCCAGTTACGAATCCTGTTGAGCGAACTTCGCCCCACAGCATGGGATTACCTACAAGTTCTCGGCCTCATGGCATCCACACTGGAAATAGTGCCATGGGCATGAGCTCACATGAGCCTCCTACAATGCTCACTACTATCACGATGGAATCTACTGTCCCAGAACTACACCGTACGGCTTCAGCTCCCGGACAGAGTTCGGGCCCAACTACGATGGTGGCTACAAGAAGCCCATCTGAGCCAGGGAATGAGACTATCCTCACCAACCTGGATCCTACTCACCACGGATGCCAGCCTACAAGGATGGGGAGCACACTGCCAGGAGCTAACTGCCCAAGGGCAATGGAACGAAGAAGAGTCGGGATGGAACATTAATCGCCTAGAAGCCTGGGCAGTCAGACTAGCCTGCCTAAGGTTCTTTCACAGACTCAGAGACAAAGCGGTCAGAGTAATGTCAGACAATGCCACAACAGTGGCCTACATCAACCATCAGGGAGGAACCAGAAGCCAATGAATGTCTCTGGAAATAGACTTCCTAATGTCATGGATGGAAGTGAATCTTCAAGAGATCTCGGCCGTCCACATTGCCAAGAAAGACAACGTCGCTGCGGACTACCTCAGCAGAGAAAGTCTAGATCCAGGAGAATGGAGGCTGTCGACCACAGAATTCCAATTGATTAGTAAACCATTGGGGAACACCAACCTTGGACCTCCTGGCAAACCGGTCCATCGCCCAAGTACCCAGTTTCTTCAGCCGCAGGCAGGAACCCCAGTCCCAGGGAATCGATTCCCTGGTACAGACCTGGCCACAGGAGACTGTTATACACCTTCCCACCGTGGCCCCTATTGGGCGCAATCATCCACAAGATAGAACACCACAGGGGACCAGTACATCTAGTGGCCCTGGACTGGCCAAGAAGACCGTGGTACACAGACATGCGAAGACTGCTGACAGGGAGCCCCTGCCGCTACCTCCACACAGAGACCTGCTCCAACAAGGACCGATCCTCCACGAGGATCCAGCTCTATTCCCTCTTCTGGTCTGGCCATTGAGAGGGCTCTCCTAAGGAAGAGCGGATACTTGGGGGCAGTAATTGACACCCTACTCCAAGCATGTAAGTTCGAAGCCTGGTGCGAGGACCGCGACATCATACTTCGCTCTGTCAAAATTCCTGCGGTTCTGGAATTCCTACAGAATGGCCTACAGAAGGGATTGTGTCTCAACTCCATCAAGGTACAGGTGCCCGCATTGTCATGCTACGGAACCAAGAGCGAGAGCGGCAGCATAGCCTCTCACCCAGATGTCTCCCGCTTGCTGAAAGGAGTCAAGCAGATCCAACCACCCCTGAAGTGGCTGGTGCCTCTTTTGGAATCTCAAGCTGGTCCTAGATTTCCTAGCAGGAACCTCCTTCAGACCTCTCCGCAGCCTGTCTCTCCGACTATTAACACTGAAGACAGCCTTCCTGCTGGCAGTCTGTTCGGCCCGTTGTATATCCGAGCTACATGCACTTCCCTGCCGAGAGCCGTTCCTCAGACTCACCCCGGGAACCATCCAGTTACGCACAGTTCTGTCGTTCCTCCCCAAAGTGCTATCTCACTTCCATCTCAAACCATCTCGCTACCATCACCAGATAAGCATAAGAATTCGGAAGAGGCTCGAAGTCTATACCATCTCAATGTCGGCAGGCTCCTAGACCTATACCTGGAAAGGTTGGAATCCATACGAAAGACGGACCATCTATTCGTCCACAGTGGGAAGAAGCATGGGGAAGCAGCCTCGCGAGCAACCATAGCCTGCTGGATCAAAGAAGTCATCAAGGCGGCCTACGTAGAAGCAGGCAAGCCACCACCTTTACAAGTCAAGGCCCATTCTATTAGAGCCCAGGCAGTGTCCTGGGCGGAAACCAAGATGCTGTCACCCATCGAGATCTGCAGGGCGGCGACATGGTCCTCCATCCACACCTCCAGGTTTTACCGCCTAGATGTTCAGGCTCAGAAGGACACAGCATTTGCAAGGGCAGTACTAAGTGGGTCACGGGCAGCTTCCCACCCGGTTCAGGAGTAGCTTTTATACATCCTATTGGTCCTGAGTCAATCTGCTACACGCTAGGAAATGGAGAACTTACTTATCTGATGATTTTGTTTTCCTTAGTGTAGACAGATGGACTCAGCATCCCACCCACGGCTGCCGTTACTCATGGAATTCTCGGGGGACATCCCCAGGAGCGAGTGATTCATGGGTAAGCCATGCTTTCCTTCATCTAGGACACCCAGCCTACCGTGTGTCAACATTTCTTGGTTGAGGGCACTGATGGTCTCCAGCTATAGCCAATTCAACCAGTTCAAGTTAATTAAGTTAACCAAGTTATAAAGTTAATCAAGTTATTCAAATTATTCAGTCATACATATATCCACAATGCTTTTCGAGGAGAATACTGAAGAGCTGCACTTCCTGTAGGGATATATGTACTAGGGCTGCCTTCAGATTGAAATCTGATCCGTCTCCAACTGCTATCAGGAGTACACTATACCCATTGGTCCTGAGTCCATCTGTCTACACTAAGGAAAACGAAATTATCAGGTAAGTAATTTCTCCATTTAATCATTTTGACACAGGCTTTGGTGCAAGAGGTAGTAGTGGGTCACTTGCCAATAGTGATCGTAATGTAATAATCAAATTTAATTTCCTTATTGTCACACCAGATAAGTCCAGACATGGGTAATGCCCTCCTACAAGGAGGTAGAGATGGAACAATTAGAATGTTGTCGCCCCTTAGAGGGACATGTGCAGCCTTCCAGTATTTCTCTGTTGCCAGCAGATGATAGATTTGTATGCTGATGCAGGATTGAACTCGGAACTAAAATTGCTCTTGAGTAGAATGAAACAGGCTTCCCCCTCAGTATGTGAAGTAGGGCAGCGTAAAGTGTCTCTAGCTGGTGTTGCACTGTTATCTTGGGGGAGTCAGTAAGGTAGAGAAGTCTGACTCCGTGTTGTCCCCCTTGTTTTCTCCAAATTAAAAAAAAAAAAAAGGGGGGGGGGTGCTGATAAGTGAGATGCTAGATGGCAAAGGAATATCAAGGTTGGTCACTTCTTCAGCTGAAGAAAGGAACTGGGCTCCTCAGGTCTGTGTTCTGTCTCAAGTTTGGCCTTATCACAATCTGCTGTATGTGTTTCTTCTTAGAGTGCTTTAGAAGCAGTGATAGTGTGGCAACATTTCTAGTGGGAGATTGTCTCGCTCCCTCAGCCAGCTCTCCACTCCCATTCTGCCCCTTTCTGAGAAACCAGGAACCTTGTCCTCTCTCCCCTCCCATACTACCCCCCCCCCCACACACACACACACACACACACACACACACATAAACGCACACACTCGGGTCTCCAGCAGCCTTGTTCCCTCAACCCTATCTCCCCAAGACTCAAAAGACACTTGGAATCCATATTGTAACACGTATTGGGTGTGGGATTGGCCTTTATTTATTTTTATTTATTTAAAGTTTTTTATATAACGATCCTCATTAAACATCGCATCGGTTTCCATACAACGTGAACTTGGCCAACAGGGCCTTACAATGTAACTGATAATATAACTGAGGGGAGGGGGAAGGGGGGAGAGGGATGGTAAACAAGGGTTTTGGAGTACAAGCAGTAAACACGAAAACAAGCTTAGATACATATATACAAGTTATATACAATCAAAGAACAAGGATGAGCAGGGGTGTAACGGGGATGAGGAGGGAGGACAGGGAGGGAGGGGTGTCGGGAGGGGCAGGGGGGCAGAGGGGGGAACTAGCAGGGGGAGAGGTGGTATAATGCGAGGGGGATCTAGGGGGGGGGGAGACCTAGAGGGTAGGGGGGGGATGGGAGAGATGGAGGAGGGTGTGGGACGGGGAGGTAGGCAGAGAAGGGATCATGTGTAGGCGTGCGTGAACAGCCACGTCTTAAGTTTCTTTCTGAATTTCTTAGGGCAGGTCTCGAGGCGTAGCTGGGTGGGCATTGTGTTCCATAGAGAAGGTCCAGCTAATGATAGGGCACGTTGTTTGGTGACTGCAAATTGAAAGAGTTTGGGAGATGGCGTGTGTATAGTTGCTATATATGGCATTCTGGTGGGTCTGGAGGTGGAACAAATGTGTAGAGTGTCTGTGAACCAAAGCATGTTTGGATTGTGGATAGCTTTGTGTATGAGGGTGAGGGTTTTAAATTGGATTCTAGAGGAGATGGGGAGCCAGTGAAGTTGTTTGAGAATGGGTGTAATGTGTTCTTTTCTGCGTGTACCTGTTAATATTCGTGCAGCTGCGTTTTGTAGCAGCTGCAATGGGGCTGTAGCGTTCTTAGGTAGCCCAAGGAGTAGTGTGTTTGAGTAGTCTATCTTAGATAAAATGAGGGCTTGTAGGACTGTTCTAAAGTCGCAAGCGTGCAGGATAGGTTTGAGTTTTTTGAGGGTATGGAGTTTATGGTAACAGTCCTTGGTGGAGGAGATAAATTTCTGGAGGCTGAATTGGGAGTCAAGGGTTACACCTAGGTCTCTTACGTTTTGAGAGAAGTCTGGTGGGGGCTGGAGAGAGTTGGCGGAGATAGATAATGGGTTGGGGTGTTGGGGTATGATGATCATGAGTTCCGTTTTGTTAGAGTTTAAGGCCAAGTTGAGTTGGGTGAGTAGGCTGTTGATGGAGGAGAGGGCGTTTTCCCATTTTTTTAAGGCGCTGGAGATAGTCAGTGATAGGTATAAGAATTTGCACGTCATCGGCGTAAAGTGCGGGAGACCAAGGTTTGAGAGTAGGTGGCAGAGGGGAAGGAGATATATGTTAAAGAGTGTGGATGATAGGGAGGAGCCTTGGGATACTCCTCTTGTAATGTTGATGGGGTTGGATTCATGGTTTTCAATTTTTACCTTGAAATGTCTGTCACTGATGTAAGATTTGAACCAGCGGAGGGGGGTCCCGGAGATGCCAATCGAGCAGTATAGAGTGATTAATGGTGTTGAAGGCAGCAGAGATGTCTAATAGTGCTAGAATATATGTGTGACCTTTGTCAAGGCCTCTGATGATGTGGTCAGCGAGGGAGATCAGGAGTGTTTCGGTACTGAAGTGTTTCCGAAAGCCGTGTTGTGATGGATAAAGGATCTGGTGCTGGTCTAGGTAGTTTGAAAGCTGTGTGTTAACAGTTTTTTCAAGAACTTTAGCAAGGAAGGGTAGGTTGAAGATGGGGCGTTCCCTGTACGTACTAGGATCAGTCCAGACCGTGGGTTATGTCCCCCGTCCAGCAGATGGAGTCAGAGCAAACTTCCGAGGGTGCTGACATATAAGCAGGTGCACCCTCCAGGGATCCTCAGTATCTCTCTGACTCCAGCAGATGCGAGTGGGGGAACCTTTGCTTCCCCAGTTGGTGGCTTCTGCCCCATTATTGCTATCTTTTTATTCTCAGGACAGGATCAAGCTGGCCGGGGTTCTAAATTACTAAATTGAGTTAAAAAAAAAAAAAAAATAATAACAAACTTTTTTCTCCTCAGGGAGTCTCTCTGAGCCCCTGCCCGGGTCTCATAGCCCTGGCTAGCTTGCCAGCGGGACTATTCTCTCTGTTGTCTGCCCTTTGTTCTTCTCTCCGGCGGTAAGTTTTTCTTTTCTGCTGTTATTTTCTTTCGCAGCTTCGCCGTCGGACGGCTCAGGGGCACGCTGGTGGGGCCAGCCTCTCCCCTGTTCGGAGCGCCGCGATTCGAACCCCTCCCCCTCGGCCCTGCGACGTTTCCATTCCCCGGGGCCGCAGCAGCAGGGAAGTCTCATTCCCCTGCTGCTCCTGAGGGGAGGGTTCGCGGAGTTGAGCCTGGGCGGACGAGCCCGCTTCTCCCGCGGCGCGGTTTCCCCGGATCCGGCCCCAGGGGCGGTCGCTGAGGGAGTTCCCTCTACCTACCGGACGCCATGCAGCGATTTCAGGGGGCTCCCGGCGCCGACCCGGGGCAGGGCGGATCGCGGGATGTCTCCTCCGGAGTCGCTCTCCCCGGGGGGGGAGTCCGGTCCGGCTTCCCCGCGTTTTTCGCCGTCTGGCTCGGAACGCCGCGGCTCGAGGGGAAGGGCCCCGCCCCCTTCTTTGGCGGGAGCGGCGGCCATCTTAGAACTGGAAAGCGCTGCTGACTCGGAGGCTGAGGAGTCACAGCAGGATTTTTCGCCGCGCTTGGGGCTGATTCGAGCGCCATCCTCCCCCCCCATCGCTTCGGGCCCCTCCACGGACCTCGCTCTCGCCGTCCCCCCACCAGCAGGGGGGTTTACGGCGGATTTTGTTCTCCTAATGCACCAGGCGTACCGCCAGAGCCTGCAGCCGGCGGGGGGGTCGCCAGGCGGTGGTCCAGCGAACCCCACGCCCGCGAAGATGCCCCGGCTGGTGGGGGTGGGGGGGGCCAATCCAGCGCCCTCGGGGGGCGGCCAGAAGACGCTCCTGGCTCTTCCACCCAGCGGAGCGGCCCCAATGCAGGACCCTGGGGGTGACCCGGCTTCGGCGGATGAGGATTCGCTCCTGGCAGCGCACCTGGAGTGTGACGACCCACGGGTGCTCCGGATCTTCCGGAAGGAGGAACTGTCTGACCTCATCCCACACGTCCTTCAAGAATTGGATCTCGACCCGCCCGTCGAGCCGCCTGGGCCTCCGGCTCCCTCCGTAGCCTCAGCAAGCTCCAAAGGGGACCCCGTCCTGGCGGGCCTACGTCCCCTGGCGCGAACGTTCCCGATTCATGACTCTTTCCTACACCTTTTGGTACGGGAGTGGGACACGCCGGAGGCGTCGCTCAGAGTGGGCAGGGCCATGGACAAGCTCTACCCTCTCCCCGGAGACTTCTTGGACCTGCTTAAAGTACCCAAGGTCGACTCGGCAGTCTCTGCCGTCACCAAGAGGACCACGATTCCCGTTACAGGGGGAACGGCCCTCCGCGATGTCCAGGACAGGAAGTTAGAAGTCTGCCTCAAGAAGATCTTCGAGGGTCTCGGCGCTGGGGGTCCGCGCAGCTATTTGTGGCTCTCTCACCCAGCGTGCGGGGCTACGATGGGTGCAGCAGCTCCTTACTTCACAGCAATTGCCACCGGAGGAAGCGGCGCAAGCGGACAGGCTGGAGGCCGTCATTGCCTACGGGGCTGATGCTCTCCACGACTTGCTGCGGGTCCTGGCGAGGACCATGGTTTCGGCTGTTTCCGCTAGGCGACTGCTGTGGCTTCGAAATTGGGCGGCGGACGCCTCGTCCAAGTCCAGCCTAGGCTCTCTACCCTTTAAGGGTAGGTTCCTCTTCGGCGAGGATCTTGACCAGATCATTAAATCCCTGGGGGAAAACTCCGTACATAGGTTGCCCGAGGACCGCCAGAGGTCGTATCGTCCTTCCAATTCCTTCTCCAGGAATCGGTCCCGCTCTCAACGGCGATTTCGGAGCTCCAAGCCCCAGGGTCCGAGAAACCCCTCGAACAGGTCTCAGTCTTGGACCCGGTCCTTTCGTGGCCGTAGACCACCAAGGGATTCTTCGGCACAGGGAGCTTCCGGCAAGTCCAACCAATGAAGTCATGCCGGCCCACTCCCCCCTCCCGAGGATCGGAGGACGACTAGCCTGGTTTTACGAGGAGTGGGCCAACATCACCACGGATCAATGGGTCCTGGATATTCTAAGGCACGGTTACGCTTTGGATTTGCGGCATCGCCCCAAAGACAGATTCGTCTTCTCGCCCTGCGGGTCAAGTCACAAGCGCCTGGGAGTACAAAGCACCCTGGACCGGCTCCTAGCCCTGGGAGCCATCTCACCCGTCCCCTCCGGAGAGGTGGGCTCGGGTCATTATTCCATCTACTTCGTGGTGCCCAAGAAGGATGGATCCTTTCGTCCCATTTTAGATCTCAAGGAAGTCAACAAGGTCCTCTGGATACCACGGTTTCGCATGGAAACCCTCCGCTCGGTAATAGCGGCAGTTCATCCGGGGGAGTACCTAGCTTCCCTGGATCTGACGGAGGCCTACTTACACATTCCGATACGTCCGGACCATCACAGCCTCCTCCGCTTCAAGATTCTGGGACAGCACTTCCAGTTTCAGGCCCTCCCCTTCGGGTTGGCAACGGCACCCAGGACATTCACCAAGATCATGGTGGTTGTGGCGGCTGCGCTCCGGCGAGAGGGCATTCTAGTACATCCTTACCTGGACGATTGGCTCATCCGAGCGAAGTCCCTCCCTCAGGGGCAGCAGGCGGTCGACCGGGTGGTCGAATTTCTGCAGTCTCTCGGCTGGGTAGTCAACTTCGGCAAGAGCAGTCTCCTTCCGTCTCGGCAGCTGGACTTTCTCGGAGCACGCTTCGACACAGCTCAAGGCAAGGTCTTCTTGCGGCCGGACAAGGCCCAGTCGCTGAGGGAACAAATTCTCCATTTTGCCGCTCTCCAGGTCCCAATAGCGAGGGATTACCTGCAGATCCTGGGTTCGATGGCCTTCGCAATCAACCTGGTGCCTTGGGCCTTTGCACACCTGAGGCCCCTACAGATGGCGCTACTCTCGCGGTGGAAACCGGTCTCGCAGGACTATCAGGCGATACTACCTCTTCCGCCGGCGGCCAGGCTCAGCCTTCGTTGGTGGCTAGACCCCAGGAACCTGGCGCAGGGCTGTCCCCTGGAGTCGCCGGAATGGATTGTAGTCACTACCGATGCCAGTTTGACAGGCTGGGGGGCCGTGTGTCTCAGAAGCTCAACTCAGGGGCAGTGGACACAGGAACAGGCGTCCTGGTCGATCAACCGCCTGGAGACCAGAGCAGTCCGTTTGGCGCTCATCCAATTCCTGCCTCTCATCCGGCAACGTGCGGTCCGGGTTCTCTCGGACAATGCGACCACGGTAGCCTACATCAACCGACAGGGAGGCACCAAGAGCCCGGGGGTGGCCCTCGAAGCGGCCCGTCTCATGGCCTGGGCAGAGCGGTTCCTCGACCGCCTGGCGGCCTCCCACATCGCAGGCGTGGACAATATTCAGGCGGACTACCTGAGTCGGCAGACGTTGGACCCGGGGGAATGGGTCCTCTCCGACGAGGCAATGTCGCTCATCACCCGGCGCTGGGGAGCTCCCTCCATGGACCTCATGGCAACGTCGGGCAACGCAAAGGCCCCGCGGTTCTACAGTCGGAGAAGAGACCACGGGGCGGAAGGAGTGGACGCCCTGGTGCTACCCTGGCCCCCTCATGTTCGGCTGTACGTCTTCCCGCCGTGGCCTCTGGTGGGCAAGGTGGTGCGAAGGATAGAAGATCATCCAGGGCAGGTCATTCTGGTAGCGCCAGAATGGCCGCGGCGCCCGTGGTTTGCGGACCTGCTCAACCTGGTAGTGGACGGACCTCTGCGATTGTCACACCTTCCGCGGCTACTCCATCAGGGTCCGGTATTTTCGGACCAGGCGGAACACTTTTGTCTCGCGGCCTGGCTTTTGAAAGGCAGAGTCTCCTGCGCAAGGGATACGCAGTAACCGTGGTAGACACTCTTCTCAAGGCACGTAAGACCTCCACTTCAGTCGCCTATGTACGGGTCTGGAAGGTGTTTGAGGTCTGGTGTGCTGGACATGGAGCCTCCGCGACGGCGCCTTCGCTCCGTCAGGTCCTGGCCTTCCTCCAGGAGGGCTTGGAGAAGGGTCTCTCCTACAACTCCCTGCGTGTGCAAGTCTCTGCTCTAGCCTCCCTGGCTCGTACCACGGGAAATCCAAATCCTTCGTCTCACCCGGACGTCTCGCGCTTCCTCAAAGGAGTCAAGCACCTGCGGCCGCCGGTGCGACATCCCTATCCCTCCTGGAATCTCAACCTGGTGCTCCGGATCCTTGGTAAGGCTCCCTACGAACCGCTGCGACAGGCCTCCCTTAAGGACGTCACCCTTAAGACGGTGTTCCTGGTTGCCATAGCCTCAGCAAGGCGCATCTCCGAGCTTCAGGCGCTCTCGTGCCGGGAACCGTTCCTACGCTTCACGGACTCGGGAGTTTCCATTCGAACGGTTCCTTCCTTCCTACCTAAGGTGGTGTCCTCCTTCCACTTGAACCAGTGGGTGGAACTGCCGGCCTTCCCGGCAGATGCGCCCCAGGCCCTCCGGCGCCTCGACGTGAAGCGCTCTCTGCTGCGCTACCTGGAAGTGACCAATGAGTTCCGGACGTCCGACCATCTCTTTGTGCTTTGGTCCGGTAACAAGAAGGGACAGCAAGCGTCTAGGACTACCATCGCAAGGTGGCTCAAGGAAGCGGTGTCCTCGGCCTACATAGGCGCCGGGAAGGCTCCCCCGGAGGGGGTCCGGGCTCATTCGTTGCGTGCCCTGGCCACGTCCCGGGCGGAGTCTCAACATGTTCCAATTCAGGAAATCTGTCGCGCGGCTACATGGAAGTCGCTACACACCTTCTCGAAGCATTACCGGTTGCAAGTGCCGGTAGATGAGGCGGGTTCCTTTGGGGACAGGGTCCTCCGAGCAGGGTCTTCAGGGACCCACCCGGTTTAGGGAAGCTTTGGTACATCCCACGGTCTGGACTGATCCTAGTACGTACAGGGAAAAGAAAATTATTCCTTACCTGCTAATTTTCGTTCCTGTAGTACATAGGATCAGTCCAGACGCCCACCCGGGTTTTTTTCTTCAGTAATGGTCAGACGCCTGCTCGTGTACGTTCTATCTCCTGTCCCTCCAACTCCTGCATTCTGATGTTTTGTTGTGGTTGCCTAGTTCTTCACAGTTCTCCTTGCAAGTTGCATTGGTTATATGTTCTGTGGTTACAATTTGATTGGCGCTTGATCCATCCTACTTTCTGTCTAGTATTGTTTTCGCTAGGCTTTGATATTCTCGATACTGAGGATCCCTGGAGGGTGCACCTGCTTATATGTCAGCACCCTCGGAAGTTTGCTCTGACTCCATCTGCTGGACGGGGGACATAACCCACGGTCTGGACTGATCCTATGTACTACAGGAACGAAAATTAGCAGGTAAGGAATAATTTTCTTGTAATTGGATAAGTCGGCTGGGTCAAGTTTTGGTTTCTTTAGGATGAGTTTAACTATAGCTAATTTGAGTTGGTTGGGAACAACTCCAGTGGACATGGAAATGTTGATTATGTTGGCTAAGGGTTGGGAGATGCTGTCTGGAATAGTTAGGAGAACTTTGGTGGGGATCATGTCAGGGGTGGATGACTGGTCGCATTTTCTTGAGTATGGAGGCAATTTTCAGAGGCAGATGTGAAATCGAAATGGTCCATTTTAGTGTCGGAGCTTTTTGGGGTAAATTTGGTTGGTGTAGGTGTGGTGGGAAAGCGGGAGGAGAGTAGGGTTATTTTATTGTGGAAAAATTGGGCAAGCTCATCATATCTGGTTTTGGCGTCTTCGCAGTGTGTAGTCTTGGGAGAAGTGCTGGTTAGGTTAGAGATGAGTGAGAAGAGGGCTCTCAGGTTGAATTGAAAATTGTGAATTCTGGTCGCATAGTAGTCTCGTTTTTGTTTTGAGAGTGTGGGCTCTGTAGGTGTGCAGAAGGGTTTTGTATTTGGCGAGTTGTGTGGCTGAGGGATCCTTGCGCCATAGTTTTTCTTGAGTTCTGAGGTTGTGTTTGAGGAGTTTTAGTTCGGGTGTGTACCATGGTTGTTTTGTTTTTGCGGGGGTCTGAATCTCTTTTGTTATCAGTGGGCAGAGTTTGTTGGCTGCATCTTTAGTGATGTGGCTCCATGAGGTGATGGCGGTAAGCAAGTCCGAGAGGTCAAGTTTTTTGAGGTTGTCAGTAAGGGTGTCTATGAGGTCATCCCTGGGACAAGATTTCCTGAATTGTATCGTGGTTTTCGTGTTAGATCAGTGGTCCCCAACCTTTTTTGCACCAGGGACCGGCTTCAAGCAAGACCATTTTTCCATGGCCCGGCGGGGTGGGGGTGGGACAGGGGCGGGGCTTTGGTCATATGGGGGCAGGGTTATGAATGGGGTTGGATTTTAGTGCATACTTATTTAATTATGACATTTATAAATCCTGCACCTCCAGTTCTCTAACTCTGTGCATCCACTGAAATTCCCCCAAACAATGGAGCTTGGATGTTTCCCTTACAGCTCATCATAGTAAAAGATATTTTCAAATTCTGGTGTCACCTCACAGTAACAGCAGCACAAACACCTTCCACTGCCAGACACATTGGGTTAGATTTTTTAAAAAAGCGCGATCGCGTACTTTTGTTCGCGCAGCAGGCGCAAACAAAAGTACACAGGATTTTATAAGATACGCGCATAGCCGCACGTATCTTATAAAATCCTGGATCGGCGCGCGCAAGGCTGCCGATTTTGGGCAGCCTGCGCGCGCAGCCTGCCTCCGTTCCCTCCGAGGCTGCTCTGAAATCGGAGCGGCTTCGAAGGGAACTTTCTTTCGCCCCCCCCCCCCCCCCCCCCGTACCTTTGCCCCTAGATTTACGCCTGCGGACTGCTGGCGCGCCGTCATCCGACCCGGGGGCTGGTCCGGAGGCCTGGACCACGCCCCTGGGCTGGCGCCACGCCCCCGGTCCCGCCCCCGAAATGCCGCATCATCCGGCCCCGCCCCCTTCAAAAAACTCCGGGACCTACGCGCGTCCCGGGGCTCTGTGCACACCGGCGGCCTATGCAAAATAGGTGTGCCGGCGCGCAAGGGCCCTGCTCGCGTAAATCCGGGCAGATTTACGCGAGCAGGGCTTTTAAAATCCGTCCGATTGTGAACTAACACACAACCCCACAAAAAAAAAGACACTCAATCTATACACCAAGGACTCAAACAACAAAATCCCTACCTGTGAATAAGCAAGGGTAAATATTCCACTGGGTCCTAGAATACCAATACACCACCTACTGAGGAAACAAAACAAACCCGATTGCTATAGATCCCTATACAGACACTATATGCTAGCAGAATCTCTCATCATGGTCACACTCACAGAGCAGAGACAGACCCTCACCAAATACAGAATACAAAATAAAGGAACACAAATTAGAAAAAACTGAAATGGAAACCCCAAGAAGCCAGACTCTGTGCATTAACAATGGAAAAACAGCCACCATTCCTCATAAACTTAAAAAAGAAAAAAGTATCAGTTGTAATAGTAAAACCATACTAATAAAAGAATACTTTAAAACTACTGATACATAGAATTTCTATTAATTAAAATTATATACATTTTTTACAATTTCCCAAACACCAATAAAATATTTCAAAACAGCACATATATCAAATAACACACAATAATTAAAACTAATAAGGATTTTAAAATGCCCCTGCTGTCTATACATGGGAGCTCTTGATTTCCAGTCACCCTGATATTGTCGAGGATTAGGTTGTTATCCACTCTCTCTCTCACACACGTACTCACACATCCATTCTCTCTCACACATACACTTTCATGCTCTTTTACTCAACCATAACCTCTCGCTCTCACAGACACTGACACACACTCAGGCTGTAAGATACTCTCTCCCCCTCCACACACACCCCTTCCACACACACACTCTTACTCCCCTGGATTTTCTCATACACACTCATGCTCTCACTGGCTCCCTCACAACCTCAGAGCCTCTCTCATTCCTCTGCTGCCATTGTCACTGCTGCCACGTGGCTATTGGGGAGGTGCTGATTGCTGCTACTGGCACTGAAGCCCATTCTGCTGCTTCCTCTGTGCTGGCCCCAGGGGCTTCCAGTTCCTCCATGCTGATCTCATACATTGTGAGATCCGCATAGAGAACGTGCTACTCTTGCACATTCCCAAAGATTACATGTGCCAATCAGTAAAAAGTAATTTATTTTTTTTTACATCTGCTGTATGATCTTAGTTTTCTAATTGGTTGGTCACAGGCTTTTTTTCCCCACCTTCCCTTTATTTTTTTGCCAATTCCATTTATATTGCCTTTTTTCTATTTCTTTTCTCTCCATCTGTCTTCTTCCCTCACCCGCAGTCAGGTTCTCATTATCACATACTTACTTTCTCTCTCTCTCCCTCACACACACACACACACAGGCTCTCACTCTCACATGCTCTCTCTCATACAATCATTCATACACACAGTTTCTCAATGGCACATACTGTTTGAGTCTCACACACACAGGCTCTCTCTCACTCCCACATGCTGTCTTGTCAAGCACAGGCTCTCACTGTCACATGCTCTCTCATACAATCATTCATCCACTCAGTCTCACTGTCACATGCTGTCTCTTTCACACACACAGAGGCTGTCACATGCTGTCTCTGCAAACATTCAGGTCTTCACTCCCACACACAGTCTATCAACTCATCTCATACATGCACACATACACATTCTACAAGCCCTCAGCCTCTCTCTCACCTCTGGGCCACCTCTTCATGGGCCACTGCAGGATGGGCTCTGCAGCGGCCCTGCTGTTCTCGGGCCGCGCTGCTCCTCTTCTGCATGTGGCTGATGCTCCTCCTCCTCCTTCCTGCCCGTGCAGCTCTGGCAACATTTTTCTTCCAGGGCCGCGTGGGCAGAAAGGAGGAGGAGCACCTGCATGTTTAGATGCGACTGTTTTCTTCGGGCCATGGTGCCGTGAGCTCCACCACGGCCCTGTTGATTTTCTTTTCGGGTCCCGCTGCCTCCTTTGTGGGGTTGGAGTAGGCGGGGAGAGCGGCGCCGTGGACCGGCAAAAAAACCCCAACGTCCTGGTCCGCGGACTGGTGGTTGGGGATCCCTGTGTTAGATTGTTTAGGGATGTGTTTTATTGTGCAGGATGTCTTAATAAGAAAGTGGTCGGACCAGGTTACGGGGGTGTAGGTGGTTGGGTTAGGGAGGAGGAGGAGGAGGGAGTTCATGAAAATAAGGTCGAAAGAGTGGCCTGCTTTGTGAGTGGGGTTGGTTATGATTTGATGGAGGTTCATCACGCTGAGAGAAGAGAGAAGCGATTCACAGCTGTAAGTGAGGGGAAGTGAGTCGATGTGGAGGTTAAAGCTGTGAAGAAACAATTACAATATGGTTAGCCTCCTATACTAAAAGACCTTTAATTTCCATCATTCAAACAGTAACAACCCTACCTATGAAAAGGTAGCACTGCAAATATTGCATCAGATGTTAAACCATGGATACACTTTCTGTTAGGAAAAGAGAATTTGCTAGCCTCCTTAAAAATGACTAAAATAAAAAATACATGTTTCTAAAACTCTTGTCCAAAAGCTTTTAAACTACATTGGGCCTTTCTTCAGATGTCAAATCAGAGCTATTCATCTCCAAAGCTGGACCCTCTCAATTTGCTGACATTCAATATTTTTGGATAATACTTATAGATCCAATAAAAGCTATCACAGTCTGCCAAGAATACAGTTTACTCCCATGAGACAAATCTGCAGTATCAAAACAATACTAACTCTCAAGATGCAAATAGCAATGATTCTATCCAGAAAAGAGTAGCACTGTAAATATTACCTCAGGGCCTAAAATGCTAATACACAACCTATTGAAAACAGAACAAGACAAACTGCTTATAGACCCCTACACAGCAACTATTATAGGGTTTTAGAAGTGCTTTTTGTAATGCCCCGCTACCTGCTAAATAAACTGCACAGAGTTAGACGGGAATAGCCACTGTTTGTTGCTGGCAGTCGTAAGATGGGATCTATATGGGGGTAGATTTTTAAACAATGCGCGTTTGCGTACTTTTGTTGGCGCACCAGTCGCAAACAAAAGTACGCTGGATTTTAGTAGATACGCGTGTAGCCGCGCGTATCTTCTAAAATCCAGGATCGGCGCGCGCAAGGCTGCCGATTTTGGGCAGCCGGCGCGTGCCGAGCCGCGCAGCCTGCCTCCGTTCCCTCCGAGGCCGCTCCGAAATCGGAGCGGCCTCGGAGGGAACTCTCTTTCGCCCTCCCCTCACCTTCCCCTCCCTTCCTCTACCTAACCCCCCCCCCCCCCCCGGCCCTATCTAAACCGCCCCCCCCTACCTTTGTCCACGGATTTACGCCTCCCGGAGGGAGAAGTAAATACACGCGCGCCAGCGGGCTGCTGGCGCGATGAGACGCGACCCGGGGACGGTTCCGGAGGGTGCGGCCACGCCCCCGGGCCCGCCCCTGAAACGCCGCGTCCCGCCCCCAAAACGCCGCGTCGATCGGCCCCGCCCCTGACAAAAAACCCCGGGACTTATGCGAGTCCCGGGGCTCTGTGCGCGCCGGCAGGCCTATGGAAAATAGGCGCGCCGGCGCGCAAGGCCCTGCTCGCATAAATCCGGGCAGATTTACGCGAGCAGGGCTTTTAAAATCCACCCTTTAATGTTTGAGTACTTGTCCACTATTAGAGCTAGGATACAGGGCTTGATGAACCCTTGGTCTGACCTAGTATGGCGGAGTTGATACTGAACCTCGGCTCCAGTTCCCCTCTTATGTTAATGCCGGAGTTCCCTTTTATTTCAAAAACTTACCTTGAAAGGTTAACCTTATATAGATTGGTAACTGTCTCCTGTTTTCACCATGCTCGGAAGCTCAGTCTGACCTGGACAATTCTCCATTGGGCATTCTGCACCTGATACCGGCATTTTCTCCTGCAGTACATGGACACTTTTGTTGGTTTATACATTGGAAACCTTGTGGCACAGCTCTAAGTTCTTTGTCTGGGCCTCTGTCCCTCCCAATGCAGCCCATGTGGCGAAACATGGTATGTGTCGGGGGACCAAAACCTTCTTTCAATCACTTATCAATAAAAGGTGGAAAACGCTTAATTTTAAAGTCCTTCCTTGTTTTCATTTTCTCGATTAATCCAGTATAAGGATCCGTAAACTCTCTAGTGCTATACCATCTGTAATTGCGGCTTATAAAGTTATAGACATAGAAAGAAAAATATGTACATTGTGAATTGTAATAATCTTTACTTCAGCTAATGGCAATGTCCTAAACTAGTTCAGTCCAGAATAGTTTTTCAACAGTAGCATTCTTAGAAAACTAGAAACTTCTCACTGCTTCTAAATTATTATTCATGACATTACTAAATCTGTAGTTACTGATAAGAAAGAGTTGCTATTGGTTAGAAGCTGATGATATGTTGCAAGTAAAACAACTCAGAAGTGCAAGCTCCAATTAGTATTTGAGAACGAATGAGATGAAGCTCTCTACTGTTTACTGATGAATTACCCAAATTATATATGTGTCTGTATTTCCTGATTTCATTAGATCAGTATATGGTAATTTATGCTATCTCCATGTATGCATTTACATTGAAATAAAGAGGAAATATTACTGGAGTCACTAAGTATGGTTATTGTGTGATATTTGTAAGAGATTTTGTTTAGCACCTAGTAAGGGGGCATTCTGGTTCCACACTATATGCTAGCAGAATCACTCATCTTGGGCATACATAGGGCTTCATTTTCTAAAGTATCGCAGGCCTGCGATACTTTAGAAGATGAGGGGCGGGGGGCCAAAACGGGGGGGGGGGGGGGGGGCAGGCCTGCGCTAGCCGGCAGTGATCGCACCCAATTGCGCCACCATAGGAGGTGTAGCTATTGGGAGCGAAATAGGCAGCGAAAAGGCACCTACCTTTTCGCTGTCTGCGTCATCGGCGCAGAGTCGGTCCCGTGACGCCCCGACTCCTCCTCTTCCGGGGCCGACTCCGCCCCGACTCCACCCCCATCCTGGTATCGCACGCGATAAGGGACTTTTCGCGTGCGAGCGGCTTGGAAAATGAGGCCCATAGAGAGCATACAGACCCTTATCAAAAACAGAATAAGGAACCATAAAACAAAATCAGTAAATATGAAGCAATCATAATAGTAAAGCCATAATAATAAAAAGAATAAACATTTCAAAACAACTGATGAATAGCACATCCAATAATTAAAACCTCATAAAAATGTTTATATATTTCCCAAAACACCAATATAATATTTCAAAACAGCAGACACAACAAATAACATCCAATAATAAAACTAAAAAGGATTTAAAAATCTCTCGCTCTCCATACTGGGATTTTTTTGATTTCCACTCAACCTAAGATTGTTGTGGATTGGGAGGGGAGGGGGGGGGGGCTAGACAGATGTGTGGAGAGAGGATAAAGTCTATCTATCTATACACACAAGCTCTCATACAACCACCCCCTCACTCATATACACACACACACACACACACGTCTTTCTCTTTCAGGCCTTTTATTTAGGCCCTACCCAGCCCCTCTCAGTATTTTTAGCTGCCATGGGATGGGCTCGGGGCCACCCTACCAGGCCTCTGACACTGCTTTTGGCCTCTATGGGATGGGCTCCACAGTGGCCTGCCAAGCCTCTGTTATTGTTTTCAGTCCACGATGGCCTGCCATGCCTCCATCATTTTCTTTGGCTGCTGTGGGGTGGACTCTGTGGCAGCCTGCCAGGCCTCTGTTGCTCTTGTTATGTTTGAGGGGGGTGCAATACCCTCTCAAACTCTGCCCATGGTAGCAAACAGAGAAGAAGAAAATTCCCCATCTCCCCAAAACAAGTCCTTTTAAAATCCTGACATGCACACTACTGTTTAGAAGATTGGGTCTCATCCAGGCTTGGTGGTCCTAATAGCTCTAGATTGGCCAAGGCATCCCTGGTATACAGATCTGGTGAAACTCAAAGTCAGAAAGCCTCTGAGGTTACCATGGAGCAGGAGACTCTTAGCTACGAGCCCAGTTTGGATGGATGATCCATCTCCTTTTTGTCTTGTGGCCTGGCTGTTGAGAGGAGGAGATTAAGAAAAAAAGAATTACTCAGAAGAGGTCATAACACCATTCAGGCATATAATGAATCCACCTTCTTGTCTTATGTTAAGGTGTGGAGAATTTTTGAGATGTGGTATTCTAGGGAGTTTCCTCCTTTAAAGATCTGGGTCCTCTCATTTTGCACTGTCTGCAAAATGGTATGAAAAAGGGATTGGCCTTGAATTCTCTTGGAGTTCAGGTGGCAACAATTGCCTGTTTATAGAGGTTTGGATATCCTCGTGTTAGGAAGTAATAAATCTTTGCCCTCCAATGTGGACAACCAAATCTCAGGATTTTAATGTGGTTCTGCCTGCCTTGTGTGTGTCCTCCTTTGAACTTCCCAGTGGTCCTGTGGTCAAGGATCTTGTGTTAAAGGCAGCATTTTTATGTGTTCTGCAAGATGTAGTTCAAAATTGTAGACCATCTTGTGTAGAGAACCCTTTTTATATTTTTCAGTGGTGTGAGTTTCAGTCCATACACTATCCTTTGTTCATGTAAATCAGATGGTTTACTTACATAGAAAGGGGAAAGTAGCAGAAAATAAATTAATCTCCTGGATATGTGAGATCCCTGTTCATCTACTTTAAAGTAACAAACAGTTAGAAGGTCTGATCATTTATTCATCCTTTTCAGTGGACAGAAGAAATGGGAGCCCCATCTAAGGCTACAAT
The DNA here is from genome assembly GCF_901001135.1 of Rhinatrema bivittatum. Classification (NCBI taxonomy): domain Eukaryota; kingdom Metazoa; phylum Chordata; class Amphibia; order Gymnophiona; family Rhinatrematidae; genus Rhinatrema; species Rhinatrema bivittatum. Next base: position 93,759,167 of record NC_042620.1, read on the forward strand.
AGCCTAGTGGATGAAGGAAGGAATATAGGATTGCCCTATATTTCCAGGGCAGTGACATGGTCATCCTTGCATTCGTTTTCCAGGCATTAACGCTTAGACCTTCAGGCCAGGGACTCAGATTTCTTTGGGGCAAGTATCTTCAAGGCAGTCATCGTGGGATCTCACCCAGTTTGCTTATATCCCAATTTCTTAGCATCCAGTCAGATGAATCCAGAACAAGTGGATTATGCACCTCTACCAGCAGATGGAGATGGAGCAAACTGACTTCACAATATATACACATCTGCTGCGACATCAACCTGCCAGTATTCTCCGTCTTCAGCAGATGGTGGATGTATATCTGCCTATTGGGGATTGCTTAAATTTGAAAAGGAGAAATAAGGAAAATTAATTTGTCCTCTCTCCTGTGGTGATACCAAATGGTCCTTCCCCCAATTGAGAATCCTAAGGTGATTTCCATGGTCCCTCAGAGGTGTGCCTTGGTCCGGTAGCTGTGGACTTAGCTGGGAGTCCCAGGAATTCCCCACTAGTATCGGTGGTGGGCATTGTGCTGCCTCGGAGAACTGAGGATGAGCCAGTGACACCTCTTCCCCCTCCTTTAGTCCTGGCCACACTGGATTTTCAGGAGGAGTTGGACCGCAGGATGCAGACTGCGGTGCTCAAAGCTCTTCAGAGCGTAGAGCTGCCCGCACCACTGGTCCCCGTGCTGGAGCCTCTGCCATCGATGTTGGCACCTCTGCTTGAGCATTTAGATGTCTTGTTAGGCGCCCTGACAACGCAACCAGTGCCCAAGGGACCTTCAGTTCCGCAGTGGCCACTGATGCCCTGCTCAGGAGTGATCCCTATCCGGATCCAAGGAGGAGGAAGAAGTGGCCGGTACCGCGTTCCTGAGGCCTCGATTCCCCGAGCCGTTCCTGGGCCCTCTGGCCTCCAGCAGCTCTCGGTCCCCCCGATGCCGGGGGATCCATAGATTCCTGCAATGCCTTTGATGCCTCCAAAGACATCAGAGCCCAGGGCTGGGATCCCTCACAGGCCTCACATGCGCCGTGCTGGCCTTAGTGAGGAGTGTTTGGGATCTGCTGCTCGAGTTAGTAACCTGTTAGCAAACTGCTGCTGGATGCTCCTGTAAAGGGAGGAGTTCGCAATCTGTTGTGGGATCGGCTGCTAGAGAGAGCAATCGGATAGGATCCTGCTGCTGGACACTCCCACAAGGGGAGGAGCCAGCAATCTGTTGTAATACTGCTAGCGGTTAGCAATCTGTTGCAGGGTCTGCGATGTGGATGGGAAGAGCAAGCAGATGTGAATAGCAGTCTGATGGAAGTCCCTTCCCTAAGGGAGGAATAGCAATCTGTAGTGAACTGCCTCCTATGGGTCTGCTAAGGAATGCAATGTAAATGTAGACTGCAGAGTTGGCAATCTGTACCAGCGGAGTACTGGAGATGGTGCTCAGCTGGACAGAAAGTAAATAGGTGAATCCTTGGGCCGATGGCAGATGACAGCACCCTCAGGAGGGAGTCCCGAGAGGGACCACCGCCTAGGCTGGAGTATGGAGGCAGACACAGATAGTTCTTTATTAAATAAGCAGTATAACCACCAGAGGTAGCAGTAGTGAGCTGGTATGCCTGGCAGGGCTGAAGTCCCTTAGATACTGGAACTGCGATTCCCAGGTTGCTGAGCTGCAAAGAGACTGTAGATAGTGAATAGACAGGATATGCAGAAATACATAGCCAGTACTAGATGATAACTCACACAAGGTCTTGATATGGCTCAGTAGTTGGAAAGGGTTAGGCCCTCGAGGAGCGAGTACCTGGTTCCAGGGAAGCTCTGAGAGAACGGTGGTCACTCGCACTAATCTGTATCTGGAATAGCTTCTAGTCAATAGAGAATCTTCAGAGTGTTCAGGAACATAGGCCCTCGAGGAGTGAGTGCTGGTTCCTATATACCATCTGAAATAATAACTCACAATGTCTGTACCTGCGATGGCTTCTGGGCAAGGAGAATCTTCAGAGTGTTCCGGAACATAGGTCCGCGAGGAGCGAGTACCGGTTCCTGTCTGTAACCTGAAATAGAGAAAGAGAATGAGGCCCCTGAGGAGCGGGTACCCCTGGTAGGTCCGGAGAGGCAATGCTGCAAGAGTGAAGCGGGTCCGTAGGAATCCCGCAGACAATCCTGTGGTGCAAGGTAGTCTTTGGATAGCAGGAGCTAGTCCAATCGGAGTCCTTGCTAACTCGAGTTGTTAGCAAAAGTAAAGACCTTTTATGTTCGAAGCGGATGACGTCAATACAGGGGGACGCCCCTGAGGTTCGTGCCCTTGCTGGTACATACTTCGGAGCGCGCGCCCTATGTCATCAGGAACATGGCGGATCCGCAGCATCAAGCTGGCCCGGGGACACCGGGGAGAAGCGGCATAGAGACGCCGCGGCATCAAGCTGTCCATCAGGCACGGAGGGAGTTGCTAAATAGGTAGAGAGGGTGGAGCGGGGGTAAAAGCAGGCACGAACGCAACAAGGAGGAAGGCCCTTATGACCCTTGGGAGGATGATTCCTCAGAATCTTTGTCCGAGTATTTGGACGACCCCCTCTCAGAGCCTTCCCCACCAAATGAAAAGTGTCTGTCTCCCCCCAAGAACCTTTTCTTTGCAGGGTTTGTCAGGGCCATGGCTGAATCTATTCCTTTCCAGTTCCTTACGGAGGAGGATGCGCAACATAAAATGCTGGAAGTGTTTCAGTTTGTCGACACTTCTAAGGAAATCATGGAAGTTCCCATTCACAGCATCTTTAAGGATCTTCTTCGAAGGGATGTGGGAATACCCGATCTCCATAGCCCCCATTAACAGGAAGGCGGATGCCACCTATTTGGTACAGCATGTCGTGGGGGTTTGAGAAGCGGCATCTCCCCCCACCAATTGGTGGTTGTGGAATCCACCCTGAAGAAAGCCAGGTGCTCCTATACCCACGCTTCTGCCTCCCCCCCCCCCCTGGGGGGGCGAGAACATAGGGAGCTCGATGCCTTGGGCAGGAATGTCTTCCAGGGTGCTATGCAGGTCGCTCATATTGTTGCCTAAAAGCTGTACCTGACCCAGTACCACCGAAACCTCTGGAAGCAAGTCCAGGACCTCACAGAGGGTCTGCCTCAGCAACAACAGGAGGTGCTCTAAGCTATTGTCCTGCTGGGTTTGGAGGCTGGCAAGCATGAGATGCGATCCATCTATGATGTCTTTGAAATGGCGGCCCGCATAGCCACGCTGGGCTTCGGCACCCATAGGATGACCTGACTCAGAGCTTCTGACCTCCACCCAGAGGTACAGGAGATGCTAGCTGATCTCCCCTGCACAGGTGACAACCTCTGTGGGGATAAGGTCCGAGATGCGGTAGCGCAATTGAAGGGCCACCCTGACTCCCTTCAGCAGCTTTCCGCTCGTGCTTCTGATGCCCCTTCCTCGGCCAGGAAAGCTTCCAGGCCAGGATCCCAGAAGCTCTTCTCCAGGCAGAGGAGGTATTATCCTGGCCTCCTGAGCTCACACGCCATGCACTAGCTCCAGGGGCCGCCTCCGCCAGCAGAGAGCGCCCAGGCCCCAGCAAGCCCCGGCTACGAGTTTTTGACAGGTGGCTATGGAGTAAAAATCAGCTGAGTTGCACCCCTGATGCCGGATCCCGCAGTGGGATGCAGGCTCCTTGGCTTCACCCATCACTGGGAGGATGTCACTTCAGCCGATGGGTCATTATCATAATCCGCCAGGTGTACCATCTCAACTTCAGACAACTCGTGCTAAACTTTCAAAAGGGAAACTTTGATAAAATGAGAAAAATTGTAAGAAAAAAACTGAAAGGAGCAAGCTACAAAGGTAAAAAGTGTGCAAGAGGTGTGGTCATTGTTAAAAAAAAAAACAAAAAACAAAAAACCCCATCCTAGAAGCACAGTCCAGATGTATTCCATACATTAAAAAAGGTGGAAAAAAGAAAAAACGATTACCAGCATGGTTAAAAGGGGAGGTGACAGAAGTTATTTTAGCCAAAAGATCTTCATTCAAAAATTGGAAGAAGGATCCAAATGAAGAAAATAGGATAATGCATAAGCGTTGGCAAGTTAAATGTAGGACATTGATAAGACAGGCTAAGAGAGAATTTGAAAAGAAGTTGGCCATAGAGGCAAAAACTCACAGTAAAAACTTTTTAAAATATATCCGAAGCAGAAAGCCTGTCAGGGAGTCAGTTGGACTGTTAGATGATAGAGGGGTTAGAGGGGCACTTAGAGAAGATAAGGCCATCGCAGAAAGATTCAATGATTTCTTTGCTTCGGTGTTTACTAAAGAGTATGTTGGGGAGATACCTGTTCCGGAGAAGGTTTTCATGGGTAATGATTTAGATGGACTGAACCAAATCACAGTGAACCTAGTAGATGTGGTAGGCCTGATTGATAAACTGAAGAGTAGTAAATCACCAGGACCGGATGGTATACACCCCAGGGTTCTAAAGGAACTAAAAAATGAAATTTCAGACTTATTAGTAAAAATTTGTAACCTATCATTAAAATCATCCATTGTACCTGAAGACTGGAGAATAGCTAATGTAACCCCAATATTTAAAAAGGGCTCCAGGGGCGATCTGGGAAACTACAGACCGGTTAGCCTGACTTCAGTGCCAGGAAAAATAGTGGAAAGTGTTCTAAGCATCAAAATCACATAGAAAGACATGGTTTAATGGAACCAAGTCAGCATGGCTTTACCCAAGGCTAGTCTTGCCTCACAAATCTTCACTTTTTTGAAGGAGTTAATAAACGTGGATAAAGTTGAACTGGTAGATGTAGTGTACTTGGATTTTCAGACGGCGTTTGACAAAGTTCCTCACGAGAGGCTTCTAGGAAAAGTAAAAAGTCATATGATAGGTGGCGATGTCCTTTCATGTATTACAAACTGGCTAAAAGACAGGAAACAGAGAGTAGGAATAAATGGACAATTTTCTCAGTGGAAGGGAGTGGACAGTGGAGTGCCTCAGGGATCTGATTGGGACCCTTACTTTTCAATATATTTATAAATAATCTGGAAAGAAATATGACGAGTGAGGTAATCAAATTTGCAGATGATACAAAATTGTTCAGAGTAATCAAATCACAAGCAGATTGTGATAAATTGCAGGAAGACCTTGTGAGACTGGAAAATTGGGCATCGAAATTGCAGATGAAATTTAATGTGGATAAATGCAAGGTGATGCATATAGAGAAAAATAACCCATGCTATAGTTACACAATGTTAGGTTCCAAATTAGGTGCTACCTCCCAAGAAAGAGATCTAGGCGTCATAGTGGATAACATATTGAAATTGTCGGTTCAGTGTGCTGCGGCAGTCAAAAAAACAAACAGAATGTTGGGGATTATTAGGAAAGGAATGTTGAATAAAACGGAAAATGTCATAATGTCTCTATCGCTCCATGGTGAGACCCCACCTTGAATACTGTGTACAATTCTGGTTGCCACATCTAAAAAAAGATATAATTGTGATGGAGAAGGTACAGAGAAGGGTGACCAAAATGATAAGGGGAATGGAACAGCTCCCTATGAGGAAAGACTAAAGAGGTTAGGACTTTTGAGCTTGGAGAAGATACGGTTGAGGGGGGATATGATAGAGATGTTTAAAATCATGAGAGGTCTAGAATGGCTAGATGTGAATCGGTTATTTAGTCTTTCAGATAATAGAAAGACTAGGGGGCACTCCATGAAGTTAGCATGTGGCACATTTAAAACTAATCGGAGAAAGTTCTTCTTCACTCAACGCACAATTAAACTCTGGAATTTGTTGCCAGAGGACGTGGTTAGTTCAGTTAGTATAGCTGTGTTTAAACAAGAATTGTATAAGTTCTTGGAGAAGTCCACTACCTGCTATTAATTAAGTTGACTTAGAAAATAGCCACTGCTATTACTAGCAACGGTAACATGAAATAGACTTAGTTTTTGGGTACTTGCCAGGTTCTTATGGCCTGCATTGGCCACTGTTGGAAACAGGATGCTGGGCTTGATGGACCCTTGGTCTGACCCAGTATGGAATGTTCTTATGTTCTTAACTCCCATGGACCTCTCCCCAAGTCCATTGTGGAGTTTGTCCGCCCAGCAGGTCATACTTCAAATGGAACTCTCCGCCCTTCTTGCAGCGGGCGCAGTAGAACTGGTCCATTGCCCCCAGCAGAGTTGAGGGTTCTATTCGAGGTATTTCCTAATTCCGAAAAGGAACAGCGGCTTACGCCTCATCCTTGACCTCAGGGCGTTGAACAAGTTTCTCTCAAGAGAAAAGATCGAGATGATCTCTCAGGGTATGCTGATTCCCCTCTTCAAAAGAGGAGACTGACTCTGCACCCTTGATCTCAAGGAAGCTTACGCTCACATAGCCATTTTCCCCAGCCACAGAAAATACTTTGTGGTGGGGAAGGCTCACTATCAGTACAAGTTGCTACCTTTCGGGTTGGCCTCAGCCCTTCGCGTAGTCACCAAATGCCTAGCGGTGGTAGCTGCGTATGTCAGGCTTCATGCGGTGCATGTCTTCTTGTACCTAGATGACTGGTTAATCAAGAGCGATTCCCACACAGGGTGCCAGGTGCTTTAACCCTGACAGTGCGGAATCTACAAGCCTCGGGGTTTGTGATCAACTACCTAACGTCTCACCTTTGCCAGTCTCCTCAGCTGGACTTTATAGGTGCCAGACTAGACACGGTGCAGGCAAAAGCGTTTTTGCCCCGCATTCGGGCTCTTGCCCTCACCTCGCTGGCGGCCTTCATCCGCAGCAGCCGGCAGGTGACTGCCCACCTTCTCCTCTGTTTCTTAGGCCACATGGCAGCTTCTATCCATGTCATTCTTCTCGCCCATTTGTGCATGTGGAGGGTTCAGTGGACCTTGCAGTCTCAATGGCGACAGGCCTCTCAGAACCTCGAGACTTGTGTTGCAGTCATGGAACCTGTGCGGGCATCTCTGTCCTAGTGGGAAAACCTCTCCAACTTGGAGAGTGGGATTCCTTTCCAAACTGCTCTGCCTCAAGTGATCCTCAGTACTGACGCCTCTCAGGGCTGGGGAGCCCATGTGAATGGCATCCACACACGGTCTCTGGACCGCTTACGAAGCCTGCCATCAAATAAACTTTCTGGAGCTTCGGGCGATCAGTTACACCCTATGGGCATTCAGAGACCAGTTGTCACATAAAGAAGTCCTGATCCAGATGGACAACCAGATTGCAATGTGGTATATCAACAAACAGGGAGGCACGGGCTCGTTACTCCTCTGTCACGAGGCAGTGCAGGTGTGGACCTGGGCCCTGTCACAGGGGATGTCGCTGTGTGCGACGTACCTGCCTGGGACTCTGAACGTGCTGGCAGACTGGCTGAGTCACTCCTTCCAGCACCATGAATGGTACCTCAATCCGGAGGTAGCGGCCAAACTGTTCCATCGGTGGGACATACCAGATGTGGACTTCTTCGCCTCACCGCACAATCACAAGGTGAGCAAGTTCTGCTCCCTGTTGTCAAGGGGCGGACATCTGCCTGCGATGCCTTCTCCCTCCACTGGGGGAGAGGTCTGCTGTATGTGTACCCTCCTCTCCCAGTCCTCTTGAAGACCCTACTGAAGCTTCAACAGGACAGAGGAACCATGATCCTCATGGCACTTTTTTGGCCCCGAAAGGCCTGGTTCCTTCTCCTACGGGATCTGTCAATCAGGCCCCCCCATCCGACTGAGGATGGCGTCCGATCTGATCACGCAGAATCAGGACATCCTGCACCATCTGAACCTGTGAGAGTTGACTCTGATGGATTGGATATTGAGTGCCTAGTCCTTCAACCCTTGGCTCTTTCGGACTGCATCTCCCAGGTCTTGGTGGCTTCTAGGAAACATTCCACCAGGAAGTCCTACATCTTGGAGAATATTCTCCATTTGGTGTGCAGGGCAGGGCTTGAATCCATTCACATGCCCCCTTCCCCAGCTGTTGGACTACTTATAGCACCTTTACGAGACTGGGCTTCAAACCAGCTCAGTCAGGGTTCATCTTGGCGCCAAAAGTGCGTATCACCGAGGTGTCGCTGACACACCCATATCTATGCAGCCTTTGGTAGGTCACTTTATGAGGGGCCTGTTCCAGCTAAAGCCCTCTCTTCGGCCTCCTGTTGCGCCCTGGAACCTCAACATTGTCCTGCTGCAGTTTATTCGTCCTCCCTTCGAGCCACTGCGCTCCTGCAGCCCGAAGTTCCTCACCTGGAAAGTTATAATCCTGGTGGTGATTACTTTGGCTTGAAGAGTCAGTGAGCTTCAGGCCCTGGTTATGTACCTGCCATACAAGAGGTTCTTCCACAATCGTGTGGTCTTGTGTACTCACAAGGTTGTGTCTGATTTCCACCTTAATCAGTCCATTGTCTTACCCACCTTCTTTCCTAGGCCTCATTCCCAACCAGGGGAATGGGCTCTTCATACTTTGGACTGCAAGAGGGCCTTGGCTTTCTATTTAGATCGCACAGCCAGTCACAGACAGTCCACTCAGCTCTTTGTATCCTTCGATACCAACAGGCTGGGAATGGCAGTGGGTAAACAAACTTTATCCAACTGGCTGGCTGTTGCGGTCTCCACCGCTTCCCCCCTATCCACTCTGCACTGCGCTTACCTGCAGTGATGGAAACGCCGCTCCCGCGGCTCTGCCGGCCTCCTAGGGCGTCCGCCATTACCGGCCCATCTTCCTGCCACCACGCGCACTATGGACTCACAGCCGCCGGAAGTCTGGCCCCGCCCGGGCTAACGACGCCACGCCCCAAGCCTGATTTAACCGGCGTTCGGTTACCGTCTCTTTGCCTTGCAACGAGGTTCGCTACTGGTTAGTAGTTCTGAGTTGCGCTTCGTTTGTTCCACGTTCCTGACTTGACTTCAGCCTGTTCCTGACTTTGCTCCTGCCTGCCGCCTGCCTTTGACTTCAGCCTGTACCTGACTTCGCTCCTGCCTGCCGCCTGCCTTTGACTTCAGCCTGTTCCTGACTTCGTTTCTGCTCGCCGCCAGCCACCGACTACAGCCTGTACCGGATCCCGCTCCTGTCTGCTGCCAGCCTTTGACCTGGGTTCGTCTTCGTTCCTGCTCACAGCTTGCTTCAGCTCACAGCACGCTACAGACTCTGTTCCTGCTCACAGTCTGTTCCAGTTCTCAGCACGCTACAGACTCCGTTCCTGCTCACCGCTTGCTTCAGCTCACAGCACGCCTCAGACCCCGTTCCTGCTCACAGTCTGTTCCAGTTCTCAGCTTACTACAGACTTCGTTCCTGCTCATAGCTTGCTCCAGTCCTCAGCACGCTACAGCCTCTGGTTCTGCTCACGGTCTGCTCCAGTACACGTCTGACCCAACTAGCCCGCAGACTACCACATTCCTATTGGACTACCTTATCATATTCTCTGCCCAGGCCTTCTACTATAGAGACTCAGACTGTTCTCCTAAGTCCCAAGGTTCCAGGACCCTACGGGCTCCTCCTGGGGGGTTCCTGGTTTCCGGGTGAATACCTCGGCCTGTGGCTCCGCCTCCCGGCCTGCCCTACCATTGGGGTAGTTCGGCCCAAGGGTTCACTCCCGGACTGCAGCTTCCCAAACTGCAACAGTTTGCAAGGCCATGGACTCGGCGGAGTCCCCTAGTCTACAGGCTATTCCAGGGATGGCACAACGCCTTCAACAACAGCAACATTGCATCGATACTCTTGCTGCTACAGTGGACCAGATGGTCTCTCGTTTTGAGGCTTCCAGTTGCCAAGGGCCTCCTGCACCGGCATCTGTTCCTAATACACAGCTGCCCGTTCCAAGCAGGTACGCTGGGGACAATAAGACTTGCCGTGGGTTCCTGAACCAGTGTCAAGTACGGTTCACCCTGCTACCGTCCCAGTTTCCTTCCGAGGCAGCCAAGGTGGCCTTCATCTTCTCTTTACTGGATGGTAAGGCCCTAGACTGGGCTTCACCCTTGTGGGAACGCTCCAATCCTCTGCTACAGAACCTCCAGGATTTCCTTCTTCAGTTCCGGCTAGCCTTTGATGATCCTGCGCGTCAGTCCACTGCGGCCTCGGAGCTCCTGCACCTCCGACAAGGCACACGCCCGGTAGCAGAGTATATTATTAACTTTCGAACCCTGGCCATGGAGCTGGCGTGGCAGGACGATTGCCTGAAGGGAGTCTTTCTCGAAGGCTTATCTGGTCGAATCAAAGATGAACTGGCAGGACGGGAACTCCCTGAGAATTTGAACGACTTAATGGACATTGCGGGTAAAATAGACCGCCGTCTTCAGCAGCGGGACAGAGAGAACCGTTCGTCTAGTAGAAGTTTGCATCGCCTGCCGGTCTCCTCCAGGTTACCCCCGCTGAGGGCTTCTACCCCTGCATCCGAACCAATGCAACTGGGCAGGTCACCACTTACCCCGGAAGAAAGGAACCGACGGCGCTCTCTGGGCCTCTGCCTATATTGTGGAGGCAAAGGACATTACCTGTCATCATGCACTGAGCGTCCAGGAAACGCTCGTGCCTAGGTTATACCGAGGAGCTACACCAAGGCGCTACCGGATCAGTTCCTCTCTGCACACTCCCTGTAACCCTCAAATACCCCGGTGGGGAAATCCAGATTCGGGCCTTCGTCGATTCTGGAGCCGAGGGGAACTTTATAGTGGCCGAGCTGGTGACACAACTTGCCCTGCCCACCGTACCGAAGGTTCCCCCTCTACGGATCTCCTCGATCCGAGGGACTTTGCTTCCTGGGATTATCTCCTGTTCCACGGTACCAGTCACTTTGCAGACGGGTCTCTTTCACTCCGAAGAGATCTCTTTATTTGTCCTGGAACGAGCAGTGCATCCGCTGGTATTGGGACTTCCGTGGCTTCATCAGCACTCCCCCGTCATTAGATGGGATGATTTCCAATTAGTCAGCTGGGGTTCTGCCTGCTTTGAACGATGCCTACACCTCCCACGTCCTCCTCAGTCTCTGCATCTCTGCTCCTCGCACCTTCTGCCTGAGCCCTACCAAAGTTTCCAAGATGTCTTCTCCAAAGAGATGGCGGAGATTCTTCCCGAACACAGGCCGATCGACTGTCCCATTGACCTGATTCCAGGTACCACACCGCCCCGTGGCCGAGTGTACCCTCTGTCATTGCCCGAGACCAAGGCAATGTCCCAGTACATCTCGGAGAACCTTGCCAAGGGGTTCATCCGTCCATCCCGTTCACCGGCAGGTGCCGGATTCTTTTTCGTGGCCAAGAAGGATGGCTCGCTTCGGCCGTGTATTGATTACCGCGGTCTCAACGCCATCACCAAGCGGGACCGGTACCCTCTCCCGCTTATACCGGAACTGCTGGATCGTCTCCAAGGGGCTCGCATCTTTACGAAGCTGGACCTTAGAGGGGCCTACAACCTTGTCCGCATACGTCCAGGGGACGAATGGAAGACGGCGTTCAACACCAGAGACAGGCATGACGAGTACCTCGTGATGCCCTTCGGGCTCTGTAATGCCCCCACCGTCTTCCAGCACCTCATGAACGAGGTGCTCCGAGAGATGCTCCATTCCCACGTGATAGTCTATTTAGACGACGTACTCATATACTCTTAAGATATGGACTCTCACCGCCAGCATGTCCGACAGGTCCTCCAGGCCCTCCGAGCTAACCATCTAAACGCCAAATTGGAGAAATGTGTATTCGAGGCAGAGTCTCTGCCTTTCTTGGGCTACATTATCTCCGCCACCGGCTTCTGTATGGACCCAGAAAAAGTAGCGGCCATTACGAAATGGCCCCGGCCCTCGGGTCTTAAAGCCCTCCAACGGTTTCTGGGCTTTGCGAACTTTTATAGACATTTTATCCCACGATACTCTCACCAAGTGGCTCCCCTCACAGCCCTGACCCAAAAAGGAGCTGATGTTAAACACTGGCCTGATGCTGCGGTTGCAGCCTTCTCTGATCTCAAGGAGGCCTTCCTCTCAGACGTCTGCCTCCGGCACCCGGACCCCTCACGACCATTCATCGTGGAGGTCGATGCCTCCAGTATCGCGGTGGGAGCGGTCCTCAGTCAGCATTCCGACTCTGGACAACTCTTTCCTTGCTCGTACGTCTCCAGGAAGTTCTCACCCGCAGAATGCAGTTACTCCATCGGGGATAAAGAGCTTCTGGCAATAAAACTCGCCTTTGAAGAATGGAGACAGTGGCTCGAGGGCTCCTTGCACACCACTACTGTTTACACGGATCACAAAAATCTAGAATTCCTGACTCAGGCTCAACGATTGAACCCTCGCCAAGCCCGCTGGGCCTTGTTTTTCAGTCGGTTCGATTTGTATTACAGTATCGCCCTGCGGCCAAGAACCTCCGGGCAGATGCCCTGTCTCGCACCTCCTGTGCCGAAGAGGATCATGAGCCACCTCAATTCATCTTGGACCCTGCTAAGGTCCGTCTGTCTGCAATGACTATCCTCTCCCAAGACAGGACGGTGCTCTCACGCCGGGACCGGTTGACCACCCTACGTTGGGCTCACGACTCCTTGATCGGAGGACACGCTGGACGAGAAAGGACCCTGGAACTTGTTAACCGGTATTATTGGTGGCCTAACATCCGGCGTGATGTCGCTTCCTATGTAGCCTCATGCCCCAACTGTGCCCGCCAGAAGCCCAATCCCGGTTCCCCTTGCGGGCTCCTCCACCCGCTTCCAGTCCCCACCGAACCATGGACCCACATAGCTACGGACTTCGTAGTAGACTTACCTCCGTCTGATGGGCATACGGTCATCTGGGTCACGGTTGACCGTTTTTCGAAAATGGTCCATCTAGTTCCTCTTCCGAAGCTTCCCTCTGCACCCGAGTTGGCCCATCTGTTTGCCCAACATATCTTCAAGCTCCATGGACTTCCTCAGGACATAGGGTCGGACAGAGGCTCTCAATTTGTTGCCCGCTACTGGAAAGCGCTTTGCCGATGCTTTAAGGTAAAGCTCAGTTTCTCCACAGCCTTCCATCCTCAAAGCAATGGACAGACCGAGAGGATGAATAGGACCTTGAAGGCATACCTCCGGGCCTTCATTAACGAGAGACAAAACAATTGGGCTGAACTCCTGCCTTGGGCCGAATTCGCATATAACAATCAAGTCCATGCTGCTGCTGGCAAGTCTCCATTCCATCTGGTGTACGGAAAGCCCTTACGGCCTCCGCTGCCGTTGGAGGCTCCCAGTGCCTCACCCGCTGTTCAGGTAACACCCAGCAGCTCCAGACGTTGTGGCACCTGACACAAAGACAGTTACTCCGCGCGGCCGCTAAGGCCAAACAGATGGCCGATCCCCATCGCCGACCAGCTCCCACGTACCAGCCTGGGGATAGAGTCTGGCTCAGCACTAAGAACCTGCACCTCCGACTTCCCTCTCGGAGATTTGCCCCGAAGTTCTGCGGACCATTCCGAATCGTTGAACGAGTGGGCCTGGTGTCCTATCGGCTAAGATTACCATCTTCCTTCCGGGTCCACAATGTCTTTCATGCATCGCTGCTCAAGCCTGTGGTACTCTCCCTGTACCACAGCACACCTCCGGATCCTTCGGCCACGACCATCGATGATGATCCCACGTATCAAGTGCGGGAGGTCCTAGATATCCGCTTCCACAACCATAGATGGGAATACCTACTGGCCTGGGAGGGCTGTGGTGATGAAGATAACACCTGGGAACCCAGCTGCAATATCCTGGACAAAGACCTCTTGCATCAGTTCCACCGGGACCATCCAGAAAAACCCGGGCCTCTTAAGAGGGGCCGTAAAGGGGGGGGGTTACTGTTGCGGTCTCCACCGCTTCCCCCCTATCCGCTCTGCACTGCGCTTACCTGCAGTGGTGGAAACGCCGCTCCCGCAGCTCTGCCGGCCTCCTAGGGTGTCCGCCATTACCGGCCCATCTTCCTGCCACCGCGCGTGCGCACTATGGATGCACAGCCGCCGGAAGTCTGGCCCCGCCCGGGCTAACGACGCCACGCCCCAAGCCTGATTTAACCGGCGTTCGGTTACCGTCTCATTGCCTTGCAACGAGGTTCGCTACTGGTTAGTAGTTCTGAGTTGCGCTTCGTTTGTTCCACGTTCCTGACTTGACTTCAGCCTGTTCCTGACTTCGCTCCTGCCTGCCGCCTGCCTTTGACTTCAGCCTGTTCCTGACTTCGTTTCTGCTCGCCGCCTGCCTTTGACTTCAGCCTGTTCCTGACTTCGTTTCTGCTCGCCGCCAGTCACCGACTACAGCCTGTACCGGATCCCGCTCCTGTCTGCTGCCAGCCTTTGACCTGGGTTCGTCTTCGTTCCTGCTCACCGCTTGCTTCAGCTCACAGCACGCTACAGACTCCGTTCCTGCTCACAGTCTGTTCCAGTTCTCAGCACGCTACAGACTCCGTTCCTGCTCCCCGCTTGCTTCAGCTCACAGCATGCCTCAGACCCTGTTCCTGCTCACAGTCTGTTCCAGTTCTCAGCACGCTACAGACTCCGTTCCTGCTCACCGCTTGCTTCAGCTCACAGCACGCCTCAGACCCCGTTCCTGCTCACAGTCTGTTCCAGTTCTCAGCTTACTACAGACTTCGTTCCTGCTCATAGCTTGCTCCAGTCCTCAGCATGCTACAGCCTCTGGTTCTGCTCACGGTCTGCTCCAGTACACGTCTGACCCAACTAGCCCGCAGACTACCACATTCCTATTGGACTACCTTATCATATTCTCTGCCCAGGCCTTCTTCTACTATAGAGACTCAGACTGTTCTCCTAAGTCCCAAGGTTCCAGGACCCTACGGGCTCCTCCTGGGGAGTTCCTGGTTCCCGGGTGAATACCTCGGCCTGTGGCTCCGCCTCCCGACCTGCCCTACCATTGGGGTAGTTCGGCCCAAGGGTTCACTCCCGGACTGCAGCTTCCCAAACTGCAACACTGGCAGATTGCATTGTCTTCTATGCGCAACCAGGCCTTCCGCTGGCTTGCAGAGTTAAAGCTCATTTTGTGCTGGCCATGGCAACATCAGCTCATTTGCGAGCAGTCCCCGTCGTCGAAATTTGCTGGGCTGCAATGTGGAGATCTCTTCACACATTTGTGGCTCACTACTGCTTGGACAAGGATAGGCGTCAGGAAGGTGCCTTTGGTCAATCCGTTCTGCTCAATCTGTTCCAGTCCTGAACCCAACTCCTCCTGCCTTGTGCCCTTGGTGGGAGCCAGACTGTCCCCTGCTGACCAACAGCACCACAGTTGTTGTGCCTGTTGGCACTTTATTTGATCACTGTTGGTCTCACCTGCCAATGGGAACAGCCTGGAATTTGGTATTCACCCACATGTGAGGACTACCATCCTGCTTTTCCTAGGAGAAAGCACAGTTGCTTACTTGTAACAGGTGTTCTCCTAGGACAGCAGGATGTTAGTCTTCACGAATCCCACCCGACTCCCCACGGAGTTGGGTTCTCCTTCCAGTTTGTTGTTTTATTTTTTCGCTCATATTTTTTTCTATGTTATGAGACTGAAGGGGAACCTCGCATGGACACGCGGATAGTGGCATGCTGGGCATGCTCAGTGTGCTGGTCAAAGCTTCTAGAAACTTTGACAAAAGTTTTCCATGCCGGGCTTCATCGGATAATGTCACTCACATGTGAGGACTAACATCCTGCTGTCCTAGGAGAACACCTGTTACAGGTAAGCAACTGCACTGTCAAGTGCAGCACCTGATATTGGAATGCCCCTAACTGGTTCATCAGCAGGGGAAGGTAGCTCAGTGAGTTCGCCTCAAGTGCGTTCTGGTTTTGGCATGGATCCTTCTACATTTTCATGGGTAGAATTTTTCTAGGGGTTACAATCCTTTCCTCAGGCACCGACCTCAGCCCCATCCAATGCTCCCAGGGCAGAGTTGCAGGTAGGATACTTGCCTGGACCGACTTCTGAGTGCCGGGGTACTCTGAGATCGGCAGCGGGTCTGCCCAATTAAGGATCCAAATGGCACAGATGCTGGGGCTGATCCTGACTCTCTAGAGGATAGAGAAATTCCTCCGGGTTTAGAACCATATAGGACTGTACTACGGTTCTTCCATAGAGATGAACTGCCAACCCTGTTTTTCCAGTCCTTGAATATGCTGGGAGTACCTGGGGCAGATTCCATGTCTGAACCAAAGAAAAAATCCATTATGTAAAGCCTCTTGCTTTTTTTTCCTGTGATGGAGGCCATTCAAAAATCAATCGATCTTGAGTGAGGTGCACCAGAGGCTAATTTCAAAGGAGGGTTTTGGAAGGCCTCTATCTTCTAGACCCGGTAGTGAGAGAGTGTTTACATTTCCTGAAGATGGATACACTTGTTTATGCAGTCTCCAAGTGGACAACTATTCCCCTGGAGGGAGGAGCGACCTTGATGGATGTGCATGATAGGATTGAAACTATGCTTAAGCAGGCATTTGAAGCAGTGGAAATGACTTTGCAAATCACTTCTGGTTGCTCACTTTTGTTTAGTTCTCTCTCAGGAGATTGATGATTCTGGGATGAATTCCAGGGGAGTTATGGAACCAACAGCTGCCATCTTGGCAGATGCAGGCTGTGAATTGGCCCGCATCTCAGCCAGAGGGGTGGCTTCAGTAATAGCGGCCAGGTGTCAGTTATGGCTGAGAAATTGATCGGCTGATGTGTCCTCCAAGGCTAACCTCATGAAATTGCCCTTTAAAGGCTCACTCTTGTTTGGGAGTGAGTTGGAGAAACCGGTCAGTAAGTGGGACGAATCACTGGTTCCTTGATTACTGGAGGATAAGAAGCAGCCGCCACACTCCTTTAGCATGAGAGGCCATGCTAGGGGATCCAAGTGATTTCGAGCTTATAGAGGAACGACCTTTCAGAGGACTCAGCCTTTTAGTAGGTCTCATTCCTTTCATCCCAGACAGCCCAGAAGGGGTGCAGGTTCAGGTAGTGGAACCTCACAAACCTCCCAATGAGGGTTTGCTGACCCTAGTAACAGGAGATAGGGGACACCTCTCTCTTGTATCAGAGGTGGGTCAAGATCACATCAGATCAATGGGTCCTGGAGGTGATACGAGAAGGATATGCGCTGGAGTTTCACAGTGTTCCTCGGGATGTGTTCATGGTCTTTCCCTACCACTCCCTGCAGAAGACGCAAGCAGTGGAGAGAACACTGGCAAGGCTCCTCAGTCTGAGGGCTGTGATTCCAGTGTCCATGTCTCAAGAAAATACAGGGCAATATTCAATTTATTTCAGTTGTGCCCAAGAAAGAGGGATCCTTTTGTTCAATCCTGGATCTCAAAGGTGTCAGCCGTCATCTGCGGGTGATGCATTTTCGCAAGGAAACCTTGCGCTCGGTGATAATGATGTCCAGTCGGGAATTTCTGACCTCTCTGGACCTATCTGAGGCATATCTTCATATTCCTATTCAGCTAGACCATCAATGCTTGCTGTGGTTCGCTGTTCTGGGATGCTATTATCAGTTTTGGGCGCTACGTTTTGGTTTGGCCACTGCTCCCAGGACCTTTTCCAAGGTAGTGGTAGAAGTTGTGGCAGAAATGAGAAAGTGGAGTGGAAGAGTAGCCTAGTGGTTACAGCAACAGGCTTTGAACTAGGGAAACCAGCGTTTAAATCCCCCTGCTGCTCCTTGTGACTATGGGAAGTCACTTTATCTTCCCATACAAAAATAGGGTCCTGTTCTTCATGAAGATCCAACTCAATTTTTTCTTACAATATGGCCCTTGAAAGGGCTCACTTGATGCTCTACAGCAGTGATTTCTACCTTGCTAAGAGCTAGAAAGTTGTCCACTTCCTTGGCCTATGTCTGGGTTTGGCGAATGTTTGAGGCCTGGTATGAATATCGTGGTACTCTTCCTTGTTCAGTCAAGATCCCGCTCATTTTGGAATTTTTGCAAGATGGCTTGTACAAAAGCTTGGCCCTCAATTTCTTAAAGGTACATGTAGCGGTTCTTGCCTGTCTCAGGGATCAGGTGGATCCTTGTCAGCTCATCCTGATGTGGCCCATTTCCTGAAAGGAGTGAAACATCTTCATCCTCCCTTGCGATTTCCAGTACCGCTATGGAGCCTTAATTTGGTGTTGGAATTCTTAGCGGGCCCTACATTTAGGTTGATACATAACATGTCCTTGCAGTTACTGACCCTTAAAAATGGTGTTTCTTGTGGCAATTTGTTCTGGGAGTAGAGTTTTCAAGCTGCAGGCTTTGTATTGCAGGGAGCCGTTCCTCCGGGTGACTCCAGGGATGGTACAGCTGCGTACTGTTCCTTCCTTTTTACCCAAAGTGGTCACTCACTTTCACTTGAATCAGTCCATTTCCCTGTCGTCTCTGAGAGATGCAGAGGAGTATCATCTCTTGTTACCTTTGGAGGTCACTAAGCCTTTACAGAAGACGGATTGCCTATTAGTCTTTCATGGAGGAACTAGGCAAGGAGAGCCAGTCTCATGAGTTACAGTAGCTCTCTGGATTAAGGAAGTAGTCACAGCTGAATACTTTGATGCTGGAAAACCGTTATCTAGTCAGTTCAGGGCTCATTCTACTAGGGCTCAGGCACTGTCATAGGCAGAAGTGAAATTGTTGTCTCCCGTTGGCATTTGCTGAGCTGCGACGTAGTCCTTGTTACACACTTTTTCCAGGTATTATCGTCTGGATGTGAAAGCTTGGGAAGACACAGCCTTTGCACGTGTGGTTTTGACTGGACTGCAGGCAGCCTCCCGCCCTATTCGCGAGTAGCTTGGGTATATCCCATTTGTTCTGGAGTCATCTGACTGGACGCTAATAAATGAGAAATTACTACTTACCTAATAATTTCCTTTTCTTTAGGACCATCAATGGATCCAGCTTCCCTTCCTTGGCTGCCGAATGATTGTATTATGCTCTTCCTGCATGGCTACCGGTTCCAGGGATTACTGGTAAGTGTTAGTCCAGTCCCTAGTCTAGTGTTAATTCATTCTTGTCTGAGCTCAGTGTTGCCTGTTGGCTGAGTATTGAAATGATTATCGATTTTTAATCAAGTTTTGCTAGTTTGTACACAGTTGCTTTTGACATGAATACTGGCAGGCTGATGTAATGGCAGGGGTGTATATACTGAGATGTCAGTTTGCTCTGTCTCCATCCGCTAATAGAGGTGCATAACCCGCTTGTTCTGGATTCATCTGATTGGACGCTAAGAAAAGGAAATTATCAGGTAAGTAGTAATTTCTCTATATCTGGAATGGTCTGGTGGGATAATAAAGATGGGAAAATTTGGTCTTGTGTGATAATTTTCTTTCCTTGAATCAGACCAGACCAGTCCAGGAACCAATCTGGTGTATGCCATATCTGCTCAATTGATAAAGAAGAACTTTACAGAAGAGTTATTTCAGGGTTTGTTCAGAGTGTCTACTATTGATTGGGGATTTAATGTCAGTGGGTGTTTATCTACCCCTAGCTTGTTTAGGGGAGAGCAGGAAGATTTATATGTTGCTTGTTATAGTAATACTGTAAGGCTACAGGCTGAACAGATCCCTATAAGGGATGATGGCAGCATTCTAGTTCTTCTTTGGTTCCATATACTGGGGGGGGGGTGGGTAAAGCCTATGTGTCTGAACTGATCAGGTAAGACCAAGTTTTTCCATAATCATTGAAGAGTGGACATTAAGGAAAATTACTACAGTAGCATTTATCTATAGAAAGGGAGACTATAAAAAATAACAAGAAATTTAGTTATAAAAAGACTAAATGGAGCAAATACATAGATTAAAAGTCTGCATGTGGTTTGGATGCTGTCAAAAACACTATTTTGGAAGCCCAGACTACAAGTATTTCATGTGTTAAACAAGGTAGTAAGAAGACTAGACAACTGCCAGCATGGTTAAATGGTGAGGTGAAAGAAATTATTAAAGCCAAAAGGACATCTTTCGAAAACTAAAGATAGATCCAAATGAAAAAAATAAAGAGCATAAGCACTGACAAGTTAGATGTAACCAATCCCTTCTCTAGAAAAATAAATTGCTCACATACAGCAAAAAGATTAGTAGACCAGCATAGATCTGACATTGATTGTGCACATATTACTCCTGTGCTTCTTAAACATCCTTGTATAATCATTGGTCTATATGTCATGTTTAATTTTAATGGTATTTTTTTGGTTCCCTTTAAAAGAGACCCAAAATAACCATGTCATCTCTTGTCAGAAAGTCAAGGAATGGCAGTTCACAGTATTAACTGAAAAACAGTACCCAACCCCGAATCAATGTTTCAAGAGTGCTTCAGGACCAGAGGCAGCATGGATTCACCAGGGGAAGATCCTGTCAGACAAATCTGATTGACTTTTTTGACTGGGTAACCAAGGAATTGGATCGAGGAAGAGCACTCAATGTCATCTACTTGTATTTCAGCAAAGTTTTTGATACGGTCCCGCATAGGAGACTGTTTACCCTTTTCCACTGAGAAAATTGACCATTTAATCCTACTCTCTGTTTCCTGTCTTTTAACCAGTTTGTAATCCAGGAAAGGACATCGCTTCCTATCCCATGACTTTTTAGTTTTCTTAGAAGCCTCTCATGTGGTGGTAGCATCTCAGACCCACTCAAACTTGCTGTAGTAAGACCCCTCCTTAAAAAAACAAACCTTGACCCATCAGACCTAGCTAACTACAGACCCATTTCCAACCTGCCTTTCATTTCAAAAATTTTGGAAAGAGTCATTAACAAACAACTCTCCGATTTCCTAGAAGACTACAACATCCTCCATCCCTCACAATTTGGATTCCGTAAAGCCCGCAATACAGAAACCCTACTACTATCAATGACAGATACCATCCTCAAAGGTATGGACCATGGAACCTCATACTTGCTCGCCCTCCTAGACATCTCGTCAGCGTTCGACACTGTCAATCATCAAATCCTAATGACCCGCCTGGCAGACATAGGCATTGCTGACACTGCACTTTCATGTTTCTCCTCTTATCTTAACCACAGACAAGTAGTAAAAATTGACAGACACCAATCCTCACACATCCCAATTACACAAGGTGTCCCCCAAGGTTCATCTTTATCATCAACCCTATTCAATATATACCTCTTACCCCTCTGCCAATTACTATCTGACTTAGGCCTCAAATTTTTCCTTTATGCAGACGATGTGCAGATTCTTATCCCAATCCAAAAATCCATTGAGGAATCCATGCATTTCTGGGAATCTTGCCTCACCCCAATAACATCATTGCTATCCAACCTACACCTAGCTCTAAACACAGCAAAAACAGAACTACTCATCATTTCCACCCATCCTGACTGCTCTCCCCACAACACACCACAAAACACAACTGCTCCACAATACAAATTACAGGCTGTAAGAGACCTGGGCGTCTTTATCGATCATCAACTAAACTTTAAACCTTACATCAAATCCCTCATAAAGGGAGGCTTCTACAAATTAAATGTCCTCAGGAAACTTAAACCTCTGCTCCACACCAACGATTTCCGAACTGTAGTCCAGACTACTATGCTTTTGAAACTGGACTACTGTAACGCCCTCCTACTCGGACTCCCTGCTTCCACAATCAAGCCACTCCAGATCCTCCAAAACTCCATGGCCAGAATCATAACAAACACTCGCAAAACAGAACACATTACTCCAATTTTAAAAGACCTGCACTGGCTGCCTATCTCCTTCCGATCACAATACAAAACACTGACCATTCTTCTCTGCTCATTATACAAACTCAATCACACCTGGCTGGAAGAAATGCCTCGCTTCCGCACTTCCAACCGCCCCACAAGAAGTGCTCATGCAGGTACCCTACACATTCCTTCCCTGAAGGCTGCGCATCTGTCCCTCACCAGAGAAAGGGCCTTCTCCATAGCTAGCACCTACCTCTGGAACTCCCTCCCCCCCTCCCTCTGAATAGAGCCGTCATTCAACAAATTCAAAAAAGGAGTCAAAACATGGCTCTTTAAGCAGGCATACCCGGACTCAATTACTACATAGACCTCTCCTAAATGGACCTTTTCTAAGACTTTACACTGCCATCCCTCCCCCCTCTTCCCCTTTCCTCCTGTCCCCACACCCCCTTCCTCTCCTCCACTTTCCATCAGTGCTCCTTCCCCTCTCCCCCTGGAATATTCTGCACATTTATAACCCCTTTAGTATGTTATCAATGATAAAGATAAAGTTGTTTTTAGTTTATTCAAAGTTATTCTCCTTCTTTCTACCTTTTCCACCCTACCTATCAGTTCTTTTATGTTATTATATATAATCATATGTTTGTTACTTTGCTCAAAGTTTACACCTTTTTGCATTAACTATGATATGTTACTCTGTTCATTGTATTTTCCTCCTTTACAGTTCAATGTAAGCCGGCATGATGTGCCTTACGAATGTCGGCAAAGAAAAGCCTATAAATAAATAAAATAAATAAATAAATGAGGAACTTTGTCAAACACCTTCTGAAAATCCAAATATACTACATCTACCGGTTCACCTTTATCCACATGTTTATTAACCCCTTCAAAAAAATGAAGCAGATTTGTTAGGCAAGACTTCTTTTGGGTAAATCCATGTTGACTGTGTTCCATTAAACCATGTCTTTCTATATGCTCTATGATTTTGATCTTTAGAATAGTTTCCACTATTTTTCCCGGCACTGAAGTCAGGCTCACTGGTCTATAGTTACCCAGATCGCCCCTGGAGCCCTTTTTAAATATTGGGGTTACATTGGCCACCCTCCAGTCTTCAGGTGGAATGGATGATTTTAATGATAGGTTACAAATTTTAACTAATAGATCAGAAATTTCATTTTTGAGTTCCTTCAGTTCCCTAGGATGCATACCATCTGGTCCAGGTGATTTGCTACACTTTAGTTTATCAATCTGGCCTACTACATCTTCCAGGTTCACAGTGATTTGGTTCAGTTTGTCTGACTCATCACCCTTGAAACCTTCTCCAGAACTGGTATCTCCCCAACATCCTCTTTAATAAACACGGAAGCAAAGAATTGATTTAGTCTTTCTGCAAAGGCCTTATCTGCTCTAGGAGCCTCCTCGGTCATCTAATGGTCCAACCAACTCCCTCACAGGTTTCTTGCTTCAAATATATTTTTAAAAGTTTTTATTATGAGTTTTTGCCTCTATGGCCAAATTCATTTCAAATTCTCTCTTCGCCTGTCTTATCAATGTTTTACACTTAACTTGACAATGCTTATGTTTTATCCTATTTTCTTCAGATTGATCCTTCTTCCAATTTTTGAAGGATTTTTTTTTTGGCTAAAAAAGCCTCTTTCTCCTCATCTTTTAACCATTATGGTAATCGTTTTGCCTTCCTCCCAATTTTCTTAATGCATGGAATACATCTGGACTGCGCTTGTAAGATCGTGTACTTTCAACCTTTGAGGCTGCACCTTTCAATTTTTTTCTAATTATTTTCCTCATTTTATCAAAGTTTCCTAGAGAAACACTTCCAGGGCAAAAAATTTCAAGTCATTAAGTGAATGGCCCTCATCTTGCCAGTGCATGACTAAAGGAACCTCTGTCTTGGATGTTCTAATGCACTAACAATGTTCCTAAATCCTGGTTCTTAATTTTTGTGATTTTTGCCAATGTATAAAAATTTGCAGGGACTTGTAATAACATAAATAACACCCGATGTATCATACGAAGACGAGTGATGCAAGGGATAAATCTGTCCTGTAGTTGGATATGTAAATATAGATAAAGTGAGAGGTATAGAACAAGCTGTGGAGGTGCCACAAGGGAAGTGTCCCAGAGAAGAATCTTGAGAGGAGACATCAGATTTTAAAAAGGATTTTACAAGGGAGTCCCACAAATTCTTTCTCTTTTGAAAGCAAATCTAGGTCTATTTGCATAAATAGAAAGGGGGGAAAGATTATGCCAGTGTTTATTAATGATAGAGAAAATGTCTTTGATACAACTTGTAAAGGAAAGAACACATGTTAACCAATCATCTGGTGTTGTGGCCACTTATGATGAGCATACAAAGCATGTTTATACGTCTTCCTTAACAAACTACAGGGATATCCTCATGAAAGAAAAGATCTTGGGCATGTCAGGAGATGTCTGTGGTGGTAGAGGTGCAAAAATTGACCGGTGGGAATATTTTGTCTAAGATGGCGAAGGTGATTGCTAGAAAAATAAACACTGGCAGACTCTTGCCCCCATTTTTGTTTTTGCAAATGGACCTAGATTTGCTTTTAAAAGAGAAAGGAAGCCTATCCCCATGGCGGCAGAAGAAGGGGCTTGGGGATGAAGACCAGTGCATGCGTGTGAGAATGGGAGGCTGAGTTTGTGTGTGTGTGTGTGTGATAGAGAGAAAGGAAGTCTGAGTTTGGTTGTTTCTGTGTAAGAATGGAAGCCTAAGTGTGGGTTTTTGTCTGTGAGCATGGCAGCCTGGGTGTTTTGTGTGTGTGAGAATGGGAACCTGGGTGTTTTGTGTGTGAGAATGGGAGCCTGAGTGAGAGAGTGAACTTGTGAGTGTGGTAGAGCATGTGAGAGTGAGAGTTTGTGTGTATTAGAGTGAGAACTTGCATGTGTAAGGGAGTCTGTTACAGAAAACATGAGCCTGTGTGTGTGTGTATGTGTGTGTGTATGAGGGAAGAAAGAAAGAAGAGAGATGTACAGAGGAGTGACCCTGGAGAAGGAATTAGAAAAAGACTGACTAGGAGAAAATGGAAAAAAAGAGACCGTGATCAACTGATTAGAAAAATAAACAGATCAGACAACAAAGGTAAAATATATATTTGAGTTTTTAGCTATTAGAATATGCCATCTTTGGCAATGTGCATTTCTTATATTTTTGTATTTTGCTCTTTAGAGTTCCACTGTTCAGAGTTTACTTTCTCAGGCTATTTTGGTTTTGTTTGCCTGTTTCTCTTTCTAATTTATACTCCCTTTTTTCTGTGTTTTGGATGTGTTTGACAAAAAGGTCTTCTAGAGATCCATGCTGGGGACTTGAATAGTGCAGTATTTATACAAATGGGTGCAGAAGTTAAAGAAATATCAGATCCAGAATAGATAGACTTCTGTTGAGCAGTGGAGGAATGTGAGAAGAAACCTTATCCGCTCAGTTTATGAAGCCTTTGATATCATGGACTCTTAGACTTAGGCCATTTCCATAGGAACCTGAAGATTCATGTGGCTGCGAGCAAGTGGCCTCAGAGAGGATGTGCATAATCATCTAGCACAAGGATGGCCATCCTTGGCTCTTTTATGTGCAAAATGTTGCTTTTTCTCTCCTATCCCCATATCAACTGGGTAGCACTGCACAGGACAGTAGGTGAGGTGGTGGAGATAGTAGTGTTGGGAAGAGGATAGGGAGGAGAGAGTGTGTGTAGAAGAGAAGGGAGGAGACACAGGGGGTATAAGCAAGGGAGAGAAAGAGGGGGTCAGGTAGGATATTGGTACTGAGCAGAAGGTGAAGAGATGGAAGGAAAAGTAGCACAAGGAGTGAGGTGAAAGATATTCTGTTGGGATCATTGATCCTCCATCTGTATTTGTATGTGGAGGTAGGATGTTAGGCTAGGGCTGCCAAGAATCAGGCAGGAAGGAAAGCTTGGGAGACTGAGAGACAGACTGGTGAGGACAGAGTGGAAGGACTGAGAGAGACAAGAATTGATCAGGTTGAAGGAATTGAGAGAGACTGATTGGGACAGGCTAAGAGATTGATGGGAGAGAGAGAGGGCGGGGAGAAGGGTGAGAAATGAGAGAGACTACTGGGCACAGGGTGGGGAGTTGAGATTAAGAGAGAGACTGCTGGGTATAAGTGGAGGGACTGAAAGAGAATGATGAAAGGATTGAGAGAGGCTGATGGAAACAGGGAGGGGGAACTAAGAAAGAGTATTGGAGACAAGATGGAATTGATTGAGAGATTGAAAGCGAGACTGATGGGAGACTAGGTGAGAGGATTAATAGAGACAGGTCAGAACACCTGAGGGATCTGAGAGAGAGAGACAGGTGGGGAAAGAATGAGAGGATTGAGAGAGAATCAAGGGGACAGAGTGGAGAAATTGAGAGACAGATTGGTTGGGACAGGCTGGGGAAATTATGAGAGATACTGATAGAAGGAGTGAGAAAAATTGTTAGAGATTGAGATGGAGAGATTGATAGTGAGTCAGATAAGGTGAGAGGATTGAGACAGAATTGTGGGGATAGGCTGGGGGATTAAGAGAAACTGGTGAGAACAGGGGGAAGGATTGAGAGAGAGACTTGTGGAGTCAGGGTGGGGGATTGAGAAACACTGGTTGAGATAGGTTGAGGGAAGTGAGAGACTGGTGGGGACTGGTTAGGAGATTGAGAGAGAGGAAGAGACAGACTGGTGGGGAAAGAGTGGGTAGATTGAGAGATATAGGTGGGGAGAGAATGGGGCATTGAGAGAGAGACTGATGAGGACAGAGTGGGAAGATTAAGAGACTGGTCAGAATAGGGGGAGAAAATTGAGAGAGAGACTGCTGGACACAGGGTGGGAGAATTGAGAGGAAGAGAGAGAGACTAGTGGAAAGATTGAGAGTGACTGGTTGGTACAGGTGAGGGATTGAGAGGGAAAGAGACTGCTGGGGACAGGGTAGGGGGGATTGAGTGAGAGAGAGAGTGGTGGGAGGATTGAGAGAGAAATAGAGACTAAGGGCAGAACAGGTGAAGAAACTGAGAGATGGAGACTGTGGGTACAAGATGGGAGTACTGACAGATACTGATGGCGATGAGGGGAAGAAAGGTCCTTGTTGGAACCATCTCACCCTCCGGTTTCTTGAAAATGTGAGGCTTTTTGGTACTATGAATACTAGTTTCTTGGCTCTTGGTACATGAAAGGTTGGCCACCCCTAGTCTAGCTGATGTAATCTGTTCAGGAGACAACTTATTCAATGGCAAAGTTCAAGAGATAGTGAATCTAATTATGGAGCACCAGTCTGCTTTACAGTCATTATCAGCTGCAACTGGCTTCTGCTCAATGTCAGTATTTTTCTTACAAGCATCCATTCTTCTAAATACATCCTTTCAACTCTTTTCAGCAGCAGCTGCCCACTCGAGGTGGACAAAGGGAAAAGGTAAGCCTGGGGCTAGTTTTTGATGATTTTGAGACCTGTCACCCTGCATCCTCCAGTAGGGGGAAGAGTTCAGTCTTTCTTCACACTGTTCCCAGAATAGATCCATGTCACTAGGACAGTGGGTCTTGAAAATTGTGGAGTATGGCTACTGCTTATGCTTCTCTCGCTCTCCTTTGGCCCAGTGATTTCAGCCTTTAGCTCTTACCTTTTTCAATCTGTCCAGCTGCAGTTGGAGGTAGGGTCAGTCCTGTATCAGAAGACAGTCAAAACTGTCCCTTCTCCAGAGTGTGGCCAGGGAGTCTATTTCCAGTATTTCCTAATCTAAAAAAAGTCAGGTGCATTGAGGCCTATACTGGATTTGTAGAGACTGAACAAGCTATTGGTTCAGGAGAGATTCAAGATGAACTCCCTCCATACAATTTGGTAACCTGAAGGATTGGATTTGTGCTCTGGATCTGAAAGGTGATTTTATGTACATTCCTATTCACCTCACCCATCAACAGGTTCTCAGGTGTCTTGTGAAGGACGTACACTACCTGTAAAAGGTGCTTCCAATTGGTCTCTTGGCAGCCAGAATGCTTTGTAGTAATGGTGGCACAGTAGCATATTCCCTTACCTGGATGATTGGTCGTTGAAAGGCCCATTTACATGAGGTGTTCTGGAGTCCTTCAAGAAGACCTTATTGCTCCTCAGTTCCTGGGTTTCCTGGTGAACTTTGCCAAGTTAAATCTGGTTTTGTCCTAGATAATTCAGTTCATAGGAGCCTGGATAGACTCACTTCAGGAAAAAAATGTTTCTTCCAATTAAAAGAGCTGCACTACTGCTGGCTTAGGAAAATCTCTTCTTCTTCAACAGAAATGAATGTCATCAAGGACAGTCCTGGTTCTTCTCGGACACATGGCTGCAGCTGTGCATGTGGCTCCTCTGACTTGTCTGCACATTGGGGGCCTTTAATGAATCCTCTAAATCCAATGGGATCATCTTTAGAAGCTGTTATCCTACCAATTCTCAGTGAACCCCAGGATGATAGATCCCTTCAGTGGTGGATAAATCTAAATGTTCTAAAAGTGGGTCTCTCATTGCACATTCCACTGCATCAAGTGATTCTGTCTACAAATATTTCCACCAGGGAATGGCAATGTGGCATGGATGCAAGCATCAAGGTCCCCAGTGGAGACCTATCTACAAATCAGCTACCTGGAGCTGCAAGCCATCGCTATGCTCTTGTGCAGAAAGTGTTTTTGTTCATTTCTGAATTTTTCAGAGTACACCTCATAGTGCCAATAACATTTTTGTGCACAATGGATATGTATTTAACACAGATTCATTTATCATTGCAATATGAAATAATAATTTAAATGTATTTATTTATCTGTCTATTTATTTATTTATTTATTAGACATTTTATATACTGTTGTTCCATGTTAAGATCACAACGGTTTACAAAGTAACATTCATAGCTATAAATCAGCAAACAATAACGGGTTACAGAGGTAGTATTCATAAACAGGCATTATCATCTATCAAATTAAATGTTCCAATACATATTTACTAAAGATATAGGACATATGTGAAGTACAGAAAATAAATTTAAATAACAAATATCACATATTAGTTACTTTGTTGAGCTTTTTACAATCTCTCAATAAATTTGTTCCTCATGCATCAATTAGTATCTCTTGTCCTTCTTGTTATTGTAGATCTCTAAATTCTGATGTTTTTAAGTTATGCATTTTTGAATAGCCATGTTTTTAGCTCACATTTAAATCTCTTTCTATCTGGTATTAAATGTAACATCTCAGGTAGGGAATTCCAAAGTTTTGGACCCAGTATGGAAAACACATGATCTCTTACATGTGTCAGGTGTGTGCTCCATATTGTGGGGACAGTCAGTAGTCCTTTATTTTGAGATATTAGTGTTTGCTGTGGTGTGTATGGTTGTAATGTTACGCCTATCATACAGGTGTTACTCAAATGGATGATTTTGAATATTAACATTAATACTTTAAAATAGATTTGGGATTGTTTTGGCAGCCAGTGCAGTGAAATCATCGAGGGTGCAATGTGATCAAATTTCCTAGTTCCTAACACGTGTAACCTATATTAATTAATTTATTGATGTGCTTTTTCATAGTAAGGTTCCTATCTAGCTGGATACCTAAATCCCATACTTGATTTGAGGGAATAATTTGAAAATTACCCAGGTCTAGAGTCGGTGGTTTAGCTCTCAAAGAGTTTCTACTTAACCAAATGATTTCAGTCTTTTTAGGATTTAATGTTAGTTTAAGTTGTGATAGTTCCTGCTGTATTGCTTTCATATAGGTTGATAGTGTTGATACTGTATTTTCAAATAATTTGGAGAATGGAATGTAAAACTAGGTATTCAGCATACAGGAATAATGTAATTCCTAAATCCGCCAGTAATTTGCATAGTGGGAGCAGATAAATATTGAAGAGTGTTGCTGAGAGTGCTGAGCCTTGCGGGACCCCTGTATCAATATGGAAAGAATCAGATATGTGATAGCCCAGTTTGACTTGGAATGTTTTATTAGATAGAAAGGAAGAGAACCATTTGAGAACACAACCTTCGATCCCAATGTTGCTGAACTGATGGTACAACAGGGTATGGTCCACAGTGCCAAAGGGGGGCTGTTAAGTCAGTTAGCACAAGAAAATAAGATTCCACCGCATCGAATACCTTTAGATCTGTAATGTTCACAGGCAAGTTTTCGACTGATTTTCAACTTTTGATGAAGAGGAAATTCTTTAATTTAAAAAGGCAGGATTGCATTTTTGTTTGAGTTTATTGAAAAATTGAGTTTTCTGATGTCTACACTTTTCTCTTGTGTTTATTTATATAGTATCATAACTTTTTTTTCCTTTGGAATTTATTACCACCATATTTGTTTGTCTAACAGAATGACAAAATATAGTGGCCTGGTGATTTAAGGCAGTGCTAGGAAAGTATATTAGGATTTTTTTTTTCAGTAAGATTTTTTTTGTGGTCTGATATATATTAAATTGGTGATGGAATATTGTTTAATGATTTTAAAGCTCCACTTACTTAGCCTCTCCCAGCATTATGAATTCCATTAAATTGAGTTGCTACTTTGCTGAACCTCATCGGAATCCCAGGTAATCCTTACCCTGATATATGTACAGAAAGAATATAGCATGAATAGTGTACGTAGTAATAAAGGATATTTTTTAAAAACAAAGGATGGCAACAATAAAAAATGTACACTTTATTATTCTTTAATATGACAAAAATAAAGCAGAGAACAAAAACAAAAGGAGGTCTTAGAATAAGATCCCAAAAGGATGCAATAAAGCCAATAGACAAGTTGATATTTTGACGAATATAACTAGTATTAATATACGTTTGCAAGTAAATAGTATGGAATAAGAACACATTTTCTAACTTACTTACATAATACATTTTTTACAACTTTCTTCTTAATGTAGATACCTTTTCAGTAAGTTGTTAAATCTTGAGATTAATTTAAAAATTTTATTTTTCGCATTGCCATACAGTTACAAATTCTTACATTTGTTTGAAGCAAGTGGTTCCAAATATATTTGTTAAGGCAGAGAATACATTTTTTTAGCCTTGCAAGAGTATATTTGCTATAGCTGTTTGAAAAATCTAGTGCATGGAATATGAATAAAGACATGGAGTAAACCCATTTGTAATATCACAACATTTTACAAAAGGCATTGTCTTCTGACATCTGCTATGGTCTTATCTTTAACTTTTAATTTTAGCTAGTCTGTAGGCATTGTAGAATCTGACTAGTTTTATAAAACTACCATTCATATGTAGTTTTCTCAAACCTTAGTCCTGATTAACTAAGGCTTTTCTTCCAATCTGTGTCTATGGGATAATTGCTTGGTCAAGAAGGCCTTTTGATGTTAATGTACTAACAAGTGAAATATTTTGCAAACGGTGACTGGTAAGCAAAATCTCTGAATAATGCACAATATTTATAATAATACACACTATATATGGATTTTGCTTGTGAAGCAGTTTGTGAAAAATTTCACTTTAGCAAATAGTAAAATTTCATGTATAGTTTACTATGTACAAAATTGTATCTAAATTAAAAATTAATGAACAGTTAACATGCACTATCTTGAAAAACAACTCATGAATTCCATGAAAACATCTTTTTTGCAAACTTTTTTTAACAGGAAATTTGGTACATTATTTTTTCCCAGATCATTTGCATAGGTAGAAAAATTGCACACAAAATTGGCAATCCCCAGTAAGAAATCTTACAAGTTAGTACAGAATCCTCTTTTCATTTTGTTTTCTTTGAATGAGATCGCATATCAGCTTACTGCAGTTAAGATTCATGTAACTGCTACCTGGAAAATGAAAGATGTACTTTTGGGGACACTTACGAGAGCTGCTGAAATGGAAGTAACTAGAATTGATGACTTGACAATTGGTGCTACTGCTCACAAATTTCAAACATGTGCTAATTCAAACCGTTGTGTCCAACTGGAAGAAAAGAGTAGGCCTTCTGAGACTGAATAAGAGTTTAAGATTTGTTTTTCGATGGAGAAACTTCTGTGAGGGCTGATAAGAGTAACAAGTTTTGTAAAATATGGTTTTCCTTTATCCAATTTGTTCAAAATGATGAGGATATAGGTTTCAAGGCTGCCAACCCTATGCCATTTTTGGTTTTACTAACCAGAGCAGGCCAAATGCTTTAGCAATAACGAGATTGATTGATATGCTGTATGGGCTTTCCCTATAGGGTAGGGTTTGTAAAGTAATTTATTTAATAATTTGCAGCCATTACGTTAACTGGAATTTAAAAGTGGAAGGCAAATATTCTTATATTTTATAAAATAACTGTTATAATGTAGATGAAGTTTTGATTGTACAATGTGTGCATTTGTGCATACTCTATGAACACTTTTTCAATAAAATATATCTAAACCCACCCTCTGACCACCATGTTTTAAAATTAATTTTCACTGTTAACTAAATACATAGCATGATTAAGGGGGTCATTTTCTATCAGTATTACATGCGAAAAGTCCCTTTTTGCGTGCGATAGCTTGATAGGGGCAAAGTCGGGACCGGAAGAGGAGGGGTCGGGGCGGTGTCGGGACAGATGCGGCGGTAACTTCGCTGGTGGCGATAAGGTAAAACACTTTATTGGCGTCAGTAGCGCGCCCAAAAGTGCCACCTTTCACGGTGGCGCTATTGGGTGCAAAAGCCTGCAGCGATCGCACCGTGGTCGTGCGATCGCTGCCAGGCTTTCGCAGGCCCGCCCCCGTTACCGTGGGATTCAGTAAGCTGTGCGCCATAAGAAAATCCCTGGCCTTAGGAAGCAATGGTTTATATAACAAAGGAAAATGAATCTATTCAAGTAAAGGGAAAAATAGTATCTAATATAGATTTAGTTGAAGAAAACTTGAGTGAGATGGTGTATTTCTTTGACTCTCTCTCCCTCTTTCTATTCTTGCCTGCATAGTCCATATATAGTTTAGATATAAGTAATGGATAAGTAACTAGATATTATTTCTCTGGAGCTAAGAAATTTGTGGTACTTTTATTATTTAATACCAATAATGAGTGCTTTATAGAATATGTAAGATTGTTTTAAAATGTTTCTCCCTTATGTGTCTATTAAAAAAAAAAAAAGCTGTTAAAAATGGGGCTGCTGTTTTTAGTGGTCAGTTGACTGCAGCTTCTCATTCCCCTATCCCCATATTTGTTTGTTTGACTTTTTCTGTATATCATGTGTAGTTTTCCACGTTTAACAACTGTTTAATAACTTTTCATCATAGAGTCCTAGTAGCTATATTGGTTCTGGAAAATGCTGGGTATTTTGCAGATTATAATAATTATTACTTGACTAATGTATAACTTGTCAAAGGATGTTGTACATTAACTTTCAATGATATCTGAAAAAAGGGCTTATGTGATCTCAAAAGCTCAAATGGACTATTATATTGCTCCAATAAAAAGTAAGATTGCGTTCAAAGAGTTCAATTTTAGATTTTTACTAACTTTTTCTTTCTTCTTTCTATTTCTGACATTCAGGTAAAGGGATCTCCAAAGCCCAATTTTCTCTTCCAGCATCCACTTCAAATGCCCTCTGATGTCTGCTCCCCTTCGTTCAATACACATAACTAACATCCACATCAAAGGCCTGCTAATGCCTAATGGACCCCTTCACCTTACCCCTCCCTCCATATATTTTCATCCCCTTCCAACTATCCCATCCAAAGTAGTCAAGCAATGGTTGAGGCAGAATAGCCCTCAAATTCTTCCTGCCTCACCAGTTGTGATTTCCAAAATGGTACAGGCTTAACTGAAAACAGTCCTCTCCATAATATTTATTGGCATAGAGTGCCAAGTTGGGGTACGTCAATACATATACATATGCATACTTAGCAGCAGCCTGAAAACTAGACCAATTAGTGTTGAGGAAAATCCCTTGTGATTCTCAGGGAAGGCCCTAAAAGTTGGCTTTGTATATTTCTGCCAAACCTTATGCAAAAATAAAATGTCTAAGAACAGTGACAGGCAGAAGCAGCTAAATTTCCTTTATTTAGTTATCAGATTGCAGACATGCTGATGAAAAAGTTACCATCAGAAGCAGGAACCTATTCTAAGTAGCATAGCTTTAATTCGCATTTATATATGGTGTATAGATAGTGATAGTAAGCAATTGACAAATCAGCTTTAAGTATTCAATACTCTATCAATATGTATGAACCCCCCCCCACACCTATGTATCAGTCACATGTTATCTGCATGATCTGTCCTTTTAGTAGTAAATTACTTTATTTATGGCTATATATATGGTGAACTTCAGCTTCTAAAGTGTATCTATTTCCTAGCATGCAGTTAGCTATGTCATCTTTAGTTCTCTGCCTTAATCAGTTTCTGCCATATTGCTAAGCTCAAATGTGCAGTCTTTAGTCTTCCTGACTGCTGTCAGCATCAGCTACAAAGGAATTCCTGTAAATTTACCACAAAAAGCCTTCCTCTTGATGCTCACAGTTGTCAGAGCCCTAATAAAACTACAGATAAAAATCCCAGAGGAGTTCTCCCTGCATCCACTGCAATTGGAGTTGCTCAGATAGCTATTCAGGTCTGTGATTGCTCAACAACAAGGATGCTTCTGGAAACTCCAGGCATAGTGGAGGTGGCAGAAAGGTATCAATAGCCATGAAGGTAATGGTAGTCACAGAGGAGAGGTTTTCCTGCAGAAAGATATAATAAATTGCACAGGAAAACAAGCAGACAATATCAGGATTAATCCAACCACAATAAGAAGTATGTAATAAGCAATTTTCTTTCCCAGACCCCCAAACAAACAAAGAATCAATACCCAAAATATCCAAATTCCCATCAATTTCATAACACCCACACTCAGTTCATGGACCTCATTCATTAATTCTTATAGGGTGATGACATGGTAGGAGCACTGGCCTGCGCCATTTTTAAAGATGGCGCCGGCCATCCAGTGCTCCCTCCATGTGACAGGGGCCGGCCAATGGCACAGATACCCTGTCACATGGTAAGGGCAAAGGCCACTGGCGCCATTTTTATTAGTGGCAGCCAACGGCCAGGGAGTGGGAGATCGCTCCCGGGACCCCCACTGGACCACCAGGTACCTGTAAAAAGTTTTTTGGGGGGTCGGGAGGGTGGGGGAAGCTAAGGGATTAGTTTTAAAGGGTCGGGATGGGTTTTTTGTTTATCGGCTCGGGCGCAGCCGATAAACAAAACCGCGATCGGGTCGGACGAAAAAAAACCCCACGATGTGAATTGGAACCGGAATCAGAACTGATTCCGGTTCCGATTCACATCTCTACTAACCACCCCTTTGCAAGGAATGATGACAACTTCTCTTTACACAGCGATGGGGATGAACATGATGATGATAGGAAGTGGGCCAACACGCTTTGTGATGATAGACAGAAAAATGAGGAATTACATGGCCCAAGGTGAAATGATTAGTCATGTTGGCATACAGTCTTTTGAAAGACTTGCTCCCAGTTACAAAATAGAGGCCTTGACATGCCACAGGGTTATAGCACCCCTGTGACCACAGGGGTAGCAAGTCAGTTGCTTCCTACCAGTTGTTATGCCCACTGGTCGCAGATGGCTGCGATAGCTCTTGCTCACCTCTTTCTTCACAGCATTGACTCCGTTGGGAAGACTTGCGGCTTCCGCCAGATATTGCCGGCCTGCCTACCACTCTCAGGCCTCCCTGGATGGCACGGATGCTGATGAACGCCATCTTGTCCTCAGAATCCCTTAGGCACGCGCGGGCCAGTCTTAAATACGTCATGGCGGGAACCTTGGAGGCTTGAGTTTGATGCATGTGAATGTGTGTGATTCTTAGATGATATAAAATCAGTTTTCTAAATAAAATCTTTTTATCCTCATAGTTACAATGAAGTAAAATGGATTGTTCAGCTCAATCTTTGCTTCCCCATTATCATACAATGAGAAGTAACTGTTTCATCATGTCATGAGCAGGGAAGATATAATACAGTGTGAACAATATATTTTCACACAGTTTGGTTTAATCAGAGCAGGGCTAACATAGTGGCTTCTGATGTTAAATGGCACCAGCATATTCGATTTATATGTACAGTATAATGATAGGGATAACTAAGCAGGAAGAGCTTTTGTATCAAAACTTTTACCCTCAACTATTTGGAATAAAGTAGAAAAGGATGTATGGGGGTGGGGAGAGGAGGGGAGTTTAGTTGTTTTTCAATATATAACATTGATTATCTTAAGACTGTGTTACCCTTTATTAGTCTAACATAACAATTCTTTAAAGATGAGGATGAGTATGAGCATTTGAGACCACATGTGTCACATCTGAAGAAGGAACCTAACTGGTTATCTTCACCACAATCTTGTTAATTATATTTACCAACCTGGCTACATTTTTCCTGCGCTAATATGCCATATTAATAATATTTTAGATGCCTTCCATATTTCATAGTGTAAGTCACGGTAATCTCGGTATGATATACAAAACATGAAATGTTTAAATAACTGTTTAAAGCCATTTAATTTAATTAACCCAGAATTATTTTCTACTTGGCTATTCAATATTCATTTATTTAAAATATTTCTATTCCGCCCTTCTTACATTCAGGGCGGAATAAAAAAAACCATTCACAGTATTTTACAAAAGAGACAAATATACATAAAGTAAATTAAAAAAAATACAAAATAAAAATAAATTTTAAAATGAAAAATAAACAATAATAGAACTGCCACAGGTACCTCCCTTTTGTCGCTGCTCTCCTAGCCCACGTGTCCGGAGCAGACCCGCCGAGGTCCATGGCCTGGATTGAGCTCTTGTTGCCTAGCATTGCTGACCCACCCCTCCGATTGGGCCTGCACCTCTCTGCCTCCACGCAGCAGCTAAGCCCGCCCTGCAGTCCACATCATCAGAGCGACTGGATTTCAGCTTTAAATTTGTCTCACTGCCATAGGTACCTCCCTTTTGTCGGCTGCTCTCCTATCCGTGTATACAGCGCACACCTGCTGGGGTCCAGGGCCTGGACTTAATTCTCATTGCCCAGTGTTGCTGACCCACCCCTCCGATCGGGCCTACACTTCTCCGCTTCCATGCGGCAGCTAACCCCGCCCTGCAGTCCACATCATTGGAGCGACCGGATTTCAGCTTTAAATTTGTCTCACTGCCACAGGCATTGCGTGCCTGCATGACAAAGGGGCCTGGCCTTTTCTGCACCCCTTCGTGCAGCCCCTTCGTGCTGCCTGCTGTTCATTATCTCACCTCAGCCCCCCCCCCCCCCCCCCCATTGTGACTAGCCTGTTCCGTCCTTTGGCAATCAACTCCACAAGTCTGTTATCCCTGGTAATCTGATTACATTGTAAGTAACATCTCCATCCCCAACATCAGCATTCCTGGTGTGGAACAATTCCCCTGTTGGCCCATCTTGACCCTAAGTCCAGATTGACCCAATGCTCTTCACCTGTAACTGATATACTTCCTCCCCTCTGCTTCTCTAATTCAGTGTTGTGAGCCGTGACAGGTCATCTCCATCTTCTACCTTCCACCTTAAACTGATTTTCTAACCCTTTGAGCCCTTGGCACTGTTTCCATCGGAGATAAGCCAATCCCTCTCAGAATTGGCCCTAGCCAGGAATCAACTGTGAAACCACGGACTCAGCTCACCAACGGGCTCATCTGCTCCACTTGATGTCCTGTTACTTCTTTCAAGCCGTTCTAACACTGTTAATGTGCTGTTGTTTGCATTAATTTGCCGTCATTTGTATATTTCCCCCCCTGTGGTCCAAAATGATAACCTACACCATCCCCTGCATCCATTACCCCACCCATCGTCACAACATACCCACTTTTCCAACCCCCTTGCACACCGCAAATCCCTGATACCTATCCTGTTTTCCCATTTGACTCAGTTCCTTGGCCTCACCACCCTATCTATCATTCTATTTAATGCACAATCCCTAATGAAAAAAGCTCCTATCCTTAATGACCTCCTCCTAGACTGCAAACCAGAAATTTGTGCTATCACTGAATCCTGGCTTAAGCATACTGACACTGTCCTTTTAAATCAGCTCCCCACACAAACCTATGATATTTTCTCTATCCCAAGGCCCAATAAAAGAGGTGGTGGTCTCCTCCTAGCGGCCAAAAAACATCTCAACTTAGACCACTAAACATAAATGCCCCTCCAAATTTGAAATCGGCTTATTTAAATTCCAAGAACTCCAAATTTGCCTCATCTACCCCCCTCCAGGCCTTCTTGAACACAACCCATCTTCCATCATTAAATTCAACTCTGACAACTTTAACATAGACATCCCCGCCATCATACTTGGAGACTTCAATCTCCACGTGGACTCTACCCCCCTCACTTCCTCCTGCAAGATCTTCCTTAACTCCCTCAATGCCCTCGGCTTTAAACAACTTATTACCTCCCCCATACACAAAACTGGCCATATGCTCGACCTTATTTTTGTCAACTCCACTATACACTCCAGTATACATTACTTGTACCCCTGTACCCTGGTCAGACCACACACTCATCAACGCATCCCTCTCCATAAAACCCTCAACCACACACGACCCCACTCACAGTAATACCATATACTTTAGAAAACCCTGCTCAACAGACGACTTGATCTCCTCCCTATCCAACTCCCTGAACAATCTAGATCTTACTAACCCTGATGCCGCACTCTCCACCTGGAACAACATCACCAAAACATCGCTAATGAACTATGTCCCCTCATAGAGAGATACACCATGCACACAAAACTAAGAAACCCTGATACACCCCCGAATTAAAAAAAACTTAAAAATGACCTCAGACAAAGAGAGAATCTGGCGCAAAGACCCCACCTCCAAGCAATCAGCCATATACAAATCCACCCTTCACAGCTACAGACTCTCCACCCTACAGACTAAACACGACTACTATGCAGCCAAAATTCATGAATACCAATATAATGCCAAAGGTCTAATCTCATATGTGGCAGACCTCACAAGATCATTTCCCTCTCCCATCACCGATGATGAAGCTAAAAGCAAGTGTGAAGAACTCGCACACTTTTTCAATCAAAAAATAGCAAACATACCACTCCGTTTCCCCTCTACTACCCCTTACACAAACCCACTTCCAACAATCCCCAGCGCTAACCTAGATTCACTTGACCTCATATCATCCACTCAAATCGAATCAATACTAAAGAAAATTAAACCCACAACTCACCCCTCCGACTCTATCCCCACTAAAACCCTCCTCTCTATCCCCAAAACTATTGCCAAACCCCTAGCCAACATAATCAATTGCTCCCTCTCCCTTGGCAAAGTTCCTGATTCCTTAAAGTTGACCGTTGTCAAACCCCTCCTCAAAAAACCCACCCTCGACCCCTCCGACCCAGCCAACTATCGTCCTATTTCTAACCTTCCCTTCCTAGCTAAAACGTGGTTAACTCACAACTCTCTGGCTACCTAGAAGAGCATCATATACTATACCCATCCCAATTTGGCTTCCGTAAGTTTTTCAACATAGAAACCCTCTTAATCTCTCTCTCTGACACCCTCCTTAAAGGTCTAGACCAGGGGCAATCCTACATTCTTGCCCTTCTCAATATTTCCTCAGCCTTTGATACTATAAGTCACAACATCCTTCTTTCTCGTCTATCTGAAATTGGCATCACTGGAACAGCCCATCTCTGGTTTAAATCCTACCTGGAAAAAAGAGAATATATAGTCAAAATTGGAAATTCAGAATTCTCACACATCCAACTAACCCAAGGTGTCCCCCAAGTCTCCTCCCTATCCTCCACCCTCTTCAACATATACATGTTGCCCCTATGCCAACTCCTCTCCAACCTGGGCCTCAAATATCTCATATACACGGATGACGTCCAAATCCTCATCCCCATATAAGAATCTCTATCCAAATCCCTAAAGATCTGGGAAAACTGCTTCTCATCTATAAACACCCTCCTCATCAATCTCCACCTGGCCCTTAACACATCAAAAACAGAGCTACTCATCATATCTAATCACCATAACTTATTGCCACCCCACACTAGCGACCTGGCCCTCCCCGCAATCTCATTCCCGCCCTTTGTACGAGATCTTGGCGTAACCATTGACTATCAATTGAATTTGAAAAAACATATCAATGCAACCTTAAAAGAATGTTCTTTAAGCTCCATGTCCTTAAAAAACCTAAACCCCTACTCCACGCCCACGACTTCTGCACAGTCCTAGAAGCGACCATCTGCTCCAAAATGGACTACTGTAATTCCTTACTCCTAGGCCTCCCATACTCTACCATCAAACCGCTCCAAATGCTGCAGAATGCAGTGGCTAGAATTCTTACTAATACCCATGAATCTGGCAACATCACCCCTGTCCTCAAAGAACTCCATTGGCTCCCTATCTCCTCTCGCATTCTTTACAAAACCCTACACAATCACAATATACTCTGGCTCAACGAGTCCCTCTGCTTCCTCTCCTCCAATGGCCCCACTAGAACAGCCTACAAAGGCACCCTATATACGCCTTCCCTAGAGACCACTCACCTCACCTCCACGAGAGAAAGAGCTCTGTTGCAGACCCCCCCCCTTGGAATTCCATGCCCCCCGAACTCCGTTTAGAGCCTTGTACCCTTAAATTTAAGAAAAAACTAAAGACATGGCTTTTTAAACAGGCATACCCAGAACAGGATACGCATCCATACCTTCTGTATATTCTGTATACTGTGAAGCCCAGTTCTCCCCAGTTGCCCATGTTATTTTATATAATGTTCTCTACAGTTCTCCTCATAAGTTAAATATTTCTTTCCTTCCTGTTCATCTCTTCCCATATACATTAGTCTCCTCCTCTATTCCCCCTCCTTGTAACCCCCCCTGTACATTATTCTTCCCTCTTCCTTCACTTCTTCTCCTGCTCCCCTGTTTCCCTTTCCCTGTTTTTTTGTATTTTCCTTTAAGTTCTTTGTAAATCAATATGATGTACCCACGAATACCGGTATAGAAAAGCTGTTAAATAAATAAAATAATAAATAAATAATAGTAAATTATTCATTAAAAGCAATCTTGAAAAGGTAAGTTTTAAGATATTTTTTAACTATCTTAGAATCATTACAGTTTCTTAGTTCAATAGGAAGAATATTCCAAAATATTGGACCTGCTGCCGAGAATGCTCTTTCGCATGTCTCATCGAGGTGTCTTAGTTTTGGTGAAGAAATATCAAGAAGGTGCTTGGTTGCTGAGCGTAGTGATCTGGATGGAGAGTAAAATTTCATAATTGCATTTGCCCAGGGAGAGTGTAAATTAAAAATTAGGGAATGTACAATTAAACCAAGTTTGTACTGGATTCGGAATGATATGGGTAGCCAATGTAATTGTTTAAATATTGGTGTAATATGTTAGCGGCTAGAGTTGTTGGTTAATAATCTAGCAGCTGTATTTTGAATGATTTGTTGTGGACATATGATGTATTTGGGAATGCCAATCAATAGCAAATTACAGTAGTCCATACTTGAAAATAATGATTGTTGTACAGTTTGGAAATCATTTGGTTCGAAGTAAGGTTTTACATGTCGGAAATGTTTCAGTTTATAATGAGATATTTGGGTTAGATTTTTTTTATATGAGCTCGTGTGTTCAGTGATTGATCGATTTGAATACCTAAATTGCAGATAACTTCAGAATGTTTAATTGATTGATTATTTAGAAACAATTCAGAGGGAGTGGAGTCTGATGGAAACCCTAAAAGACAAATTATTTTGTTTTTTTGAATATTAAGAGCAAGTTTATTAGCTGATAACCAGTTTTGAATTGTTAACAGTAAATGGGACAGAAATTGTTCGGTTTCAGATCATGTTGATCTGATAGGGAAAAAACACTGTATATATTCGGCATATAGTTGATAGTGAACATTGAAACTGGCTAAAATTCAACAGAGTGGAGTGAGATATATGTTAAATAATACTGCTGATAGTGCAGATCATTGAGGTACTTCAGATGTAATAGTTTTCCATGAGGAAACTTGAGATTGGACTTTAACTAGCAATGTGCGGTTAGTTATGAATGATGAAAACCAATTGAGAATGTTACCTGTCAAGTCTATTGATTTTAATAAAAGCTTCATGACTTTTTTAAAGCTGTGAGTTAAAATGCAGAAGATTCTTACCCAATATAAATCACAACTTGCTAAATGAGGAAACTCATTGAGTAACAAGTGACCTTCATACGAAGCCACTATTCAATATATGGCTGTCGTGAAGATGAACCCTATGAACTTTAGGGCTTTTTTAATCATTAGGTCACTTGTGGTGATTTAAACAATTCTTGTAAAGCTTTCGTTATAAAGTGTCAGTCGCACTTATCTGTAAAAGTCCACTAATCTTCTGTTGATCAAGCTGACATCGCAATGTTTCTGAGCTCTACGGCTCCTTCTTCAGGGTGACTCGGCGTGAATGGATGTGGACATTATTGTGGACTGATCTGTGCGAGAGAAAATCAAAGAGTCCTTGAGTCTTGTGAACGCAATTTACTATAATGGCTAGCATAGAAAGGTTGCAATACATACTTGTTAATCGCTGTGCTGTCAGATATGCCATCTGATTTCTGCTTTTACTGACAGCATTGATAGTGGTGCGGTCAGCTAGCGCTAAAGATGAATGCTATGACAAAAAATTCAAGAGCAATCATAAATGCCGAATTAATAATGGAGATATTAAGGCACCCACCATACAGCATTGTATCGACATCGGATACAAGTTTGAAGATTTCAAATGGGTGATCATAGAATATGTTCCCATATCATGGCATGGAGGAGACAGAACAGCTATACTCAACCATAAAGAAAATGAATGCATCTACCATCTTCAAACTATACAGCCCACAGGTCTCAATGACAAGATTGAATGGTTCTCGTTGATATAATTCAACTCAGTGCACTAAGTTTAATCAACAGTGACGTAGTAATGATATCACTTCCGCCTGTCAATTCTTGACAGATGGAGGAATTCCCCTTTAAAAATGGTGCGGGTCCAGTGTTTTTTTGTCAGTTAAGGGTATAGCACCCACACTGCACCGGTAGCCTGCAGCACTGTAACAGTAAGTACCAATAATGCGCAGGAGCCTATTGCCATTCATTTGGAATCTCACATTTATGATTGCTCTTGAATTTTTTGTCATAGCATTCATCTTTAGCGCTAGCTGACCGCACTGCTATCAATGCTCTCAGTAA
This sequence comes from Rhinatrema bivittatum, assembly GCF_901001135.1. Lineage (NCBI taxonomy): Eukaryota > Metazoa > Chordata > Amphibia > Gymnophiona > Rhinatrematidae > Rhinatrema > Rhinatrema bivittatum. The sequence goes on from NC_042620.1 coordinate 93,801,923, forward strand.
AGGCAGAAGTCAGACGGCATATCTGACAGCACAACGATTAACAAGTATGTGTTGCAACCTTTCTATGCTAGCCACTATAGTAAATTGCGTTCACAAGACTCAAGGACTCTTTGATTTTCTCTCGCACAGATCAGTCCACAATAATGTCCACACCCATTCATGCCAAGTCACCCTGAAGAAGGAGCCGTAGAGCTGCGATGTCAGCTTGATCAACAGAAGATTAGTGGACTTTTATAGATAAGTGCGACTGACACTTTATAACGAAAGCTTTACAAGAATCATTTAAATCACCACTAGTGACCTAATGATTTAAAAAGCCCTAAAGTTCATAGGGTTCATCTTCACGACAGCCATATATTGAATAGTGGCTTTGTATGACAGTCACTTGTTACTCAATGAGTTTCCTCATGTAGCAAGTCGTGATTTATATTGTATTTTATTATACATGCTACTACTTGGGTTGTTTCTATAATAATGAAGATTCTTACCCAACATACTTTTAAAATTAGCTACTAATTAGATCTAGAGGTTTTTTAAATCTAAGAAATGGTCTTGTTATTCTAAAGAATATGATAAAATGCTAACATTTAAGCAGATACTTGGCTCACTTAAGTGAAAATAGAACTAATGAATTTCTAAACAGAAAAACATTAAAACATTTAGTTCTGTTTATTAAAAAGTCAAAAGCATTTTATTTGCATATCTAATATATAACTGACCAATCTGGCATCATCCTGCAAATATCACTGAAATGCATAGCAACAAATAATATAAATCAGCCTCCTAAATATATTTGTCAGAAACCCAAAATATGATAACCTTATATGCAAATTCCTTGTATGCAAAATCGCAGGCAAATCATAATCTCTTGATCTCCTTTATGATTTTGAAGAAATCCTAACATGCTGCATACAACCCATTTAACCAATGAGGCTTTTAAAATCTTGAAACACAAGTGAAAACCCTATAGCCAACACAGTCCAGAAGTGCCTTTTTGTAAAATGTATTAAAGCAATTTGATTTGGATATGGGAGCTATAAAACAGATAATTTTCTGTAACTTCCATTACGGTTTCTTGGGAATAGGCACAGGCACAAAATTAGAGCACTATTGATATGCTTGTTTATAAACATGGTAGAAGTACTTAAATATATGCATTTCCAAAGTCTGCAGTATTTTACCTTGGAGCTTCCAAAAGATACATCTTATTAGTTTTTATAAGTATTTAAATGAGTGTCTCAAAGAGATAAAGTAACTACAAATAAATTGAAAAGGCTATGCAATAATGGTTAACATGCATTTTAAGGATCTTTTGTGCATGCTAAAAGTAGTGTGCTATGCAATAAGGTCTTAACATGAAGGTTAAGATGCTCTCTTATGATGTTAAGAAGGTTTCCTGGAGTTAACACAACCTCACATATAAATGAGGAGCATAATATGCAAATTAGTCTTTACCTGGCCTATGGGAATTATCATGGTATGTTTGCTGCTCTCTCTGTTTTCAGCCTGAAAATGTAAAAATTGCCTTGCACCAGGTGTTACATTTTTTATGTGCACAGTAAGGCTAAAAGTCCCTTCCTCCATGCCAATCAAGCCAAAGTGAAAGGTTAGTTAGAAGGGAGGATTTCCTTTTCCTCAAATCTTTCCCCCTGCATCCCCCAAAGCAAAGAATGTTTATCATACTCCTTTCCAGGCTCACTCCTCCACAACAAAGGCAAAGTCCCCTATGAGGCACATTCTCTCTCACACCGATGGAACAATTCTTCTCCCTGCACATTATAATAACTCTTTGGAACAATTTTCCTTCTGTTCTCCTCCCCTCCCCTCCACAATGATACAATCCTCTTCTGGGGAAACCTATGACATCCTACCACCCTTCGCCCTGCCCTGGTTTGGTCATTTAACTTTCAGTGGTGCCACTTTTTCACTAGCAGGAGAGATTGCCGAACTCTGCCACTGGCACAGCTGCCTACCATGAATGATGCTGTTTAGTGATGCTTCACAGTGTATCAAGTGTAGTGCTGCATGCTATAGCATGAAGTGCAGCTGTGCTGGCAGGAGGGCTTTGCAGTCTCTCCTATCAGTGAAGAAGGGTCACCTCTGGAATGGTAAGTAACTATTCCAGAGAGATGGTGGGGGTCATGGGTAGACCTAGAAGGGATTTTATTTCATTGTGTGTGGAGGGGAGGAGGAAGATAGGAAGGGGGGGGGGGGGTGTTGTTCTGCAAAGTGACATTTTTTGTGTAGGGTTTGCCCCAAGGGGTTATATCATTGCATAGAGGAGAGGGCCATATATTTGTTGTAGGATTATGGGAGCAGGAGAGTGCTTATGATTCTTGTGGTGTCCAATCATTCTTTATTGTGGATCAGGGGCTGATTAGATGGGGGATTTTGAGCATGGCATTAGCATGCACAGCTTAGTTTTTTGGTTGTCATGGTCATGTTAGTGTGGCAACAATATTATGCTCAATTAGAAAATCTCATTGCATACTATGTTAAATGTACTGTTCACATTACATTTTTACTAGCACTCATGCTAAACATTATTTAGTGCAAGTTTGATTGCTTAGGCCCCTGTGTGTGCATGTCGGGAGGGGGGGTTATGATATTTTTCAAATAGGGATTTTTAGGCCTAGATTTTCTAAGACACTGTGGCATCATGAATTGTGCGGTACAGGGGGGCGGGGGGGGGGGGGGGGGGCGAAGCGGGGGGCGGGCCTGCGAAAGCCGGCAGCGATCGCACCTCTGTGGTGCGATCACTGCCGGCTTTCACACCCAATAGCGCCATCATAAAAGGTGGTGCTATTGGGCGCGAAATAGGCAGCGAAAAGGGTTCTTACCTTTTTTTCGCTGTCCACCATGTCTTCGCGGCATCCGCCCCGGTGCCGCCCCGACTCCTCCTGTTCTGGTCTTGACACCGCCCCTTTTTAGTGATCGCACGCGAAAAGTCCCTTTTCACATGCAATCACTTTGAAAAATGACCCCCTTAGAAAAGAAAGAATGGTGAATAATGCTTTTCATGCTTTGGTAACTGGATTGAGAAGCATTAGGGTAGATGATTGCAATCAAACATTAGTCTATCACCAATTTTTCTTTTTTTCCCAATGATGTGTAATTGGATATTTATAAAGTGTCTTCCAGTGTGAGCTCATAAATAGAATTGGCTTTTGAAAGTTGCCCTATGTGGAAATGTGGTCTCTGATGAAAACTGCCTACCTGAACGGCAATTAAATTTACATGTCTTGTGCCACTATACATACACATAATTTTTATCTGGATAAGCAAAGGAAATAATTCAAAACTAGCCATCTAGATGGATAGCTTGTGATTTACCCTTCTAAATGACTTTGAATATTGACCTCTATACTTCTTAGAGGCCTTAACTTCAGTTAGATGAGATTAAATTAGATTAGGTGGTGGTCAATTTTGATCAAAACCAAAGTTTAATGATTTTACAATGAGATCGCAAGAATAGATCTGTTAGATTGTGTACTGTATATGTGTACTATTTTTTTTGTTTCGTTCTATGGAGCAAATAGGTACATTGAAACACTGAAAACAATTGTTATGTCATAACTGGTAAAATATTTGAACTATAAATGTCAGCAGTTTAACATACAAAGAGGAGCAGAGTCATTTATGATGTGTGAAAATTATATTTATTGCATTCAGTTTAATTTGGGTAACAGACTGAAACATGAGTGCATTATTATGATGAATAAGTATTTGTTTCAACCATGATGAGAACCAAAAGAGAGAAGAAGAAAAAAAAAAGATATTTGAACTGATATTTAATCTACATTTCAGGGAATATAAATAATTCAATGACTTTTTTTAATTGCACAAAGTAGCAAATGCTGACATACTTTGCTTTATCTTCAAGAGATTATTCTCCCTATATTTCAAGTTCTGTATAAGAAGTATCTCCCTAATTCTATTCCTGAGCAGCCAAATGATTACTCAGTTTTTAGCTGGCTATATACAACTCTATATAGGGGAATAAATGCAGTTATAAAACTCCTAATCGGAACAAATATCTGATTGACAAAGTATGACCCATGCCTACTTGCTTTGAAAGTGTTATGTACAATAAAATACAATTTTGTTGAAAGCATGTTCATGATAATTCTCATGCAACATGAAATGTGATCTCACAACATGCATGTGTTAAAAAAAAAAAAAAAAAATAAAGTGCCTTGTGATGCTGGCAGTTTTTGTATTTTAAACTTAGTGAATCTGATTAGTAAAGAGTTTTCTCCCATTCGGTGCTAATGGAATGGGAAAACAAGCCCTTCATAAATCAGACTCATATTTCTTAAATATATTTACAATCTAACTGTTCAGCCTTAATTAGAAGCTTCATATTTAAGAAAATATACAGTACTTTTGCATATAATAGTACCCTTGTAGGCCCTGAGTCAAGTATAGAGGATATAGATATAAAGAGAAAAACAGCCATTAAAAGCACTTACATTTTATTTGAAGTTATATTATAAAAGGATTATTTCCCAGGAAGTCCAGGATCAGAAACATGCCTGTGAAGGCTCAAGATTCCTATAGTACTTATAGAAGAATCTGGCAGGGAAGGGTGTCTACTTGGATTAAGGTAAGTTTTACAATGCTGAGGCTGAAACTCTGAAGCAACACCATGTTCTTGCTCTAGAAATGAAGTCAAGTTGTCTTCAGATGTGGTGTTAAGCTGCACGCCACTTGAGAGAGATTCTTTGGATTTCACTTTTGATTTTTCAAAGTCCAGAAATTCGGGATTCTGAGGGGAAGGACAGATGCAGAAGAAAGTTTTACATTTTGCATGGACATTTCTTTACTGCTACACATTTGAAAGTGATAGTCTCCTTAAGGCTGTACCTTGAGATAAGTATGCATGACTGAAGTTAGCTGTCCTGAGCCAAAAGAAAAGGGAACTAACAGAGTCAAAGGCAATTATTCTAGCAAGAAAGCTCTTTTGCCAAAAAGAGAAAATGGAAATTTAAAATAACTAATTAATAATTATTCTCTCAAATTGCAGCAGTCTGCTACTATCAGACAGAACTTGCAGATGACTGATTACCATGAACCTTCCATTTAGTAATTAAGCTGCAGAGCCTGTGACAGTGGACACTAATGCCAAATACCAGTCTATGATGAAGGTTAGATGCACTGAGAAGATAGCGAGGGTATAAACTAATTCAGAAATGGCCAGAGCTATAACTAGACATTCTAGCCCTCAGGGCAGGCAAGTGTATTTATCATACCTTCTCCCTGCTCACACCCACACCCACACCACCCCCATCCTGCTCCCCACTTCTTTCACTCTTCACTCTGATCCCTACTTTTCTTTTCCTGTCTCCCCTTTCAACTTGATTGACAGAAGGAGAGTGGCACTCCTTCTGGCTTATCATCCACTGCCAGCTCATACCTACATTTCAAGCATTTTTCCACCTCCAAGGGGCTTGGCACTCTGAGCAGCTGTACTTCTTAAACACCCCTAGTTATAGCCCTGGCAAAGGCATTTATGTGGCAGTAGAGCCTTCTGCCTTGGACCGAATTGTTATTAGAAGGCAGAAATACCTTCTGTGCTTACATATTAGAAAATGCTCCAGTTGATTCAGGCTTTGAAATCAGATGTCAGATTCAATCTCCAGTGGACTTGTACTGTCAGATAACATCTGCTAGAGACTGAAGCTTATTGCTCGAGCAAATGTTCTGTGCTTTTTCATTAAAGTAAAAACTATATTCTTTTTTTCTCTTTCTGAGCTGTCTGAAAAATCTTATCAAAATCTTTGTTACTGTATTGGTCTCCAGTGAAAAATGAATACTTTGTCAGTGATACCATCTTTTATTGATTCAACAAAATAATTTTGCACATCTGTATTATTTAATAGCATCATCTTTTGCTCCAGTAAAAGATATCACAATCTGTAGCATACTCAAATTTGAACATTAATAGTAATTCTGAAAAATATTAGAGCTACATTACATGCAGTACAGATGGATGAATTTATACATATATGCACAGATGAAGGGTATCTTACAGAAATGTTTTTAGTTATTTAATTTTATTTCATTGTTGATATGGCTCTCTCTTTCATGGCAACTTACAACAAAACTAAACAGAAATGGTAAAGGTACAAAGTCTATGCAGCAGATAAATACTCATAACTGTAATGATTGAATGGGCTAAAATATGTGACTATCAAATCTTCCTCTGATATCATTAGCAAATAATTGATATTTGATGTTGAATGATTGGATGAGATTGCCGATTGGGCAAATTAAATGTTGAAATGGTTTGGGGGAATCAATGAATCCTAGGACACTTCACAGGTGAGATCCCTAGGTGTGGATGTTTTATTGGGCCAAGAAATGGACTGATTGCCTGGTCAGAAATGATTTGAATCATTCAAGAGCAGAGACTTCAATACAAGCATCTCTCAAATGTCGTAGCAGGAATAGTCAACAGTGTCAAATGTGGTGGAAAGGTCTAGTATAGGACCAGGAAGGAGTTGCCACCTTGGTCATCATGTAGATGGATGATGTTGATTAAGGCTAACAGGATATGTTCAATTCCTTGACCTTATCTGAAGACAGATTGGTAAGGGTGGAATATGCTGACATCCTTTAGGAAGTCTAGGAGTTGAATATAGATTATTTTTTCAGCTAGCTTGCAGACTGGGCAATAGTGATCAACTATTCTGAGGTTGGTGCATGGTTTCTTCAATATATTTGATTGCAGCCTTTTTAAGTGTGACATGTAGTCAGCCATAGGTTAACATAGTGTTGATTGTTGTGGTTAGTTAGGAGGCTGGTTCTTGTCTCAGACGAATTTAAGAGATATGGGTTCTACAGGGAAGGGGACTGATTGATCTTGTGGAGAATCTTCTCTATCTCCTTATGGGAGATCTTCCTGGGATGCAGTCTGGAGGAAGTTGAATAGATCTGGCTGGGGTTAGTAGAGGAGTGTCTTAGGTACTTATGAGGCCCCTGCCTCCCTCCCATACTCCATTGTATATAGTAACTTATTGTATATAGTAATTTATCTTTCGTTCTCCCCCTCTTTTTTTTTTTTTTTTTTTCCTTCTCCCAGTTAAGGCTACCTTGTTATAATGTAACTTTTATGCTCCCTTAATATGTCACTTGTTGAAATGTTGTTTTATAATTCTGCTTAGTTCGATGTAAACCGAGTTGATTTGATCTGTATCAAGAAAGTCGGTATATAAAAGCCTTAAATAAATAATAATAATAAATAAGCCTATTGGGGGAGGAGTGGTGGAAAAGCAGAAGTGGACAGCTTACATTTTTTAATCAAAGAATTTGTCAAATTCCTCTGCTTATGGGCCCTGTCTGGTGGCACTAGGTGCTATAGAGTGAAGTCTGGAGAGTTTCTTCATTAATTGTAATAGTTTACCTGAGTTATTCTTTGCTGTTTTGAGTTGTTTGGAGATAATCTTTTTTTACCAATCAAATGGCAATGTGTTGTATTTTTTTTGTGCGTTCCTTGCATATGCTTGTCAGTATCTATTTTTTGTTTACAGCATTTCTGTTGTGCGCCCCATCTGCGCCCGGCCCGTGCATGGGCCTGCTCACCTCGCTAGCTCCTCTGCAGGTCACGGGGCGGCCTCCCCAGCAGCAGCAGCTGTGAGCTCCTCAAGGCCTCAGTGTCCTGCGGCGGCGGTTGCCGGGCCTTCCACTGTGCACCAGGCCTCACGCCAGAGTTCAGCGTCCTCGGTGGCGTTGGTCACACCCCTACGCATGCGCTCGCAGAGTGCCCGGCCTCTTGTAGGGCCAGGGGCGGGTCCTAGCTCCGTGGCGTGCCCTGATTGAACGTGCTACATAAGGAAGTTCCTGCCTGCACTTCCTTGCCTTGGCAATCGGGTCGGCACTGTATGTGTACTAGTTTGCCTCCACGTTTACAGTCTTGTTCCAGTCTTGTTCCAACGTTCTACTGTTCCAGCTTCCTACTGTTCCAGCCTCCTTCTGTTCCAGCGTCTGTCTGTCCTGTCTCCCCCAGGTAATACCTTCGGACTGTCTCTCTGGAACTGACCTCGGCCAGCTCCATTGACCATTCTGCTCACTGCCTGGATCTTGACCTCTGCCTGCCTTGTGACCTCATCTGACCTCTGGAACCTGACCCCTGCTTTGTTGACTACTCTCGGACTGACTCCTGGTATCTGACCTCTGCCTTGGCTGACACTCCACGGATTGATCCACGGAACCTGATCCCGGCTGCCACTGACCACGTCTCTTGATTCTGGCTTTGTCCCTTGCCTTGTCATCGCCTATGCTGTACTGGCCTTCCCAGATCCTCCAGGCCTACAGCCTAGTGACCGACCGCGCTCCCTTGCTGCTCGTGGGCATGCCTCTCTACTACCTCTCTGGGAGACCCTGCGAGGCCCACATAAGTCCAAGTGGCCTGGGTCCCTACGGGCTCCACCCGGTGGGACCGCAGGCTTCCAGTGGTGAAGCTCATCCTAGCCTCTGTCTCCTCCTGTGCTCTGCCCCCTGGGGGCAGGTGCTTCCTGGCCCCTACCAGGGAGCTGTTCCACACTGCTCCAGGACAAGGGTCCACCTCCAAGTGCAACAATTTCCACTCACGTTGGTGGGATTGATGCTCAGTAAATGAGAGAAATCTTCAAAGGTCACAACTATGCATATTCATTGTGATACCTATGTCCAGTTGTACTAAATGGTGATCCCCATTGTGTGTCTAAGAGAAAAATGCTTAGTGTTAATAAAGTCATATTCCCAGTCATGATTTGTAACATGTACTTGCCTGTGATGATGGACTGAAGCTTCTGTCTGTTTTAATAGAAGCCACCGGCGTAACACTTTGCTTTTGTCTCATAGTCAGCCTTTGATATTCTGTACCTGCAGTTACCAAGCTGTAGGCAGGTGGAACCAGTGCTGATTGCCTCTGCAGTAACTGGAGGATGGCTTGAATGTCGGCAGTCATTTGTGATTCCAGTCTGGAAGTAATGTAAAAATGAACTTGACTAAAGCAGCCAGGTATATGATTTGCCACATGTTTATTAATGTATAATATATTTATCTAGTGCTCTGCAAGATGTGCAACCTATTCAGAAAGAAAATTTTGTCTTCATTAAAATGAAGTGCTAAAAATGTTATAATAAGAATAGACAGGAGAGGGAGCAGTGAGGCTTTCTATGGCTTATCTTACAATTTTTCTCCTTCTGCCTCCTTTGTCCAAGCCAATCATTTCTAATACAAAAAAAATGGAAGTTATTAAAAATTGTGATAATCACTGTTTTGAAAATGTCTTAAGATTCTGAAGAATCAAAGCAGACTATAAACAATATACTAACAAAGAAGTAACTTAGTATATAAATTTCATCATTATAATAACTGTCATTTTGTAAAGAACTACCAGGTGTACACAGAACTCTAGAGACACATATGAGACAGACCCTGCTCCTTGGAACTTGCAAACTAGTTTAAACAGACAGGAAAGAGAAACGGACAAAAAACAGAGGCTTTGAATTAAAACAGTGAGGTCATGATTGGGAGACACAAACCAGGTGGATTCTAAGTGGGATAAATTGAGATAGAAGCAAATTTAATTGAGTGTAGCTGCAAGAAATGAGGCCTATTGAGAGACTACATAAGAAAAACAGCTAGTGGAGTGGATGGGAATCTAAATCCTTCCCAAAATGTTTGAGCATTACTATATTCTGAAAACCTAAATTGATGCTCAGGCTGATCATCATTTTAAGATAGCATGAGAGAGTTCTCTATAACTTTGATCAATCCACTAAAAACAAAATATTAGGGGGAAATACAGATATTGCCAGCTGAAAATGGTACCCAGCAATGACAACAAGAAAGCAATTTCCTTATTAAAAACTCAAGATTTGTTGGTAAGTAGAAATGTTTCTGTACATATCAAAGTCTCAAAGGTGGGTATAATTAGATGGGATTCAACTGAGGACATGGACTACTTTTCTCTAATTGAATAAAACTGCAAGAAATCAGGACTCTGCCCCACAAATAAAAATATAAATATGGGCAGATTTTGTGGCTTATCAATAGTGCATGTAGAAGACCCAGGTTCAATCCTTGGGCCTAGATTCTGCTCCCTGGACTGGTTGGGGTTGGGGATACAGTATTTATTTATTTATTGTTTTTTTTTATACCAACGTCCAAAACAAATATCACATCGGTGTACAGCTTAATTATAAATGCCTTATTTAAAGCATTTAAAATCAATCAGTAAAATAAAATACATAAATTCATTAAAATAAAATTTTAACACATCTTAAAATTATAAAAAAAAACTAAAATTAGCAGTAAAATAAGAATTTTAAAATAAATTTAAAGACTATGGAAAGGCTTGCTGAAATAGCCATGTTTTTAGTGCTCTCTTAAAAGCTTTAATATCTGGCTCAAGTCATAGATCTTGCAGCAAAGAGTTCCATAATAATGGACCGGCGATGGAAAGTGCTCTCTCTCATACTGTATTCAAATGTGCAGATTTAGGGGAAGGCACCGGTAAGGATCCATTGTTTGCCAACCTGGTGGACCTCTATGGAGTGTGAAAGTGTAGTGATGCAGTTAACCATTCCATTTTGTCATTATAGAGAGTTTTGTGAATCAAGGACAGTGCTTTAAATAGCATGCGGTAGGTAATTGGTAACTAGTGTAAATCCTTCAGGATCAGTGTAATATGTTCTGTTCTTCTGATGTTGGTTAGGATTCTGGCTGCTGAGTTCTGGAGAAGTTGGAGTGGTCTGATTGAAGTAGCAGGTAATCCTAGTAACAGAGTGTTGCAGTAGTCTGTCTTTGAAAAGATGAGGGCTTGTAAAACTGTTCTAAAATCTTGTTTATATAAAAGTGGCTTTAATCTTTTCAGAACATTTAATTTGAAATAGCCATCTTTAATTGTATTGTTTATCCAGTGTTTTAGACTTATTTCGCAGAAGATTTCAGCCATCGCTCAATGGTGCCTGGACTTAAGCTTCTGGGTTCTGGAGGGAGCCAGAAGCTTAAGTCCAGGCATTCCTGGTTCCTACCCAAGGAATACCACTGCAATGGTTTGGTTGGATGGAGAAAGGAGGGCAGGGGAAAAATTCTGGGTAGTTGCGAATGAGGGTTCATGGAACCATAGACTAATAGAAGCCAGTTCAAGCTGAGCTGGAAACTCAAAGGAGCAGGAGGAAACTGCTAGGCTGAACAAAAGATCCATTTTTAATTATATACAATGATATAAATCCATAAATAGAAACAGCAAAAAATGCATAGTAGAAATAATCCCATATTGTAAAATAAATGTGCAATTTTGATCATGCCGAATCGTAAATGGAAAAAGAGTAGACCATGAAAAACAGAACAAGTGGATCAGTAGTGTTATACAAAACTCAGTTACATATTGGGGCAGATTTTAAAACCTTTCCCTCCCTTCCCCTACCTAACCCGCCCCCCAGCCCTAACTAGAACCTCCCCTTACCTTTGTTGAAGAAGTTACGCGCGCCGGCCAATGGCCAGTCTGCGATCCCGGGCACAGCAGCAAATGGCTGCTGTGCTTGGAGGCTCAGGCTCCGCCCATTCCCCGCCCCTTTTTGCAAACCCCAGGACATACGCGCGTCCCGGGGCTTATGCGCATAACCCTTTTAAAATCCGCCCCATTGTGTTGTATCAATCATATTCACTAATTGGAAAGGAATTCCAGCAAATCAAATACCATTTTACCTGACTAATACAACATTTTGACTTGCTTTTTAGTGATTGGTGACCATCATATTGTTGTTCTGCCAATGTGAATTATTGATTAATGCTTTCCAAATTTATGTTGTAAGAAAATGAAAAGGATGCTCATCTTGACTGGCATGAACTTAGGGTTGCCAACTAGTTCTCTTTTCAGGACAGCATGGCCCAGTCCTGGTTTTATTCCATTGCTTGCATGGACTTAAAGTTCTGATTTGCTTATCTTCCTAAGAAAAGTAAGACAAGTTGTCCGTGTATACAGTGGGGTAAAACCAAGTGTGGATAAACCTGCCTTGAAACAATGAAGCAAGCCGACAGTCCTACATCAACTCTTCACGGAGAACAATATAATTGGGGCAAGGGGTATTTGGAGGCTAGTCATGAACTTTGCAGTCAGTGTTCAAATGGTCTAGTTTTATGTGGGTATTGTTACCTGTTGAGTTGTTCCTGGAGTAAATCAAGTCTGTGCTCTACTTCTCCGTATGTGAAGTCACTTTCTGCTTCACAGATAGCCCATGTGGCTTGATTTAATGTGGACTGATTGGACGCGTCTTCATATAGTGCTGATTTTTCATGATCCCACTTTCTTGCAGAAGTGATGTCTATCAAATACACAATTAGAAACTTGTCTCTAAGAAAGGACAATATTTATTTTTTATTTTTTGCCATTTCAGAAATCAATAAACCAAAGAAGTTGGTGTGCTGTTGTAAAGAAAAAGAGTTTCAGAAAAGCAAACATTTCAATAGGTACTCTGTATAATAAAAGTCAAGTGCAGTACAATATTAGGAATGTTATAGCAAAGCTGATATGATGGCCTTATCTCCAACTTTATATCCTGTTCAGGTAACATTTGAATAGTAGAAAACACAAGAAATATTGTGAAAATGGTTTTTAGCTTAAGGTTTAATTAATATGGAAATATTAAAGGAACTGTGAAATGCAAACATTCTGCTATCATGACATATGCTACAATTCCCCTCTACCAGCAATTGAACAATTCTTAACAGAAAATAAAATTAGTTAAATGAAAACTAAGTATTTTGTAAAAACAAAGGTGTCAATATTTATATTTGTCTGATTAAGTATCAGACTTACAGGGTCATTCATCAAAATGTGTTATGGCGTTAACGCACGCAATAACGCGTTAACGCAATAACACATGCAATAATAGCACTATCACATGGTGTGAATGCAAATTTTGGGAAGGGGTGGGATTAGGGAGGAGTTTGGTTGGGATTTATGAAAATGAAAGACAATATTGCACTGTGAGATAGCATAATGCATGCTATTGCACAGTTTTAACACCGGAAATAACTACCCCTTTTTTTCTGGAATTCAGCTGTGCGATATGAGCAAAATGGCCATAACGCAATTTGTGCTAAATTTTTTGAATAGCATTCCCCCTCCCTCCCTTCCTTCCCCCTCCCTTCCTTCCCCCTCCTTTTCCCCTTCCCCCCGCCCCTGGTTTCCTACCCCCCCCTTATCCTCTGGCCCGTTAATCCCTGTGTACTGCCCAGCACACCCCCCCAAACTTCTCCAAGTACTACACTACCTGAACTTCTTCTAGTACTTACCTTACTCTTTTTATCTCCATTTATATTCCCTGGACCCCACATCGTGTACATATCCCCATGCATTTTAAACTTTATCTTGTATTATATTGTACTGTAATCTTTTGTGCTCCAGCAAGCCATTATAATCCCCGTGAACTGCTCAGTTCACCTCATATACTTTTCATAGGACCTCTCTTACTCTTTTTAATTCTCCATTTACGTTTCCCTTTTCCTGGTATATTGTACATATCCCCATGCATTTAAAGTTTATCTTGTGTTATATTGTACTCATATCTCTGGTATTTTAGCTACCTCCTAGTATCCTGCTACTAATTCATAAGGTTCGCTTATTTGTTCTCCCCCCCCCCCCCACCCCCTGGTTTCTCTGTTGCTCCCCTGTTTCCCCCTCCCTGTTCTATGTATTTCTGTTAAGTTCTCTGTAAACCGATATGATGTACCCACGAATACCGGTATAAAAAACCTTTAAAATAAATAAATAAACAAATCAATTTCAGACATTTCTGGACTTGGGAGATTGGCGTGGTGGGGGTGGGGGAGGAGAGGGAGAGAGAGAGAGAGAGCCTCTAGGCAGGCCTTCACAGTATGCAACTATTTATATGCTTATAAGAGGGCCAGCTAATAGCTCAAGATTTGGTGTTGCTAGTGGTTTAGGATTTAGGGGCCAGTTTTTCATGCGGAGCAAGACGTAAGAACAACACAATACACCTTGGTGAAGATTTGCCATCATTTGGACTGAGGAAAGTCTCACAAAGATGAAATTTTGTACTATGTCTATTTATTTATTTATCAGGTTTTATATACCGTTGTTTGGAACAAGCCTTCACAACAGTTTACAGATGTAACAACTTATTACATATAACAGAGCTAAAAATTGAAAACATTATAACAAACATATATTTATAAATGATCTGGAAAGAAATACGATGAGTGAGATAATCAAATTTGCAGATGACACAAAATTGTTCAGAGTAGTTAAATCACAAGCAGATTGTGATAAATTGCAGGAAGACCTTGTGAGACTGGAAAATTGGGCAATCAAATGGCAGATGAAATTTAATGTGGATAAGTGCAAGGTGATGCATATAGGGAAAAATAAGCCATGCTATAATTACACAATGTTGGGTTCCATATTAGGTGCTACAACCCAAGAAAGAGATCTAGGTGTCATAGTGGATAACATATTGAAATTGTCGGTACAGTGTGCTGCGGCAGTCAAAAAAGCAAACAGAATGTTGGGAATTATTAGAAAGGGAATGGTGAATAAAATGGAAAATGTCATAATGCCTCTGTATCGCTCCATGGTGAGACCGCACCTTGAATACTGTGTACAATTCTGGTCGCTGCGTCTCAAAAAAGATATAATTGCGATGGAGAAGGTACAGAGAAGGGCTATCAAAATGATAAGGGGAATGGAACAACTCCCCTATGAGGAAAGACTAAAGAGGTTAGGACTTTTCAGCTTGGAGAAGAGACGACTGAGGGGGGATATGATAGAGGTGTTTAAAATCATGAGAGGTCTAGAACGGGTAGATGTGAATCGGTTATTTACTCTTTCGGATAGTAGAAAGACTAGGGGGCATTCCATGAAGTTAGCATGGGGCACATTTAAAACTAATCGGAGAAAGTTGTTTTTTACTCAACACACAATTAAACTCTGGAATTTGTTGCCAGAGGATGTGGTTAGTGCAGTTAGTACAGCTGTGTTTAAAAAAGGATTGGATAAGTTCTTGGAGGAGAAGTCCATTACCTGCTATTAAGTTCACTTAGAGAATAGCCACTGCCATTAGCAATGGTAACATGGAATAGACTTAGTTTTTGGGTACTTGCCAGGTTCTTATGGCCTGGATTGGCCACTGTTGGAAACAGGATGCTGGGCTTGATGGACCCTTGGTCTGACCCAGTATGGCATTTTCTTATGTTCTTATGTTCTTAATGGTTTACAGTGCTGTTACAGTGTGCTGTTACAGCACACTGTAACAGCACACTGTAACAGATTATTACAATTAACAGAGCCCAAAACTGAAGAACATTATAATAAATAGTATGGGGGGGATAGGGACTTTTTCATAACTGTTAACTGAAATTATAACTGATTACTGATTACATAAAATAGAAAACATAACAGGGAACATTGTAGCAAGAAATCTTGGGGAAATGATGTAGAGAGATATTGGTTGATACATAAGATTGATATCAAACTATAAGGGGGGGGATAGTAAAGGACTGATTATTATTCTGAGGGAAGTGGTGGGAGGGGAGGTGATGGGAGGGTGTGGAAATGAGGCTAATAGGAGATGGTACTTTATATGTTATCTCTCCCTAGCTTGATAGTACCCTGTTATAGAATCCATCAAGCTAAGGTGAGAGAACATAGTAGATGTATCATCTTTGTGAGACTTTCTTCACTCCAAATGACATAAAATCTTTACCGAGGTGTACTGTGCTGTTTACATCTTACTCTGCATGTAAAACTGGTCCCTAAACCACCACCAACATCTCACCTCGAGCTATTAGCTGGTCCTCCTATAGGCATATAAATACTTGACCACTATGAAGGTCTTATACATAGGCTTTTTCTCTCTCTCTCACTCATCCATGTGATACTACCTATACAAAGCACCATTATAGCTTTTTGATGAATCTAGGAGTTAGTCAGATAAACCACAGGATTTAAAAATCCTGCAAGTTTCACCACCTCTGACATAGCTGTATAAACTTTTACTTGGCTAAAAACTTATCTGTTTATACTGAGGGTGCTTCAGGGCAGAGCAGCATTATCCAACTACTAGTAGTAAAAGCCCATCCAAGGACATGGAAATACTTTGAAGAGTAAGAAATGAGTAATTGAAATGTCTTGTAATAGAATCACACCCCCATCCCTTCTTTCAACATCACCCTTTCAAAGTCCCTTTGATTCTGTCTCTCTCTTCATCTTTCACATTCTCCACCCGATACCCTCACTCACCCTGGTTCCCTCCCGCTCCTCATGACCACCTCATTCACCCTGGTCTCCCCCATGAACCCCTCACTCACTTAGGGATACTCCTCCCTCCCAAATGCTTCATTCAACCTGGTTCACTCCCTTGCCCCATCACAAGAACCCTTCACTTATTCCAGTTCATTTCCCTCCCATTCCCAGTTCCCTCACTCCCCACCTCCACCCTTGATCATTCTCCCTCTTTCTCTTCATATCCCACCCGATCCCCTCACTCACCTGGATTCCCCCATGAATCCCTCAGTTACATGTTTTACTCACTCACCCTGGTTTACTGCCCCCCTCCCAAACCCCTCACCCTGATTTACTTCCTCCGCCCACCACACCAACCCTTCACTGCTGGAGTACAGTCCTAAAATTATCCAGATAAAGTTATCTGGCTAATTTGATATAGCTGGGTATATTCAGTGGTGCACCCATACCACTGAATAGCCCACAGGGGAGCACAGGAAAAAAATATTTGTTTTTGGTTTTCAGTTTGTTTTTTGGGGTCTCTTACTATGAATTTTGGTTCATGCAATGTTTAATTAGTTTCATTTGCGTGAAAAAAATAAATTAAACATTAATCCTCCCTCCCCTAAAGAAAGAGACGAAAAAATGAAAACATGGCATCCCAAGGCTTCTGAGCCCTCCCTCGCTCCCACCCATCTGGAAAAATGCTGGGGCCAGGATGCCCCCGGCCCTCACTTACATGGTCCAGTGGGAATCCATCAGTGAGGCCTAGGATCAGGCCAAAGTCTTTGACTTGTGTAGACCAAGGATGCAGTAGGTCACTGCGACCTCGCTCTTGGCCTATGCAAAGCCAATGCTTTGGCCTAAGCCAGAGTCTGGCCCATGCTCGAAACCATGTCCTAGATCCTGATGCTGGAGCCTCAGCCCATACCCAGATCTGATGCAGGAACCCAGCCTGGAGGTCAGGTCCTGATGCCTGGACCTCGGCCTTGGCCAGAGCCCAGACCCAGGCCTGTGGCCGGGCCAAGAAGCTGGGTTCCATTGCTGGGGCCTTTAACCAGACCCAGACCTGTTGCTGGGGCCCAGTCCAGATGCCAGGTCCCAAGACCTGGACCTCAGCCTAGTCAGGGCTCAGGCCAAGGTTTGAAGCTGCAGGCAAGCCCAGAAGCCAGGCCTTGGCCTGGACCCAGATCTGAAGCTGGTGGCCAGCCCAGAGGCTTGGGTCCTGATGCCTGGGCCTCAGCCTAGGCTGGAGCTTGGTCCCAGGCTTGACACCATGGCCTGGCTCAGTCAATGGGTTCCAATGCCAGGGCCTTGACCCTCACCCAAACCCGATTCTGAGGCCCAGCCGGGAGGCCAGGTCCTGATTCCTGGACCTCTGCCTAGGCCATTGAATGAGCCCAGGCGTGATGCTGTTAACCCAGCCTGAAAGCCAGATCCTGGTGCCAGGGCCTCAGTCCAGACCCAGACCTGATGACAGGGCCTGGCCTGGAGGCTGGGTCTCAATGCCTGAGTCTTGGCCTAGTCTAGAACCCAGGGCCATTGCTGATACTACAGCCCAGCCCAGAGGCTGGATCCCAACACTGGGGCCTCGACCCATACCCATGCTCGATGCAGGGGCCCAGGTCGGAGGCCAGGTCCCAACACTGTGACCTCAGCCCGGACCTAGGCCTGAGGCTGGGATCTGGCCCAGAAGTTGGGTCCTGATGCTGTGGCTTGGCCTAAATCCATGTCTGATGCCGCGGCCTAGCCTGGAGACTGGGTCCCAACACATGGGCCTCGGCCTAGGTTTGGCCCAGGCCTGAATCCTAGGCCTCAGAGCTGCTCTGATGTCCTTTCATTTCTTCTTTTCATCTTCAACTGACACTGTCTACTTTAACTCCAGTGCATTCACCCCAGCGGTTAGCACTATTTTGATGTATGGCAATGCTCGTACAATGCCGTATATCAAAATGGTGCTATCAGCTAGGGTGAATGCATTAGTTGAAGAAGAAAAGAAAGAAAAGTATATCATTGGAGCTGCTCTGAGGTCTGGGCTCTGGGCTCTGGGTCTGACCTTAGGCCAAGGCCCAGGCATTGGGACCCAGTTTTGGGCCTGAGTCCGGGTTAAGGCCCCAGCATTGGTATCCAGCCTCCGGGCCGCAGTGTCAGGCCTAAGCCCAGGCTCCAGACCAGGTCCTGGTGTTGAGCCTAGGCCCAGATCGAGGCTCTGGCATCAGGACCTTGCCTCCAGGCTGGGCAATGTCATCTGGCCTAGGCTGAGACCCAGGCTTTGGGACCTGGCCTCTGGGCCAAGCCCCGCATCGGACCTGTGTCCAGGTCGAGACCCCAATGTCACAACCTGACCTCTGGGCTGGGCTGCGGCATTGGGACGTAGCCCAGGATCCAGCCTATGCTGAAGCCCAGGCATTGAGACCCTGCCTCTGGGCCAGGCCTGGTGTGAAGCCTGAGTCCGGGTCGAGGCACAGGCATCGGGACCTGGCCTGTCCACTTCTGTGGATACTGGACAGATCAGGTAAATTATTGTTTGTGTGTGTGTGTAGAGGGGGGGGGGGGGTTTCTCAATTCTCGGCCAAGGCCCTGGCCTCAGCCTGGGCCTGGGCAGAGACTCCAGTGTCGTGCTCGGGCCTAGGCCACAGCCTCTGCTTTGGTCCTTGGCCTATGTCCTAGATGTGTCCCTGGCTTCAGCACTAGGTCTATACACTAGGTGAAGCTGAGGTTTCAGGTCTAGGCCCGATGCATTCACTTAAAACAAATGCAACAAATAAAGTTTGTTTCATTCAGGGGGCCCTTGATTTGTTTTGGGATCCACAAATAAAATGAATTTCACTTATTTGTTGTGCTTTTTGCATATCCCTAATATCACAGCCGATTTGTCCAGATAAGTTTATCAGGCTAACATTGCCGGCTATGCAATAGCTAAAAAATGTCCCTCAATGGCTCTTAAGGCATGGGGTTTTCTGGGTGTTCATATGTTTTTATTCAGGCTAACAGGCATTAAAATTTGCACGTTTTTGGGACTATTAAGGTTCTTTCCTTAACTAAAGTAGTCTTGCAACTTCCCATCTTTAAACCTGACTTAGCCTTAGCCTTCTTTCTACTAATAGAAAATCCTGACTGCAGTGCACCCACTGTTACAACTGATTATCAGCTTGATTCACTAAACGTTTTCTCTATAGACACAGAATGGGAAGTAAGCCAACATCTTAAATAGTAGCAAAGACACTGATCATAACTATTGTTATGGAATAGAGCTACAAGGCATTATCATCAATTGGTAAAGAGAAAATCACAAGGGAAAAAACAAGCAATTTTTAAGCTAGATGATGTGGGAAAGCTGTCAGCCGCTCAGAAACGCATGGTTCAGAATGATGTATCTTTGAAGGATATTAACAAAATAGGAATGTTAGGGAATCCCAAAAGAGAGATTGCAATAAATGCTAAAATTGCCCAGTTACCTTTAAGAAAAGAGTAGACACAACAAAATCCAGATTACTCCTATCTACTGATAAACAGCTTGTTAATACAAACAAAATGCATACTTTAAAATGTCTGTATACAAATTCTAGAAGTCTAGAAAATAAGATGGGAGAAAGCATAGCACTGAATGAAAAGGTAGATATAATTGGCATCTTCTAGACTTACTAGAAGGAGGTTAATCAATGGGATACTTTGATGTTAGGGTACAAATTATATTGCAATGGTAGGATGGATCAAATTGGTAGAGGGGTGGCACTAGAGGATTTAGAGTCCTACAGGAAACAAAATGCACTGTAGAATCTTTATGGTCAGAAATTCCATCTGAGAAAGGGAATAGGATAACAATGGGGATGTACTGCTATCCTCCTGACCAGAATGAACAGATAGATGATGAAATGCTAACAGAAATTAGGGAAGCTAACAAAAATTGCAATACAGTAATAATGGGTGATTTCAATTACTGCAGTTTTGACTGGTTAAATGTCACATCAGGACATACTAAGGAGGTAAAGTTTCTAGATGAAATAAATGATTGCTTCATGGAGCAGCTGATACAAGAACCGACAAGAGGGGGAGCTGTTTTAGACTTAATCCTTAGTTAACACGATTTGCTGAAAGAGGTAATGGTGTTAGGGCTACTTGGCAAAAGTGATCATAACATGATCAAATGTCATTTAATATCTAGAGGGAGGACACCAAGGAAATCTATTGTGATACCATTTAACTTTCAAAAGGGAGATTATGATAACATGAGAAACATTTTAGGAATAAACTGAAAAAAGCAGCTGTAAATGTCAAGAGTTTTTATCAGATATGGAAGTTGTTTAAAAATACCATCTTGGAAACCTAGACCATATATATTCCACACATTAAAAATGGGGGAAGGCAAAGGCAAAATTTGAAGAGAAGCTAGTTGTGGATGTAAAAACACATAATAAAATCTTTTTCTGGAACATCAAGCAAAAAAGCCTGCATGGGAATCAATTGGAACAAAGATGATCGAGGAGCAAAAGGAATGCTAATGGAGGACAAGGCCATAGTGGAGAGATTAAATTAATTATTTCCTTTGGTTTTTACTGAAGAAGATATAATGCAGATACCCATAGCAAATAATAGTCCTCCTTTGCTCCTTACATTTTTCCATAAGTGTAAAATGCTTCATTTTGATGCTGATAGAATGACCTTCATACTTGGCATCATCGGTGTATGTTTGCACATTTATTACTCAGCATTATAAATAATTATCGGTCATTATTCAATGTCTATAGTATCAGTCACTTTTTATATTTTCTAATGCAATTTAAAAGTATCGATCATAATGAACTTATCTTATATGCAACTTGAAAAACCCCAAGGGGCGGCCTGTGCGCGTAAATCCGGAAGGATTTACGCGTGCAGGGCCCTGGTGCGCCTATTTTGCATAGGCCGCCGGCGTGCGTAAAGCCCCGGGACGCACGTAAGTCCCGGAGCTTTCGAAACGGGCAGGGAGGGGGCGTGTCCGGGGGCGTTCCCGAAACGACGCGGCGTTTCGGGGGCGTGCCGCGGCATTTCGGGGGCGGGCCCGGGGGCGTGGTGCTGGCCCGGGGGCATGGTCGAGGCCTCCAGACCACGCCCCCGGGACCGGAGGACGGAGTGGGGCTGCCAGCGATGCGCGCAAAGTTACGCCTGCTGAAAGCAGGCGTAACTTTGCCGACAAAGGTAAGGGGGGGTTTAGATAGGGCCGGGTGGTGGGTTAGGGAGGGGAAGGGAGGGGAAGGGAGGGGAAGGTGGGGGAGGCCGAAGAAAAGTTCCCTCCGAGGCCGCTCCGAAATCGGAGCGGCCTCGGAGGGAACAGGCAGGCCGCGCTGGGCTCGGCGCGCGCAGGTTGCACAAATGTGCACCCTCTTGCGCGCCGACCCCCGCTGGCCAATGGCACTGATACCCTGTCACATGGTAAGGGCAAAGGGTCATCGGTGCCATTTTGATTAGTGGCAGCCGATGGCCCGAGAGTGGGAGATTGCTCCCGGGACCCCCACTGGACCACAAGGTACTTGTAAAAAGATTTGGGGGGGGGGCGGGAGGGTGGGGGAAGCTAAGGTATCTGTTTTAAAGGGTCAGGGTGGGTTTAGGGGTTGTTTCTGTGTGCCGTTTTTCCCGCCCTCCCCCAAAACGATAAGAGAACCCCACGAACAATTTTGTGGGGTTTTTCTATCGGTTTCAGGGAGCCCCCGATTTCTGACGACTTTGAAAATATCGTATGATATTTTCAATCGTCAGAAAAATGATTCACATTCCTAATAATTTTAATTGCATTGTTGTTTTTAGTGGTCTGCAGTAAAGGGCTGATTTAGAATAATCCTTAAACTCTGCACACTAAACAGGTTTAGTGTGCATGATAAATAGTGATCTATTCACTAAAGCTTTAACATGTGCCCTAAGGCAGCTGTTAACAATTTAGCAAATAGGTGGTAAACTGGAATGTTTAGGTACATATTAATGAGAATAATAATATGCAAATGAATACCTAATGAATTTGTACAAATTATGACCCTATTCTCTAAACCACATGCTAATTAGTGATTGCGCACTATGGCCTAAAATTTAGCATCTACTCTGGACCACAAAGAAGGCATTGATTGCACATGTTTTAAAAGTCCCTAGCTGTCCAGAGGAAGTTTGATGGAGACAATGGAATTTTTATGGCTGTTGGAGGAAGCAAACATTACATGGATAAGAGTGTTCAGGAGCAAGAGAGAAAGGGAAGATGAAAGAGGCCAGGAGAAGAAAGATGGACAGATTAGAGGAGAGCAAAAAAGCCACATCCTTGGATTTTCAGGCCCAGGACAACTTGCTGCTGGCAATAATGCCACTTGTCTCCTCCTCAAATACTGGTCCAGGCTGCCAATCTTTTCTTGACCTTTTCTAAATCCTCAGGCCATTGTAGGGTGGAAGGAGCATTCAAGGGCCAGATCTTGGGTAGTCAGTACACTGAGGGAAGTATGGAGGGAGTAAATAAGACCATAAGAACATAAGAAATTGCCATGCTGGGTCAGACCAAGGGTCCATCAAGCCCAGCATCCTGTTTCCAACAGAGGCCAAACCAGGCCACAAGAACCTGGCAATTACCCAAACACTAAGAAGATCCCATGCTACTGATGCAATTAATATCAGTGGCTATTCCCTAAGTAAATTTGATTAATAGCCGTTAATGGACTTCTCCTCCAAGAACTTATTCAAACCTTTTTTGAACCCAGCTACACTAACTGCACTAACCACATCCTCTGGCAACAAATTCCAGAGCTTTATTGTGCATTGAGTGACTAATTTTCTCCGATTAGTCTTAAATGTGCTACTTGCTAACTTCATAGAATGCCCCCAAGTCCTTCTATTATTCGAAAGTGTAAATAACCGATTCACATCTACTCGTTCAAGACCTCTCATGATCTTAAAGACCTCTATTATATCCCCCCTCAGCCATCTCTTCTCCAAGCTGAACAGCCCTAACCTCATAGGGGAGCTGTTCCATCCCTTTTATCATTTTGGTTGCCCTTCGCTGTACCTTCTCCATCGCAACTAAATCTTTTTTTAGATGTGGCGACCAGAATTGTACATGGTAAATGGTAGATGGGGTGGGTCCAGCCCTGTTTTTCTGTCAGTTTGTTCCAGCAAAGGTAATAATTGTAAACTACTATCTCTGCTGGAACCATTTCGAACAGGGGCAGATTGCTTCCTTATCACTAGTGCATCCAGAGTGGAAGATAGAGGATGCTGCTGGCTTTGACCTAGTACCTATTTTTAGAAAATCTCCTCTGAATGAGCCCTGGCATACAGCAGGTTACAGAATCCTGAATGGCTAAGAAGAATGGGGGGAGAGAGAGATGGCCTAGTGGAAGAGATGGAATGGAACCCCCCCCTTCCTTGTGCCTCCTCAACTTGCACATCTATCTTCCCCTTTTTTCACCTTCAATCACCTCTGAGGGAACGGGGGATGTAAAAGGGAGGTCTCTTGCTCTAATCCAAACGCACTCAATAAAAATCACAATATTTTTTCCAAAGCAGAATACTTGTATTGAGAAACCAGAGCGCAACACTGCTGCAAAAATCATACAACACAAAAAACAACAGTCAAACAAATGAGGTAGAAGGCAACAAAATATCATAGAAGACAATTTGAGGGAAGCAGGATATTAGTGTCACCTGTCATTTGCTGACAGACAGTTAAGTATAAAAAGACACAGTTTTACAGCATGTGAACTTCATTCTCCATTGGCTACTCAACTGACATCATTCTCAAGACCTCTTTCTACGTTGCCCTTTGAGCTATGGCATGCAGTAAGCACTGTCTTTGCCCCCATGAAATGAATGTCCAGCTCCAGTCCTTCCACCTCTGGTTCATTGCCATCTCATAAATAGGCTTCTCTACAGTTTGAATAGTGTGGACTTGGCAAAAGTGCTAGATAAAGGGCCGGGGTGAGAGGTGTTAGAAGGCTTTCAAAGCCTTCTGGACAGAGACATAGGTCTGTCCATAGATCATTGCTAGTGTTCAGACTGTTCATTCACCATTTTTGTCATCTTTTTCACAGATTTTAGTAATGCATGACATTTGCACATGAAGGGTCTGCAAATGCATTTCTTTTCTCAGAGACTTGAAGTCTTTGTAGACTGTATTGTCCTGGTGCTGTTGTCCCAGCAATAGTGGGGAAATTATGATGGTGTTAACCGCCACTGCCATGATCTGTGCAGGATGAATCTGCCCTATGGAGTTAGCCTTAGGGCCTGATGAGTAGTGCTGCTGACAGAAGGAACTCCATTGTCAACTCCATGTTGACGCTATTTGGGGTTTCCAGGGTCTGGCATGCAGAGTATGGAGCTCTGTGGCACAGATTCAGGAACTGTAGACTCAACCCCATGAGCTTCCCCAGAGATCCTATATTTGGCTTTTTCCATTTGCATGTATCTGTGTATGTGCTCTGCATAGCAGTAGCATCTGTTAAAGAAAAAAAAAGAAGCAGCTAAGCATAGGTGCAGTGGTGTACTAAGTGGGGGCAAGGGGAGAGGTCCGCCGTGGGTGATAATAGGAGGAGGGGTGCCATTACCGCCAGCACGGACGAAGGTCCCACGGCAGCATGGAGAAGTAAAGTGCTGGCGGGGTTTGTACTCCCTGCCAGCAAAAGTGAGGTCCTGGCGGTGGAAGAAGAGGCTCTGCGGTGCCACCGGCCTTTCCAAAGAGCCGGCAGCAGATCAAGAAGCTCTGCTGTGTTGCTAGCCTTTCCCTGGAACCAGCAGTGGAAGAAGAGGCCCTGCAGTGCCACTGGTGTTTCCCCAGAGCCGGCGGCGGATGAGGAGGTCATGTGGTGCTAACGGTCTTTCCCCGGAGCCGGTGGCAGAAGAAGAGGTCCAGCTCTGCAGCCAGCCGACGAAGAAGAAGTCCATGTGAGGGTGTGCGTGTGTGTGTATGTAAGGGTGTGTGTGTGTGTTTGAGAGGATGTATGTGTGTGTGAGTGTATGAGAGGGTGTGTGAGTGTATGAGAGGTTCTGTGTATGGTGTAGGGTGCCTGTGTGGGTTTCTGTGAGAGACAGTGCCTGTGCCTGCATGGATGCCTGTGAGAGAATGCCTGTGCCTGTGATTGTATGAGAGCATGCCTGTGAATTTGTGCTTGTATATATGTCTGTGAGAGGGGTTAAAGTTTGTGCACTCTCCCCCAATCTAGGACAATCTCAGGATGACTAGAAATTTAAAGTTCCCAGGTATGGTGAGTGAGATATTTTTTTTTTTATCCTTGTTAGTTTTAATTATTAGATGTGATGTCTGTTATTTTGAAATATTTTATTAGTGTTTGGTAATTCTATTCATCAGCTGTTTTGATATGTATAGTTTTTTAGTAAGGTTTCATTATTCTGATTGATTTATATTTCTTGATTGTATTGTTTTGAGGAATAGTGATATTCTGCTTTTCCATTATTGCACAGCATACAAAATCTGGCTTGTTGTGGTTTCCAGTTCAGTTTTTGTCTGCGTGTGCGTGTGTGTGTAAGTGTGTGTGTGATAGTGTGAGAGACAGAGAGAGGAAGGATGGATATGTGTAGGTGAGAGATAGAGGAAGCATGTCTATGTTATGAGAGAAACACAGAGGAAGTGTGTGTGTGTCTCTCACACACACACGCTTCCTCTATCTCTCTTTCTCACACACACACACACTCTGTCTCTCACTAACAGGTCAATACAGTTATGCCGCGTTAGAGTGCGGCAGTGCCAGGCACACCCTCGTTCCCCGCACGCACAGTTCTCTTCACCTACCGCTCGATACTCTCTTCAAATTGCATGCAAATGCATGCCGCGTCTGCGAAGCGTTAGGCGAAGGTTAGGCCCGCGCAACCCATTTTACTGTATACAGCGCCTATACAGTATCCTGGGTTCGCGGGCCTAATGCTTCACGGCCATGCTGGTATCTGTCATTTCAGGTACCAGGAAGTGAACATAACTGTCCACTTCCTGGTACCTGTCATTTGAAATGACAGGTACCAGGAAGTGGACAGTTATATTCTCCGATGCTCAGCAAACTTTCCCCCAGCCCCCGCTCACCTGCCCTGGCCGCGTCCGGTCTCCAGTGCAGCCCCAGTCCTGTCCCCTCCTCCCGAAGCAAAAAAAAAAAACCCGAAAAAGTAGCAAGAGAGCAAGGGGAGAGACGGGCAATCCTAGGCTCGGGCCTGCTACGGTAGTCCCTTCTCCTCTCCTCCCGAAGCAGGGTGCGAAAAGCAGCCTTGCTCCGGGAGGAGCGGGGGGGGGGGCAGTTTAAAGCGACGAAGCGACTTACTTTTGCAGCCCCCCCCCCCTCCGGACATCAGCGACGACGACCGGGCAATCTTACGCTCGGGCCTGCCAGTCCCTTCTCCTCTCCTCCCGAAGCAGGGTGCGAAAAGCAGCCTTGCTCCGGAGGAGGGGGGGGGGGGCAGTTTAAAGCGATGAAGCGACTTACTTTTGCAGCCCCCCCCTCTGGACATCGGCGACGACCGCGGCTCCAGCCTCCAGCTGTCAAACAGACGCATCGCACGTGGGAAAGCGGCTCCTATGCGTGCAATTGGCTGCTCAAGACGTGACGTCACGACGTTTGGCGTCACGGCATGTGACGTCATGTCTTGAGCAGCCAATTGCACGCATAGGGGCCGCTTTCCCACGTGCGATGCGTCTGTCTGACAGCTGGAGGCTGGAGGCAGGAGCCGCGGTCGGTCGTCGCCGATGTCCGGAGGGGGGCGAGCTGCAAAAGTAAGTCGCTTCGTCGCTTTAAACTGCCCCCCCCCCTCCTCCCGGAGCAAGGCTGCTTTTCGCGCCCTGCTTCGGGAGGAGAGAACAAGGGACTGGCAGGCCTGAGCGTAAGATTGCCCGGTCGTCGTCGCTGATGTCCGGAGGGGGGGGCTGCAAAAGTAAATCGCTTCGTTGCTTTAAACTGCCCCCCCCCCCCCTCCCGGAGCAAGGCTGCTTTTCGCGCCCTGCTTCGGGAGGAGAGGAGAAGGGACTACCGTAGCAGGCCCGAGCCTAGGATTGCCCGTCTCTCCCCTCGCTCTCTTGCTACTTTTTTTTCGGGTTTTTTTTTTTTTTTGCTTCTGGAGGAGGGGACAGGACTGGGGCTGCACCGGAGACCGGACGCGGCCAGGGCAGGTGAGCGGGGGCTGGGGGAAAGTTTGCCGTCTACCCTTACCCCTGCCTCTAATGCTGGGGTAAGGGTAGGCGGTAAGTTAGCAGGGTAAACGTGCGGCAAAACGGCAGGGTAAAAAAGCGATAGTCGGGGCGCGCGTTACTGTATGGGAGGGAATAGCTAATTCGCTCGTTTACATTTAATATACATGCCGCGGGCGGAAGGGGTCACCCGGGGATTTTAAGAGGCGGTAGGGATGAGTTAAAGGGGATAGTGTATCGCGGGAAGGGCTAACGTGGCCGGAAAGTGAGTAGAAGGCGAATTAGGAGCAGGGTAACCGCGGCCGCACTTTACTGTATCGATCTGTAAGCGTGTATGTGTGTGTGAGAGAGAGAGAGGGAGCATATTGTGTGTGTATGTGTGCATGTGTGTCCCTAGTATACGACAATCTTAGGATGACAAATATGGAGAGAGGGAGATTTTTAAAATCCTTATTAGTTTTAAATATTGGATGTTATTTGGTGTATCTGCTGTTTTGAAATATTTTAACAATGTTTAGGAAATTTTAAAATTATATATGGGAGGGGGGTGCCAAAGGACGTATCTGCCCTGGGTGCAACATACTTTAGGTACGCCACTGTGTAGGTGTTACAGCATATGCATTCCATGTCTTCTGCTGACCTTTGCCACCCCTTCTTGGGAAGTGTCCTTCCCCACCTTCACCTTTCGTGGATAATGGATCCACCTTTACCTTAACTACCTCCTTTAGAGATGAGTACAACACTAAACACTGGAGCTAGTTTTGGATTGTAAACTACTACCTCTGCTGTCTTGTCATCCAGTTCTGCTGCATCCAGTTCCATAATAGCACAAAGCCTTTCCTCCACTTTGCTCAGCTGATAAAGACAAGCACCACCTTCTTTCTGATGCTGCTGCATACTATTTGCCTTCTTCCGGATAGGGTGCCTGCAATCCTGTTTTCAGTGTCCTAAGCTGTATTCGTAAACTGCTGACTTGTGCACCAGAGTTTTTCTGATGTGCTGCTTCACAGTCAAGGACTTCTGTGTAGAATGTATGTCAAAGAGGATGCTATAATTGTCTGGAATGTGTTACAGGATCTCGTTGTTCTTCTGTTGGATGTATTTCAGCATTTGCCCTTGACTCTGGTGCTTGGTCCTGCCCCATCCTCCTTGTGCTAATGATTGGTGCTGTGACGCTTCCCTATTTCCCTGCTGGCTTCTCCCATGCCATTCCTTTGTGTGCTCCTCCCTCTCCTGCTGTCCTTCCTGTGTCTGCTGGGCTTTAACACTGGACTTTGCCCTCCCTCCTCTTCCTCCATGTGATGGAAATTTGGCTGCTGCTCCTCTCTCTATTACCTTCTCTCCTACATGACCTACATGCCACTGCTTTGCTCCAACTGAAAATTATGACCTCTCATCTTCTGCTCATCCTTACTTCAAACCTCAACCTCCTAAGCACACTTTTAGCACATCCATGCACCCAGTCTATCTCTTACCCTTTCTATGCACTCTGGTCTCCACTGTCACTATTCTACTGCAAAGTGCAAACTCTGATACACAGACTAGCGAAACTGAGACAAACTGAAACCAACAGACTGAAATATCCTTACAAGCATGCCAGAAGACAAAGACCAAACAATGGATTTAGATTTTCCTGAAAACCAGACATGATTGTGGTTTAGGAGGATCAGAATTGCCTACTCCAATGTTTGGTTAATATAGAAGACATCTTTAACTCTTAAATTTAGCCATAGGGGCTACTAGTGCAGTTGATGTCTTTGCTAAAATTTGCACATTTTAATCCACATTTTCACTGCTGTAAATAGGTAAAGAGTTATTTTGTTTCTCATTACCTCAGAAATAAAGAATTTGTGTTAGTTTTCTGCAAGCTAGCATATGTGCATGAACAACCCTATTAATGCTTGCATTTATCATTAATACACTTTCAGGTAAATCTCAAAAAGAGCACGCGTGCACCCATAAATGCGCATATTGGCCCCTTGAGCAAATATACGCTTAATTTTACATAGTGCATGCAAGTACACGCGTATCATTTAAATTATCCCTACTGTGCATATCTGTGCAGTCTCTAGGTGCAAAACTAACCATATTTAGGAGGGAGGGGGACAGAGAGGACGGGGGAAAGAGAGAGAGAGAGAGACAGATTCTGTTAGAAAGACAATCTGACACTCTATATACCTCTCATTGTAAGAGGTGCACGTTCAACTCAATAGGGGAGTGGTGTTATGAGGGTCTACAGATCCTTATACTCTAGGTAGACCAATGTAGCACAGCCCCCCCCCAAACCCACCCTGAGTTGAAAGTGCCCCTCTTACAGTGGGAGATGTATAGAGTGCCAGATTGTTTCTCTTTCTCTCCTCCTAGTGTTCAGGATTCCTCTGGCTCAAGAGCTCCAGAGTTGCACCTCACCAGGGCCAGTAGTAAAGTGATCCAGGTAACATGGAAATTCAGGGCTTGTGCATGCAAGTCTTTGTCTCACCACAGAACCCCCATGCCCTGCCTCTTTATTCTTGACGTGCACACATGTGTGTACGCACGTACTTCTTGGCTTCTTAAAATTTGCATTGTTCGCAGGCAGCCCACATACACATGTATGGGGCCGTTTTTCCGCGAGCAATGCTTTTAAAATCTACTTGTTGATGTATGTTTGTCTTGACTACATTGTAAACTCCATTGAGCAGGGACAGTTTCTTGTATGTACGTATATAGCACTGCATACATCTAGTAGTGCTTTAGAAATAAGTTGTGGTACTAGTAATAGGAAGGGACAGACGAGAAGAAACAAGAAAAACATGGTACCATACACCAACCTGGTCAACAATCACCTCTTTGTTTAATCTATATATGACTTTAGTTTAATAACCTATCTAACCAGATAAAGCTCAAAGTGGCTTATAGAAAAAGCAAATACAACATTCAGCATGTAAATTACACTGCACATCAACATAAATACATTCAGAACAAACACACAACATCCAGCATATCAGTTGTATTGTGCTACATTAATGCATTATACAACAGCATAAATATATTCAATGTAAACACCATCAAATCCCCCTTGCTAGTGTCCAGTTGTTCTTTTTTTGCATGCAGCACTGACAGTGAGAGACGTTACATATTTATGTTAACCATTTATTGTTTTATGGTATATTTTTA
The DNA here is from genome assembly GCF_901001135.1 of Rhinatrema bivittatum. Lineage (NCBI taxonomy): Eukaryota > Metazoa > Chordata > Amphibia > Gymnophiona > Rhinatrematidae > Rhinatrema > Rhinatrema bivittatum. The sequence continues at coordinate 93,832,450 of NC_042620.1, forward strand.
TTAAGAATGTAAATCAATTTGAACAGATTTTTTTTTTTGTAAAAGTGAATAAGAAATTAATAAATTAATACATGGAATTAAATAATGAAAAAGTTTTGAACTTATTTTTGTAATCATGCACTATGCATATCATTATAATGCAGGGATAGGAAATTCTGACCCTCGAGTGCCAATCAGACTTTCCAAGTATCCACACTGAATTTTCATGAGATATCACCTGCCTGCACCACTTCCACTGCATGCAAATTCATCTTATGCATATTCATTGTGAATATCCTGAAAATGCAACTGACATGCGACACTCGAGGATCAGAGTTGCCTATCCCTGATATGCTGATTTGCGCATTAATGGCTGAAGTTTCAAAAGGAGTCCTATGCATAAAACCCAGTTTTTGGTGCATAAATGGGCTTTTAAAAATTGCCTGGAGGGCAGGCCCTTAAAAGTACATGGAGAAGCAAAGCAATTTCATGCGTAATTTTACATGCACTAGAAAGGCATTCTGTGAAGCAGAGATGAGTTGGGGATTACTTCACTTTCTGCATTCTGCAAAGACCATTGAGTCTTATAGACTCCAAGAAAAACAAAAATGCAGTTCTCTATGAACTATTCTAAGGGCACGACCAACTGTACATAGTGCTACAATCTTGCCTTCTTTTCCTATGTGAATTTTCCATATTATCCTGTTAAGCACAAATCTCTTGTTTGCACTGCAGACCTCGATATTTTGGTGAAGGTTTGTATTCTTATCATTTTAAGTATTCTTGTGGGCCTAGAAATAAATCTGAATGGATATTTTCTCTGTAACTTTTATCTCAGAAGAGACAAATTAGTTATAGATATTCTGTAGTCAGAATAAGAAATAAATAAATCTTGTCTCTTTTTCCATGCAGCTAGTGTGCTATATTGTAGGCTCTCTGTAAATATTTTTGTTGTACAAAAGATATATTTTCCTGTCATCAAAATGTCATTGATCATTGTAAACAGAAAATAAGTTACTGTAAGGTAATAAAAGCAATCTGATCTAAAGAAAATGAAGGATAATTCAGAGGGTTTGTTTACATAGTAGTTAGCTTCAATTTACACTGGTTCTAGTTCATTATTTCTGCACTGTGCGCTATTTGTGAAATTCAACAGAGTGTAATTTATGATTTAACAATGGCTCCAAGCTGCAGTGGCCAACAGTTTAATATAACTAAACTACACATGCAGGGAGCATAATTTGTCCTTAACCGACACCAGATAATTCCATATGTCAATCAAAAAACCCTTGTTTTGACCAAGGTTTGAATTTACTATGCAGTCAGAAACTGGATTTGACTTCAGTAAAAATTATTATTATTATTTTTAATAGTGTCATACGGTCTAAAATAAAGCAATTTGGATCATGTGTGATCTTGATCAAAACACAGGCTTGCTATATTTAGCTCAGACTAAATTTGCAGTGAGTTGCCGGGGGAAGGGGTTGCCATAGCTGCAGTGACACAATTCTGCTGTGTCTAGCAGAATGAAGAAAAGCTTTCAAAATGCAGCGTCTGTCTTTTTGAGTTTTGAAGGATAATAAGCTTTTGACCTTTGCCTAACAGAGTGGCGTGTGATGGTGGACTGAATTTTTAAAAGACGGTAACATTGATTCTACTGGATTAGTTCTTGCTACCAATTTAGAAGACAATATTCAAAGCCATGTGCCTGGGTAAACTGACCTGCGCTGTACACTGTCCCCCGCCCTAGCTTGGAAGTAATTGTGGGGTTTCCACAGAGCGTGCACGCTTGCTCAAGTTAAAAAGAGGGGTTGCTGAGGATGCGTTTAAGCTGGGGGAGTAAAACGGTGTGTGTGTGTGTGTGTTTGACATTTGGCATGTTTTCAAAGAGAAACTGCCCTGGTAGCTTGTCTTTAATTAACTACAAACTGTGCATGGAAAAAGAGACCATGCACTTTGTAATTACAGGGCCTACTCAGTTAGTAACTAATTTCCTAACAGGTATGAGAAGTTCCAATATGAGATGGGGTGGGATATTAGCAAATGTCGTAGAGCCTATACATGCTGATATAATACAGAATAAATACTATTCCTGCTTTAGTGTTGAGTCAAACAGTGTATATAGAAAAAGAGTAATAATTCCAGACAGCAGCTGATAATGATGCTTTGGAGTTAAGAAATTAGATCTTTAATTAGTTGTAGATCTCAGCATTCCAATTTAATTTGACTTTACAAACAGTGGGGAAATAAAAATCTTCAGTTGGTGAAATAATGCAATAAAAATTACTGACAAGTTAATATCATTCAGCTGATTGAGATTATTATGGTAATTTGTATTTACATATACCATTCATTTAAACAAGGTCCCAATGATTATGATTGTTCAAAGTAGTATAGTCAAGTCTGTCATTCCAGTCATGTCTGAAATGCAAAATATGGCTACCATTTTTTATACCAATATACACATTGGGGCGGATTTTAAGAGCCCTGCTCACGTAAATCCGCCCGGATTTACGTGAGCAGGGCCTTGCGCGCCGGCGCGCCTATTTTCCATAGGCCTGCAGGCGCGCGCAGAGCCCCGGCACTCGCGTAAGTCCCGGGGTTTTTCGAGGGGGGCGTGTCGGGGGCGGGGGCCGATCGGCGTGGCGTTTTGGGGGCAGGCCCGGGGGCGTGGTTTCGGCCCGGGGGCGTGGCCACGCCCTCCGAAACCGCCCCCAGGTTGTGTCTCGGCGCGCTAGCGGCCCGCTGGCGCGCGGGGATTTACTTCTCCCTCCGGGAGTCGTAAATCCCCGGACAAAGGTAGGGGGGTTTAGATAGGGCCGGGGGGGTGGGTTAGATAGAGGAAGGGAGGGGAAGGTGAGGGGAGGGTGAAAGCGAGTTCCCTCCGAGGCCGCTACGATTTCGGAGCGGCCTTGGAGGGAACGGAGGCAGGCTGCGCGGCTTGGCGCGCGCCGGCTGCACAAAATCGGCAGCCTTGCGCGCGCCGATCCTGGATTTTAGCGGCTATGCGCGTATCTACTAAAATCCAGCGTACTTTTTAAAAATCTACCCCATTATACATAACTTCTAAAGGAGAGATAAGGCAATGTTGTTGTTCTCCAGTTGCAATTGGATTAAGTGAGGCACAGGTAGATGAAGTATCTTACTGAAAGAAAGCTTTCATAGGGGTCTGTATGCTTAAAGTGTGTTACATTCAACATGAGGGCTACCTACCATTAGCATGCATTGTAACACACTATTCACTAAACTCTTAATGTTGTCCTAAATGTCCTTTATTTAGTGCCTATGCTGGCATGTTAAATTTTAAAATTGCTGCATACCCAAAACAGTAAAATAGCTTATTATGTAGCTTGTAAGTCATTACCATGTTATTTGAAAGAGGTCCCAGTATCAGCAGCTAAATATAATATGAAATGGTGCCCTTAGGTGGAACTAGGTGTTACATAGGATTGCATATCTTTTCCTTAGTACTTTAATAGTTAATAACTATTAATAACTATTACAGTTATATATTAATAACTATTAAAGTTATTTCAAATTTTAATGTGTGTGTTAAGAAGTGATTGCTACCACTAACATACACAAAATACACAGGCAGCTAGGTGAAGCAGGATTCAAATGTAAGAGTCCTATGAATATTCCTGATTCATTGTTGTAGCTACCATTGTATACCCCTCCTGCAGAGATGTAGATATTATTGGTTCCATAAAAAATGCTATTGTTAGTAGGGATGTGAATCGTTTTAGGACGATTAAAATTATCGTCCGATAATTTTAATATCGTCTTAAACCGTTATGGAACACAATACAATAGAGATGCTAACGATTTATCGTTATAAATCGTTAGAATCGTGAGCCGGCACACTAAAACCCCCTAAAACCCACCCCCGACCCTTTAAATTAAATCCCCCACCCCAATGACTTAAATAACCTGCGGGTCCAGCGGCGGTCCGGAACGGCAGCGGTCCGGAACGGGCTCCTGCTACTGAATCTTGTTGTCTTCAGCCGGCGCCATTTTCCAAAATGGCACCGAAAAATGGCGGCGGCCATAGACGAACACGATTGGACGGCAGGAGGTCCTTCCGGACCCCCGCTGGACTTTTGGCAAGTCTTGTGGGGGTCAGGAGGCCCCCCCCAAGCTGGCCAAAAGTTCCTGGAGGTCCAGCGGGGGTCAGGGAGCGATTTCCCGCCGCGAATCGTTTTCGTACGGAAAATGGCGCCGGCAGGAGATCGACTGCAGGAGGTCATTCAGCGAGGGTTCTGGCGCCTCGCTGAACGACCTCCTGCAGTCGATCTCCTGCCGGCGCCATTTTCCGTACGAAAACGATTCGTGGCGGGAAATCGCTCCCTGACCCCCGCTGGACCTCCAGGAACTTTTGGCCAGCTTGGGGGGGGGCCTCCTGACCCCCACAAGACTTGCCAAAAGTCCAGCGGGGGTCCGGAAGGACCTCCTGCCGTCCAATCGTGTTCGTCTATGGCCGCCGCCATTTTTCGGCGCCATTTTGGAAAATGGCGCCGGCTGAAGACAACAAGATTCAGTAGCAGGAGCCCGTTCCGGACCGCTGCCGTTCCGGACCGCTGCTGGACCCGCAGGTTATTTAAGTCATTTGGGTGGGGGATTTAATTTAAAGGGTCGGGGGTGGGTTTTAGGGGGTTTTAATGTGCCGGTTTTGCGATTTTACGTTTTTTTGATTTTTCACGATTTTTCACGATTTTTCACGATATTTTACCCCCCCAAACGGCAACAATACGATTCCCTCCCCCTCCCAGCCGAAATCGATCGTTAAGACGATCGAGGACACGATTCACATCCCTAATTGTTAGAGATCTAGAAGAATGATGCTGTCTTATCAAAATCATTAGATTACAGAAATAGATTCAAGTGTCCAGCAAGAGAGGCCAATTTGAGAAGATCAATAGTTTCTCCCCATTTTGGGGTAAATTTTCAAAAGCTTAATTGGGAGCTATGTACATTTCTAAATATGCTCAAGAAGATTTTTAGTAAGAGTGTGCACAGACATTTCTTTCATTTTATTTTGTTTTTGGTTTATTATTTTTTGTTTAATTTAAGAATACTTTGATACTTTATGTAAGTATAAGTCAGTAAACATAAAACAGAATAATTCTATGTAAAATAAAAGTCACAATAATCAGACTAATACAAGATGTGTGGAACTGGTAAACAGAGCTATCACGGAGCTTATGGAGATATAACCTGGACTGATTTAGGATTAATCACTTAATATAGGTGCATACTAATATATTAGCCAATTTCGTTACATATACATATATACATGTATATAGTTCCTAGGCATATTTAGACATTTATATATATACATTTATACATTTAGACATTTATATATATACACATATATATATATATATACAATATCCTCACCTCAAACCAATTTGGCTTTCGTAAGACTATGAATACCGAATCATTATTAACATCATTATCAGACACTATCATTTTCAACCTAGAAAAGGGCCAACCTTGCCTCCTCGCTCTCCTGGATCTCTCATCAGCGTTTGATACTGTTAACCACTCATGCCTCTTGCAACGCCTAATAGACATCGGTATTACAGGAGTAGCTTTTAACTGGTTCAAATCATTTTTGGAGAACAGATCATACAAGGTCAAGATAAATAACAAAGAGTCCCACACCATCGAATCCAAAAGGGGGGTACCACAAGGATCATCCCTCTCCCCGACCCTTTTCAATATTTATATGCTCCCACTCTGTCAACTTCTTACTAACCTTAAGCTAAGACATTACCTATACGCGGATGATATTCAAATCCTCATCCCTATAGAAGATTCCCTACACAAAGCCATATCATTCTGGAATAAATGTCTGTTAGCTATCAACAATCTACTCACCAGCATCAACTTGGTTCTAAACAAAAACAAAACTGAAATCCTCATCATTTCACCGGAAAACTATACCCTCTCCCCACTTTCTACCACTAACCAACATCCGGACACCGCAGGGCTCTCCACCTCGCAACAAGTTAGAGACCTGGGAGTCATCTTAGACAGCAAACTCTGCCTCAACAAATTCGTCAACAACACAACAAAAGAATGTTTCTTTAAACTTCAAACATTAAAGAAACTCAAACCTCTCCTCCTTTACAGAGACTTCCGCATGGTCTTACAAGCCATCATTCTCCCAAAGCTGGATTACTGTAACTCCCTCCTCCTAGGCCTTCCAGCATGTACCATCAAACCACTTCAGATGGTCCTGAATGCCTCTGCAAGAATTCTTTCAAATGCCAAAAAAAGAGATCATATCACCCCTATTCTCCACCATCTCCACTGGCTTCCGATTAAATACAGGATCCAGTTCAAATCTTTAATGATGATTCATAAGGCCTTACACAACATCGCACCTCTCAACCTAACATTTCAAATTCGATTACACACATCCGTGAAACCAACCAGAAGCGCCTATCAAAACAGACTAATCACACAACCGGCGAAATCCATTTTGAGGAAACGTGCATTATCCACAGCTGGCCCATCACTTTGGAACTCGCTCCCTCCAGACCTTCGTTTGGAAACATGCCACCCTACATTTAAAAAGAAACTTAAGACTTGGCTGTTCAAACAAGCTTTCCCCTAGAGCCAAGAACACGAAGAAAAGTATTTTCAAGCCCACAACGTTTTATTCAGATCTATTATTTTATTCAATCAGAAATTTACACATGCTGAATTCATACATACTACATACATATACTCATATTGACTTCATATTTTTCCATGTTATTCATTGATTTATTAACTGCTTGTTTATTAACGGTTAAATATCATACACTATTTGCTTCAATTAATTTATTCAATGTAAAAACTTTGCTTACTTAGATTTGTTCAATGTAAAAACTTCTTTTATTATGTTCTATGTAAACCGCTATATTTTTTAGCGATAGTTACTGTTCTTTGTAAACCGGGGTGATATGTATACTATACAGGAACCTCCGGTATATAAATCATTTAAATAAATAAATAAATAAATATAGTCCCTAGGCTATGAAATGTTTTTATGCTAATGCCAGAAATCTAAGAGGTAAGATGGGAGAATTAGAGTGTACAGCAGTGAATGATAACATAGACTTAAATGGCATCTCAGAGACATGGTGGAAAGAGGATAACCAATGGGATAGTGTCATACCAGGATAAAAATTATATCGCAATCACAGAGAGGAGCACTTGGAGGCAGGGTGGCGCTTTATGTCCAGGATGGCATAGAGTCCAACAGGATAAAGATCCTGCATGAAACTAAATGCACAATCGAATCTTTATGGGTAGAAATCCCTTGCGTGTTGGGGAAGAGTATAGTGATAGGAGTATAATACCATCCAACTGGCCAAGATGGTGAGATGGACATTGAAATGGTAAGAGAAATTAGGGAAGTTAACCAAACTGGTAGTGCAGTAATAATGGGAGATTTCAATTATCCAAAACACCACAGAGCAGAAGTACTGCACTTCAATAATATCCAAACACAAGAGTACAGAAAGGATTTAGTCCAAACCACAAGATAGTTCAAAAAGCTTTAAGGAGCACGATGATTTTTATTCATTTTTTCAAGCGGCAACTCCACTGACTTGAATCACACCATAGTTTAGACCGCGTCCCCCGACACGGTCCCGTGTTTCGCCAAGGGCTGCATCGGGGGGGACAACAGAATTATCAAAAGGCACTGTAAATAAACATACAAAGGTTAGGACAAAGAACTGCAATTTGCCGACACATTAATTCTATTACAATTTCATCGCATACCTGAATGCAGAACAGTTTCAAAATTGGCAGGGAGCGCGTCCATCTTGAATGCAGACAGGTATTTAAACCTACTGGAGTGAGCGCGAAACTCAGGTTGACAGATCACATGGTCAGAAGGGGCCAATCACAGCGGCCCCCGTTCCTGAGGCGCAACTAGCAGTGCAAACAGCAAGTCATCTCTGGTGACCCCATACGGTTTATGTAAAAAGATGCCATTCGAGTTCCTGGTTTAGCCCTTTCGGAGCTACTGTATCAAGGCGGAAAATCCACCTCTGCTCAATTCGGCCCAACTGCTCATTGTAGTTGCCACCGCGAGAGGGGCGGGGGACAACCTCAATAATGCAGAAGACTAAGTCGGCAAGAGTGTGTGACTGTTGAACCCAATGTGTGACTAAAGGTTCATTTTCGCGAGAGTTACGTATATTTGAGCAATGCTCAATGATACGAGTTTTTATCATTCTAGTAGTTTTTCCCACATAGATTACGGGACAAGGGCAGGTAATAGTATAGATCACCCCTCTTGAGGTACAGTCCGAGGAAGCCCGAAGTGGAAAAACCTCTTGTGTGATGGGATGTATAAAGGATGTACAGGTTACAGTATGTTGGCACATGATACAATGCCCACAGGGCTGATGTCCAGCTGAAGACGAAGGAGCCCCCGATTCCGAATGTAAGTCCGCGTGAATAGGTCTGTCGCGGAGGTTACGGCCCCTGTGATAAGTAAACCTTAGTGGACCTTGAAAAAGGCGATTCAAAGAAAGGGACTGCCAATGTCTACGAATGATGCTCGTAACCTGACGGCTCAAAATAGAAAAAGGTAAAATACAATTGTTAACACTCTCAGATGATTCAGATCGTGGGAAAAATAGCAGATCCCGATTCGCAAACAAGGCCCGTTTAAAGGCATTCTTTATTACTGGAGAGGGGTAACCCCTTGACAAAAAACTCCCCGTCATTAGCTTGGCTTGAGATAGGAATTCCGCCCGGGTTGAGCAGAGTCTGCGCAAACACAGAAATTGCCCAGTAGGGATGTTATGGCGTAAATTGCGCGGGTGACAGCTCTGAAATGAAAGCAAAGTGTTCCGATCAGTTTCTTTGCGGTAAATCGTGGTGATAAACTGATTGTCATGAACAGATATCAATATATCCAAGAAAGAAATTTGGCGTGGATGTATTGCAAAATTAAACTGTATATTTGGGTCACATGAATTAAGCCAGTCAAAGAAAAGAAAAAACTGTATATCGGTACCTTGCCATATTAAAAAAATGTCGTCAATAAATCGACGCCACAAGGATATACACTGAAAACCTTCAGATGGATATACAAAGGTTTCCTCAAACCGAGCCACAAAGAGGCACGCCAGACTGGGGGCCATAGTGGCCCCCATTGCAGTGCCCTTTATTTGTTGAAAATATGTGGGAAAAACTACTAGAATGATAAAAACTCGTATCATTGAGCATTGCTCAAATATACGTAACTCTCGCGAAAATGAACCTTTAGTCACACATTGGGTTCAACAGTCACACACTCTTGCCGACTTAGTCTTCTGCATTATTGAGGTTGTCCCCCGCCCCTCTCGCGGTGGCAACTACAATGAGCAGTTGGGCCGAATTGAGCAGAGGTGGATTTTCCGTCTTGATACAGTAGCTCCGAAAGGGCTAAACCGGGAACTCGAATGGCATCTTTTTACATAAACCGTGTGGGGTCACCAGAGATGACTTGCTGTTTGCACTGCTAGTTGCGCCTCAGGAACGGGGGCCGCTGTGATTGGCCCCATCTGACCATGTGACCTGTCAACCTGAGTTTCGCGCTCACTCCAGTAGGTTTAAATACCTGTCTGCATTCAAGATGGACGCGCTCCCTGCCAATTTTGAAACTGTTCTGCATTCAGGTATGCGATGAAATTGTAATAGAATTAATGTGTCGGCAAATTGCAGTTCTTTGTCCTAACCTTTGTATGTTTATTTACAGTGCCTTTTGATAATTCTGTTGTCCCCCCCGATGCAGCCCTTGGCGAAACACGGGACCGTGTCGGGGGACGCGGTCTAAACTGTGGTGTGATTGCAAGTCAGTGGAGTTGCCGCTTGAAAAAATGAATAAAAATCATCGTGCTCCTTAAAGCTTTTTGAACTATCTTGTGGTTTGGACTAAATCCTTTCTGCACTCTTGTGTTTAGATTTCAATTATCCCAATATCGACTGGGTAAATGAAACATCAGGACATGCTAGAGAGATAAAATTCTTGGATGGAATAAATGACAGTTTTATGGAGCAATTGGTTCAGGAACCAACGAAAGAGGGAGCAATTTTAAATCTAATTCTCAGTGAAGCACAGTGAGAGAGATAATGGTGGTGGGGCCACTTGTCAATTGTGATCATAATAGGATCAAATTTGAATTAATGACTGGATGGGGGACAGTAAGTAAATTCCTGGCTATAGCACTAAATTTTCAAAAGGGAAATTTTGATAAAATGAGAAAAATAGTTTAAAAAATTGAAAGGTGCAGCTACAAAGGTAAAAAGTGTGCAACAGGTGTGGACATTGTTAATGAATACCATTCTAGAAGCACAGTCCATATGTATTCCTCACATTAAGAAAGGTGGAAGGGAGGTAAAATGATTGCCAGCAGTGCTAAACAGTGAGGTAAAAGAGGCTATTTTAGCCAAAAGATCTTCATTCAAAAATTGGAAGAAGGATCCATTAGAAGAAAATAAGATTAAGCATAAGCATTGGCAAGTTAAATATAAGACATTGATATGACAGGCTAATAGAGAATGTGAAAAGAAATTGGCCGTAGAGGCAAATACTCACAATAAAAACCTTTTAAAATATATCTGAAGCAGAAAGCCTGCAAGGGAATTGGTTGGGCCATTAGATGATCAAGGGGGTAAAGGGGCACTTAGGTAAGATAAAGCCATTGCAGAAGAATTAAACAATTTCTTTGCTTTGATGATTACTAAGAGAATGTTGGGAGAGATCTGAGATACCCGTTCCTGAGACAGTTTTAAAGGGTGATGGTTCAGATGAACTGATGCAATCATGGTGGACTTGGATGATATGGTAGGTCAGATTGACAACCTGGAGAGTAGTAAATCATCTGGACCGGATCACATACACCTCAGGGTTCTGAAAGAACTAAAAAATGAAATTTCAGACCTATTTCAATTAATTTGTAACCTATCATTAAAATCATCCGTCGTACCTGAAGATTGGAAGATGGCCAATGTAACCCCAATATTAAAAAAGGGCTCCGGGGTGATCCAGGAAACTATGGTGAGCCTGACTTCAGTGCCAGGAAAATTGTGGAAACTGTTATAAAGAATAAAATCACAAAGCATTTAGATAGACATGGTTTAATGGGACACAACCAGCATGGATTTACCCAAGGGAAGTCTTGCCTCACAAATTTCCTACATTTTTTTGAAGGGGTGAATAAACATGTGGACAAAGGTGAACTGGTAGATGTGATGTATTTGGATTTTCAGAAGGCGTTCGACAAAGTCCCGCATGAGCGGCTTCTAAGAAAACTAAAAAGTCATGTGTCAGGAGGCGATGTCCTTTTGTGGATTGCAAGCTGGTTAAAAGACAGGAAACAGAGAATAGGATTAAATAATGTGTTTTCACAGTGGAAAACGGTACAGTGGAGTACCTCAGGGATTTGTTAGGTTCTATCTTAGGAGTTACCACCCAGGCGTCATGGTGGATAATGCATTGAAATTGTCAGCTCAGTGTGCTGTGGCAATCCAAAAAGCAAACAGAATGTTAGGAATTATTTAGAAGGGAATGGCAAATAAAATGATGGATGTCATAATGCCTCTGTATCTCTCCATGGTGAGACCGCATCTTGAATACTGTGTGCAATACTGTCTGCACTTTCTCCAGTTGCAATGGAGAAAGTGCAATGTGCGAAAATTCTTGTGATTAAGCAATGGCTTTAAACATCTTAGGATTTGAAGTTTGTTATAACCATCTCTTTTAACTAATATGTTTTTTATGTTTATATCACTGTCAATTATTACTCCTAAGTCTCAAGCATGTGAGGTCAATTCAATTTCTATAGAATCCATATGAAGAGAGAAAGGGTTGTTTACTTTCAGTTTTCTATTCAATAAAATAATCTCAGTTTTGTCGAGATTCAGAATTAATTTCATATGAACTAATAATGTTTTTATTGCAGAAATATAAACTTCTACTAACTTCAAAGTGATTTCAATCAAATCTTTGATTGAGACCTGAAAATGGATATCATTGACATATAAATAGTGCGTTATACCTAAGCCAGCCAATAAGTGGCAAAATGGTAGCATATAGATATTAAAAAGGGTGGCAGACATTGATGATCATTGTGGTACACCTGATTTAAGGTCAGTTTTCTCTGATAAGGAGTTACCAATTTTCACTTGAAAAGAACAATCTTGTAGAGATGATGCAAACCATTGTAGAGTAATGCCACTGAGGTCAACTTTGGGCAGATGACAAATCAGTATCTGATGGTTAACTGTATCAAAGTCCACTGAGAGGTCAAGCAATACAAGTAAATAAGATTGGCTGGTATCAAAAACTCTTAACACGGTATCTGACAGAGCAAGCAATAGTGATTCGGTATTAAAATATTTTCGGAACCAAAATTGCAACAGAAATAAAATATTATTTGAGTCAAGATGTTCTGAAAGTTGGGCCTATACAACTTTTTCAAGAATCTTGGATATAAAAGGCAAGTTAGAAATAGATCTAAAGTTATCTAGAATTTTGGGATCAGAATTTTTCTTTTTTTTTTTTAATTTTTTCTTTATGCATTTTAAATCTTTAATACAAGAATCCACTTGTAATTGTAATTTGTTAAGCACATAACAGTATTCTCAAACAGGAACAGAAAATCAAAAATTCCACTGGTAAATTACAATTTATGTGCTTAATCTAATAAAGGAAATAATTGGGAGAGCATAGACATTAAAGGAGCACAACACAAGGAAATCAGTTCTATCAGGCAAGGCATTCTGAATTAAACCGAAGCTTACATTACTATCACACATATATTGGGTTAACTAGGAGTGCTATGGGAGTTTAGGAAGGTCCTTAACTGTAAAGGGTCCATGAACACATACATCTGTTGTTGATATTGCATGCAACATTTACATGGAAAACAAAGTTTAAACTTGGCGCCAATTTTTAACACCTCCTCTCTCATATTCAGGAACTGCTTCCTTCTCAGTTGTGTTTGTTTGACTAAATCAGGGTAGCACCAAATTCTTTGGCCAAAGAATAGTGCATGGCTGTTTCTGAAATAATTTTTAAAGATATTGTTTCTGTCCATTAACAAAGCAAAGGTAACTAGAAGAGGTCTTCTTTGGGTAACCACGAGTTCCTGAGATGATTCCAATAATAAGGACAAATCGGGTAAAGCTTGTTCATCTTGACCTTCAGCGCTTGTTTGTTTTGTATAAAGGTAATATGCCTTTGTTACCACCGGTTTTATTTCATCAGGTATTTTCAAAACCTGCGCTACATAGAATTTAAAAATATCAAGTGGTGTAACATTTTTTATGACTGGAAAATTTAAGAAGCGCAAGTTATGAACTCTGATGTTATTCTCCAGGTTTTCCAACCTTTTATTCATATCATTATGCGTCAGAATCACAGCTGAGTGAATTTTTTCCATTTCACTCATTCGATCCTCCATTTTATCCATATTCTGTTTCTGTTTAACTATTTCCCTTGCATTTAAATTCACTTGGTGTTTTACCTCTATTATTTCTTTAGTGATTGAAGCGCTCCCCATATAGTTGTTAAGGATATTTCTCCAGGAGGTATAATTGACTTTAACAGTTTCGGTTCCTCCTGCACTCGAGCAGCCCCTCCTCCACCCACTGTGAGACCAGCGTTCTCCCCCAAGTCAGCCGATCCCAGCCCTTCAGAGAAGCTTTGTCCCTCACCTCCTTCAACAGCTTGGGACATTACCTTCCTCTGAGGCTCCTGCATAGTAAATCCCTCAGTCATCTCGGGTTTCCCTGCCTTCACTGTCCCGTCTCCGAATCCCTCGGTCGGTTCTGCGGCCATCTTTTTTCTCTCCTCTGCTTGCATAGGGGGCGCTGGTCTCACCGGTGATCCGGAGTTTTTCTTTTTTAAAAACATTCTTACAACTGCACATTTCAATAAAGTAGGTATTTTACCTTCAGACAAAGAGAGATTAACTATCTTGGCAATAGGGAGAGAGATTTCATGAGCCACTAATTTTAAAGTCGAGGAAGGGATTTCATCTGAGGGATGTAGGGCAGGATTTAATTTTTTGATAATAGATTCAGTTTCTAAGGAAGATACGTTTTCAAACTCAGACCAGGAAGGTACATCACATGGATTCAGGGAAGGAGGTAGATTAGTGGCTAATGGAATTTTGTTTAGGAGATTCTCTTCCTTTTCCTTATAAACATGCAAATTCAGTTCATTTCTTCTTGGGTAGGGCTAATTCATTTCCTAATTTGTTTTTTTTATTAAATTTTGAACCACGGAAAAAAGAGCTCTAGGATTAGACTTGATGTCATGAATTTTTTTTAGTGAAGTACTCTTGCTTTGTGTTACTAATTAATGTTCTATATTTGAAAGAAAAGCATGGTAAGCTCCCAGAGTGGTATTTGAAGGATATTTTTGCCAAAGAAAGCTATTTTCTATTCCTTGGTGTGAGTAACAGGAATTAGATCTACTTTATGGGGATTGGCCACTGATGGAGACAGGATGCTGGGCTCGATGCACCTTGGTCTGACCCAACATGGCAATTCATAAGTTTTTAGAATATATGCAAACCAAAAACTCTATTGTACTAAATCATGGAAGAAATGAAGAAAATATTTTTTTCCAAAAACTCCTATCTAACAAGATCATTTATCATTTCATATTATGGCCCTAATGCTAGCGTTAAGGCCCTAATCCACGCAATATCGCTGTAACACACACATTAAATAGCGCAACATGCTAGTATGCAAATGGGAGGAGTTTGGGCAGAGTTAATGGTAATGAGCGGCTCCTAACTTCAAATGCAATAAACACAGAGCAACGCAGGTTAGCCCACATTAGCTGTGTGTTACTGGTGAAAAGGGTTTTAATCGCACATGAGAGAGAGAGAGAGAGGGAGAAAGGGAGAACAATATGTCACTCTCTATTTATACCACTGTAAGAGGGGACACTTTTAACTCGGTGTGGAGTTTGGGGTGGTGGAGAGCAGTTATACAATCACAGTAGGCAGTATGAACAGCAAAGTTGACATCACTGAAGATTTTCTGCTGTTTGAATCGATGAAAGGTACAAGAGTAAAGGCCGATTGGCTTATCAGGGGATCGGGTTTTCCCTGGTGGGCCGGTTGCTCCCATCATGTGATTTTCTTTTTTAAACTTCCCAGCCAAAGTGAAAAAAAGGGGCTGCTGTGGCCCCAAGAGAAACTTGTGGGGCCGAGGCAGACAGCCATGAGGAGCCGGCAGAGAGGCATGCAAGGCCGTGGCAGAGCCCCTCCTGCCGCGACTGGGAGACAGCCATTCCAAGGTCAGAAGAGAGGCCTACAAGGCTGCAGCAGAGCTCATCCTGCCATGGCCGGAAAAAAGCTGTGCGGGGCTGGGAGAGAAGCCTGCAAGGCTGTGGCAGAGCCGATCCTGCCAAGGCTGGAAGACAGCAGTGAGGGTGGGAGAGAGGCCTGCAAAGCTGTGTGAGCACCCCTGAAACTTTGCAGGAGCCCCGCAGAAGCATGGCCTCCTTCTATCTACTTTCGGGCAGTGAGGTGCAGTGCTGCCATCCAAGAGCGACAAAGACAAGACCCAGAAGAAAGGGGGAGGCCTGAAGGCTGTTGGTGTGTATGCTTGTGTGTGTGTGTGTGTGTGAGAGAGTGTGTCTGCATGCATGTATGTATGAGTCAGCCTGCATGTGGTAGTGCATGAGATCCTGCATGTGTGCATGAGAGAGCGAGCATGTGTGTGTCAGAGCCTGCATGTGTGTGTGAGATTTTGTGTGCGTATAATAGAGCAAGAGATACTAAAAATGCATGAGAGAGCAAGACAGCTTATATGTGTCTGTGAGAGTCTGAGTGTATGTGAAAATGAGAGAGACTGGGTGGGTGAGTGAGAGCAAGAGAGCCTGTGTATGTGACAGCATATATGTGAGTGAGAGTGAGTCTGTTTATGTGGCAGCATGTGGGTATGTGTGTGGGAGAGAGGATAAAGATTGTGAGGCCTCCCCTTCCCCAATCCACAACAATCTGTGGGTGAGTGGAAATCAAAAGATCTCACGTATGGAGAGCTGGAGATTTATAATCCTATTATTTTAAATTTCATGTGTCTGCTGTTTGAAATATTTGGAATTTGGGAAATATTAAAAAAGCAAGTCATTTTCATTACTGGATGTTCATTGGCTGTTGCCTACTCGACATATTTATTCTTTTTATTAGTATGGTTTTAATATTATAAATGCTGTTTTGTATTTCTTGAACTTATTGTTTTATTTATTTATTTATTTATTACTTTTATATACCATCAATCTGTAAAACAATCTTAACAGTGTACAGAAAGTTGAAACAAAAACTTGAAGACTAAAAATAGAATTTACAAATATAAAATCCTTATATTGAATAAACAAAATAAAATTAAATATAAAACAAATAAAAAGCAGAAAAATTAATATAAAATATCAGATAAAACATTCAAAAAGAGAATGCCAGACTCTTATAAGAAACTCAACTGTCGTAGGTCTTTTTAAATAACCATGATTTTAAGTTCTTTTTAAAAACATCAAAGTCTTTCTGAAGCCTTAGCTCACATGGTAACAAGTTCCACAGTTTTGGGCCTGCAATCGAGATTGCTCTCTCACTAACTTCTGATAAATGAGCAGTTCTAATGGTGGGGACTGTAAGTAGTCCTTTATTTGTGGACTCCATTCAGGGGTATGAAAATGGAGTGAGGCATTTAGCCATTCAGTTTTTTCATGATTTAATGATTTATGAATTAAACATAAGACTTTATAGTCGATTCAATATTTGATCGGGAGCCAGTGTAAGGCAATCAGGGTAGGTGGTATATGATCATATTTCTTCCCTCCACATAGAACTCTTGCTGTTGCATTTGGTAATATTGTAGAGGTCTGATACAGATAGACAGTAGACCAAGTAGAAGGGGAATTGCAATAATCAAATATAGAAAATATTAAAGTTTGCAGAATTGTATGAAGTCATTGAATTCTAATAAAGGTTTTAGACATTTCAATACATGAGGTTTATGATAACCTTCTCTAATTTTATGTTTTATATCAGAATTCAGTTTTAATTCATGATGAAAGATAATATCTAAGTCTCTAACCTGAGCTACAGACTCAATCTGCATGAAATCGGAATTGAACTGAATAGTTCTGTCAAGGGAGCTTTTCCTGCTCACTAAAAGCATTTCGGTTTTCTGGTGATTTAAAATCAGTTTAATGTTTTATGAGGAATGATAATGTTTCTTTTTTTCCATTGTTGCACTGCATAATAATACATTCAGGCTTGCTGTGGTTTCCAGAGCATATGTGTGAGCGAGAGAGAATGAGTGAGCCAGTGAGTGTATGTGTGAGCAAGAAGACTATTTAAACCAGTGAGCATGTGGTGAGAAAGAACAAGTCAGTGAACATGTGTGTGAGCCAGAGTTTGTGAGATAGTCAGCATGTGTGTGAGAGAATATAAGGGAGTTTGTGTTAGAATGAACATGTATGCTAGAGTGTATGCATTTATGAGAGAGAGGAGAACATTTGTGCATATCTCCCGTCTCTGATTAATCCACAACAATCTCAGGGTGCTGGAGTCTAAAGTTCCCAGATATGGTAGAGGCGGACTTGGACGTTGTTGCTGTCACGGAGACGTGGTTCACGGAATCTCATGATTGGGATACAGCAATACCGGACTATAACTTATTAAGGAAGGACAGAGAGGACAGGAAAGGGAGAGGAGTGGCTCTTTTTGTCAGAAACAATATCCAAGCATATGAGCTGCAAGGAAGATGGGGCAAAGAAGAAGCACTATGGGCCGACCTAAAACAAGATGATGAGGCATCCATTTTTATTGGAGTGTTTTACAGGCCTCCAAATCAAATGGAGGAGCTTGACAGAGATCTGGTTGAAGACATCCAAAAGATGAGAAAGAAGGGAGAAGTGGTGATTGTTGGATATTTTAATCTGCCGGATGTAGACTGGAGAATCCCTTCTGCAGAATCTAACAATAGTAGAGAGATAGTGGATGCCCTGCAAATGGTAATGGAACCCATGAGGGAGGGAGCCGGAAGGAGTGGAGAGAATGAGGCGGGATTTAAGGAAGCTGGAAGAGTGGTCGAAGATATGGCAGCTGAGATTCAATGCCAAGAAGTGCAGTCATGCATATGGGATGTGGAAATCCGAAAGAACTGTATTTGATGGGGGGTGAAGGGCTGATCTGCACGGAGCAGGAGAGAGACCTTGGGGTGATAGTGTCTAATGAGCTGAAGTCGGCGAAACAATGTGACAAGGCGATCGCTAAAGCCAGACGAATGCTGGGCTGCATAGAGAGAGGACTATCTAGTAAGAGAAAGGAAGTGATGATCCCCTTATACAAGGCCTTGATGAGGCCTCACCTGGAGTACTGTGTTCAGTTCTGGAGACTGTATCTCCAAAGGGACAGAGACAGGATGGAGGAGGTCCAGAGAAGGGCGACTGAAAAGGTGGATGGTCTTCATAAAATGACTTATGAGGAGAGATTGAAGAACCTAAATATGTACAGCCTGGAGGAGAGGAAGAGCAGGGGTGATATGATACAGACTTTCAGATACTTGAAAGGTTTTAATGATCTATGGTCAACAACAAACCTTTTACATTGGAAAAAAATCAGTAGAACAAGGGGTCACGATTTGAAGCTCCAGGGAGGAAGACTCAGAACCGATGTCAGGAAGTATTTCTTCACGGAGAGGGTGGTGGATGCCTGGAATGCGCTTCTGGAGGAAGTGGTGAAGACTAAAACTGTGAAGGATTTCAAAGGGGCATGGGATAAACACAGTGGATCCATAAAGGCTAGAGGTTGGGAATGAAGAGAAGAGCCATGGGGATGGAGTACTGGAGTGGAGGCTACTACCCTTACTCAATAAGCCTTCGTACGGTTAATGCAACTCCAACATTGCTCTCTGCTTCAACGGCAAGGGGAAATATGGAAAAGAGGATTTGCATTCAGATAACAAACAACAAGGACTGAACTTCACAATCTGGGTAAACAAATAAGCATGGGGGTAGCTTGCTTATTACGGCGGTTACTACCCTAAACCAATTAAGCCTGAAATATCACTTTGAATGTATATACAGCACTGCTCTTTGCTTCAACGGTAGGGGGAAATGTGGAAAACAGGATTTACATTCAGACAACATCCAACAAAGCATTGATTTGTGCAGTCCGGGTAACCAAGCATTGGGGTAACTTGCTTGATGCGGCGGTTACTTTCCTTAACCATTAAGCCTTATGCTCGCTCACCTTTGATGCAAATCCAACAATACTCTATGCATCAATGACAGGGGATGGCAGGGCATTTAAAATCTGGCCCTAAGTGTGGGAGCTTGCTGGGCAGACTGGATGGGCCGATGGATGTCCTCACCAGTCCTTTCCCAATCTCCCCACTTGCAGCTCTCTCACAATCCTAGGCACAACATCTTTCACCCCACACAAGAAGAATGATAGGCACTCAGCAGCCTCTATATAACATCTTCCACCCTACACCTTGTGCTATTTTACCCCATTTCCTCATCTTTGCACATTATCCACCAACCACTCCCCTTTTTTCCCTCAACACCACTCCCTCTTGTCTCCCCTGCATTCCACATATTCTCACTCCTCTCCTACCCCTCTGGCTAGCACCAGTATCTCCAAATCACACCCCTTCTCACTTTCATATCCTCCTCTTTCACTCTCCCATTGCTCTCACCTTCCTGTCTCTCTCTTTTCCTCTGCTTCCATCCAATCTGCCTTTCTATGACCCCTACCCTGCTCATGATCTCCTTTTCCAGAATCTGTCTCCTGATTTCTCTAACATACCCATCACCCTCACTTATCTGTGTGAAAAATCTTCAGAGGGACATCCATGTTAGTCTGGATCTCTTTTACTGCCTTCTGGCTTACTTTCACACATACCCTCCCTGTCTGGCTTTCTTTCACCCCTCTACTGCCATTCCACCAGTTCTTTTGAACTTCTACCCCAATAGCTCTCTTGTATCCCCCTCTACTTCTCCCACACTATTTCACGTACAGTCCTTTCTCCCACATGTCTCTCATGCAACTCCCTCCCTCCAGTCTACCCACTCTAGCCCTGCTTCCCTCACACCTGCTACAGAACATGTGGCAGTATGGACCTTGGGGCAGAATAAAGTTTTTTTGAATATTCCATCAATTAGATCAGCACATCTGGGCAAGGTTAGGGAAGAGCTTTTTCTGTTGCAGGCCCAAAACTATGGAACTCTCTGCCAATGGAATTAAGATTACAAAGAGACTTTGCAGCTTTTAAAAAAAAAACTTAAAATGTGGCTATTCAAAGCAAGCATATGCGAGTACAATGGCTACATAACATTCTTGCAAAGGGAAAAGCTTTTTTAAAAGTAAAATTGGTTGAGGCTTATTTTATTTTTATTCCATTTTATTAGATTTTACTTCCTATTTTATTTCTTATTTTTATACATTTTACTTTTATTTACTTAGGTGTTTTATATGCCATCATTCCAAATAAAGATCACAATGGTTTACAGTATTAGCATTCAAATTCATGATCAATGATCATATGCTTTGTGTTAAGGATCACCTTCTAATTCAATACCACAGTGAATACATATTCTAGTTCATAGTCATACATATTCTAGGCAATCACAGTAGCTCCTATATAATCTTGATCAAATTATTACTTTCTAGGCTCACAATACAAATTCTAATTCTACTAGTACTATTTTTATATCATTCATTATAAATTGCATGTTCGACTAGTGTTATCTCTGGTACTGTCAATGCAATTATCAGCATGATAGTAGTTTACGATAAATCGTATGCATTTCTAAAGAGCCATGTTTTCAGTTCATGCTTTAAACTCTATCTGTTATCTGATGTAATGGCTCTGGGAGTGAGTTCCACAGTTTGGGGCCTGCTATTGCAAACATTTGATCTCTTATTATATAACTGTGTTATCCTATATTTCCCGCTTTATGCTGTTTTATTTATTTATTATTTTACTTGTTATAATAATGATTAGATGTTTTTTTAATTGTTTATATTTGTAACCCGTTATGATTGTCAAACAGAATAGTGGCATATAAATCTAATAAATAAATAATAATAAAATAAATAAACAAGGTGCAATATACCCCAGTTTCCATTGCTGACTTCAGGGAGATGGGGAGGTGATAACATTCACCTCCTCCTTCTCCTCTCCAACCAGCATTTATCCCCTTCCTCAGCTTTCTTAATATTCACTCTTTTCTGCAACACATCCATCAGAAACCATACCCTTCAATGTTTACCATTTCTCACACTGCCCAAGCATTTACCGCATTACCACCTACATTTACCCCATTCTCCTTTCACTTCCGTTCAACATTCATTCCCTTTCCCTTGGCACAAACCATTCTGAACTGCTAGAGCTCCAGGTGACTCCTTTCTCCCCTCTACAATCAACTGCATTCCAAGTCCTAGGAGTACAGTGATCTGCCAGACCTCTCTAGCCCCTCCCCTCCAGATAGCAGAACAAGAATACTCTGCTCTAGGCAGCAGGTAGGGTGGAGGCTGGTTAGAAGGAGGAGGGATCAAACAGGAAATTAATTGGCTCTTCTTTGATCTGTATTGCTGTAGTCTCTATTCCAGCCCCTCCACTGTACTCTTCAGTGCTGCTCAGTTGTCATGGGACAGGAGGGCATGAGTCACTTTTTGCACATGAAAGAGCAACATGTGGCTTCTGAGCCACAGATTGGCCACCCTTGCTCTAGGTAAACTCCCAGATTCCCTGTCTCTCACAGGAAGCAGCACCTATTCCAAATGTAGCTCAACTATGTCTCCAGTCTTAATTTCAAGAATTTTCTGTTTTGCCTTAGTTGATCTTTAATGTATTTGCAAAGGACCACTTTCAAATTAGAGGGAGGAATGCACAATAATGCATCTTGCTAACAACTTTCTTATAGCAACAAGCAATTCTAAATCATAAGAACATAAGAACATGGAATACCGGGTCAGACCAAGGGTCCATCAAGCCCAGCATCCTGTTTCCAACTGTGGCCAATCCAGGCCATACGAACCTGGCAAGTACCCAAAAACTAAGGGGCGGATTTTCAGAGCCCTGCTCGCGTAAATCCGCCCAAAACCGGGCGGATTTACGCGAGCAGGGCCCTGCGCGCTGGGAAGCCTATTTTACATAGGCCTCCCGGCGCGTGCAGAGCCCCGGGACTCGCGTAAGTCCCGGGGTTCTCTGAGGGGGGCGTGTCGGGGGCGGGCCCGGTCGTCGCGGCGTTTCGGGGGCGTGTCGGCAGCGTTTTGGGGGCGGGTACGGGGGCGTGGCTACGGCCCGGGGCGGTCCGGGGGCGTGGCCGCGCCCTCCGTACTCGCCCCCAGGTCGCGGCCCGGCGCGCAGGAGGCCCGCTCGCGCGCGGGGATTTACGCCTCCCGGAGGGAGGCGTAAATCCCCCGACAAAGGTAAGGGGGGGTTTTAGACAGGGCCGGGTGGGTGGGTTAGGTAGGGGAAGGGAGGGGAAGGTGAGGGGAGGGCAAAGGAAAGTTCCCTCCGAGGCCGCTCCGATTTCGGAGCGGCCTTGGAGGGAACGGGGTAGGCTGTGCGGCTCGGCGCGCGCCGGCTATACAAAATCAATAGCCTTGCGCGCGCTGATCCAGGTTTTTAGCAGATACGCGCGGCTCCGCGCGTATCTACTAAAATCCAGCGTACTTTTGTTTGCGCCTGGAGCGCAAACAAAAGAAGGCTATTCGCGCGCCTTTTAAAATCCGCCCCTAAGTCTATCCCATGCTACTGTTGCTAGCAATAGCAGTGGCTATTTTCTAAGTCAACTTAATTAATAGCAGGTAATGGACTTCTCCAAGAACTTATCCAATCTTTTTTTAAACACAGATATACTAACTGCACTAACCACATCCTCTGGCAACAAATTCCAGAGTTTAATTGTGCATTGAGTGAAAAAGAACTTTCTCTGATTAGTTTTAAAGTGCCACATGCTAATTTCATGGAGTGCCCCCTAGTCTTTCTATTATTTGAAAGAGTAAATAATCGATTCACATTTACTTGTTCTAGACCTCTCATGATTTTAAACACCTCTATCATATCCCCCCTCGGCCGTCTCTTCTCCAAGCTGAAAAGTCCTAACCTCTTTGGTCTTTCCTCATAGGGGAGCTGTTCCATCCCCTTTATCATTTTGGTCGCCCTTCTCTCTACCTTCTCCATCGCAACTATATCTTTTTTGAGATGCGGCGACCAGAATTGCACACAGTATCCAAGGTGTGGTTTTAAAATGTATTTAGCATTATCTAAATAAATAAATACATATTGCCCTTATTCCTTTTCAGCATGATTCTTAACATTCCTGACGTAAAATAAATTATTTGTTTTACTGCACTTTCTACTTAGGCACGTCTACTATTATAAGAAAGGGATATTGTATATTCTGCATTATTATATATGTTTGCTTTTTTGCTTCTTGTAATAACCCATTTTTTTCTAATAAAGTCTAATAAATAAAAAAGGAAGATGCTGATGTCTCTGTTCTTGTTCTGTGCTGCTGCCACTCTGCTACATCCAAAGGATGAAAATAGTTAAAAAGAGATCTTTGGGGAATAGATTTTAAAACTGGAAATCATTTAGTATTCATAATTGAAGGTACAGATAATTAAATCTTTTAAAATATGATGAGAAAAGAAGTGGGTGGAATATAATAAAAAATTCAGCTGTCATCTTCATTCTTAATATAATAATTTTAAAGCAAATTACCTTTGTAGGAATGACTTCTTTCTTTGAGGTGGATTCTATCAGATGTCCGATGAGATTCTTCAAATTCCAGACCAGATGTTTTCCTTATGACTGAAGTATAATCAAGGATTTCAGCAAAAAGAGGTTTCTGCTCACCATCCATAGAGGATGCAAAAGAAGATGACCCATTTTTCTTCTCTCCTGAATATGTGTTTGAATATTGATAATGTTTGGCATTATCCATAGAATTTTCAGAGTCATCATGACTACTTTCTCTGCCACAACCTGCAAGAAGGAAATTCCCATATGATGTAGTCCCATGTAAGCTCTTTCATTTAAGGAAGCAAAATTAAGTAAGCAATTTATAAATGTGGAGGGTAGAAATAAACAACAACAAAAAGGTTGTAGATGATACCTTTTTATTGCACTAACAACACATTTCTGACTTTTGAAAAGTAAAACTTTAGGGACAGAGAAGAACAAACAGGCATCCAGATAGATGACAAACCAAGAATGGCTTATAAGAGTCAGGGACTAAAGGCTCTATGATGCCTGCAATGGTTAATCAGTAGCGGGGAAGAGCATGTGATATTACCATTGTATCCGATTTTAGTAAGGCCTCATCTGGAATATGGGATTGCAATTCTGGAATGGATGATACTCATAAAATTCAAAGGTGAACAAAAACAATATTTTTACTGAGAATAAAGCATGTGCGATATCCAAAGAGACAAGAAAGAGGTGAGAAAAAAAAGATTTGAGCGGGTGGGGGGAAATTGATAAAATGATTTAATAATTAAGCAGGTTATATATACATTTATGCAAGGGGTAATTCAAGAAAGATAGAACTGGAAATATTATTAGGACAAAACTAAAACTGATCAAAGTTAAATATGCTTTAAAACGGAAATATTTTTGCAGTCTAAATCAGTGTTTCCCAACCCTCTTCTGGAAGCACATCTAAATAGTTACGTTTTCAGGGTATCCACAATAAATATGCAAGAGATATATTTGCATACACTGCAGACTCAGGTTATGCAAATCTATCTTATGCATATTCATTATGGATATTCTGGAAAACCAGCTGGTTAGGTGTGCCTCTTGAAGAGGGTTGGGATAAACGGGTCTAAATAATAAAGTACCAGAATACGTTACTGCTGGATTTAATTGAGATGTTTTACATAGTGATATTTAAAAATAAATTATATTCTTAGAGATAAATTTTAAAAGCTACGCGTGAGCATCCATGTGCGCATCCAACCCGGCGCGCACATATGGACACCTGATTTTATAATGTGCGCGCATATTATAAAATCGGGAATTGGCGTGCGCAAGGGGGTGCACAATTGTGCACCCTGCATGCACAGACACCTGTGGCCTTCACCCATTCACTCCCAGGCCCCTCCAATTTTGGAGCGGCCTGGGAACTTCCTAACCCCCTAACCCAGAGCTTTCCAAACAGTGTGTCGCCTGCAGTTTGAAGGTGTGTCGCCTGGTCCACATAGCAGCAGGGCTAGCAGAAGCAGGGAAATACAGCAGGAAGATCGGCGGGGCCATAGTGGAGCTTACCTCACCACAGCCCGAAGAAAAGGGTCACGTTCACTCCTCTTCCTTTCTGCCTGCGCAGCCCCGGAAGAAAAACGTTGCTGGAGCCGAGTGGGCAGGAAGGAGGAGGAGCATCTGCCGTGAATAGAAGAAGAGCAGCGTTAATGGGCTGCTGCATATCCCATGTTGCGGTGGCCCGAGAAGAGGAGGAAACCTGGTAGTAGGGCCGCTGTGAGAATGAGAAACTGTGTGTTTGAGGGAAGAAGAGAGATGGAGAAAAAAGAAATAGAAAAAAAAAAGACCCTGTAAAAGGAATTGGCAAAAAAAACAAGAAAGGGAAGGTGGAAAAAAAAGCCTGTGATCAACCGATTAGAAAACTAAGATCAGACAGCAAAGGTAAAAAAAATTACTTTTTAGTGATTGACATATGTTATCTTTGGGAATGTGCAAGAGTAGCACTTTCTCTATGCCGATCTTGCAATGTACGAGATCGGCATGGAGGAAGTGGAAGCCCACAAATATTTAATACCGTGGGACCTGTACAGAGGAGGCAGCAGAACAGGCTTCAGTGCCAGTAGCAGCAATCAGCACTTCCCCAAATATCCACATGGCAGCAGTGAAGCGGTAGCAGAGGATTGAGAGAGGCTCTGAGGTTGCTGGCAAAAGAAAGAGAGGGGGGTCTGCCTTCAGTGTGTGCAAGTGTATGAATACGAGTCTGCCTGGGGGTGTATATGTGTGAATGTATGGGTGCCAGCCTGAGGGTGTGTCTGTGTATGAGAATGAATGGGTGTCTTCCTGGGGTCTGTCTGTGTGAGAATAGGTGCCTGCCTGTGTGTGGTGTATGTGTGTGTGAGAATAAATTGGTGCCTGCCTGGGGGTCTGTGTGTGTGTGCGCGAGAATGAATGTGTGCATGCCTGGGGGGTGGGGAGGGATAGATGTGAGAATGAATGGGAGCTGCCTGGGGGTCAGTGTGGGTGTAATATTATGTAATCCACAAAAATCTATGTATATATTTAAGGAAACATACATAAATTGTCAAAATATGTTTTGTTCGTTTAACCTTTAACCTCTGGTTTGTTTGTAGACTGAATTACTGTGTCATGAAATTATGTTTGTCTAAAAAGTGTGTCACCAACATGAAAAGTTTGGAAAGCTCTGCCCTAACCTAACCTCCCTTCCCCATCCCCTAACCCTCCCTTCCCCTCGCCCTATCCTAAACCTCCGGACCTTTATTTTACCTCTTGTGCCTGCTCTGGGCAGCCACAGGTTGCACATACTGGCAGCCTGCCGGCACACGATCCTCTGACCCAGCATCCTGGGGCTTTACACACGTCGCCAGACCTTTTTAAAATAGGCCCGGCACATGTAGGGCTTTGAAAATCTGGGTCTTAGTGAATAATATCAATGGGTACAAAGATCACTCTCAACAATAGGCGTTTAGGAGAACTGAAACTAAAGAAGGATGAACATGATGATTTTCATTCAGTCTAAGAAGTATTGTAACTGTATAAATTACAGTATATTAAGATCTAACAATGAGCCAAATCAGAATACAAACACTGAATGGCATATAGCTAAAATATTCAGGAGATTACTGTCAGCCAAGTATAAGGTATAATGGCAAGAACTAATAAATCATGGAATATAATAATTTCCAAAGTATTCTGTTTAGAACTTCTGAAAGGTACTAAAGTACAAAAAATACCATCAATTTTCTTCACCTTGGGACATTGTAAGCATGTTTGTTATTGGAATGATTCATTTATGCTTTAGCTACTTGTTTCTCAGGATTCTGTGGCAAGGGCTGTACAACCTGGCCCATGCCATACATTTTGCTGTTTAAAGCAGAATCTGAGGAAACTGGCAAACTCTTGAGTTGTCAAGGGTCGGGTGGGATGAGAGAAGGATTTAGTGCCAGGGATATGTGAGAGAAGGGATCAGAGATGGGAAGAGGCAGAAAAGGAGAGAAAAGATAGGGAGAGGATTGGGGGAGAGGAGAGAGAGAACTGAGAGAAGGATGCTAGGAGGGTGGGTTAGAGTGCAGCAGTTGAGTGGGGGAAATTAAGGCAATGAAAGGTGGGATTACAAAAATGGGGACCAGTAATCCTGACAAGGGAAGCTTTGGGGTTACTTCTACTTAACCAAGGCGCAACCCCAAGACTCACAGTTGGATGGGTGGGAGTGTCTCACTTTGTCCCTATTAATGCATCAGACTTTCCTCTGCTCTGTTTCAGTTGAGGAGGGGTAAGTGGCCATTAAAGGTGGCCCTGCCCCTGTTAGATGTCACTGAACTCTACTCTGGTGCCTCCTAGTGGAGGCTCCAAATATTAATATACAAGAAAATAGGCCCTACTAGGCCACTAAGTCCTGACTGAACTGAGGCCATGTGCCTAATGCACATGGCTCCAAATAAACCTGAAAAAAAAAGAACAAACTATTCCTGTCTGTGTCTAACTATTTTCTTGATTTAATCTCACTTCAGGGTGGTAACTGGGTATTGGTAGTGAAAAAAGGGGTAGAGAATGAGGGAGATTATTAGGAGAGGAGGGATGGGAAAAGAGAATTCCAAAGCATGGGGGGCATAATCCTGTCAAGGGAGGCTTTGGGATTACTCTTTCTTGCCTAAGGCCCATCCACAAGACTTGCAATTGGATGGGTAGTAGTGTCTCACTTTGCCCCTACTAATCTGTCAGTCCTTCCTCTGCAGACTCTCTATTGGACCAGCATTAGGTGAGGGCTATATATAAAGAGCTCTAGCCTGACATACCTTTGCTGGTCTAACAACCCTCTTGGCATCTGTCCTGTGAAGCGTCATCTGTTTGACTCCTGATTTCCTATAACTGTGTTCCTGCCTGGTAATCATGTTTATGTTTGATAAAAGTCCCTGTCTTACAGTTCAGTTTTCTGTGACCTGTTTATGTCCAGTTCCAATGGGACTGCCTCACACTTCTTCCCTAATTCTTTTCCAGTCCCTGGACTCCACCGGCCTTGCCTTTCCAAGCATGCCCCTTCCCTTCAGGAAGGCCCTGATTCCCAAGCCTAGATAGTCCCTAACATCCTATAGATTATAAAAGAAGTGTGCGCAAGTCCATGTGCACGCGGTTCCCAGGGCATATATGTTATAAAATCCATTGGCCATGCACACATGCGTGCGGGATTTTATAATCTGTGCACGCTTGTGAAGGCGGCGCATGTGTGGGGGGTGAATTTTGAAATATTACGTGCGGAGATGCAATTGGGCCTCCCCCAGTGTTCCAATTAAGGAGCAGAGTGGGAGGGAACATCCCTACCCACCTGCCTAACTTTCCTTCCCTTTCCCCTTTCCCCCTCTCCACCCTGACCCCTATCCCCTTCCTAACTATAAGAATTTAAAATTTTTTTTTACTTTCTGTTCTGTCAGAGTAGAAGCAACTTCTGCGGACCAACTGACTGCCGGCGCACTTCCTCAGAACAGTGGCTAATGGCCGCTGTTCTGGCCGGCCTCTGTCCAGCCCCGCCCAGACCCCGCCCCCCAGCCTGCCCCTTTTTCATGCCCAGCACTTGTGTGCATATCGGCAGTTACGCTCATGGCCGAGCTCTTTTGAAAATGCATGCAGCGTACGCAGGGCCCGGCCACGTTCGTAACTGCCGGTATTTGCGCGCGTGGCCCTTTTAAAATCAGGCCTTAATTTATGAACTTTTCTTTGTAAGGAAATATAGGTTAGTAATTATTTCACTGGCTTAATTTGATAAATCTAGTCCTATATATCACAAATATCAAGAGAGGTGCTATAAACAAATCCTTGGAAGCTGAAATGAATAAGTTTTACTTAGCACTTGAGAAGCTTTGTCTTTGCATTTTTATGCTGATTATTACAGCAGGACCAAATTAATAAAACATGATTTACAAAGACATTGTCCTGAGGCAGAAAATAACATGTTAAAAATGACTTTTTAAATATCCGCTGCTTTTGTCTTAAGATTAAGTAAACTGTTTATACACTTATGACAGATACATAACAAGAAAATTGGTAATTACTTTTTCAACACTACATGTCTGCAGTCTACATTCGGCAGCTTTATTTTTCTATGAAAGTACAATGCAGGTTTTATTGCATTCAGTCTTACTGGTGCTTTCTCACAGCATTTCCTGTTTAAAGCTTGGATTATCTTTGAAATATGTATGCCCAATTTATGTATAATTATGTTCCTGTTTGTTACTAACAATTTTCCATGAAGATTGTTCTTCGCTCTCAGAATAACATCAGTCAGAAGAGTGAAATATATTGAAGCAGTATTCAACGACAGCTACAGTTGTTTTGATTAACTTTACCAATTTCTGAGTGAGAATATCTCATGCTTGTGATTTCTAACCCTTATCCACCTCTGATTCTCTGTGTGAATCTGAGGAATCAGGTAAAAGTATTGCTAATAAAAATTGAGATAGAAATAAGACTGAGTCATTTTCTTGTCAAACATTGGAATTTGTTGCCATTGCTCTGCGAAAGATACTGTTATGCTGGCAATGCATTATCAGTGTGAGTGCTATGAAGGGACACTGGATATATTACAGAAAGCTACTTGATTTCACCTTCCATGGCCGACTTCTGAGAAGTGTATTGGAACCTTGAAACCTAACTTGCACGCCTTTACTGCAAATGGACCTTCTACCAGCTTAAACTTGAGTTGAACGTTATGTCCTGCCTGGGGCACCTAAATGCTACTCTGATAGATCCTACTCTGGGTCAATGAACAGCTGGGAGCAGAAAGAAGAAAGATATGTGAATGTTACCTTCTCTTTACTACTTAAAGCATTTTATTTCAAAGTAATTGCTCAAATATGGCTCATTACTGTGTTAGGCATAGATGAAATTAACTAAAGATACTCATATAGAGGGTAATTTTCAAAGTCATTCACCTAGGCATATAGCAATTTACTTGGGTTAATTGGCCTGTATGAAAACTGATCTTCCTCAGGCCATCTAAAGTGCAAACGGGTTCCACAGTGCGTGCACCTTTATCCATACTAGGAGGAGGTGTTCTCAGGGTGTATTTATGAGGGTTCTAAAAACAATGTAGGTAATTTTCAAATAGGTGAATTTTAAAAGCATGGCACGTGCCAAAACCAGGAGATATAAGAGTATGTCGGGCCAGTGCGCGCCGAGCGGATTTTAAAAGCCATCCATGTGTGTGCGTATCTCCTGGTACACACACAAATGTGGTAGAAGTGGCATTTGCGTGCATATGTTCATGCACTGTTAAAATCGCATGCATGTGCTCACATACAGCCTATTTTATTCCATGCGCGCATGTATGCGCATATCTTATGAAATGGCTGGGCGTGAGCCGGCAAATGTGCGCACATGTGCGCCAGTGCAGCTATTTCAAAGTTACCATCAGGCTTTATGCATGTACATAGGCTTTTGAAAATTGCTACTTTTACTTGTGTAAGGCGTAACTACGTTGATATTTCACTTAATTTTCAAAAGGTTTTACATGCATAAACGATATATGCTACTTATATGCATGCAACTCCTTACATCCTATGTGAGTAAATGAAGTTTCTAATCCATGTACATTATTTTCCAGAAAACTTTTGCATGCACTAGAAGGCAATTTGAAAAGTGCTCCCCACATTAAATTAAGGGCCTTGCTGTGCTAATCTGAGAAATGTAATATCTTATTTAATACATGAACCAGAAGAACGAAAGGTTTTATCCTATTTTTCTCTATGGGAAAAATGCTTAGTATATACGGCTCTACATTCTCTTTGCTTCTTTTTTATTATAAAAAAAAAAATTAAACTTAGAAATCTTAATTGAAGAGGGATATAGTTTCTGGAATTGTATACATTTCTAGTTTCTTGCCTGAGTTGTAGCTGCTCACATTGTCATTATGTGATGTAACATGATTTTTATTACTTCTGCCCAGTGAAATTGTCCTAATATGTTTTATCCAGACTGGATCCAATAAGACTAACAATTATTGCATTTGAAAACTAGCCATGACATAATCTTAGGGTAATTGGTCGAGGAAGCTTTTTGGTATCTGAATAGCATCGCAGATTCTGAAATATAGAGACGGGAATGAAGAATGTTTCCATCATGAATATCCAATTATAGTTGAGTAAATTTAGGGGGATACAGAATGTCAGTTGAGAAGATGGAATTAATTTGTGAATTTCAGGATTTACCTAATAGCTTTGTAATTTGACTTGATCATGCTTCCTCTTTAATGTAAACGACTTGTGTCGTCAACAGATATGTAACTGAAAATCTTACAAGCAGGGTGGTGACTATCTTAAATGTCTGTTATGCCTCATATCTTCTGAGGCTAACTGCACAAATGTCATTTAGCCAGTGATTGTGGTTATCTAGTTCACGGAAGGGTACCACAACCAGTGTTGACTGGGGATTCACTGGAAGTAAGTGTATGTCTTAAAGTTTGCAATAAGTGTGACATGAAGGCATGTTTTTACCATACATGCCATTTCTGTACCTTTAAGGTATTCTACAATTCTTGTCTTTTTTTAACAGTGTTAGGAGATAGTAAACTCTTTTTTCAATATATTCATGAAAAAAATGTATTTCATGGAATATAACAACACATTTACAAAAATTATTTTAGTTCTCTACCCATTAAATCACAAATGTAAAGTGCCCCTGTTTTATAAAATTACTACCTCTATTTCTGGAAGATAAGACAGGAGGAGACCTAGAAAGAAAAGAGCTGTGCTTTGATTAATTCTTTTTTTTTTTTAATGTGTTTGACAGCTGGCATTGACTGCACACAATTGCATATAGCTAGTTTATTAAGTGCCAGAGGGCAAGTGATGGTACAAAGTCCTGATTTCCCAGTTGGCATGTGCCTAAGGCCATGCACGTTGTGCAGGGTGCCCTGTGCTTAAATATTACATTGGTGCAATGCTCAATCACCCCAGCGTGATCCTGTCTTCCTTTCCTTCCTCTGGCGAGGGTGGTGGGGAATGGAGAAGACTTTGCCTAGGGCTGAATGAGATGTAAATACAGCCTCACATGGTACGGACAATTCCATAAATCACATAAAGGGATCCAAAGAACCTTAGCTAGAATTCCTAATGAATATGATAAGCAAAACCAGCTTAATCTAATTTTTACCTGTATACAAAAATTGCATTTATGATGTTGTTTACATTATCTATAAAGACCTCATAAGTGCATGATAATGTTTGTATAGCTTATATCACACATTATTTTTTTTTTGTAATTTACTCTTTATAAAATTTTTAACGTATATGTGACATACAATGTCATTCAAAATATTGGATATTAAATCTCCAAAATTACAATAAGGAAAACAAACTATATTGATCAGAGGAAAGGGCAGATAGAAAATTATTACCATCACATTATCTATTCAAACAACAATATTTCACAATATCCTTTACCCTTTTCCCTCCTCTCCCATAACATTATATGATTAAATATCCAGATACTATGCAATTGGGGAGACCAAGAATCCAATTAGAAGCAATATTCATATTCAAAACTCAATATAAAAAGAAATAAGGAGAGTCCCAGTTTCACTTCTTATGCGATTGTTATGGAAGTCTCTGTTTAGTGGACCCTTGGGCCGACCTGCTGGAGACGGGGAAGGATGGTCAATGTCTCTAATGAATAGCAGGCTGGGAGGCAGATGTTCAGGCAGGATGTAGATGCTCTTCACCCTGGAAGTTGGTACTCCCCCGGGAGGAGCCCGTAGGAGCCCAACCGCTGGGACTTAGGCGAGTGGTGGGTCAGGACAGGTAACTGGAACCAGACTAGGAAGTAGCAATACTGTAACTGGGTAAGGGTTCTGGAACCAGGCAGGAACTGTAGCAAGACTCGGGTACTGGAACCAGGCAGGAACTGTAGCAGGCAAGCAAGAACCAAGCAGCTACTGTAGCAGGCAAGCAGGAACCAAACAGGTACTGTAGCAGGCAAGCAAGAACCAGGCAGGAACTGTAGCAGGCAAGCAAGAACCAAGCAGGTACTGTAGCAGGCAAGCAGGAACCAAGCAGGTACTGTAGCAGGAACGGAGCGATGAAACAAGACGAGTCGCTCCGGGGCACAATGCAACAGGGAACCAGGAGGCTAACCCGTTGCAAGGCCAAGACTGGAAGACCGCGGCCGGCTTATCAAGGCCGTGGCATCTGACGTCAGGATTTGGGCGGAGTCAGCTCTGGCGGGAAACGGCCTAGAAAAGCGCCCAAGTGGCGCGCGCGTGCGCCTAGGAGCAGGGCGTCCATGGGAGATCTTGCAGCGGCACAGCCCCAGTGGGGACGCCGCCAAACAGGCCGCAAACCAGCTCTCTGGAAGCGAGAGCAGGACCGGGAGCCTGAAGGTAAGGGCCTGGCCGTGGTGCTTGCGGCCAGAACCGCAACAGTACCTCCCATCTTACGCCCCCTCTTAGCCAGTCCGGGTTTACTTGGGTGGTCCAGATGGAACTGGCGTAATAAGTCCTTGTCGAGGATGTTACGGGCCGGTTCCCAAGAGTTATCCTCGGATCTGCAACCCTCCCAGGCAAGCAAGTATTCCCATCGGCGTTGATGGAATCGGACATCCAAAACTCCACGCACTTGATACGTGACCTTGTCTGGTACAGAAGGATCCAATGGCTCAGGAGCCCGGGAGTGGTACCTGGATAACACAAGAGGCTTCAGCAATGACACATGGAACACGTCGTTTATGCGTATTGTGATGTGGTGCAGCCCGGCCGCAGGCAGGAGCTGCCAAGCCACCTTAAAAGCAACGCGAGTACCAAACCCAGACAGCAGGGGGCGCAGGGAAAGATGAGAAGAACTACGAATCCCAGGTTTCCTGAAACACCACCTGACTTGGGAGGAGAGCCTGAAGGTGAACAGGTGTTAGACATAGACCATGATGAGCTAGACACTGATGAGTTCATGGAAGTGGAGGAAGAGGGTGTGCCCACTTGGTGGGAATGGCCACAAAAGCCCAACTCTTGGGAGTCAGAGGAGGAAGAGATGGAGGTAGGTTCAGGGGGAGAAGAGTCCTCCAGTTCGTATATGGATACTGAGTAAGTTGGGGGAGGGGAAGTACACTCCGGAGGCTAAAGGGAAGGCCAGGGAGGAGGGCTCTAGAGGGGCCTGTTATGTTAGATCTGGTAATAAGCGCCGGGCATAAGAAACAAATGGTTACTCCCTAAGAGGCCTGCTGGTAAGAAAACCGGAGGGCTGGAAGGGGATGGGAGGAAGCCTCATGTACAGGTTTGTGTTATGTTATAAAGTGCTTGAAAGGAACTAGCGAGCTCTCTGTGTTGTCTTTGGGGATTGGGGAAGGGGTTCACCTACCCCCAACCCTGCTTGAAGGGAGCCTCGGAGCCCCGCCAAACCAGGGCCAGCGGAAGCACGGACCCAGGGATTTGCGTGAGTCGTCCAACTCTCGAGGCCTCGTTCGCTGGGACGGAAGGTGGAAGGGCGATACCCGAGGCCCCAAGGACGGTGAGCCGTGACACATGGTGGCAGCAGTGGGATCCACGGAACTCGCTGCCCGGAGGACCGCGAAGGGGCAGTTGGATATACCCAGGCACTCATTAACCTGGGGGAAGGTAATAGTACCTCAGCAGCGCTAAAATAGACTGCCTGTGGGGGGGTGGGGAGACGTATCCTAAACCCTTGCAGGGGCGCTAAAAAAAAAAAAAAAAAAAAAAAAAAAGAAAAAAAGAAAAAAAAAAAAAAAAAAAAAAGAGGGTTTGTTTTTGGTTTTTGTTTTTCTCACTCTCTTCCCCTGGGGAGGGGGGGGCTAGAGTGTTGAGCGGCCGCACTTGGGTCTCGCTGTTGTTGTCTTCCAGAGATGGCGTCAGAGGAGGTATTAAAGTGGCTAACCGCACAGATGCAGCAGCAGCAGGAGGGCATGCAGCAACTGATGAAACATATGATGGAACAACAGCAGCAGCAGCAGCGACCACTTCTACAACTTCTGGAGGAGCAGCGGAAGGTCACGCAGCTATGGGCGGCCCAGCTTACCACAGGACCCTCAGGTACCTCCCCGCCAGTTCCAGGTGCTCGGGGGCTCGCATGGACTGAACCCCCCTTGAACATTCACCTAGAAAAGATGGGGCCTGGGGATGATCCTGAGGCCTTCCTCGTCACCTTTGAGAGGGTGGCTAGCGTGGCGGGTTGGCCCCGCGAACAGTGGACTGCCCGACTAGCACCCTGTTTAACGGGTGCAGCACAGGCCGCCTACAGGGCACTGGCCCCGGAACAAGCTGTCAATTATTCGGTCTTGAAGGCTGCTATACTGGACAGGCTGGGAGTAACCCAAGACTGGTATCGCCGGCAATTCCGGGCTACATGTTTTCAACCCATGGATCGCCCTCGGGCCCTAGCTCAGCATCTGAAGGACTTGGCATATAGGTGGCTGGAGCCCGAGGGTAAGACTGTAACAAAGATAATGGACATGATTATTCTAGAGCGATATATAGACGCGTTACCTGCCCAGATGAGGAGTTGGGTGGTGCGTCAGGGGGTAACTGGGCTCGAGAAGGCCATTGTGAATGCGGAGAGGTACTTAGAGGCTGAAGCCGCAGTGACCGTTAGCCCCACCCTAACAAAAATAAAAACCTCTAGGGAGTTAGCTCGAGAAAAGGGAGAAGGCTCGGGGGGTCCTGTACCCGTACGAAGCCGATCCCTGAAGCCAGAGGGGGCGGCTCGTCCGCTCGAGGGGCCGGGTCGAGGCTGGGAAACCCCTAGGAGGTCAGGGACTCTCAAGTGCTTCCATTGTGGGGAACCGGGGCACTTCCAAAGGGAATGCCCTCATGGGACGGTGGGTTATGTGCAACCCCCGAGGTTGAGTGGGGAGGAGGTCTCCAGGGAACCGGCCCCCTATTTTCAATGGGTTAGGGTCAATGGGCATCGAGTGCAAGCCCTCCTAGACACCGGCACAAGTCAGTCCTTGATTTCGGGGAAAACTGCGGCGCAAGTGGGGGTGAAGGCATCGCAGGTCCCAAAGGGAGAAGCGCAGATACGTTGTGTACATGGGGATGTACGAAAGCATCCGGTGTATGAGGTCCTTTTACAGTGGGGCCCTTATGAAGATAGGTTGGAAGTCGCCCGGGCCGAAGCATTACCTGTACCCCTCCTATTGGGGCGCGACTGGAAGCCGCTCGCAGCGGTATTAACTGATAAACAAGCCCTGGTGACTACTAGAGCCCAGACCCAGGCGCAGGGCACCTCAGATGCTGAACCCGGGATCGGGGAGGTATTTCCTTTCGAGGAAGCGGGAGTAGTGGAGGAACCAGGGGCAGGTCGTAGACCCCGCGCGGAGAGAAAGAAGGAGAGGCGAGGGCAGGTAGACATATGGGAGGGAGAAGAGGAGCCCCGCACGGATCAGATAGTGGGGACATTGTTGGGACGGTTTCCCGAGTTCAGAGAGGAACAGCTCCAGGATCCGGCGCTTAAGGAGGCGTGGAAACAGGCAAAAATGCCCACACCTCCTGTGACTAATAAAGGAAATACATTGTACCCTTATTTCATGGTGGAAAAAGGCTTACTCTATAGGGTAGAAGAAGGGCTGGTAGGGCAAGGTGCTCACAAACAGCTGTTGGTGCCCATGTGCTTTCAGAACGATGTCCTGGCCCTGGCCCATGAACATCCCCTGGCGGGCCATTTGGGCATACATAGTACTCTAGCTCGGCTGAAGAGGAGGTTCTTTTGGCCGGGCATATACAGGATTGTGAGGAAGTATTGTTCTTCATGCCCCAATTGCCAATTAGTCTCAACAAGAACCCCGGCTCGCACCCCACTGGTACCCCTGCCCACAGTACAGGCACCCATGGACCGCATAGCGGTCGACATGATTGGCCCATTAGAAAAGACCAAGAGGGGACACCAGTACATTCTGGTGGTTTTGGATTACGCCACTAGGTATCCCTGGGCCATCCCCTTGAGGTCCACAAGAGCCTCCGTGGTGGCACCCGCGCTAGTAAGCATCTTCTGCGAGTTCGGGTTTCCCAGGGAAGTCCTAACAGATCGAGGTACCAACTTTATGTCACGGGAATTGGCGGCCTTGTGGAACCAGTTTGGCATAAAGCATACACGCACCGCGGCGTATCATCCCCAGACAGATGGCTTGGTTGAACGATATAATCAAACTCTAAAAGCTATGATGCGGGCTTGTTTGGAGAGGGATTCTGGGGACTGGGACAGGCTTATCCCCTTCTTATTGTTCGCCTCACGGGAGGTACCCCAGGCCTCTACGGGGTTCTCCCCATTTGAGCTAATCTTTGGGAGACAACCCCGGGGTATGCTGGACGTCATTCAGGAGAAATGGAGTGGGGAAGAGGCAGAGCCCCAAGACGTAATAAGTTACGTAGCCGGCTTGAGGCAACATGCAGAGGTGGCTTTACGTATGGCTCGCGATAACTTACTGCAAGCTCAAGAGAAGCAGAAGCAGTACTATGACCGAGGAGCAAGGGAGCGCGAATTCCATGAAGGGGATCAAGTCTTGATACTGGTGCCCACGTCCCCCAATAAGCTCCTTGCCAAGTGGAAGGGCCCAGGGGTCATAGAAAAACGTTTGGGACCCCTGAACTATCGGGTCAGGGTGGGTCATAGACGCCCGCAGGTCTACCACGTCAATTGGCTCAAGCCATGGATAGAGAGGGCGAGTCTGTCAGCGGGTCGGGTGCCCGAGGATGAAGAGGAACTGGGACCCCAGGTGCGGGATCTGGGTCTTCAGGAGGGAGTAAACATAGGGGTGGACTTGACCCCCTTACAAAGGGCCCAAATGGAGAGGATAGTGAGCCGGGCGGGGGATGTGTTTTCCCCATTGCCGGGCCGTACAACACTTGTCACCCATAGCATATCAACCCAAATGGGGAAGGTGGTCAGAAGGAGGCCCTATCGGTTACCTGAGGCTATGCAGGCGGAAGTTACAAAGCAAGTAGAGGAGATGTTACAGTTAGGGGTTATTGAGGAATCTAGCAGCGCATGGTGTAGCCCCATAGTCCTGGTACCCAAGCCCGATGGGACCTTGCGCTTCTGCATAGATTTTAGGCTTGTAAATGCCATCTCTAGTTTTGATGCATACCCTATGCCCCGAGTAGACGAGCTAGTGGAAAGGCTGGGGACGGCTCACTATTTAACCACCCTAGACCTCACAAAAGGGTATTGGCAAATACCTTTAGATCGGGAGTCACGGGAAAAAACAGCATTCACCACCCCGGTGGGCCTATATCACTTCGTGCGCATGCCTTTTGGGTTGCAGGGCGCTGCTGCCAGCTGTCAGCGCCTTTTGAATATAGTGCTACGCCCACACCTGGATTATGCTGCGGCATACATGGACGATGTCATAATTCACTCCACTGATTGGGCCTCCCACCTCGTGAAAGTCCAAGCGGTGCTCCAGTCATTAAGGGAAGCGGGTTTGACGGTTAACCCGGCGAAATGTCGCCTGGCCCAAAGAGAGGTCAAGTACTTGGGGCATGTAGTGGGGAAGGGGGTGGTCAAACCCTTGCTAGACAAGATCCAGTGTATTCGGGACTACCCTAGGCCGGTGACGCAGAAGCAGTTGAGGGCCTTCCTAGGTCTGGTAGGCTATTACAGACGCTTTATTCCACGGTTCGCTGACCGGGCATGTCCCTTAAATGACATGCTAAGGAAGGGAACCCCGAATCAGTTGGGCTGGGCACAGCCCGCCGCCTCCGCGTTCGAGTACCTTAAGGGAGCCCTATGCCGGGATCCGGTATTGAAAGCCGTGGATTTTGCTCTACCCTTCGTATTACAGACGGACGCATCAGGGACGGGATTAGGGGCCGTTCTCTCCCAAAGTGAATATGGGGACGAACACCCAGTACTGTACCTTAGCCGTCGGTTGCATGAGCATGAGCGCAAATACGCCACTATTGAAAAGGAATGCTTGGCAGTGAAGTGGGCGATCGATTCTCTGAAGTATTATTTGGCTGGCCGCCCCTTTATCCTTGTTACGGATCATGCCCCTTGAAATGGCTCCATGTCATGAGGGACTCTAACGCACGTCTAACCAGATGGTACTTGGCGCTACAGCCGTATTGCTTTGAGGTTCGCCATAGGGCGGGCAAGGACCACGTCAATGCGGACTTTCTTTCCCGCCTGGGGGAGGGGGTGGGAACGCCTGTCACCAAGAGTTCCAGGGTTTTTTTAAGGGGGGGGGTGTGTGATGTGGTGCAGCCCGGCCGCAGGCAGGAGCTGCCAAGCCACCTTAAAAGCAACGCGAGTACCAAACCCAGACAGCAGGGGGCGCAGGGAAAGATGAGAAGAACTACGAATCCCAGGTTTCCTGAAACACCACCTGACTTGGGAGGAGAGCCTGAAGGTGAACAGGTGTTAGACATAGACCATGATGAGCTAGACACTGATGAGTTCATGGAAGTGGAGGAAGAGGGTGTGCCCACTTGGTGGGAATGGCCACAAAAGCCCAACTCTTGGGAGTCAGAGGAGGAAGAGATGGAGGTAGGTTCAGGGGGAGAAGAGTCCTCCAGTTCGTATATGGATACTGAGTAAGTTGGGGGAGGGGAAGTACACTCCGGAGGCTAAAGGGAAGGCCAGGGAGGAGGGCTCTAGAGGGGCCTGTTATGTTAGATCTGGTAATAAGCGCCGGGCATAAGAAACAAATGGTTACTCCCTAAGAGGCCTGCTGGTAAGAAAACCGGAGGGCTGGAAGGGGATGGGAGGAAGCCTCATGTACAGGTTTGTGTTATGTTATAAAGTGCTTGAAAGGAACTAGCGAGCTCTCTGTGTTGTCTTTGGGGATTGGGGAAGGGGTTCACCTACCCCCAACCCTGCTTGAAGGGAGCCTCGGAGCCCCGCCAAACCAGGGCCAGCGGAAGCACGGACCCAGGGATTTGCGTGAGTCGTCCAACTCTCGAGGCCTCGTTCGCTGGGACGGAAGGTGGAAGGGCGATACCCGAGGCCCCAAGGACGGTGAGCCGTGACAGTATAGAAGAGGGCAGGCGTAGACGGTATGAGACTGCTCCCACTCGTTCGGCGACTCGAAAAGGCCCACAGAACTTCGGAGCTAGTCTTCTAGACGGGATACATAGCAGTAGATTTCTGGTGCTAAGCCAGACACGATCTCCTGGGAGGAAGATGGGTGCTGGCTGACGATGTCTATCTGCCCATTTATTGGCGGACAAGGCGGCCTTACGGTTCTTTTCCTGGGTAGAGATCCACAAGGAACGAAGCTGACAAGCTGAGAGTTGCAGTGCCGGGAGTGCACTAGGTTCAGGTGAAGGTAGGGGCGGTCGAAGTTGCTTCCCATAAACAACGAGGAATGGCGAACTTCCAGTAGCTGCATGCGTGTGATTATTATATGGGAACTCCGCCCACGGGAGTAGCTTGGCCCAATTATCTTGTCGTTCATTCACGAAAGCAAGGAGAAAAGTCTTCAAGGTTCGATTGGTTCGTTCCGTATGCCCATTACTTTGAGGATGGAACGCTGATGAAAGACTAAGTTGCACATTGAAGCATTTACATATGGATTTCCAATAACGACCTGTAAACTGTGGTCCTCGATCGGAGACTATATCCTGCGGGAGACCGTGAAGTTTAAAAATATGCTGAGCGAACAGGCCAGGCAAGTCAGGTGCAGAAGGTAGCTTTGGCAAAGGGACAAAGTGAGCCATCTTGGAAAACCAGTCCACGATTACCCAAATGAACGAATTACCTCCTGAGGCAGGAAGGTCCACGACGAAATCGGTGGAAATGTGTGTCCATGGCTCTACCAGGATGGGCAATGGTTGCAACAGGCCCCTGGGTTTCCCGATGAGCGGCTTTTGAACAGCACAGGTAGGGCATGACCCCACAAATGTTTGGACGTCCAGTCTCACCGTCGGCCACCAATAGAAACGGTTTAGCAAGTCCAAAGTCCCTTTCCAACCAGCATGGCCCCCAGTAAGGGAGTCATGGGCCCAGGCGAGAACTGCTCTCTGGGAGCAGTGTGGCACGACGGTCTTCCCTTGGGGGACACTGAGGTTGCGGCAAGACTTACTTTCTCCGGGTCCAGGATGTACAGAGGTGTGTCAGGAGTCTCTTCGACCTCAGAGGAGCGCGAGAGCGCGTCAGCTCGAACATTCTTCGAGCCGGGTCGGTAGCGTAAGGTAAAGTCAAACCGATCAAAAAATAGCGACCACTGGGCTTGTCTCGGGTTCAGGCATTGAGCTTGCTTCAAGAATGCTAGGTTTTTGTGATCAGTGTAAATTGTAACCGGATGGTTGGCTCCTTCCAACCACTGTCTCCATTCTTCCAGGGCAAGTTTCATGGCTAGCAACTCTTTGTCACCAACACAATAGTTGCTTTCTGCCGGGGAGAATTTCCTTGAGAAATATGAACAGGGCAACAGCTGTCCGGAATCAGAGTACTGACTCAGTATGGCCCCCATGGCCACATTGGAGGCATCAACTTCCACCACGAAGGGCCGGCTGGGATCCGGATGATGAAGGCAGGTGTCTAACAAGAAGGCTTCTTAATTAATTTAAACTTTATTAATTTTAAACAATATTACAAAGCATAAAAAACTTTGTTTGAAAATTATGTATCATGTTGGTACAAGGAAATCAAAATTTAGTCCTCACATCATAGACAACAACAAATATTTCCCAACACTTTACAACATAGACGAGACCCCAAACCTTTGGGGGGGGGGGGGGGGTGTAGCATACAAATTTAAGGAGATAAAAAAGGAAAATACATAATAAATCAAAATCTTTGGTTTCCAGATTTAAGCAGCTACTTTCTATATGACATCACTTCTACCTTAAGATGGTAGGATTCTTTTGGCATCAACAAAATTTTTCAGTTGCTCAGGATGAAAAAATATATAACTGTTGTTTTCAAATTTCACAACGCATTTACAGGGGAACCTCAATAAGTAAGTTGCCCCAATGGCTATTACTTCTGGTTTCAGAGCTAGAAAGTTTTTACGTTTAGTTTGAGTAGTTTTTGTGAAGTCTGGGAATATCCTTATCCAGGATCCCATAAAGGTTTCCTTGATCTTTTTAAAGTATGCCTTCATGATTACTCCTTGATCAATTTCGTTAAAGAAAGTTATTAATAGCGTAGATCTTTCAGCTATCTCATATCCGGAAGATTCTAGAAAATCTGTTAGGTTCTCCAGAACATTCTGTGGCATTTGTTGGTTTAACTGAGCTTTGCGCACCGGCAGAAAATAAACGTTTTTCAAAGGGGGGATTTTTTCTGGAGCTATTTCCAATATTTCAACTAGGTAACGATTTAAGGTAAATTTAGGTATCTCTCCGATCACCCTTGGAAAGTTTATTATCCTCAGATTTAAATGTCTCAAAAAGTTCTCAATGTTTTCAATCTTCCTATTTGCTGCTCCACAGTCTTGTATTATATTTACTTGAACTTCTTTTATTTTCTTCACAGCGAACAAAAGTACGCTGGATTTTATAAAATCCGGGGTCGGCGCGTGCAAGGGGGTGCACATTTGTGCAACTTGCGCGCGCCGAGCCCTGCGCGCGCTGCCCGTTCCCTCCGAGGCCGCTCCGAAATCGGAGCGGCCTCGGAGGGAACTTTCTTTCTACCTCCCCACACCTTCCCTTCCCTTCCCCTACCTAACCCACCCCCCGGCCCTATCTAGACCCCCCCTACCTTTATCGGAGAAGTTACTACTGCCACTTTTTAACAAGGAAAGACTGAAACTCAATATCACCTCGTAAAAAAAAAAAAAAAAGGGAATCTCTAGATCTGTTCCCTCTTCCTACTTGGCCATGCCTCTGGACCGCCCACACACCCCGGACACGCCCCAATCCCTAACCGTGCCCCCTGGCCACGCCCCCGGCCACCCCTTTTTGCAAGCCCCGGGACTTACGCGTCTCGGGGCTTGCGCGCGCCACCGAGCCTATGCAAAATAGGCTCGGCGCACACAGGGGGGGGTTTGGGGGGGGGGGGGTACGTGCGTATCTTACGCGCGTACCCCTTTGAAAATCTACCCCAATCTGCATTCCACAGTGGCGTGAATTCCCCCAGGAGTACCTCTTGTAGCTGGTGTTGTGACATGGCCGCTGTACGGCGTGTTTGAGCCTCCAAGGTGGCCAGGGAGCCGCCTGCGCCATCTATCGACGGGTTGGGGAACATGCGCGAGCATTAATGGACACACTACTAAGCCCAATATATTTTAGCGCCATGTATCGGTGGGCTGGGGACATGCGTGAGCACTGACGGACACACTACCAAGCCCGATATATTATGGATGATCAGATAGTAGTTCAATTACAGCATTTGTAATTTTTGGGAAAAAGGCTTGAGAAATTAGAATGTAATCAACTCTCGATAGGGAATTATGCACCCTAGAGACATAGGTAAAATACCTGGCTTCAGGGTTCAATGACCGCCAGACATCTAATAGGTGAAACTCTTTATATAAGTAAGAAATCCTCTTCCCCATCATATTCCTTATGACTCTAACTCCTGGTGACTTGTCTAGTTTGGGATTATTCACGCAATTAAAATCTCCTGCCATGAAAAGGGGGCCTTTCATGTTAACTATAAACACTCACTAGAGATGTGAAAAAAGAATGGTTATATTCATTCAGAGCATGTAGGTTGGATATTGAAACCTCCCTACCATTCCGTTTCCCAATGAAAAGTATGAACCTCCCTTCTGGATCCTGTATCACTTTCTCTTCTTGAAAGTGAACAAGCTTACTAACAAGAATAGCTACTCATACCTTTTTACCTTTTCTGCTGAAAACAAGCAAACATTAACCCAATCCCTTTCCAACGTTTTGCTCTTTGCTTCTGAGAGATGTGTTTCCTGTAAACAAACTATTGAGGCCTTGTTCCTTTTCAGTTTAACTAATACCTTCTTCCTTTTAACATTCCAAGAAATAAGCCTTAACCTATCACCCACCTAAAGACATGTCAAAGAATGATGAGAGTGGTACTCTTAATAAAGAGGATGAAGCCCCCAGACTAGCCTCATCCCTCTGCCCATAACCTACTAAATGCAACCCCCATTTAAGTGCAGATTTGAACCCCTCTGATGTCATTCTTTTACTACCCAAATTGTGAGATCCTCTGTTTAGTCCCACCCTCTTCGTTGTATCTCCACTATTTCCTTCCTAATCTTCTCTCTCCCTTCCCTCCCCTTCTATCTTCTCCTCCTTTTTCTACCAAATTGCTTCCCTTGAACAGGAATGAGGCAAACTAAAAAATGTGCCCGGGCGCCATCCCCCACTTTATGTAAACCAAGGTGACACTCAGTCCCCTAAGGATCTTCTCCATCTCCTCTTATCTTCTGAATTTCAGATAATATGCAAATAAAATCCTAACTGCAAACAGATATAATGTCTGAAATGTTGTCCAAATGCATATGCTTGTTCCCCGAGGCTTCTGGCATCTCTGTCCTGAAGGATTCCTTTAAGCTGAATTTTATCCATTGTGTCAATCTGAACTTCTCCGGTACGCCCCTGCTCAGACGTCACATTCCTGAGATGTAGGGTGCCACATATCTCTTACCCTGCTCACTTGGATAGTGGAGAATAGAATGGGTCATCTCTGGGCCCTGTTGATTTTCTCCTCTGCTAGATTACTCTGCATATGAAGAACTGAGCAGTCCTCAGGATTTCAAGGAACTGAAGCGACTTGCAGATTTATGCTTTCCTG
This sequence comes from Rhinatrema bivittatum, assembly GCF_901001135.1. Taxonomy (NCBI): domain Eukaryota; kingdom Metazoa; phylum Chordata; class Amphibia; order Gymnophiona; family Rhinatrematidae; genus Rhinatrema; species Rhinatrema bivittatum. Next base: position 93,877,335 of record NC_042620.1, read on the forward strand.
CTAGCATGCTTAGTCTGCGCAGCTGTGGTTCACCGGCGATTGAGTAAAATATGAAAAGCTTAGATTTCACATTCAAAATTAACTGGTGACAAAAATGTCTCTGCGATTTCATCTCTCCTTTTGATGATGTCAGACAGTCTGGGGTTCAGCAAAAAAAACAAACCCCACCTTCTTTTCTCCTTGTGTTTCTCACAGAAACATGCCCATCTATCAGATGATTTAGTAAGGCAAATATGTCCTGAACACCAACCTGGTGGTAGCACCAGGGGATTAAACTCTTTGCGCTGTAAGGACATTTTCAATGTGTAATCCTGAAAAATACTGATTGGTTTTCCCTGGTTGCATAAGTTGCTGTTTATGTGACCAATTGGCAATTGTAATACGTGGTCTCCCCTTCACATTTAGCACCAAGCCTGTGAGCCCTTTCGATCTTCTAAGCTCCCCTCAGCTCAGGCAAATTTAGGGCCTTTAGGCACCATGATTCAAGAAAACCCACCAGATTCCATTCTTCAATGCTCTTTGGCAACTGCACTACTCTTATTTTTCTCCTTCAGGACTTGCTCTTCAGGTCTTCTAGTTTTGTCTGATTTTTTTTTTCCAGAGCTGCTATTTTACCAGTAAGAGTTAGTGACTCATCTTCTAGCAGTGCAATTCTCCCTTCGATTGTTTCAATCTACTAGCTAGATTCCTGAAATGTCATTTTGAGCTCAGTAATTTGCTCTGATATGGCATTGAATTTACTATCTAGAGCGGCTACCACTGCTGCCATAACCATACCTGTTAGATAAGCAATTTTCTCAGCACTCAGAGAAGAACAGCTCTGTTTTCCCAAGTTAGCAGCTATAGTTTCCATTGTGCCCTGAGGATTCTCTTTTTTCTTTTCTTTTACCCCCGACCCCCTTTCAAAGGCATCCCCGATGGTGATTTTTGCATATATTTATCGATAGACATAAGATTCACTCCCCAGACAAAGAGATGGTCATTTTGATCACCAGAAGAGCTGGATTTTGCATGATGTGAGAGTGATGGTGCCCGGATCCTGAACAAACATCTGCCCAGACTCACCACATCACATGACCTCTTTAATTTAATAACGTAAAGACTGCTAAGTCATGTCACATTGCTTTCAAAGTGGTATACAAGAAAATTGCCAAATGTACAATTCATCATGACAATAGCATCACATACAAATACAAATTCCTCATTTATCAAAAAAATAAAAAATATGTACTGTTATATTTCAACACTATTCAAACCACGAGGTTAAAATAGATGAGACTCACACTAATTGCTGCAATCTTCTTGTGTCTAGGAATTCCTCCTACCCAGAGGCCATGAATGCTACCCAGTCAATGATCTCACAAAAAAAATATATCTACATGTCTTGTGGTGTAGTCTGGTAAAGTTTTTGAGGTTTTGCATTAGCCAGTGGGTTAGCATAAACTATACATGAAACCAGATGCATTCCAGGCATTAAAAAAGGTGGAAGGAAGACTAAAAACTGCCGCATATTTAAAAGATGAGGTGAAAGAGGCTATTCTAGCCAAAAAAATTAATCTTTGAAAAAATAGAAAAGGGTTCCGAATGAAAACAGGAAACAGCAGGAGCACTGGCAAGGAAGGTAAAGACAGTATTTGAAAATAAGCTTGTTGTGGAAACAAAGCCTCGTAATAAAAACTTTCAGGTACAATCAAAACAAAAAGCCTGTGAGTCAATAGGACCATTAGAGGCTCAAGTGGTAAAATGGTGCTAAGGGAGGACAAGGACAGAGTAAATTAATTCTTTGTTTTAGACTTTACTGAGGAAGATGTAAGGCAGATACCCATGCCAAAAGTGATAATTAAAGGTGATGATTCAGAGGAACTGAAACAAATCTCAGTGAACCTGGAAGATGTACTAGGGCAAATTGACAAACTAAAGAGTAATAAAACACCTGGACTAGATAGTATACATTCCAGAGTGCTAAAAGAACTGAAAAATGAAATTGTAGACCTAGTGTAATCTGTAAACTATCATTAAATCAACTATGGTACCTGAAGATTAGAGAGAAGCCAATGTAACACTGGTTTCTAAAATGGGTTCCAAGGTGATCCAGGAAACTATTGACCAGTGAGCCTGATGACAGTGTTGGGAAAAATTGTTGAATATATTCTAAAGAACAAAATCACTGAACATATAGATAGACATAGTTTAATGGGACAAAGCCAACATGGATTTAGCCAAGGGAAGTCTTGCCTCATCTACTTGCTGCAATTTTTGAAGGCATGAATAAACATGGATAAAGGTGAGTCAGTTGATATCGTGTATATGGATTTTCAGAAAGCGTTTGACAAAGTAGCTCATGAGAGACCCTTGAGGAAATTAAAAGTAATGGGATAGGAGGCAATGTTCTATTGTGGATTGAGAACTGTTTAAAGATAGAAAACGGAGAGTAGGGCTAAATGGCTCAATGGAGAAAGGTGAATAGTATTGTGCCTCAGGCATCTGTACTGGGACTACTGCTTTTTAACTTATTTATAAATGACCTAGAGATGGGAAAGAGAAGTGAGTTTGATGATGATACAAAATTATTCAAAGTTGTAAAATCAGAAGAGGATTGTGAGAAACTGCAAGAGGACCTTGCAAGCAGTGGCATAGCCATATGTAGGCCTGGGTGGGCCATAGTCCACCCACTTTGGACTCAGGCCCATCCGATCTGCATTGCCTGGTGGTCCAAGAAGAGAGGCTCTGTCACAGGGCTGCAGTGGACATGCTGGGAGTGAACATCCAGGGAAGTGGTGGCTTAGAGAAGGAAGAGGCCCGTGAGGCCACCAATGGACCCCATCCCACTGGCGGCCAAGAAGAGGAGCAGGCCTGGTGGCTGAGAAGTGGAGCAGGTCTATGAGATCACTGGTGCACCCCATCCCATTGTCGGCCGAGAAGTAGAGTAGAACTGGGAGGCCTCCATTTGAAGGAAAAAAACCCCCTCACGGAAGGTGCGGTTCTCCTGCTCCTCCACGTGTGCCTGCCCTGTGGCATTCAAAACATGTGCAGCCAGTAAGTGCTCCATGCTGATCTCGTGCATCGCAGAATTAACATAGAGGGCATGCTAGCCCCATGAGTTTTGAATACTGCAGTCAGGCACATGAAGAGCAGCACTGGAACAGGTTCAAACACATCACCGAACTCCATAGATTAATACAAATGCTCCGAGTTTTGGTGAAAAATAGGCTGCAGCTTTTATTAATTATTAACATAAAACAGATTTTCAATACCCGAGTAGTTGTGCGTCTATCAATATTACCGTCCTGGGCTTCGTGCCAGCGTCCGCCATGCAAGCCAGTCCACCAAAACATCTTACCGGCCCCCCGCCGTGTCCAAGCCACAGGGCCATTCCTCCGGGCAGCCCATGCCCACCTCTATGCACTCTTCCATCTCCTAGGACTCCGGTTTGTCTACCGTGTCTTCCCGGCCCCTCCTGGCCTACCGACTCGGGTACCCCCGCTGTGCTGCGACATATTATACATTCTTACATTTCTCTTACTAACACTGATTCCTGACTAACCATCCCTATTGTCCTTAGTTACCCCTCTCTTCCACCCCCTCCTTTTTCCCTTTGTTGGGTGGGTGGGAGGAAAACGTGAGCGCCGGCCGTGTAAAGAGGCCTGGCCCGGCGCTCACCACCGATTTAAAGCGCCAAGTCTCGTGAGAACGCAAGGCCAATGTCGCCGCATCTCGACACACTGCCGTGATGACGTCACTGCGCATCGATGCGCCGACCCGGTGACGTCACCATGTCGGGCACGTCGGCCCGGCCCGCTCCGATGCCGAGGGAAACCCCAGGATACAATGCCGAGGTAAGGCGGGAGGGGGGGCGTCCCCTCTGGCAAGCACCATGTTAAGGGTGCTTGTCGGTCTTGTTATTACTTTAAATTACACTAATTTAAAAGGAAATTTAAATTGAACATAGCAGAATTCATGTTTTTTTGTTAAATATATTGATCTACTTGATTGAGACCACAGCTACAGAATATTGCAGCAGAAACATCAAGAGAACTTACAGAAATTCTAAAACTTACAACCATCTCAGGGGCGACCACCTCTTCTTGCTTACCTATAATTTCACAGGCCTCCCTATGCCATCCTGATTTTATCTATCGTATTTGTAAGAGACAAATCTGTCACACTGTTATTCAAAAAGATCTTGATTGAATGGATATGGCTGCAGCATAAGTCAATTGCATACAATTCAATTACTAAACATTAATTACTAAACATATACTCAGTCCCCAGGGGTGACCATGCCCTCGCTTGCTGCATTTCAATTCACAAATGCTCAATAGTATCATGCTACTGCAATGGAGGGCTGTTGGGGACACAGGCCACGAAAGCCTCACCCGTCAGGTTATCCTACCATTCAATCCATGTTTGCCAATGAAGTTCTCTGGTGTAATGAGTACTGGTCCATAAAAGAGCAGAAATTCACTTATTACACGTGCCAACACAATTTTTGGGCGGTGAGCAAGCCAATCCTGGCTGTCAAAGCTGAAGACTTGACTGGCAACTTGTCTTGCTCTTACCCATTAATGCAACATAGAAACAGGAATACCACGCTACTTGCTATTCTCACAGTTTTCAAACATTCCACTTGCTATCCACCCTAAGTCACAGTCAACCTGCCACAAGTGCATGGTAATGACACCTTGCTTGCCAAGGGTTCCCCACCAACCTAGCTGTGGCCATATCTTAATTGTTAATGCTGCCTTTAGCTGTAAAGATCATGGTAAAGTAATATCATTTCTGTAAACAAACTGTATATTTCTGCTGAGATAAAAGGGCCCATCCACGATTAGAGAGGCTATGCTGATTGGCACCAACACATTCAATTGCCTTTATTCTGTAATGGTAATGCTTGCTATATTGTGATAACAAGGTTCACCGCAGGTTGCTACAGAAATAAATAGGCCCATCCAAAACCAGAGAGAGTTTTGCTGATTGGCACTAACACATGAAATTGCCCCATTGAATCATGGTAATGCATGCTTTAGAATGTCATGAGCCTATCAATGCCGCATCCAGTAATCACCAAGCCTACACTTCATATTTATGTCTGATATAAGTGCTCTCTTCCCTTTAAGGAATGGTGAAGCTATGGCACAGAGTGACTGCTTTTTCCTGGGCTAGTTTTGCACCTGGACCTTGAGTGACTGCTTTTGACTGGGCTAGTGTCACACCTAAGACTTACAACTTGAGACACCTGCCAAAACAACATAGAAATTACCAGCAATATGGGATGGAGCATGTGCTATAGGATCTCTAGCTTTGTGCTTATTGAAAATATACTACAGCACTAGGAAAAGAGCCCAATCAGACCACCTGGCCAATGGGACTATATCGAAGAGCAGTGCAAGAAATAGCACTCCAGAAAAGCAGAGCGATGAGTCAATAGACTTTGTGGTAGTGAATAAAATCACCGAGCCTTTAACAGAAGGAACTTCTCCAGTATGGGATTGTTCATTAAAAGGGGGTGGAGGTTTAAGGCTTTTAGTCATGTACCATCTCTGCATTGCTATGTAAGATGTTAAGCATGAGTAAGACTGAATGGGATCTGCTAATAAGAAGTTAATCTGATCTTGAGTGGGTCCATCATGCTCCTTTGCAGGCATACATGGACAAATACTAGCATGCCATCATAAGGGTTGCAATCGACAATTTGCATAGAGCTACCTGCTCAGATGAACAAAATGAAACAATTGCATACCTTATGCCAGACTACCCACATGTCAGGTGTTTTCCTTACTGCTTAGAGAAGGGAAAAGGAAAGTGGTGGAGCACATTATGTTGTCCAATCCAGAACTCTGTTAGCCTTCTAACTTAGTTACACAGACATAGGGAGCTAACGGTTAGGGAATTGTGCTGCAAATTTTTATTTTTGGCCTATAGGAAGAATTCATGTGGCAGGCTGGCATGTTATTCCAAACTGTACAGCAGTGTGATGATGAAGTGAATCTGCCTAATACTGGTGTCATGCTATGAGTTCAGTTTTCACCTGGAAACATTTCTGAGGAGCATGGAAAACAACATGGACTGAGTGGTACCTGGAAAAGATAAGTAATGAAAGCCCCAAAAAGAATGGAATGAGCAAAGGATAGATTGCATTGAGAGAGATCAGCAGGGACCTACACCAGAACTCTTAACCTTCTGGCACCCATATGAAAAATAAAAGCCTGTTTCCAGGAAAATACTTCATTGAACTGTCCTGGGTACCCACTAAGGCCCTGAGAGCGTGCTGCTGAGATTGCACACCCTGCCAGTGATCCCTTGAAGAGTGTGTGAGAAGTGAGATGAGAACCCATACCAGCATTTGAAGACCAGGACCTTGACTTATGGAAGAGAGAGCACATGAAAATTTTCACTTTAACCCATTCAGCAGGCCTAAGAGTTCTATTTTACTATAAATTTGGTGAATCGTTATCTGCCTCATCTCAGTGCCATAAAATACATATGGCATGGACTTGAGGGGCATAGGATGTCCATATGTAAGTAAGTTTTATGGAGGTTATCACTATGCAGACAGTGTCTGACATTTTTGAGCTGTATGAAAAGGTGAAATGACCCCTGGCAAGCCACAAAAACCTACCAGGATAAACTATGTGATCTGGTCAATACATTAAATTGGGAGCAGGGCACCTAGATGTTAATGCATGTGCATTGTCAGAAAGGAACAGTGACCAGACAAGTATGGAGGTGAAGGGATATTGCAATCTCTTCTACTACAGATGAGAGAGATAAAACTGCTGACCAATATTCTTGGTGCTGTTAACTGCCTTAGGTTGGGAGCTGCCGCCGATGCCGCTATCCGCGGCAGGAAGGGCCGCTGTTGTCTCCGCCCCTTTGCGGCATGGAGCCGCTGTCAGGACACACCTCTGCGTGGCTGAGTGCTGCCGACTTCTTCATCTTCGCGGCAGATCCGCTGCTGACACTGAGGCTCCTGCCTGTCTCTGGGTCTCTGCGTAGGCGTGCGTGTGCGCGTACCTCTTCTGGATATTTAAAGGGCCAGTGGTGGGAAAAATCCCATGGCCCCAACTGATGATATCATCACCTCATCGCTCCTATAGCCCTATAAAAGGGCTCTCTTCCACTTCCTTGGGGCCTTCGCATCAGATCTTCACAGTTGTCTGTGGTCTTTTCTCTGGTCAAGTTCCTCCATGGTCTTCTTGTGTCCAGATGGATCTTCATTGAATGTTCATGATGTTCCTGGTCTCCTGTGGATGTTCCTGATCTTGTTCCTTGTTGGAGCTCCTTCATCGCTTGTTCCATGTTCTTGATGTTTCATGTTCCTGATGTTCCATATTCCTGATGTTCCAGTCCGGGTCCTGATGTTCCAGCCTCTGGCTCTTCATCCTGCTTCCAGGTTTCCTTCTTGTCCACCTTTCCTGGTGTGCCACTGTCATGGTCCATGATCAGCCATGGAGGAGCTGTGTATGGTGCTTCGTGGCACAAGGCCTGTCTTCATGTTTGCAGCGCAAGTCTCTGGAAGGATCTTGTTTTAATGCCGTGTTCTGTTCCTGAATCCAAGTCCTGAATCCTGAGTCTTGAATCCTGTCCTGGTCTTCGGAATTCCTTGTTCCTGCTTCCATCCATGCCCAAGACTTAAGCCAGAGCCTGCTCTGCTTCAGCGTGATCCACGACCAGCCATGGGCGGCTGTGTAGGGAGTGCCATGAAGCAGGCCTCTCCTGAATCTTCGTCATGCTTCCAGCTTCTAGTCTTTATCTTCTCGCCTCATCTGAGTCTTCCAATTTCTTCAAGCCTTCATCTGAGTCTTCCAAGTTCCTTGAGTCTTTGTTCAGTTCTACAACTTGTCATGTTCCTGCTCTCAGCCTTTGTCTTGCCTCATGCACTCGTCGTTCCCAAGTGGCGGGTCTGGAAGGGCTACTGAGTGGCTGGAGGGCTACTCTTGAGACCAGCATTGCGTTGCTGGGTCTCACTTGTGCATGTAGGTCCAGTGGAGGTCTGACTCTGCCTTATACTAGTTCCTGTGTTGTTCCATGCCCAGCCTTGTTCCAGCTCCAGCCTGTGGTTGGACACTCTCACTTTCCATGGTCTATGCCTTGGGGCTCCTCCTTGAGCCACACCGTGGTTCAAGGGCTCACATCTCAACAAAGCAAGCGACCACACCCCCGTGTTAGCAACACTGTCTACTCTAGGATAGCCTTGTCTCTCTTAGTGTTCAAAAGTTGTGAGGACACACAGTAAGAGGTGCAGATGTAAAGAAGACATACAAAAATTAGGTGAAATTACATCACTAGTGGAATAATTATGCCAATCTATGCCCTTAACCCGCTACCTAAGGTGCTTTCCTAGCCACTATGCTTGGCTATGCCCTTACCTAGCTACAAAAAAATGATTACCATACTACAAGATCCTATCTACGATAATAGATCTCCAACACTTAACTATCATAATGTAAAGACCATAGCAAAATGGCTACTGATTCATGACACTAGTTTGCCCTCTGCCAGATGGTCACCAATGTAACAGAAAAAGTCTATATAATATGGCTGCTAACTGGCCATGTGTACCCACACCAGCAACCCTGCAATGAAAAACATCGGAACAACTATTCAACTGTTCTGGGCTCCCTCATTAAGATTGTCACCTAGGAAGGCTAGATAAGTGCCCAGGTTACCATGGCTGCCCTTGTCAGGTCAGTAATGTCATTAGTTAATATAGTCAACAATTGTCACTCCAGCACATAATGCCATTTTCAAAATTGGCCACTGGAAAGCTATGTACTCCTTCCCTTTAATGATGGCCCTCATACTGGATTGTGCCCCATGTCCCCCACACACTGAAGTATCTTCTCTCCACAATCAAGACAATACCGTGGATTCTGCCCTGCTGAACCAGCCAAGGGCCCCTATATGGCTGCCTGAAACACTGTGGCTTATGCCAGAAGCACTTCTTTTTTCTTTTTTTATACACGCTATGATTTCACACGCTATGAGACAACGGCTTCACCCATTTTTCCATCTGCTTGCATGCAAAATGCTTTCATACCAAACACACAGTTTGTAGCAAAGCACTGGCACCCAATCCCATTAAAAGGAGTGTTCTGCCAGCATGTCCTCCCTCATGGGACCTGCAACTGGCAGCTCGCACTGGCTTGACTACCTGGGCAACCCAGCACTCTTGTTTACCTTGTAGGAGCCTCCTTAGATGAATAGATGTGTCTCGGCAGGCCCAAAGTGTAGGCCTAGTTGGTCTGAGGCTGGAAAACTTCAGGCAGAGCCTAGCCACCTGCTTTATAAATTAATCATCAGGCATCTGTAGGGCTGCCCTCCTCCCGGGAGGGGACACCAATGGGCAAACAAAGTTGAGCAGCTTTTAAACTAGAATATGGAGAAAAACTGACAGTCGCTCAGCAGTACATAATTTGGAAGGAAGTATCTTCAAAGGATACTAAAATAATGGAGGCGTTAAGGCATCCTAAGAGACAGGTTTCAATAAAAGCAATAGTAATCCATATGCCTATAAGTATAGAACCATCTGAATTAAAAGTTTCTAAGATACCCCTGTCAAATGATAAGCAGATTATTATTATAACCAGATCCATCGGGCACACAATAGATGATTAACACTTCCCAAGACCTATGGACTTTGACATCCTTTAACTCCCACAAGCACAAGTCTCTTCTAACCACTTAATCTAGCACTAACCATGTTACCGTGTTGGTTTTTATGCTTTTATGTTTACTTAACTTTATGCCTTCTTAGGCCTTTCTTTCCAGCTGCTTAAGCTTCCAAGTTTTTACCATCCCTGTTGAATGTAACTTTGATTCTTCTGTTTATCCACTTATTTAAATATGTATTTTCTGTTACTATCCCCTTGTTCGATGTAAACCGACCTGATATGGTATTTAACCATGAAGGTCGGTATAGAAAAATACTAAATAAATAAAATAAATTATTAATACCAACAAAATACATACTTTGAAATGTCTCTATGCTAATGCCAGAAGTCTAAAAAGATGGGAGATAGCTCTGAATGAAGAGGTTGACATAATTGGTATCTCAGAGACCTGGTGGGAAGGAGGGTAACCAATAGGACAATGCTATACCAGAGTACAAATGATATAGCATTAGCAGGGTGGATTTTTCCCTTGCTGGCCCTACCCTATGGAATTCCCTACCTCCCGATTTACGCACAGAGACCTCTACTCCAAAATTAAAAAAAAAAAATTAAAAACATGGTTGTTCCTTCAGGCCTATCCCTCACTCTCTTCATAATCTTTGATGTAACCAGCATTTTACATCTTACTTCACTTGAACCTTTCGTAACCAGCATGTCTGTTCAGACTTTCTAGATTATCGTATTGCAACTGACCACTAGCGCCGACTTGGAATATCCATGGCTCTTTGTACAATGTATTATAGTCTCTTGTATTTTTGTAACATAGTTATTTTACTTTTACCTTTATCTGCTTGTGATACCCATATTACATAGTCCCCCATCCTTAACATTTCTGATGTTTACAGTTTCATTCTCTTTTATGCAATTATCTGTTCTATGTAAGGGCCATGCCCAAAAGTTCTTTGTTATTTGTAAACCGATACGATGTGCAAACGGCTATCGGTATAGAAGAAACTCTAAATACAAATTAATAAATAAATTAATTAATTTGGTGGGGGAAGAGGGGGTGGCACTTTATATCAGGGATAGCATAGAGTAAAACATGATTCTGCAATAGACTAAATGCACAATAGAATCCTTATGGGTGGAAAATCCATGTATAATGGTAAAGAGTGTAACAGTGAAGATTTACTGTCATCTACCTGATCAAAATTAACAGACAGTCAGTGAAATGCTAACAGAGATTAGGGAAGCTAATAAATCTGGCAGCACAGTAATAATGGGAGATTTCAATTACCCTGATATTGAATGGGTAAATCTAACATCAGGACATGCTAGGGAGGTAAAGTTTCTAGATGATATAAATAACTGCTAAATGGAGCAGTTGGTCTGTGAACCTAATACTAGTGTGATGCAGGATTTGGTACAAGAGGTAATGGTGGTGGGGCTGCTTGGCAACAATGATCATAGTGTGAAAAAATTTGACTTATTGAATGGGGGGCATTAAAGGCCTGATTTTAAAAAGCATTTACACACTTAAAAATGGGTTTTATATGTGTAAATGCACTTTACCTGTGTAAGTATATATATATATATATATATATATATATATATATATATATATGTGTGTGTGTAAGACCACATACCTCTTCTAGACCCATCAGAAGCACATACAAAGGCACACTGTATGCCTCGCCTGCAAAAACATCATTAAGGAAGCGAGCACTATCTACTGCAGGACCCCACCAATGGAACGCACTTCCCCCAGACCTACGACTTGAACCAAGCCTTCCGGATTTAAAAAAAAACCTAAAAACCTGGCTCTCCCAGACACGTAATGCTCCCACGTCAGAAGACAACGCCAATTTCTTTTCTCATATGTTATTTCTCTTCCACTTCCAATCGGACCTCTCGCCCCCTTCTTGCTCCACTTTTAGCATCCTACCCGTTTAAATTTTGAATTGCCATCCAGTCACTAGAGCTTTAATGCATCCTTGCAGCATATATTCCATATTTATTCTCATGTTATATGCTTCCCCTCTACTACTTTGTTCAATTGTTCTTTATGTAAAAACCGTTTCATGTAAAACCGTTGATGACTTACTGTTTAAATGTTCTATGTAAAGCCTTGGGCAATTATATAAAGCTGTGGGCGTTTTTTAGTTTCATGTAAACCGGAGTGATCTGTATTTCATACAGGAACCTCGGTATATAAAAATTAAAAATAAATAAATAAATAAATAAGTGGGCTTTTGAAAATTGCTATATGCCATTCAATTGTCCATAGGATTTACCCACGTAATAGTAGTTACATTTACATATGTAAATACTTTTGAAAATCATCCCCAGTGTCAGGGAGACACTGACCCAGCTACCCAGTGCCAGAGAGACCCTGGCTCAGTTATCCAAGCTTGGAGGGGCTCTGAGCCAGCTGACCAGGCTTGGAGGTGCTCTGAGCCAGCCGTTTAGCCTTGGAGGTGCTCTGAGTCAGCAGTCTAGCCTCAGAGAGGTCCAGAACTAGTGGTCCAGCCTTGAAAAGACTCCAAACCAGCAGTCCAGCCTTGGAGAGGCCCTGAACCAGTGCTCCAGTTTTGGAAAGACTCTGAACCAGCCATCCAGTCTTGGAGAGATCCCAGTCTAGCAGACCAGTCTCAGAGAGATGCCGGCACAGCTGTCCAGGGCCAGAGGATTTCCAGTACAGCCAATCAACTCCAGAGAGATTCTGGCCCTGCCTCTCAGTCTTCCAGAGATATTAATCCAGTTCGTCAGTGCCAGAGAGGCTCTTAGCCCACACTTCAAGGCCAGAGAAACTCTGATTCAGCGCTTCAGCTCCCCAGAGATCCTGTTTCAGTACTTTGGCACCCCAGAGAACCTGACTCAACACTTTGGCACCCTAGAGAGCCCAACTCAGTGCCTTGATGCTCCAGAAAACCTGATTTGGTGCTTCAGCACCCCAGAGAACTTGACTCAGCACTTCAGTACCTCAGAGAACAACAAAGCTCTGGTTCACAACCTGAAAGACTCTGGTCCTAGATCTCTGACCCAGAAAGGTACTGTTTCTACACTTTTGTTCCAAGTGCCTTTGTTTCCTTTCAAAACCTGGACTCCACTGACTGTAATTCAAGGAAACCTAGTAACTACTGGTCACAATCTCCATGGCAAATGGAACCCAGGAGGAGGGGATCTTAAAGGGAAGGGTACTGTCATGGTTTCACCTGCTGTGCAGTCTTCCTTTGCCAAGATTCAGCCTGCTTTGCAGTCTTCTCTCCACCAGGAGTCCTCAGCATGCCTTGCTCACTACCTTACATTTTACCTCCTCACTGATTACACAATGCCCAAGGTTCAGCCCTATTTAAACCACTTTGTCCAGTTCCTCAGTGCCTCTTCATTGAGTCATCTTGGCTCTCTGACCTGGCCACTCTTACCTCGCTGTTCTACTTTGCCTAGCCTTGTGGCGTCAGGCCTTCTGCCTTGCCTAGCCTTGTGGCCTCTGGGCCTTCTGCATTGACTTGCAGCCATCTGGACCTCCTTCCTTGCCTTGTGGCCTCTCACCTTGTATTTGGCCTATCTTGGCCTCTTACCTTGCTCTGGGCCCTTCCAGGAATTCTGGCCTTGCTGTGTAGTTTCTTAGGCTTCCCTGCCATGCTCTGTGCTCTCCTGAGCTTTTCTGTCTTATCTTCTGGCCTCCGGGTCTGCTAGAGTTACCTTGCTCAGTCTTGTGCCCTGTTGAGCTTTCTTGTTCCCTTTTACCTGTCTAGTCCAATCTTGTCCTTTTCTAATCCAATCCTGTCCTTTTCTAGTCCAGTTCTGTCCTTGTCTGGTCCTTGTCCTGCCCAATCTGATTCAGTCCTTGTCTGTTTTCCAGGATTCAGTCCCAGTCGGTACCTGTATCTAGCTCCCAGTTAATACCAAGCTCTGTATCTAGCTCAAGCCTGTACTCTGTGTCCAAGCCCCAGCCTATGCTCTGTATCCAAGCCCCTGCCTGTGACTTGTATCCAGTTCTCAGCCAGTACCTGTATTCAGCTCTCAGCCAGCTCCTTCCCAATCTGTGTCTGCACCATGATGTCCCAGTCCTACCAGTCCCCAGAACCCAAGGGCTCAACCTGTGGGGGAAGGGGTTGGTTAGGCAGAAGACCTGCTCCATTCCTAATCTACAGCCCTATATTACTTCTGTGCAGGTACGCCTTGACTTCAGTCTGCCAATCTGTGACAGCGTCATAGTGGAAAATACTTTGAAATCCTCAGTTCAGTGTATGGCCTGGTCAAAAAAGCAAATGGAATGTTAGGAATTATTAGGAAAGGAATGGAGAATAAAACAGTGAATTCATAATGCCTCTGTATTGCTCCATGGTGACGCCGCACCTAGAGAACTGTGAACAATTCTAGTCATCTCATCTCAAAAAAGTTATAGTTGTATTGGAAAAGGTACAGAGAATAGCGATGAAAATGATAAAGAGGAAGAAATGGCTCACCTGTGAGGAAAGGTTAAAGAGATTATTATTATTATCAATATTAGTGCTATTCATTTTGGAGAAAAAAGGGCTGAGGGGAGTTATAATAGAGGTCTATAAAATCATGAGTGGAATAGAATGGGTAAATGTAAATCAGTTATTTACTCTTTCAAAAAATGCAAAGAGTAGGGGATGTTCCATGAAGTTAGTAAGTAGCACATTTAGAATAAATTGGAGAAAATTCTTTTTCATGCAACACACAATTAATCTCTGGAAGTCATTACAGGAGGATGTAGTAAAGTCAGTCAGTGTACCTGGGTTTAAAAAGATTTGAACAAGCACCTGGAAGAGAAGTCAATAAACTGTTATTAACAAGTAGATGTAAGAAACAGCCACTAGTACTTATTAGTGCGTTATAGCAGCATGAGATCTATTTACTATGTGGGATCTTGCCAGGTACTTGTTACCTGGATTGGCCACTGTTGGTAACCCTCAGTCTGATCCTGTATGGCAAATTCTTATCTTATGTTCTTAAGGTTTCCCCATGACCAGACCCATTGGCATCCTCATGGTTCACCTTTCGGTCCTGCTGAGAAGAGCCGATGAACAAGGGGAGGGGTGGGGGAAGAACTACACAGCACACAGACCTCAGATGCTGCTGAAAATGCCAGGTCTGCCTCTTCCAAGTTCCAGAACACAGCAGAGGGATCAGCAAGCCTCTCTGAAGCCAAAGAGCAGTTGCTTTCCATCTCTCCCTGGAGCCAACCAGAAGAGTCCAACCTGCTCGCGGGTGCCATATATATATATGTGACTGTGTGTGTGCATGGGGGGTGGGGGAACCATGTCTGGGAACAGAGGGAACACTTCTCACTTCAAGGCTGCTGGATCACAGGCAGGAATCCATGTCAGCACTGCTCCCAAAATGCACTGCCCACTGCAACAACGGCATCCCCCATCTTCCTAGAGCTTGATCACCCATTCTAGCAGCAAAGTATACAATGTGGCTGGGGGAAGGGAAAAAGGAGCATTGCCCCATGGCATATCCATCCATGCAGAAGACCTCCATTTGGGTCCTGGAATCCCTTGCTGCTCAGATTACACCCTATCCCATGGTAACCATTTTTCCTAGCAGTGAAACTTCCAGGAGAAATGCATCATGCACATGATGTGATGGTGCTGCCCTAGCAAGTGCTTTCCTGGCCATGGATCCCCACTCCAATTGAAGTGCAATCACTAAAACCCCAAATCTGGTCATCATTTTTGGCAGAACTGTTCACTTCCAGATCTCAGAATAGCAGATCCCTGAGCCTCAATCCAATGCGATGGGTCAGACCAAAAACAAGGACCATTGTGCTTCACAGTGCCCACTCCAGTTCTGCCCCAGCTGTGTGTTGTTGTCATTTGAAGTCAGAAGCCCCGAGAGATAACCGACAGCCCTGTCTCCCCATACGCCTTCTCGCCTTGCCGATCGGTGAGGGGAAGAGGGAGGAGAGTGGAAGCTGGCCATCTAATTCTTGATCCCAGCGATGGCCCCTTTAAGAAAGGAAGTTAAGTGGAGGAGCCCTCAGGCTACACCCAAGTCCTCAATTGTCCTGGGGCGGGTGCATGGAGGGCCATGATCATCCCAGTGACAATCGAGAGGAGAAAGTTAGGCGCACCTCCTGGGTGTAACCTTCCCTTCCCCCTTAGCTGTGGATGGGCCAGCTTTTTCCAGCCAAAATACATAAAGTCTTGCACAAGATATTTGTAAAATATTAAGTGCCCATGAATTACATCTTTATTTAAATGCTTGCAGATCACCTCTAATACAAACTATTCAAATTTTTAGTTATTTATTGAGCAAAACTCCTACTTAAATGACATAGAACATTTCTTTTCAATACTGTGTTAAATTACATATCACAGTCAAATTGCTACCATGAGAAAATAAAGAATAATGACAAAGAGACAACTAGTAATTTTATAGGCTTCATTCAGAATTATGTGGACGTTTTTAACATAAATATCATGCATTTCAATCTTCAGATGCAAATTATAACTTTGCATTTATTTTTCTTTTCACAGATATTCAAATTATATCCTTGGACAGTAATTTTTATGTTGTGGATCTGTGGGACAAGATGCTATGTTATGTTATATTTTTATACCACCTTCTTTGAAACAAGTTCAACATCATGTAAATTATAAAATGCAATTTTCAGCATAAAAGTATATAAAAACTAAATCAACAATCTGGAATTAGGACTCAAAAAATCTCCCTACTCTTACTAGGTGGATTATAATCACAATTCACTTAATTCACATTATCCTCATAAATACTACACTTAGCCATTCACTATAATAACTCCCTCTGGTCACTCCCAAAGGTGCTGCCCAAGGGCAGCCCACCCTTGCAGTAGGGGGCAGGAGCTAAAGAAAGGACACCTGGATGACATCAGCTGGGGAAGGGGCATGAGCAACAGCACAGGGACAGTGAGAAAATGCAAGCATCAGCTACAGCTTGAAAGAAAGTGTCAGCTGCTACAGGCTCAGTCCCTGAGCTTGGAAGCTGCTTCCCTGCTAAGATGGCTGCTTCCACTCCTCCCCCCCATCAGCTAGGTTGCTAAGATGGTTGCTTCATTTGCATGATATTTATTAAAAGAAATAAAAATATCCATCTATATTTGCAAAATTGAGTAGCTGAAACTTGTCCACTTGCACACTTGACTTGTGGATTTATGTTTCACACATAGTTATAATAAAAGCAATGTTATTAAACTATAAAAGTAAGAAGACAAGGCCAGAAGCTGAATTCATATAGTAGCTGTTAAGGATGTAGTACACATCAAAGAAATGAGTGATGTTCTCAGCTGTCATGATCGTTCATGTCATTTGAGAAGAAATCATGAAGTCAATTCAGCTCCCTCAATGGATATTCAACCTTATCAAGGGGTTTCATGAGAAAATTAAGGAAAAATGGCATGCAGGGGACATTTTTGTTTCTTTTTACATTTCTGAGTTGTATTTTTATTGGATTTTGTATCATTTGCTGTTTATTTTATTTCATTTACTGAACCAAAATAAACATTAAAAAAAGACCCTGAACCAGAAGTCGATAACAAACTTTCCCTCTTGATACCACAAAGTTAAAAATAACCGCCTGCCCTCTGGACCTATTCCATAAGACTCTTTCTCCCCACAGAGATACCTTTTTCCTTGCTGGGGTCTGCCAACTTGCCAAGTAGAATGAAGCAGAAGTGATCCCCTGCTGCTCCTGCCCCAGCAGGTCCAAGCTGAAAATGGCATCAGTTGGCTCTTAGTCCTGAGCCACTGTAATGTGTTGCTGAACATATCTCTTTAAATGGGTTTGACACTCAAAGGACATACTTTTCAAAGTTATCTGAGGACAAGTTAAGATACTGCTGTATTGTAGGCCAGTGCTGAAGCTGGTACTAACACCATAGAAGCCCAGAACAATTTTAGAACTGTAGACTATTGTCATCAAACTCAGCACTTTTTTTCAAGCATCATTGATCTCAAAGAATTTGCAGTTCATTTTACATTTATGTGTTAGCAGCCCAAGAACACAATGTTGAAAATATGGGTAAAGAAAAGTCTTGGAAGACAAGCTAATGCTGTTTACGCATACATTTTGGAAAAACGTTTCTTAAGCCCCAAAGTGAAGGAAAACCAAACAGAAAATAGCTTTCTAGTGTGAAAAATAAAAATGACTGAAAGAAATATTCAGCTAAATTCATTACTGTACCTTCGTCCATTTTGCCTTTGAAAAACAATCTCCTTCTCCGAGGTTTGCAGTTTTCTTCATTGGAATCATCTGCTATTTGTGATTTTATTATTAGATCAGCCTTAATTAATAAAACATTTATGTTAAACAAAAGAATGAAAAGTCATTTATTTAAAATCTGCATTAGTATTAGAATAATTATCATTAATTACTTGCATGTGTTCAAGGAAATGATTTTATTTTTGCTGTTAACAACATAGCTGTACAACTACAGTAAAATCTTCTTCTAATGTTTGCAACTTTTATTTTCATTCAATTTGTCTTGTGTGATTTATGATGTCAACGTGCATGAGCTTTATTTATGCCCAGGGCTGTTGGAAGGGATGGGTGAAAGGAACCAAAATTCTTTTCAAATCTTCAAAACTGCAGTTTCATAAGTGCCCTCAAAAGATGCTGTGCCAGAAACTGCAGTTTTGAAGATTTGAAAAGAATTTTGGTTCCTTTTTTTCAGATAAGGGGACTTTTAGATGAACTTTTCAGCGCAGGAAAATGCTAAAAAAAAACTGAACACCAAGAAATATTAAAAAAAATATTATAGGTGAGACCTTATATGAATATCAAGATATACAATTTCGGGTAGATTTTCAAAGAGCGCGATTTGGCGTACTTTTGTTGGCGCATCAGGCGCTGGATTTTAGTAGATATGCGCGTAGCCGCGCGTATCCGCTAAAATCCTGGATCGGCGCGCGCAAGGCTACCGATTCCGTATAGCCGGCGGGGAGTCAGGAAGCCATCCCTGCACTCGTTTGCGGTTTCCTCACGGCGCCGATAGCCTGTGTCACAGGGGCTGCCAGTGCCATTGGTCAGCCCCTGTCACATGGTTACCGGCACCATCTTGTACTCCTACCACGTGACAGGTAGGTCATGTGGCAGGAGGTCGCTCCGGGACCCTCGTTGGACCCAACCGGAACTTTTGGCCAGCTGGGGGGGGCCTCCTGACCCCCACAAGACTTGCCAAAAGTCCAGCGGGGGTCCGGGAGTGACCTCCTTTCACGCCATCCGTCCGATCCCAATACTCAAAATGGCGCCGATCGCCGCTATTTTGAGACTCAAAATCGCCGTCCCGCCAATACTCAAAATGGCGCCGATCGCCTTTGCCCTCACTATGACGGCGATCGGCGCCATTTTGAGTATTGGCGGGACGGCGATTTAGAGTCTCAAAATGGCGGCGATCGGCGCCATTTTGAGTATTGGGATCGGACAGACGGCGTGAAAGGAGGTCACTCCCGGACCCCCGCTGGACTTTTGGCAAGTCTTGTGGGGGTCAGGAGGCCCCCCAAGCTGGCCAAAAGTTCCGGTTGGGTCCAACAAGGGTCCCGGAGCGACCTCCTGCCACGTGACCTGTCACGTGGTAGGAGCACAAGATGGCGCCGGTGACCATGTGGCGGGGCTGACCAATGGCACCGGCAGCCCCTGTGACATAGGGTATCGGCGCTGTGAGGAAACCAGAAACGAGTGCAGGGATGGCTTCCTGACTCCCCGCTGGACCAACAGGGAGTTTTGGTAAGTCTTGGGGGGGGGGGGTCAGGAGGGTGGGGGGGTTGTAGTTAATTTAGTAGTAACGTATTTACAGATCGACAACTTATTGAATTTGCCATACGTTCGCATTGAACGGAATTGACCCCCCACGAATACGTATCGCGTACGCAGCGAAAATTTTTTGCCTGCACATCTCTACAAGGCAATAGTTAAAGTCAGAATAATGTTGGGCTGCATAGAGAGAGGAATATCTAGTAAGAAAAAGTAGGTGATGATGCCCTTATACAGGTCCTTAGTAAGGCCTCAACTGGAATATTGTGTTCAGTTCTGGAGCCTGCATCTCAAAAAGGATAGAGACAGGATGGAGGTAGTCCAGAGAAGGGCAATGAAAATGGAGTGGGGTCTATCGGAAGATCTATGAGGAGAGGCTGAAGGATCTGAATACGTATACCCTGGGAGAGAGGAGGTGCAAGGGAGATATGATATAGACCTTCAGATACATATAAGGTTTCAATGATGTATGGACTTCGAACCTTTTCCGTTGTAAAGGAAACAATAGAACTAAGGGTAACAAAATGAGACTCCAGGGGGGGACTTCTCAGAACCAAAGTCAGGGAATAGTTCTTCATGGAGAGCGTGGCAAAGGCCTGGAATGCCCTTCCGGAAGAGGTGATGAAGAAGAAAACAGTCAAAGAATTCAAAGGGGCATGGGATAAACACTGTGGATCTCTAAGGCTAGAGGACAGAAATTAGATAAGTGTGCGGGGGGGGGGGGGGGGGGGGGTGTAACTTGCTGATATGACCGTAAGTACTTTTAGCAGAAGGCATGGAGATTACTGCCCTTAACCAGTATGCTTTCATGCTTTTAATGCAACCGCAACATTGCTCCCTGCTTAGACGGCAGGGGGATAAGAGGACAACCGAGAGCCCCGACTTCCATGGTCTGGGATACTGTTAAGCGAACATAAGAGAAAAAGCACAGGACTGCGTCTATAGCCGTTTTAAAGGAAACAAAGAAAGCATGTATGGGGGTAACTTTCTGATGCGGCAGTTACTACCCTTAACCAATAAGTCTTGTTACTTTTGGTGCAACTCCAACATTGCTCTCTGTTTCAACAGCAGGGGAAAAAGGGAATTAAATTTAGACAACTATCGATGAGGACCCCAACTTTTACAGTCTGCAGAATTGATTAGCTCGGGGTAACCTGCACAGAGCTGCAGTTACTACCCTTAAAAGAAGGCATGGGATTACTTCCCTTAATCAGTAAGCCTTGATGCAACTGCAACATCACTCTTTGCTTTGAAAAAGGGGGGTGGGGACTGAAAGGAAAGAGAAATTTGGATTCAGGGACAACTAACATGAGCCATGACTTTTTTCAGTCTGAGACATTAAGGAAAAAACACAGGGCTGTTTCTACGGCCAATCCCATAAACAAAGCACATCAAGCAAAACTGACTGATACTTGGGGGTAACCAGCATGGCACGGCAGATACTACCATGAGATGTTTGCTGGGCAGAGTGGATGGACCATTGGTCCTTTTCTGCTGTCATTTCTGTGTTTCTATAAATCAGGCCCTTAGATAAGTTCATCAGCTCAGATTTGAAAGTAATTATGCAGTCACTGATAATCTTGCTGTTAGATTACTGCAACACCCTTTACATGGGCTTGCCAGTTAAGTTGAACTGAAAACTTCACTTGTTTCAGAACATGGCTGCTAGGGTAATTACAGGTAACACGGTTAGCAATAGCAATATTCCCATTTTGCAGAGCCTTCACTGGCTCCCCATTCACTACAGAGCCCAAGTTAAAACACAGACTTTGAAATTCAAGGCCTTAAGAGGGAATGGCCCTTTATATGTTAAATCTAGATTAGCGTAGTATATTCTTTCATGATCTCTGAATTCAGCCAATAAATAAATAAATAAATAAATTTATTTATACAACTTTTCTATACCGCTGTAGAGAGAAATATGTCTCTATCTCTACGGTTTACGCAATGATAGTATAAACAATAATTAATAAAATATAACAGTTTAGAATAAAAATTACATTAAATCAATCAATACAAATAAAAATTTGACTAAAAGTAACTAAAAAACCATTACTTAAAAGAAAACAGTAAAAGAAGCAATAAAACATGGTGTTTTTATGTTCCTCGTCCTTTAAAATAATGAGGTACAAGAAGTAAGGTTTTCTCCTTTATGACACCCAAATTATGGAGCTCTTTGCCTAGAGAAGTCTGAATGGAGGACTACTATTTGTGTTTCTGACATTTAGTAAAAATGTTTTTAGGTTAACCTTTTCTATTTAGACAATGAACCTCAGTGTTATCTGCTTGGGTGTTGATTGATCTGCTTGGACATATGATGCTGCATCTAGGAAACTACCTAGATTTGCAGCTGATCCCTTCCTTATGATAGGCAGGATGAAAGGGGATTAGAATTACTTTAGAGCAGTCAATTTTTCTTTGGGGAAATAGATGATATCATGATTTTTGAATTATTGATGATTGTGTTTTGATCAAGAGTGGAGGTTTATATATATGATTAAGGTGTATAGGCTTTTAGTTTGCTGTTATAAATTAGTCATTGGCTGGTATCTGTTTTATGAATATTTACATTTTTATTATATTTTATATTATTTTATGCTAATATATTTATTATCATTATTATTATAGTTGTAATATTTTATTGCCACTTTGAGGTCTTTTCGGATAGCAGCCTAGAAATTAAATAAATAAGTAAAATAACCAAATTTTGGCTGGGGTAGGTGGGGTGAGGGGTTATCTGGCCAAAATGGGGGAAGGATATTGGGCTTAAATCCCCTATTTTAGTAACTGGGAAGTGATGGGAGGACAGTGGGGTTGAGATTCCATTCTTCAGCATGTGGGGGAGGGGGTGTGTGTTCAGAACCCCCATTGTATCTTACATTACCACAGCTGGTAATGTGCCTTTTATGACCTTTAGTATACAGTTAGGTTGACTACTAATGCCCACATTAACAGACAATTTTAAAACAATACAGAGGTCCCTAATTATGTGGAAATGATGAAACAGTATGCAGTAGAATGACCATGTGTTGAATGTTGAGCACTCTTGTAGAAGGGAGGAAAGAGTCATGAGAGTCTTGAAAATATGACACTGATTACTCATGAAGAGCTTCCTTTGTTCTAACTCATGATGCAATACTAAAAATGACATTGCTCATTTTGTTAATTCAGAATTTTCAGGTAATACTGTTTCAAAAATGTAACTTTGGCATGAGATCATAAGCATTAAAGAATAAAAAAAATACCTTTGAACTTTCATGTCTCAGATTAAAAGTAAGTTCTAGATTTGTAAGAAAGTGGTCTGAAAATTCAGGATACATATCCAAAACCTCCAACAGATCTTCTCTTTGGATTTTATGCAGGTCACAATATGTTAAAGCTCTAACATCCGCATTTGATTTGCCAGGCTTTGCATAAAGATGAACCATCTCCCCAAAAATATCATTTTTACCTATAAGAAAATAAAAACTAAATGAAACAGAGTAATACTAACCCTTATATCTGAACAATTATTTTCATACAGTGATCACACTTGCGTAATTTTTTTAAGCAACCCAACACACTTAGGGAATCCTAAGATTATTAACATGAATATTCAATATCACCTTAAACTGATGTTCAATATCACCTTAAATTAATACATTTTAATATACTTTATTGTTCCATATCAAATCACATAAATATTATTATATCATTTTTAACAACACAAATAGACAGCAATTTAATACATGATTTCAAACAGCACCATACTCAACAGTACATATACATTAGTACATATCACCCCTCAACATAGACATATATCATCACACTATATATTATAATGACTTTAATAATGAATTTTAATGATGATTTTAATATACACCTAGTCCGGACATGTACTGAAACTAATCACCCATAGCCACTACCCTAACCCCCTAATAACACATACTCACATTCACTCATCATTCATTCACTTAAAAACTTCATACCCCATTAAAATATCCCTATACCCTTTAAGTAATTTTATTCAATATCATCTAATGATATTCTTCAATTATTGTTTCAATTACTAAACAGTACTCTCCATATATTCCATAGAGATTTATCTAATCAAAACCAAATAGTTTATTCAATCCAACAGTGTTTCCAAATGATCACCCATTTCAATATTGCTTCTCAGTTTTTCACAAACAAAGTTTCTTACACCGATCACCCGAATCTTGATCGGATGAAATATGAAAGTGAAGCAAGAAGACAGTTGGATGATCAGCAATTTTATTTGAGGGTGTCAGTGGACCCCAATGATGAAGATTGCAATCGGGTTAAAGAAACACTGGTGGAAGCTTTACGTATGAAAGTTATTACAAAGAGTGAATATAAGTATCTATTACCCGATTACCCTGTTGTGCCTTACATATATTTCATCCCTAAAATCCATAAGAGTTTGCAAGATCCTCCTGGGTGGCCAATTATGTCTGGGATTGGATCCATATTTGAAGCTCCAGCTAAGTTTATTGACAGCTTTTTGTAAGATGAGGTTATACAGATTAGGTCCTATATTAGGGACTCTACGGACTTTATTAATCAAGTCAATGGTCTGGATGGGAGTAGGAGTGGTAAAATGTTGGTAACCGCGGATGTTACAGCTTTGTATACAAATATTCCCCAGAATCAAGCACTAGATATTATCTGGCAAGTGTTGAACAAAAGAGAAGTTCCCTCTGGGAGAGCGAATGTCATCATGCAATTATCTTGCATAGTTATCAAGGAATTTTTCTTTAGCTTTCAGGATGAATTTTATAGACAGATTAAAGGGATCCCTATGGGGTCCCCTGTGGCCCCATCGGTCGCATGTTTATACATGGCAACCTTTGAAGAGACGTATATTTATTCTTCCCCTGAGTTTATGAAGATTGGGCTGTGGAGAAGACCTATTTTGGACTTGGGGTGGATCAGAAGTACAGCTTGATCAATTTATCCAATGGATGAATTCCCTTGATGAAAATTTGACATTTACAGTACAAACAAGTAGGCAATGTGTCACATTTTTAGACATGGTGGTTTGCTGGGTTGGGGATACATTGGAAACATCAATATTTGTTAAACCCACTGACAGAAACTCTATACTTCACTTTGACAGTTACCATCCCCGGAGACTCCGAGAGAGCATTCCTGTTAGTCAGTTTTTAAGGAGTGGCATTCACGGAGGGGGATGCTATTGGTATACCACCTTCATGGAGCGGAAGGATGGAGGGCTGCCATCTCCAAAAAAAAAAAAAAACAACAACAGAGGGGTGGGTAAGAGTATGTAAATTTACCAGTTAGGACATAGGCTATAGGTATTGCCAAGTATTAGGCTTGTTCAATATTTGTTGATTGTTAATGTGGCTCGCGAGAATGAGGGCTACTACCTGGAGATAATGCCCTTGTTCAATGTACATGCACACGGTTGGTGAGACTCCAGCGTTGCTCTGGGCTTCAACAGCAAGAGGAAATGTGGAAGAAAAAAAAGAAAAAAAGGTTTTGCATTCACAAAAAAGCGAGATGTAGCTTGTTTGTTACTGCGGTTACTTCCCCAAAACCAAATAGGCCGATACTTTGCTTTCAATACATATCCAGCATAGCATTCTGCTTCAACGGCAAGGGAGAAAGTCTAACACTTCTCTTTCAACGCATAGCTCTCTGATACAACGGCAGGGGAATGTAGAAAAGAGGATCTGTATATGGACAACAACCAATAAGATCTGAATTGCATAGACTGGGTGGACAGAGGCATGGGTGTAGCTTGCTTATTGCGGCGGTTACTACCCCTAATTAAGCTAGATATTCACTTGGATGCAGTTCCAGCAATGCTCTCTGCATTAATGGTGGGGTGGAAGGGAAATAGAACTAAAAGGTACTAAAAGCCAAGAGTAACAAGTATGTGAAAAAAAAAAAAGTACATAGCTTGCTGGGCAGACTGGATGGCCCGCAAATCGACTGCAGGAGGTCATTCTGGACCCCCGCTGGACTTTTGGCAAGTCTTGTGGGGGTCAGGAGGCCCCCCCAAGCTGGCCAAAAGTCCCTGGGGGTCCAGCGGGGGTCCGGGAGCGATCTCCTGCCACGAATCGTTTTTCCGTACGGAAAAACCAAAGGTAGCGCCGGCGCCATTTCTACAAGCACCGGAGGTCCGAGAGTAAAAGATCACACCGGGACCCTTCCTCTGGACCCCAGGTAATTTAAGGCATTTTGGGGGGGTTCGGGAGGGTGGGGGATTTATTTTAAAGGGTCGGGGTGGATTTTAGGGTTGTTTTAGTGTGCCGGTTTTCTCGCCCTCCCCCCCACTGGACCCCAGGTAATTTAAGGCATTTGGGGGGAGGTTCGGGAGGGTGGGGGATTTATTTTAAAGGGTCGGGGTGGGTTTTAGGGATGTTTTAGTGTGCCGGTTTTCGATTTACACGATTTTCACGATTTTCACGATATTTAAAAAACCCAAACGGTGACGATCCGATTCCCTCCCCCTCCCAGCCGAAATCGATCGTTAAGACGATCGATCACACGATTCACATCTCTAATCTAGGGCACCATGAGAGAGGCAGAGCAATACACAGTGGCATGAACACCCCAAGGCACAGAATGAGGGGTATGGCAGCAAGCATAGCGCCGTCAACACTGTAAAACACCAAGTGAAGGGTATGTCAGCAAGCGCAGTGGCATCAACACCCCAAGACATTGAATGCAAGTTAAGGCACTGAGTGCAGAGTGAAGTTGAAAGAGAAATAGCATTGACATGAACCAAGAGACAGACAGGGCAGGAAGAACAGGCTAGGCAGCAACAGTTGTCCAACATCACAGCAAGGTGCTGAACCAGAAGAGAGGCAGGATATGACAAGCAGGCCAGATAGCAGCAGCAGCAGCAGCAGCAGCAAGGCTCCAAGATCCCAAGGCATTCAGAGAGGGAACTGAGAGTAAAAAGTTATTGTTTTGTTTTAGGTTTATCTTTATGGAGCCAAAACACCCCAGTATAACCACTAGAGAAACAGGTCAAGAGGAGCAGGCTGGGCAGTGTCAGCCAAAGAGGAAACTGGCAACAACACAACAATATGC
Source organism: Rhinatrema bivittatum (assembly GCF_901001135.1). NCBI lineage: Eukaryota > Metazoa > Chordata > Amphibia > Gymnophiona > Rhinatrematidae > Rhinatrema > Rhinatrema bivittatum. The sequence continues at coordinate 93,903,779 of NC_042620.1, forward strand.
TGAGGTCTAAAACTGTGGGAATAAATTTAATGTAGCTCTGCACTCATTCCTCCTGGCACTCGCATGGAAATTTAGCCAAACCAACAGAGGGAGTTTTATGTAAAAGAAGATTAACTTTCCAACCACTCTGGTGCCAGCCATGAATGATGTGGGCTCATGATATCCCCTGCATATTGAGAATACCCATTCAATGGGCACTCTGATTGGTGGATAGGGCAAAAAGGCTGATCTGTGGTCGGAGAGCCAATTGTATGGTAGCCGAGGGAGGATAGTGAATGATAGTGGGGGAGGAAGAGATAGCTTTCAGGATGCTGTTGATATTGACAGTATTGCGTAGGGAGCTTGCTTTCCCCTCTGCTATATCCCTATTGCCCTTCTGCCTCTAAAGGTAGGGGGGGGAAATTTAGGTAGGGCTGGGGGGCAGGTTAGATAGGGGAAGGGAGGGGAAGGTGGGGGTTAGAAGCAAAGTTTCCTCCGAGGCCACTGCGATTTCAGAGCAGCCTCAGAGGGAATGGGGAAACCCATTGGGGCTCCCCTAGGGCTTGGCGCGCACAAGGTGCACAAGTGTGCACCTCCTTGGGCGTGCTGACCCTGGATTTTATAACATGCGCGTGGCTGCGCGCGCATATTATAAAATCGGGCGTAGATTTGTGCACGCCGGGTTGCATGCACAAATCTACACCCACATGTAGGTACGAATATTTGGCCCAATGAATCTAAGCAATGAATAACATTAGAAGTTTTGAAAATTATTTACAGTTTATTGGGTCCTGGTCAAAATCTTAATTAATAACTTATGTTTATTGTAATATGTCAATGTACCAGTGATGATATGTTCTAATAGGTTGGCTACTATACTAAATAAAATTGTTTACTGGAGTTTGAGGTTCTTCATTTGGGTATGATTATTTAAAAAGCTGGAAGTCGATTGGTCAATTTCCAATCCCTCCTCTTATTTATACTAGACTTACCTAGTATGGCGACAACAATGTCATCTTTGAGGATTTCTATGGAGCCTCTTGACAAAAAATAGAGTGCTGTAAGAATATCACCACAGTGGACAAGAGTATCCCCAGGTGGAGCATGTGTTGTCTTGAATTTCATGGCCAAAGCTCGGAGGCATCCTTTACTTGCTCCTTGGAAAGTCTTGCAATTCTGAAGCAAAGTTTGATTGAGGTGGAGACAAATGTCAGCTTGTAAGCATTCTGGAAACCCCTTTAAGACCTGAAGAAAAAGATATAATAGTTTCATACTAGTAACACACAATTACACTTATCAGTTGATAATGTTTTATCTGTCATACATTTAGTATGATAAAAAGATACAATTATACTAGTTTAAATGTTGATGTCCAGTGTAACCCTGAATTTACCCAACTATTGTGAATGTTTTGTTTGCAAAACATCTGTAAAAAGTTTTCATCAGGCATCCATGACTTGGTTCAGACATCACATGAAATCTCGGTTGAAAAGTGAGAATCTAGGTTTGTTTGATCATCTGAACCCTGGATATGGCACCCAACACAATTCATTCTCTGCCATCAAACCTTGAGGTCATTTTATGAGTTCCAGTTAGCTATAATCTCAGTTCTGCATGTTGCCCAAATCAGTAAGATCTCTGGTACTTTCTCAAGCATGACATTGATAAACAAATCTCAGTTAGCAGAGAATTGCCCTCTTGTTTCCTGTTCTAAATCCTCCCCTCCCAGGCAAAATGCAGGGAACAGGAAGAGAGGGGTAAGCAACTGGAGTGGACATATCAGAGAGTAGAAAAAGGTAAAGCTACTCTGCTCCCTAATCTGACCTACCCCCTTCCAGGCAGCCTGTAGGGAGAGCAACGTCAACTGAATCTGGGTTTCATTAACTTAGATTCCACGTGATGTTTGATCCAAACCCATATCTTAATTGATGGAGGATATTTAAGCTATGCATTCCCATCAAACATTTGATAGCTACATTCTTTTTATGTTGCATATATTATCTTATTGGATCCACAAAGCATATTTGGAGAGAAGTTGAAGAAGTGAGAAAATGTTTGAGGCAATTTATTTCAAATTTGCAATGGTATTTCATCCAATTCAACATCACAGGCTATCTTATAAAGTAGGAAAATGATGGGACTTCCAGTGATCCAAGATGGCGCCGGCAATGCAGCTCTGAATGCCGTGGAAACTTTGCCTGCTGAATTTCCTGAAATATTGACTGAAAATGCCTCACAGTGCCAGGAAAAGATGTGCGAAGGAAAGGACCTACCCTGCGGTACTTCTAGAGCTCCCTTTGACTGGCCCTAAGGATGCCCATTGTGGTTCGGGGGAGCCCCACATCGGGAGAGGAGTCACGATGGCAGGGAACCTTGTGTGAAGCACAGGTTCCTCAGCCGGACTTGGATACATCTCTGTCCGCGATGCAGAGAGAGAGGCGTCGGTGAACCCTGCTTCACTGAGGAAACCGGAAGTGAACCTGGCCGCACTGCCAGCTGAAGTTGCAGGCGGTTTGAGAGGCCAGGCAGGGAGTTCTTACCCGGGAGGAGAGAGTGTGGATGACGCCCTGTTGGGATTCGATGCGGGACCTGGCAACTCAACTATGGGAGAGTGCCTGGTGAAGAATGTAAGAAGCTCATTTACTCCCTTACCGATCAGTCAGAGGTTTCATCTTGCTAAACCTAACCAGGTAACCTTAGATTCTCTCTGGGAAGCTATTGAAGGACTGGGAAATTTAATAACTAACCAGCTCAATCCTTTGATTGAGAGATCAAATGAGCATGAGCTGCATATTCAGAAGTTGGAAAATTCAGTTAAAACTATTCCGCAGCAATTTGAAGAGGTTAAAATTACAGTGACCAAATAAGCTTCTCCAGGATTCCCTTATAAAGGATAATATATATTTGATGAATAGGTTGGAAAATATTGAGAACACCCTTAAAGGAAAGAATCTAAGACTTGTGAACTTTCCTAAACTACGATATATATCCCACCAAAAGATATGTTTAAGAGATACCTAATGGAAATTTTAAAAGTTCCTGAAGAGACTTTACCACCTTTGATGCATGCGTTTCACATACCTTTAATGAAAAAGGCACGAGAAAATAATATGGCTGGGATACCAATGGAGGAGACTCAAGAACATACAGAGGATCAGGGGGATGAAGCAGTTATACCATCTTGAAATATCTCTGAAATATTAGAGATGTCTGATTCAGCTCAAGTAACTCCAGCAACAATGATTGTGTCTTTTGCTTTAGAACCTGATAAAGATTGGGTACAGAAGCTTTTCTTTAGACATCGATCTGAGGATTTCTTAATCTGCAGGTTAGGATTTTTCCTGATGGGTCTAATACGACACAAAAGAAAAGGAAGCAGTTTTTGCTCCTTAGACAAAAGGCCCTTCAAATAGGGGCCTATTTCTTCTTAAAATTCCCCTGCAGATGTTTAATCAAGTATAAAGAAACTTCATATTTGTTTTACTTACCATCACAATTAACACAATTTTTGAGTGATAAAGATTTAATACATACTTGATATTATAGTAAATTATAACCGAATATCACTATTGTCTCCCTTAATAGCTGACCATACTCTCTCTTTTATTTGTATTAGCTCCCCTTAATGCAGTGCTGTCAACTTTTCCTATTTTTTTATTTTCTTTAAAATATTAATGGAGTTATTGGATCCCCAATTTGTGGACTTAATTATATGAAGTATTGTATTTTTTCCTGATAAGGCTTTTGATTTCTTAAAGTAAATGCTTCATATAATATGATATTCAAGAGTGTTCTTAAAATGAAATATAATAAATGCATAAATAAAAAAAAATAGGAAAATGAGAATCGGTGATTACATTTGTGAATATAGAATGGATTAAAAGACAGGTTTCCAAAAGATGTAATTAGTGACAGTACGCTTTATTAGTAATACATAAGTTATCAAAACTATCCAATGTTTTTATTATCTAAAACTTTAATGTATTATGACTGGCTTACAATTGCACAATACTCTTGACAAATCATATAATATGGAAATTAAAATGTCAATCTGTTAAAATAGAAATATAATCTACCAAATTAATACAAGATATTGAGGAGAGGTTGCCTTAATTGCTATTTTTCTCAAAGAATGCTGATTATGAGGTTTATTTGTTCACATGTCTAAACATATCAGTGGGCCTAATTGGTAGCTGTTAGGGACAGAGGAGCAACCTTAAAGTATTCACTGAAAAAAAAAAAAAAAAAGAAAGGTAAAGTACTACAAAGCTCTCAAGAATATTTTTATGAGCTGGTAGCTAGCAGAATGACATTGCTTAATGATGACATTTTATTTCTGAGAATTTCTATTCCACCAGTCCTAAAACATTGTTCTTGGTGGATAACAACTTTCAGTTTTGCAGAATACTACATCAAGTTTGAAAGCCCAGTAATCCAGCATGCATGGGGACTGGTTCATGCTGGTTAATTGAATATGTTGGTTATTTTAGAATTTTTCTCTCAAGTACTTTTCGTAAAAGAAAAATTAAGTCCACATATTTTTACAATTTTGTATAATATGTATTGAAATCTAACAGTTAACGGTATACTCACTTAATAATCGCTCAGTGGTCACCGCATATACAGCTTATTCCCACTTCTCTGGCCATGTCCCCTACAACCTACTCCCCCCTCCCTTCCTCACACTCTCACACCCTGCCCCCCATACTACTTATTTCCAGTCTTCCCACACATTGACCCTATACTACGTATCCTCCCCACTCCTCCATCTTGTGTTGTTTCAGCACCAATATCAATAATATTTAATCTTCATTTTGTTGAAATGCCTTGATCCTTGACAGAAGTTTGAGAAGCCCTTTGAAGGAACTTGCAGATATCTGCCTGCATGCAAATCAGTTTCCTTTTTTTCAGGAGAAGCACCATAAAGTTTCATCACCTCCTGAGCAGAATAAGAAGGTTGCCTATTCACAAATTTAAAACATGTTTCAAGGCATTATGAGGCAATAGCCCAGGCCACGTTCATTTCTTCACAGTGATCTTTTTCTTCAGTCTTCTAACAGCTGCAGTGGATCGTTTCAGATGCACAGCCTTTTGTATAATTTCAGCATCAGTAAGAGTGGAGTAACATTCTTTTTTCATCATCACTGGGCCACATATTGGAGCGGCCTCAGAACATTCAAGGCAAACCATTCAGACAATATGTTATCTAAATGTCACAGTTTTGGTTTGTGCAGTATACAGCATTGATCAATTGTTTTGCTTGTTTTCGAGTTTGTCAGAAACTGTAGTAACTCTGCTTTCTGTGCCTTGGTATCATAAATTGTAGACATTTAATTCCTTCAACTGGCTTCTGTTTTCTCCTTTTTAAGGTAATTATGTCCAGCTTCTGTGTAAACATTAATACAACATGTTTTCACTTCTGTCCTCTGCTTGTTGATGGAATAATGGTAGCCATAGTTGCAGAATAGGCAAGATTGGTGCTTTTTATTCTAGGAAAAAAAAAAGGGCCAGTATTGAGATATGATATGGAGTCCTCTTCGCAACTCCCCTGAACATCAGCACCATGTAAGCACAGTCCTTGTTCTACTTAAAGCTATCTCTTCCTTCCCCCAATGCTCTTCCTCCCATCCCAGTGCTTTCTCTTCCCCCATCTCTTCCTCCCTCTTTCCCAATGCTCTCCCTTCCTCCCAGCTCATCCTGTCTCCCTCCTTACCTTTAAATGTTGATATAAGGCAGCAGTCCCAGCTCGGTGTGGTGCCACGGGATCAGAAAGTAGTGTGTGTGTATGTGTGTGTACTTCCCACCCTGCAGAAATCCCCTTCCATGTGCAGTCCCAAAATAAAAAAAAAGTAGCACTGCTAGATGCCAGTTAGTTGAGTTGAGCTTTCTGGTTAGTTGAAGGCTGGACAGTCAGGATTTACTGTACTGTCATTTCCAATTATAGGAGCCATTTTTTAAAATGCTTGGGGTTGAGGAAAACAAATTACAGCCCCCCCCCCTCAAGTAAAAAAAAAAAAAAGGTAAAACAGGTGGGTGGTGGTGGTGGTGGTGTGTGTGTTTGTGTGTGTGTGTGTGTGTGTATGTGGGGGGTTGTAGCTGGAGACAGATGTTTGGTTTAAACTTCCTTACCATCTGTGAATCCAGATGGGGTTTTCCAGCTTGCCAGTGTGTTCTGTGGAAGGTGCTAATGTCATGAAGAAGGGCCTTCTCATTCTATAAATTTAGGTTGGCTGTGGTAGATAGCTGCTGGCACACAGCCTTGGGAGAGATTTTGTTTGGAGATGTTTTGCATGACATTGCGGGTTCTTATGAGTATTCACTTTTTTCAGTGTCTGGTAATATGGAAAAAAGAGAAAGGGAACTAAACTGAATGTCTCATCTGGGTCTATGGAGTCCCCCTCTAAGACTTGACTCGCCAATGAAGCGTATATGTTGAATGCCAATAGAGGTATCTTGTCAGGATCTGCTCAGCTTGGCATTGACCATACCGCTTTAGAAGGGACTGCTATTTCTCTCAGCCCTGATGCACTTTCTCCCCCCCAACATTGTGTATGTCCACTAACTGGAGTTTTGGGTTCTAGTTCTCTGGCTACTACTGCTGTGAGAGCTGGTCGTGGTGATGGGACTACTGTTCCTATTCATCTGGGTTCAAAACGGGTTGTGGAGGGTGTGTAAACTGCTAACCCTTGAGGTCGTCGCCCCAATCATTGTGGAATGCTATCAAAGCGTTGCGGAAATCTCTTGTCTGTTAAAAAAGACTGCATTATATCTGGAAATAAAGATCTACACAGGCAATTTGATTCACATATAGAGACTCTTCAGACTTATATGGACAAAACTGCTGGTCTTGAAAAACAATGTGAGATGCTCCTTGAATGTGAGTTAGCATTGATCAAAGTTAAAGATTATTTATATCGAAGACAAGAGAATTTTGAAAATCACGTTAGAAGGATAAATTTGCATATTTCAAATTTTCCCAAAGTTGCTATGTTTTCTCCTTAGGATATTCTTAGGAGGTTCTATATTGAAGTAGTAAAATTTCCTCTGAATCAGTCCCCAGGTTAAGGTTTTTTACCTTTCTACTAGGGGGATTGAAGAGCTAGCAACTCATACCCCCAAAAGAGCTATGCCCTCTTTTTCCTGAGGATCCTTCTGAGCTCTCTCAAGCATCACAGAGAGTTGTGGAGTTCTTGGTTTCCTTTTTTTCTGAAGCCGATAAGGTGTGGACAGTGAAATAATGTTTAAACTTAAAAATAATTTCTTGGTGGTCACATTTCCTTATTTCCAAATGTTAATAGGGTGATTCAAATGAGGCGTAAATCTTTCCTCATAAAAAAACAAAACTGACTCTAGGAGCATCTTTTTTTCTTCAGTATCCATGTAGATGTTAAGTCAATCTAGATGGTACTAGATATGTTTTTGTTTAATCCTGATCAATTAGAGGGTTTCCTTTGGAATAGGGAACAGTTAATTGATCCCCCCTTTGATAGCACAGGTTAGCTAAAACATCACTTGAGTGCTTTTCTGTTAGATTTACCTATATTGTAATTCTTTTCCAAGTGTTATATTTTTCTATATTTTTATCCCCCTTATTTGGTCTAAGTATATGATGTGACTCTTTTTCTCTCTTTTTTTAAATGTACTATTATTGTAATCATATCAGCTTGCTATAAATCAAGGTTATTTTATTTGTTTGTATCATTATAACGTATATAAATAAAGAATTTAAAAAAAGAAAACAAAACATGGTGGATTGAGTGACTGACTAGTCTGGATTTCAATGCCAAGCGAGGAGCAGATAATGTGGACATGGGAATGATTCATGTGGCCAAAACAAGATAGGGAAGCACTCAAAGCCCCACCGGTCATTCTTCTTCTCAATCCCAGCTCATTCTCACCAATCCCTTCTTCCTCCTTTCAGCCCCCAGCAGTCCATCCGCATCACAGTTTCTTCCCTCACCCTTTTCTGTTTTTACTACTTTATCATTCCCCACTTTTCTCTCACATTCTCCTAATCTGTTCTTCCTCCTCTCCATATCTTATCCTCAACCCCTCCCTTCCTTACTCCTTCTGCACTTTTTAAAATACTCCCCTCCTGTATGGGCAAGGTGAAGACTCTGGTAGATGGGCAAGAGGAGTTTGAATTGTATGCAGAAATGGATAGGGAGCCAATGTAGTGGTTTGAGAAGATAAATTATGTAAGTGTAGGGACTTTGGCAAAAGATAAGTCTCACAACAGAATTTTGAATAAATTGTAGTGGAGATGGATGGTTCACTTGGAGACCTGTGAGATGCAGGTTACAGTAATCTAAGGGGGAAGTGAAGAAAGAGTGGATAAGGGTTCTGGTAATGTGTTCAGAAATGAAGGAACATATTTTTGTGTTGTTACAGGGAAATAAATGACAGATAAGAACATAAGATTTGTCGTACTGGGTCAGACCAAGGGTCCATCAAGTCCAGTATCCTGTTTCTAACAGTGGCCAATCCATGTCACAAGTATCTGGCTAGTACCCAAACATTAAAAAGTTCCCAAGCTACTAATGGATGTAACAAGAAGTGATTATTCCTTATTGATTAAGAGCAGTTTATGGACTTCTTCAGGAACTTATCCAAACCTTTTTTAAACTCAGTTACACTGCCTGCTTTAACCACATCCTCTGGCAATAAAATCCAGAGCTTAATTGTGCAATGAGTGAATAATAATTTTCTATGATTTGTTTTAAATGTGCTACTTGCTATGTTCATGGAGTACCCCCTACTGCTTCTATTATCTGAGAGAGTAAATAACCGTTTCATATTTACTCATTCAAATCTTTTCATGATTTTGTAGACCTCTATCATATCCCCCCTCAGCCATCTCTTCTCCAAGCTGAACAGCCCTAACCTCTTTAGCCTTTCCTCATAGGGGAACTGTTCTATGCCCTTTATCATTTTAGCAATGTTTTGAATATGTGTACAGAAGGAGAGAGAGGAGTTGAAGATGACTCCTAGGTTGCAGGCTGAAGGGACTAGGAAGATTACAGTGTTATCCACATAAATAGAAAAAGGAGGAAAAGGAAACATGGGCTTGGGTGGAAAGATAATGAGCTTTGTCTTGGCCATGTCAGGGCAGCAATATTAGAAAAGCAGGCTGAGTTCTGGGACTTGGATTCCTGATGAAATTTCAAGTATAGAGAAATAAATTAGGGAATCATCAGCATAAATATGGTATTGAAAGTCATAGGAGGAAATCAGAGCACCAAGGAAATTAGTATATAGGTCAGAACCCTGAGGCACACCGACTGATAGTGGGAAAGCAGTAGAGGAAGGTCCACTAGATGACACAATAAAAGTGCATTGGGAGAGGTAAGAACTCAGACAGGACTGTGCTCTGAAATCCAAGTGATCAGCAGTGTCTAAAGCAGCAGATAGGACAAGGAGGAGAAAGACTGAGTAAAGGTCTTTGATTTTAGTCATAAACAAGTCATTTGAGTCTTTGGAACGTTTCTGTGGAATATATTGGGTAAAAACCAGACTGGAGTAGATGGAGAATGGCTTGAAATAAAAGAACAGCAAGTTCAAGTAGTTTGGAAGCAAAAGGGAGGAGAGAGATGGAACAATAGTAGGGTAGTAAGGCCCAGTGAGGGTTTTTTGAGCAGTGGTGTAATCACATGTTTGAAGGCAGTAGGGACAGTAGCAGTGGGAAATATAATAAACTGAGGATGTGACAGATGAAAACGATGCTTGCAGGGGAAATAGAGATGATGGGCTGGGTGAGAATGAGATCAGAGGAATAAATAGTGAGTTTGGAGGAGGAGAGAAAATGGGCAGTTTCCTCCACTGTGATTTCAGAAAAGGAGGTGAGGGTGGCAGAGGTCAGTGAAAGGGTAGAGGAATGGGCTGCAACCTCCCCAATATGTGGCCAACTGCTCAGAAAGTGTGGAGTGGGAGCAGGTCAGGGTTGTGGTGACTTTCAGAGTTGGCCAAACAGGGGTGGCTCTATAATGAGGCAGGGTGAGGTGGCTGCTTCAGGAGGCAAAATTTTGGAGTGGCAAAAAGTGCCCTCCATAATGATCAGTGGCTGCTTTCCCCTGCCTCCTGATTCATATGTAGCTAAATGTCGGTGAGTTCCAACCCCTGCCAGAAAACAAAATAGGAGAAGACTCTGCAGATTACCGGCAGCAGGAGGAAGTGAAGAGGCTTCATGGTCACTGGCGGTAGAAGGAAGAAAGCAGACTCAAGTGCCACTAGTGGACCCCATCCTTCCAGTGGCAAAGGCAAGAGGAGGTCCATGCATGATGTGATCGGAACAGAAGGGAGCCCGTTCAACTGCTGCTCCTTTTCCTGCCAGCCCCGCGGTATTCAACATCTGCGGAGCTAGCACTTCCTTCATGCTGATCTCATTCATCAGCTCGAACAGCAGCTGAACAGGCTCCCTTCTGCTCCTGGTCAGATCATGCACGGGCCTCTTCTTGTCTTCACCGCCAGTGCAATGGGGTCCACTGGTGGCCCTTTTCTTTTTCAGTCCACCACTCCCACTCTGAGCTTTCTCAGTATCCTGGGGTTTATCTCATCTGGCCCCCATGGCCTTGTCCACTTTCAGTTTTCCTAGCTCCATCAACATATTCTCTTCTGTAAATAGAGCTTTGTCTACTCCATGCCCATCTACAGTCTTATTGTCCAGCAACGGTCCTTCTCCAGGGTCTTCTTTACTGAATACTGAATTGAAGAAATTGTTTAATCTTTCTGCCATTTCTTTGTCTCTCTCTACACCTTGCTCCTTGTCACCTTTCAATTTTATTATACCACTTCTGACCTCCCTTCTGTCACTGATGTATCTGAAAAATGTTTTGTCTCCTTGCTTTACCTCTTTGGCTATCCTTTCTTTTGCTTGACCTTTTGTTCTCCTTATTTCTTTCTTCATCCCCCTCAATTTTGACAGATATTCTTCCCTATGTTCTTTTTTTGGAATCCTTTATATTTCTTGTGCGCTATTCTTTTTGTCTTTATTTTTTCAGAGACCATCTTAGAGAACTAGATCAGTTTTTTTCCTCTTTCTCTTGTTTACTTTTCTAACATATAGATTTGTTGCATTTGCAATAGCTCCTTTTAACTTGGCCCACTGTTGTTCCACCTCACCCATATTATCCCTGTCTTTCAGTTCTTCCTCCAGGTACATCCCCATTTTGACAGTCAGTATTTTTGAAATTGAAAACTCGGGTATTTGTGTGACTTCTATGTGTCCTATTTGCAAAATTGAACCATACCATCTAATGAACACTGGTGCTCAGGTGAGCTCCTACCTGAACATTAGAGACATTATCACCCTTAGTGAGCACCAGATTGAGTATTACACCCTCTCTCTTGGGTTCCATTACCATTTGTTTGAGTGATCCTTTCTCTCTACTTCTTGCATATTCCGCAGAAGGGATACTACAATCCACATCCAGCAGATTAAAATCTCCAATGAGCAACAATTTGCCATTCTTTCCCACCTTTTGGATATCTTCAATGAGTTCACTGTCCAGTTCTTCTGTTTGAGTTGGTGGTCTGTAGATCACACCTGTAAAAATGGAAGCACCATCTTATTTTTATAGGATAGTCCACAATGCTGCTTCTCTATCCCATGTCCCTTGCAATTCAGTCGCTTGTATATTGTTTTTGACATAAAGAGCTACTTCTCCCCCTTTTCTGTTCTCTCTGTCCTTTCTTAGCAAGTTATAGCAAGGAATGGCTGTATCCCAATCATGAGAATCAGAGAACCAAATCTTTGTAACAGCAAAGTGTCCAAGTCCACCTCCATCATTAGGGCCTTCAGGTCTGAGATTTTGTTGCCCAGAATTTGAGTATTTGTAGTCATACTCCAGCTCTCTTCACATTCACATTTTCTGCTTTTTTGAACTGATTGATTTTACTTCCTCTTTCCTCTTCCTGTTTTCACTGGCCACCTCCTGTCACCCCCATTCCCTACTTTAAATGCCTGATAATGTATGATCTGAATTTTTCCCTTAGCATCCTTTTTCCTGCCATTGACAAATGTATGCCATCCTTACCTTATAATCTTTTATTGCTTCATATATGGCCACAGCCTCAATGTATCCAAATCCACATTCTTTAAACAAGGTTTTGAGCCAGGCATTGAAATTCTTTATATGGCCTAACCTTTCTTTTCCCTTTCCACAAACATGTAATACTTCTGAATAGTCAATAGTCTTTGTCACATATCTAATCTTTATTCCTAGATTTTGGAAATCTTTCTGTACTTTATGGACACCATTTCTAGCAAGGTCATTGTTCCCAGATGGATGATAACATATCAGAGTTCTTACTTTGTTTTATAATTGTGTTCACCGCCTGGTTTTCATTTCTGTTAGCTGAGGATCCTGGAAGACATTTAACTGCTGTGTCCCCATCAAATGAGTTCCCAAATTGGTTCCTCTGATGATTGAATCTCTCAACAGAAGCAGCTTTCTTTTATGGCATTTGATTATGTTGAAGGGGTTTCTGGGTGTATTGGGTGACTACTTCCCTTTCAGACATCATTTCATATTCTGTTACTTGGATGTCTTCATTTTCCAATGCAGAAAATACATTGTGAAAGTGTAATAGTGAAGAGAGTGGGTGTCTCTTCATCACAGACCTTATTCTACCAGAACCCACTATAATCCCATTATTCCTGGGATTCTGAATCTTAGATATCAGACTTTGCTGTGGGAGTGGGGATGGATACTCAGGATGCTTCAAAGTTGGGGAAACTGGGTATCTCAGAGAAACAGATCTTGTTCTACCAGAGACCACTGTAAACCATTTATACCTGGGTTTCTGAATCCTCTGTGAGAGTTAGGAGATATATTCTGGATGCAGCAAGGAAGGGGAGGTTATTTGAATCTTATATAATATATATTTCAAATGTATTAGCTCCTTATTCATAACAGACAGCTGAAGGCAAATTAGTCAACCCTTAATTCTCCAAATGATAGGCCTTGGGATATAAGATCACAATTGCACTGAATAAAGGACATCTCTCTAATAGTAACTAATAAGCTAGTTGAGAGATTGGTACTTCAGTCCTATATTAATCAATTATTCTAGGTCCTTAGACAAAATATTTAACAAAGAAACCCTCGAAGGGTAGGAGGGAAAGGGAAGGTGGGAGGAACTATACATCAGTGATAAAGCCAACAATATTGGGAATATATACAATAAAAAGTTAGATTAAATTAGATTTAGCCAAAGCAGGAGACCAGGAGCAGTGCTGGAACCAGGTGACCTGTCCTAGAATTTTATGTGTAACTGGACTTAATTATCTCTCAATGTGCAACTGATTACAGCACACCCACAAAGTCTAATAGGTAGAGTCCTGTATTCCTGTGGCACCATTTCTTGAAAGCTAATTTGACAGACAAAAGTTCTCAATCTCCAATGCTTTATTTACATTTAGCTGGTGAGAACCTCTTGGAAAAGAAGGAACTTGGATGAAGTACTCCCTCCAGAGTATGTTGGCTAAGGACAGCCCCTACCCCCATGGATGAGGCATCAACTTCTAAGATAAAGGGTCATGTAGGATCTCAGATTTGCAAGCAAGGTTCATCTAAAATGGTGTTCTTTAATTTATGAAATGCCTCTAGAGCCTCAGGTAGCTAGTCGTTGTTGTGAGTGCCCTTATGAACAAGAGTACTAAGAAGGGCTGCCATGGAGAAGTAGTTTAGGATAAATTGACTAAAATAATTAATACATCTCAAGACTGGCCCAGAGCCCTTCAGGATGGGGCCAGTCCCTGATGGTCTTTACCTTGGCAGGGTCCATCCTGAGTCCAACAAGAGAAACTATGTACTCCAAGAAGGGGAGTTCCTCTTGTTCAAAGAGACATTTTTCCAACTTTACATACAGATTGTAGTAAAATTTGGACATCTTGGTGGTGAGAACTCAGTATTTGGGAAAAGATCAATATGTCATCTAAATATAACCACACAGGTGTAGAGTAGGTCACAAAAGATCTCGTTGACCATTTTCTGGAACACTGATGTGCCATTATAAATCACAAAGGGCATGACTAAATATTTGTGATGTCCATCAAGAGTGTTAAATGCAGTTTTTCACTTGCCTTGATACAAATAAGAATAACACCCACTACTTCTAAAAAACCCCCAACATATAATGAGGGAACTACATAATAATGTATTAAAAAATATTTGAAGATGGATAGAGGTGGTTTCATTTACATTACATTTTTCAGCAGTACCTCCACAGGTTACCTAAAATGGTCTAAATATAATCATTAACCAACTTCCAACCATCTATTTTTTATAAACCAATGTAGTGCCTCAAGACGCCTAAATTAACTCATAAATAGAAAATGTACTAGAGCTGTAGCCTTTAATCAATGTATTGAAAAATCACTCATTGAGCAGATCCACTGTAAAGTACAATCTACTTTACTCATGTTATTTAGCTCCTGACGTTGCTGAGTTTCAGAAAAATGTCCTTCTTCAGGGGACCTGAAACGGCCAAATATCCACTATATTTTCGTCAATTAACTAAAGAAAGATGTCCACCATTCTTCCATTAAGTTTCTTTGCAAACAAATTGCTTGCAGACCACAGCCTCAATGGTGATTGGAGGATGGTTAATGATTATATTTAGACCATTTTAAGTAACCTGTGGAGGTACCGATGAAAAATGTATATGAAACCACCTCTGTCCATCTTTATATATTTTTTGAAATACATTATTATATAGTTCCCTCATTATTTGTTTTTTTGAGAAGTAGTGGGTGATATTGTTGTTTGCTAGAGTTGATCTATTTTTCTCACTACAGTGGGTTTTTTGGAATACTTGTTGGTTTTATATGAATAAGGTTATATGCACCCCTGAGGTCCAGCTTTGTGAATATCTTGGCACCTTGTAGGCAGCTGTTATCAGAAGTAATGGGTAGCAGTCCTTCTTTGTGAGAACATTCAGGCCATGGTAGTCTATGCACGGTCTGAGGGAACCATCTTTCTTAGCAATGAAGAAGAACCCAGCCCCTGCTGGGGAAGAAGAAGGATGGATAAATCCATGCTCCAGACTTTCCCTGTCTCGGGAAGAGACAGGGAGTCAACCCGCTATGTGGAGGCTTGGATCCTGGATTAAGTTCAATGCTGCAATTGTACGTGTTATGAGGAAGCAAAGTTTGGTCTTTTTTTTTTTTAAAGAAATCTTAGTACTGTGCATACTGTGGAAGGAGGCTAGGAAGTGAAGTAGCCGCAGTCATTGGACGAAGAGGTCCTACATACTCCAAACAAGAGTCATTGCACTCAGGGCCTCATGGATGATTTGTAGGGTAGCCAAGTCAAAGTGTGGATGATGCTGCTGGAGCCATGGTAATCCCATGATAATGGGGTAGATGGCCTTGTAGATCACATGCAGAGTGAGTTTTTCCAGATGCAGGAGACTGGTGCGCAAGGTTACAGGTACTGTTGTCAAAAGAACTTGGCCTGGCAGAGGGTTTCCATAGACGGATGAGATTATCAAGGGAGAGGTCATCTGGACCATGGGAATTAGAATTTGGTCAACAAATTCCTTCAGAATAAAGTTCTCTCCACAGCCAGAATACACAAAAACTTGCATGGAGAAGCATGTGGGACCCAACTCCAGAGTCACAGGCAGTAGTAGTTGGGGAGTTGGAACAGTAAGGCCTAGGGTCATCTCCCTTCAGGACCCTATATGTTGAGGGTTCCTGACCTCAGGGGACATTGGGCCAAAAGGTGATCCTGGCCAGCACAGTATAGGCAAAGGCCCTACTGTGTGCAATGGAGCCTCTCCTCTAGGGCCAGGTGACAATGTCCAAATTGCATTGGCTCTTCTGAGAGGTTGAAGAAGCAACAGCCGGCGGCAAGAGTGGATTCTGAAACTGGGGTGCCAAGGCAATGCTGGATGGGTCTTTCAAGCCATCTGCTGTAAATGGTGGTCAATTTTGCCAGTTAAGGCGATGAGCACCTCTAGTGAAGTAAGGAGATCTCAGGCAACAAACTCAACTTTGATTTTAGGAGAGAGACCTTTGAGAAAGATGGTGACTAAACTTTCCTCTCACCTGTTTAGCTCAGCAGCCAGTGTTCGGAAGTCTATAGTGTATTCTACTTGGGTTCTGGTGCCTTGGCAGAGGTGAAGCAGGTAGGATGCCATAGCTGCAGCACTGCAAGAATCCTTGAAGATGATTCAGAACTGCTCTGTGAACTGCTGCAAGTTGAGTAAGAGGGGATCACATCATTTTCAGAGGGGAGAAGCCCAAGCCAGGGCTTTTCCATCCAGCAAAGAGAGGATGTATATAATCCTCATCTGGTCGTTAGGGAATAGTTAATCTTGTAGTTGAAAGTGCATATGGCATGGGTTAAAAAATCCCCAACATCACTTGGGGTCCTTGACATACCGGGTGGAGCTGGTAACTGAAATTTCAGATGAGTGGAGGCTGCGAGGGGTAGTGGTGCCTTTGCAGGTGGGAACTGTATCCAGCAGTGGTCAAGGTGTCCAGGTGAGTGGATAGCCGATCCATAGAGGCAGCCAGAAATTCCAAGGTTCTTTGCTGCTTGTGCAGCCTGTGGGTTAGACCTGGAATGGCCTGCAGGGAAGTCAACTCTGCTGGATCCATGGCCTCAAAAACCTGTTGTGTCTGTTGACCCTAGGGCCGAGGCAGGATTGGCGCAACCTTCAGGGAGGAACCCTGAAGGTTCCCACCATTTGAAGGCAGACCCAGATGAAGCAGAAAACAAGTGGGAGTGTTGCCTATACCAGTCCTCATTTCCCTCAGTTTGAGCCTTTGAGTATCGGGGCCAGCAGGTCTTAGGTGGGGTTTCTGCTGATGGAAGAAGAGGTGGTCCTTTGATAGCTTGGGTCATAAGTAAGTGGAGGTCAAATTAGTCCAGGTCTGGGCAATGGTCAATGGCAGGTGTTGGTCAAGCATATCCAGGAACAAGCAGTGGTCAGAAGCAGGCAGTGGTCAAGCATGTCAGAGATTAGGCCAAGTTCAGTACCAGGTATCCATCTGAGGGATAAGACAAGGAATGAATAGGCAGGGCAGAAAGGCCAGTGAAAACAGATCAGGAACAAGTCTGGAGACAAGCAGACAAAGACAGAAGATAAACTGGATGTGACTAAAGACAGGTTGAGCTGAAGAACTGAAGACAAGGCTGGACTGAAGAACTGAAGTCAAAGATGCTGGAATGAAAACTTTAGATGAGGATGCTGGAAGCAACATGCTCTACTGTGGAGCAGGTGGACCTGTTGCTGAGGCAATGAGGGCAGGAGTGAGTGAAACCTTTATAAGGCTTAGCATGGGACATCATCATCCAGTGCCATGGGGCTTTTCCTGCCACTGGCCCTTTAAATAAGGTTAGGTCTGGGAATCGTATGCCTATGGAGGGGCAGGACAGCTGAGGCTGGTAGTGTCTTGCCATGTTTGAGTGTGCTGGGCCGCCGCACAGAGCACAGGTGGCACATCGGGAGCAGGAAGAGGAGGACCAGCCGGGTAAGTGAGTGCGGCTATCCATGGGGGCAGCCTGCGGACCACCAAACTTAAAAACATGTATTCTACACACAGAAACCTTTTTAAAATTAACTCCAATGTCTGCCATTGTATCATACCTTGTCATTTCCAAGTTCAGCCCATGCCTGGATATACTTGCCTTCCACGGAGCATACCTTGGAGCCTCACCCTGAGGTTATGCCGTGGTCCAAGGGTTCACTCTTTCGAGCAAGTGACCACATTCCCGCGCTCACAATAAGTAAACCCAGATAACATTAGGCTTAACTGGCTCTATTCAAAACAATGTAGCCGGTTAATTGGTGATAATGCAAAACAAATGCCCCTGTGTAGGCCTGGAGGTTCGATTCCCAACTTCCACCCAATGACTGAAATAATGGCCTCTCTCAAGGTCCCTCTCCTCACCACCAAACTCTCCCAAAAATGTTAAAAATTGAAAATATCTGGATCTGCTCATTGGGACCCCTTGCTACCCCCTCCAGAGTTTGGGAAAAAAAAAAGATAGCAATGGTCTGCTCCTTCCTTCCCTGCCACCTCAGCCCTAACCCTCCCATCTATTTTGCAACCTTATGAAACCCCTTTCTTCCTCCAGGATTGTGATACCTTTGTACCACAATCCGAGTGGCTTTCAGTGTTGCCTTGACAGGAACGTTGGAATCTTAAGGCTATTATCACTACTTAACCAGCTATATTTTTTTTGAATGCAGCTGGTTAAGTATAAAGTTATTCTGACACACGTGGCTGGATAATTTTAGGAGTGCTCTGAAGCAATCCTAGAGCTACCCAGTTACATTAACTGGATACATCTTAATACTGGCTAAATAAGCTGATTAACTTTGCATCACCCCGGGTTACCCCTGGAATGACTCTTTTTTATCTGGCTAAATATTAGCTGGCTAATGATTTACCCAGCTAAAACTTAGCTGGATATATGCCAGAGACATTCAGACGTTGGCATTTAGTTGGATAACTCACAAGTTAACCAGCTACATAACCTTGAATATGGATGTCTATATTTTTTAAGTTATCAGTTTGGAGCAGGCATTATCACCAAAACATGATCCTAATGGGGGGTTAACTTAGTACGTGTAGCAGTAATATGTGCTCTGAGTCATGATATAACTATTAAATTTATTTAGTAGAGATTATATAAAAATAGTATTGTTTTCTTTCATCCATTTTGGTTCCTATCTTTAATATTTATTTATTTATTTATTTATTTAATGAGTTTTATATACCGTTATTCGGTTGAGCCATCATAACAGTTTACAAAAGTATATATTTATCTTGTAATTGAACAGTAATATCTATTCCATTAAATAAAATCTGTTGTGGACATAAGGATAATGTTTGTTCTTGACCACTATCTTTTTCATATCTGACTGTGTAATGTGATTGGGGTATCTCAGAAATACAATAAATAAAAATAAGAGATATTTTATGATTCATGGCATTGTTTCTGATATATAAACATACTAGTTAGTAAAGAGGAGGTGGTTGCAGAGATAGCTATGAAATTAATACTTTCTTTTGGAAACTACAGAAGGGCCCTCAAAACATTCATACCAGTACCAGTGGACTGGGGTCTTTTGGCATGTGTTACAGCAAGCTCCTGGTAGCTGAAACTACCAACTGTGCCACATTTCATCACCGCAGAGACTGATACAACATCTTAAGATCAGCATAAAAATGAGATAAGTATGGAGAAGATAATAACTCACTCCATTTCAGAAATCTTGTTGGTTGTATACCAGGTGTTGGACTGCCACAAATGGGTCTGGTTTCCAGGACATGAATATGTTTGCAGTATATTTGCATACAATGGAGGCGATCCATGATAAAATACCTCATGCATATTCATTCTGGATATCCTGAAAACCAGGCTTGTTTGTGGCACTCCAGGACCAAAGTTGCCTACCCCTGTTGTATACTTTGGAATCTGATTAAAGTAATATTTGATCCAAATATATATCGATAAAGAGTAACTGGTGTTGAATTTTAAATAGTTATGGCATGTGGAAATTCTTAGACAACAGATATACTATATTTCTCATCTTTGTTAAAATTATTTTCAAGCAGTTGGAATGATGCTTATTAAACAAATCTGAAATGCAAAACAATAACAGCAGCTGATATTTTAATAGGAGAGGAAAATAACATACTGGCATGTTTAATTTGATTGGGATGCTACAGGTTTCACAAATTGGAAATGCAGATTCTGGATGTAATTTTGCAACTGCTTGCACTGGCACTGAGTCTATGTATAAATGTATTACTCATGAATTTTGCACCATTTTTTAAAGTATTTACTTATTTCCCTTTGAAAATTATCCAAGAACTACCATCTGCATACATTTATACTTGCTGAGTTGTGTGGTAGCTTTTCTGAGAAAACAGTGTATATTCTCTAAAAGTATGCATCCCCAGTCCCATCCCGGGAATGCCTCTCCTTATTGAGAATAAAGTTATGCTTGAAATATCACCATGTGCACGAGTTTACGCGCTTATACAGAGGGCACTTTCCTTAAAGCCAATTTTTGCATTTATTCATGGAAATGACTTTCTAAAATTAACCTCCCTATTAATTTATACACACATATATATACTGCTTTTTGTATTCTTCAAATATGTATATGGTATATATTCTCAGTTATATTTCAAGAGGGCAAATCTCTTTGAAAACTGCATAGGTAAAATGTATCCACAGAGATATGTGCCTATGTTTCTTTTGGATTCTTTTCCTCTGAAAAACAATGCAGGCAGTTTTGAAAATGCAAAACCATGCACACTGTTGTCCCCTCCCCAACCTAACCTTGCCTCTGAGCCCTGCTTTTCCTGCTGGTTAAAGTGTGCATGCTGTTGATCCCTGCACATTCTTTTACCCACATATGGGGTGCACAATTTTCAAAAAGCCTTTTTTCATGGGTAAATGGCTTTTGAAAATTGCCTTCACATTGGTTTATCTTGTTCAGATTTAAACAAGAAATTTGATTATTTAAAAGTAAATTTTCTTAAAGTGCTATCGCACACACTGAAGTAAACATCATACTGGGTGTGGGTGATAGAAAACACTGGGTGGCCAGAAAAGACAGAGGGTTTGCTATAGATAGGTTGCAGATAGTAAGCTAACCACAGGTATTAACACTGAAGCACATAATACACATGATTATTCATGGTCTTACAGTGTTCAAACAAAGAGAAATGCATGCAAATTTGTGCAGAGCATAAAAAGTACATCACATTGAAGAATGGGTGATGATATTTTTCATGAGAGAGAGAAGCTGATTTATTTAGAAGAAATAAATAAAAGCAAAGGGCTCAAGTCACCAAATTTGTAACCATGGAGTATAGCTATTTGGGAAGGCATACAAATAAAAAAAAAAGCTATTTCAAAGCTGGAGCCAGGGTTGAGTGGGAAGCCAAACAGTGATGAACTGAACAATAATGAACACATTTGGAATTTGGAATTAATAAAGCATTTTAGGTCTGGCCTGCTTGGAGCTGTAGAATGCATTAATTGTCTCATTTCCCTATGCACAAGCCAAATTATCTTGTTTCAGAAAAGGAAAGTTCTGCAAGTGATGTCAAAATCCTCTAGAAAAGGGTTTCATGTGCATATTCTCTGAAACACTTTTGCTGCATCTCATAATTGGTATTAAATAGCATCTAGTTAGTGTAGAGTATGAGCATATCATGCTATTTACGTATTTAGCATGAGCTTGCTAGTTCCCCATTTACATATGATATTCTTTTATTTTTCCACGTCACACTAATGTCTTCTATGAACCCTTTAACTATATAGTAACAATTTCTTGTATAGCTTGCTATTTTTTAGAATACACGTGAGAGTCTTAATATGCATGCTATAGCACAGGACCCAACTCATGTCCTGTTGCAAGTGATGAAAACAAATTAGGAGTTCTGTTCCTTTCAATGGTGGTCATAGTGTGCAGTAAGCTGCCCATGTTTGAGCAAGCATCTTATGTTGCCTCTGTTGTAACCAGTTTACAACTCAGCTCACTTCCATCTACATTGTATTAGTAACCTATACATTCTAATACAGAAAACAGACCCATACCAGAAAAGCCAGTCTTTTATTTAAAAAATATTATTTCCTCCTTTCAGGATCATTGTTGCAATGACCAGAGTAGGAACAGTGGGAAGGAGGGTCTATTAAATTAAGATAAAAATTCATGGGAAGTTATGAATGAAGGCTTATGGTGTCAGAATCATCAACACCTTCCAAATGTAAATTACTCTGAGATTATAAAAAAATGTTGATTGCAAAAATGCTATTCAACCAGTGAAAAAAATTCAAGACCAAAAAATATGTATGGACAAGGCGGCAGGTTTCATATCTTCAAACATTACCACTCAGTAATGATTTTACTTTTTTAAATCATCAACCGCCCAACCTCCATCCAACAACATTAATATACTTTAGCGTGTATAACATCTACAATTTTTTTCTTTTTTATAAGCTTTTAAAAAAAGAACAGAAGCCATTGTTCATACAGCAATAGGCCTAACAGAAAAAAAAAATTTAATAGTAAATCATCCTCGTAGGCCAGCTATTTATTCAGTACCTAAAAAACATAAAAGCATGACAGCTCCTCCGATTCGACCTACAGTGGCTTTAGATGGATCATTTTTTACAACCATATGCCCAACGAGCTAAATCATATGTGAAAAATACCTCACATTTTTATCTATAATTACAGACATTTCAACTGGATCACAATAGTGGATACTGGTTGGTAACTATGGACATAAATGCATTATATACTAATATACTCCAAGTACAAGCACTGCGGGTGGTTGAGACAGTGTTACAGGACAGAACAGGATTGCTGTTGCGGTCCCAGTCGTGGCAGCCGCGACTAGGCCTTTACCTCCTTGATCCTGGTCCGTCTCCGAGGGTCTGTGGCCTGTTTCGTGGCATCCCCGCAGGGGGGGGACACCGCCGAGAAGCCCTGCCTGGACGCCTTCTCCTTAGGCGCGAGCGCAATCCGCCCTTATGAAGGCCGTTTCTCGCCACTGGAAGCTCCGCCCTATCCACGACGTCAGACGCCACGACCTATGTAAGGCGGCCGCGGATCCCAGGACTTTGCCTTGCAACGGGGTTCCTTGCGGTTCTCTGTTGCTCCGTGCCCCGGAGTGTGCTATTGCGTTAGCGACTCCGTTCCTGCCTGAGACTTGTTTCACTCCGTGCCCAAGTCTTGCTTCTGTCTGGCTTGCTTGCAGTAATCTGTTCTGCTTCAGTTCCAGCTTGGTTCCAGTAGCCCGTCCTGCTTCAGCTCCTGTCTGGTTCCAGTAGCTAGTCCTGCTTTAATTCCTGTCTGGTTCCAGTAGCCAGTCCTGCTTCAGTTCCTGCCTGGTTCCAGTAGCCAGTTCTGCTTACTTATTTATTTATTTATTTATTTATTTATTTATTTATTTAGGTAGGTTTTTTATATACCGGCATTCGAGACAGCAGTCACATCATGCTGGTTCACATAAAACAGGAGTGCATAATAAACTTAAACTTAAACTAGAACTAAGGTGCAGAAAAGGCAGTTTTCAGTTCCTGCTTGCTTCAGTCCTAGCCTGCTTCAGTTCCCGCCGGTCTCCTGGTCCCTGCCTGCCTGCTCCAGCTCCAGCTTCCGTGATCTCCTAAGTCCCAGTGGCCAGGCTCCTACGGGCTCCTCCCGGGGGAGTACCAGCTTCCAGGGTGAATCACCTAAGTCCCAGTGGCTGGGCTCCTATGGGCTCCTCCCGGGGGAGTACCGGCTTCCAGGGTGAATCACCTAAGTCCCAGTGGCCAGGCTCCTACGGGCTCCTCCCGGGGGAGTACCAGCTTCCAGGGTGAATCACCTAAGTCCCAGTGGCCAGGCTCCTACGGGCTCCTCCCGGGGGAGTACCGGCTTCCAGGGTGAAGCTCACGTCCAGCTCATGCCTGGTATCCGCCTCCCGACCTGTCACTCACCAGAGACAATAGGACACCTCTCCCCAGTCTCTCACAGGTCGGCCCAAGGGTCCACTAAACAGTTCACTCACAACAGATTGCAAGACCATGGACTCGGCCGAGGTACCAGGATCCCAGGATCTTCCTGGGTTGGCTCTGCAGCTACAACAGCAACAACAATACCTGGATGTCCTGGCCAGATCTGTTGGGCAATTGGCTGCCCAAATGGATGTCCACGATACCTGTTCTTCGCCTGCTGTGGGTTTGAGACCCAAAAATGCAGCCTAACCCGTGACTCAGCTGCCGCCGCCTGCTCGCTAGGCTGGAGATGCTAGGATCTGCCGTGGGTTCTTGAACCAGTGTTTCATTCGCTTCTCGCTATTGCCCCGGCAGTTTCCCACGGACTCCGTCAAAGTAGCGTATATTCTCTTCCTGCTCGATGGAAAGGCCCTGGTGTGGGCCTTCCCCCTGTGGGAGTGTAACGACTCCTCCTTGGATGACTTGCAGCAGTTCATCACCAACTTTCACCAAGCCTTTGACGAACCCGCCCGCTAGGCCTCAGCCACGTCTGAGTTGCTACAGCTTCACCAAGGATCCCGTTCCCTGGCGGACTGTGCAATGGATTTCAGGACTCTCGCTCAGGAAATAGGTTGGCAGGACAATAGCCTTAAAGCCATCTTCTTGGAAGGGTTGTCAGGGCGCATCAAGGACGAGATTGCCGCCCGGGATCTCCCGGAAGATCTTAATGCCCTCATTGATATGGCTGCCTGCATCGATTGCCGACTGCAACAGTGAGCACGAGAATTACGCACGACAAAGCACAGCCCTGCCCGCAGTTCCTCATGCCTGCTGCCTTCACCCAGGCCTGCCCGTCCTGATGTTTCTGCCTCTGAACCCATGCAGTTGGGACGTGTCCAGCTCTCCCTTGAGGAGAGACAATGCCACCGCTCGATGGGCTTGTGCCTTTACTGTGGTCAGAAAGGCCATTTCTTGGCACGCTGCCAGGAGCGTGCGGAAAACTCCAGAACCTAGGAGGTTGGGAGGAGCTCCTCCTAGGTTGCACCACAGCTCCTCAGAGTATGAAACCCATTACCTTGGAATTTCCCGGAGGGTCCTTGGAAACCCTCGCCTTCCTGGATTCTGGAGCCGGAGGTAATTTTATCCAGCAAGACTTGGTCTCTCAGCTGCAGATTCCTACGCAGAGATGAGAGGTTCCACTCCGGATTATCTCCATTCAGGGAACACTCCTTCCAGGTCGCATATTGACCGCCATGGCTCCCATCACAGTCCGCACCGGGGCGATCCACTCGGAGGAGATAGCCTTCCTGATTCTCGAAAAGGCTGTCCACCCCGTGGTGCTGGGGCTGCCGTGGCTCCAAAAGCACTCACCTGTGATCCACTGGGATACTCTGCAAATCACTAAGTGGAGTCCCTATTGCCTCTCTCATTGTATGAAGGTTCAAAAGCCTCCAGCACTTCTGCTTTTGCACTCCGCCTTAGGACCTCCAGCACCATACGAGGACTTTACGGATGTCTTTTAGAAGACTAAAGCAGAGATTTTTCCGCAGCATCGTCCATATGACTGCACTATTGATTTGTTGCCTGGATCTATGCCACCTCAGGGTAGGGTATACCCCTTGTCCCTGCCTGACACACGGGCCATGTCTGAGTACATCACTATGAAATGCAGCTTTGAAAAGACTTCCTTGCCGTTCCTGGGGTATATTGTTTCGGCTGACGGCTTCCAGATGGATCCGGAGAAAGTCACTGCAATTAGGAACTGGCCGCAGCTGAGGGGTCTCAAGGCGTTGCAACGTTTCCTCGGCTTTGCTAACTTTTATCGGCATTTTATTCCAGGCTATTCTCGCATAGTGACTCCTCTGACTGCGTTCACCCGGATGGGAGCCAATGCGGTGGACTGGCCTGCCCAAGCCTGCCAAGCCTTCGAAGAATTGAAAAGAGCCTTCCTACAAGACACATGCCTCCGCCTTCCTGATCCCAGATGGCCGTTCGTGGTTGAGGTCGATGCCTCGAATGTAGCAGTTGGAGCGGTGCTGAGCCAGCGACACTGGACAGCTTCTCCCATGTTCCTTTTACTCTAGGAGGTTCTCCCTGGCTGAGAGCAATTACGGAGTCGGCGACAAAGAACTTCTCGCCGTGAAACTCGCCCTGGAAGAATGGAGGCAGTGGTTGGAGGGAGCCAACCACCTCTTCACCATTTACACGGATCATAAAAATCTCTCTTTCCTCCGCTAAGCCCAGCGCCTGAACCCGAGACAAGCCCGGTGGTCTTTGTTTTTTGACCGATTTGACTTCACTCTACGATATCACCCTGGCTCAAAAAAATGTGCGAGCAGATGCCCTGTCATGGTCCACCGAGATTGAGGAAACCCCAGAGACACCCCAGTACATTTTGGATCCCAGGAAAGTGTGTCTCACCGCCACTTCCGTGTCTTCCGAAAAAAAGACAGTAGTCCCATGCCGCGCTCGTAGGGCCATGCTGGAATGGGCCCACGAATCCCTCTCTGGAGGGCATACGGGCCGTACCGGTATGCTAGATCTCCTCAACCGGTACTATTGGTGGCCAACGGTAAGACAAGATGTTCATCTCTTCGTCGACTCCTGCCCCACTTGTGCATTGCAAAAACCACTCGGTGGGAAACCTAGAGGGTTGTTACACCCCTTGCCTATCCCGGTGGAGCCCTGGATGCACCTCTCCACAGATTTTGTGGTGGATCTCCCAGCATCAGATGGGAACACGGTCATCTGGGTTGTTGTGGATCGGTTCTCCAAAATGGCACATTTTGTTCCCCTGTCAATTGCCTTCAGCTCCCAACTTGGCTAATTTATTTGTTCAACATGTGTTCCGACTTCATGGTCTTCCCCAGGACATCGTATCAGACCGAGGACCACAATTCACCGCCTGCTACTGGAAGGCGTTATGTAAACGCTTCAAGGTCCAGTTGAGTCTCTCATCAGCCTTCCACCCTCAGAGTAACGGGTAGACTGAACGTACAAACCGGACTCTGAAGACCTTCCTGCGCTCCTTTGTAAATGAAAGACAAGACGATTGGGCCAAACTTCTCCCATGGGCGGAATTTTCATACAACAATCAAACACACTCCGCTACAGGAAGATCTCCCTTCTTATCTGTCTATGGGAAGCAACTTCAGCCGCCCTTGCCCTTGCCTGAACCCAGCGCACTGCCAGCAGTGCAACTCTCTGCTCACCAGCTACTTGCCCTCTGGACATCTATCCAAAAGAAGATGCAAAGAGCTGCCCTTGCTGCCAAAAGATGGGCAGACAGCCACCATCAGCCAGCACCAGTCTACCTCCCTGGGGACCGTGTTTGGCTGAGTACAAAGAATCTACAACTTCGGATTCCTTCCCGCAGACTCGCCTCCAGATTCTGTAGACCATTCCGCATTGCCGAGCACGTAGGAGCCGTTTCCTATCGCTTGCGCTTACCCTCCTCAATGCATGTGCACAATATCTTCCATGTGTCGTTTTTTAAGCCTCTCATCCTCTCCAGGTATCATCCCCGAGCTCCCGAATCTGCAGATCCTTCCGTGCCAGGAGACACCACCTACCAAGTCCGGGAGGTTCTAGATTTCAGATTCCATCAACGTCGCTGGGATTACCTCATCGCCTTGGAAGGTTGTGGATCCTAGGACAACACATGGGAGCCAGCCCGCAACATCCTTGATAAGGACTTATTGAATGCCTTTCATCAAGACCATCCAGGTAAACCCGGGCCTGCTAAGAGGGGGTGTAAGAGGGGGGTACTGTTGCGGTCCCAGTCGCAGCAGCCGCGACTAGGCCCTTACCTCCTTGGTCCCGGTCCGTCTCCGAGGGTCTGCGGCCTGTTTTGCGGCATCCCTGCAGGGGGGACGCCGCCGATAAGCCCTGCCTGGACACCTTCTTGAATTTTTTTCACTGATTGAATAGCATTTTTGCAATCAAAAATTTTCTATAATCACAGAGTAATTTAGATTTGGAAGGTGTTGATTATTATATTTGATATTGATATTTTACACCTTTCTGGTGGAAATTGTTGTGTTTGTGGTATATTACGTAGAATCCCAGCACTGGCACTGATTGAGTTGGAAGAACAATAAGATAGGAGAAATTATCAGGCCCCAGAAAAGTAGAATGATCCATGTGGTTACAAAATCCAAACATCTTTGAATTATGTTGGCTAGGATCAGACACTACAGAGTGCCTAACTATACTGTTGCAACAGACAGAAAAGTCATTGATTGTGTCTGCAAATATGCAACCATACAATAAAATACACCAGTTGAATCTGAGACCAGTGCCACCTTGATGTCACAATGACGCTGGTCTCAGGGCTGGCTAGCTCCATTAACAAGTGATGTTGGAGGGGCAGGAGGCATGTGGGCATCTCTCTTCCCCCTTTAACTAACCAGGACCCTCATGGAAGGGGTAAGTGGGGAACTTGATGGTTGCCAGGCCCAGCAACATTTGTTTTTTTTAGGGGGATGAGCATGAGGGGGATTGGAGGGGCCGGAGGGAGCTCTGTTTCAATTTTTTCTGTTTGTCTTAGTTTTATTTTTTATTGTTTATTTCAGTTTGGTAAATGACCCGAAGCAAAATGTACATTTAGCAAACCTAAACATAAGAACATAAGAACATAAGAAATTGCCATGCTGGGTCAGACCAAGGGTCCATCAAGCCCAGCATCCTGTTTCGAACAGAGGACAAACTAGGCCAAAAGATCCTGGCAATTACCCAAACTCTAAGAAGATCCTATGCTACTGATGCAATTAATAGCAGTGGCTATTCCCTAACAGGCCGATACAGTACAGTGCGCTCCGATGGAGCGCACTGTTAGCCTGCTCTTGGACGTGCGTTTTCATTTACCCCTTATTCAGTAAGGGGCGGAAAACGTGCGTCCAACCCACGGCACCTAATAGCGCCCTCAACATGCAAATGCATGTTGATGGCCCTATTAGGTATGCGCGCGGGATACAGTAAGTAAAATGTGCAGCCAGGCCGCACATTTTACTCTAAGAAATTAGCACCTACCCAAAGGTAGGCGCTAGTTTCTGCCGGCACCGGGAAAGTGCACAGAAAAGCAGTAAAAACTGCTTTTCTGTGCACCCTCTGACTTAATATCATAGCGATATTAAGTCGGAGGTCTTGAAGGGTGTAAAAAGTAAAAAAAAAAAAAAAGAAAAAAAATTTAAATTGGGCCGGCGGCTGTCGGGCCAAAAATCGGATGCTCAATTTTGCCGGCGTCCGGGTTCTGAGCCTGTGGCTGTCAGCGTACTTGAGAACCGATGCCGGCAAAATTGAGCGTCAGCTGACAAACCCGCTGACAGCCGCCGCACCACCTCATTTACATACTGAATCACGTGCACTGGCGAGTGGCCGGTGCATGCGCTGGGAGAGCGGGCGTTCGTCCGCTCTCCCGCGTTTTTACTGAATCGGCCCGTAAGTAAATTCGATTAATAGTCGTTAATGGACTTCTCCTCCAAGAACTTATCCAAACCTTTTTTGAACCCAGCTACACTAACTGCACTAACCACATCCTCTGGCAACAAATTCCAGAGCTTTATTGTGCGTTGAGTGAAAAATAATTTTCTCTGATTAGTCTTAAATATGCTACTTGCTAACTTCATGAAATGCCCCCTAGTCCTTCTATTATTCGAAAGTGTAAATAACCGATTCACATCTACTCGTCCAAGACCTCTCATGATCTTAAAGACTTCTATCATATCCCCCCTCAGCCGTCTCTTCTCCAAGCTGAACAGCCCTAACCTCTTCAGCCTTTCCTCATAGGGGAGCTGTTCCATCTCCTTTAACATTTTGGTTGCCCTTCTCTGTACCTTCTCCATCCCAACTATATCTTTTTTGAGATGCGGCGACCAGAATTGTACACAGTATTCAAGGTGTGGTCTCACCATGGAGCGATATAGAGGCATTATGACATTTTCCGTTTTATTAAGCATTCCCTTTCTAATAATTCCTAACATTCTGTTTGCTTTTTTGACTGCTGCAGCACACTGAGCCGACGATTTTATCCACTATGATGCCTAGATCTTTTTCCTGGGTGGTAGCTCCTAATATGGAACCTAACATCGTGTAACTACAGCAAGGGTTATTTTTCCCTATATGCAACACCTTGCACTTGTCCACACTAAATTTCATCTGCCATTTGGATGCCCAATCTTCCAGTCTTGCAATATCCTCCTGTAATGTATCACAATCTGCTTATGATTTTATAATTTTGTATCATCCGCAAATTTGATAACCTCACTCATCGTATTCCTTTCCAGATCATTTATATATATATATATATATATATATATATATATATATATATATATATATATTGAAAAGCACCGGTCCAAGTACAGATCCCTGAGGCACTCCACTGTTTACCCTTTTTCACTGAGAAAATTGACCATTTAATCCTACTCTCTGTTTCCTGTCTTTTAACCAGTTTGTAATCCATGAAAAGTCATTGCCTCCTATCCCATGACTTTTTAGTTTTCTTAGAAGCCTCTCATGAGGGACTTTGTCAAACGCTTTCTGAAAATCCAAATACACTACATCTACTGGTTCACCTTTATCCACATGTTTATTAACCTCTTCAAAAAAATGAAGCTGATTTGTTAGGCAAAACTTCCCTTCGGTAAATCCATGTTGACTGTGTTCCATTAAACCATGTCTTTGTTTATGCTCTATGATTTTGATCTTGAGAATAGTTTTCACTATTTTTCCCAGCACTGAAGGACCCAAAATTTTAGGGGCTGAGATTTGAAACTGGTGCCTTCTTATATTCCCCTTCTTCCAAAGACTACCCAATCCATAAATGCTCCTCCTAGTTTGTCCAGAAGCTCTGCAACTCTTTTCCAATAGAAGTCAAGCTAGCCACCAATATTCTGTAATTACTCTGATTAGTCAAAACCTGATGTTTTCACCAAGTCTATACCCTCTTAGCAGGCAATGTGTTATGCCCGTCGGTCGCAGATGGCTGCGACCACTCTTGCTCACCTTTTTCTTTACTTCCCCGTCTCTGTGGGGTAGTCTGGCAGCCTCCGCCAGCTGCTGATGGCCTGCCTACCACTCCCAGGCCATCTTGCCATCGGAAGTCCTTAGGCGCGTGTGCACACTGGCCAGTCTTAAAGCCATCATGGCGGGAACCTCGGGGGCATTCCCTCTGGATGATGTCATCCCTCCTGGACATTTAAGCCAGCTGGCCCTGCCAACCGATGACTTAGCAAAGAGAACCCTTCTTGCTAAATCCACCTCACTCTCAGAGGACCTGCATTCCAGTTCCCGCTTCCAGGTACAGACGTCTAGGGTACACGCTCCTCGGGGGCCCTCTCCTCGTCTTGGCTATCCGCTCCTCGGAGGGCCTATCTCTTGGGACTTCTGCCTGCCCCGGGGAATGGGGCTTCCCTGGAACCTTCGCTACTCTTTCTGTGAGTACCCTGCTCCGTGGACTACTTCCTGTTCTACGGAGGATTCCTCTGGTGTAGCCCGCTTCGCGGACCACTACCATCTCTACTGAGGACCTCACTGGTGCTCCCTGCCCTGCGGATCACTATCATCTCTACCGAGGACCTTCACAGTGAGTAGCCCGCTCCGCGGGCCATTACCATCTCTATTAAGGACCTCATCAGCATGCCCTGCTCTGCAGACCGCTATCATCACTACTGACGACCCTCTCCGGTGTACCCCGCTTCGCAGTCAATTACCATCTCTACTAAAGTCCTCATTGGTGTACCCCGCTCTACGGACCACTACCGACTCAGCTGAGGACCTTCTTTGGTGTACCCTGCTCTGCGGGCCACTATCATCTCTTCTGAAGACATCATCAGTGTACCTTACTCTGCGGAGCATCATCTTCTCTACAGAGGTATCCACTCAGGGTTTTCTCTTATCTATGGACCCTGTGTCTCTGGGTCTGTAAGACCTACTCTCTGGCACCCTCCGCTCCACAGGCTGAGTCACTCTTTCTCTTTAATAAAGATTCTAGACTGATACTGTGTCTGACGTCACTGAGACCTCGCCTCCCGACGGTGAGGCTCATGGGACTCCTCCCTATGGGCAGTACCATCTCTCACCTCGGCCCAGGGCCCACACACTAACTAATCCTAACACATTGCTCTCAATTGAACTTCAGGCCTTCCCAGAACACTTGAATAAGTGCTGTTCTTTGAATTCATAAGTCAACAAGATGTCTGAGATCAGCAAACTGAAATTTGTGCAAGGTCCCATCAGTAAAACTGGCCAGGCCTTTATTGTAGAATTTTCTTTCTGAACAACTGTGAGCTACAGCTTGTATGAAATCTTTTAAACGAACACTTAAAACTCACCTATTTATTAAAGGGTAGATTTTTAAAGACCGGTGCGCGCAAAAACTATGAGATACGTGTGTGACTGGGCTGGGCACATTCCGTGCGCATTTTAAAAACGGCCTGACCACGCGTGTATCTCCCAGTATGTGCGGAAGTGCCAGGCTGGTCAAAAGGGGTGGGCTGAAGACAAAGTGTGGGTGGGGCGGGGGCTGACTGGGACAGTGGCCATTAGGCACTGTCCCGGGGAAGCACGTGCCAGCTGGCTGCCAGTGTGCAGAACTTACATTTCAAAATTTAAAAAAGGATAGGAAGAGGGGTTTTAGGAGTCGGGGAGGAGAGGGGAATAGGGAGGCAGAGTAGGGAAGGGGTTATGGAAGTTCCCTCCCAGTCTGTTTTATAATTGGAGCAGACTGGGAGGGAACTGGGGAAAAGCCACTTGCGTCGCTGTACGTTTTTTTTTTTAATCACTTTCCCTTGTGCCTTATCGGTAACCACCCGCACATGCCACACACCCTTATAAAATCAGGCGTGCATGTGCGCCCGGGTATCACATTTTTTAATATGCGCTCGGCGACGCATGCATGTTATAAATTGCTGCGTCCATGTGCGGACGCCGGGAACCACGTGCAGATGGACACGTTCGCGGCTTTTAAAATCTACCTCTGAGGCTTTTGAAGATATGGTTCTCAAAAAAAGAAGGTGGAGAACAAATCCACACTCGATATGTAATCATTCAAAGAATGAGTGTAGAGAAAGTAGAATAGTCCTTATAAGTTCATAGACTTTTACATTTTTATTCAAAGAGTAACTCCTAAGTCTTGAAATTGATTAGTTGACACAATAAAAAACTACTCCCTGACACGGGCACCATGTTTCACCCTAAAGACTGTGTCAGGGGGGACATGAGATGGAGATTCATATACTAAAAGAAAACAAACATAGGGCCAGATTTTATAACATGCACATGGGCGTAGATTTGTGCGCGCACAAACCTACGCCCGATTTTATAACATGTGCGATGCACAGGGAAAGGTTTTTGGGGTTACGCACGTCACCCTTTGAAAATCTGCCCCATAGAGTGTTATTGTCCAAATCAAATTATGGCATTTTTACATGCAAAAATCACCTTAATATATATATGAGTGAGAGTGAGAGAGAGAGATACTAGTTATAACAACCTTCTAGTAGTTAGCTATTTATATCTCTATAGGAGGCCCTCCTAGTAACTCGGGGTAGGTTCAGGAAGTGCTGTAGGGGTTAGGGGCCACTTTGACATGCAGAGTGAGATGTATGAACAGAACAGTGCACTCTTGTGAAGATATGACGCCCTTTGGAGTGAGGAAATTCACACAAAGATGAAATTTGTGCAATGTTCTCTCAACCTAGCTTGATGTTAGCGCGCACTAACGTGGAGTTAGCGCATACTAACGGGAGTTAGCACGCACTAACTCAAAGATCAGGGCCCCCGAAAAAAAAACAAAACCCAAACCATGGGAAAAATGAAATTCCTGCAGGGGGGGGGGGAGGGGGCCCGAACCGAAGCCCGACAATAAAGCAACCCGAAGCCCATCTCTACTGTACACCCCGTTTAATTTACAGGAACTCTACGTCAGTTATTGTACTCAATTTTTTTTAAATTTTGTCAGCTTTTTAAATATTTTATTTGTGCATATTTAACTTTTATTTGTTTGATTTAATTTGTATATGTTTACATTTTTATGTATGTATATCTGTTCTCCACCTCATTCAATATTGCAATGTGTACAGAATATATATTGTTTTAAATATATAAATAAAAATAAATAGATCAACCCCACTCCTATCCCCCAGCACTACACTCTGTTATGGTTTGTGGGTATGTGGACCCTTGGCTCGAGGTGCAAGTTGTTACAGCCTGTGGGGAGGAGCCCCACAGGTCCACACCATCAGGAGGCAAGGTATAAGCACAGCGGGGAGCTCTGGGCACAATAGTGGAGAGACCCCCAGGGACCAGGGAGTGATCCCTGTAGAGTGAGTAACAGTAGGTTGTATCTGAGAAGATACAACCTACTGTAGAGGTGCCAGACAGACCGCGGGGCGGTAGGCAGGATTACCCGCACTGAAAGTTCTCCGGGAGGACAGCCCCGAGGGGCGGAGCTGCAGCATAGTGAGCATAGACTTGGAGGCACAGGCCCACCCACGAGCAGGGAGGCCTGGAGCCGGTTTCAACTGTAGCTGAAGGCAGGAACCCGGAGAGTGGAGAAGTGACAGCAGTCTAGTAGAAAAGCAGGCCCGAGGAGCGGGACAGCCAATAGTTGTAGAACACACCGGAGCAAGCCCCGTGGAGCGGGGAGGCTCTAGGTAGTCTCTGGAATAGAGAGCACAGCCCGAGGAGTGGGAAAGCGCAGACAATCTTGTCAGGAGATAAGCACAACCCCTAGGAGTGGGGCAGGCTAGCCACAGAACTCACAGGATGCCGTGGTGTTCCAAGGGAGACCCGAGTGGTAGAAGCTTGTTGCAGAATAGAACCCAAGAGGCACAGGGCCAGCCCGAGGAGCGGGGTAGGCCAGGGGAGTGAGTCCCCATAGGAGCGCACACTGACCCCCGAGGAGCGGGTGCCTGACAGGTTCCAGGAGCAAGACTTGTAGCGAAGTCTCAGGAACACAAGGCAGGCATTGAGGACTCATACGGAATTTGTTGCCAAGTCGGCTAGCTGGGAGTGAAGGTGGAGCTTATGTACAGGAGTCCGATGACTTCATCAACCAGGGACGCCCCTGAGGTTCCCACCGAAGAGACTTCAAAGGCGGGGCCGATGATGCACGCACGCGCGCGCGCGCGCCTAGGAAGGCCCGACATCGAAATAGGAAGTTGCGGCATCCATGCCGCTGTGAGGAGTCCCGAGGAACGCGGCAGTGTAGGCAGGCCCTTGCAGTGAGCAAACCCAGGGAGGGCAGGAGAGTGGTGCAAGCAGTGAGTACTCGCGGTTGCAGCTGTCTGCAACCGACAGGCATAACATACCCTACACACTAGGGATGTGAATCGTTTTTTGACGATTTAAAAAAATCGTCAGATATTTTTTAAATCGTCAAAAATCATTAAGAGTCGCGATACAATAGAAATTCCCCCGATTTATCGTGAAAAATCGTAAATCGGGGGAGGGGGAGGGCGTGAAAACCGGCACACCAAAACAACCCCTAAACCCACCCCGACCCTATAAAACTAATCCCTTACCTTCCCCCACCCTCCCGAACCCCCCCAAAACTTTTTACGAGTACCTGGTGGTCCAGTGGGGGCGCGGGGACCGATCTCTCGCTCTTGGGCCATCGGCGCCATTTTGGCTGCCACTCAAAAATGGCGCCGATGGCCCGATAAAAAAAAACAACCCACCCAACCCTTTAAAAATGACCCCTTAGCTTCCCCCACCCTCCCTAGCCCCCCAAAACATTTTAAAATTACCTGGTGGTGTAATGGTGGCCCCGGGAGCGATCTCCCATTCTCAGGCCGTCGGCTGCCACTCATAAAGATGGCACCGATGGCCCTTTGCCCTTACCATGTGACAGGGTATCCGTGCCATTGGCCGGCCCCTGTCACGTGGTAGGAGCACTGGCTGGCCAGCGCCATCTTTAAAGATGGCCGCCGCCATCGTAAAGAAGCTAAGGGAAGCTAAGGGAAGCTAAGGGATCATTTTTAAAGGGTCGGGTGGCAGCCAAAATGGCGCCGATGGCCCGAGAGTGGGAGATCGGTCCCCGCACCCCCACTGTACCACCAGGTACTCGTAAATAGTTTTGGGGGGGTTTGGGAGGGTGGGGGAAGGTAAGGGGTCAATTTTAAAGGGTCGGGCCTCACTAAAAAAAAATTAACGATGTGAATTGGAACCGATTCTGATTCACATCACCACCGATCAGATTTTTTTCTCCCTCTAGCCGAACTCGATCGTTAAGACGATCGGGCACACGATTCACATCCCTACTTACACACTACCTAATATTCTCCTGTCATGTATAATATTGTCTTGTATGATAGGTAGGGATGTGCAGAAAAAAACCCCTTTCATTTTGCTTCAAAATTCATTTTGTGGGGACTTCATTTTGTTTCAAAACATAAAAAAGAATTTATTTTCATTTGATCCATTTTTTATTTACCATTAAAGTCAATGCGAGAAGTATTATAGCCTATATTGGGTTTTTTTCAAATTTTTGTTCTGGGAATAAAACAGCCTAGTATAACAAACCAAGAAGAAAGCAAGTGCGGGAAAGGCACCCAAGGCTCCAAAAGAGGGCACCAGAAACTATGACATGAACCCTTGATGACATCTTGTGTGGCAACAGGGCACCAAAAGTGGCATCAGCATCCATAGGAACCATGAAGGGGAAACAAAGCAGACAAGGTGGCAGAACCCCCCTCCCCCCCCTGATAAAGGGGAAAAGCAGCACAAAGAGTGGCTTCAAGAAGCCTAAACAACATAAGAGGTGCAAAGCAGTCCCCCAGACTGACAACGTGTAAGCTCTGGGGTACAACAGCAAGGCACAGTAGCAACAAGAATTCAAGGTGTAAAGGCTAGGCATGGAAGCAAGGTTGAGTAGTACAAAGACCCGCAAGGTACAGGGTGTAATTTGGATTTTCTTGTGAAATGAGCTTTCCAAATGAAACTGATATTATATTTAGATCATGTGAATAGTTTGACAAGTGAATGTAGATATATTTTATAGTAAATTGTGAGGGCTGCTTTATTTATTTATTTGTTTTTAAAGAAAATGTTTCTCATATTCTGTATCTGAACTCTGGCTGTTCCAGATTTTCTGGTTTTGCATGACTGATATTTTTAACACACTCAGAACATGTAATGGCTTCTCTCCTCTATATTACCTGTTCTGCTTGTATCTTTTCTTGTCCATAAAAGCCCTGAGGGCTTTTATGGACAAACCACCCCAGTATAATCAACAAACAGGGTGGGATAACCAGGCTGGAATCATTGCAGAATGGTTGAACAAAACAAGGAACAGTAAAATAGATAGAGGGGAGAAGATTTTTTTTTCTCTGTGGAAAAGCAAATACCACAATACAAAAAAAGAAACAAACAATATCAAACAACACAGAGACACCAACATTCCCATTCTCATACATATTTGGCAGGCATAGCAAGTAGGTGGAGCAGGAACACCAAGACCTCTGTGATCATATAAGGAGCATGGCAGGCAGGTAGAATGGTAATGGTCAGGCCCTGTGGTAGTATAAGGGGCATGGCAAGTGGGCTTGTGGCATCCACTTGCAAGTCACCTATGGTAGAATTGGGGGCATGGCAGGTAGGCTGATGCCAGCATCCTTCATGATGGTATTAGGTGTAAGGCAGCTAGACGTGAAGCAACAAGTCCCCTTGGTGGAACTAGGTATATGATAGCTGGGCTTAAGCAGCAGACAGACATGACAATGACTATAGAAAGAATGCACACTTTGAAGGGCACATCTTAGACATGCTCACTCTTCAAGATCAGTGTCCCTGGATTAGCAGAGCAGTGATAGATTGGTTTAGAAAAATGCTTCACTGTGATACATTGTCTCCTTGACAACATGTCTTGCCAAGTTCTGACAAGCACACATGACTCACTGGACTGGCTGCTAATTACTATACTGTAACAATTCCTACTAGATTGTATTCCACCTGTTAGTAGAGATATGAATCGGAACCGGTTCCGATTCACATCATGAAATTTTTTTCATGCGGTCCGATTGTTTTTTTTTATCAGCTGCGCCCGAGCCGATAAACAAAAAACCCACCCCAACCCTTTAAAATAGATCCCTTAGCTTCTCCCACCCTGCCGACCCCCCAAAACTTTTTACAAGTACCTGGTGGTCCAGTGGGGGTCCCGGGAGCGATCTCCCACTCTCGGGCCGTCGGCTGCCACTAATAAAAATGGCACCGATGTCACTTTGCT
Source organism: Rhinatrema bivittatum (assembly GCF_901001135.1). Classification (NCBI taxonomy): domain Eukaryota; kingdom Metazoa; phylum Chordata; class Amphibia; order Gymnophiona; family Rhinatrematidae; genus Rhinatrema; species Rhinatrema bivittatum. Next base: position 93,941,444 of record NC_042620.1, read on the forward strand.
CTTACCATGTGACAGGGTATCCGTGCCATTGGCCGGCCCCTGCCACATGGTGGGAGCACTGGATGGCCCGTGCCATTTTTAAAGATTGCACCGGCCATCCATTAATGACTATAGAAATGAACAGGGGAGAAAAACGAATAAAACAAATAGGATTAATTTAATTCAGTTGTCCTTCTCAATTCATTTTGGGGACCCCCAAAAGAAACAATTTAGACCCAGTTTGTTTTGAGATGCCCATTTGTTTTTAAACAAATACACATCCCTACTGATAGGTACTGACTCCTTATATGATATGTACTAGTGTGGTATGATATGTACCACATAGTATAATATGTATAAATATCACATTTTTTCTACTGTATCTTGTCTGTCTCACAGATGTAATTCACTCTATAATTCTGTACTTTACTCTGAGTACTCCTGTAGAGGAGCAAGTAATAAATCGTTTTTACATAGACATAAATATTTGATCACTACTAATGCACTTTAAAAATGTAGGAGATTAAATCATTTCAGTCTTAGATATGGAGGGAAGGAATGTGTAAGTGGAAATGCCACTGACAGTATAAAATCATATTAAGAAAAATTAGGAAGGTAACTTGATATATTAAAAGAAGCACAGAAAATTGTAAGGTATAGACAGAATAAACTACTGCAGATATACTAAAACATAATCATATTAAATGTACACTAGAATTTGTAACAGGCAAGAGATAACATATACATTTTATATTTTCATGGCTACCAGTGCTGTTTCAGAATTTGACAACCCCCCAAATCTCATTAATACAATGCATACATTATTAGCATGCAGCAGTGCTTTATTTGAGCATATTTAAGCAATAATCATCCCTGACCAAAGAATTAATTAGTTAATGCTGTTGCTGCTAATGTTTTTATGGAGCCCTTCAGTTTAGTCAGGGCATTAACTGGCAATTAAAAGTCCTGACCGGATGTGATTATTGTTTATTTTAAGCTTTCTATATTGCCATTATAAACTTTTATTTTTTCAGTTTACTAATGGTGCCAACATTTCTCTAAAGCGCTGTAGAAACATTTCACAGGAAAGGTTTATGTAGCAGCTAGTGCAATCTGCTACCAGACAGCATGATTCTTCATCATTCCATTTGGGTTTAATTGGGTAGTATTTTATGAAGGACAAGTCATTTACTGTGCATTAATGCTCTAAGTAGAGGAATAGATGTCTCAAGGGGAAGTTGAAGGCCTTAAACCACAGACAGCGAATTAACTGCAAGCAAATGCTCTGTCTGGCAGTGGCAATTATTACTCTTACAATGCTGTCCACTTAAAAGAAGCAGATTGTTCCTTTGATTGCAATGCAAATTTCTGGCCACTACTTTGAAACATGGCTGACTAAAACTGAACATTTTTTTTTAGTGTATAATGTGTAGTAATGCATGTGTGGTGTTTGCACAAAGCACACACAAATCTGTGCTTTAAATAAAAGCCTATGGCATATAGCCATGCTTCCCAACCTTTTCCTGGAGGCATTCCTAGCCTGGTGGGTTTTCAGGCTTGCCACATTGAATAATCATGAGAAAGATTTGCATGCATTGATTTTCAATGTATGCAAATCCATCTCATACATATTCATTACTGATATCCTGAAAACCAGACTGTGCTTTCAGAAGAGGTTTGGGAAACTGGTCTATAGCTTACTCTTCTCAGCATTACTTTTATAGACACAATAATTTCAGTTTGCATAGGAGTACTATTTACCATCAGTCTTTTGCCCAAATTTTCAAAATGGATTTATATGCATAAATCCTCTGAAAATGTGTGGGTGTGTGCAGAACTAGGTTTGACGTACACATACAAAGTTACACTTGATCAGGAGCAGGTATAACTTTGTATGCATGTAATTGACATCCTTGCTTCAACTGTACCCCAGAATACCTCTTTAGTGCACAAAAAAGTGTGTGCAAAATTGCTGTTGTGTGTACTTTTAAGTGCACAGCCCCACAGCCAATTTTTAAAAGGTCATTTATGTAAATCCTTTTGAAAATGACCCCTATGAGGATCAGTATTACTTAATCATGCCTGGTAACACAAATCACCATCTTCATTTTCCCCAAAATCAGGATCACTGAATTTTAGATTTCAACATGAATTTGCATATTTTTACATCTACAGTTCTGCATTTTTTTTAAAAATTTTGAATAACAAAGTCCATTAATACATTTCTTGCATTAACATTTGTTGATGCATGTATACTTCTTACTTCTGTTTCTTTTTGTGAGTTTTATGACACATAGTGGTTGATTCACCAAATAACCTACCTTGATGCTTACAGTTACCTATATTATATGCATATTTTTTCATCTTATTTTGGGCCTAGTTTTTCTTGTATTCATTGTTTCATTCATTCCCTTTTTCTCACACTTGTACTCTATACACTACCTATTTACATGCAAATTTTTAACACATATATATCTCTTCACTATCAAACACAGCACATATCTGTGGGATATGGATCCCCAGGACTATAGGGATATTTAAAGATACGTACCTTATTGATATAGTACATTGCAATATTGGCAAGCAGGACTCTTCATATGACCTACTTATAGCTTTAGCTAGCCCCACCACATACATATGTTTCTCAATGACATGAATTTATATACAGTTATTTGCATAAAATGTATACTTCTTTTATACTACACACAAAGTACAAAGTGATAGATGTGGTCATATTATTTTGCCCATATAGTAAGGTATTTTGTGGTCATGACCATTGGGATGAAGTTCTGGTGGGCTGGCATAGAATAGAATCAGTCTTTGTGTATAATGTCGCGAGAGAAGTGTGAAACTAATACTGTAAATTATATATCTCTATCAGTGCACATTTGTATCGGATAATGGGTATGTCTTTTTGCCCTGGTTCCTAACTCCAATCATATACCATTTGCTGACTCAGAAGAGCGCTACAATAGTGCCCATTGGTTCATTACGGCAGCTATTGAGTTCACTGTGTGAACCGTATAGAATGATGCTGCCCAGAAGTCTTGTCAAAGTGTGCATAAGCCCCTCTTTATTTGTGAGATAAATATACATGAGATATTTCTCAATGTCCTGAAAAACATTATCTGCTATTACCTTATAAATAGAAAACTAGTTTTTACGCAATAAAAAGTATTTTTTTAATTAACCCTCATTTCCCAATTGATTCCTAATGGATAAGACCTTATAAATGTTCCTGAGCATATATAAAAGAGCAATATGATAATTTAAGGGCAGACAAGCATTTTTAGCATTGAGTCTTTAATTTGAACTGACCTTACAATTGGAGTGTACTCAGACCCCTTCTACCTCCCAATAACAGATGTTGGTGACAACAGGAGAATCATCCGGGGATACGATGAGTACTTAATGACCTGGATTGGTCATTGTTTGGAGAAAGGATGGTCTGACTCTGACCCAACATGGCACAAATTTATTTTCCTAACTAGATATTGTGAAAGGGAAAATGAGGCTCATGCACACTGTAATGAAGCAGTAATGTACTAGAAACTTACATAAAATAGGTGTATTTGTTTTTTCTGTGCAGGAAGGCAGAGCCATATCTCTGGTTGCCCATGATAATATGGGCACTAGATTTGGCCTTGTTTGCACCCAGAAGAAATTGGGGCCTGTGAAGTGTTAGGGCCATTAGGGGTGGGTTTGTTGCTGTGCTGAGGCATTCAAACCTATCAATTGTTGTTTCCTTTCCCTGATTGGTGGCAGCCCAGTGCAGCAAGGGAAAAAAGGGTTGTCTTAGGGGCTGATATAAATGACAGGTGGTAAGTATGCCACTGGCCCTTTATGCCATCTAATTTTTCCTTGTTTGCATTCTACCCTCTGGCTTATCTTTGCTATACTTGGCAGATGAAAGAGTCATGGATGGGCTGTCTTGTAGGCCTCTGAGGAGGAAAACCATGTGAGCGTAGAGCCACCGGTGGTGGGAAGAGGTCGAGCTGGTGCAGTGAATCACAAGGCAAATGCTGAGGTATGGGTAAGGCAGGGATTTGATTGTGGTTGTGTCTGGTGGCAGGGTGATATCATCTGATGAGCCTTGTTGTGTGACTGAGGCAGTGTGGGGTATATGCAGTCATTGTTGTTCAGATTCGGGGGGGTTCTGGCTGTATCATTTTTTGAGGCCAAAGTGGTGGGGAGATGGCATTGGAGGAGACATGTGACTTGTTTGAGCCTGTGTGGGGAAGTATACTCTGGGTCTGGGTCTGGGGGCCACAGTCGTGGGGGTATATCTTTATTGGAGGTTTCCATTCCTCCCCTGGGTGGTCATGGGTTCCTGAGAGATGTGATTCAACTGAGGAACCTCTTGTGTACTATCTCTATGGACCCCATGTAACTTCAGTGACTGTACTTTCGCTCGGCACCCCCGCTCCTCGGGTAGTGCCGCACCTATTGCCTGACTCCAGTTATCCCGAGCTGAGTCTGATGTCAGCACCTGTGCTGTTGCTCCGTGGCCCCACCTCCTGGGGGTCACCCTCTCTCTCTCTCCTACTCTCCTCTGCTGTATATGATCCCACAACCGAGACCTCGTCTCCCGACAGTGAGGCTCAGTGGGGCTCCTGCCCTGGGTAGTACCATCTCTCACCTCGGTCAAAGGGCCCACATACCCACAGATCCTAACAGTTTTCTTCATTTGGTCAGTGTTGTTGGTCATTATGATCGTTCTCAGTATGGTGTTTTATGTGCTTATGCTGATATGATTTTGGTAGCACACAAAAACAAGGGATGGGTTTGGTTCAATTATCATGAGCGTTTTAGAGATAAGATGAAGGAAAACAAGTTTGTGTTGGGGAACGCAAGATGTGGGCTTTTGGCTAACTCAGATCACCAGTAAAGCACAATTGGTGAGTCAGGCAGCTTCTGCTTATCAGGGGTGGTCCTTTCATAGGTTATAGGAAATTATCATCCAAGGAAAATATCAGCTGGTCTGCTCCTGTCTGTAGGCGGTTTAATCGAACAGAATGCAATTTTCAGTACTGTAAATTTAAGCACTTCTGCTCAGTTTGTGCTTCCAGTAATTATTCCCTAGGTGGGTAAGCAGCAGGCAGTACAAAATAATGTCAGTTCTGATAGGGCCCCCTACACCGATAATGTTTGCAGCTATGCACAGTTCGCTTAGGCGTTATATGAAAAGGGAGGTGGCATTTGTTTTAGAAGAGGGTTTTATTTTGAGTTTTTGGATCTCTTATAGTGGCCCTTTGGAAGGGGGAAATTTGGCTTCAGTAAGTAGGTTGGGAATGATAGTAAACAGAAATTATTGGATGAGTTGTCATTGGCTAGGATTGCTGGGATCATTTTCTGAATATCTATTTGAAAGAATGATCATGTCTCCATTAGTGGTAGTGCTTAAGAAGGGTCCAGGCAAAACTCAGCTGATCCATAATTTGCTTTTTCCTGTGGGTTTTTCCATTTATAATTTTATTCCCAGGGAGTTTTGTAATGTGCGTTATGCATCTGTTGATTCTGCTGTTCAGATGGTTTGCCAATGTGGCAGGGATACTCTGATGGCTAAGGTAGATATTGAATCGGCTTTGTCTCTTACCTGTGCATCCTGAAAGTTTTCCTTTGTAAGATTTTCAATTTCATGGGAAATAGTATTTTGATAAGTTCATGCCAATGTGCTGTCCTGTGCTTATTTTGAGATGTTCAGTACCTTTGTGCATTGGATTATGGAGCATGTGGCCAGATCTAGTAGCATAGTACATTACTTGGACAATTTTCTATTTGTCGGGCCAAGATCATCAGGAGTTTGAGCTGAGTTTATGGTGAGTTCTTTTTATGAGACCAGTTTATTTGGCATTCTTATCGCTCATAGCAAGACTGAAGGTCCTTTTACTCCTCTTGTTTTTCTGGGTATTGAGTTAGATTTAGTAGAGATGGTATCCCGTTTTCCAATGGACAAGATTTTTAAGTTGAAAGAATTAAATAGACTTGCATTGAGAGCAAACTCACTCTGTAGCAGATGCAATGTCTTGTAGGGAGTCTTAACTTTGCTTGTGGGATGGTACCTATGAGTTGCATTTTCTGCATCATTGGTCTTCAGCAATGTCAGATGTACAGAAAAGACACCTTCACATTTGAGTTACTCGTATTGAGGAACATTTGAAAGTGTGGGATACCTTTTTAGCAAGTTTTAATGGTGTTTGTATTTGGCAGAGTGATCACGATTCTAATTGTGATCTGGATTTGTTTTCTGATGCAGTGGGAAGAATTGGTTTTGGGTTTATTGTTCTAGTGTGCTGCTTCTTGGCCTGAGTCACTGGTTGTGCTAGAATCTACCCTTTGTGGTGGCATTAGTTATCTGGGATAATAGACTGAGGGCTTAAAAGGTGGAATTCTGGTGTGTTAACGTAAGTATCATTCAGGTCATTAATAGGCAGTCTGCAAAATGTTTATTGGTAGCAGATATACTACAGGAATTTGTGCTATGTTGTTTGCAACAATGTGACAATTTGGACCATGCATGTACCTGGAGTTGATATCAGAATAGCTGATTTTCTTTCTCATTCTAAGTAGGATCTCTTCCAGAAGTTGTGCCGGGTGTGGGTCTGCGTGGAGCAGAGGTTCCCAATTTTTTTTGATGTCCCAAAGCATGGAAGCTAATGAGAGCACTGTTGGCTCCTTCGATGTGAGATGCAGCATACATCAGTGTGTAACAAGTATTAAAATTCTTGGTTTTAAAGGACTGGTCATGGGGCCTAATGAATTATTGTTGGAATATATTACCTATATCAAGGAGGCTGGATTGTCCTGGTCTTCTCTTGTGGCTCACATTTCTGGCCTTTCATTTTTAACCAACATTCATGATTGGGGATGCCCAGTAGACTACTTTATTGTTAAGTATTTGTTAGCTGGTTGGTTGAGGGGGAAGGCATGTCATCAGTGCTGGATAGCAGGCTGCCAAATTACTCATGATTTGTTGTTGCAAATTTGGAAGGACATACCTGAGATTTGTTTCTCATATTATGAGACTTGCTTGTTCAGGCCATTTTTGAGGCATTTAGGGTGGGTGAGTTGGTGGATAGGTTGGTGAGTTGTGCAGATCACACTGGATTGTAGTTTGAGCATGTTGTATTTGAGGAGGGTATGGTTTGTTTAAAAATCCATCATTTAAAAACTGATCAAGCGAGTAAGAGTGTTTGATATTGATGGCAGAGACCAGGTTACCTACCTGCCCAGTGGCTAATATAAGTAACATCTTGAAAATGCGGGCCATGGGTGTGGTGAAATTTCTGATACATTCAGACTACTATCCCCTTACTAGATATCAATTTTCTGAAGTTCATAAAACATTGGGGGGCGGGGGGCGGGCAGGGATTGGAGGGTAGTAGTTGGGGGTATACCTTCATTCTGTATTGGTGTCATGACTTCTGTGGCAATCGATCATGGTTATACAGCACATTGGATGCTGGAGTATTTGGGTCCTATTTTAAAAGGGAGAATTTATGATTTTGGGATGTTGCATTCAAATTGTTTGATTTTCAGGTCACTGGCTCAGGGACAAGAATCTATGGATTGTGGATCATTTCTGTGTATTGTGGACATATGGTACTTTACAAAGTCCTTATGGTTTGCATCTGGGTTTGGCCTCGCATTGTGTTAGAGTTCACTGGTTTGGACAGTGAGGGATGACTGGAATCACTTGTTCTCCTACATGCAGTTGTTAATGAGGAAATGGGCCTGGCCTGAACTGTTAGTGGTTCATCTTGGTGGGAATGATTTGTGTAAATAGTCTGCTTATCAGTTGTTGGATACTATGAGGAACAATTTGTCTACTATAATGGCTTGGCTACCTCATACTATTATTTGTTCATTGAACATCATTCTAAGACATGCTTGTATGGAACAGTGGTTTTGGACTCACAGTCGGGTGAAAGTTATTCAGCAACTTGGTTCCTGGCTGTGTGCACAAGGGGATAAGCATGTTAAGTATGCATGGTCCTGTGATGTTTGTAAGGGACTCTATGAATCTGGCAGGGTTCATATACCTGAGATTGGACAGGATTTTTTAAATAATGTTTTCAAAGTCCTTGGAGGGTGTTCTGCTTTTGAAATCTTTGGCCACATCTTTTGGGGAGTTGCACAATATGTTTCTCTATCCCATGCCTATGGCGGAATACTCAAGCACAGTTTGGGACAGAATAGTGTTGATGGATCAGCCAGGTGGGCTAAGTTGTTGGTGCTGAATAGAGATGTGCTTCGGGTTAGGATTTGTTTCAGGCCCCCCCCCCCCCCCCGGGAATTTCATTTTTCCCGCAGTTTGGGTTTTTTTTTTTCCAGGTTAGTGCACACTAACTCCCGATAGTGCGCACTAACATGGCAGAGATAGTGCGCACTATCAGGAGTTAGTTCGCACTAACTCCCATTAGTGCGCACTAACCCAAAAATGAATTTTTTCGGTTCTCCCGAACAATTCCGAATTAGGCAATTCCATTGAAATTGCCCAATTTGGGAAAAATGATTGCACATCCCTAATGATGAATAGCCTGAGTGGATTTGGTGTGATTGAGTGCAGTCACATCACTGTGAAATTCCTTACTGGGCTGTGGTGGAAGTCTCAAGGGTGTGCGGAATGTGCTACTATGGCTGCAGGCCAGGTGGCCTGGGAATAGTTAATCCTTCTGGGTAGCATGTTGATGTCCACTGGGACTAACAGAAAATGTTTTTCGGTCAGATTTGGGTAAAATTTCTGTATTTTTCTATTTTTAATAAAGCTGTGGCCTTTTCGATTCTAAGAATGTTGTCCAGTGTTTTTATAATAATGAATGTGGGTATAATTTGTAAAGAGGGCCAGTGTGGGAAAAGGCCAACGAGTCATGGTTGCTCATATTATGGAATAGGCAAGTCCTCTGAGTTGTGTTTTTGTAATGCAGAATTTGAACATTTTTATTTGTAGATTTTGACAAAAAATGATAGACATTTTTCTACTTCTCAAATTTGGGTGAGGAGCCCTTTGTACAAATGCAAATGTTTCATGCAAAAACATATACTCAAACCACATGCAACTCTGTCATATGTGCACATGTTTTAGAATCTATAAATTCTTCAGTGAGGCTTAGTACCAGAATGCACACGATTTAAACTGAACCTGTCCACAGCAAGAAAATAATACAGGATGAGAAGTATGTAAATGTCATCAAGATCAGGATTTTAAATGACAACTACGGTTTCTCATGTAAACCATATGTGGAAGATTGTCTGTTATACAAAATTCCAGAGATACATAAATGACTGAATCTCTGGAAATCATCACTCATAAAATTATCTTTGTGCCACAAAAAGAATAACTGGGCTGCGTAAGAGTATATTTGACTCTGTCCACTGAAAACTAATCTAGTGTATACACTTGCACACCTCCAAATTTTGTAGAATAGTGCTATATAATTTAAAATTTAGTGGACAGAAATTTTAATTGTGTGGCAAAGTATGGTGATTATTTGTAAGTTTAGCATAGCTATTAAGTTTTACATTGTTCTGCAATTTGTCCCACATTTTCCACCATTTCTTTCATTTAATGATCTACCGTAATACTTTTTGTGGGGGGCCATAGTCTAAAAGGACTTTTCCCCATTATGTGCCTATGGAAATAAATATTTTTTGAATAAGGCCCTTTGTCAGGCAAAAGACATAAACATTCCAACTAAAATCTGAGACATATAATAAGTTCTAAACCCATCAAAAACAGATATTCTCCACACTTTACATAAGCATTAAATGTGACATAAATACCTCCTGCTCTTACCAGTGGGTGTTGTTATTCCATGTATTAAGGAATGAAGCAAACAGGAGAAAGACAAGGTTTACATAAGTATACAAGAATTCAGACAGTATACATGCATATATTTATTAAGCTTTTCAAAATAATATCATTCATAGATTGCAGTCAAATGATAAAGAAACACATGATTATGAACTAGAAACCTCTAGTAAATATATCACATATTTCTAAATAAACATTCAGAAAGCTAGTTATTTAAGCGTTTCATTAAAGCTTTTACACAAGGTCTTTTCTTGGAGAACAGCCTTAGTGAATCTGTCCTATAATCATTTTCTTTTTAAGAAAAAATATAATAAATTTACATCATGCAAACATAATATTTGATTAACTCAAGGTCATTTGTCTTTATCTTAGTGAAAATTGTAAATGAAGCAGTTTTACCAAGAAAAATTCTTGCATCTTAAGTAGTATTTAAAATTATGCAGCGTTCTATAAAGAAGAGGTAGGTGAAGCAGAATCCCAACCTGCCATCACTGATATGGCAACAGATCTGGCTCTCCTTCCGTACTGCCTCTGATGGTGCTTTGTTCTGTGAGTCTCTGGATTTATCTTGGGCATGACAGTAGGAGGGATAGAGGGGTTAGCATCTGTAGTTTCCCCTTTTCCTACCCCTTTTGTTTTGCACCCCCCCCCCCACGTGGTCTTTCATCATTCAGACCATTCTAGATTCACAATGGAGTCCCAGATTAGTTGGGGACTATGAAGGCCAATGGGATCAGGAAGGAGCTACCTCCTCCTATTTTATCCCCAACAGATATTTCTCCCTTCCTTTTCTGAGGTTATGCTGGCATCTGAATTCACCCTCCCTCCTTCATGTTTGCTATATATTCAAACTCTTATTTGTTGCAGTATTGGGTAACTTGAACCTCTGAATCTCCTCACATGACTAATCCTATGGGCTCTCAAAACCTTAGCACTGAAGCTTTGGGAAGTTCATCTTAGCCCCTAGCAAAGATGAGGCCTACCTTGCAATGGCCCCTAATTCATGGTCTAGCCCTCTTGCTGACCTCCTTGAAGTTGTAGCCTATACCAACAACCCCCAACAGCTCCCCTTGAAGCTGCAGCCTACCTCCTTCAGTGCCCCAGTCACTCTAATGGCTCTATGAAGATATAGTCTAGCATTCATTAGGCTCCAGACACCCAATCTCCAACATGAGGATAAAACCAACTTTTCTGTCATTCCCTGGACTTGCCAAACTTCAACCAAATGTCAAAGCCTACTATCCTCCCTTTGGATCTCAGAATTTTGCAATGCCATTAGCTCGTACTTGTCACTTTTGGACTAGCTAGAAAATAAATGGGGTATAAGGCAGTCATTGGGAAGGAAATCATGGGCTACTTTTTGGAGGGGAGATTCCACAACAAGTTTGTTGGCAGGTGGCCCTTGGCTGTAGGTGTGACCAATGTCTGTCACATGAATAGGTTGCAAACTTACAGATCAATAAGGCCCTAATACACACAAATGTGACATTTGGTATGCAAGTGGGAAGAGTTAATGGTAATAAGCAGGAGAGAGAGAGAGAGAGAGATGTCACTCTATTATTTATACCACTGTAAGAGGGAACACTATTAATTTGGTTTGGGGGGGCTTGGGTTAGGTTTTGGGGGCAGTTTTACCTACATAGTCAGAGGTACGAACAGCAAAGTTGACATCAGTGAAGATTTTCTGTCATTTGGAGTGATGAAAGGTAAAAGAGGAGTTGATTTGTGTAATATACTCTCTACCTAGCTTGACTGCAGCTTGGTAGAGAGTACATCAAGCTGTTTTTTCAAGTGTTTTGTCGAAGGGATGTAGAATTGAATGTTGTCTGCATAAAGGTAGAAGTTGATTCCTGATAATCTGTAGTCTAAAATTAGGCTTGATTAACACTGGTAAGATGCCTTACATTTTTTAAATCACATCCTATTGAAGCAGATAAAATATGTGGACCAGAGATAAAATAAATTATTGAGCATCAGTAGTTTGCTCAGCAGCAGTCAGTTGTGAAGAAATAGTTAAGATGATGACATCAACCTTCTTTTGTTGATGTAATATGTATTATATGAATAATTATTTAGACTTTCTATTTGTAAGTTTGGTATTGTAAACTGCTTTGATATGTAAAGTGAAATTGTAATAAAGTAAACTAAACTTTTTTTTTTCTGCTATCAAAGAAGGAAAGTATATGCTGTCACATTTGCTTGATAACAGAAACAAACTGGCAGGATAATGACCTCAAGAGGCAACATTATCCTCAAATGTTAACAGTGCTCTATGAATCACTATTCCTATCTGGAAGACACTATATTTCATGATTTACGTTATTGACAGTCCATATTTGTTTTCTATTTCTCTCTTGCAAATCGTTTCTCTATCACATTTATTTCTATCTCACCATCCATCTATCATCATCTTAGGATGTCAATAATGCAAGATGACCATAAAGGAAAGATCTCTGTCTACATGCTATGTATTTTTGTCATTTATATGTATTAGATTAACCAATTGTGAAATACTTTTTCCAACTTGATTTTGTTTTTTGTTGATACAGTTTCTGTGAGGTAGTTAATTTTAAATTATTTTTGTCACTATGAGGGAAGACAGACTGTGCCTTTATATTCTAAAAGAATCTAAAGGAGAATAAGGTTATGCTTGTAAGTAATATTTATTTATGGAGACAGTTCTGGGTTATACGTGTAACAATGGGACCAAATTCAAGGGTAAAAGGCAACAAAACATATTCTGTGACAATTTACAAGGAATGATCATGATACAAAAGTTTTAATTGAGTCTGAAAATGAGACACCCTGACATTCACTTTAAACAAAATACTTGCTCTAATGTTTTATATTAAATATGACACCATGATTAAATGTTTCTCTAAAACGTTAGATATGTTACATAATATTCAAACATGGTTTAGAGACATGTCACCATATCCAGGCTACTAAAGGCTTTTTAGTCTGCTTTTAAATGGCCATGGGGTTAGTAACAGTGGTTTCTAGACAAATGCTTCCATTTGTTGATATTCTTAGCTTTCACTTGTAAACTGCTGATTGAATTGAAATTTCTACATCTGAAACATCTGTAAAAATAGTGCATTTATAGATATTAAATCTTTAAAAATATCATAACATATCATATAGCTATCTTTTAACTTATGTTTCTCTGAGAGCTTTATATAATATAAAGCCGTAATTGTTTTCATTGAATTAATCTAGGATTAAAAATGTGTGATTAATTACATGTACATTTATACCCTAGCACATGAAAAAGACCCATACTCCAAAAAAGTAAGATACAGATTGAGAGACAGTGATAGATTATAAAGTGCTAAACTTAAACAGTGACACTATAAAATTGAAATGCAGGTGCACATCTTGAAACAGTTTTCTTTCTGGGTTACTCTATCAAGGTCTGGGAAGGTAACCGATTACTTTGATAATGACCCAGAATTGTCATGAGGAAAAACCTTTGATCCCTGGTTTATTTATTATGATAAATATTTTCAAGCAAATAGTTTGGCAAGCTTCCAAGAAGAATAAGGGCAGATGATAAATATTCACTGATGACTGAAAGATGTAAAAGAAGGGAAAAGGGGGAGAAAGTAACGTGCCTGATTTTAAAACAGAAAATCTAAGCCTAAAGAGTTGCCAACCATTTACAAATGATACCTGGAATGCCTACCAGGCATTTCATAAGAATTAGCCCAATTCAGATAACCAGCTTTATAACCAAAGCTCAATTGTTTACATTATAATATATGCAGTATATAATAAAGGAATTATGATAAACAATAATTATATTAAGATTTAGAAATCTGAAAAAAGTAGCACATCTATGATTTAGTAAACTTTGTTTATGAATTTATTATTATGATTAATATTAATTTTTTTATTATTAATAAAATAATCGCATACCATATTCATGTCAATGCCATTTGTATAAGTCCAAGCATGTTGGAAGTACTCTTCAAGCCGCTGGCGCAAAGGGTTAGGAATTTGATGAAATCGTATAAATTCTTTTACTCGAAGCATTTGCATGTGGTATCGGGCAGTTCCTGAATACAGTCTTTGGATAATGGCAGATACATTCCCAAAAATACTGGCATACATTAGTGCTAGATCAGAAAGAAAGAAAACAAAGGTTATAAAATATAATGTATAAATTCTATTTATTTTGATAGCACAGATTGTTGGAGCTACAAAAAAATTAGCAGCAGTTTAAAAATATTTTATTTTATTAGAAAAATTGAACATTTACTTAAAAATGAATTAAATTAATTTATATTCTGCTATTTTTAATTCTTGTAGATGTTTCACCCATGATAAGGACAGCCTATCAACAGAAACGGTAGCAGAGCTTGAAGAGGGGTGGTATGTATAGCTGTACATACCATTTCTGGCCCATGTTTGATTGCTGGGGAAAGAGAGAGAACCACAGTAGCTGGCAGAGCCCATCCCACCAATTGCCAAAGACAGGATCTGACTGCTGTGGTCTGCTCCTTTAGTTTTCCCTTTGGCCTACAGCGGACAGTGTAGCGGACAATGCAGCAGACAGTGAAAATGTACCTAAAGTCCCAGTAGCTGCTTTTTTTCCCCCCTTTCTCCTTGTTTAGAAAGGAAATTCACCATAGAGGAGGAAAATGCTCTGGGGGAATCTGGCAAACTTATAAACAGCAGGATGGATAAGGTGGGCCAGAAAGTAGGGATGTGTCAGGAAATGTTTTTCATTTCAGTTCATTTCATTCATTTATGGATACATTTATATTCATTTTTCTATCTTGTGGGCTTTTTAATATTTTTTTTTCATTTTTATTCATTTTAAGAAATAGCATGCACTATTTTCTGAAATGAGTCCAAACATTTCTGGGATTTTTAGGAGGCTTGTGCATTTGTTTTGCGTAAAATGAACCAAAGTGAAAATGCCCAATTCATTTTGGATGGTCTTTCATTTTAGTACAAATGTATTTCCTTACCAGAAAGATGATATACAGAGGGAAGACAAAGGGAAGAGCAAATCTATAGGGCAAATGTTAATTTTATAATCAAATCCCTGACCTGGAGGCCCAACTTATAATAAAATCCCAGACCTGGAGGCCCATCAGATAATAGAAAGACTAGGGGGCACTCCATGAAGTTAGCATGTGGCACATTTAAAACTAATCGGAGAAAGTTCTTTTTCACTCAATGCACAATTAAACTCTGGAATTTGTTGCCAGAGGATGTGGTTAGTGCAGTTAGTATAGCTGTGTTTAAAAAGGATTGGATAAGTTCTTGGAGGAGAAGTCCATTACCTGCTATTAATTGACAGCCACTGCTGCTATTACTAGCAACAGTAACATGGAATAGACGCTGAGGTAGATCTTAAATAAGTACGTGCGTAACTTATAAAATCCGGGGTCGGCGCACGCAAGGCTGTGCAAAATCGGCAGCCTGCACGCGCCGAGCAGTGCAGCCTGCCTCCATTCCCTCCGAGGCCGCTCCGATTCGGACTGAACTTTCCTTCGCGTCCCCCCACCTTCCCCTCCCTTCCCCTATCTACCCCACCCCCCAGCCCTACCTAAATCCCTCCCCCTACCTTTGTTGTGCAAGTTACGCCTGCTTGAAGCAGGCGTAACTTGCGTGTGCCGCCTTGGCATCCCCCAGCACAGGCCGCAGTGCCGGGGGACTTGGGACCGCCCTCCCGGCCCACCCCCGAACCATCGCCATGCCCCCAGACCCGCCCCAGACCGCCCCCTGACCCCGGACATGCCCCCTCCTGCCCCTTTTATGAAGCTCTGGGACTTACGTGCATTCCGGGGCTTTGCGCGCGCCGGCAGCCTATGCAAAATAGGCGCTCAGGGCTTTTAAAACCTAGCCCTTAGTTTTTGGGTACTTGCCAGGTTCTTATGGCCTGGATTGGCCACTGTTGGAAACAGGATGCTGGGCTTGATGGACCCTTGGTCTGACCCAGTATGGCATGTTCTTATGCATGTTGTTGCTATCACAACAATGTATTAATGAGTACCATCTGTTCAGAAAAGGATGGTGTAGGCAGAAAGAAAGAAGACTTGCATTTTATACATAAAGGGGCGGATTTTAAGAGCCCTGCTCGCGTAAATCCGCCTGGATTTACGCGAGCAGGGCCCTGCGCGCCGGTGCGCCTATTTACATAGGCCTACCGGCGCGCGCAGAGCCCCGGGACTCGCGTAAGTCCCGGGGTTCTCCGAGGGGGGCGTGTCGGGGGCGTGTCGGGGGGCGGTCCCGGTCGTCGCGGCGTTTCGGGGCGTGTCGGCAGCGTTTTGGGGGCAGGTACGGGGGCGTGGCTACGGCCCGGGGCGGTCCGGGGGCGTGGCCGCGCCCTCCGTACCCGCCCCCAGGTCGCGGCCCGGCGCGCAAGAGGCCCGCTGGCGTGCGGGGATTTACGCCTCCCGGAGGGAGGCGTAAATCCCCCCGACAAAAGGTAAGGTGGGGGGCTTAGACAGGGCCGGGTGGGTGGGTTAGGTAGGGAAGGTGAGGGGAGGGCAAAAGGAAGTTCCCTCCGAGGCCGCTCCGATTTCGAAGCGGCCTCGGAGGGAACGGGGGTAGGCTGCGCGGCTCGGCGCGCGCCGGCTATACAAAATCGATAGCATTGCGCGCGCCGATCCAGGTTTTTAGCAGATACGCGCGGCTCCGCGCCTATCTACTAAAATCCAGCGTACTTTTGTTTGCGCCTGGAGCGCAAACAAAAGTAGGCCTATTCGCGGAGTATGAAAATCTGCCCCAAAGTAACATTAAAACAACTGAAAAGTAGGGGATATGAGGAAAAGAGGCACTGTGGTTTCTTAGAAAGGCTGCATACAAATAAATAAATAAATAGAAAGGAAAATTGGCATTATGATATATAGATTCCAGTATCGTCGGAGAGCTGGACAGAGATTCAACCAAAGACATCCATAAGATTGCTGGTGTTACTGGTGGAAGACTATTTTAATCTGCCAGATGCTTTTTGCTTGCCTGGCAGTTTTCTTCTGCTCCTCTGGGCTTCCAGTTCAATGGGAACTGCCTCTGTTGAGTTATGGCAATATTAAAACTACCATACTGTGTCAGACCAAGGGTCCATCAAGCCCAGTATCCTATTTACAACAGAGTCAATCCAGTATCCTATTTACAACAGAGTCAATCCAGGTCACAACACCTGACAGAATTCTCAAATAAAAGATTTCAGGCATAAGCAGTGGCTTTTCCCAAGTCTACCTGATTAATAACATTTTATGGACTTTTCTTTCAGGAGCTTGTCCAAAACCTTTTAAAACCCATATCCTCTGGCAATGAATTCCAACCTCAATAGAGCATCAAGTGAAAACATTATTTCTCCAATTTGTTTTGTTCAAGGAGTATCCCCTAGTTTTTTTTGTTTTTTTTTTGAAAGAGTAAGCATTCAGTTTGTGTTGACCCATTCTACTCCACTCATGATTTTATAGACTTCTATTATATTTGCCAGCTGTCTCTACTCCAAGCTGTATGTTTTATGTTTTGCAATTTGTTTTGCATTTTAAAATTTTCCATGTTTAGATAGTTTTCTTCGGCGAAGCGAAATTTGATGGTGCAGTTCCTTCTTTTTGAATTTTAAACAGTTGGGACACCAGTGGCATTAATTACTGCTTTTTGGGCAGCTGTAACCTCTTTAGTCTGTCCTAATAGGGGAGCTGTTCCATCTCCTTTATCATTCAGATAATCCCTCTCTATACTTTCTTGTTGTTCTATATCTTTCTTTAGATGTATTGACCAGACTTGTACACAGTACCCTAGATGTGGTTGCACCATGGAGAGATACAGAGGTATTATGATATTCTTCATTTTATTCTCATTTCTTTCCTAGTATTTCCAAGGTCAATATTCAAAGCAATTTAAATGATAACTCATACGTTATCATCTAAATGGCAAATATTGCAATATTCAGCCACTTATCCAGCTATAATTTAGTAGGATATAAAAAGGGCATTCCCGGAGCATTTCTGGGAGGAGTTTGGTTATCTGGGCAATTTAGCCAAATTTCAGTTACATCCAGCTGAGTTAGCAGGATCACTGTAGGTCAGTTTCAGAGCAGGTCTAAAATTATCCAGCCTTGAGTGGCCAGATAAGTTCCTGCTTACACGGATGCCTTCACCTTCACAAGATATCCAGTGCTGTTAAGACTATAAAAAGGAATATAGGGCCTCGGCCTTATTTCTTTCTATTCACCAATAAAATGCCAGTCATAGCCCTGTTGGGCTGTTCATCTCCCACCCCTTAATCCCCTCTTAAATAATAAAAAAAAGAATGTTCCAAGGTCTGAAATTGCACCCCTCCTTTTTCAGTTCTATCAATATTATCTTGAGGTGCAAACACCAGACCCTCCCAACCCCCCAGCCCATGGTCTGAAGTTGCAGCACAGCACTCCTCAGTCTCCCTGGACCCTCCACCACCCATCCCCCCTAGAAGCAACAAAATCCCTTCCGGGAATGGGATCCAAATTTACTCGCTTCCGGTGATCTAGGGCAGCTTCTATCAATGAGCTGAACTAGAAGCATAAACTACATACAGTTTATGCTGTGTAAACTGTGGTGTAGTTTGTACTTCCAGCTGCGGTTCAACTTCAGTGGGTGTGGGGTGGGAGGGTCTGGCACCTGCAGTTCTATCTTTTTTTTTTTTTTAATTTAAGAGGAGATTAGGTGCAGGGCTGAATTAAGGGGGGCCAACAGGGCAGTCACCTAGGGAGCCAACCAAATGGGCACTGAAACCTCACTGGGGGAGGGGCGCCCAATTTCTAACTTGCCCTAGGTGCCAATGGGTCTCAGTCTCTGGAGGGAAGGAGAGAAAGGGAAGATGAATAAGGAATACCAGAGTGGGAAGGGAAGGGAAAGGAAAACAGGGCTAATTAGGGGGTGAGTCAGAGGAGGACAGGGGAAGAGAGGAGGAGAAGTGCAAGGGGGGTGCTTGGGAAAGAGCACACATACACACTACTACCTATGCTCCAACACACATACGCATCCTACCCTCCCAAACACACATCCCCCACACACCAACACCTACACACACACACACAGGATCTTCAGCTGATAGAAATGCAAACCAGTTAGTTAACGCAATTAAAGAAGAAAGTAAGGACTCTAAAACTGATGTTATCATCCATCTGGGGACCAATGCCCTTTCTAGAAACAGCATCCAAACAATATAGAGTGAATTCCAGACTCTAGGGAAGGAGATTGGGCACCTGGCAAGACCATTAAATTTTCAGAAGTGTTACCTGTACATTGAAGGGGATGGAAAGGATAAGCCATACAGACAACTTCAATACTTGGCTCAAAATCTGGTGTAAGGCAGAAGGTTTTGTATATACTGGGGACTGGGGCTATATATAGAATGGTAAAAAGCTATATGGTAAAGATGGCTTATATCTGTCTGTGGCAGGAAAGAACATCCTAAGTGAGAAATTCAAATCATATGTCATAAGGCATTTAATCTAGAGGACTGTATGGCAGAAGGAACTTGGACTGTCACCCCTGACAACAGGGCTGGATGAAGGGGCGAGCCAACAAGGGAACCGCGGCAGTGTCTATCAGTTGGGTGCTAAAATCTTACCATCTCCCACAGTCTGTACGGGTTGCCCAGAACCATAGTGCCACCTGCGAGGTGGTCTACCTCTGTCACTGGGATCAATGTGGCCCTGCCAGAATCTGCAGCATGGCTGGCGGGGCTTTATGAGGAGGAGGAGGTAGTGCCACAGTCCTGCTGGAGTCACTGGTGGGGCCTTAGGAGAAGGAGCACTGTGGCCTTGCCAGAATCACCAATGGAGCATTTGGAGGATGAGGAAGAGCACCGTGGTCTGCCAAAATCACTAGTGGAGCCTTAAAAAGAGGAAGGAAGAGGAGGAGCACCACAGCTTGCTCTGCAGAAAGAAGCACTAGGCCAGAGCAAGGTCAGACCCGTGACCCCAAGAAGAAGTGGTCCCATTGGCCATGGAAGCTGGAGGAGACTGCAACTTCTATTTAAAGAAGGGGAAAAATGGGACAGAGGATATGTGTGTGTGCATGCATGTGTGCGTATGTATGTGTGTGATAGTGGAACATCTTGCCTACCGTGGTGCCAATCCCACAACCGGCGCACATTACCTCCGATTAGGGCCAGGCCCTGGGATGCCTTCTTCTCCACTGAATCTGCTGGGCTTTTCCTAGGCACACGCTTACACAGCTCACCCGTTTAAAGGGCCCATGGCGGAAAACAGTTCCCTGCCAGCCCTTGATGACATCATGAAGGCCAGGGATTAAATGCCACCATACCTCAATCTGATGCCTCAACAACAGCTCCTCTTGTGTTAACAAGACCAATTCGGTCCACCCTTCAAGGAACGCTCCGCCCCCCTTCAATCAAATCCACCAGGCTCACATCCACAACAAAAAGAGCTTTCTCTCTCGCAGACCCCACGCTATGGAACTCCTTGCCCCTTGAATTACGAACAGAAACGTCTACCCCTAAATTTAAAAAAAAACTAAAAACTTGGCTGTTTTTACAAGCCTTTCCCGCAAAGTCCTCCCACTGATAACTGTAAATACTCAGATCTGTAAATACCATGATACCACTATGTTCGTCCTCATGTATATATCTACTTTGCTGATCAGTTTTTGCCTCTATTATTTATCCAGTTAATCAATTTGTGTTTTTTCTCTATCTTTCCTTTCAAAAACTCCATAATAACGTTAAACATTCTTGCTCCTCAAAATTACCCACTTTCATCCGCTCCTCCTCAACGTCGACTGTAAATAACGTCTCCTTTATATAACCAATTTGTTGTTCCATGTTCAGGCTTCACCTTCTATATGGTGATGCTCTCTAAGTTTCATGTAAACCGATACGATGTGCAAACGGATATCGGTATATAAAAATACTAAAATAAATAAATAAATAACTGGTATTTGTTACTTGTCTGGATCCTGCCTTGCCTTATTCCAGTTCCCAGCCTTGCCTTGTTTCTGTTCCCAGCCTCATTTCCTCTAGCTCCTTGTCTCTCTGACACCTTGTCTTCCAATTCTTCCCTGCTCCCCTCTGATTGATCTAGTGTTGCCACCTTGACCCTCAGCTTGAATATTGACTCTGACTGACCGTCACCTGCCTTGAACCTCAGCTTGGATACTGATGCTGCCTGATCACTGCCTGCCTTTGACCCTCTGCTTGGATTTCACCTACATCTGACTACTGCCAGTCCTGATCCTTGAACCACTCATCTAGCTGTGCACATTCTCCTAAGGCCTGCTGGCCTCAGAACCCAAAAGCTCAACCTGCGGGGGAAGAGGCTGGTATAGGTGATGTCTCAGTCTCAGCCAGTAGCACATCTGCCTGCTGCTGATGTAGGCTCAGCCTGTGTCTCATAAGCTGGGCACTACCAACTCTGCCGCAGCCCAAGGACTCACATGCTGTAACAGAGTATGTCTGTATATGTGTGTGAAGTGTGTGTGTGTGTGTGTGTGTGTGTGTGTATGTGTATGTATATATGTGTGTGAGAGTGACAGAATATGTGTGTGTATGTGAGAATGAGAGGGCGTGAGAGCATGTGCATGTGTGTGTGAGAGAGAATGAAAGTGTGTGTGTGAGAGTGACAGCATATATGTGTGTGTGAGAGAGAGAGTGAGAGAGATCATGTATGTAAGTGTGTATGACAGAAGACAGTTGTGCAGAACAACCCCACATCTTCTCTCTGCCTGCTAATTCATGAGAATCACAGAACATCTGGAAATCAAAAGTTCCCAGGTATTAATAGTTATTTGATGTGTCTTTTTGAAATATTTTATTGGTGTTTGGAAAATGTTTACATTTATTTATTTTATTTTTAAACATTTATATCCTGTTAGATCCAACGTTTTCAGTGGCTTGCAATTTAAACATCCATAATAAAACAATTAATAAGCAGAAAATGTATTGGGGTTTTACAGCCTGTTGTAATATTTTATGGTCCTGACTTTTACAGTCTGGGATAGTGAAAGTGCAAGACTGCTTCTACGTCCAAGTCCAAAAACAAAGCGCATTCAAGCAGCATTGTCTGAATTATCAAGATGACTGCTCACCCCGCAAAAATATCACTAGCAGTGATTTTTGTTGCGCTGGAGGTGGACCCTTGGCCTGGTGCAGGATTGGTAGGCTCTCTAGTCAGACCCAGAGAGTGCCTGCCACCAGGAGGCGGAGCACAGTAGGAGACAGAGGCTAGCTGGAGCTTCGCCAATAGCAACCCAGGTTTCCCTCAGGTTGAGCTCTTGGTTACCCGGGCCGCCTGGTCTTAGGTGGGCCTTGCAGGGTCTCCTAGAGAGGAAGCGCAGGGGAGTGTCCACCACAAACAAGGATGCGTGGTCAATGTCCAAGCAAGAATGTTCAGAGGTCGCAGGAGGCCAGAATAGAGTGTACGAGTGGATAGCGAGGATCAAGGCCAGAGTATCAGTACAGAATGGTCAGCTCCTACCATGTGACAGGGACTGATCAATGGCATCAGTAGCCCCTGTGACATAGTAAGGTCAAAGGCTATCGGCGCCATTTTGAATACCAGCAGCCGAGGGTGTGAGTGCAGGAGATGGCTCCCGGACCCCCTGCTGGACCACCAGGGAGTTTTGGTAAGTCTGGGGGGGGGGGGGTCAGGAGGAGGGGGTGGGTTATTTAAACTCGCTCCTTTAGACGGCCGAATAATTCGGCGAAGATTCGTTGTATTCGTGTGGAATCGCGATACGTTTCGCTTCCCCATGAATACAATGAATATGGCCCTATACGTTGCAGATTACCAATACGTAGGAAACGAATGCACACCCCTACTACCAGGAATGGAGAGACGCTGGAACAGGAGATGCTGGAATAGGAGATGCTGAAACATGCAAACTAGAGAACACCAGAGTGTACGACCTGATTGCCAAGGCAAGGAAGAGGTGTCTGACCACTTCCTTATATCCTGCTGTCAATCAGGGCATGCCGTGGAGCTGGGAGCCGCCCTTGGCCCTTTAAGAGGCCAGGCGGTCCGTGCACGTGCGCCTAGGGGCGGGGCCGATGCCATGGAGGATGCCTAGCCCCGCCGTGAGGCCTGGATCAGAGACTGCGAGCGGGGGATCCAGGGACACCGCGAACTGGCTGTGGCTGTGGAGGAGGAGAGCCCGGAGCTCGTGGACAGGAGAGCAAGGTGAGCAGGGCCGGCTGCGGATCGGACGTGGCCGGGACGCGCAACAATTTTGACATGGGCTTGACAGTACTTGGTTTTATTAATATTACTAACTTAACATAAGGCTTGGGTGTAACTGGCATGGAATGCAGCTACTACCCTTAACAAAAACATGGGAGTCACCTGCACAGAATGGCAGCTACTACCATGAGACATTTTCTAGGCAGACTATTTGGTCTTTTTCTGGATTATAGTTAGGTACTGTAGGTAATTCCCTATTCCCAGAGGGCTTACACTCTGTGACGGTAACTTTTAAACAGGCGCAGGCATACGTGCGCACGCTTCGTTAGTCCGCGACCCAGGGAGGTGGCCATCTTTTAGGGGTGTGCATTCATTTTGAACGCATATGTAAAACGCAACTTATATTTTTAAAAGAGAAAAAAAAGTTTTGAGGAGAAACGCATCGCGAGTTCCAACGTATTCAACATATTTCTGTTGAATACGTTGAACCTAAATAAACACTTAAACCCCCCACCCTCCTGACCCCCCCAAGACTTACCAAAACTCCCTGGTGGTCCAGCGGGGAGTCAGGAAGCCATCCCTGCACTCCTTTGCAATTTCCTCACGGCGCCGATAGCCTGTGTCACAGGGGCTGCCCGTGCTATTGGTCAGCCCCTGTCACATGGTCACCGGCGCCATCTTGTGCTCCTACCACGTGACAGGTAGGTCATGTGGTAGGTAGGTCAGGCTTCCTGATCCCCCCAAGCTGGCCAAAAATTCCGGTTGGGTCCAACGGGGGTCCGGGAGCGACCTCCTGCCACATGACCTACCTGTCACGTGGTAGGAGCACAAGATGGCGCCGGTGACCATGTGACAGGGGCTGACCAATAGCACGGGCAGCCCCTGTGACACAGGCTATCGGCGCCGTGAGGAAATTGCAAAGGAGTGCAGGGATGTCTTCCTGACTCCCCGCTGGACCACCAGGGAGTTTTGGTAAGTCTTGGGGGGGATTAAGGAGGGTGGGGGGTTTAAATTTTTATTTAGGGAACCGGGAAAAGTATGGACAGATCCTCAACTTATGGAATTCTCCATAAGTCCATATTGAACGAAATTGACACCCCACGAAAACTTATCAGCGATTCAACGAAAACTTTTTGTCTGCACATCCCTACCATCTTTATAACATATACGCATATGTGCACACAATTTTAAGTGGATCTGGACATATGTGTGCAAATGCCGCTTCTACCGCTTTAAGCAAGGGGCTTTTAAAAGACATGTGCATCGATGCCATTACCAGTTTTCCCAATTCATTCCCAGTTTGTTTACGTAAGGAATAAAATTTCCAAACCCCCCCCCCCTAGTTTACTAGCCCCCCTTCTCCCCTGTTAGCCCTGACCCTTAAAACGCCGCTGATCTAGTTGTCTTTATTTTATAACTTGCACATCATCCATAGCAGAAGAAAAGTTACGCAGCAGGGGATCCTGGCGTGTGCCTGCGCACATAAGTATTTAGATGCAGATTTCAATGTGAAATCCAGGAGCGCCATGCCCCGCCCACACGGGGCATGGCGCTCCTGGAACTTTTCATTCGTGCGCGTAGCAGCAAGTGTAGGTGTACACGGGCGACATTAAAAATCCGCTCGGCATGTGCCGGCTTGATTTTTGTGCATACCTCCCGGTTTTGGCTTGTGCTGGGCTTTTAAAACTCACCCTTATGTTTGTTCCTAAGGTAATAGAGGATAAAGTAATTTGGCCAAGCTCACAAAGAGTGGCACTGGGATCTGAATCCTGGTTTCCCTGATTTGTAACCACTAGCTAGACCTTCACTGCAGTGTTGCCTTTTTATAGGTGGGATTGTTACTTTTTGAGTGCTGGCAGTTAGTTCACAAAAATGTTATTGTAGTGTAATTCTGTTTTCTTATTGTTTTCTGAAGGCCCAGTCCATATCCATGGCATATAATAGTAGGCCTAGTACCCTGTGGGTTTCAGGTGTCTATTGATTTTTGCAGGGTTTTCTGGTTGGCACCACAGCAGCAGTGCATGTAAATATAATATACATATTGTAGGTGATATTTCATAAAACATTTATAGGCCACATTATTTCTCTCAGAGGACTGTACTTTGAAAATCCTTTTTCACGTAGAACCTGTTATTATAAATGCAAAGGGGTAGATTTTAAAACGCCTACGTGCGTAAATCCCGGGGCTTCGAAAAAGGGATGGGGTGGGGGCGGGGCAGGGTGGTCCGGGGGTGAGGCGGAGCTAGAGGTCCCCGGCACAGCACACAAACGGTAAGTTAAAGGAATGGGAGGGGAGTTAGATTAGGGCTAGGTGGCGGGAAGGTTAGGGTAAGGGGGAGGAAGGATAGAGTAGGGGGAAGGGAAGTACCCTCACAGGCCGCGGGCGTTGGCGCGCGCAAGATGCACTAGTGTGCACCCCCTTCTGCATGCCGACCCCCGATTTTATAACATGTGCATCGGGTAGCGTGCGCACATGGACACCCGCACACAAGTTCTTAAAATCAACCCCATAATATTTAACGGTGTGTAGGGAGGGACGAGTGAGGTAGCTGCGGATGGGCTTGGGGACTGGGGGAGGAGATGAGTGTGGGCTCTTCTGATCTTTTCCTTCTCCTCTGCACTGCCCTAGTCCGTTAAAGGAATGGTTTGCAATCCTGGTCTGTGTGGTCCCTCTCTAAAGAAGGATTATGTTTTTTTATTTGGGGAGAGGGATTTCTAAGTATTCAAATTGTACCTGTTGTAACTATTTTTGTTTGGGGTGTTGTTTTGGGGGAGGCGTCAGATTACTGGCCTACCCTGGGCAACCAACATGTCTCAGTCCAGGTCTAAATAGGGGGAGGGGAGTGGATGGCCCACCAGGTCCATGTATGGCGTTTTGTTGGGGAACAGAGAGAAACAGCATCTAAACCCTATACTACTTCTTCCCTCCTCCCCACCCAAAAGTGCTATTGAACCTGATTTCTTTTGCACATCCATAACTAGGGATGTGCAATCGTTTTGGATGAATTAGGCAAATTCAACGAAATTGCCTAATTCGTCCAGGTTCAGGGACCCTGAAAACTGAAGAAATTTTTCCCAAAACTTCGGAAAAATTTGGTTTTCGGGTTAATGCACACTAAAAGGACTTAGTGCATGCTAACGTTAAAATGTTGAAATGTTAAAATGTTAGCGCGCACTAACGGGAGTTACCACACTAAGGGGCGGATTATAAAACCCCTGTGCGTGTAAATCCGGCATAGGCCAACGGTGCGCGTAAAGCCCCGGGACGCGCGTAAGTCCCGGGGCTTTCGAAACGGGGAGGGAGGGGGCGTGTCCGGGGGCGTTCCCGAAACAACGCAGCGTTTCGGGGGTGTGTTTCAGGGGCGGGACCGGGGGCGTGGTGCCGGCCCGGGGGCATGGTCGAGGCCTCCGGACCACACCCCCGGGACTGGAGGACGGAGCGGGGCTGCCGGCGACGCGCGCAAAGTTACGCCTGCTTTCAACTTTCAGCAGGCGTAACTTTGCCGACAAAGGTAAGGGGGGGGTTTAGATAGGGCCGGGAGGGTGGGTTAGGTAGGGGAAGGGAGGGGAAGGTGGGGGGAGGGCGAAGAAAAGTTCCCTCTGAGGCCGCTCCGAAATCGGAGCGGCCTCGGAGGGAACAGGCAGGCCGCGCTGGGCTCGGCGCGCGCCGACCCCAGATTTTATAAGATACGCGCGTATCTTATAAAATCTGGTATACTTTTGTTCGCACCGGTGGTGCAAACTAAAGTACCGGCGTGCGTATTGTTTTAAAATCCGCCCCTAACTGTGTTAGTGCGCACTAACCTGAAATTTCGGGTCCATGAAAAACAAAAGCCTGTGGCGGACCAAAACAAATCCTGAACCGAAAGGTTCGGGTGATGCACATCTCTATCCATAACCCCCAATGCAAATCAGGGATTAGCGTGTACAAAACGTGTGTCCAAATCACTGAGTATCTTATAGCACTCATCACGTGTAAATTCCATGTAGATGAGGCTATTAGCTAATCCCCGCAATGCAAAAAATTTCCTGCATGGCCAATGTGCCCATTGCAATGCTGCAAATTTTACACCAGCCTGAGGCTGGCATAAACATATGCCATGCTCAAGGATGGATAGAAAAAAAAAGAAAAATCCTGCTTTCTGTGATTCCTCCTAATAGTACCTTCATTTATTTATTTATTTTTTATTTTTATATACCGATGTTCCTGTAAAGAATACATATCGCACCGGTTTACAAGGAACTGAACAGTCGCCTCCAGGGCGGAAATACATTAAAACAGTCGCCTCAAGGCAGAATTCATTAACACAAGTATACAGGAAAACTATTAAAGAGAACTTTCATAAACTCAATTAAATGTAACTGGGAACCATAAATCAGGAACATATGTACAGAGGTAGGTATATCGTCTGTCGCTTCACCAGATTTTAGCTCTCAGGGAAAGCTTGAGTGAATAGCCGTCTTTAGCTTCTTTTTGAATGTCGGAAGGCATGGTTCTTGGCGGAGGTCCGGTGGGAGCAGGTTCCAAAGATGGGGACCTGCAGTGGACAGAGCTCGTTTCCTCAATGAGGTTTTTGTTGGCTGGGTGTGAAGCATGTTCTGGTATGCATTTCTGATTGGTCTATTGGAGATGTGTTGCTATAGTTGGAAGGATAGGTTGAGGGGGGAGATGTTGTGAAGAGCCTTGTGAATCATCATGAGGGATTTAAATTGTATCCTAAATTTTATAGGCCTTCATGATACTAAGTAGGGGGAACCTACAAAGTATCTTACTTAAGACCTTCATGATACTAAGTAGGGGGAACCAAAAAAGCAGATTTAGGTTAAAAAAATGTTTTTGAAAAAAAAAAAATCTAGACACCCAACACACACACACAAGATACAAGGGTCAGGCTGTGTATCTTGTGCGTGTATAAACTGGTAGCAGGAGAAAACAGACGCTCATAGATCGAGCATGTTTTCCCAACCAGCACTGACAGCCACCTCTCCTGTGCGCCCAATGCCGAGTTGGCGCAAGGGAAGCACAATTTTCCCTAGCGCCTCCTTTTAGCACGACCCCTAATTTAAATATTGCATAGCGCGCTCAGGAGAAGTGGCTGGGTGCATGTTAAGAAAATAGGCTCTCGACACTGAGCGCCCATTTTCTGCACACAGATATTGCATCAGCCCCAAAGTGTTGACTAGAGGTGATAACTTTATTAGGTTGTTTACCAGACTTCTGCTAAAATAAACATTTTAAGATATAATTCCAAGGAAGGGAGCTTATTAGGCCGGAATTTTTCATTCTCGCAGAGAATGGTGAATCCCGGCAGTAACGGGGGGCGGGCCCGCTGAAAGCCGGCAGCGATCGCACTACCGCGGTGTTATCGCTGCCGGCTTTTGCACCCAATAGCGCCAACATGAAAGGTGGTGCTATTGGGCGCGCTACTGGCGGCGATAACAGGTTACATTATCTCCGCCAGTGAAGTTACCGTTGCGTCCGCTTCCTCGCCACCCCGACTCCTCCCCTTCCTTTCCAGACTCCACCCCCGGCAACCTATCACAAGTGAAAAGTCCCTTTTCCGTGCGATAGGCTTACAAAATAACCCCCTCAAGTCTCTATAGCCTGCATCTTTAAACATATGCTAATCAAATCAAAGGATCACTTCTATCTAGCTACATTTTACTTTGTTTTAAACAATTTTTATTATTGGCAGGTTAATATGGTACTCCCTGTGTACGTTCTGGTCAATGCACTGAACACAGCATTACAGTACACAGCCTATTGTGTACTGTATGGGATTTAATGTGATATTAACCAAACCTTACTACCATTTAATCAACATTTATATATTTTATGCCATATTTCAGACATGTTTGTATGCCAAGCAATATGTCAAATGGAAGGACATGTTTTGGTAAGATTACATTATAGCAAATGTAGTTAAATAAAACATTACTTTACTTTGAGTTTTGGTAAGTTGTTTGTAAATGATAACATTTTCAAGAGCCAAAACTGTTTCTACTGACTGTGAGGCAGATGGATAATTTATTGTTCAGGAGTTCAACATATGCCTTCTAATAATAAATACAAAATTGCTGGACCAGCTTGACTCATCTTTATAATAACATGTCTGTATTCACTGCTCTAAATATCATGGACTAAATTGTATTAGAACATAAAACTATAGCTTAATTAAATTT
Organism: Rhinatrema bivittatum; assembly: GCF_901001135.1. NCBI lineage: Eukaryota > Metazoa > Chordata > Amphibia > Gymnophiona > Rhinatrematidae > Rhinatrema > Rhinatrema bivittatum. Next base: position 93,970,570 of record NC_042620.1, read on the forward strand.
CTAAATTTTTGAGAAATGTTTATACATGAAGTAAAACCAGACAAAAGCAGGGTGTGTGTGTGTCTCTGCATACGCAAGGGGTTATTTTTTTTTTACACAGAGTACAAATATTCTCTTACACAACCTTGCAAACTTTGCTTCATTCTGTTTTTAGGTTAGAAATAAGGGATGAGGAAAAACATATTTAGTAACAATAAGACCTTACATTGCATGGGCTGTTAAGCAAAATTATACTACTGCACTCTGGTTCTTAAACTGCATTGGCCTTTGGCCTGAAATGAGAAATTAAAGAGCAATAAGACCTGCCTATCATATGGTATTACTACTGCCACCTTCATTGGCATCCCTGATTGGTTTGTTTTTAATAACTAAGAGGGTAACTTTATAACAGCTCAAATAAATCTGCTTTGAAAATCTGTGTCTGTTCCCAAGCAGGCATAACGTTCTGCATGAACATTTACACGCAGACGTTTGAAAGCTGAACCCCACCTCTCTCCCAGAACACCTCTTGCTAGTGTGGGTAAAAGCACACGTGAAATGAGGTTTTGTGCTTACTTTTACATGCACAATCCCTAATTGATTTTCAAAGCGCAACTTGTATGCAAGTCATTTTGCAATTGAAGCCCTCCAAAAATATGTAAATAAATAAATAGATAAAGAAACACATAACCACAAACACTGGCCTGGATTTATCAAAATGCGATAAGTATCGCATGCGATAGCAAAAAGGGCGTGATAGAGAGAGAGAGAGAGAGAGCCTGGCCATAATGTCCCGTAACGCAAGCTATCGCACGGGGTTAAGTCTGTGTGATAGCACGTCGCAGACAGGCAAACCCTGCCCCTAACTCCTCCTGTTTTTCAAATTTGCATAGCACCATACGATATGGTGCTATCGCATGCGTCAAAGACGTTTTCGCATGCGGTAAGGGCCTATCACATGCATTAACGAGGCTTTTCGCATGCGATAAGCCCTTAACACATGCGAAAATGCCTTAGCGCATTTTAATAAATGACCCCCACTCTGACCTGTTCAGTTTTATCTAAGGTCTGGAATCACTGCTACTCATTAGCTGACTTTATCAATTACAGACAGACTCACAGTATGCTGGCAATTTTTAGAATTTGTGCAGAGCTTGACAGTGAATCAGCGCATGGACTTTTACCCAGAGTAAGGCTGGGTAATCTTCAATAGCCCATTTTATGCGGGTAAATATATGTTTGCCTATGTAAAAAACCTTTCTAAAAAACTGGCCCCCATCTTGACTTAAAATATATGTAGGTGTAAGAGAAACCCAGTTTTATAAATTCCTGCCAGGCTAATGCTGACACTTTTTTTTGTGTCTTCTGGTAACTTTTTCACTGCCAGTGGCCACTCTTAGCAGCTGGTTAGCCTGTTCTTGGTCCTGGAATGGAGGATTTCTCCCCTTCTTTCACTTCTAATTGAATACAAGCATAGTCCTTAATTATTTTCCGATGATGATAGATGCCAGAAATAAAGTAAACCTACTTACAGCCAATCAACATGACACAAATGGAGAAGATTTTCTCTGAGTTGGTATTGGGCGACACATTTCCAAATCCTACACTTGTCAGGCTGCTGAAGGTGAAATAGAGCGCTGTGACGTATTTGTCCTTGATGGATGGTCCCGAGCTGGTGCTGTTGTTGTAACGCTTTTTTATTTGGTCTCCTAGAGCATCCAGCCAGCCAATTTTATGCACTAAATAAGGTCTTTCCACGTTCCCAATTGCATACCAAATGCAAGCAAGCCAATGTGCAATCAGAGCAAATATGCACATTAGCAGCATCAAAACAGCAGCCCCGTATTCTGAATATCTGTCCAGTTTCCGGGCAACTCGCACCAGACGGAGCAGTCTGGCAGTTTTCAGGAGGCCAATGAGAGTTGTTGTCTGTGAAAACAAACACGTACAATTAGTGATTACTTACTCTGTTTATGAGCTCACTGGTGGGTGTCCAGTAGGTATCATACATAGGATTAGGAGATCCCAATGACATTTGTGAGGGGTCCGTGTAAAATCTGTAGCATTTTGCTGAAGCTTAAAGTAGACCCGGTTTCTTGAAGAAGAGGTGAGATGGGGCAGGAACACCAGCGTTTTGGCCCTGTGTTGCCCTCAGCCCCTGCTCCAGCAGGACCTCCTTTCCTCCCTCTCTCCCTCCCTTTGCCCAACCAAGGAAGGAGACACTTCATGCCAGGCCTGCCTCCTCTTCTGGCTGGCTTCACACTGCCGAATTGAATGCAAGAGGCCCCATAGTCTCATGGGACATGCCAACACCTTGCGTTCAAACCTCATTCTGAAGCCCAGTGGAGAAGGCAACCACCGTATGAAGCACTGTTCGGTCAGCTGAAAGGAAGAGGATAGGAAAGCATTGGGTTCAAGGGTTAGATGGGTGGGGGTTGATAGAGGATCTTGCAAGGGTGAGGGTTTGAGAGAGAGAGAGAGAGAGAGAGAGGATTGAATTGGGGGTTGTATGAAAGGAAGGCTTTAGGGGTAGGGAGTTGCAAGTGGATTATGCCGGGTAGAGTAGAACGTCCTCCCCCCCCCCCCCTCCACAAAAAAAATAACTAGATGCCCCTATATAGCCTTCATACTGTAACCGGTTCTGAATTGGCAGGATACTCCCAAAATATCATTACGTTTTATGTGACGTGAAGCATTGTAACTGTTTGCTTCACAGGATAATTCTACATCCCCTCACTATTTTCCATCATAGTAAACTGATCATTTTTACTTGGTAATCTTTGCAATATTTATTTTTCTTTACGAGATCCTTTAGTATTTTGCAATTTGTTGTATAGTAGTGACTCAGAACCTTTTTTGTGTCCTGGCACATCTGGCAGATGATTCACTTCAAAAAGGCATATCGTCACCTTCTCTTTTCTTCCCTCTCTCCCCCAAATCTCTGTCATCACCACCTTCTCTTCCCTCCTCTGGCATCAACATCTTCTTTTCCCCTCCCTTGGCATCCTTACCTTTTCTTCCTTCCTTCTCTCCTCACCGGTGGCATCACCATCAACTTCTCTTTCATCCCACCCCTGGCATTATCACCTTTCCTTTACATCTATCCCCTGGCATCATCACCTTATATTTCCTTCCGTCTTCCTCCCCCTCAGCTTCATCATCATCTTCTCCTCCCTTCCCTTGCCCCCACACCCATGGCATTATTATAATCATCATCATCATCATCATCACCTTCTTTACCCCCTCCCCTAGCATCATCAACTTCTTCCCTTCTCTCTCCCTCCATCTCCCTGTTATCAGCATCACTTTTTCTCTCCCTCAACCTCCCTCTCTCTCCACTCCCTGGAATCATCACCTTCTTTTCCCTTCCCCCTCCCTTCACCTATCTGATACCATCACCTTCTCTTCCCTTCTCTCTTCCTAACTCCCTGGCATTATCATCATTACCTTTTTCCATTTCTTCTCCCTTCAACCCCAGACATCATCATCATTATCACCTCTTCTCTTCCATGCCCTCTCTCTTCCACCGTCTCTCATCATCAGCATTACCTTACCTCTCCCTCCACTTCCCTGGCATCATCACCTTCCTTCCCTACTCCATCCCCTGGCATCATCATCACCACCTTCTCTTTCCTTCCCTCACCCTCTTTCCAGTATTGCCATCACCTTCGCTTTTCATCTTCTGGCATCATCATCATCAACTTCCCTCCAGCCCCACCCTCTCCTTCTACCCCTAGCATCATCACTGTCCCCTCTCTTCCCTTCCCTCTCCCCCAACCCCTGGCATCATCACCTTTTTTCCTTCTCCCTCTATCCATAGCACTATCTTTACTTTCCCATCCCTTCCCTCTCCCACATCACCTAAGCATCTTCATCACTTTACCCTCCCTTCTGTATGTTCCATTCCCCATCATCAACATATTTCCCTCCCCTTCTTTCCCTCTCCCATTCACCCCCACCATCAGCATCATCATAACTTCCCCTCCCTTCCTTCTGCCCCATCCCCATCCCCCCCATTATCCTCACCATCTTCCTTGCCCCTCCTTTCCCTCTCCCCACTCCCCCCAGCATCAGCATCACTTTCTCTTTCCTTCCCTCTTTTGCCCACACCTGGTATCATCACCACCTTCTCTTTCCTATTACTCTACCCCCTGGCATTATTATTCCCTTCCCTCACACTTGGCATAATTATTACCTTCTTTCCTTCCCTCTACCTCCACTCCCTAGGTTAATCATCATCACTATCTCTCCCCTACCACCTGACATCATCACCATCAATTTCACTTCCCTCCCCCAACAGCATCATCACCTTCTTCTCTTCTCTTTCCTTCCAGCCACTTGACATCATCACCACCTTCTCTCCCCCACCCCCCTGGCATCATCATCATTACCTTATCTACCTGCTTCCCTGGCATCATTGTTTTAATATATTATAATTGTTATATGATTTTTCAATTGTTGTATATATATGTTGTACTCTGTCATGAACAGATGTGCTGGTGATATGGCAGATAATAAATAATTGTAATTTAAATTAAAATGAATCATCACCTTCTTCTCTTCCCTCTCCTTCCAGCTCCCCTAACATTATTATTACCTTCTCTCCCCAATCCCATTGGCATCATCATCACCTTCTCTCTCCCTCCACTCCTCTCCCTCTATGACCTGGCATAATCCTCTTCCCTCCCCTTCCCTTCCCTCTCCCCACCTCTCCTCCTGCATCCTGTGGCACATTCATCTGTCACTCCCCCAACTCCCCTTGGCACATTCAGCTGTCCCCTTTCCCCCCTATGTCTTGAAACTCAAACTGGTAGACGTCTGCAAGCAGCACTTACCCGGGGCCACCTCTGCCTCCTCCGCCAGTTTCCCTCTGCAATTGGAACTGCACAAGGCCAGCAGGGTTCTCAAGACTATAGGGCCCTTGCAATTTCAATTGCAGAGGAAAGGCAGCAGAGGGGGAAGCAGCAGAAGTAGATATGTGCTACTCTTCCTCCTCCCCCGTCTCCCGCCCCACTAGTGGGAGGGCATTCTGCAGGCCAGGAAAGAAAAAGAAAATTAAACTTGCAGACATGCCTCAGCTCTTCTTATAGAGCTCTTTTTGTAGCAGACTTGCACTTCAGCCATGGCACATTAGTGCTGTATACACTGGCAAAAACAACTTCTTGCTATGTCAAATAGCTACTCCTATATTTAATTGAAGGGTCAAATGGGGATAGAGAAGAAGAGAAGAACTAAGGATTGGCTAAGGTGAGGGGGGGGGGGTAAGGATGGTTTTTCTTCTTTTGGGGGTTATCAGAAGAGGGAAGGAAGGAAGATGCACTGATTTGGGCATGTTTTTAGTATATAGTCCTCTAGATGATTCCAAGTACTATAGATATAATGTAATTATTCTATACCTCACAATTACAATTATTGAGTCACTCATATTCATTTAAATAATGTGCTCTTAATTCCACATGTAGTTATGTGTTGATTGCCAAGTTTCAAAGAGGCACATTCTAACATCCTCATTTCTGTAGTATTTTCTAAATCATCTTTTGAGCCTCAGGTTGTGTATCACTGGTACAAATCCATCTGTTCCCTGGTTTGTAGCCTTGGGAAGCAGTTTTGGACAAGGAGTCATTGAATGATGTTGTAAATGCATATTTTTCTGAGAAATCACAATCTCAGAAAAGAAGAGGGGCCTGGCCCTTTGAAATCAAAGAAATAGAAAGTGTAATTTTCTGAGGCAGAACTGAAAGCAGCCACCAATCAGGCTAAACTATTTGACATTTCCTGGCCAGTTATCTGTCAGACATTTTATTTCCATTTGTTTTTGTTAATATAACATCATTTTTATTTTTCCAGAAATACTGTGAAATTTAAAGGTACAAGTTTTTAAATATGCATATTTCTCAAATAACATCTTTTTTTTGCCCCACTGTAGTGCAGCAAAATGCAATCCCAAAATAGGCTATAAAACATGCAAAGCACATCATAGGAATAAATATATATTTATTTAAAAATACTTATGAATCGCCCTTTCCAGATTTAAAAAATTTCTCAGAACAAAATTAATATAGCAACAGATCATGCTCTGGCACACACCAGGAAAAATATGCTGTGAGTTTTTACACCCGATGAATAATCACTCTGTAAAAAATTTAATCATTCCACTATAGGAAGAAAAACATTTAATTAATATTTCACTATAAACAGTTATATCTGGTTTCCCATAAAATTTGTTAAAATGAAAGTGCGAACTGCCAACAGGGTTTACTTCGAAAAGGCAAACTGTTATATCTTCCCTTGGGCTTCCTGAAAAGCCTTTGTGATGAGAGAACTGAGAAGTCCTGTAAAAGAATGCCTGAAGAAAGCAGGAAGTCACTTTGTTTACTGTCACAGCTGTCATAGGTTCCTGGAAATGGAAGCAAGCAAAATTAAATCAGTGCAGCCAGCTCTCAAAAACAGATCAATATCATTTCAAATAAGAGTCCAAAGCTGGAATTACAAATATGGACATCTGGAGCAACACAAAATCTAACCACAGTTCATATCCAAAATCAGAGGACTTTCTTAATCAGTTAAAAACCAGGAGATATCATATCTAGAGATCTTAATGAAAACATAAATATGTTCATTCGAACACCAGACCATCTAGACATTCATTTCACCTGGAAAAACACTGGGTCCAATATTAAAAAAAAACTTTGCTCCTATATTTAAGCACCTAACAGGGTCATTCATCATTTTGCGATAGGCCATTATCACGTGCGTTGCGGCGGTATAGCACATGATACCGCTGTAAGGCATGCAATAAACAGCACATCGCAAAATGCTTATGCAAATTTAAAATTAGTATAAAAAAGTAGGTGGAGTTTGGGCAGGATCAATGTAAAGTAGGGGCTGGTAGCACCGCATGTGATAGCTATCGCAAGTTATTTCAGGTCTTTAACGCGGGTAATACCTACACCTTTTTTCTTGATGGTACGGGCCAAAAAGTTATTATTGTTGCTGGTATCGTGGGCCTTGTTATTATTGCGGCACATATCGAGCACAATAAAAACTGCAAACATTACCGACACACCTACCAAGCATTCCTGGCCCAATAAAAACATCTGTTTTTACCAGGTGAACCTTCCTAAAAGCATTTTGTGAGTGTCAAGTGTACTTATACACGCATACTTCATGTCTTGCCAAGCTCGCTGCAGATGACAACATGTGGAAGAAGAACAACCGGACTTGAAGAGAGGTTTCTATGCTTTCACACACTTTCCCAATGTTGTCGGAGCTATTGACTGCATTCATGTGGCCATCGATCCGCCACGTCAGAGGGAGGAGATGTAAAGCAACAGAAAACTCTTCCACTCCATCAATGGGTGTTGCATCCATCGCTGCTCGACGCCCTCACTCCGCCCTCTTTACTTCTATGGCGACTCCCTCTGGGGCTGATGGATGGTTAGCTGCCGTGGCGTCTTCTTGCTGTCTCCTTCCGGCGTCCCTGGACCAGCACGATGCTGTGGATCCGCCATGTTCCTGATGACGTAGGGCGCGCGCGCGTGCTCTGATTGATGTACCAGCAAGGTCGCGAACCTCGGGGGCGTTCCCCTGAGATGAGGTCATCTGCTTCCAATATAAAAGGTCCCAGTATTTGCTAACAAATCGAGTTAGCAAAGGGTTTCTCTACCTAACCTACTCTGCCTCCTTGGACTTACCAGGGGTACCCGCTCCTCGGGGGCCTCGCTCTCTTTTCTTTATTTCAGATTGCTGATAGGAACCGGTACTCGCTCCTCGAGGGCCCATGTTTCTGAACACTCTGAAGATTCTCTACTGCCTGGAAGCTATCACAGATACAGACATTTGTGAGTTACCACCGCTCTCTCAGAGCTTTTCCTGAAACCAGGTACTCGCTCCTCGAGGGCCTAATCCTTTCCAGCTACTGAGCTTCTTAAAGACCTTATGTGAGTTTGTCATCCAGTTCTGGCTATGAACACAGCATACCCTGTCTACATACTATCTATAGTTTCTCTACAGCTCAGCAACCCTGGGATCGCTGTTCCAGTACCTGAGAGACTTCAGCCCTGCCGGGCATATCAGCTCACTACTGCCACCTCTGGTGGTTTACTAACCTGTCTAATAAAAGAATTATCTGTGTCTGTCTCCGTACTCAAGCCTAGCCGGTGGTCCCTCTCAGGATATCCTCCTGGGGGCGCAGTCATCTGCCATCGGCCCAAGGATCCACCTATCTACATTCTTCTACAGCCAAGTGCCTCTCCAAGCACTCCGCTGGTAACAGATTGCTACTTCTTCTCCATCAGGAGTCTTCAGCAACAGACTCATATCAGATTGCTACTCCTCAGTCTAAACCCATACATTTAACTCCTCCCTCCACAGGAACCGAAGCATAACAAGATTGCTAACTCCACACGGAGATCCTAACAGATTGCTAACTCCTCCTTCCTCAGGAGCCGTTTCATTACAAATTGCTAACTCCTCCCTTCTGGAGGAGTAGTTCATAACAGATTGCTAACTCCTCCCTTCTCCAGGAGTTGATCCATAACAGAATGTAACAGATTGCTAACTCCAGTGGATTCGGCTTAAATTGGAGAAGCAGTACTCCTGGGAATCCAGCTTCAGGTATGAGATGTCAGTACTCATGGACCCGGCACACCTCTCCGCCTTGCAGGCTATACCAGGCCTGGCTCAACGCATCTCAGAATAGCAAGAAACCTTGGAGAAACTTACTGCAGCATTCCATCAGCTTCACACACAGAAGATACAAGGCACAGCTTCTACTCAAGAAGGACAGTTACAGGAGGTAACTTTAAAGACTGCTGTTCCACTGGCTGCTCCTATTCGCTTCTCCGGAGAACTCCAGAAGACGAGGGGCTTTTTGAACCAGTGCAGCTTGCATTTCACCTTACAACCTTCGTTGTTTCCCACGGACCTCTCTAAGACCACCTACATCCTGTCATACTTAGATGGGAGAGCCTTGTCGTGGGCATCTACCTTGTGGGAACGCAAGGACCCTATTTTGCAGGACATAGAAGGATTTATGGACTTGTTTAAATCCATTTTTGATGACCCTGCTCATATGTCTGTTGCCGGGTTTGCTTTAGTGGACTTGAGGCAAGGCAGCAGATCATTGGCTGAATTTGCCATAGAATTCAAGACTCTTGCAGCAGAACTTCGCTGGGACTCTAGATGTCTCTACTAGAGATGTGAATCGTGTCCTCGATCGTCTTAACGATCGATTTCGGCTGGGAGGGGGAGGGAATCGTATTGTTGCCGTTTGGGGGGGTAAAATATCGTGAAAAATCGTAAAAAATCGAAAAAACGTAAAATCGCAAAACCGGCACATTAAAACCCCCTAAAACCCACCCCCGACCCTTTAAATTAAATCCCCCACCCTCCCGAACCCCCCCCAAATGACTTAAATAACCTGCGGGTCCAGCGGCGGTCCGGAACGGCAGCGGTCCGGAACGGGCTCCTGCTACTGAATCTTGTTGTCTTCGGCCGGCGCCATTTTCCAAAATGGCGCCGAAAAATGGCGGCGGCCATAGACGAACACGATTGGACGGCAGGAGGTCCTTCCGGACCCCCGCTGGACTTTTGGCAAGTCTTGTGGGGGTCAGGAGGCCCCCCCCAAGCTGGCCAAAAGTTCCTGGAGTTCCAGCGGGGGTCAGGGAGCGATTTCCCGCCGCGAATCGTTTTCGTACGGAAAATGGCGCCGGCAGGAGATCGACTGCAGGAGGTCGTTCAGCGAGGCGCCGGAACCCTCGCTGAACGACCTCCTGCAGTCGATCTCCTGCTGGCGCCATTTTCCGTACGAAAACGATTCGCGGCGGGAAATCGCTCCCTGACCCCCGCTGGACCTCCAGGAACTTTTGGCCAGCTTGGGGGGGGCCTCCTGACCCCCACAAGACTTGCCAAAAGTCCAGCGGGGGTCCGGAAGGACCTCCTGCCGTCCAATCGTGTTCGTCTATGGCCGCCGCCATTTTTCGGCGCCATTTTGGAAAATGGCGCCGGCCGAAGACAACAAGATTCAGTAGCAGGAGCCCGTTCCGGACCGCTGCCGTTCCGGACCGCCGCTGGACCCGCAGGTTATTTAAGTCATTCGGGAGGGTGGGGGATTTAATTTAAAGGGTCGGGGGTGGGTTTTAGGGGGTTTTAGTGTGCCGGCTCACGATTCTAACGATTTATAACGATAAATCGTTAGAATCTCTATTGTATTGTGTTCCATAACGGTTTAAGACGATATTAAAATTATCGGACGATAATTTTAATCGTCCTAAAACGATTCACATCCCTAGTCTCTACTCTCTTCTGCAGAGGCCTGGATAACCGCATGAAAGACGTGCTGGCAGCTCGCCAGACACCTGACTCTCTGGAAGAATTGGTAGCCTTAGCTACTCGTATTGATTGTCGGCTCCGAGACAAGGTGAAGGAACTCCGGCCTAAACTGTTAACTGGGTTGAAACAGGTCAGTACCCCTCCACCTCGGATGGGTCCAGCAATTCCTGCTGTTGATACAGATGAATCAATGCAACCTGGTCATGGTCACTTGACCTCAAAGGAGAGAAGATTTAGGAAGGAATGCGGCCTGTGCATGTACTGTGGTCAGTGTGACCATGATGTCTCTGCATGCCCCATTTTGTCCTGGAAACGGATGGACTCAAGCCCGGCGGGAAGGCTGTTCTTGGGCCTTACTGCATCCTCTCCTCCGCTCGCTCTCCCAGTCTCCCTGACCTATGGACCAGTCACGGTTCAGACTCCTGCCCTGGTGGACTCAGGGGCAGGAGGCATCTTCATTACTAGACATTTAGTGGAATACTTGAGGATCCCTCTCATCAAATTGAAAGATCCACTACTGTTGTCTTCCATTCACAGGGAGCCCTTGTCAGGCAACATAACTTGCGAGACTGTATCAGTTACGCTTTGCACTGGAGCACTCCATACGGAAACAATCTCTTTCTTTGTACTAGAAAAGGCCATGCACCCTATCGTCCTGGGGTTACCCTGGCTGCAAGTGCACCAACCCCAATTTGACTGGGCATCCCTAGATCTCTCACGATGGGGCCCAGAATGTCATGATAAATGCCTCAAGGAGGTCTCACCTATTATCTGCATGTACTGTGGTCAGCCCGGCCATGATGTCTCTACATGCCCCATTCGTCCGGGAAATGGATGGGCCTAAGTCCCGTGGGAGGACTGTTCTTGGGCCATACTGTGTTATCTCCTTCACTCTCTCGTACAGTCTCTGTGACCTCTGAACCAGCAACGGTTCGGACCCCTGCCCTGGTGGACTCAGGGGCAGGAGGCAACCTTATTCTCAGATGTCCTGTGGAAGACCTGAGGAGTCCCTTCATCAAATTAGAAGATCCATTATTGCATCACAACTTGAAGTAGGCTTTGGATGTTCCTTTACATGTCCACTTCTCTTGAGGATCTTACTGACGTCCACAGCCATTCTACTCCTGGCTGCTGATAATCATAGCGGTTGCTATGATCTGCCATGACTAGATGGTGCTCTACATCTTTACCGTCTTCACGGACTATAACTGAGAGATATCTGCTATGATTGTTTCACTCGGAAGTCGTGTTAGAAGCACTACAGCACTATTAGTTCCGAAGAAGATATCGCTAGCTACCAGCCTGTTTGTTTTGCTGGTGCTGCCATCATCTCTCTTCCAGTTCATCTACAGGAGAGTTATCCAGAAGTGGGTTTTGGACGTACCCCAACATTGCCACTTCTGTTGAAGTTTCTGTTAAGTCCATAGCAGCAAAAGATTGCTGCTGTATTCACCTTTTCATCCAGTTACCTTACGGAGAAATTAACCTTTGAAGTGGGGTTGGACGCACCCCAACATCGCCACTTCACTGAAGGTTCAGTGACATCATAGCAGCTAAGCGTTTGCTGCTGAATTCAACATTTCATCCAGTTACATTATGGAAGAAATTACCCTTTGAAGTGGGGTTGGACGCACACCAACATCGCAACTTCACTGAAGGATCAGTGACGTCATAGCAGCTGAGTTATTGATGTGAAATTCAAAACCTCATTCCGTTACTTACTGAAGAAGTTATCCAGAAGTGGGTTTTGGACGTACCCCAACATCGCCACTTTCACTGAAGGTTCAGTGATGTCATAGCAGCTGTTATTGCTGCTGAAGTCAAGACCGCTTCCAGTTTCATTACTGAAGAATTACCTTTAGAAGTGGGGTTGAACGTACCCTAATCTCGCCACTTCCGTTGAAGTCACAGTGGCGCCTATAGCTGTTAGCTATTGCTGCAAATACTACCATCTCTCATCCATCATCTTCTACTGGAGAGTCATCTTTAGAAGTGGATTTTGGACATTCTTCAACATCACCACTTCCACTGAATTCCTCAGTGACGTCCACAGCAGCTCTACCCATTGCTGCTGATATTAATCAATATTACTCTGAAAGATTCTTCCAAATCTAAAGATCCATCTGTCACCTTTACTGAAGATGAAATAGAAATCAAGATCAAAGAGATTCTGCATGTTTGCAACAGAGGCAAGACTTTTGAATACCTTCTGAAATGGGAAGGTTTCAGCCCCGAAGAAAATTCTTGACAGCCTCAGACCAATATCTTGGACAAAGAGATGCTTCATCAGTTTCACCTTGCGCATCCTTTGAAACCTAAGCCTGGTACCTGAAGAGGAGATCACCCTTTTAAGGGGGGTACTGTTGCGTCCGTCGCTGCTCGATGCCCACTCTCTGCCCTCTTTACCTCTATGGCCACTCCCTCCGGGGCTGACAGACGGTTAGCTGCTGCAGCGTCTTCTTGCCGTCTCCCTCTGGTGTCCCTGGACTGGCATGATGCTGTGGACCCACCATGTTCCTGATGACGTAGGGCGCGCGCTCCGATTGATGTACCAGCAAAGGCATGAACCTCGGGGGCGTCCCCCTGAGATGACATCATCTGCTTCCAATATAAAAGGTCTCAGTATTTGCTAATGAATCGAGTTAGCAAAGGGTTTCGCTACCTAAGCTACTCTGCCTACTCGGACTTACCAGGGGTACCCACTCCTCGGGGGCCTCGCTCTCTTTTCTTTATTTCAGATTGCCGATAGGAACTGGTACTCGCTCCTCGAGGGCCCATGTTCCTAAACACTCTGAAGATTCTCTACTGCCTGGAACCTATCGCAGATACAGACATTTGTGAGTTACCACCGCTCTCGCAGAGCTTTCCCTGGAACCAGGTACTCTCTCCTCGAGGGCCTAACCCTTTCCAGTTACTGAGCTTCTTAAAGACCTTATGTGAGTTTGTCATCCAGTTCTGGCTATGAACATAGTATACCCTGCCTACTAACTATCTATAGTTTCTCTACAGCTCAACCCTGGGATCATTGTTCCAGGACCTGAGGGACTTCAGCCCTGCCGGGCATATCAGCTCACTACTGCCACCTCTGGTGGTTCTTCTAACCTGTCTAATAAAAGAATTATCTGTGTCTGTCTCCGTACTCAAGTCTAGCCAGTGGTCCCTTTCAGGATATCCTCCTGGGGGAGCAGTCATCTGCCATCGGCCCAAGGATCCACCTATTTACATTCCTCTACAGCCGAGTGCCTCTCCAAGCACTCCGCTGGTAACAGATTGCTACTTCTTCTCCATCAGGAGTCTTCAGCAACAGACTCATATCAGATTGCTACTCTGCAGTCTAAACCCATACAGCTGTTAACTCCTCCCTCTACAGGAACCAAAGCATAACAAGATTGCTAACTCCTCATGGAGATCCTAACAGATTGCTAACTCCTCCTTCCTCAGGAGCTGTTTCATTACAGATTGCTAACTCCTCCCTTCTGGAGGAGTAGTTCATAACAGATTGCTAACGCCTCCCTTCTCCAGGAGTTGATCCATAACAGCATGTAACAATGGGCAAGTGGTTTACGATGCTCAAATGCACATCTTTGTCATGATGGCCAGGTACCCTGGAGCCATGCATGATATAAACTTTATTCTTAGGCAATCAGGCCTCTTTGACAATTTTGAGGTTGGCCTGTATGGTGACACTTGGCTCATAGATAAGACACACTTTTCTTTCTCAGTTCCATCTCTGCCTATGGTTATGTGGCTAATGGCACGCACATGGGGGGTGGGGGGTGGCAGTGGGGGAGGACATATTGGGTGGCATGACAACTGCCTTGTGTGGTCATGTATGCAGGTAATTGTCCAAGGCCATGCCTTTTTCTGCCCATGTTTCAGATGCCAACCAAATTAGTGCAGGTAACAACACCTGGGACTTAAAGGTTGCTGATTGAGGAGCCACTATACACGTTGCACGTATTTATTACCTAAAAAGCCCCGTTCCAATCCTCCCCTTGGGAGCTGTTACAATGTCTCAGGTGAATCTGAAGCTTGCACTGTCCACACTGCCAGCACAGCTCCATCACATGTGGGCCATTACTGAGGCATCAGGAAGATAGTTGCACACAGTTTCTGTACAGCCTCACACACCTGTAGCATCAGCAGTCTGCAGTGCATGTTGTTGGTCTGCCATATTGCCTGTGTGTAGGCTCACTAATAGGTTTCTATGGAGGACAGACTGCACAGCTGCCACCGACATTGGCCTGGGACGGGAAAACGGCAGCTGAGCGTATAGGAGACCACAGATGCCAGCGAGTTACATTGGCTGGGGGAGGAAAGCCCAGGAGAAATGGCAAGACCTGTAAAGGCTTCTTCACCACTAGAGCTGCATCTCGCCGAGTTTTCATTGATACAAGGTATGGGTGTGAGCATGGGAGCTGCTGAGGATGAGAGGACAAAACAGCTAAGGAAGCTCTCTCTTGGTCCACTGACTGTTAAACCTAATGCGATTTCCTTGGAAGGGATATTGACTATGTTAAGCACTAGGGATGTGCAGACCAAATGTTTAAGTTCATAAGTCCATAAGTCGAAAGGGGGTCCCCATTTGCGGTCAATATGGACATATGGAGAATTCCATAAGTTGAGTCTATGTCCATATGTGCAAATAAAAATTTAAACCCCTCACCCGCCTTAATCCCCCCCCCCCAAGACTTATCAAAACTCCCTGGTGGTCCAGCGGGGTCAGGACGCCATTCCTGAACTCCTTTGCAAGGAGCACATGATGTCGGCGCCACGTCAGAGTGACGCGGCGTCACGTGATTCCCCTCGGGTTCGCTCCCGGACCCCTCGTTGGGCTCAAAAGGAACTTTTGGCCAGCTTGGGGGGGCCTCCTGAGCCTTTTGAGCCCAACGAGGGGTCCGGGAGCGAACCCGAGGGGAATCACGTGACGCCGCGTCACTCTGACGTGGCGCCGACGTCACGTGATTCCCCTCGGGTTCGCTCCCGGACCCTCACGGAACTTTTGGCCAGCTTTGGTAAGTCTTGGGGGGGGGGGATTAAGGAGGGTGAGGGGTTTAAATTTTTATTTAGATCAACAATCGCGATTTACAACGTATTCAACATAGCTATGTTGAATAAGTTGGAAATCCGATCGTTTAAGCCTCATCTTTTTTTTAAGTTAAAAAAAAAAAAAAGTTGCGTTTTCCATTTAAGTTCAAAACGAATGCACACCCCTATTAAGCACTATAGAAAGCTCTATTAAAACATTATCTGTGGCGACAGTAGAAATAAAAAATCAGGTGGTGAATAATAATAATTTGATCACTAAATTCACTGATAATTTCATTTTATGGCAATCCTATCTGGATTTTTCCAGATATCGTCAAAGTGACACAGACATGTAGAAAGATTTCCTAATAATTTGGCCTGAGGTACAAAAATTAGGAGCAAAGTTTGTTCTGAAATACCCATGCAAGGCTTGCATTAGGTATTTAAATATCAATTACGTTTTTCAGGAGCCAGACCAATTGAAAGTATTTTTGGCTGGGCGAATCCTCACTGTATCCTCAACAGGCTCGGAGGTGTAAAAAGTAGAAGTGGTAGCTAACCTGGCGAGTTTATCTATATGATTAGTAATATATATTTTTTTTTCTGATGAAATTTGCTCCTTTCCACCTCCTAATTGCTAGTATTTTCTTATCATTTAAATGTCGGTATTACTGATGGATTATATGATTATATATTTACTAAATGTAATGATTCTTTAAGCGACATTGAATTTTCTGTATAGGAGTTTTTTTTCCTTGTGTATTTCAAAAATTTGAAAATAAAGAATCCTGCTCGGCTCAATGAAACATACTCCTGGTGCAGCATCGGGAGCCTCCGAGCCCAAAAGCAAGTTCCCTCTCGCAAAGTTTGACTTCCTGGTACAGAAAAATTCCTGCTTCAGCTAAGCACAGATTTTTTATCTTTCAAATTCCAAACACCTCTTCTCCTCTGCTTTCAAGCCTCTATGGATTTATTTTTTTTTTAGGAAAATCCATGCACTCCTGCTTCTCCCTTCTGAGAAACGAATTGATCTTCATTTGGAGCAATGATACATAAAATGTCTAAATAAATAAAAATAAATAAATCCTGCTCCATCCACCTCTCTTTCCTTGCAATCTGGAACAGCTCCATACTCAGGAAAGTCAAGGTCTTTTATCGCTTCTGCTTAAATGACCGAGCCCCTAAGGAATGTACCCCCTTGTTTGTCAAGAAGGCAGGTTACACCTCCTGACACATAGCTGACCCAGAGCTCTGGAATATTCCTATGCTGGTTCCAGCTTAACCTTTTGCCCTATGCACATCCTGTGCACTTCCAGCAGGTGCTGACACACTGCTTTCAACCCCTCAAGGATCCCATGAAGAGGAAACCGGCATTTCTACCATTAAACCTTTCAGCACCTGTAACCTCTATGCTAGGGATGTGAATCGTTTTTTGACAATTTAAAATATCGTCCGATATTTTTTAAATCATTAAACATCGTTAAAGAGTGCGATACAATAGAAATTCCCCCGATTTATCGTGAAAAATCGTTAATCGGGTTTGTGTCCACTAACGGGGGTTATTTGGGGGGGGGGGGGCGGGAAAACCAGAACACCAAAACAACCCCTAAACCCACCCCGACCCTTTAAAACTAATCCCTTACCTTCCCCCACCCTCCCAACCCCCCCCCCAAAATGTTTTAAAATCACCTGGTGGTCCAGTGGAAGCCCTGGGACCGATCGCCCGCTCTCGGGCTGTTGGCTGCCACTAATAAAAATGGCGCTGATGGCCCGATAAAAAAAAAACCCACCCCGACCCTTTAAAACTGACCCCTTAGTCTCCCCCACCCTCCCGACCCCCCCCCCCCAAAAACGTTTTAAAATTACCTGGTGGTCCAGTGGGGGCACAGGGAGCGATCTCCCGCTCTCGGGCCGTCGGCTGCCACTAATAAAAATGGCGTCGATGGCCCTTTGCCCTTACCATGTGACAGGGTATCCATGCCATTGGCCGGCCCCTGTCACATGGTAGGAGCACTGGATGGCCGGCACACTTTCTGTGGCATAGGTGCCACACAACTATAAACTGGAAAAAAATTTCAAACATAAGGCTTTCCATACTGGGTCAGACCAAGGGTCCATCAACAGTGACCAAGCCAGATCACAAGTACCTGGCAGGATCCCAATGCGTAGGCAGATTCCAAGCTGCTTATCCCAAGAATAATGGACTTTTCCTCCAGGAACTTGTCCAAACCTTTTTTAAATGCAGCTATTCTAATAACTTTCACCACATCCTCTGGCAATGAAATCCAGAGCTTAATTATGTGTTAAGTAAAAAAAAATATTTTCTCTTCTTAGTTTTAAATGTGTTACCCAGTAATTTCATTGTATGTCCCCTGGTCTTTTTACTTTTTTGAATCAGTAAACAACTGATTAACATTTACTCGTTCCATTCCACTCATTTTATAGACCTCTTTCATATTTCCCCTCAGCCGTCTCTTCTCCAGGCTTTCTTCATAGGGGAATTTTTCCATCCCCTTTATCATCTTGGTTGCCCTTTTCTGTACTTTTTCTAATTCTGCTATATCTTTCTTGAGATGTGGTGACCAGAACTGCACACAGTACTCAAGATGGGGTTGCATCATGGAGCGATACAGAGACATTATGATATTCTCTGTTTTATTCTCCAGTCCTTTCCTAATAATCCCTGGTATTCTATTTGCTTTCTTGGCTGCTGCTACACCCTGAGCAGAAGATTTCATCTCCACTCAGGATCCTTTTCCTGAGTGGAGATTCCTAATGTGGAAACTTGCATTTTGTAGCTATAATTTAGGTTGCTCTTCCCTAAGTGCACCAATTTGCACTTGTCTATATTGAATTTCATTTGCCATTTGTATGCCCAGTCTCCCAGTTTAGCAATATCTTCTTGCAATTTCTCACAATCCTCATGTGATTTGACAATTTTGAATAATTTAGTGTCATCAGCAAATCTGATCACTTCACTTGTTATTCCCATTTCCAGGTCATTTATAAATATATTAAAAAAAAAAACATCGGTCCCAGAACAGATCCCTTGAGCACTCCACTATTCACCTTTTTCCATTTAGCCCTACTCTCTGTTTACCATGTCACAGGGGCTACCGGTGCCATTGGTCACCCCTGTCACATGGGAGGAGCACAAGATGGCGCCGGCCATCCAGTGCTCCTACCATGTGACAGGGTCCGGCCAATGGCACGGATACCCTGTCACATGGTAAGGGCAAAGGGCCATCGGCGCCATTTTGATTAGTGGCAGCCGATGGCCCGGGAGTGGCAGGACGGCCTGGAGCGGGAGATCGCTCCCGGGACCCCCACTGGACCACAAGGTACCTGTGGTCAGCTGCCACAGTGTCCAAGGATCAGTCAATTGTTCCGGGGAAAAGAAAATATTATATTTGTCTCTCCTTTTCACTAAGGGGCAGATTTTTAAAAAATACGTGAGCGCGTACTTTTGTTCGCGCACCAGGCGCGAACAAAAGTACGCTGGATTTTATAAGATATGCGCATAGCCGCGCGTATCTTATAAAATCCGGGGTCAGCGCGCGCAAGGGGGTGCACATTTGTGCAACCTGCATGCGCTGAGCCCAGCGCGAGCTGCATGTTCCCTCCGAGGCCGCTCCGATTTCGGAGCGGCCTCGGAGGGAACTTTTCTTTGCCCTCCCCCCACCTTCCCCTCCCTTCCCCTACCTAACCCACCCCCCCGGCCCTATCTAACTCCCCCTTACCTTTGCGCGTGTCGCCGGCAGCCCCGCTCTGTCCTCCGGTCCCGGGGGCTGGTCCAGAGGCATCGACCACGCCCCCGGGCGGGCGCCACGCCCCTGGGCCCGCCCCTGAAACGCCAGGGCCCGCCCCTGAAACACCGCATCATTTCGGGAACACCCCCGGACACGCCCCTTCCCTCCCCTTTTCGAAAGCCCCGGGACTTACGCGCGTCCCGGGGCTTTACGCGCGCCGGCATGCGCGGGCCTTTTAAAATCCGCCCCTAAGCACTTACAAGGAAAACGTAGTAAGGTGTATCCTAAAGCTATTACTTCTGAACGTAAATTTAAAAATTGTTTACGCCTTTGTTGCATTGCCAAAGCTAAGTCTGGAAAGATTTTTACATTGGAATCATGGTATACAACTGGGTATTTTCTAAAATAAATTTTCATAGTCTTATTTACTTCATAATTTGTAACCAACAAAATTAACAAAGTTCCTTTATCAATTACCGTTAATTCTGAGATTTCTAGGAAATTCGTCAAATTGCCTTGAAAAGGCTCATTTGACCTATTATTGGAAATAGGCAAAAAAAGGCAAGTATTTACTATAGGCACATCTATATCAGAAAAACCCAAAATTTCAGAAAAACATTTCTTAAGAGTAACGTATGGAGTCTCTCCCACAATACGAGGAAAATTTAATATACGAAGATTTAAACTTTTAGAATTATTTTCGAGTGACTCCATACGTCTATCCAGTCTCAGGCGGTCTTTAGCAACTGCAGCTTTGAAATCTTTCGTTTTTTCATCTTCCTTTTCCAGTAGCACAACCCTTCTATTTGTCTCAGTCAATTTCGACTCCATAGCGGCCAACTCTTGAAGTTGTTTAACATTAGCTTGATTCAATGTTTGATAAGCATTTTTCATCTCCAGCCTAAACCCTACGACCAAGTCCCAGAGTCCCTGTAGGGTCACACCGGCTGGACTAGGGAGGGTAGGAGGGGAAGAAAGGTCCCTTAAGCTGCTGGTATCACTGATTTCCCCCCTACCTGCTTCGACGGGCGGTGGAGGATTTTCAGCGATTTCCAAGGCTGGTTGTACCGGCAGTATCAACTCCCCCGCAGCTATCTCCCCTTCTCCTGCGGGTTGTGTAGTGCTGCTTGTAGCCGTTGTTGTAGTCATCCTCGGCGCATCTAGGGCAAAACTCCTCTCCAAAACGGAGGCGTCCCTGGAAGCAGTATCGCCGTCTCCTCCGTCGTCCCACTGTGCCGGCAGTTTTCTAAGATTGGGGATCAGTGACACCTCCTCTAAGAGCGTAGGGGGCTCTCCCTCGCCCCTTCAGCCAGCGGTATCCTTGGCTCCTGGACAAGTAGGTGCAGACAAAAAACGAACTATTTCTTGCTGGATTGGTGAGGGTAAAGATTCCGTAGGAAATACCCTCACCTTTCCCTTGCGTTTAGGAGGCATAATTTCACTTCTTCAAGGAAACCAAGAAATTTTTCGCAAAGATCTTAAGAGCGTCCCTCTCATGCCGCCATCTTAACCGGAAGTCCCCAGGCCTGTGATGAGGTAGCTTTTTAACAAAAGGTGCAGTGGGGATATTAAGAAGGGGATTGAGAGAAGAAGTTTCAGATACATTTATTTGTGCTGGGTTGGATAGAAAGTGGTAAAGAGATCTATAGGTAGCTTCATCATGAATATGTCAGTGTAGGAGCAAGTGATGATTTCAGAGAGGTTAAGTGAGATTGTAGACATTTTGAAATAATCACATTTTGAGGTCACGTATGAATTTTTTTGTTTCAGTAGTCAGGCGTAGAGTCTCAGGTAGAGCGTTCCAAAGTATAGGGCCTGCAATGGACAACATATCTGGACCTGACCCTAGGCCGAGGCCCAGGTGTCAGGACCCAGCCTCCTGGCTGAGACCCCAGGATTGGGCCTGGGTCCAGGCCTAGGCCCTGGTGTCAGGAACTGGCCTCCGACTGGGTCATGGCATTGGGTCTGGGTCATGGCGCCAGCCTGGGTCCTGACCTCCGGGTCTGGGATCTGGCCTCTGGGTTAGGTCACAGCATTGGGTCTGTGCTCGGGCCAAGGCCTTGGTGTATGGACCTGTTCTCCAGGTCAGGCTGAAGTCAAAACCTTGAGTAGGCTGAGGTGGCAGTGACCTACTGCGCGCATGGCCTATGCAAGGCCGAGGCTTCAGTCTGGGCCTAGGCTGAATCCAGCGGATCCCCATCTGACCAGGTAAGTGGGGGCCAGGAGAGATCCCGGCCCCATCACTTTTTGGGTGGGCTAGCGGGAGGCCCCCGGAGGCCTCGTTTTCTTTTTTTGGCCGTTTTTGTTTTTTCTAAATTGTTTGATTCATTTTTTTTTTTTAACAAATGAAAACAAATCAAACAATCCACGAACCAAAATACGTGGGGAAAAAAACCTCCCAAATATGAACCGAAAACAAAAACTAATTTTTTTCTCTTACACATCCCTATTCTTTACTATCATGTCCATTTCCATATTTTCTGAGGTGACTGCAATAACATTTGCTGTGGCTAAGATAAAGCCATTTACCATGTATTTTATAGAAACAGAAATGCTTTGTACCTGTTGAGAATAACTTTCAACCACTTACGCGTGGCAGCATATACATATGTATATGGCTGCATGTACATGTATGATAGTATTTTATAACCCTGGCATATTATATACAATTGTATTGTAAAATATGCATATCTTTACCTTGGAAATTACATGCATATGGATGTCGGCTTATATAATGCATTGAATGTGTGTACTCTTCCTACCTATCTTTTAAATATATGCACATAGGGGCGGATTTTAAGAGCCCTGCTCGCCTAAATCCGCCCAAATCCGGGCGGATTTAGGCGAGCAGGGCCCTGCGCGCCGGTGAGCCTATTTTACATAGGCCTACCGGCGCGCGCAGAGCCCCGGGACTCGCGTAAGTCCCAGGGTTTTCTGAGGGGGGCGGGCCCGAACCGCGTGGCGTTTTCGGGGCGTGTCGGGAACGTTCTGGGGGCTGGCCCGGGGGCGTGGCTACGGCCCGGGGTGGTCCGAGGGCATGGCCGCGCCCTCCGGACCCGCCCCCAGGTCGCGTCCCGGCGCGCTAGCGGCCCGCTGGCGCGCGGGGATTTACGCCTCCCTCCAGGAGGCGTAAATCCCCCGACAAAGGTAAGGGGGGGGGGGTTTAGACAGGGCCGGGCGGGTGGGTTAGGTAGGGGAAGGGAGGGGAAGGTGAGGGGAGGGCAAAAGAAAGTTCCCTCCGAGGCCGCTCCGATTTCGGAGCGGCCTCAGAGGAAACGGGGGTAGGCTGCGCGGCTCGGCGCGCGCCGGCTATACGGAATTGATAGCCTTGCGCGCGCCGATCCAGGATTTTAGCGGCTACGCGCGTATCTACTAAAATCCCGAGTACTTTTGCTTGCGCCTGATGTGCCAGCAAAAGTACGCCAAATCGCGCGGTTTGAAAATCTACCCCTCATATTTTACCCGCAGAAATAAAGTAGGTCCTTACGCGCATAAGTAGGCATATTTTAAAACATGTGCAGTTTACCAAGTACTCCACCACTTTACCCACTCCTTTTTCAGATCATTGAGCCTCTCCTGGTTCTTCAGCTTGAACTCCCCGCAGTTCACCCAGACTTCCCACCCAGGCAATAACTCACAATTAACTAGTCAAATATCAATTACACCAGTTAATTAGCAGATGTAAAATTATGAGTGTAAGTTAACAAATGTACATTCATAAATGACTTTTAAAATAGCAACTTGCATGCATAATTAGAATGCCCCAGGCCACTCTTTTTTTTACACATATATATGAGCGCGCAAAACGTAAAGTATGCATGTACTTTTGACTTTGATAAGATACTAATAAGATACTAATTGTAATTATGCAAGTACAGGCTTCACGTTTTTGCTCATTTTTATGCATGTAACTCTTTGAAAATTCACCTTAGTACAAAGAATTTGCCGCATGATAAGTACATTGTTTCTTTAATGTGTTTTGAACAATGTTATTTTGTGACCAAAACTGATTCTTCAATGGTGTTTTTTTTTTACAGCAATATTTAATTTGTAATGATTTCTCCTCAAAGGTCCTTTTGACATCTATATTTAACCTTGGGTAACCATGAAGCCTTTGATGGATAGTTTTGGAACACCTTTATTATAAATGGCAGCGAACAAGGTTAGGGCTGGTTCCAAAAAGGATAGGAGATTGAAGAATTAGGCTAACACTAATAAAAAAATCTTCTGATCCCAATGGGTGACCTGCCACCTGCATGAACTGTGAATTTACTCAGTTTTGAAATTCTTAAAAATTCCTATGACAACAGGTCCACAGCCCAAGATGGCGGCGTGAGCAGCAGCAGGGAACGACACTCTCTAGAATTCTGTTAACTGATACAAGATGCCAGCAAAAAGGAAGGGTAAGATGCGGGTATATCCCTCTGAACCCGCCTTACCAGATGGCCAGAAGTGTATCTCTTCCTTTGCTACCGCAAGGTTGGAGAAAATGGGGGAGGACGTCCCCGCTTCTGTTTTCGGAGAGGGAGCTCCGATACCAATTGGGGAAATCACTCTCAGTCCCCCGGATTGCCAACCTCCGCCAGCCCCTGCGACTCGGGCAATCCTCCAGGAAATTTTGCAGGTTGATGACATCAGCCATCTGAAGGGAGGGGGACGCCAAGATGAGGATCCTGTGATGTTACCGTGACTTTCCTCTAGCCTGTTGGTTTCAACAGGCGCCAGGGAGCTGGAAGTATTGGAACCATCTTTGTCTCCAGTGGACCCAGAGGAGGAAGAAGGAAGGATTCTGGAGGTTCAAGCAGCGGAGACACCAGGGCTGCCAACGGTCCGGGAAGGGGGTGAGTCTTTCCAATTACCCCCTAAACCAGCTATTGTAATCCTGGACACACTTTGGGACCTTGTGGCTAGCCTAGGAGGGCTAGACAAGGACTGTGAATGTAAATACAAAAATGTTGATATGGAGTTACAAGCCCTGGACCTAAAGATGGGAGGTCAAAATAAAGATTTAGGAATTATAATGACTGAGATGGAGCATAAAACAGCACAAGTATATACGGTGAACATTAAGTTAATAAAAGATATGGCGATACAGTCCAAAAGACTGGAATCGCTGGAGAATTTCACAGACACTTGAATTTGAGATTTCTTAACTTCCCACTGTTATGGTTTTGAGGTGTTTGAGTAGATTCTTGGGTACTGTGGAGGTGACCATGCCCACGGGGAGGAGCCCCATGAGGAGCCGCAGTACTAGGCTAGACTCGAGATACACAAACACAGAGATTTGTCTTTTATTATACAGCTTGAAGAAACCACCAGAGGTGGCAGTAGTGAGGTAATCTAGAGGTAGCAGTCCAGGGACCCTTGGCAGAGGGGACCCGTATCACAGAGATTGTATAGGGATATCCGGATGTAGGTTCCCAGCGCAGCAGAGCTGTAGATGAGACAGTCTGAGAAAGTTAGATTACTCACTAAGTTGGTGGTTGTATAGGTAGAGATCCCAGCAGGCAGAAGTAGTTGAACACAGGCACCGAGCCCAGGAGAGCAGGCCCTCGAGGAGCGAGTACCTGATCCCAGATAGGCACCTCAAAGAAAGTAAGGGGCCCCTGAGGAGCGGGTACCCAGGTTAGAGAAATACCCCGAAGGGCAGAGAGAGCTTCCAGCGGCAAGGAAGCAGCAGAGTAGCTCAGACTGGAGGCTTTCCATCCATTCATAATCCTTGCTAACTCGATGAGCTAGCAAACAAGAGCAGGCTAAATACCCAGATGGCATGATGTCACTCGAGGGGGATGCCCCAGAGATTCCCGTCATGACGTGGATAAAGACGTGGGTGGCATGCGGTCGTGCACCCTAGGAGGCCCTTAGGAGAAACATGGCATGAGGCTTTGCCATAGCCGTTCTGGAGACGCTGGTGAGAGTGGCATACAGACGCGGCAGTAGCCATCTTCCCAAGGGTAGTGGGGAGAGCAGAGAGAAAGGTGAGGCACAAAGGTCAAAGCCATCTCAGACCGATGGACGCAACACCCATGTGTTTTGGGAGAGGACATTCAAACCACATTAAAAAAATATTTGATAGAGTGTTTGAAATTTGAAGAGTCTTAGTTTCCGTTAATAAATAAAACTTATTTCCTTATAAAGTCAATGAGGAGAAATACGGGAAATCATATGGAAGCTTTAAAAAATTTAATATAGTTTATAGAGAGCTCTGCTGTAGAGGTTTTGGTTTAGTGACGGAAAGAGATGCTAGCAATATAATGAGATGTTATTTGCAAAATAATACAGAAGAATTCAATGGTCAAACTGTTAAGATTTTCCCTGACTTGGCTAGACCAACCCAAAATAGGAGGAGGGAGTTTATTTATTTAAGACCACAAGTGTTAACCTTGGGGTTTACAATTTTATTAAGATACCCTTGCAGGTGTCTGATAAGAAGTTTTGTATTTACCTTGGAAGAGCAACTGAAATCCTTTTTAAATGCCAGAAGTGTTGAAATCGTGCCTGGGCAAGGACATCAATGACAATCATGAAAATATACTCCAGCTTTATCGTTAAGCCAGTTTTCAATATGTAATTTCTCTTTTTCCCTATAATTCGAGCCTTTTTCTTTGTTTTTTCTTAAACAATGCCTCGTGGAAAAGAACTTATAATATGATGTTGATCCTAAAAATATATTTTGTACAATTGCTTTATAAGTCTTTTCCTTTGCCTATCAAAGTATGATGTAGAAATACTTTGTGAAAAATCAATAAAATATGAAATATAAAAATTCCTTTGACTAATTTTTTTCCATCACTTTGATTCAGGTTGTGTGTTGTGCTAAATCAGAATAGCTCCTTTAATGTGAACATTTCTGAAAACTTGGTGCATCGTTTAGGCCACCCTGGACTTCATTTCATTTGATTGGGAGATATTATTCTATGTTTCTTTCAGTTGTTTCAAGAGAGGGCAGAAAATAGGAACAGAGAACAAAGAGAGTTCAGATAGTTGATTTAATTTTTTATTACAGCTATAGTTCCCTGTTCCCTAAATAATTTTCCCATAGGCATAGAACAGGAGAATTTCTTCTAAAAATAGACCTTGGTGTTTTTATTATGTTAAAGCCAGAGCTGCCTGGTTCTTACTGGCTGGAATTATCTTTCAGTTGTGTTTCAATGCCAGGGAACAATGTCTTGTAATCATTTATTTCTTTTGGGAATTGTAAATCAGTTGCTAAATCTGGCAGAAAGGAACTTTTCATTTTAAAATATGCTGCTTTGATGTTTGGGGCAAAGTTATGAATTATCATCACATCACTTAGAAATGAAATGAAATGACGGCAGAAGAAGACCGAATGGCCCATCCAGTCTGCCCAGCAAGCCTCACACATTTTTTCTCTCATTCTTATCTTTTTCTCTTAGCTCCTTGTTCTATTCCCCTTCCACCCCCACCATTAATGTAGAGAGCAGTGATGGAGCTGCATCCAAGTGAAATATCTAGCTTGATTAGTTAGGGGTAGTAAGGGCAGTAACCGCCGCGATAAGCAAGCTACACCCATGCTTATTTGTTTTACCTAGACTATGTTGTACAACCCTTGTTGGTTTTTTTTTTTTTTTTTTTTCTTCTCCCCTGCCGTTGAAGCAGAGAGCCATGCTGGATATGCATTGAAAGTGAAGTATCAGGCACATTTGGTTTGGGGTAGTAACCGCCGTAACAAGCCAGCTACTCCTCGCTTTGTGATTGCGAATCCTTTTTTTCTTCACCCCTGTCGTTGAAGCTATGCAGGATATGCGTGAAGCATCAGTTTTTTGTTTTTGGTTTTTTTTTTTTTCCCCTGCCGTTGAAGCAGAGAGCTATGCTGGAAATGCGTGATGTATCACTCTTTCTCCCATGCCGATGAAGCAGAGAACCATGCTGGATATGCATGGAAAGTGAAGTATCAGGCACATTTGGTTTGGGGTAGTAACCGCCGTAACAAGCCAGCTACTCCCCGCTTTTTGAGTGCGAACCCTTTTTCTTCTCCCTTGCCGTTGTAGCAGAGAGCTCTGCTGGATGTGTGAAGTATCAGTTATTCTTCTCCCCTGTCATTGAAGCAGAGAGCTATGCTGTATATGCATTGAAAGTGAAGTATCAGGCATATTTGGTTTGGGGTAGTAACCGCCGTAACAAGCCAGCTACTCCCCTCTTTGTGAGTGCAAATCCTTTTTTCCATTACCTCTTGCTGTTGAAGCTTAGAGCGATGTAGGAGTCACAGTAAGCATGTGTATGTTTATTTAATAAGGGTATTGTGTCAATAGCCATCATTCTGGCGAGTCACCCACTCTTCATTGGCGGCCTCTTGACTTTATGGATCCGCAGTGTTTATCCCACGCCCCTTTGAAGTCTTTCACAGTTCTGGTCTTCACCACTTCCTCCGGAAGGGCATTCCAGGCATCCACCACCCTCTCCGTGAAGAAATACTTCCTGACATTGGTTCTGAAGCATCTTCATATGGATTCATTCTGATATTTGGATTTCATCCTAATAATTACTGCATACTTACTGCCTGATTCACTGGGACGGAAACTTTTAAACAGCAGCGCAGGTGTTCATATATGCACGTATGGTGAGGCGTGAAAATGGACGCGGCTATTTTATAACATATGCGTGTATATGTGCGTATGATATAAAATTGGCTGTATGCACATACATGTGCGTGCAGTTTTGTATGGACATGTGCTTGTGCATGCAAATGCCAGCTCTACTGCATAAATGGGGGCATTATTTTAGATACGCGCGCCAACTCAATTACCAGTTTCCTTAGTCCGTTCCCAGTTCACCCAGGTAAAGACCCCCGACTTCCTAACTGCCTAATTAACCTCCCTCCCTTTTACCCTATTAACCCTGACCCTTCAAACTCTGCTGACTAGCCCTGAGTTTTTTATTTTTAAACTTACATGCCATCCATAGCAAAAGTAAAGTTAAGTGGTAGGGGCCCCGGAGTGTGCTTGAGTATGTAAATACTTAAGCGGACATTTCAAGTGACCTTCCCGGAATAACCATGACCCGCCCATGCTCCGCCAAGACCATGCCCATGCCCCACCCCTTTTTTGCATTTTTTGATTTCCATGCATACTGGGAAATATGCGTGTACTCGGGTGCTTCTTAAAATTTGCACAGTGGGTGCCTACACAAGACACATGTGTATCTCTCCCAGCTTTGGTGTGCGTAGGGCTTTTAAAATTCACTCTTAAGGCTTTTCTCCCATTCTGTGTCTTTGGGATGAATCAGGCCCTTACTGAGGCAAATCCTACATTAAATCATTTGTTAGCTTACTGGGAGTGTATATTTTAAGATCAGTATCGAATACATTACCTGGAAATGTCCCCATTCAGTTTACATATAGTCAATATTTTTATCTTGAAACAGCTAATAATTCTGAGAGCTCTGCTCAAACCATTCTGGGATTTGAACATGTCCATTGAAATATTGCAAATTAGGGTACATTTATTTTCAGTTTAGACACTATTAACCACTCTGCAGAGCTGTACTTATGGTATAAAAATGCTAAATCTAAGCACAGCTGAGAAAGATATTAAATGTACTCCTCAGAGTACATTTCTTTCCTATTTTGTAATAGATTATATCTTTCTAGTTGATGAGTGTTTAATCATTGAAATTAACCATGCTTAGTTGTTTTCTCCAGTGATAACAGTACTTTATCACAAACCGGTGAAATTTAATTTGATTTGGGGCTTAATGAAGATGCATTTCCTCATTAGATGCAAGCAGGTTGGTAGATAACCAACTTTCTACCATCCAATTCTTATATTGGCAGCTGTATTATACTGGCATCTGCATTACACTATTTTCTAAGATAAATACTAATGTACTGCATTCTTGTACATACTGAGGACAATTTTAAAGAAAAATGTACCAGGTGAACAGCTATTTACCTGGGTAAAACGTCTGTCTGAAAATAGTATGCACTTTTCCCCAGGATCAAAAACAGCTACTTTTGCCCAAGGGAAACGTAGTCAGGCTTGGAGAGAGGGTTAGGCTGGGGGAAGCAACAATGGCCACTAGGGATGTACAGTCATTTAAAATGAATGGGTAATTCAAGTTGAAACATCCCATTTCTGTTTTGGTTTGTTTTACCTGAATGAATGCACAGTGGGGATCTGGCAAGAAAAAGGGGCAGGAGTAATCCCTATTCGCTCCTGCCCCACCTTGTCTACTCATCAGGGGCCACCTATAGAGGCTGCTGAGCACTAGAGATGTGCATTCGTTTTTGCCGAATTGGAAAATTGCAACGAAATTGTCCAATTCGGCATGTTTCAGGGAGCCCGAAAAAAATCAGGATTTTCCTGTTTTTTCGCAAAAATTCATCTTTCCGATTAGTGCGCACTAACGGGAGTCAGTGCGCGCTAACTCCCCGTTAGTGCGCGCTAAGTCCTGTTAGTGCGCACTAACAAAAACTAACAAAAACTAACAAAAACTAACAAAATCTAACGGTTTTTGTTAGTGCGCGCTAACAGGAGTTAGCGCGCACTAACTAAAAATCAATTTTTCGCGAAAAAAAAGACCCGAACTGAAAAAAAAACGACATTTTCCATGGCGGCCGAAAAACGAAGAACGACACGAACACAAAAAACGATGCACATCTCTACTGAGCACTGGTCAACTCATTGCAACCCCTGGGAAATGCCTTGACTCATGCTATGGGGAGCATGATTCACCTGCAAAGCCCAATGGATCCCCATACATGCTAAGTCCACACAAACTTTGTGTTCCAAAACAAGAAAAATTAATTTATTAAACGTACAAAAAGCAAAGTCCAGGTAAGCAGCACAATGGACAAAAACAGTCGAAACATCTTCTAAGACAGTTCACAATTCTCAAAGTAGTTACTCACTCTCCTCTCATGTAGCTTGAGTCAACAATGGAGGAATTTTCCAAAGATTACCACTAGAATATCTCTCTTCTTAGATTCAAGGACAGACAGGAAAATAGGAAACCTCTTCTACTTTACTTCAACACGCAGTGACTCCAGACTTCCCCAGCTAGTTATGGTATCCTCTTTTGCTGGGGATCCTGATTTTTGCTCTTGCAAGAAAGAGACTGCTCTCCCCAGTGGATCAATAAAACTGAAATCCAGGCACCACACTGGGGCTGCCCAATTCTGTAGAACTCCTTTCAACAAACTCCAAGATGAGACTCCTCCTTGTAGCTGATGAAGCTATCCTTTATATCATCTCCAAACTCATCTCCTTTGGGGAAAAAACCCCTCCTAATAATCCTTCCTTAACTCACACCTCACTGAACCTCCCATTTTCTATACGCTTTCCCATGGTGCTCTGATCTCCTCCTGTGGCTTTCAGTACCATATCAATGACAGATCTCTGTCTCTGCACCAGAACTTTTACCCAGATTCCAGCACCAAATCCCAGTTAGTTTGTCTCTTATCACTGCCTGGATGTTCAATCACCACCTTAAACTTAACCTGAGCAAGGCAGAAATGCTTCTCTTTCCTCCTCCTTCCCCATTTCTTTATCTCTTTGGATAATACTGCCAGCTTTCCATTCTCGCTGCCCACAGCCTTGGGATCATTTTTTGACTCCTGTCTTTCTCCTTCTCTGTAGCCATCCGAAACACTGCTAAAACATATCATATCTTTTTCTATTACATCACCATAATGTATTCCTTTTTTTCTGAACACATTACCCAAACCCTTATCCACTGTTTTATTAACTCCTGTTTAAACTACAGCAACCTTCTCCTCACCATATGTGCTATTATGGTCTATTTAAAACTTAGCTGTGCAAATTCCTATTTATTTATTTATATTACATTCAGGTACTCTCCTATCCCCCGAAGGTTCACAATTTAAGGAATCTGATTCATTAAAGTCTTTTCTCATCGACACAGAATAGGAGAAAAGCCTTATGCAGTAACTTTGAAACAGTCGCGCGATTTCACATGTATGCGTGTTTGCTGGATTGCGTCCAGAGATGCAACCACTTTATAATATATGCACATATACGTGTGCATGTTATAAAATAGGCTTAACATTCGCATATGTGCATGCAACTTTAAGAGGACATGCGCGTATGCGCACAAATGCCGCTTCTACCCCTTAAGTGAGGGGATTCTGGGAATTTCCCAGTTCATTCTCAGTTCACCCAGGTAAGGGATCCTAACCCAGGTAGTTAAATAGCCTCCCTTTCCCCTTCTTAGCCCTGACCCTTAAAACCCCGCTGAGCTGCCTAAGTTTTTTAAATGTTATTACTTACATGCCATCCATAGCAGAAGTAAAGTTATGTAGCAGGGGACCCCGGCGTGCACGTGCGCATAAATACTTACGTGCAGATTTCAGATTAAAGCCCCAGAATGCACGTCCCACCCATAGCCCACTCAAACCACATCCCATTTTGGCCTTTTTTCATTTGTGTGCCTACCGGGAGATACGCGCATACGTGGGCGGCTTTTATAATCCGCTCGGCGCGCACCAGCCTGACATACTCACATATCTCCTGGCTTTGGCACGCGCAGGGCTTTTAAAATTCTCCTTTTAGTGAACCAGATTCTAAGTTTTACTTTCCTCTAATGCAGATATAACCATGTGATCCCCTGAGTTTTGCTAAACCAACTCTCCATCTACTTCCACATTCAGTTCAAACTTTTCCTGCTCCTACTCAGCTACCATTGCCTTTGCCCTTCAGTTGTTCATTGCCTTTTCTTTCTTAGCTCCCCCTTCACCCCTCCTCATTAACTCTGTGAACCCCTTTTAGGAATTTAGATTTACCAGGTGCCAAGGAAAGGGGGGGGGGGGGGGGGAGCCAACCCTAGCTACACAGGTTAGCTCAGGAACACAAAAAGGATCTACCTGATTGGTTCACAAGGTCAGCTGGGCTCAGAAAGAAGGGAAAAAAAATCTACTGAGCAGGATTTTCTCATTCAGTCTTTAGAAATTAACCCTGTGTCTGCTGGTTCTTTTCCTTTGGCTGTTATAGCATTTAAGAGCAGGAAACAAAACCCCACAAAACACGCAGCAAGTCCTTGTCTCTTCTTAATGGCACAATGTGCCGAGAAGCAGTTTAACGTAGACTCCCATTGTCCCTTAAACACCTGCCCTTTCGTTTTCAGTTCATAAAAGCAGTCCAAAAGGGAGTTGGGTAATCCAGGAAAAATTAAAGTCCAGGTACAGGTCAAATGCATTTTAAAATTATAAGCCCCCTTCACCCCCCACTCATCAGGCAAGCTGTGCTTATCTGTGCCCTTCTCTTTCATTGCCAGTTGATAACTCTGCACTTTTCATCTTCTTGTGCTGTAGTGCGGAAAAAGCCTTTCTGAGTCACTGCATGATTCTCTCTCTGTCTACATTCAAAGTCCACCTAAAACATATCTTTTTGAGGTTGTTCTTCAATCTTAAACTCTGCCTCTTGACTTAGGCCATGCAAAACGTAATAAATACATTTTCTGAAACTTCCTACTGGGGCCTATACAGTAAAACTCATACAAAATATTTTTTGCATGGAGAGGCTAAGCATATAGAGCCCCATGTTCACATAGGTTTGTCTGGCTAAGTTTAGGGCTTAGCCAGACAAACCTGGTATTTTAAATACATTCCCCCACTGACTGGAAACTTAGCTGAATATAAATGAGGCAGTACTGTGGAGCTCTGGGGTTTCAACTTAGATGGATATCGCTGAATATCAGTCTGATCACATTCAGATCAGGCCTAAAATTATTCAATTATATGTACTCGGATAACTTTAAAACTCACCAACCAGCTTTGTTCAGAACAGCTGGATAACTGAAAAAGAAAAATCTTCCAGGCCAGCAGGCCCAAACTTCCAGCCCCCCACCCATCAAAACCATTAAAAAATATCAAGACTGCCTCTAGCATTCTCCTACTTACCACCCTCCCCTCCCCCATAATGCCAAACCCTACTACCCCCATTGTGGCCCACCTGGATTCCCGCAAACCTTAAGGACATGCTGACAGCAACGTTAGTGGCGTACATTATCAGCATTGCTGTCAGAGCAATGTAAGGTGCTGCTGGGAGTACAGTTAGAGTCTACCGGGCACTCATTATGCCCTTAGGGTCTGGTGAGGTTTGGGTGAGTTGTGAGGGTGAAGGTAGAGATTGGCATTATGTGGAGAAGGTCTGGTGGTGGTAGGAGAAGGATGATTTTATTTAAATATTGTGGGGTGCCCTCAGGCTGCTATGGCTCAATTTTTTTTCTTAAATTTTATTTTTGAGAGTTGAATGTGTGTGTGTGTGTGTCTATACTTAACTGGCTTAAGTCAGAAACTAGCCAAATAAGTTAAAAGTTATCTGGAGAAATGAATCTAGAAAACATCTATTTATTTATTATTTTTTTAATTTCTTTAGCTCCTAGTTGGGAGACACAAGGTGGTTTGCAAGTTTAAAAACAACCACAAAGATAAAAACAAAAATAAAAACCTTTAGGGCTAAATTTTTAATGGTGCACAAACGCGTCCATGTGCCTGTGGTTCCCGGTGCATGCACACGGACGTGCCAATTTCATAACATGTGCGCGTCACCATGCACATGTTATAAAATCTGATAACCGTGCACACATGCGCGCCTGATCTTATATTGGCACGCGCATGTGCACGCAGGTTCCAACCTGCGTGCACAAGAAGGGGTATTTTATAAAAAATGTGCAGCGACATGATCAGGCCATCCCCAGTTCCCTCCCAATCCGCTCCAATTAAGGAGAGAACTGGAAGGGAACTTCCCTATCCGCCTACCTATCCTTCCTCCTTTTTCCCCTCGTCTCCCTGATCCCTAATCCCTCCTAACTTAACTAATTTTTTTTGTTTTTGAACTTACCGCTCGATGGAGCAGGAGTAAGTTTCGCGCTCTGGCTGGCTGCCGGCGTGTGCTTTACTGGAACAGCGCAAAATGGCGCTGTCCTGGCTGGCCCCCCCCCTGCCCAGACTCTGCTCCTGGCCTTCCCCCTTTTAAACAAGTTGAAGGCGTCCCTGGAGATACTCATGTGGCCGGCTGTTAGTGTTCGTGGTAGTTGTGGGTGGATCCTTGGGCTGGTGGCAGATGACCACGCCCTCGGGGGAAGATCCCAAGAGGCACCACCGGTCAGGCTCAGAGTATGGAGACAGGCACACACTAATTCTTTTACAGGTACTGTAGGTATTTCCCTAGCCCTCTGGGGATAGGGAAATACCTACAGTACCTGAATGTAAACCAATGTGATATCTCAGATCGAATGTCGGTATATAAAAATAATAAATATATAAATAAATAAATATTGAACCACCAGAGATGGCAGTAGTGAGCTGGAAGTGCCCGGCTGAGCTGTAGTCCCTCAGATACTGGAACAGCGATCCTGGATACTGAGCTGTAGAGAAACTGAATATAGTGAGTATGCAGGGTATGCAGAGTTCAGAAACAGAACCTTGATGGTAACACTCACACAATAGTCTCTTAGAAGCAGCCCAGGATTTGGAATGAATTAGGCCCTCGAGGAGTGAGTACCTGGTTCCAGGGAAAGCTCTGAGTGAGAGATGGTAACTCACTGGTGCTGTAGGCAGCGATGACTTCCTGGTAGAAGTGGTATTCAGGAGCAAGTCAGGGAATGTAGTCCCTCGAGGAGCGAGTACCGGTTCCAGACTGTGATCTGAAAAGCAAAAGAGAAAGCAAGGCCCCCGAGGAGCGGGTACCCCTGGTAAGTCCGAGGAGGCAGAGTAGCTAGGAGCGTTTGAAAACCTTTCCTTGCTAACTTGATTAGTTAGCGAATTCAGAGACCTTAAATGTTCGGTGCGGAAGATGTCATCTCAGGGAGACACCCCTGAGCTTCGTGCCACTGCTGGTATTTGAGTCGGGGCTGCGCCACACGTGCACTCTTAGGCTTCTGGGAAACATGGCGGAGTGCAGCGTCTTGCCGGTCTGGGGACGCCGGAGGAGAATGACATGATGACGTTGCGGCAGCCAAACTTCCAACAGGTAAAGAGGGAGTCACCAAAGAGGTAAGGTGGGCATAGTGGAGCCGTCGGGCAGCGACGGTCGCAACAGTACCCCCCCTTCAAAGGGCGATTTCCTCTTCGGGTACCAGTCTTGCGTTTTGAAGGATGCGCGAGGTCGAACTGACGAAGCATCTCTTTGTCCAGAATATTGGTCTGAGACTCCCAAGAGTTTTCTTTGGGGCCGAAACCTTCCCACTTTAGAAGGTATTCAAAAGTATTGCCTCTTTTACGAACATCCAGGACCTCTTCGACTTTGAATTCTAAGTCATCTTCTGCATTGATGACAGGTGGATCTTGAGTTTTGGAAGGAAATTCATTGAGTATGAGTGGTTTCAGAAGTGAAACGTGGAAAGCATTATGGATTTGGAGACCAGGTGGGAGCTGCAGATGGTAGGTGACTTTGCCAATATGTTGAAAGACTGAGAATGGTCCCACGTAGCGAGGAGCAAATTGAGAGGAGGGTAGTTTAAGTCTGAAGTGCTTGGTTGACAGCCATACCTTGTCTTCTGGTTTGAAGACTAGGGCTAGCGAATGGTGCACATCGTAGTACTTCTTAGCATGGTCACTCGCTTTGATCAGCATGTCCTTTGTCCGAACCCATAGTTTATGGATAACATCAGCAGTGGATTGAGCTGCTGGGGACGTTACAGAGAGTTTCAGTGGAAGTGGCGGTGTTGGAGAATGTCCATAAACCACTTCAAATGGTGATAATCCAGTAGATGTTGCTGGATGAGAGTTGATGGCGAATTCAGCCCATGGAGCAATTCGGCCCAGTTGTTCTGTCGTGACGTGACATAGGCTCCAATGAACTGCTTCATTGTACGATTCATCCGTTCTGTTTGGCCATTCGACTGCGGATGGTAGGCTGAAGTAAAGACTAGAGTGATGTTGAACAACTTGCACAAGGCCTTCCAGAATCGTGCCGTGAATTGGAACCCACGGTCAGATATGATGTGAGAAGGTAGTCCGTGGAGGCAGAATATGTGCTTCATGAAGAGCTTAGCAAACTCCAAGGCTAAGGGTATGCCAGGGACTGCCACATCTTACTAAATTGATCCACAGTCACCCAGATGGTGTTCATTCCTCCGGAAGTAGGTAAATTGACTATAAAGTCAGTAGCGATATGCGACCAAGGCCGATCCGGAACTGGCAGTGGTTGCATCTGACCCCACGGTTGTCCAGAAGCAGGTTTGTTCTTAGCACAATTTGTGCAGGATGCCACGTAGGAATAGGTATCCTTTTTGATAGTAGGCTACCAATATAGCTCCTGTAGCTTGAGCAGGGTACGGCGTTGGCCAGGATGGCCAGCCAACTTGGAATCGTGTGCCCAAAAGAGCACCTTCTTCCTGAATCTTTTTGGAAAGATGGTTTTACCAGTGGGCACAGACTGGGTAGATGCCAAAAGGATTTTCTTCGGATCAATAATGTGCTGTGGCTCATCAGGCACATCCTCCGAGTGAAAAGAGTGAGACAGAGCGTCTGCTCTGGTGTTTCTATCTTCAGGGTGAAACTTGAGCACGAAGTCGAACCTATTAAAAAATAGGGACCATCTGGCCTGTCTGTAATTCAGGCGTTGTGCATGGCGTAGATACTCTAGATTTTTATGATCCGTGAATACGGTTATTTGATGTTGAGCGCCTTTGAGCCAAGGCTGCCATTCCTCGAATGCAAGCTTTATTGCCAAGAGCTCTTTATCGCTGATCCCATAGTTTTTTTCAGCAGGAGAAAAACTTCGTGAGAGGAATGACCAGTGGGCACAGACTGGGTAGATGCCAAAAGGATTTTCTTCAGATCAATAATGTGCTGTGGCTCATCAGGCACA
Source organism: Rhinatrema bivittatum (assembly GCF_901001135.1). Classification (NCBI taxonomy): domain Eukaryota; kingdom Metazoa; phylum Chordata; class Amphibia; order Gymnophiona; family Rhinatrematidae; genus Rhinatrema; species Rhinatrema bivittatum. The sequence goes on from NC_042620.1 coordinate 94,007,450, forward strand.
TCCTCCGAGTGAAAAGAGTGAGACAGAGCGTCTGCTCTGGTGTTTCTATCTTCAGGGTGAAACTTGAGCACGAAGTCGAACCTATTAAAAAATAGGGACCATCTGGCCTGTCTGTAATTCAGGCGTTGTGCATGGCGTAGATACTCTAGATTTTTATGATCCGTGAATACGGTTATTTGATGTTGAGCGCCTTTGAGCCAAGGCTGCCATTCCTCGAATGCAAGCTTTATTGCCAAGAGCTCTTTATCGCTGATCCCATAGTTTTTTTCAGCAGGAGAAAAACTTCGTGAGAGGAATGAACAGGGACGTAAGGCTTTCGAGTCTCCTGTTTGGCTTAACACAGCCCCTACACCCACATCTGAAACATCAACTTCGATGATGAAGGGCTTGTTGGGGTCTGGATGCTGCAAGCATGGTTCCATGGAGAAAGCAGTCTTCAATTTCTCGAATGCGGAAATGGCCTCTGCTGACCATTTTGAAGCGTTGGCACCCTTGCGGATCATCGCAGTTAAGGGTACGGTTAAAGAAGAGTAGTTCTTTATGAAGCTTCGATAATAGTTGGTGAACCCCAGGAATCTCCTTAAAGCCTTCAAGCTGGTAGGTTGGGACCAATTCTTATACTTTCAAGCTTGTGAGGGTCCATTTGGAAGCCTTCTTTTGACACAATGTAGCCTAGAAAAGGCACTGAGTCTTTGTGAAATTCACACTTAGAGAGTTTGGCATACAGCCAGTGTTCATGAAGACAGTGGAGTACTTGCTTGACGTCTGCAATGTGGGTGTCCAAATCCTGGGATAAGATGAGTATTTCATCCAGGTAGACCACCACGTTCTTATACAGCAGATCCTGCAAGACGTTGTTCATCATATTTTGGAAAATGGTGGGTGCATTGCAGACATTACAAGATACTCGACATTACAAGATACTCGAAATGGCCGTCTCGCGTATTGAAGGCTGTCTTCAATTCATCGCCGCTTTGAATGCAAATGAGGTTGTAGGCCCCCTTCAGGTCAAGCTTTGAAAATATTTTGGCCCCTTGCAGCCGGTCAAACAGCTCCGAGATTAACGGCAAGGGGTAACGATCTTTGATCGTGATTTCATTTAGACCTCGGTAATCGATACATGAACGTAGGGTGCCATACTTCTTCCTCCACAAAGAAAAAGCCTGCACCAGCTGGCGACTTTGATGGTCAGATAAAGCCCTTCTGGAGATTTTCTTCAATGTATTCCGACATTGCTTTATTCTCGAGAGCTGAGAGAGGGTACACTCTTCCCTTCGGTGGCTCATTGTTGGGCTTCAGTCTTATGGCACAGTCATAGGGCCTAAGTGGAGGAAGAATGTCAGCCGCTTCTTTGGAGAATACATCCCTGAAGGATGCGTATTGGGGCGGCAGCCCTGGCATCACTGGAGTCAAAGGCATGCACATGATAGGCGAGATCTCTTGAAGACACTTCCCATGACATTCTGGGCCCCAACGGGAGAGATCCAAGGATGCCCAGTCAAATTGGGGTTGGTGTACTTGTAACCAGGGTAACCCCAGGACGATAGGGTGCATGGACTTTTCCAGAACAAAGAAGGAGAGTGATTCTGTATGGAGAGCTCCGGTGCGGAGAGTAATTGGTATGGTTTGGCAAGTCACGTCGCCCGGTAAGGGTTCTCCACGAATTGAGGATAACAGTAATGGATCTTTCAACTTGATGAGGGGGATCCTCAAATATTCCACTAGTCATCTGAGAATGAAGTTGCCTCCTGCCCCTGAGTCCACCAGGGCAGGGGTCTGAACTGTGATTGGTCCATAGGTCAAGGAGACTAGAAGAGAAAGCGGAAGATAAGTCGCAGTTTGGCCTAAGAACGGTCCTTCTGCAGGACTTAGGCCCTGTACGATCTCTGGATGAATGGGGCATGTAGAGACATCATGGCCGGACTGACCATAGTACATGCAGAGGCCACGCTTCTTCCGAAGTTTTCTCTCTTTGGAAGTAAAATGTCCATGACCAAGTTGCAACGGTTCATCTTTGTCAGCAGCAAGAATTACTGGAACCATCCGAGGTGCGGATATAGAACTAGCCTGTTTCAACCCAGGTAACACCTTAGGCCAGAATTCCTTCACCTTGTCTCGGAGCCGGTGATCAATCCGAGTGGCCAAGGTTACTAATTCATCCAGCGAGTCAGGTGTTTCGCGAGCAGCCAGTTCGTCCTTTAAACGGGTATCCAGGCCTCTGCAAAAGAGTGTCTTGAGACAACTGGGGTCCCAGCGAAGTTCTGCCGGAAGAGTTTTGAATTTGATGGCAAATTCAGCCAATGATCTGCTGCCTTGCTTCAATTCCACCAAAGCAGAACCAGCTACAGCAGTACGAGCAGGGTCATTAAAAACAGATTTAAACAAGTCCATAAATCCTTCTATGTCCTGCAAAATGGGGTCCTTGTGCTCCCACAAGTTAGATGCCTAAGACAAGGCCCTACCATCCAGGTATGAAAGGATGTAGGTGGTCTTGGAAAGAACCGTAGGAAATAAAGATGGCTGTAAGGCAAAGTGCTTGCAGCACTGGTTTAAGAAACCCCGGGCCTTCTGAATTTCACAGGAAAAGTGGACTGGAGCCGCCAGTGGTACAGCAGTTTTTAAAGGTACCTCCTGTAACTGACCTTCATGGTTGGAAGCTGTGGCTTGAACCTTCTGTGTGTGTAGCTGATGAAACGCTGAAGTAAGTTTCTCCAAGGCGTCTTGCTGCTCCACAGTGCGCTGGGCCAGGCCTGGTATGGCCTGCAAGGCATTGAATTGTGCCAGATCCATGGAGTTAGCAATCTGTTAGTGTGCGCTGTAGTTGTGGGTGGATCCTTGGGCCAGTGGCAGATGACCACACCCCCGGGGGAAGATCCCGAGAGGGACCACCGGTCAGGCTCAGAGTATGGAGACAGACACACACTAGTTCTTTTATTAAACAGTATATTGAACCACCAGAGGTGGCAGTAGTGAGCTGGAAGTGCCCGGTTAGGCTGCAGTCCCTCAGATACTGGAACAGCAACCCTGGATACTGAGCTGTAGAGAAACTGAATATAGTGAGTAGGCAGGGTATGCAGAGTTCAGGAACAGAACCTTGATGGTAACACTCACACAATAGTCTCTTAGAAGCAGCCCAGGAGCTGGAATAAATTAGGCCCTCGAGGAGCGAGTACCTGGTTCCAGGGAAAGCTCAGAGAGAGATGGTAACTCAATGGTGTTGTAGGCAGCGATGACTTCCTGGCAGAAGTGGTATTCAGGAGCAAGACAGGAAACGTAGGCCCTTGAGGAACGAGTACCCCTGGTAAGTCCGAGGAGGCAGAGTAGCTAGGAGCGTATGAAAACTTTTCCTTGCTAACTCGATTAGTTAGTGAATTCAGAGACCTTAATTATCCGGTGCAGATGACGTCATCTCAGGGGGATGCCCCTGAGGTTCGCGCCACTGCTGGTAATTGAGTCGGGGCCACGCCGAGTGCGCGCCCTTAGGCTTCTGGGAAACATGGCGGAGTGCAGCGTCTTGCCGGTCTGGGGACGCCGGAAGAGAATGGCACGATGACGCCGCGGCAGCCAAACTTCCAACAGGCAAAGAGGGAGTCGCCAAAGAGGTAAGGTGGGCGTACTGGAGACGTCGGGCAGCGACGGTCATAACACCGGGCTGTTTTGAAAATGCACTCAGCCCAGCCATGCGCGTATCTCCCGGTATTTGCATGCGTTGGGTTTTGAAAATGTACCCATAAATGTATAAAAACTTCATAAGAACTTTTGTCATCATAGAAATATATACCAACAAGGTTCTAACTCCATCGTTTGGCCCAAGAATAATTATGTATTTGTTCCGCATCTATATGAAATGCCAATTTAAAAAGATATGTTTTTAATAATATTTTATAACTTTTTGTGCAGGAAGTGGTTCTAAGTGAATCAAGTAAAGAATTCCAGAGTGTAGATGTGTATATTCAGTGGGGTGAGTATAGTTATCTGGATCACTTTAGCTGAGTATATTCAGCGGGAGACTCATCCTGCTGAATATCTGGCATAAGTTATCCTCCTAACTATTTCCGGATACCTTGTCCACTTGCCTGCTTACAGAATAAGGACCCTTTTAGTATGAATGCTAAAATGCCACTTAAGGGCCAATGTACTAAATTTTATCACAGACCCATAAAAAAATTGTCCTTACAGAAATCACACATAATTAACATGCATGTTAACCCAAAATGTTTAGTATGCATTTGGTGGATCATGAATCTTCTTTGCCAACCAGCACAAAGTAAAAGAAATAATTAGTTCTGATAATGTCATTTCCCAAACCCCTATAAAAGTAGTAAGAGGCTTAATTGCCTAACATAATACCCCAAAGTTTTGTCCTAAAACCAAACATTAAGAAATCTCCATACAGGGGGCCCTTCATGGCTTTGATAGGTGGCGTGGGTATTTTGCCCTTTGTGCTGCGATGTAGTTGATGCAGCCTCTCAGGTGAACCTTTGAGGCTTATGCTGGCAGCAGGCGAATGTACCCTGTAGCTGGGCAGTCTGGAGATTCACCTATACCATCCTCCTCTCCCACAGGTTGAGCGCTTTGGTTCTGATAGCTGGCAGGATTTAGGTGGATCCCTAGGATGGTGACTAGAGCAAGAGTCCAATGGTATGCCAGGGTCACGGCAGGCAGCAGACTAATGGAGACAGGCCAAGGTTGGGGCAGGCAGCAGACAAGGGTGGTCAGGTCCAGGCGAAATATCAGAATCCAGAAGTCAGGCCAAGGGTGGACAAAGACACACAGAAGGCACTGGAGGAAACATGCAATACAAGGTAAGGCTAGACGAGACAAGACCGGAGAGATAAGGCTGCATGACGTAAGGCTAGAAAGGCAAGGTTGGATGAGGAATCAGGAACATGGGACACAGGAACTCGAAAGCAAAGAAACTCGTTACTGAGGTGAGGTCATACTGCGAGGCCCTTTCTTAAATAGGTCAGTTGGCCTGACATCATTGGAGGGCACCGTTCAGTGTTTCCCGACTCAGGGATCATATAATGCATGCATATGTGTGTATGCGCACCTAAGGGGAGGAAGCAGGAGCTGTGGCTGGCAGTGTTGAAAGCAGGAAGCTGTGAGCTGACTACAGGATGGTCCGACCATGCTGGGGGTGAGTGAGGTGGTTCACAGGGCCCTCCCGTGAGCCACTGAATGTAACAAAGGGTACCCCCAATGGACCTTCCAATGAAGTTAACCCCTCAAGATCAAGGGCCCCAAATGAAGGCAAACTCTGCAAACAGGGTCTCTCTCCTATGAAGGTAGGCTTCCTAAAATGAAGGAAATAGCTCCCCTCCAAGGAAGACATCAACAACTGCAGTAGTAGGGGTGTGCATTCATTTTCGACGTATTGGCAATCCGCAATGTATATGTCGCTATTTGTTGTATTTGTGGGGTCACGAAACGTATGGCAAACCCCCACGAATACAACGTATCTAATGAATAACCCCCCCACCCTCCTGACCCCCCAAAGACTTGCCAAAAGTCCCTGGTGGTCCAGCGGGGGTCCTGAAGCGATCTGCTGCACTCGGGCCGTCGGCTGCCAGTATTCAAAATGGTGCCGATAGCCTTTGCCCTTACTATGTCACAGGGGCCGACCAATGGCACCGGTAGCCTGACCCCCCCAAGACTTGCCAAAAGTCTTGGTGGGGACTCCTGACTCCCCCCCCCAAGGCTTGCCCTTACTATGTCACAGGGGCTACCAGTGCCATTGGTCAGCCCCTCTCACATGGTAGGAGCACAAGATGGTGCCGGCCGTCCATTGCTTCTATCATGTGACAGGGGCCGGTCAATGGCACTGGTAGCCCCTGTGACATAGTGAGGGCAAAGGCTATCAGAGCCATTTTGAATACCGGCAGCCGACAGCCCGAGTGCAGGAGATCGCGCCAGGACCCCCGCTGGACCACCAGGGACTTTTGGTAAGTCTTAGGGGGGTCAGGAGGGTGGGGGCTTGTAGTTAATTAAGTTTAAAGGGTTGGGATGGGGTTTTTTTTGGGAAATGAATACATACGTAACTAATGAACGGATCGGAGTCCCCCGAGAACGGATGCAACGGATTTGGCTCCCCACGAATACGAATACCGAATGGGACGAATCCGTTCCTGCTGCACATCCCTATGCAGTAGTACTCACAGAAGAGATTTTATGTTTTTCTTACCAGTGAAAATCAAGGCATAATTCTGGATGTGTGGGGGAGGATTAAGGGATAAGGGCTTTTACTTGATTGTTGGGGGACGGAATTGCCTTGATTGTGAGGGAGTGTTGCCTTCATGGATGGGGTGGTGTTGCATCAGAGAGCTGCATTCAGAGATGCCTTAAGAAGGTGTCCAGCATTAAAAGGGGGCCCTTAATGATCAGGATTGAGACATGGATTGTTGGAATCCTCATGATGGTAATGTGTTTATGTGTATTTATACAGCATGGGAAAGGAGGCTTTGAGGTACGATGTCAAGTTGTCGGTTAGTTTTCCATGTTAGATGGCTGTCCTAAGGTCGTCTAACAAGCTGAAAATTCAGCATCCATGGTTAGCTTGAACAAATAACCATATTATATTACTTTCTTTGTCCACTTCTGTCTTGTCTTCCCCTCTGCTTTATTTAGCTTTGTAATGTAGCCCCTGTCCCACTCAGCTTTTGGGCACAGGGGCTCAGTGGAAGCATCATGGACCAGGCATAGCCCCATGCCCTTCTGGGTTTCCTGCTCAGGGGAAAAGAAACCAGTCTTTCAAGGACCTTAGAGTTTTATCACCAGCCTATTCATGCCAAAAATCACCACATGGACTCCAAATCTGTTGCTCAAAAATAAAAGACTTTACTGGCAATGAGAAGCAGACAAAAATAAAGTAAAAAAAAAAAAAAGCTCTGGTACACTAACTGATAATGCACTACATTGAAAAACTAGTCCAAAAATCAGGACAAAACTAGCTCAGTCTCTCTCCTTTCCCAGTCTCTCTCCTTTCCCAGTCTAAAAACTCCTCTTCAAGTAAGCTCTTGGGGAAGGAACCATCCTCCTGGGGCCTTCTCAGCACCTGTTTGGTAGGGTCACTTTCCTTCTCCTTTTTTGTTAACTTCTCACCCACAACTACTTGGAACTTCTTGTTGATCTTTTTATAAGGCTACTCATTTCTCAGTGGAGCAGTTTCTTCTTTGTAGTGAAACTTCCCCAAGGACACAGTCCTCTCTGGTTCTCTCTTCTCAAATTCATATTTGCACTCTAGCAACCTCTCTGGAGTTCTGCCTGTTGTGCTCCCAAAATGGGCACATTAGATTTATCAAACCACGGCAGCTCCCACTGGGGGGTATCAAGACCTACAGACACACCTCCCTACACTGACATCACTACTGGCAACCAGAACTGTGGAGGCCACTGTTTCCATACTAGTAAGGAGCAAACCTATTAGTAAGGGGCAAATTTGGGAGTCCCTTATATTAGCATGTCTAATGATTGTTGTTGAGATTGGCATGAAAGATGCCATTCACTTTCTTTGCTTTCTATGACCTTTTGGTTAACATGATCGATAATCTAGCATGTTAACTCAGATTTTGTAAAGAGCTTGAAATGTTCATCTTGTGTATGCTTTGCATTTCTTTCCTGTATTTGAAATAAGGTTAAATGAACTGGTGCCTCATTTAACAATCTCCCATATTGAAAATTCAAGCATTCATCCTGTGCCACATGCTACATATTTTTATGGCCTGGCATTTCTGTGCACGGTTGGAGTTATTTTCAATATCAATATTGTCTGAAATTAAAAAAAGATGTCAATCAAAGACTCCATCAGGAAGTTCATATCTGAAAACCCAAAGGGACCTAGAGGTTTTGACAGGAGAAAAACTCCCTGTGATTGCAAGCATTTCCAAGCTATTCATTTCATTTTGACAGTTTTATAATCTATCCCTGTCTCTCACAGAACCATCAACAAAGATAAATTATTGTGGCATTAATTTAAAAAATGTAGAGAGCAAATTTCATTAAATTTCAAATCCTCTTAGCCAAGATGTTTTTGATAAAATCATATACTAATTAAGATGTACTATAATGACTGCAGAGAAAAAAGAGGGAGAGAGAGAGAGAGTGAGAGAAAGAAGATGATGGAATTCTATAAAACTGAAATGTCATGTATTTATTTATTAGATTTACAGACTACTAATAAAGAGGACCGCAGGAGCTTAGAGGCTTACATACACAATAAAACATAAAGCAAGAAGATGAAACATGAAAACTTAAAAACATAAAAGCAGTAGAATAAATAAGAACATTAAAAGAGCAAACTTATACAACATCTTTACGAACAAAATATAAGCATATCAAGTCTGTAAATTAGGATATAAACTAGGGTAAGGTAAAAGCTTGCTTAAATAGATGGGTTTTTAAAACAAATCTATATCACTGGGCAACAATGAAAGTGTTACTGACGTAAAAAGGTCCTACTCTGTAGTATCTTGATGTGCTGAACACGACTATGACCATGAAAAGTTTTTATTGGCTCTCGTTTTGAGGATATTTAATATAGTTCACGTTCTATGTTTAGTCATGTAAATTTATCCAGTAGGACCGTAAATAAGCCTAGAATGATGTAATATTGCATCATATTGCATAATACCATCATGCACACATCATCCAGAGTTTATTACATCATTTTCTGATGCAATGCAGTTCTACTGCCATGCTGCTGCTGAGTAAGCTGACGTCAGCAGTGTACTATATGAAGCCCAGTCAGAAAGGGTGAGCATTTTAAATATTCATGCTGGCTGACTACTGCTGGACACTCCACAGAGATGCTCCCGAACAGGTGTACAAGAGACAAGCAAAGAAATCTAAGACGTAGTCTATGACTTCATTTTTCAAACGGTATTAACCGTAGGTCTCCTACTATTTGCATACAATTCAAGATGTAATTATTAGGGATGTGAATCGTTTTTTGACGATTTAAAAAATCGTCCGATATATTTTAAATCGTCAAAAATCGTTAGAGGCACGATACAATGGGAATTCCCCCGATTTATCGTCAAAAATCGTAAATCGGGGGAGGGGGAGGGGAAGGGGGAGGGCGGGAAAACTGGCACACTAAAACAACCCTAAAATCCACCCCGACCCTTTAAAATAAATCCCCCACCCTCCCGAACCCCCCAAAATGTTTTAAATTACCTGGGGTCCAGTGGGGGGGGTCCCGGTGTGATCTTCCACTCTTGGGCCACGGCTGCGTTAATAGAAATGGCGCCGGCGCTACCTTTGCCCTGTCATATGACAGGGCAAAGGTAGCGCCAGCGCCATTTTGGTTCCTGTCCCCCGACATCACGAGTGCAGGAGATCGCTCCCGGACCCCCGCTGGACCCCCAGGGACTTTTGGCCAGCTTGGGGGGGCCTCCTGACCCCCACAAGACTTGCCAAAAGTCCAGCGGGGGTCCAGGAGCGACCTCCTGCACTCGGGCCGTATTGCAAAATGGCGCCGGCCGTATGGCCGTATTGCTGTATTGCAAAATGGCGCCGGCCATACGGCGCTACCTTTGCCCTGTCATATGACAGGGCAAAGGTAGCGCCGGCGCCATTTCTATTAACGCAGCCGTGGCCCGAGAGTGGAAGATCACACCGGGACCCTCCCCACTGGACCCCAAGTAATTTAAAACATTTTGGGGGGGGGTTCAGGAGGGTGGGGGATTTATTTTAAAGGGTCGGGGTGGGTTTTAGGGTTGTTTTAGTGTGCCGGTTTTCCCGCTCTCCCCCGATTTATGATTTAAACGATTTTTAAAAAAACAAAACCACGACGATCAGATTCTCTTCCCCCCCCCGGCCGTATGGCCGGCGCCATTTTGCAATACAGCTCTGAGGTGAAGATGGTAGTACTCACTGGTGTTGAAGATAGCAAATCCTTCCAGGCAATAGAGAAGGTAGGACCAGGCAGCGTGTCAGGGAACATGGGCCCTCGAGGAGCGGGTACCCTATTACCGTTAAGAGTCCAATGGAATTGGAGGCAGAGTAGCTGGGTACGGAGAGCGAATCCCATCCGTAAGAATCCCCTTGCTAACTCAAAGGCTAGCAAACATTGTAGGCTTTAAATATCTGGGCAGCGTGATGTCATCACAAGGGGACGCCCCTGAGGGTCGCGCCAAGTTGGAAATAAGAGAGAGGGCTGCGCGGTGCGTGCCATAAGGTACTAGTGGAGCATGGCGGGAGGCAGCGCCCAAGCCGGTCCAGGAATGCCGGAGAGAGCGGCAGGCAGACGCCGCGGCAGCCAGGCGTCCAGCCGCAGCAAGAGGGAAGGGACAGTTGCAACAGCATGAGAGAAAATATGGGAGAGAAAGAGCATGTGTTTTTATGTGTGTGTGTGTGTGTGTCTGTGAAAGGAAGCATATTCGAGAGAGAGAATATATGTAAGCATGTGTGAGTGGATGTGTGTTAATGCGTAACAGTAGAAAGACAGCATGTCTCCCTCCCACTCTCCCTATCAGTGGCGTAGCCAGAATTGATTTTTTGGGTGGGCACAAGGTTAACATGGGTGGGCTGTAGGCATGCAGGTCTACTAGTTGTTTTTTTACTGATAAATAATGCCAAATTATGCAGCATAGCATTCACATCTACGCCTAAGTATGAGGTTTACTTAATGATACAAACATAATTCACGGTGATTTGTGGTACTTTAGCCTTCTTATTACGATTTTATACACGGCTCCTACCTGTCCATAAATTTTGAGAGAGCGGTTGTGTTGCTTATATTTAAATTGCTAACATCTCAAAATATAGATATATATTTTTACCTTTGTTGTCTGATCTTTGTATTTTTCTAATCAGTTGGTCCTGGTCTCTTTTTCCCATTTTTTCCCTTATAGCTCATTTCCTAATTCCTTTTCAGTGTCTTTCTTCTATTACTGTCTTCTTCCCTTCCACACACACACACACACACACACGCTTTCTCTCACAGACTCCCTCTCACACACTCAAGCTGTCACTCTCATATGCTCTCCCCCCGCCACCCCCCCCACAAGCTCACATTCAAGTTCTCACTTTCTCACCCCTCCCCAGGCTTATATTCTTATGCACACACAGACGCACATCCAGGCACCCATTCTCACCCACACACATAAACCCAGACTCCCATTCTCACCCACAAACCCATGCTCCCAGTCTCACCCACACATATTCAAGCTCCCATTCTCATCCATACATATACACATTTAAGGTACTATTCTCACCCACACATACACACATTCAAGCACCCATTCTTATCCACATATTCAAGCTTCCATTCTCACCAACCCACACAAACCCAGGCTCTCATTCTCACCCATATATACACACATTCAAGCTCCCATTCTCACCCACCCACAAACCCAGGCTCCCATTCTCAACCACACATACACACATTCGAGCTCCCATTCACCCACATATTCAAGCTTCCATTCTCACCCACATACACACCCAGGCTCCAGTTTTCACCCACACACACTCCCATTCTCATCCACACATACACATTCAAGCACGTGCACAGCTTCCGCTTTCTCCCCCAGAGCAGGAAGATCAGCTGCCTCTCCTGCTGCCACCGGACTCCTGCTATCTTCGGGCTTCGGGCCGTACTGCCCGCCGAACTTCCTGTCGGGGGGGGGGGGGGAGCGGAAGCGCAGCGCACAACGTCCGCTTCCTCCCCCCCCCCAAGCAGGAAGATCGGACACCCGAAGATAGCAGGAGGCCGGTGGCAGCAGGAGAGGCAGCTGATCTTCCTGCTCTGGGGGAGAAAGCGGAAGCTGTGCGCGGCGCTTCCGCTCCCCCAAACAGGAAGTTCAGCGGGCCGTTTGACCCGAAGATAGCAGGAGAACGGGTGGCAGCAGGAGAGGCAGCTGATCTTCCTGCATTGGGGGGAGGAAGCGGAAGCTGCGCACGGCGCTTCACCTCCCCCCGAACAGGAAGACCGGTTGGCCATACGGCCGCAGCAGCGCTTCCCCACGTGTGCCGTGATGGCGCGCGAGGCGTGGGTTCTCTTGTTCGCTGTCGCGGGGATGGGATCCCGCGACAGCCTTGCAGTTCCGGTGCTAGTTGGGTGGGCCTGGGTCTAAGTTGGGTGGGCACCTGCCCACCCAGGCCCACCCGTGGCTATGCCACTGCTCCCTATTAATCTGCAACAATCTGAGGATAACTGGAAATCAAACATTCCCAGGTATGGAGGGTGGGTGATTTTTTTTTTTAATCTTTATTTATTTTGATTATTGCATGTTATTTGATGTTTGTTGTTTTGAAATATTTTATTGGAGTTTGGGAAATTTGAATACTTTTTACTGAGTTTTTCATTATTGGATTTTTTTGTCAGCTGTTTTGCAATATTTGTTCTATAAGTATGGTTTTACTATCATGATGTTTTATATTTCTTGATTTTATAGTTTGATGTTTTATGAGTGTGGCTTGTTGCGGTTTCCAATTCAGTTTTGTCTGCATGTTTCTGTTTTTATTTTATGATCTCTTTATTCCATGTTTGGTGAATGTTTGTCTGCGTTCTGCATATGTGATCAATATGAGGCATTTTCTGCTGGCATGTAATTTCTGTATAGTGATATATAGCAGCCTGACTTATTCTGTTTTCCTAATAGGAGGTGTATTGCTGTTTTAGGGCCTGGTAAATTTTGCAGTGTTACCTTTCCATAGGTAGGGTTGTTGCTGTTTGAGTGATGGGGGGTTTACTATATTGGAATTTACTTAAAGCTTTCTGAAGGTTGACTTGGTTTACAATAGTCCTAATACCATACAGCTGCAGGTGTCTTTTTTGCAGTTATCTGGTTGGTACCATAGCAGTGCATGTAAATAATACATATGTTGTAAGTGACAGTTTTACCTTAGAACACTGAATGCTCTTTTTCATGTAAAATCTGTTACTATAAATGCATATTTTTAAATTATTTGCAGGAAGGGTGGGACCAGGTATATGTGCAAGGCTGTAAGGTTTGCCTATGTCACCTAAATCCCTTCCACCAGCCCTGGCTGCACTGGCTCCACAAGAGAAAGCAGGATTCCATCCGAAGCTGTGCTACTTTGGGTTAGTGGCTTTCCCCAGTCTCGGCCAGGGCTTAATTTTCTCTTTTTATAAGTCTAGGGAACAGTATGGGTGACTTTAGGTCCCCCTCTCCTGGATTTCATAGGCAGAGCAGAGCCTGGGGAACCATAAAAGCAGTAGACTATCTAGCCTGCAGTCAATGGGTATGCACTAGAGTGGTGGGAGGGTTGCGGAGAAGTGGAGGAAAGCTACAGGCACAGCAAGGAATGGAGTAAGCCTGGAGGAAGTGCCTATGAAATGCTGGGGAGGCTTCTGACTGAGGTGACTGTACTGAGCTCTGAGAGAAGCAGCTGGCTGAGGAGCCAGTGAGTCTTCTAGAGCAGTGGTCCCCAACCCTGTCCTGGGGGCCCACCAGCCAGTTGGATTTTCAGGATATCCACAATAAATATGCATGAGAGAACATGTGCATGCATTGCCTCCATAACATGCAAATTTTCTCTCATGCATATTCATTGTAGATATCCTGAAAACCCGACAGACTGGTGGGCCCCCAGGACAGGGTAGGGGACCACTGTAGAGAATGGGACTGGGAAAAGGAGGGAGTTGCTGCAGAATGGGACTGGGAAAAGGAGGGAGTTGCTGCAGAATGGGGAAGGGCTGGCAGCAAGCAAGAACTTTACCCCATGATGCAGCAGCGCTGGACTGGGGGCACTCACTGTGGAGGTAATTTGTAAAGGAGTTACACGCGTAAATGTAATGTAGCAATTTTCAAAAACTATTTACTCGAGTAAAGTGCAGTTACGTGAGTAAATCCTATCAACAACTCAATGGCATTCAATTCAAAAGCCCGCTTTCTTGAGTAAAGTACATTTACATGTGTAAAACTCAATTTTAAGCATGTAAATGCTTTTTAAAATTAGGCCCTGTGTGAGCACATAAGCAGCAAAATAATATTCGCTTGTCAGAGTGTTTGTGTGTCTGTGCCAGAGAGAGTAAGAGAGAGATACAGACCCATACACACTTTGTCTGTAAGAGAGAGTTTGCCTCTCTGACACAGACACACATGCTCTCAGTGTGCGGCTGTGTCTTTGTGCCTGAGAAAGAGTATGTATTTTAACAAAAGAACATAAGCCTTGCCTTGCTGAGTCAAACCAAAGGTTCATCAAGCCCAGCATCCTATTTCAACAGTGGTCAATCCAGGTCATAAGAACCTGGCAGGATCCCAGGTATGTGCCAATAAAGTTTCTGCAATCTAAAAATCTATTTGTGACTGAGTGCATGTGTGTCTGACACTGGCTGGCAGTGTCTTTACTTGCAGCTGGTTCAAGAGCCAGACTGGGAATCCAGGATATATCTCAGTAAGAGATATATGAGCAGATGTGTAGGGGGCCCAACCAATTTGCATGGATGGAATGGGGGCTACAGCACTGCTCGCCCTGGTCTAGAAAGTGTTCAACTTCTTATTTAGGAAAGATGACATTTATTTTGGAGATATTTTGGCTCTATTCTGTTGGGTTCCAGGGTTGACTGGGCTCAGGGAAAGCACATGAAGGTGTAAGATACCCATGGGTCAGTTTTGAAAAATCCTCAGGCTGATATTTTCCTGCAGTCCGCTCTTGCACACGCCACTTAATAAGTTCCAAAAAAAACCTGTTTAATATTTATTTGAAGAAACAAACAAAAGACATTTATGTAAAACAATAATGCCTACTCTCATCAGTAGCTATAGCACAGTTGCAGGGCAGATCAGAAGGTGATACTGAAAGCTGCAAACAGGGAGAGGGAGGGAGAGAGAGAGAGAAGGAGCGAGAGAAACAAAGTGTCTTATGTCATCAGCTCAACCCCCTTGTCCAATCACAAGCAGTAATTGTTTAACAAGGAAAGAGGGAAAACATGTTAACATTATCATTTCTTATATAATTGTGCATTAGGTCAATATACAAACATACATAAGAATCTTCCCTCACTTTTACACTTTTAGGAGTTAATGGACTCAACATTCTGCTTCTGAGCAGCTGCACACATTTGCTGTCCATTCCTACTCTAGTCCCAGTTTGTCACACAGGGCACAGAAACAATTGCTGACAAAGGCTTAGCTAATATATCTATCACCATGTTCTCTATGGGGCAGTATTTCAGCTTAACCAGGCCTTTGTCATACATGTCCCTCATGTATTGTACTTTTAAGTCCACATTTTTCATGTTTGGCCTGGTTTGTTTTGTGGCCATCATTTTGATACACCCTTGATTGACTTCAAAAAGCTGTATTGGGATTGATCCCAAAGTCTGAGAATTGCTTGTACAGTCATGCAGTTTCTCAGACAGCTTGCTCTGAAGCACAGTACTCGGGTGGCTATTAAAATCTGCTCAGCTATACCCCACCCCTCGTGATAGAGAGATGCGTCCTGCAAAGACACAAGTCAATTTGATGAATCTAAGGGTACGTCTGTAAGTGAGGTATTGGAGAGTACAGTGACTTACACAATAGTGCCTCAGAGAGGGGTGGTGGGTGTGAGAGTGCCAACTGCAACCATTGCCTAGGGTGCTGTGTTCCCCAGGAATGGTCCCGACTGCAAACATACACATACCAGTCACTTCCCCCAACCTTATCCCAACTGCATATAATTATTAATTAAGGATTCTACAAAACTCCCAAGCCACTTAAATCAACCACACTAGTGTCTCAAGAGTGAATGAATTTGCTCTTATATTTGCCTGTCATCTGGGGCTACAAAACTCCATAGGAAATAATAGAAAGTAATCAACTGTTCCCTGATCTTTCCCCCATACGTATTCCTCTTTTGTTTTATCATGTTTCCTCCTGTTTTTCCCCATTTTTTTCCCAACCTTTATCTCTTTACTCTCTTCTCCTTTTCTACAAGTGTTTTGAAAAAAAGGAAAAAGCAAACTATTTCTTGGCTTTAGGCATGTGTGTGTGATGTTTGTTATCAGGTACTTGTGCAATGACATTTTGATATAGCTGAAGAGTGGCAGAGATTTTGTTGAACAGAGTCTGTACAGTGCCCAGTATTAAAGATGCACACGCCTGAATTGTTTGCCATAAACAAATGCACACTTTTTTGTTTTTTTACTTTACTTGGTTAAACAATAAAACATTCTTATGAGTAAGAGCCAGTGGCTTTAACTTTTCATAAGTAGGAAGGCTGAGTACAACATGTATTTTGAGTGCAACTAATTTCTAGAAAGAAGAACACTGTTAAAAAAAAAAAAAGGCAGCTGCTGTGGAACTCTATGAAAAGAAAGTAAATAACTTGCATGTTGATTTTATTTTATGAGTGTGTTATTGTAACCCACCCTGAACATTTAATGGAGGGGCGGGATATAAGTTTTATAAATAAATAAAATAAATAAACAAATGTAAAGTAGGGAGGATTTATTGTGTGCCGCAAAACAGCCGCACTGTTAGCGCAGCTCCTAATGCAGCCAATAACTATACCTCTTTCATTTGCGTTACGTTGTGCGTTAAAGGCTTATCGCAGTTCATGATGTCTCCGACAGGCCTGTTTCAGTATGATGCCGAGAGAGAGAGAGTGCCTTGTCATAGTGCCTCCTCCCTAGAGCAGTGGTCTCTTGTGAAGATTTGCTTACCTACGGAGTGAGGAAACTCACTCCAAGATGAGATTTGTGCAATGTTCTCTCCACCTAACTTGATGGACTCTCTACCTGGGTAACAACAAGCTAGGTGGAGAGAACATTGCACAAATCTCATCTTGGAGTGAGTTTCCTCACTCTGAAGGCCAGCAAATCTTCACAAGAGGCCACTGCTCTGTTCGTACGTCTCACTTTGAATGTCAAAGTGGCCCCTAACCCCCTACACTAATACTTGAACCTCACCTCGAGTTACTAGGTGGGCCTCCCATAGGGATACAAATACCTGTCTAGGGAGGAGGCACTACGACAAGTCTCTCTCTCTCTCTCCCTGAGCCTGCATCATACTGAAACAGACCTGTCAGAGACATCATGAACTGCGATATACTGGCAATGTAGCCCAAATTGGGCAACTTGTGATAACAGCCTTTTGCATAGCTGATAGTGCAATTTGCTTTTTGGTATCACATGCGATATTGGAAAATGAGGCCCTCAATCACTGTCAATGTTTTTCCTTAAATTACAGGAACAGGGTGTTTTTGGCACATGCTTGCTAGGCATCATGAAAAAACAGTCACTGAACCAGGATAGTAAAAGATGCCTAGCTAAGCCTTAAGTAGAGGAAAGCCAAAATATATTGCAAACTAGAATATATAATGCTAATGCATTCATTAATCCTATTTTAAAGTGCTAAACTGTTACTGTATACTGTTTCATAACGTTATCAGATGAAAGCAATAAAAATTGAATTTACCTCATCGGAGCCAGATCCAAAGATCAGCAGATCAAATGGTATTGCAGCCACCATATCGATTAGGAACCAGCCTTTGAAGTAGTGAATTGCTATCTTTGCAGGGTCACTTACCACTTCTTCGTTCTGATTTACATAGGTTGTTCTGAAGTTTATAAGAATGTCAATGATAAACATAATGTCCACGATTAAGTCTACCACATTTAGTGGGCTGCAAGAATAGCCACACTCTCGCCTCTTTTGTTCCTCTTCATCATTAAGAAGGAAGGCCGCAGAGTAAGGGGTGAAAATGGCAGTATGTATGACCAGTAGCAAAATTAGCCAGTCCCAGACTGCTTTGAAAGGGCTATAGTGCAATATAGTAAACTTGTTGATGCGAGGTGTTTGAAGTTTATATTCTGGTAGAACATCAGCTCCTAAGGATAGAACCTAGACAAAAGGAACAAAAAATCCCTGTAAGTAAATCCAGCTCACAGGAAATGTTAAAGCAAACTAGGAATGTGCTGTCATTTCAAATAAAACAAAAGGAAAGCCACGAATATAATCATTCAGACCAAAAAGCTACCTAGTCTGGATCCTGCCCATCAAACCTGTTTGAATAAAAGGCCCTTTCTGCCCCTCTGGGCATCTCTGACCTACCTCCACCCCGCCAACCCAGTTCTTACCCCATTGGTGAGTCTTCCAAGGGCAGGAACAATCCCCAGTTATTCTTGCTCCACAGCTCTCAGTTTTCAAAATGGTCACCAGCTACTGGTGCTGGCCTTTAGTTGACTGGTGGTGATTTTAAAGATCCAGAATTGTGGGGCAGGAGTGACTGAGCGATTAACAAAACAAAATGAAATAAATAACTAAAGAAATGAAAATAAAAAAATGAAAAACAAAGCAAAACATAGATTTTCAACTATACACCTCTATAAAAAATATGAAATAAAAACTTTATCACATTAGCATTTTAATATTGAGCTTCTTCTGTGGAATGGAGAGTAACCAAAGCTGAAGCTTTTGACAATTGGCGCTACTGCTCAGAAGTTTCAAACTTGGGCTAATTCAACCCCTTCTTGTGTCTTTTACTTGTGGATAACAATTTTCAAAATGTGAGCATATTTATTACACAAAAATATTCTAGAATTATAAATAATTCTCTCTTTTGTCATGACAGACCAAGCACAAGATGTTTGAATCAGTTCTACATTACATGTTAGAGTCTTCATTCATGGTTAAGGCATTAAGGGGCCGATTTTAAATTTTATGCGCGCGGGGTACAAGGCAGGCATAACTTGTGCATGCTGGCCGGCTGCCAGCGCGCCATCCCCCGGCACAGGCCGCTGTGCCGGAGGACTCGGGACTGCCCCTGGCCCGCTGCCACGCCACCGCCCCCGCCCCCGGAGCAACCATTTTTGAAAGCCCTGGGACATGCGCGCGCCACTGAGCCTATGCAAAATAGGTTCGGCGTGTGCAGGAGTAGGTTTTCAGGGGTTACGCGCGTATATTACACGCGTAACTCTTTGAAAATCTACCCCTAAATGTTTACTGTATTAACTAACTCTTTCATTCTTAATGTTTTAAAAGGTTGTAATTAATTAAATTTTAGAAAATCCTTTAGGGTATTCTAAAACATTTTGGGCCTCATTTTCCAAGGAGTTACTGCGGGTGATAATTCCGCAAATCGTGCTAACAGCCATTAACGCATGCAAAGTTTTTATTTTGTATTCAGGGGGTGGAGTAAATGTAAAGTAGGGAGGATTTATTGTGTGCCGCGGCTCCTAACTACATCTCTTTCATTTGCGTTAGAGGCCAGTAAAGTTTATTGTGGTTCATGATGTTTGTGTGAGAGAGAGAGAGAGAGCCTTGCTATGGTGCCTCCTCCCTAGACAGGTATTTGTATCCCTATGGGAGGCCCACCTAGTAACTTGAGGTGAGGGTTAAGTATTAGTGTAGGGGGGTAGGGGCCACTTTGCCATTCAACGTGAGATGTACGAACAGAACAGTGGTCTCTTGTGAAGATTTGCTGGCCTTCGGAGTGAGGAAACTCACTCCAAGATGAGATTTGTGCAATGTTCTCTCCACCTAGCTTGTTGTTACCCAGGTAGAGAGTCCATCAAGCTAGGTGGAGAGAACATTGCACAAATCTCATCTTGGAGTGAGTTTCCTCACTCCAAAGGCCAGCAAATCTTCACAAGAGACCACTGTTCTGTTCGTACATCTCACGTTGAATGGCAAAGTGGCCCCTACCCCCCTACACTAATACTTAACCCTCACCTCGAGTTACTAGGTGGGCCTCCCATAGGGATACAAATACCTGTCTAGGGAGGCAACACTATAGCAAGGTGCTCACTCTCTTGCTTTCTCTCTCTCTCTCTCTGCAATAGCAGCTTTTTTTTGCATAGCTGATATTGCAATTTGTGATACACATGCTTATTAGCATAAGGTACACCCCTTTTTGGTATCGCATGCGATACCAATGCGATATTGGAAAATGAAGCCCTTTGTTATAGATATACAATGGAAAGAAATTTTTGACATAGTTTCAGCTTCACTTAATAATATTTCCTCTTTATAGTAATTAGTATCTTCGTCAGCAAAGTAGAGAAGTGCCTAACATCACTGCTTTTGGGGATACTCAGATAAATTTGTAAATCCTGAATAAGAGGTACATGTGATTTTAGTAATTAATCAAATAATACTGTACTATCAGTCCATTTCATAAAATATTGTTTTGCTTTCCTCTTTAAATGTGTTAATAGTTACATAACTATCCTTTTGTTTAGAGGATTAGCAGTACCATTGAGTAACAGAGTTTTGGTCTTTACAGGCAGGTAATCTAATAACACGGATAATCTCAGTTTCAGATAATGTGTGCCATATGTACTGGTAAAACAGAAAGAATGAAGGGTGGATCTTCAGGTACAAACTTATGAGTAAATTTTCAAAGAGGATACATGTAGAAAATTAGCAAGTATGTGTGTATTTCGTTTGTACATGCTTATATGCTATTTTATAAACATCAAAAGTAGAAATGTATTTTCGATTTCACATGCACATTTACCTGTGCAATATACAGGAGGTCTAGGGGCATTCTGGGCTGGGCCCAAGAGGTATGCACATTTAAGTGAATTTTGATTTTTTTAAATTTTATTTATTTAAATTTTAAAACATTTAGGTGAATTTTAAAAGCCCAACATGCACCAAAACTGGGAGATATGCGAATATGTTGGACTAGCGCGTGCTGAGCAGATTTTAAAAGCCGTCCGATTATGCACATATCTCCCACTATGTGCACAAATGAAAAAGTCCAGAAAAGGGGCAGGGCATGGGCATGGTTTGGGCAGGGCATGGGTGTTCCTGGATTTATGAATAAAACCAGTGTGAAAAAACTTATGTGCACAAGTGCGTGCCAGGGTCCCCGACCGCAAAACTTTACTTCTGCTATGGATGTCGTGTAAGTCAAAAAATATAGGTATGTCAGTAGGGTTTTAAGGGTCGGGGTTAAGAGGTGAAAAGGAAGGTTATTTAAATAGAGGGGTTAGGAAGTCCTATCCCTTACCTGGGAAAATTGGGAACAACGTAGTTAAACTGGTAATTGTGTTGACGTTTTTTTTTTATTAGAGTCTCTCCACTTATGTGGTAGAGGTGGTATTTGTGCACACATGTGCATGTCAATATAAAATTGTGCACACATGTACACGTGTTCAACCGATTTTATAACATATGCGCATATACATGCCTACGTTATAAAATGTCCGCCTCTCTAGATGCGAGCTGGGATATGTGTGTCCATATGCATCCATGCGTCGGTATTAAAGTTATCATTAGTTGCTATTTTATAAGAGATTTACATGAATACATTGGGAACTTATTTGTACAATTTTTGCTAATTAATTGGAACAATTGATATCAGACTCATCTGTTGTCTGCATTTTTGCGAAGGAGTTCTAGGTGAACTGGGGGAAGTTCAGGGTGAAATACTAGGAGTGTCTTGTGAACTGGAGATGGATTGGGTGAACTGGCAGAGGTATCAGCAAACTGTCGATTTCAAGTATGTGCGCATATTTCAAAATATGCCTACTTCTGTGTACAAATCAGTTTTATGTGTACAAGTTATATATTTTTTGCACATAAAATATATGTATGTATGTTTATAAACTAGGTAGAGAAAGTACACATTTTCAATGCACTGCAAATATTTGTGTGTAATGAAACATACAAATGTATGTTGGGGTGGATATATGCATATTTTATAATCTGCATGACTAGATAATAAAATACTATATTAGATCTCAGTGCGCCTATGTAGGCGCCTATGTGGGGCTGCATGGAGACCTTTGAAATTAGGATGTGAATCATTTTTCTAATGAATTGAAATATCATACAATATTTCTAAATTCGTTATATATCAGGTAAAAATATAAACAATCACTTTTCCTCCTGAATTTTCGTAAAAATCGTTTTTTGGGTTAGTGCGCGCCAAATCTTTATCAATGTATTTTAGTTATATCTATAGGATAACATGATTGAGCACTAATAAAAGAAAACACAACATTAAGAAAGTTTTATTTATTTTTATATATTTATTTATCTGTTTATTTATTTTTTATTTTTATTTTTATTTATTTATTTATATTTATTTATATTTTATTTTTTTATTTTTTATTTAAAAACTCTTCTATACCATCGTTAAGTTAGATAACCATCACAACGGTTTACAGCAAGGCACGATAATGAAAATATGAGTGGTATAGATTACAAATTAATCATGTGCCATCATAGTATGGTAACAATTAATTACAATATAGACTATGGGGCGGATTTTAAAAGGAGCGCGAATAGCCTACTTTTGTTTGCGCTCCAGGTGCAAACAAAAGTACGCTGGATTTTAGTAGATACGCGCGGAGCCGCGCGTATCTGCTAAAAACCTGGATCGGCGCGCGCAAGGCTATGGATTTTGTATAGCCGGCGCGCGCCGAGCCGCGCAGCCTACCCCCATTCCCTCCAAGGCCGCTCCGAAATCGGAGCGGCCTCGGAGGGAATCCTCTAACGCCCTCCCCTCACCTTCCCCTCCCTTCCTCTACCTAACCCACCCGCCCGGCCCTGTCTACACCCCCCCCCTTACCTTTGTTGGGGGATTTACGCCTCCCGGAGGGAGGCGTAAATCCCCGCGCGCCAGCGGGCCTCCTGCGCGCCGGGCCGCGACCTGGGGGTGGGTACGGAGGGCGTGGCCACGCCCCCGGACCGCCCCGGGTCGTAGCCACGCCCCCGTACCCGCCCCAAAACGCTGCCGACATGCCCCGAAAACGCCGCGACGACCGGGACCGCCCCCGACATGCCCCCGACACGCCCCCCTCGGAGAACCCCGGGACTTACGCGAGTCCCGGGGCTCTGTGCGCGCCGGTAGGCCTATGTAAAATAGGCTTCCCGGCGTGCAGGGCTTTGCTCGCCTAAATCTGCCCGGTTTTGGGCGGATTTAGGCGAGCAGGGCTCTTAAAATCCGCCCCTATGTATGTAAGTTAAGCTTGTCTGTTGGGAACATATTAGGCAGTTTGAATTTAACATTAATATGCATTTGTAGGTTACAAGTAACAATTTCTAGTTTGGTGCGTCCTTATCAATCAACTGTTTTTCTCTTTCTCTTTATAAAAAGCTTGTTTAAAGAGCCAGGTTTTCAGATTGGTTTTGAATATTTTCAAATGCAAAGGTTTCAAGTTTGTCATATGTTAAGTCAGTATAATCAGTTGAGAAAAATATGGGAATGTATCCATAGGTTTGGGAGGGAAGCTTAATACTGAAAAATAGTGAAAGGTTAGATGGCTCAAACTTGAGAAATTCCATATTTTCAAATTCCAAATTCCATATAGAGAAATTCCTTCTCTATAGCTGGACCAATAGAATGGAACTCTATTCCAGGATACCTAAGTTCCATCAAAGACTCCAAAACATTCAAAAAAGAACTAAAAACATGGTTGTTTAGACAATCATACACAGACTGATATGACCTATTACCAATATCAATATCAACCTTCATCTTGAACCCAAATACTTCTTTAACAAGTTTATTCTAAATTAAGCCTTACATTGTCTCATTCTAACATGTTATACTCTGCCTTTGCCGAGATGTTACATATTTCTTTGTATTGTGTTATAATTTATAACCTGTTGTTCATTGTATGAATTTGTTACACTGTAAACCGGAGTGAAGGCATTCAGTTATACTTCGGTATAAAAAAGAATATAAATAAATAAATAAATAAATATGTGAATGGATAGTACTACCATTAGCTAGGGCTGCAAGCAAAAACTAACTCTAGCAGCAACAGTGAACTACGTACTCTTAGATTCTCTTTATTTATTTATATTTATTTATTTCAGATTTTTATATACCGGCATTCGAGACAGCAGTCACATCGTGCTGGTTCACATAAAACAGGGGTGCATAGTAAACATAACTATAACAATGGTGTTGAAAAGGCAGTTACATATAACAGGGTGATAAGAACTTGGCTGAGAAGGAAGAGAAAGGAAAGGTTATTAAATTCACACAGGTAAACGATAGAAGATAAGGATGACCATGGTGTAGTTGGAGATTAGTTAACCATGTTGGAGATTAGTTAACCATGGTATAGTTGGAGATTAGGGGTGGCTTGGAGGTGTTCGATCAATTGGCGTCCGGGAAAGCTTGTGTGAATATCCAGGTCTTTAGTCTTTTTTTGAAAGTTGAGATGCATGGTTCTGTTCTGAGATTTGAGGGGATGGAGTTCCATAACGGTGGAATGGCTGTAGAGAAAGCCCGGTCTCTTAGTGTGCAGTGTCTGGTGGATTTGGACGGTGGTACCTGTAGCGATCCCCTGTATGCATCTCTTGTCGGTCTTGATGAATTGTGTAGTCGGAGAGGGATCCGTAGGTCAATGGGAGCCAGTTGGTGGATGTTTTTATATGTGGTAAGAATGGCCTTGTATATTATTCTAAAGTGTATAGGTAGCCAATGGAGGCTCTTTAGAATGGGGGTTATGTGGTCCCTTCTCCTGGTATTTGTCAGAATTCGTGCAGCTGCATTTTGCACCATCTGAAGCGGTTTGGTGTATGAAGCGGGAAGGCCAAGTAGGATGGTGTTACAATAGTCTAATTTTGAAAAAATGATTGCTTGTAGAATGGTTCTGAAATCTTGGGCATGGAAAA